>NW_020874417.1:20599796-22099548 GCF_003935025.1 Abrus precatorius
ACATAATCTGGTTTGGTCACAGTATTAGACATGAGTAACATCAGAAATAGTTTTTGTAGCTGATGTAACGCCCCAAATTTTTGTAATATTAATTATTGTTGATATATGTATATGTGTTTATATGTACGTGTAAATGTGAAAGATGTAATTTGCACTTGAATGCGTAATGATGATGTTATGGGTATAATGTGTATGGATGTGTGTATATAAATATATATAATTAGATTGGATTGAAAACAGGCTAAGCATGGATGCTGCTGTAGGGCACTCTCGCTGTAGCGAGAGGCCCCTAGGCGTGAGACATGAAACTGTGTCTTTCTCGCTGTAGCGAGAGGTCTTTCACTGTAGCGACAAAGCCACAGTTTGGACTGTATATCTGGGTGTAGTCTCGCTGTAGCGAGATTCTGCAAAAATTAAAGTGCATTTTTGTCTTAGTTTTTCGCTGTAGTGAGGGAAAGAGCCGCTCATTGTAGCGAGAGTGTCGTGGCCAGAGAGGATTTAAAGGGGGTTAGGGTTTGAGAAAGGTTATTTCTCACCTTCCCTTCCAAATCTCTTCGATTCTCTCGACCCCAAACCCTATTCTACCGATTAAATTGCCTCCAAAGCCGTTCGGGAATAAGATTGAAGGTTGAATCCGTGTGGGGAACGCTTGGAGGTGAGTTTTAATGGTTAGGGTTTTCATTTTTCCTTCCCTTTCCTTGTTGTTGCGATTTCTCTGGGTCCTCATGGAATTCTTCCGTGTATTTAGGATGAAGTCCGTGTGGGGAGCCTTCTCATTGTCGATTTTGTGTGTGAGTCTCATTTTGTTTAGAAATTCATTTATTCTCTATGCATTATAATGTGGCTAAAATAAAATGTGAGAATATGTGTGTTTTGACAAATTTATTATGTTGGACATGGAGTGGTGGAAGTCGGTTAGCATTAGGTGTGCCGAAATGGTTAAGTTGTGTTTGCTTGAGTGACTTAATAAGTACGGACTCAGTGGAAATTGTTGTGTGTGTTGGAAATGTTGTATGTTGAATGGAATGTGAATGAATATTTGTGCCGTGTGCTGTGAATGGTGAATATTGAGTGGTGTTGAAATGAATTATGTTGTAAATGTATGTGGGCACGTGTGCCATGTATTGAGAATGATTATTACGAACAAATGTGGGCCTGAGAGCCGTGTAAAATAAATGATTGTGGGTTTGTGCTATGAATTGTGACTAAATACTGAAACGTGTGTGGATGGGGCATGTTAACGTCGTTATATTGTGCTATGAATGGTTCAGCGATACACTGAGAGTGTGGAAAATGGGGACAGTAGAAATACCTTGGGGAAGAGAAAGTGGTGGTGACACCAACAGTGAGTGTGGATGCACCATGGGCCACACACTCTCTTCCTGACTAGACCTCTGACCACCACCTTTGTTAAGTGACCCGTAACTGCTCACGTAGTATCGGTGAGGCGGGGGTAACCGGCGACCATTCATGGTGTAAATCTGTGACCACAGTGACACACAGAGCGTGGTTAGGTGCAGTGAGTGCACATGTGTAAACTGTTTGGTGCCATGAATGCATCGATTATGAACTGAAATAAAATGTTGTTTGTGATTACTTAGACTTGAGTAGAATATATTAGAATACCTATAGTTATGCAAGGTGAGTTTCTAAGTTATGCATGTGTGTGTGGGACAGTGTAGAGTACTCACCCTTACATTCATTTTTCAGGTAACCAAGATGATCAGCATTAGACTCAGTAAAGGAATGATGAACTGCTATAGGACTTTGAATTTATTTTGAAATTTATGATGTAACTGGATTAGTCCTATAGAAGTCTTTGATATAAACTTGTAATCCTTTAATGTTTTTAAACTGTTTTATGAAGCCATGTGATGGGAATTTTAGTTAAATGATTTTTTTTATATTCTCATTTTTGCGAAATTTATTATTTAGAAATTAAATTAAGGTGTTACAACTGACATCCTGAACAAAGCTCATTGGCTTCCTTTATTCCATCAACAAATTCTTTGTTGTCATATAAAAGTCCCAATAAATACCATGCTTCTTGAAAATTGTTAATTATAACTCCATTAACAACTCTTATGCTCTCATAATTACAACCATCACGCTGCATTGTAAACAACAAACATAAATAGTAAAGCTCGTTTGTCCCTGGAGGGATATAATTAAGCCTACCAATTGAGAAATCTCACTTTCTTAGTTTCCATTTAGAATTCTCCCTATTAAAAACAAATTTATTATGAAATTCTACATAAGTCAACTCTTTAGCCTCTACATACACCTTATTTGCTTCCATTCAAGCTATGAACATAGTGTCTTTGTCTTTATTTCTATTAAGAACATCATCTATTCTTTCATCATCTTTGAACAAAATAGTTTGGTAATTTGGTAAATGAAAATTTAACCTATGAACTTTGGCTATCTTTCATGAATATCAAATGCCAAGATCCTTTACACAGCTTCACATGAAGCAATCTATATACAATCATAAAATTGGTTGATTTCATCAACAAAAGAGGCATTTCTATCTTTTTTATATTTTTCAGATATTTTCAGGGTAGCTCTATCTGAATCTTTGTTTACATATTTGAATAGATAATTAATAGCATTTGACTTGTTACAATACTCCATATTAATATATGTTTGATACTTTATTAAATGAATTGGATTTTAAAGAACAATATTTTTATTATCCATCTCAATTCCTTTTTTATTGTTGCAATTCTCGAATTTGTCTCTTTGTATGAAAGATAATCATCTTCATCATTAAAAGTAGCATTCTATAAATTTTTAGGAAAATGTTTTGTGCAAGAGTTGGGGTTAGGCAATTCAACATATATATGTTTATCAATTTGATTTTTTGTATTTAACTTATTCTCTATATTTAACCACAACAGAATATGCATATGCAGAAGTCCTTTTTTTAAAAAAATAAAAATCTACAGTATACATGCCTATTAAAATAATATATGTAAGTTTTGTTAAAAATCAAAATTCATGATGTATTGACTTTAATAAAACAAATATAAAGTATTAACAAAGTAATAAATTACTTGCATCAACTTTTCCAAACTTCTTTCCTTTCTTAAAATATGTAATCATTCTATTTAACATCATTTAAAACAATTTGCATGAAATATCTAGTATGTCTTTAGCTTTTATTCTGTAACTAGCAAGGACTCTTGTTATCTTTACCCAACTTGAAATGCAACTGAATGTAATGAACAAATCAGGATATCTAAATTTTTTATAGAGTTATTGCATCTTTGTTATTATTAAACATATATCTCAAATTTTTAGTAAAAAAAGCAACTAATATCACATGTCAATATGATGGATTTATTTTACTCTTACTTACGACCTCTTCAATGCCATTTAAAACATTAGACATGATAGAAGATTGATTATTTCTTGTAAATGACAATCACTAAGATTCTATCACATTATATGTGTCAACTAAAAGAAGTTGATATAACTTTCATGCATTCACTATATTTTTCATTCCATATTTCTTTGTTGAATTCTAAATGCTATAAATTCTCTGAGTTATTCTCAACCTTTTCCTATTTCTACTTCCATGATTAGTTTCCTTAATAGGAATATCTTCTTGACATTCATCTTCTTGTATGAAAATAATAGAGGATATTGTAATAGTATAAAATTCATATGAGTTTCATGTATTTTCATTAAATCTCCAAAGTGTTTCTTTACAATTATATTGCTACCAATTTTTGAAGTGTCAAAATCTCCAACAATTAATGTTGCAGCTTCATCTGAGGAACAAAGATTATACATCATGGCATTTCTTCTCCTACTTAGAAATAGTCTTAGGCCGAATTCAGAATTACAATTGTCTGAGAACTAGTCTCTAACTCTTATGAAGCTTTGATCTAATACATGATCAATCATTTTGGTCAATTCTATAACTAAGTTATATCTTCTAAATGAAATTTTGAATTATTCTTCTTGTAAATATACATCCATAAAATGAATATGTATGAAAAATGAATGAAAAGAAAAGCTATGTATAATTTTATTATTTGATGAGTTGTCATTATTTATACCTAAAACATCTCATTCTATTTATAACTTTGTTATGTGTATAAAATATGTAGAATTGAGCATACCTTGATATTCTTTCCTCATATGGAAGTAAGTTATCAATTCTATGAATATTTTGACTGTTCAAAATAAATTAAGGAGCAATATATTCATCAATCATAAAAGTTTCAACTTTTCCATCAATAGATATAAATGAAAACATATTATTATATTATCTAATATTCTTTTTATAACTCTTGCTCCTTGAATCTTTTCTTGACATCAAATTCCAAAGTAGGAGAGGTTTTGACAACATTGATAATTTAACTTTTCCTTTTATATAACGTTATGAAAATATTAGATTTAATAGAGTTTTGGATTTGTCACAACGTTCATCATACAACATCACTATTTTATATGAATAACAAGTGTACATAACATTTCCAACATCTAAAATATTTGCATTTGTAAAATTTTGAAAAAAATATTTTACTTGTAATAGCTAAAATTTTATCGAAGTACAAATAAATTTTAATTTGTTATCTTGATTTTCAACATCCATATAGAGATTAGATATAAATTGACAAATATCTCTTGATAATTCAAAAGAGTCAACAACTATGATCACCACAAACCTATATTTTAGTTTAAGTTAAAAATATTTGATTAAAAAAATTAAATTTATTGACAAATTTTGAATGAAAATAATATTAGAAAATTACGTTCTAATACGTTAAAGTTTGGTTCAAAATTTTACAAATGGTTATTTTTCACTTGAGTTATATTAGACATACAACATTGTTCATATGGTATAATAACATATAAATATCATTCTTGTTTACTACTATAAAAGCAATTAAAGAATAATTTCATCCAAACATGGTGTTTGATTCTAAATAATGATGATTTGTCCTTCTTCACTTTACTAATTGTAGAATCACTTGTAGGAGAATAACCTTGAGACGTTGAACTTTTATTATTTGTAATAATTAAAAATGCAACTCTTTTGAATAAATTATATCAAGTAATAATAACTATGTTATTTATAATTTGAATACCATTCAATAATATGCTAAAAGATTTTTTTTTCTTGTAATCTAAACAATCTAAATAAAATATATTAAAATTAACACAAATTAAATATGAGTTCATTACAATTTTAATATCATAATAGTGTGATATTGTTATTAACTTGAGTTTTGGTTAAAGAGATAACTTTATTGTCAACTTCTAGTTGATAGAAAGATATGTATTTTCATCTCTTACAATAAAATAACATGATTTGAATATCAAAATAGTTTTAAAAAATTTACTATATTAAAATAAGACCAATAAAATATACTAACATACCATATTTTTTACTTCTTTGTAAATTGTTTTCTTGCAAAACTTTTTTTACTATTGCTTGGTGTCATTTTTTGGCTTGATTCTTTAAAATTGAAATCTTCATCCATTAGCTTATTATATTTAATTGTATCAATATAATATAGCTGTAAACTATTCTTCAGAGACAAATTAAAACACATATTCTACAATAAAAATATAAATCTATTAGCTTATAACTTGGTGAATAACTTGGTGAAGGCATGTTTTCATAACTTTTATAGAACTTATTAGTCAAATATTATATTATAGGAAATTGATATTGTTACTATTATGTATGCATGTTAAACTACTTTACTTCACTTGAATATAAGAAAAAAGTTTAACTATAAATTTTTTTAATTACTATATTAGGAGGATCTGTACTAAAATAATTATTGCATATTAACATGGTTTGCAAATGTTACTCTTACACTTCCATCTATGCAAGCATACCTTTTTTATTTGGTAAATCAATTAAGGTATTTAGTATCTCCTATATTATAGGCATTTGGTATCATTATTATGTGGTTGGCTTACTTTTGCAATAGAATATTTTATAAATCCAGAATTTATTGGATTTTTAGTTAGTTTTCAAGTAGTTTTTTAATAGAAAATTGTAGTTATGAAGATTAAAATCTCATACAAAAATGATAATTTTTCAAATAGTTCAATTTTGTTTATGTTCTTATGCAATTTTTGTTGTTAAATGAGTTTTGTAAAAAAAATTTAAGAAAAAACAAATGATTTAGAAGTATTAAGAGGTCAATTGGGCTTAACGTAGCCACTTTCAGAGCAGAAAGTGAACATTCTAGAGGCCTAGAAGTCGATTGAGGTTGAGCGTAATCACTCCTAGTGGTGAAAGTAAACATTCCAGAGACTTTGGGAGTGAAATATGTTGAGCATAGTCACTTTCTCTGTAACATTCTTATTTATTTATATGGTTTAAATAAATAATTTTGTGTTGGAAAAGGAAATTAAATTAAAATTTGTTTGTATTCAGAATGAAAAGTGTAGAATGTAAAACTTTCATATAAATTACTCAAACTTGTAAAATTTCTCAGTAATAAAGTAATGAAAAATAAATAAATTTAGGTAAAAAGTTGAAATAACAAACATGTACACTGGTCTCATTATTTACAAAATATAATTTCAAAATGCATTAGGACTCATTTACAAGATACAAAATATAGTTTAAATTCTAATGCGCAGTATATCCACACCAAAGGACTGAAGACGATCCTAGTCGTCATCCCCAAACCATCCCTCTATCTCTGCCAGTTCCTTTGGAGATATGTCCTTGTCTTCACCAAGATCGCCTATGTTAGCTACAAATTCACTACTCGTGATTCGCTTTACTATAAAACAACTTAGTCGTCCATGTTGGTCATGATCCAGAAAAGTGTATATATAATTCCCTAGATACAAAGTCTAGTCTACTACTAATAAGCAGCTCTGATAACCTAACATGAAAAGTTTTGTAAGGATGAGCCTCTTTTCTCATTACAAAACATGATTCACAATAAGATCAAGCAATGTAAGCATGGATAATACATCAATAAGTCAAAAATACAATTTCATTTTCATATATATACAATGATCGTTAATATTATGACTTTATGCTATTTTCTTTTCTATTATTCTCAAATTCTCCATTTCAAACTTTTAATGCCCTTGCGATCCTTTAAGGTCTTTCTTGATATAGATAGTTGCTGGATAGCCACGGTTACACAGATACAACGTGTGCCAACCTAGCTGCTTTTAGAAAAAACATGGTTAGATGTTTAGGTCAGGAAATGAGTATGAGGCTTGTGATGCTCTTACTTTCATTAGTTATGCATAATTCAAGAAAAACATCCACCACTCTCATTTCTCAAAAAATTTTAAATTCACCTCCATCTTTCACATTCCCGGTGTATTTCTAAACTATCCACACTTATCCTTATCATCTTTCGTTTCTCATCACCACTTCCCTTTTCAAATTTCTCATCATAATTCAACTTGATACTTTCACACTAAAATTTTGTTCATCATTTTCTCTTTCTATTTTATTCAAGTTCACTAACTATATCATATACCAATCATTCATTCCCGAAAGTTGGTTACTTTTGAACTCAACCAAAACATGCATACATATATGTTCAACACACATATCATTCAAATCATCAAACATAAGGAAAACATATTTCATTCAAACATATATTCACAATCAAATAATCCCATAACTGCATTTTCATGAGTATACACATATTATGTTCTTAACAATGAAATAGAGCTCTTCTTACCTCAATAATTAATTTTGTGATGGAATTAATAAAAAAGGTGGTTCAACAAGCTAAGATCTTCCTACATATTACAGAGAAGAGTATTTTTGAGAAGAAAGAAAACAGAGAAAATAGAGGTGAGAAAGAAATGCCAAGCTCTGAGATACTCACTGGTGATTCCATAGAGTGGAGATTCAAGCTTGAATTTAGAACAAGTTCAGAGGCTTTTCTCTAGGAGGAGGGAAGAGAGAGTTTAGACAAAAAGAGTTAGAAAGCTTTCTTAGATTGTATAATGCAAGTTTCTAAGCTGAAATTCCTTAAATACCCCTCAATTCTCACGCGCTCTCGCTTGAGAAAGACTATTCTTGCCTGAACGAGCCCTTCCTCACTTGGGCGAGAATACCAGATAGTGGTTCACTCAAGTGTAACATTTCGAATTTTGTAATAATAATATTTTTAATTTATTAATATAAATGTATATGGATTGCTATGTGTTTATGTGCTTGAGTTATATGATGATGATGATGAGTATTGAATGGTGATGTGATTGAGAATGTGGGTGAAGTGTGTGTAGACATGCCATTAATTGATGTTGAATAATATGAAATGGTTGAAAGTGTGTGGAATGGCATGTTGAACATGAATGTGGATGTGTTTGAATATGTTGAAAAATGACTTTTTTATTTAAATATTGTAAAATAAAAAACTATTTCTTAAATTACATATTTTTTCAAACTATTTCCCTGTTTAGGGTAAATTTTCCACGTCGGTGTTGTGTTTCGCCAAAGCGGCTAGCGAAATAAATTTTTTTTTTTTTTTTTTAAAATTTTTCGCCACAAGAAGAGTGAAATACATTAGATTGAAGCACATGTCAGCGAATCAACGGTTTCGCCATTTAATTGGCAAAATTAATTACGAGTTTCGCCACCACCGCCGCGTAACTAATAGGGAAATGACATGTGGATACGACCAACTTGTTTCGCCACTAAAAACGTGAAATCTGTAAAATTAAATAAAACAAAAATTTGAAAAATAGAAAATGGACGGTTGGGGAGTGGCGAAGACAGGTGGCGACATCGTACTTATTTCGCGCTGTGAGTAGTGAAAGAGTGTTTCGCCAACAAAACTGACAAAACCAATAGGAGGCTGACACGTGGTAGGCAGAATAGTAACCGTCCCGACCCCTTCTTCCCATTCGCTCCTCGTTCTTCCATTTCTGCTTCCATATTTTTGCTTCCATTTCTTCATCTTTCGACGCCTCCTCTTCTCCATTTTTAAAAGATTGCAGTGAAAAATTTTGGATAAGATTTTACAGTTTTTAAAATTTTAATTAAGATAATGATATTATTTATATTTATATGTAAATTTATATTCTGTTTATTATTTTAAAATGCTGAAAAAATATTTTTTATTTTGCAATTAAACACGGTTTAGAGAGAATTAGAAGAGTTAGAAGAATTAGAAGTTAGTAAAATTGATTTAGTTAATTTTAAATTTTATTTCATTAATTTATGTTTAAATTAATGGATTAGAAAATAAAATTTGACTGATTATGTTAAATTATTAAAAAAATTTGTAAAGAAAGAATAATATAATAATATTTGTTAATTATATGTTTGTATAATATTATTAATATGATGTTGTATAATATATTTGTTATATATTTATTTAGAGAATAATACAAAATTAGTTAAATAATTTTAATTTAATAATAATAAGAAATATTTGGTTTAATTGTATAAAATATTTTGTATACGTAAATAAATTTCAATTATGATAGGAAGATTATAAAATTTTTTAAATTTATGTATCCTAAATATGTAAGTAGTTTGTATTTTATTAAAATGGATTAAAAATTTGTATGTAAAAATTAAGTAGATATTATTTTATTATGTTATTAAAAATAATAAAAATAAATTCATTATTATAAATATGTTAGTAATTTGTATGTAAAAAACTAAGACTAATTAAATATTTGTATGTATTAGTAATTTGTATGGAATATATTGTATTACGTGTGTAAATGTGATTTGTAGGTAAAATACTGTTAAATTTAATTATTATTATTATTATTATAATATAAGATAAATTCATTATTATGTATTATTAGTAATTAGTAATTAGTAATTTGATTGGGCTAACACTATTAGTAATTTGTATGTAAAAAAAATTAATTGTACTATGTAAAAAATTTATTTTAATTTTTAAAATGTAAAAAAAAATTGTTTCATTAAATTATTATAATTAAATAAGATTAATTAAATATATTATAATTAAGTTAGTAATTTGTATGTGAATATAAAAAATAAATTATGATATTATGTTAGTCATATGTTTTTTTCTTTAATTTGAATAAAATTACATTTGATATGTTATGATATTATGCTTTTAATTAAGTTGTTTTAATTTAAATTTTTGTATGTACAAAGAAAAATATATTTTTATAATAGTAGGACATTTTTGTTTGAATTTTTGTCTAATTAAAATGTGATAATAATTTTATAATAAATTCAAAAAAGTTCTAATTAATTATGTTAGGATATTTTGTTAAATGTGATAATGATTTGTGTGTAATAACAAGCATTATATAGAATTATGGGTATGTTTATATTTCCATTAAACATGAAATACTAATAATTTAACTTGACGAATGAAGTTGATATTTCTATTTATATGTTATTTTTTTTTTATTTTTTTTTTGTATAGATGGCATCATCTTCGGGACAAAATAGGATTATTAATCCCAGGCTAGAGGATTCATCACTCTTTCAATTTTAGAGTTTTCATGTCTTTGAACATATTTGAGATGGGCGTGATTACCCGATGTTGAGGGTTAGGAAGAGTCAAAATATTCCTGGTGGATTAGAAGGTGTTTCTTAGGAAATTATTTCACATTTAGAGTTAGCCGATTTTATTGTAGTGGCTAACTTATCACAATTTCCGCTGGACGTATGACTGAAATCGTCCACATTCACAAAATCTTCTACCTAATATAATTGTCCATTTTTGTCTACCCCTTTGTGTTATTGGATTGAACGCTTCTTACACTTCAAAACTAGTTCTTTGTATGTCATATCGACGCACTATATGTGATGAAGCTTCTTGTTGATTTTTTTGAATCTGTATCATAACTTTTCGAGAGTACATGCTTCCATTATGAAGGTCAGACATAGCCTGTTCTCCACGCTTAACAAAATATTCAACCAACCGTCCATACGTGGCTTTTACCAGTGCAGTTATGGGTAGATTTCTAGCACATTTCAATACTTTATTCATAGCTTCTGAAAGATTTGTGGTCATGTGTCCATAACGTTGCCCTTCCTCATCATAAGATAATGCACATTTCTCTTTTGATATGCAATCAATCCACCTCTGTATATCTTCAAATTGATTACGAAATGTAGTTAACTTTTGCTGAAATATGACCTTTGATGGTGTATAACCTACATGCACAATATTCAATTCATCAACCACATTAGGTGAGTGTAATTCAGTTGGTAAATAATATAAATATAATATATGTAAAAAAAAATAATATATACCCAATTTGATGAGCTCTTTCTTCAATGCTATATTTTTAAACTGATGATTAAAGTTGCTAGCAATATGACGTATGCAATATACATGATATGCATTTGGAGGTTGCCACCCAATGTGTGGATTTGACACTGCTGCTTTTATACTTTGATGCCTATCTGATATTAAACAAATTTCTGTTCTATCTGTAACATGCAAACGAATCAATGCCAAAAATCATTCCCAAGCTGACAAAGTTTTTCCTTCAACAATTGCAAATGCTACTGGAAGGACACAATTGTTTCCATCTTGAGTTGTTGCAATGAGTAACGTGTGACGATACTTACCATATAAGAACGTCCCATCTACTTGTAAAATAGGTTTACAGAATTTAAAAGCTTCATGACATTGTTTAAAAGACCAAAACAACCTTTCAAATACTCTAAACCTGTTATCTATTTGATGACCAACCACATACTCTTTCGTTTCAATTTTATAAACGGATCCAGGAGCATGTAATTGCATGTATTCTAACCAATGTGGCAACATACCGTATGATTCGTCCCAGCCACCAAAAACTTTAACAATGGCTTTTTGCTTCGCCTTCTAAACTTTTTTATATGAAATTTTGTATCCAAACTGTGCACTTATTCGCTCTTGTATTAATGAAATATGTACCAACGGTTCTTCGTTCACCATTCCTACATCAAATTAAATTGATTTAGTTAAAAACATTTGAAATTGTATATAGATATTAAAATATAAAATTATGAACATATAGAAAACATTTGTCTTACCAACGATGCATGAACATATCAAGTCTGAATCTAACTTTTGATGATCTTGAGAAATTCTCATATTGACACATGTATGTGAACTGCCCCATCTAGTAATTTTTCACTTGTTTGAATTCTTCAACAATGAAGCCCTCACTCTTCATTGACAACTAGAGGTATGGTTTAAGCATTTCACATACAAACATGTTAGTTTAGACTCAGCCACAAAATAACTTTGATGAATCTTCATTGCGTAATGTTTTAATGCATTTTTCACATCTTTTTTACCATCAAATAATAAGCCAACGGATAAGGGATCTCTTTCAACCCATGAATTTACATCTTAAGAGTTTTCTTCAATCATCTCTTCATCAAGATGTTCCCAATTAATATACTTATATTGTGGAGTACTATTCCAAAAAGGAATTATAGTATCTCCTGCATTATAATTTGTAAAAATTTGTAAGATTATTATCAACATATTTAATGAAAAACCAAAAAAAATTAAACAATATTCCATAGTACCTCCACCTAATTTATTTTCTTGTATATTTAAGTTGGAATCAAACTCTCCTTCAACATTAGTAGAAGAAGAACTGTCTAGTGAAATTTCTCCTTCATCACTTTCATCATTGTAACTATCATAATCTGAGTCTTCATTATCTTCATCAACTTCAATCCTAATTCCTTTATTTATTGCAACAAATCTATAAATTATTATCTAACAAATACATATATTAATAAATTATTTTATAAAGTAATTCATATTACCTTCATAGTAATCATTATTCAAAATCGTCCCATTATTTTGCTATGAAAGTGATAAATTTAAATTCATCACCTGCGACGGCACTGATGAACTCTCACCAATAGCAATATCCACATACAACTCTGTAACACTTCTACCAGATTGTTGTTGAAATGCACTTATCATACAATCAATATCTTCATCATCACAAATATCTAAAACTGTATACTATCTATTATTTCTATCAATAAAAAAACGTGAAATTAATCTAGAAATAACTTCATTACGATCAAGATTAAGCTTCAAATGAATTTTTCTTTTTAAGGCTTCAAAACTTATTCCTCACTTTATCTGAATCATTTTCTTTCTTCCTTCAAAACTCACACCTTTATTCCCTTCATAGATTCTACCATTCCAATATATCATTATAATATGTCCACTCATTTTGCACTTTTACAAAACAAATTTAATTACTATCGAAGTTTTTTTAAATTAATATCAACAAAATAATTACTTCTTTATTAATCAATTTATTTATTTAAAATAAAATACACAATAACTACATTCATAAATTTACATGAAATGAAGAAAAAAAAATATAAATCTAACCTGTTTTGTTTCAAATGTGTTAGTCGACAAAAATTTTGCAGTATGAAAGTGGTGTGTATGTAGTTGGAGAAGGGTGCAAATATTGAACATGGCTGGTTGTTCAACTGCTCAATGAACGGCTCGATTGAAGTAGATAAGAATATACTAAACTAAGGCAAAACTAGTACCTGATGTTGGTCTCCAATCAAAGTCCAGATTCAAGTGTGCCAAACCCGCATTTTTATTGATTGAAAAAGATATGACTGAAAGAAGTTGCAGCAAGGGCAGGCTCCAAGGCGACAATAGCAATAATAGAGTGGCCAAGCATTGAAAGAGAGAAAGGGATAACGGAAAAAAATAAAGAAGAGCTACGCAAGTTTCTCCCTGCAAATGGCGAATGTTAATTAAAGTTTCGCCAATATATTGACGAAACATTAGTTTCGCCAGTCCAATGAAGAAAAATAAGTTTCGCCCTGCAAGTGGCGAAAGTAGCTCCTATTTTCGCCATCAGAAATGCGAAACTATCCTGATACGTACACGTGTCACGATCTTATATTTTTGCTCTTTTTGTGGCGAAACAAATTTAAAAAAATAAAAATAAAATTATTTCGCCAGCCACTTTGGCGAAACACAACACCAACATGGCAAATTTACCCCAAACAGGGAAATAGTTTGAAAAAATATGTAATTTAAGAAATAGTTTTTTATTTTACAATATTTAAATAAAAAAAAGTCGTTGAAAAACTATGAATGGTTTAGCGATACACTGGAGGTGTGGAAGATGGAGGCGGTAGAAATACCTTGGGGAAGAGAGGGTGGTGGTGACACCAACAATGAACGTGGGTGCACCACAGGCCACACACTCTTCTCTTGACTTGGCCTCTAACTAACACCTTTACTTGGGGGCTCAATACCGTACACGTTGTATCCGTGAAGCGGGAGCTATCCAATAACCATCCATGGTGTGAAACTGAGTAAGTTCCTAAGGTTGAGGGTATCAGGAATCTGTGATCACAGTGAGCGTGGCTGACATGCAGCGAGTGTACATGTGTGTGGATTTTTTGATGATGCATTGAGAGCACCTGTGTGTGAATAAGAATGAAATGTTGAAATTATTACTTTTGCCTGTTTGATGCACGATTGAATTATATTAGAAAATGTGTGGAATGAGTAAGGTGAGACTCTATGCTTGTATATGTGTGTGACAGTGTAGAGTACTCACCCTTATATTTATTTTTCAAGAGACCAAGACAATCAGCACTGGTTTCAGTGAAGGGATTGATGAAACTACTATAGGACTTAGAAAGTTATTTTGAAAACTCTGATGTATTTAAACTAGTCCTATAGCAATCATTTGATATAAATTTGTAATTCATCTTTATTTTAAAATACTTTATTGAACTATGTATTTGGAATGGTTCGAATGAATTGTTATTATTCCAAATTTTGCAAAATTTAGTTATTTAGAAAATTTAAATTAAGATGTTACATCAAGCTTTTTCTGCTATTCTTGCTTGAGCAAGAGCCATTCTCGCCTGGGTGAGAAGACATCTAGAGAGTTGAATATTTTTTTATGAGTCTTTGCTTGAGCAACTCTTCTCACTTAGGCGAGATTCCTTCTTGCTTGAGCATGATCACCTCTCACTTGAGTGAGAGGACAGTTGGACTAAGCTTATCCCATTCTTGCTTGAGCGAGACTCATCTCGCTTGAATGAAAATACCCTGAAATCTTGTGGTTCTGAGCGTTCAGCGAGACTTGCCTCGCCTAAGTGAGACTCTGTGCACTAGACTTGTTCTAAAACATTCAAAACTTAAATTAAAACATATTCCAATATAATTATTAATCAAACAAATCATCAAATAACAAATAAATGAAAAAATGTTACATTCTCCACCAAAAGTGATAATTGGAAAGGCTTTTGAAAGGATATACACTGCGCGTAAACACTTTCCCTACTGAAAGTGAATGTTGCATAGCCAAAATTGAAGGTATATGTTGTGTGTAAACATTTTCCCTATCGAAAGTGAATGTTGTAGAGGATATTGAGATAGTATGTGTTGCGTGTTAACACTTTCTCTACCAAAATTGGAAGTTTTAGAGAACAAATGTGAGGATATATGGTGTGCATAAATACTATTGGCATCAAAAGTGAGTGTTTCAAAAGCTGTCAAGAGAGAAGATCTTGCGCATGATTACTTTCAGTGCAAAAAGTGAGTGTTCTAAAAGTTATCACAAGAAGATCATGCTTATGAACACTTTCAGTGTAAAAAGTGAGTGTTTCAAAAGCTGTCTTGGAGAAAATGGTTGGGCGTAAACACTTTTTGAACCAAAAGTGATCATGTCAAAAGCGCACAAAACTTATAAATAGCTAGAAACTCAAAATTAAAAGGAGTTTTTCTCATTTTTTTTCTTCTTTTCTACATTCTTAGGGAGCTAGAGAGAGAAGATTGTGGATGAATTTCAAGGCTTAATCCTTGAAGAATTAGGCTTGGGACTTGAATACATGAAGAATTTTTGCACCTCTTCTTCTACTTTTTTTCTCTCTTTTTCTTTTAGAATCATGTTCTGATTTGCTTTGGTTAGGAATTTATGGAACCTATTTGGACATTGTAAATTGATTGTGAATCTGAGTTCTAGGTTCTTGATTGTATTGAATATTTAATTCTTTCCTCAATGCAATTCTTGAATTAACTATCCAATTAAGGTGAACTTAGAGAGTTTACATAAATAGAAGTTGAATGAATTTCTCATATCTGAATTGAATGTCAAGATCTATGATATCTTAGGAATAAGCATTCATTATCTTGTGATCTCTTGATGGATGAAGGAAACTCACCCTTACAAACAATTTCCAGTAAAGAAGAAATAACCAAAGATGGATCCATTCAAGGATCATACGCGTACGAGACTGTAAGGAAGGAAACTGCTTTGTTAGACTGATTATTTTGAAGAATGTAACTATATTGATTAAGTTTCTAATTAGAACTTAATGTATTTTGATAAACTTATTGTAAATGATGATTCAAGGTATATGTGTAATAATTAACAGTTAGTTGTTTAAATTTTAATTTATATTCGGTGTTAGTTATAAATTTATTTTACTAAAAAATAGTTCGTCTGTATCAAGAACTCGAAATATATAATTATGTAATATGAAGTTTAGTTTTTTTTTTTTTCTAATTATAAATCTAAGTTATAAAACACATTGTATATATAGAAGCAATGAGAATTTTTTTTAGGGGACAGAGTTTCAAAGTTCATCGAGTTTTATTAATTTATGGTCATATATTTGTACAACTTTTTTAAAATCATTTCAAACTATTACAATTTTATTAAATTTTATTCAAAAGAATATATATTATTAAGGAAAACTATTAAATAATAGTAAGGATGTTACAAATAACAATAATAGTGAAAAATAGAATAAAAAATTACCTGAGAATAATCTTGAAAGTTTAAAATTCTTCCCTCAAAGATATAGATATGTTACATGTATTCACACTAAGATCAATATTTTGCATCAACTCTCTGATTGTGAAACTATCACCACCAGAATACATGTATTCAGACCAAGATCAATCTTTTGCATCAATTCTTTAATTGTGAAACTATCACCACTAGAATACATGTATTTAGAACAAAATATGAGTAAAGAAAAAAAATAAAATTTTTCTCTTTTTTCTTTTCTATGTTTAGATCATACAACAATTTGTTTAATATATAAAGCACCATATTGCAATAGTTTAACATGCCATATATGTACATGTTCAAAAATTATAATTTATGTTTCCTTATGTTTTGCTCCTTTACATTGTAACAACAAATTTGTTTTTCCTCTTTTTATTAACAATTCATTGACCAAAAACTAACAAGTTGGAGTCTCAACATTTTAAGTGAGTTTAGTTGATTATCATAAATCAAATTCCATTAATAAGTAGAATACTCTATGTATTATTAATATTCTTGATAATAGCAAAGGATATAATTATATTTCACTTAAAAGAAATATTATTTATTTAATAAAATTAAATTCTTCAATTTTAATTATCAAGTAAGAAGATTTTTTTTTTGTAAATTTAAAAAATTCATTAATGTGTGACCTCGTAAGTTTAATATTAAATTCATAATAAATTAATAATTATTAATTTAGTAATTAAAGTTGACATCTAGCAATACTTTTCAATGTTCATCCAGCATAGAATAATATATTTTACTTTCAAGAATTATTAGAAGATTAATGTAATTTTTTTCCTTCATTTATTCAAATCTATGTTAACTTTAGAGTATGATATTATCATTAAACTCCAATAAATTAATATGTAATAAATGACTCAAGAAATTTATTTTTATATTAATCAAATTGTCTTGACCTAAGTCTTTATTTTATAATAGAACTTATATTTATTATCGATAGTTGATGAATTTTTTTAATTAATCATTAGCTTTACAAAAATTTAATTATATCCAACAATCATTCAACTGGCACATAAAGGTATTAGGTGTATCGAATCAAAATATAATAAATAACCTATTAACTACTATAATTATCTTAAATTTAAGTAAAATAATATATGTTTTTATTGGAACTTTCTATTTATAGTTTAAGTAATATTAACCATTAGAAATTTTTACTTAAGTTAGTTCAATGACCATATTGCTGTATGTATAATCTATATATAATTTTAATAAATAAGATGTATTAATTTTTATCCAAAAAAAATATTACGTATATATTGACCTATAATAAAGAACAATTTAAATTTAAAGTATAATTTTTTTTAATAATATCTATTATAATAATAACTCTTTAATTTTAACTAAGAACTTTACCATGTTAACTAATAATAAATAATATTGTATATATAAAAACATAATAGATTAGATATTGGGCATACCTGTTTATCTCCATCATGCTGGACATGTATTGATCTCTAAATAACATCCTGAAAAAAAATTTTAAGCTATTAAAAGGTCATGAATTGTTTACTTTTAAATTATTTAATATTCAATACCAAGTCTTTTATTTTATTTCACACAAGAATTTGACTCAGATTATTATGCTTGATCCATTTTCTTGTGATTTCCATGAAATTACACATCTTTTCAAACTCACATTGCATATAAAGCAACGACAAAAAAAATTATCAGAGATTCACGGCTGTATTCCCAGCCCATTGTTTAATTTGCATGTGAAACCTTACTTTGTGTATAACTAATTATATAAACGAACACAATATCTTATATGGATGTAGCTCAGATGGTAGAGCGCTTGCTTGGTATGCGAGAGGTGCGGGATCGATACCCCGCATCTCCAAAAGTGCTTTTTTGTTTTACAATTTTGTGTTGATTCTTCCTTTTTGTCTTTCAAGGTAGAAAATCTTCTCTTACTCTTAATAATACCATATACCAAATCCATTCCCCAATGACCAGAACGAAGTTCTCAAGTCACATGCTCAAAGAGTCAGATAGATAGGAAGCTGGAGTTGGTGACTAAATACTAATACATTGCTTTCACTTTTTATAGCAGTCAATTTGTCTGCATCCATTAATGATATAAGCTGGTGCTATTTGTTAACCAACCTCCTCCTCATTTTCTTGTTTTCCATTATTAGACCTCCGTGAGGTGGCCTACTATATTCAGCTCCAGTTGCCACTTTTCCTCAATTTGTCTTCATCATAGAAACACAAACAGTTGAATAATCTCAATGCCAACGTCATCACATTCATATTAAGTTTCAGCTGTTTGCTTTCCCCGCATGCACTTACTACGTGTATAGTCATGGCGTTTGCACTCATGCTAAAGGGAAATTTCATCATAGTTACTTTAGTTTCCCTTGCAGTTTTTGGCTTTAATTCAGGTTATTTCCCTTTAATTTCATCATATGTGGATTTAACAAAGTTCTCTTTCTAACCATTTGTTCTATATTATATGCTCTATTGATCCTTATATCTACAATTTTGATGACGTGTGTATGTGGGAAAAAATGAACAGATGCTGCAGAGGGTGATTTGCAGGGCCAAGGCACGGTAAAGGCCTTATCATGCTTCGACAATAAGCTCGTAAGTAACAAGTATTGATTGCATTTGTTGGAAGTGTGTGACTTCATGTTAACATTCTGTTTTTTCCTTCTCGAGTGAAAATTGTTAATTATTTCCACTCTCCCCTAGCATATACAACATAATTTCAATCTATTACAGGCATGTTTGGTCATCTTATTGGCCATCAATCTCGCTTTCTTTCTAAGATATTCTTTTACCATTTCTTTTGGCTGCTTTTGAGTCTCTCCCAGATTTATGTTGGGTGTAATGAAGCATATAGATTAAACCCTTCTGGGAATATTAACATACCACCAGATGCCACTGATTTTTTCTGTAGTGGGCCATGCCTAACTGAAACACAATTAGTGCTCAATTGCATTGATAACATACTGTCCAATTTCATATTCTACAACAAAGCCACCGTACAACAAATGAGATATGCACTAAATGCTGGCTGCAGCTACTCCAGACAAAGAGGTTAGGATGCTAGTTACTTTCCACGGGGACTTAAATCAGCTTGAACTTCCTTTTCTTTTCCCATTTTCTTAAACATTTTACTCCTTTAACAAAATATAGCTACGTGTAGGGAACTTCAATTTGGCAGACTACATTGGAGGAGAGGCAAACAATGCTCACAAATCACCAATCGTGAATAGATTCTATCTTTTCATCACCGCATTAGCAGCGGCAGCGATTTATTTACTGTGACATCTGATGTATTGGCAGTAAGAAATAGATACTCGAGGGAATTATTTTCAACTTTTTATAGGATAGTGATAGGTTCCTACTTCCTTGTATCGTGCGTGGTTCTTGTCTTAATGTGCAAGTCTGTATGGAAATGGTATCCTACAGTGTGAAGCAAAGCTTTAAATGAAATATTTTCGGTCAGTCAGAAACAGTTCTGAATGGCTCAACAAAATATATATTACCTAATAGACGCCCAGAGACAGAAAGACAAAAAAAGAGTAGTTAAAATGTAATGTATTTCATATATTATTTCTACATTGGAAATCATAGTAGAGGAGTGTTTGTGACACTTCATAAAAATTTTCTACTAGTTAACATTCTTCAAAAACAATCGTGCTTCAGATTCATTTGAAACTACATGGATTCTCCTTTATTAAAATCTGCTAATCAACATTGTAAATATTGATACATGATAAAGTAACGTGCGCTCAAGAACAGGATCACTGCATCCAGCTTTGCGTCTGACATATCTCAGACCATTGGTTCCTTTCTAATTGAAAACAATGAAATGTCAAAATTGTCTGAAATTGGGCTTGATTGGTATTCGTTCTGCCATATTCATAAATTAGATTGATGGCTCCCCTCCAATCTTTATGACACTAATCATCCTGTGTTTCGACTATCCTGTTGCACTCTGTCCTGGAAGTTTCCTGATGCCACCCCCTCGCATCAATACTCTAACTTTCTCAACTTCATCCCATCTCCCTTCTTCCGCATAAATGTTGGACAACAACACATAATTTCCCGAATTCCACGGTTCAAGATGAACCAACTCTCTGGCTGCACGCTCTGCCATTTCCCTGTCACCATAAGTACGACAAGCACTAAGTAATGCACCCCACAAAGCAGCAGTTGGCTTCATGGGCATGCTCCTAATCAAGTCACGTGCTTCCCTCACGTGCCCACAGCGCCCAAGCATGTCAACAACACAGCCATAATGCTCCAGTTTTGGCAAAACCCGAAACTTGACACCCATAGAAGCGAACAACTCACGCCCTCTATCTACTAAACCAGCATGAGCACAACATGCCAAAACCCCCACAAAAGTGGAATCATTAGGTTCCACGCCTTCTCTTACCATCTCTTCAAACAATTCAACACCAACTTCACCCTTTCCATTATAAGCCAAACCCGATATCATTGCATTCCAAGAAATAACGGTTTTACGAGGCATGCCATTGAAAACGCCCCAGGAAACTTGCAAGTTGCCACATTTACAATAAAAATCCACAAGTGAGTTTCCCACGTTAATGGCGTCTCTGAGGAATCCCTTGGCATTTGCGTAGGAATGGATCCATTCACCAACATCCACAGCACCCAAGCGAGCACAGAGAGGTAGCACCGTTACCAAGGAGGCATCATCGGGTTCAAAACCCTGCTCCAACATTTCACGAAAAAGCTCAAGAGCCTCGTCGTATTTCTTACTCTGTACCAAGCAAGACATCATCATATTCCACGAAACCACGCTCCGTTCCTTCATCTGTCTGAAAAGCTTCACCCCCTTTTCCAAATCACCCACCTTGCAAAACCCACGAATCATCAAGTTCCAAACAATGACGTCTCTGTCACGCATTGCGTCGAACATCTTGTGGGCATCATGCATTCTCTCACAACTCGCGTAGAACTGAATAATCCCAACGCGAACGGAAGCGTGGCGCGCGAGGGCGAGTTGAATGAGATGGGCGTGAAGAGTCTGGCCGAGGTAGCAGTGGCGGAGATTGGAAGCGGACTTGAGCAAAGGGGGGAAGGTGTAGTGATCGGGGGAAATGGCGCGTGTCTTCATGAGGTAGAAGAGGTGGAAGGAAAGGTGGAAGGGTGGGTGTAAGGAATGGGCTTTGATGATGGCGTTGAAGAGGAGAAGGTTGGGGTTGTGGGTGTGAGTGAAGATGCGAGTGGCGTAAGGGATTTGATGAAGGGAGGAGCAAACGGAGACGAAGTGAGCCAGGATTTGGTTGGATTGGTGAAGGCCATGTCGGAGGAAGTGGGCGTGGATTTGGGTGAGTTGGGTGCGGGTTTTGTTACCGTGAAGTAGACGGAGAATTTTCCGCTCAACCTCCTCCCTACAAAACATTCACTTGCTTAACGTCACCACAATTTCATCTCCAATGCTATCAAGAGAGAAGTTGATGGTTAATTAAATCATATATTGTTATAAGATGAAAGAAAAATAAGAGATGAAAAATATTAAATAAAATTATTATTGTAAATCTTCCTGAATCATAGTTGATCAGTATATTCTCATGCGTTCATAAGATTCGTCTTTGACCGCTCATTTTTTTCGTAAACTGGTAAGTCTTAACTTTAAATTGTCCTTTTGTTTCATTTACGTGATTTTTGCCGCGTAGGCAACATATGTTCACCCCTAGTCACCGACACCTTATATTCACACCACCTTTCTTCTGTAAAACAGATAATGTAATTGGGATTCAACATTCTCTATCCACAGGCAACACAATATGGAAGAAGCTAGTCCACATATAATGCGTTTGCTACATCCTGCGTTCATCCTAAAATAAAAATAAAAATAAATACTCAAACCTTTCCCTACAAACCTCGCCCCATTCTATTCTTCGTTTCTCTCCTTTTAATTTTCTCCATTTTCTTACATCTGCTCTCACCAGCTACCTACCTCTCTCTCCCTTTATTGTTTTCACTCTCCACTTTCCTCTGTCTAATCTCTCACTTACATACACTTCACCCTTCACTTTGTTGGTCATCCGTTCATTTCTCACTAGAATTTCCATCAAATATTCCTTAATTGATCAGGTAAGTGGTGGAAATTGTGTATCAGGCTGACTTCTGCTTATTCGGATGTAAAACTAGTTCGTTCCTTTACTGTTATATTCCTTTGCTTTTAGTCTACAGCCATAGTTAGGTTTAGAAATTTATAAATATTTACCACATTTATTTCTAGACTTGGGTGTTTGGTCTAGTGGTATGATTCTCGCTTCGGGTGCGAGAGGTCGCGAGTTCGATTCTCGCAACACCCCTCTCTTTTTGATCACGAGTCCAAATCTCGGGCTTCTTTGCTTCCTTTTCCGGATCTGCTGTGATTAAACTTCTGTGCTTCTTGTAGCCAGAACTTTTATTTCCCTCTTCCCTATAATAGGTACACACCCTTTGCGGTAATGGACCCTCTCCCTCAGTTTCCTTTATACCGCCTTCACAAACCTTGGGTTCCGAATAGTTACCAAATAATTCCCTACCATGTACATGTATACAACCTTATAATACGTCTCTCTAACCACATTCATTATTATACTTTTCTCAACACAAATCTCCTCGAAGGAGAAATGTTATTCGATGAATACTGAATTAGATGTCACTTTTACTTATGCTATCAACAATTTTGGGAAAGCCCACAGCAGGCAGAAACTAACTAACAAGGGGAAAAAAATGATGGAAAGACAAGACCGAGAAAAAAGGTGCTAATATCCCTCAGAACTACATTCATTATTACGTTTTGACATGCAATGAATACTGAATTAGATGCCGTCGGGGGGCTCTTATTTAAATTGTACTGGGGCGGTGGGCTTGTTTGCTCAAGCGTCAGCATTGGGGTTACTTGGGCCTGGGCTCCTAGTTGGGTGGATCATCGTTTCGTCTTTCTATAAGTACATGAAAGCCATTCCTTCCACATGTGGTACACACAATTCCTCCAGGGACTTTACAAATGAACACATGGTCAATCCGCTGAGTATTAGGTAATGGACCACCAACATAAGCCCAGCCACAACCCGTACAAATAAGAGGCAGCTCCAATCCTCCAAACAGTTCCCTTTCTTTCAGAACTACCAAATGGAAAACAACGTCGATAGCAGGGAATGGCTCATTCAAAATCTGCAGCCCCAATCTATGATACGAAGCATCCAGTCCCTTCACAAATTTCATCACACGATCTTCCATCCTATAAACTTCCGCCAAAGGAGCTGCACCACAGCAACATTTAATACGACAACTGCATCGTGGTACGGGCCTCAATTCTTGCAATTCGATCCAGATAAGCTTCAACGAATTATAGTAATTCATAACACTTAATTCACCTTGTTTTAAAGCGCCTAGGGATTCTTTCAACTCAGCAACTCTATTCGCCCCGCCTTGCGAATAACGACGCGCGAGTTCGGCCCAAACTTCAGCGGCATTCATGGTATTCCAAGCAATGCTCCGTGCAATTTGTGGAGTCACGGAACTGCGCATCCAAGAAATCACCGATGTGTTGATTTGCTCCCAAAGCGGCAAGTAATGGTCCGTTGGGGAAGGTTTAGGGATGCCGCCGTCGATGATTCCCATCGCGTTTTCCAAAATCAGCAGCAGCTTCAGCGAGCTCGACCATGAGCAGAAATTTTCGCCATTCAGCAGTGGAGAAACGACTAGTAGAGGTGGATTTTCAGGTGGTGATGGCGTGGAATCTTCAAACGTCAGCATGGATGTGTTATCATCTTGGTCACTGGGATTGGAATCGGAACCTTCATCCATGGGAGTACAACGTAACAAGAAGCTTGCAGAGATTTTGAGAGAGAGATCGATAAAAATCCAAGTTCTGTTCTGTTAACTGAGAAGGAAAGCCTCCTTTATAACTGCCGTGGAACAAAAAAGCTAACTAACTCGATAGCAGAAAACGGACTCCAACTGCTCAAGTATGTACGTTACTATTAAGTGTAAACTATAATTCCAACTAACTCTGCTGCAATACTTTAAATCATTCTTCTCCTGACCTGAGTATATATTGAGTTGTGCCTGTTCCTCTTCACATTTCTAAAATTGCCAATATCGTGATATGCGGAGCAATATTTACTGCATTTTAAATTTTTATCGAAATGCCTATCTTAAATTAATTGAATCATGTCTTGCATGTATGGTCATTGCAAAGCCGATGCCACTGAAAATGTAAGGTTGTTGTCCATTCTTCTTTTTATACGCTTATAGTTTAATTAGGGTTGTGCCTGCTCATGTCTCTCTTCACTCGTATTGGTGCCAAGTGACAATGAAGGAAGCATGCATACCACACAAAACACAGATATGATACAGTTCCGACGATAAATTTATCAATACATAAAATTAGTAAACTAATATAGAAACATTAATTTTAAAGCAAAGGTGAATTTTAATTTTAACCCAAATTATTTTAAACATAATAAAAGAAAATAATATTATTTATATAATGATTATAGCTTTCTAATTTTTATTAATAAAAAAATTTAAAAATTATAAAATATAAATGCATCCGTAATTCCTAGGCGACAAATTTTATTTTGCCATGTATGGTTGGGTGGGTAATTTATCTGAATATTGTAATCTACAAAACAAATTATCACTTTATGGCTGATTTGAAACAATTTCCCACTTTGGGGATTTTTGAGTGACGTGTCGACAAGTTTTGACAAATCGTTGACGATTGTAATTTTTAATTATACTATTATTTTGAATTTTGCCAACCGAATTATGAAATATATAAGAATTTGACACGTATCACGTAAAGTAAAGTTTCGCATATTTGACGTCGAAATTTTTTTTTAATATATTTTTAAATTAATTTCGTCAACCGAATTGCGAAATGTATAAGAATTTAACACAGTTTCGCATATTTGATGGCAAAAAAAATTTTTAATATATTTTTAAATTAATTTCGCCACTGGACTGATGAAACAAATAAGAAACTGACACGTGTCAACAGGTTGTCTAAATCCCTCATTTTAGTGGCGAAATTATCAAAAAATCGCCCACAATACTGCGAAACTTACATTCGAATTGCGAAATTTAAACACTATATATACCCCAACCCTCCTCTCATTTTCACCGCAGAAGGGCATATTAGAAGAAAATCAGGTATGTGTTATTTAATAATTTTATTATTTAATTTTGAATGTATGAATTTAGTTATATTTAATTAATGAGTATTGTTTATTTTATTTATGTTAATTATTGTAAAGTTTAAATATTAAATAAAGTTTATTTGTACAAAATGCAGGATGAGTGGGATTGTTATTATTATATATTGGAATGGTAAAATCTATGAAGGAAATAAAGGAGTAAGTTTTGAAGGAAGTAAAACAGTAATTCAAATAAAACGATGAATAAGTTATGAAACATTGAAAAGAAAAATTCATTTGAAACTCAATCTTAATCATAATCAAGTGATTTCTAGATTAATTTCTCATTTTTTAATTGATGAAAATATTAGACAGTATACAGCTTTGGATATATGTGATGATGAAGATATTGATTGCATGATAAGTGCATTTTAACAACAATCTAGTAGAAATATTATTGAGTTATACGTAGATATTAACTGTTGGTGGAAGTTCATCAATGTCCTTACAGACGATGAATTTAAATTTATCACTTTCACAACAAAATGATAGGACCCTTGTGAGTCGTGATTATAATGAAGGTAAAATTATTTTTGTTCTAATATCTTTTAAGTAATATATGTAATTGATTGAATTAAAACTGATAAATTTGTTGAAATAAAGGAGTTAGGAATGATGCTGATGAAGATAATGAACACTCAGATTATGAGAGTTACACTGATGGAGATGATGAAGCAGAAATTTTGTTAGGCAGTTCTTCTTCTACTGATGTTGAAAGCGAGTTTGATTCCAACTTACATATACAAGTAACCGAAAATGTAGGAGGTAATGTGAAATAATTATAAAGAATTTTTTTGTGTGGTTATTTATTTATATATTAATGATAAAATATAATGCAGGAGATACTGTAATTTCTTTTTGGAATGTTACTCCAAAGTATAAGTATATTAATTGAGAATATCCTGATCAAGAAATGAATGAAAAACATCTTCAAGAAGTCAATTCATTGGTTGAAGGAGATCCTTTATTTGTTGGCTTATATTTTGACAGTAAAGAAGATGTGAAGAATGCATTAAAACATTACGCAATGAAGATTCATCAAAGTTATTTTGTGGCTGAGTCTAAACCAACATGTTTGTACGTTAAATGCTTAAATCATACCTTTGGTTGTCCATGGAAAGTGAGGGCTTCATTGTTGAAAAATTCAAACAAGTGAAAAATTACTAGGTGGGGTGGTTCACATACATGTGTCAATATGAGAATTTCTCAAGATCATCAAAAGTTAGATTCTGATTTAATTTGTTCATGCATTCTTGGTAAGTAAAATATCAAGTTTTTTATTTTATTTTTACAATGACATTGTTATTAACTTGAGAAAATTTATTTTATGTAGGAATGGTGAATGAGGAACCATCGGTACATATTTCATTGATACAAGAGCGAATATGTGCTCAGTTTGGATATAAAATTTCATATAAAAAAGCTTAGAAGGCGAAGCAAAAAGCCATTGTTAAAGTATTTGGTGATTGGGATGAATCATATGCTACCTTGCCTCGTTGGTTAGAATACATGCAATTACATTCTCCTGGATCTGTTTATAAACTTGAAACAAAAGAGTATGTGGTTGGTCATCAAGTGAATAACAGGTGTAGAGTATTTGAACGACTATTCTGGTCATTTGAACAATGTCATGAGGCTTTTAAATTCTGCAAACCTATATTACAAGTGGATGAGACGTTCTTATATGGTAAGTATCGTCATAAGTTGCTCATTGCAACAACTCAAGATGGAAACAATTGTGTTCTTTCAGTAGCTTTTGGAATTGTTGAAGGAGCAACATTGTCAGCATGGGAATGGTTTTTGGCATTGATTCGTTTGCATGTTACCGATAGAGCAGGAATTTGTTTGATATCAGATAGACATCAAAGTATAAAAGGGGTTGTGTCAAATCAACACATTGGGTAGCAACCTCCAAATGCGTATCATGTATATTGCATTCGTCATATTGCCAGCAACTTTAATCACCGGTTTAAGAATATAGCATTGAAGAAAGAGCTCATTAAATTGGGTATATTTTATTTTTTTATCTAAATTATTGTTAAATTATTAGATATCCATCGAATCTGTGGATAGATCTTTTAATGTTTTGAATGTTGTATATGTAGGTTATACACCATCGAAGGTCATCTTTCAGCAAAAGTTAACTAGATTTCACAATGAATCTGAAGATATAGAAAGGTGGATTGATAGTATATCAAAAGAGAAATTGGCATTATCTTATGATAATGAAGGACGACGTTATGGACACATGACTACAAATCTTTCAGAATCAGTAAATAAAGTGTTGAAAGGTGCTAGAAACCTGCCCATATGTGCACTAGTTAAAGCCACCTATGGACGATTAGTTGAATATTTTGTGAAGCGTGGAGAAGAGGCCATGTCTGACCTTCACAATGGAAGCATGTTTTGTCGTAAAGTTATGTTGCAAATTCAAAAAAATCAACAAGAAGCTTCATCACACCAAGTTCGTCGGTATGACATACAAAGAAAAAGTTTAGAGGTTGAAGAAGCTTTTAATCCAATAACACAAATGGGTGGACACAAATGAACAATTATATTGGATAGAAGATTCTACGAATGTGGAAGATTTCAGTCTTATCGATTTCCTTGTTCACATGTGATAGCCGCTTGTATAGCCGTGAGTATCAATTTTTGGCAATATGTGGATCCTGTTTATTCAATGCAATATGTTGTAAATGCATACTCCCCACAGTGGAATCCCCTGGGAAATGAATGCAACATCCTTACAAACTGTGAATGGAAGTTAGTGCCTGATGTTGACAGAGCAAGAGGTACAGGTCGACCAAAATCAACTTGCATTAGGAATGAAATGGACTGGGTTGAGTCACAAACTAGACAAAGGTGTTCCAAGTGTAACGAAGTAGGTCATAGTCGACATCATTGTCCTCAACAAAACAATGTTGGTTAACCAAATCATACAATGTTGGTGTTTGTATTTTTTTTTTTAATCTTGTGATATTGTTATTTATCGTAATTGTCATTAATTATTGTAATGAAACCATTAATGTTATATCAAGTAAAGGCACAAACAAATTAATAATTAGAGTAAGCATTAAAGTCACGAACAGTAATATATGTTAACTAAAATAAGTTGCTACATAAAAACATGTCATTGCTGTCCCCCCATGTGTGCCTGATGATGATGATCCTCTGGCGTCAATATGCATTGCCTCTGTCTATCTCGAGCTCCTCGATGAGGGTTCTGACGAACATATCCTAAATCAACAACTGCACTAAATTCGGCATTAAGATCAATACCTGACTCTATAGGATGTATGTCTGATGGTATAGGGTCAACTTGACTGTATAGGGCACCTGGAGTCAAAAGCGATTGGTGCTCGTGAGGAGGTGTGAAAAAGAAATCAGGTCGTGGGATGTAATCTTCTGTTCCTGTAAAAGGTGATGATGGGTGTTGTGATGAATGGTGTGTAACCTGTGATGAATGGAAATAAGTCGGGGCTGTCGTCAAACTAGATGGTTGAAAAGGAAACTGTGATGGTATTGGGAAGACACCATCAGGTTGCTCTAGCATAACCGGGACAACCCACTCTGCTGCCTGCACTTGTCTCCATCGACGTGCCAAGCCTCTTCCTTCTCTTCGTTGATGCGGCTGATCTATGTGTAAGTCTGGATCGACGGGATTACCACTTTGTACTGGAGGATCTGAGGATGAAACATGCTCTAATATGCGATCTTGCTCTTTCTTCAGTGACAGAAGAGTCTCAGACAAGTCCTTTAATTCATTAAAGGTAAAAGAATCTTGTCCATCAGTGCTCAAGTAATGCAATCTCTCCATCACATCACCCTAAAAATAGTCAAAAGTAACCATTATTGTAATTTTGTATATAAAACAGAAAGTTATAGTGAAAAAAAAATATTTCTGTAAACATACCGACAAAGCTGATACTGCTGTCTCCTTGGTCATCCAACGACGAGTATGACTAACATACCATCGCATGTACTCTGAATTTTAGCTAAGTAAACCATACTGAGGCTCATTAGTCAATACCCAAAGTTGTCTACTCTCCTAAATTTCTAACATAGCACTGAACTTGGCTGACCAATCTTCTCCAGTCTTCCCTCTGAGGGTAAGGTCATGTAGCTGGTCAGGCTGGTAAGGAGTCCTTGGTATGTGTTGAACCATACCAAATTGACGCATTACTCTATCAGGTTGATGCCACTCACATACCTGAAAACATATAAGTGGCACCACTGCCCTCCATAAGTCCATAACGTCTCTACAAATAGGTGGTAATATATTGATGAGTTCCATATTATATGGCACCCACACAATCTGTATGATGACATAAAAAAAAAGATTAATAATAAAATAATAAATTAATTAGTGTAATATACCCTATTTATAACATGTTATTTAAATAAGTAACTCAGCAAAAGTTGGCTATAATACCTCATCACGTGCTAGACGATTAAAAATATATCTGTAGTACTGGACATCTTTCTTTCCCTTTCTGATACCGTGGGATAACCATCTGCAAGTAATTGACCATAAAAACATGAAGCCAAACAAATAACATTATAGAATACCTACAAATGCGTAGAAAAACAATAACAATACCAACTTTACCTAACACCGTACGGAAGATAAGGACGAGTATAGGGAGGATTGGTAGGTGCTATCTGGGGAAATCTATCCCAAGCTCAGATCACAATTAACGCAGTCAGTCCTCCAATAGCAACACGATCAATGTTGGTGGCCATGCATAGCTCTCGGTACAAATAACCTAGAATTGCAGAACCCCAACTATATTGACCTGTCAACTCAAAATTTTCAAGCAAAGGCAAGTACCTCACAGATACCCTACTGCTAGAGTGATCAGGAAGCATGAACCCTCCAATAAGCCTCAATATATATGCCCTAGCAAACTGAGTAATCTGCAGTGGAGTCTGATTATGCATGGCAATATGAGTGAAGTGCTCGTCCAACCAGCTCATCTTCAAGAAACTCCCTACAAAAGCCTCTAATCCTAGTCTCATACCTAGGCTGTCTTCCACAATCTGAGTCCAATCACCCCCAGTGGGTGCTATAACAAGTCTCCCATCTATGCGTAATCCTAAGATAACAGCAACATCCTAAAGGGTAATAGTACACTCTCTAGGGGGCATGTGGAAGGTGTGTGTCTTGGGCCTCCACCTCTCTACTAATGCAGTAATCAATCCCACGTCTATAGGAAGCTGAGACAAGTTAGCCACTCCAACAAAATCCGCTAACTCCAGATGTGGAATAATTTCTTCCGGAACACCTTCTAATCCACCGGAAATGTTTGGACTCTTCCTAACCCTCAATGTCGGGTGATCATGTCCATCCCAAATATGCTCAGAAACATGAATACTCTGAAACCGAAGAAGTGATGGATCTTCTGGCCCGGAATTAATAACCCTACTTTGTTGTGAAGATGATGTCATCTATACAACAATAAAAAATATTAGTAAAAAAATTTCATTTAATAATAATAATTATTATTATAATAATAATTTATATTTTACTAACATATTAATAATACAAATTTTATAAAGGTTAAACAAATTTTCTAACAAATCATTATCACATTGTAATGACATCATATTATATTCATTGCAATATATTATAAATGCAAAAATTAGGTATATAAACAAAATTAAATAAATAAATTCTTTTTAAATATACTAACCTATATTCTATACATATTATAATTTATGCAGTATCAGTTTTATTTTAAATAAATAAATTCTTTTTACATTTTCATACATATAACTAAAGATATATAAATTTTTAATTATTCTAAATGTTCATATTAAATTGTATTTAATACAATTTAATATAATTTATATAAATAATGTTACGTTATTTAAATACAAAACTCTAATTACTAGCATAAAATTAAATTACATTTTAATTTTTTCATATTTCCAATTTAAATCTACATAAATTACATTTAGTTTATAATTATATAAATAATATTACGTTATTTAAAGTAAAAAATATTATTATTTACATACAAATTTTATATAAATACAAAACTTTAATTACTAGCATAAAATTAAATTACATTTTAATTTTTTCATATTTTCAATTTAAATCTACATAAATTACATTTAGTTTATAATTATATAAATACTATTACGTTTTTTAAAGTAAAAAATATTATTATTTACATACAAATTTTATTTAAATACAAAACTATACTTACTGTATAAAATTAAATTACATTTTTTTTTATATTTCTAATTTAAATCTACATAAATTTTATATAAATACAAAACTCTAATTACTAGTATAAAATTAAATTACATTTTTATTTTTTCATTTTTTTAATTTAAATCTACATAAATTACTTTTAGTTTATAATTATATAAATAATATTACGTTTTTAAAAGTAAAATTTTTTATTATTTACATACAAATTTTATATATACATTTCATATAAATTATGATTACTGCATTTAAAATTTTACTTCTTTTACAATATAAGTGTAAAAATTATTTATTACAATCAAACTAAGTATAAATTATTATATTTAGTTTTATATAATTATTTTATTTAACTCAATTTTTATTATTCTGTATTTTAATAAATATCTATAATAATTTCTGTAAACAAATTTTATAAATCTTAATTTAACCTTTCTTCTTAACAATTAATTATAATTTTACATTTTAATTAACTATATCACATTTCATTTTTTCTAAAAACATATTAATCTATATACAAATAAATAAAAAACTATTTAAATTTTAAATTCCTTTTTACTAACCTTTAATAAACTTTCAGCAAATTCTTCACTCACCCCCACTTAATTACCAAATCACCTGCATACATACAGTTTAAAAAAATTACAATATTATTATCAGATTTTCCAATTAACAAAATCAAACTAAAAATAATATATAAATGCATATTATAGCTCCATACCTCTTAAATTAGTAACAATATTTGACCCTTTACACTGCAAATCAAAACAAATTTTGAAACTTCAGCCTAGACGATGATGGAGGAGCAGAGATGGAGAAAAGCAAAATAGAAACGAAGGAGGACCGTCATGGAGGAGGAAGAAGGATGTCGGTCAAAGTTACTTAACAATTGGCCACGTGTCAATGCCTGAACGGTTTCGCCAACTGCAGGGCGAAATAAACTTTCGCCAGTAGCAGCGCGAATCATCTCAGATGTTGCCACGTGTATCAAAATCTCCCCAGCCGTCTATTTTAAATTCATTTTTATTATTTATTTTTAATTTTATTTACTTTCGCTATTCAAATGGCGAAATAATAGTTGTTGGAGACACGTGTCAACATGCAATTAATTGCGCTTTGGCTGTGGCGAAACTTAGAAATTATTTCGCCAATCAGGTTGTGAAACTAATATGTGTTTGACACGTGCTATTATCTTATTTATTTCGTATTTTTTGTGGCGAAATAAAAATTAAAAAATTTAAAAATTAATTACTTTCGCCAATTATTATAGCAAAAAATTGATCCACATGACAAAAAGACCTCATATTAAAAAATTGTTTCAGATTTGCTATAAAATGATAAATTATTTTTTAATTTATAATATTATAATAAATTTGCCATGGTTGGGTAGCTTATTAACTGTATTATCCCTCTTCTGTATCTTTCTCGCTCTAGTAGTAGAAGCATATCGTGTGATGATCCCAATCCATGAAAATATATTTAACATGGAACAAGAATCACATCATATCTGATTGGACAGGGTTCCTTTCTATAGGTGGGCCCAAGACCAATGACATAAAAGTCTTGGGGAGGATAGTTAATGGTTCAGAATTTCAGATAAAATACCCATACTCTGCTTCGGAAAATTTTGATAGGACTGAAATATCTTGAATATTTTCAACTGAACTGAGTTTTCTCTTCTTTTTTTTCATACTGTTTTTGTTATGACAACGCAATACATTACAGTGAAGATGCTCTTTTAACGTCAGAAAGATTGAGCGGCTAAATATTCTGTGGTCAGGAGTTCTTACAACTGTAGTATATTGAAGGTTAAAGGAGGCTCGGTGGCGAAATGTCCATGTCTAACGGTCTGTAATCAATTAACATAAGTTATAATTTAGAAAGATTTGGCCTGTAACAGTGGATATGAAGTAGCAAGGGATTGACTAATAAAGGAAATGATGGTTGTCTAATATAAATTTTCTGTTATGTACTGGCGTCTGAAAAAGCTTTCATCATTGACATTAATGTGGAAGATGTCCGGTCTGAACATGTTTGAATTTTTGTGTCTGTTCATAGACAGATGAATTGACTCTCAGCATCGCCATTTGCTTGATCTCATGACGATGGAAGATTCATTGCATTTAAGAGTTCTGCTCTCGGCGATGTGGTTTATAATTCCTCATCTCCAAGGTCTTCCCGCCCTGGCGATGCCCTATAAATCCACGCCCATCATTTATTTCCATATATCATGCACTAAGTTAAAACTTCAAAAGAAAGCAAAGGAACGATTTATTTTCATCACATAATTCGTATCGTAATGTCTTCAGGTTTAACTTGGATATTATTGTAGCCTCGATCATGCTTATCTCGTTACTTGAATATTTCAAAGACAAGCAATTTATTTGGTCTGCTGCTGTCTTTGTGACTTACATACCCCCAGCAAAAGCCACTCAAAACTTGCTTCCAACATTTTTTCTATTACCAAAAAGCTAATCCCTATGGCAACGAAAACACGATACTTCGGTCAAGTTGAGGTGTTCAATGTAAATCCTAACTAGAACATGTTAAATGCAAACCTCAGCAAAAGGGGAAGGAAAGGCAAAGGAAGGGTGTAGTTGTGATCCAAAAATCCAAATTTATACGGACTGTTTTTACAACAATCATGGGTACATTTGATGCAAGAGTTGAGTAAAATTATTGTTCAATTGTTAAATTTTTAAAAAATATATGTACTTAAACAAGTATTTAGAGTACCTAAAATCAGTGTTTTTGTATTTAAAAATGTAAAATTTTGCCCAAATTATTCATACATAATGATATACAGGATTTATTTCTTTTTTCCTCCTCGTGCACTCGAAAAATAAAATATATGACAAACACTGTTCTCATTTTTACAACTAAGATTCTCTACACTTAGAATCGTGATTCGCGAAAGGAAATTGGAATAGGGCAAATCTTATGACAAAAAGGTGGGGAAAAAAATCGGGGCTAAGTAAAGCAAGCAAGTACAGGGTAGCCGCTTAGCAGAATCCCAGTACAGATGGCGAACACGTGACTGAACGGAAGAGTGAACAGTTTATTCTGGAACACCAACGAACTATATTAATTATACATATCTTATCTACCAAGATTGCTTAACGTTATAAGGGAAATTTGAAAAGCCGGTCCAAACTATTCCGTAACAGAAGCCCGTATAGCGTGGTGTGAGAGTGATATTGCCACGCCATTTGATTCCGCTAAACAATTTTAAATGCCGCCCAGCGTATTAAGGAGTTGGGTCCTCTCAGGCGAATTCATGTCTCGTAGATGATTTCTTGGCTCCTTTTCGAAATTTTTTCAAGTACAGTAACAACTAAGAAAGTCCACATAAATCCCTCAATCTTAGCAGTGGGGTATAGATTGGAACACTGAGTGTGCACCGAACATCAGGATGGTAGAAGGAATTAATAAAAAAAGAGACTAACATAGAAGCAACCAAAAAGAAAATGGAACATCTCTTGGGGATTACATGGGTTCCACTCCAACTTTATAATATACAAACTTATAAGCAAGTCAATGTTAATTAATCTCAATCTACTTTATGTCCACATCTTGTCGTATATAGATTTGCAAACATCTTTTTCCTAAACCCAAACATATCTATATATCATAGCATAATTATAACGCTTCACCTAATACCATCTGGACCCCAAAATAATGGGCAAACTTTAGATCATCTCATCTTATTGCCACAATCCCGACAGCTATCTCATGCAATTTGTATAATAGGCAACAAAAATATTAGGACGCAAAAGATGCAAACAAAAACAGAGGCATCTTTCAATTGTGGTCTGGGTGGGTGCAGCTGAAATGTGTTTTGCACTGTTAAGATGGGGCCTGAGCCAACTATCAGGGCTCCCCACACCACGTGGTTTCTGTAACCATATAAATTGATAACATTGCACCATCTCAATAACGACACACACTGCTTAGGCCTAGTTTAAGGATAAAATAAAGTTTAAGAAAGGTAAGTGTGAATAACATATTACTAATAAATAACCTCATCCATTTACTGCACAGCAACTGTGTAAATAGTAAACTGCTGCGAGTTCACTTAGTATATTGTACATCATAAGTTCTATCAGAGCATCGTCTACAAGAACGGGGACGATGGGGAAGGCACAAGAACAGCCCTCACATCTTACTCTGAACAATGGACACATGGGGCGGATGGATCTCAAAGCTAAAACTAATCAAAATGAAGAAATAATAATAATAAAAGTGGCAGTAGTGATAATAATGATCTGTACAATTTAAGGAAAATTCCAAAGAGGAAATTTACCTGGAGGAAACAGGGTTTAGGGCTCTAGCAAAGCCATTCATAGCCCCATAACCCTTAGAACTAAACCCTAAGCACCCAAGCAAACCCTGCCTGTAAGGCAAGAAGGTCTTTTTCCTCAACTCCTCAGCTTGGGCCCTGTTGGCTTTATAGTGCAACTCGTGCGGCGAGGGTGGCACGCGCCTCTTCCCAACACCGTTGGTGGGCTTGCTGGTCATTTTCCTGGCCCAAGCCTGAGAACTTCCCTTGGGCTTCTGCGTTTCGGAAGAAGGCCCGTTTTTGTGAAGATTTTGATTGTTAGCTGTAGCAGTGGCTTTCTTGTCCTTGGTAGGGGAAAACGAAATGGTGGACCAGAACTTGTTGTTACTTCTACCTTCGCTTTTGCTTCGGAGAAAATCCTTTAAGAAAACCCACCGCTTCGAGCTTCTTCCAGCAGAAGAAGAACGAGAAGACGAAGCGGAACCCGAAACTGAAGGAACCGTCTCCAAACCCAAACCCAGACCATCCACCTTCTCTCGTCGGTTCTCCACTTCCGAGGAACCACTACCATTATTATTGTTCATTTGATTCCCCAAACTCACGTTACGATCCTCGTGAACATGATCCTCGTTCTCCGCCCACTCCAAAGGCGTGTTGCTCCTAAGAGGAGACATGGATCTGGTTCTTCTGCGAACGGACTTGTCCCTCAGCCTCAGATCTCTGCCTCGAACCACATTAACAACCTCTGCTTCTTCGTCTTCTTCTTCTTCTTCCAGATCCAGCAATGGAGCCAGAACCTGTGGCCGTTCAAGGTGGCTCGAGAGCTTCATGGGCCGGATCTGACCATTTAAGAACAACTCGTCCGCCGAGCTCATTGAACCCGAACCGCCCGAACCGGAGGAACCGAACCGAGCGGAGAATTCGAACTCGTAACCGATTGGGGCCGAAGAGTGGGAGGTTTCGTAGGATGCGGAAGCGGTTATGGCGAAGTGCATTGGGCTGGCCGGAGCACTGTAGAAAAAACCGGGTAGGGGTCCACGGCCGGGACTGGAAGGGGCACTGACGTATGGGGTGGAGCATGTGCTGTCCAAGTCTTCGAAGAGGGTTTCGCCATTGTTGGAGTTTGAGGGTTCTGTGCTTACGTTTACGCCATTATTGGTGGCTGTTTGGAGGTCCATTTTTTTTCGTGGCGTGGCTGAGGGTGACACTGTGAAGCGTGAAGAAATAACGAGTGTTTGTGTGCGTTTGAGAGAGAGAGAGAGAGAGAGAGTGAGCCTGTAACACCTGACTGATGCTATGCTCACAAAAGTAACAATAAATAAATGTTTTACTTATATGTTAAGAGATGCAAACAAAAACAACATTAATTACTATTTTTAATTAATAAATAAATATTTAAAAATTTACATAAACGTTGACGTATTAATTATATCTTTAATTTACAGAAAAAAATTATATCACTGAGTAAAGGAAATGGAAGTGATATAACAGAAGAAAAATCAAAATATAGTTTTTTCTTAAATTATTGCGAAAATTGGACGACCTACATATCTAAACGACAGTAACGGTCCGTAATCATATCATACTTAGTAAAAAAATCCATAATGAAAGTTATACTTTTGAGGTCTTTTTCTTGGTGGGAAGTAATTGTACTTAGTCTTGCTTTTAATTTTTAATGTTAATTAATCTATATGTAAAACTTTCTGCTTCTAAGTTGTAAATTTTAATGCTCGCGTTCAGTTGGGTCACGTCCAGAGAAGTAAGATAAGCTGATTGCAGAGGGAAAATAAGAGTTGACTCACAAATATCAATGTGTACAATATACATTATTTAAAAAATAGTAAATAATATTGAAAATATTATTACTTTAATGTATAAAGTGTATTTTACACTTTTTTATGTTAGAATTTTTTTTAATTTATCTATTATTTTAAGATAAAATTTACTTTTAATTATATTTTAAAAAACAATACATAAAATGTTATTTTAAATAAGAAATAACTAAATTAAAAATAATAATAATTACTTTCTTAATTTGTGTAATACTCGTAACAATGACAAATTAAAGAAACTGAAATGATGTAACAAAATTGTGAGAACGAGATACTGTGATAAAATTGTGAGATAAACACACATTAGAAAGCGTTGATCTACTGAGGCGCAGGTAGACATGAGTTGTAGCAAGGATGTTACTTTCCATAGGATCCTTTCCGCGGCTAAAACTGAGTATTCTATTAATAGTATCATCCTGCAACTAAAAAATAAATTAAATTAATAATTTAGAAAGAAGATGCATAGCATGCTAATCTGTAAACTGTAAACATCATAGAAACCAGAGACTCTTTTCAGTTTTCTCCAAACCCAAGAAAAAAAGAAAGAATATCAGGGATCAGTGGGTTGGGTGGGATGTAATGTGGAAAGAATTATAAAAGGAATATATTAAATCATCTTACATAACTATTATAAAACTTTCTATTTGTTAAATAAAAAAGTTTTAAATGTATTTTATATTCTTTAAAAATAAACATTTTATATTTAATTTTTAATAAATGATTTAAAAATTAATAAAAATATACGATAAACAAAATATAGCATTACTTTTATAAAATAATTTGCCTAAGAGAGAGGGCAACAGCACCATCATATACAAACAACATATAGCGAATCAAAGCCTAACATCTGGAATCAGCATGTGCATTTGCTAATAAAATAATAAAAATAACTTATTCAGCATTAAAATATTGAAAATTATAAATAGTATATTAAGAATGTTTATACATTAAAGTTCTTTGATAAGAATGTCATATGACATTTTTTTTGTATTATTTTTTTAATTCATTACTTTATTTATTTTATCTCCGCTTTTCCTTTTATATTCCAATCTTTTTCAAAAGTATATACATTTTATAGTTTCATTTTAAAAAAGTTATAAAAAATTACAATATTTATAATAAATAATAATTTCTTATGATATATATTTTATGATGGAAAAATGTACATATAATATCTATTGAATTTTTTACTCTACTATAATTATTTTTGTAAGTATCAATTAAAAATAATATATTTAATTTCTATTTTATATATTGCAATGCTAAAATGACAATTTTATAAGGTAAAAAATGTTATATACTTTAACTTTAAAAATTTATTTATTTTGATGATAGTAATTAGTAAATAGAAAAATTAACGAAATAAATATATTTAACTAAAATTTTAAAATAATGAACAGAATAAAATAAAATAGGAAAGTATCTGTCTTAATTTTTTTAGTATTTAAGATTGAAAATCAAAATAAATTACTAGATTTGACAAATTTCTAACTGATAATATGAACTTATAGCATGTACTATGAATCAATTCATTATGATGGTATGTGAAAATAAGTTTATTTTATCAATTTATTGTTACATATATTCAGTCATTACTATAATATAAAGGGGAAGAAATAATATCTGTACAAATAATTTTATATATTAAATTATAATATTTTAATCCTTAAATTTTATATGATACATAAATTTTATTTTCTAAGTATTTAATAAATTCATTCATTCAATATATGTGTGTCTATATATATATATAATGATTATTTTGATGTCATTTAAAAAATTTGGTTTATATCATAATTTATTTGTAGTCAATAATATTAAATAGTAGATTGTTTTAATATTATTAATAATACATTTTACAATTAATTAATAATATAAATAATATTATATATTTTCTAAACTCGTTCATCGAAATGATATTAAATTTTGCTTTTAGAAAAATGTTAGGATTTTATATAAAACATCTGTTATGATCTCTTTGCTAATTTAAAATGTTACCCACCTTGTTTTTTCATAATTTTATATGAATTTAATACTTAATATACTATGTAATACTAATAAATCCATATTCAGTTACCATTTTCCAACTGCAATTTAAATACAACGAAATGAATGAATACTTAACGAATTTCTTTATCAATTAAATAACCGGTCGGTAGAATTTTTTAAACATTACGATACATTTAGTTATGTTTACTTACGCTTACGGGCTGTTTCTATTCGTACATTTCTCCTCTTTAGTTTTAGCCATTTTCCCAACAGCTGAAAATTTTCCAGTTCATATGATATATTATAAAGTTTCTTTCTTCTCTTTCACGTAAAAGTTTTTAAAGGCCTTTTTGCCCTTTAACAATGGATATGGAGTTTTATTGATTAAATATTATATATTTATAACAGTATATATGATGGGACTTTGATATAAAAATAGTAGTGACATACATTTTATTTTCCCATTGTGGTTATAGGCTAACTATGGAGAGTCGAATATGGAATATGTATTTAACTGAGATGAATAAGTGGGGGCAAAGGGTGCGAAGCTGATTGCATGCAGATGTGAGAAAGGGGTAACAGAAAGCACATGTGATGTTGTAATAACTGGTTCGTGGCTACGGATCGTCATGACATGTGAGGCGCGTTGACAATGTACATCACATAATCAAATACACATCCATCCATAACAGTGAGGATTCCCACTCTCCTCTCAACAACTGCCTCGCGTTGAATTAGTCAAAAACACCATCTTTCTCTCACCTGAGAGCATTCATGTGCCAACCAATTACTCTATTTTCATTCAAAATATGTTTGATAGGGACTTACTTCCTCACCCATTTATACTTTAAAGCTTTATTTCATAAATAGGATAAATATAATCAAATATTTTCTTGTTTTATATTTCATAATTATTTTACTGACAAAATATAACAAGTTTATCATATAAATTTAGTATATTTCTATTTTATAAAAAAATTCTATTAGAAATAGGCATATAAATATATAATATAATGGAAAATATCTCTAGAGACATTCTAATAGTCAAGGCAGTGCTTATCCCAACAAAAATAGCAAATCTATAATAGATAGCATGCCTTATTTTTTTAATCTTATATTTGATATATTCTAAAATAATTAATTAGATGATATCATGTTATGCTATTTTTTTTAAAATCCAAACCTTTTCTACAGAAAAAAAAGTTATAATAAAAATGAATAAATTTATATACTATAACTATTACTTAGTGTGCAGTGTGTACGATAACGACGTTTAAATTTACTGAACCTGGAGTAACAGAGTACTCAATAAAATATATGGTGACTATGCACTAACTACAGGTAAGAGGAAGTCTAAAAAAGCAGAAACACTGTTACAAACAGTAACACCAACCCCATATTGCGATCGTAGTATGTAAAGCATACATCTAAGGTGCAGCTGCAAATAACTAGCCATTCAAATTTATTTTGAAATAAATTAATACACATTCAATCAAATTTAATGCATGTTATCGAAGTAAACAAAAAAGAAAATGTTAACGTGCAAACATTGTTACACTTGAGGACAACCATAATCTCGATGCATGCCAAGCAACAAATTATGGCTTCAACCTCCATGACACGGGCCATAAGTGTAACCCTACTGTTTAAAGGGGATAGAATTGGGAAAATTAGATCTCCTTTAAATTTAAAGCTCGTTATATTTGATATTCTTTAAAAAAAATTATTTATTATTTTTACAATTCAAAGCTCTTTGTTGGTATACTTTTATATTATATACACCAATGTTCTATTTTTCTTTTTCTAATCTTAAATAATGAAAAAATAAATAAATAACTTGTATGACAATAGAAGTCGCGAGCGTAATAAATTGATAATGTAGTAATATCACTTCGTAGTCTATGTACATGTCAACAATTTTTTTTTATTTTTTTTTTGAGAAACTTCTAACTATATTTTCAGGCAATCAAACATACATTTATATGTTTCAGGTAAACAGGCGCAGATGCAAAGGGAAACAAGAGTTGCCTCATTCCCTCCCCTCCCTCAAATGTTTTTAAAATATTTATATGTTTGATTTTTTTTATCAGCTAGAAAAAAGAAAAACAAAACAAAAGAGATATTAGATAACTAAATAATGTAACAAAGTTTGTTTGAGGACATTCATCCCATTGAAAGAAGAGAACATCAAGAGAAGATTTCATGTTTTGCTATTTAATCTATTGCAAAATTATCTTTACAAATAATATAATGAAAACTAATAGATGACCATGTTAGGTAAAGTGGTTAATTCTATTTTTCTATTATGAATCTATGTCGGATAAGTATGATATCAAATTTATATAAATACTTGTTCTACTGTATGAAAAAATTATTTTTTTATTCTTTTTTACTTTTTTTTCTCTCGTATTTTTCATATTTTACTTTCCCTTTTTCCTTTCTTTCAACACGTATGTGTGCCTTCCAATCCAAACAGTGGTATATTAGAGCAAGGTTCGAAGTGAAGCGACCTTATTAGCTATGACTTCCAATGGACATTTTCTTACAAATCTTCCAATTCTTACAAGGAAGAACTTTGACAGATGGCATGTGCAAGTGAAGGAGTTGTTTGACTTTCAAGATTTGTAGGAAATCATTGAATCTGGAGTAGAAAAAGTGAAAGAAAGTGCGACTAATGCTCAGAAGGCAACATATAAGGAGATGAAAAAGAAAGATTGTAAAGCTCTATTCATTCGCTATCAATATTTAGATGAATTCAACTTTGAAATAATTACAAGTGTTGACTCGGCTAAAAAAACTTAGGACAACTTGAACAAAACCTATGCAGAGCATAAAAGGTCAAGAAAGTGAGGCTTCAGACTCTTTGAAGGAAGTTTGAGCTACTCAAAATGGAAATCAGTGAAAGCATAGGTACTTATTGTAACATCCTTATTTTTTTTTATTTATTAGTTTTGTATTTGGTATGAGTTGTTAATATATGTTGCTTGAAATTAGGAGAGTTTTAGATGTTTAAGTTGTAGGATTTTTCGCTGTAGCGAGATGTGTCTCACTGTAGCGAGAAATCTGCATACAAAATCAGACATTCTGATACTCTCTCGCTGTAGCGAGGAGCTCTCGCTGTAGCTAGAATGACAAACAGCAAAGTGCAATTTTGTCTGATTTTTTCGCTGTAATAAGAGAAGGTCTCGCTGTAGCGAGAATATCACAAATTGAGGGGTATTTAAGGGTTTCCAAGTTAAGAAACTTAGATTATAATCCAAGTCACAACCCTCATACGTTCTCTCTGACTTCTCTCCTTATTTTCTCAGCAAATCCTTGAAAACCCTCAACTTTTCTCCGATCAAAGCTTGGAGGATCATTTCCCTTGTTCTTTGGTAAGTTTTTGGAGCTTGATTCTCCATTTCTTTGGTTATTTTCTTGTTCTTCCTTATCTAAAGAGAAACTCTTGTGATATTTAAGAAGAACTCAACCTTTTAAGCAAGATCTCTCAAAAACCCTTTACTAAACCTTCATTTCAAGATAAGGAGAGCTCTATTTTGTTACTAAGAAAGTTGTATGCTTGTATTCATAAAGAGGTTGTGATGAAATGCATGATTTTAAGTATATGTTGGATGAAAGCATGTTTTTGTTATATTTGAAGCCTGTTTTGTGATGTTTGATGATGTGTATGATTTTTATTTTGATTGTATATGCACGTACATAGTGGACTGAGTTCGAGGAACTAACTCTAGGCAATGATTGATTTATGTGTGATATAATAATGAACTAGAGTAAAAGAAAGATATAAAAACATGAATCATTCGTGAATAAATAGATAGTGAGAAATATAGAAATGAGATGGAAAATATGGAAAAAGAATGTGAAATGAGAATGAAATATGATAAGGACAAGTATGGATAGTTTAGAGGTACACTGGAAGTGTGGAAGATGGAGACGACTGAGAAGTCTTGAGAAAATGAAGGCGGTGGATGCTCATTTTGAATTGTGCAAAATAAATGAGAGTAGGAGCACCATAGGCCTCACACTCGTTTCCTAACTAATACTCCTGACTATGCTTTTGCTAAAAAGGGCCGGGTCGGCACATGTTGTATCTGTGTAACTGCGGCTATCCAGCGACTATCTATGCTAAGGAAGACCTCGAGGGATCTCAGGGGCAATGAAAGTGAAATGAGAATCCAAAGTATTGAGAAAAAGATGAAGAGTAATAAGTTGAATACTTAAAGATTTTTGCATGAATATGAGTATGACTTTGTAACATAATTGATTATCGTATTATCTTTGTTTTACTGTGTGAATGTATGCTTAGTAATATAAATAGAGACTCATCCTTATGTAAACATTTCAGGGAACCCAAATGACGGCACCCACTGAGAGGATTAGATTAGTAGATAACTTTGTAACTAATAGACTGAATTATGTATTTAATGAGTATCAAAGACTTTGTTTCTTTAGGATTGCTAAAGATGTAAATGATGTACCTAGTAATACTATTATGATGGAAATGGAATTAGCTTTTAGTGTCCCTTTTGATTTCTCTTCAAGTAGAATCCATCATACTATTTGTGTATATATATTTTCTGGTACTGTGAGGACCCTAACAGCTTTGACCTACCTGTTCATGTACTATAACCACGATCATCTTAGGAGGCCATCTCATTGGATGTTTGAGCGGATCATTGGTGCATAGGTTACTGCAGACCCTGGTGACCTGTATCTCAGATCAGATGATGATCTCGGCTTCGATGATATCGCGATGATAGAGGGATGACACGGGGACGACTAGCGTCTCTCTGGTTGCGTTATGGATATATTACTTATTAGGACTTATCATATTTTGTATTTTGTAAATGTTGAAAAGTGAGTCTTAATGTATTTTGATGTATATTTGATAAGATTAGTCCACTGTAAACTCTTCAGAACCATATATTTATTAATGTTATTTCATGTTTCCTTTTTAACTTATTTAATTTCCATGGATTTGTTTCTCTAAATTTTTGTAACTATGAAGGAAAATTAATGAAATGTTCTATAGTTACATGCTTCATACTCGACTCGCAAATAAATTTGAAGTAATTATTTCTTTTTAACTTATTTTCTTATGATTTTGTATAAAATAAGGATGTTACAATTTAGCATCAGAGCAGTTCTTCCAAATTGGACTGGGGTATGAGACTAGTTGTCTATGCTATGTATTCTTATATTCTTGCTTAACAAGAATATAAGTTAATTGATTGTTAGAATCCTTTGAACAAGCACTGCACATCCAACAACATTCAAGAAATGCTGCTAAAGAAAGCAGCAAAGGAAAAAGAGGCAAACAGAAATGGAAAGGTAATAGAGGAAAAGGTTATCACTCTAAGGATGATAGTAGGGAATAAAGTGAGCAGAAGTCTAGTAGAAACAATCTGAAAAGAGGTAATTTCAATGGTTCTAAAGGGAGAGAAGGAAAGAAAAGGTTCGACAAGAGAAATGTTGAGTGCTACATTTGTGAAAAGAAAGGGCATTTTGCTAATGAATGCTATTACAAGGAGAAGAATCAAAGTGATGAAGCTCAACTAGCACAGGAAGGAGACTTAGATTATGATGATGTGTTGTTATTGGTCATTACCAAAACTAGAGATGATAGTGTGGAACATTGGTACTTAGATATTAGCTGTTCAATTCACATGACTGGTCATAAATATTGGTTTGTGAGCTTGGATAATTCAGTAAAAAACAAAGTAAAATTTATAAATGACAACACTTTATTATTTAAAGGTTCTAACAAGGTTGTAATCAAGAGAAAGGATAGGCAGCAATCAACAATTGATGGTGTACTCCATGTTCTAGGCATGAAGTGCAACCTTTTGAGTCTTGGACAACTATTAGAGAAAGGTTACTTGATAAGAATGGAGAACAAACTGTTAAAGATGTTTGATAGCAAGAAGAGATTAATTCTAAAGGTATCCTTATCTAACAATAGGACCTTTAAGGTAGGGATTGAGGTCACGAAACATAAGTGTCTAACAGACACTGTGACTAGGAAAGAATGGTTGTGGCACTACAGACTTGGTCACTTGAGCTTCAAAGACCTAAGTCAATTGTACAAAGTTATGAAGGGATTACCACATCTGAGGTTACCAACTGAGAAGTGGAGAAAAAGCCTAGAGTACAAACAAGCTAAAAATGCTTTCAAAAAACATCTTTTAATAAGGCAAAAATTGGAGGTAATCTACTTTGATGTATATGGCCCATTTCAAGTCGAGTCACTTGTAGGAACTATGGATTTGTATGATTAAGAGAAAAAGTTATGCATTTGATGTCTTTAAGAAATTTAATGTTCTTGTTGAAAGACTTAGTGATAATCATATAAGAATTCTTAGAAATAATGGTGGAGGGGAGTACACCTCAAAACTGTTTGATGAGTTCTATGAAAAAGCAAGCATTGTGTGTGACACCTAAACGTTCTAAATTCACTATATAGCAACATATATAGTTCTAATCATATATATACATATTCACTTCCTTTTAATAACCAATATATCTATTATTAAGAGAGTTAATGTGAATAACTTAAGTTATGCTAATCTTAATTTAATTTTACATGATTAAACAGCTGCTTCACACATCACAATATTACAATAAAAGATACATCATACACTACACCATATAAGGCATACACATTCAAGGAATTATCACATAAAATATAAAATTCAGAATAAGCTATTTAATAGTAAAAGTATGTCAGCAGTGTTTTGCAAAAAAAAAAATAAAAATAAAAATGAAAGTAAGTACGACATATCACTACATACTAAGGGGACAATATAATATAGTAAAAAATGTTGTCAACCCTAACACCAACCTAAACAGTCTCATTCTACAAAATAAACAATATTCCAAAGTGTTAGTCTAAAGGAGTATACTTCTATTTCTCCTTTGAGGGATCAAAATTTGAGGAAGTGACAGGTGACGCATTAGGGTCCACATCTTCTACCCGCTAAGTGTAGGTGCAGATAAGTGGGAAGCTGAGGGATGTAATGGTGGCAAGGGGCTATGATGGAAAGGTCGAGAAGGTGAACAAGGTTTAACGGTAGACTCAATTGCCTAAATGTCTTTCCACTCAGGTTCTAGAGGGGGAGGTGAGAATGGTCTGGGTATATGGACTTCAGGAGCTGTTCCATCTCTAGCAGCTATAAGTGGAAATGAGATAGTTGTGGCATACAAAAGAAGGGGAAGGTGATTTTTACAAGTAAATCTGTGGTATAACGAGGTTCCCATCCTCTCTCGAAAACTGAACCGGGGACAACTTAGCAAAATCCTGGTATATGGTTTGCTAGGTGTGATCGTCGTAGAACCTAGATCATTGGTTATGGGAAGCATCATCATCCTTACCATGTCTAACCCCATCTACACACACACACACAATACACACCAACCAAGAATATGGCAACAACTAAAAGAAAAAGGGTGAGCTCAAGAAGTTTTTAAAAAATTAATATAGTGAATACATAGAAGGGATCTGCATATCAAACAATCATAATATGATCACATTCAAATTACAATAATAGAATCAATTTACAATGTTATGGAATGATGCATGATGCAAGTTTAATTATGAAGTTCTTTGATCATTCTTATGCAATGCATGGGGATCCTGCAATGCCCTGAATTTTAATAATATTAATCATTATTGTTGATGTAGATAGATATGTGAGTATTTATATGAAAATGAATGTTGAAATATGCACTCGAGTGCGAAATGATGGAATGCGAATGACATTTTAATGTGTGGTAGCAATGTATAAGTATATATGTATATGTATATGAATGAATACGAGAATGTTATGCGGGTATGACTGGACTGAGCTAGAAAGAATAGGCTAAGTAGCTGGTGCAGAGTGTTCTCGCTGCAGTGAGAAGATCCTCGCTGTAGCGAGAGTCTTTTGGGAAGAAGAGGGCTAAATTGTCGCCTTCTCGCTGTAGCGAGAGGTGTCTCACTGTGGCGAGAGAGCGATAGTGGGGACTGCATTTCTGGGTGTAGACTCGCTGTAGCAAAAGGGTCTCACTGTAGCGAGATTCTGCAGAAATCAGGGTACAGTTTCGTCTGAGATTTTTGCTGTGGCGACAAAGGGCGTTGCTGCAGCAAGAATTTCTTGCTATAGTGAGAGTGTCGCGAGCTGAGAAGTTTTAAAAGAGGGCTTAGGGATTTGAAGGTTATTTCTCAAATTCTCTCCCTAATTCCTTCGATTCTCTCGACTCGAAACCCCTTTCCCACCGATTGATTGCCTCAAAAGTCGTTCGTAAGCAAGATTGGAGCTCAGATTCGTGTGGGGAACGCTTGGAGATGAGTTTTAATGGTTAGAGTTTCATTTTTCCTCCCCTTTCTCTATTTTGGGGTGATTTAGGGGATTCTCATGAAATTAACTATGTGTGTAGGCCGAAATCTATGGGGAGAACGTTTCCAAGATTGAATCCAAGTATGGGCCTTCAATCCGAGGTAAGAGTGAACTCTACCCTACTCTTTTTACGTATAATTAATTGGGAAATTGATTGAATATGAAAATGTGGCTGAGTTGGAAGGTAAAAAATGTATAGGGAAGGGAAATGTTCGTAGAAGGTGATGAAGGCCATGTGTCAGGGCTTGTGAATACTTTGTGTGTGGATGAGAATATGAGTATTTGATGAAATTTGTTGTGCTTGATGATGTGTGAACAAGTGTGGGTCAAGTGTCGTATAATAGAACCGAATGTGGGCTACGTGCCGTGAATTGTGACTGAATATATAGGCTAAGTGCCGTATGGTATGACATGACTGTGGATAAATTGTTTTGTGTTATGGATAATAGTAGGCTATGTGTTGTGTTTTATAAATGAATGTGGGCCTAGAGCCGTGTATTGTGAAATGAAGTGAATGGGACGGGTAACTGCCGGTATAAACGCTGAGAATGGGGCGAGTTGTCGTCAGTATAAATACTGAGAATGAGGCGAGTTGTCGCCATTTTAAATACTGTGAAGAGGAGCGAGTAATCGCTGGCGTAATGTGCTGTGAAAGGGGACGTACTAACGGTGGAATATGTTGTGAATGTACTATCTACTTGCTAAATATATTTAAATGGTTTGAAGGTGAGACTTTATGTTTGATTGTATTTGGTAGTGTTAAGTACTCACCCTTACATTCATTTTTCAGGTAGTCAAGACGATCAGCGCTGAACACAGTGAAGGGACGGATGAACTGTTATAGGGCTTAGGATAATATTTTGAAATTTGTTGTATTTAAACTAGCCCTGTGGCAGTTGTTTGATATGATCTTGTAATCCTTCCTCGTTTTGAAATATTTTATGGAAATTTATTATTCAAATTTTGCGAAATTGTTATCTATTTGAAATTAAATTTAAGGTGTTACAGATCCTATATTCTTTCATAATCACATCAACCCCAAACCTCAAAGTGATCAGAGGGCTCCATTCCATACTATCACGTCTAGCATATTTTAATCCAAAACATTCATTAGTCACATGTCTCAAGGGTGTCATTCAAGAATAGACCTACCACGATCTTGGTAACGAGTATTCAAGTTAGAATTGATAAGGGTTTATTAGCGACATGACTCGGTCACAGTATGATGCATGTTTACGTAAATCTATGCAATTCAAGTTTGTTACATTTAATTGACAATTGATTCAACACAACAAACATTGTACCTTTCATGAGTTACACGTAGAATATTCACAAAACATATATGTCACTCTTTACCCTGCCCCATTTTATGTTTGTTTGGATTATGTTATTCTCTTAGTGTGTCTAGGTTAGAATATCCAAAGGGAATTGTTTATTACTAGTTCATTTACATTTTCTTATTTTCCTTTCTTAAGTTTGAGTGCTTGTTAATCTTGAACTGTCCTCTTACAATAACTTTTAATCTATTCTAAAGTTCTATCATGCACAATATATATATATATATATATATATATATATATATGTGTGTGTGTGTGTGTGTGTGTGTGTGTGTGTCTATTTTAGGTTCTTAATATTATTCATTTCTCTACGGTTACCTAGAAATATTTAGGTTATAGATCTAGTTTCCCATTTTTTTTTTCTCAGTCTCCCTAAAGCTTAAATTTCTCCATTCTTTCTTATGCATAAGATTCTACACTTAGTTTTTAAGTTCTCTAATTTAATTCCTCCTATTCTATTCATGGTCTATTAATACCCTGCTAAGTACTTTTTAAGGTTTGGTTATGGTTTTGTCTAACCTTATGTATTGTAAATTCTTCATTACTTGCAGGGAGAAAATCAGATATTGAGTGTTCTTTTAATGCACATTTCTAGTTTTGTAAAGTTCAATCATATGTAGTTTTATTGTTTATTTACACACAATCCTGTAAACACTATGTAACACTATCTTTACTTATCTCACAAAGAGGTAACAACAATATGAACACTGCCTTTATAAATGTACTATAATTATTATATCACAAATACCAAGACAATTTCAACAAGCACATACTATACACCTATATTAGATTTAAATTTATGATATAATGAAGTGAAATCAGAATATGCCTACTCTACATATGTGCTAGCTTCATTATTCATGCACTCCAGGAACAGGTTTTAGCCACACTCACATATTGGGTTCCTTATTTATATTACGTAGAATTTACATCAACAATGTTGAATTATATACCTGCACTAAGCTTATTATTTATGATCTACAAGAAATCAATACTCACCATACCATATTTACTGTTTTAGTTTATCACTTATTATAGACATACAGTGGTGATCTTTAAGAAATCTAGTTCTATCAATTAATTTTAGTATACTCTTTGTACAAAATATTATTTAATTATGTCACTTACGTTATGCAGGAATAAAATTAACACATGCACATGAGTGTGTTAGCACTAGCATGCATAATGTGTCTAAAAAAATGGTACCTACACAACACACACATGCCAGACTCAAATTTATACATGCAAAAGTCAAAAGTCGTTAGAATACTCTTACTTCACGTACATATCATATTCATTATTCGTGGCAAATGGAGACAAAATTTTATGCACATACCACTACACACGTTAAACTCAATTTTTGTCACATGCAGAAATAGACTTGCACTCATATCAAACTTAACCCTTATCTTTTATTTCATACAGAAGCAAGTCCACATCTACACAATTAACATATATGTAATGTGCAGTACACTAAATTTAATATTCTTTCACATGCAATGAAGAATTTGGGTTATCCAGCACTTATATTGGCCTCAGCGCAGTTTCACTCGTTGTATACACATCACATATAATTATTTAATACCATGACTACCACATGCAAAAGTGAAACAAAGTTGTCCAACCTTTATCACACACTATTATTCATTGTCCTTTCGAAAGGTATCTCAAGCCTATGCAAGTAGAGTTTTAACCAATTTAAGATGAAATGGATTCATCCTTACGTAGTACTATAAAGGTTTGTTGAAAAGAGGTAAGATGAGCTTAAGGATGGCTCGATGTTGGCAGCGCAGGGACAGGAACACAGAGACAAGAATCACCTAGGAATGGAAGAAAAAGGAAAGGTGAGTAGGAGGAGTTTAAATGTAGAAAATACAGAATATATATTGTTTGCCTTAACGCAATCTCGGTAGCCTCCTCCTAATAGGTGATGTTCGTTTGAATGAAAGAGTAGAGAGAATAAGGTAGAGTAGGAAGTGTTTTGAGTTAAACTTTACAGAGTTGGAACAAGGGGACTGAGAGCTTCCTTCTTAAGGGAACGTGAAGTGTTAATGAAGGTGGAGAGTGAATGCCTAGTTTCTTTTATATTATTTTAATGGAACTTTTAGTGGAGGTTAGATGGTCCTGCGTTATGGTAATAGAATATGTGTATGATATCACTACTTCCTAAGTACTTCAACCAACAGTGAAAGGATAAGGAAAACTTCTCCTCTAAATAATAAGGCTAGCTTTTAGCAAGATGTGTCCTAGGTATCGAGTAAGAGTCAACTATTGTGAGGGTTTGGATTGAATGGGAAGATGGAATATTTATATTACTCTACTCTCTTTCATTTTACATACCTCAGTCTGCAATCCTGCGACTATTGAACATAGATTGAGAGAGAATAATGGGAGATACACGTGTGGTTTAGACAAAGGTCACTTATATAGTTTCCATGCATTTAGTGGCTAAAAGTCAGAAGTGAATGTATACACATTATACTTGACACCAGGTGTTGCAATTGGAGCTTAACAGAACTTCATTAAGTGCATCCTAAGTGGGCAACAAAAAGAAGGACGTTCTAACATATTGGAGGGAAGTCTTGTCTTGCATTAATATGGGTGGGAGAAGGTGGTCGTCAACTCTAAGGTGTCATGTCACATAATTACTTTTAGCCACAAAGAATGTAAATGGTGTAGACAGGTTGCTAAAGATCACATGTGTAAATTGGATGCATGGTCATGTATCTTCAATTCATGCAGTGTGGTAATGGAAATCAAGAATGGGTAAGGCTAATTTTAGAGAGAATGATGAGAATATCATTGCATCTCATGGTACGTGATTTAATGAGGGGACTGAATGAACTTATCTTACACTTACCTTCATATTTTCAATCGTTGTTACTATGTAATTAAAGTTCGGCAAGTGGTTTCTTCCTCTTATTCAGGTTTCATATGTCAATCTTTAATGCGTGAATGAAATGTATTATCCTAAACAAAGGAAGGTCCAAGTCTGCACTAATTGTAAATGAAAGGGTGTAACTACAAGTTTCAAATTCTGCACTACAAGATTTCCTTTCAGCCTCCAAAGCTACATTATGTTTTTTTTTATTTTTATGAAATCACACGTGTAAGGAATCGGATAAGACATTTATAACTTATTTATGTACATGGTGGAGAAAATTTTAATTTAATTGTACAATACATTAAAATGTGTAAATAGGTAATAGATATCCAAATTAACACCATAAGAAGGAAGATGACATGGAAAATGGTTTGTTAGATTTCAATTTTTTTTAATATTTTAAGTAGAAATAAACTAATCACATATACTAAAAGTCGTGGGTTAGCTAGGATAATAATAATAATAATTTTTAAATTTTCCTAAAGGAGTCAAAATGGAAAATTTTGAGGTGTTACATTGTGCATGAGACTGTCCCACCTTACACCCCTCAACATAATGGCATTACTTGTCCTACTTTACACCTGTCAATATAATGGCACTACTAAAAGAAAGAACATAAGCATTCTGAATATAATGAGAAGCATACTAAAGTGTAAGGGACTTCCACATTATCTTTGTAATGAAACTGCATTAATAGCAATTTATATGCTAAATAGATGTCCTACAAAGAAATTGAAAGGATTCACATCAGAAGAAGCTTGGTGTAGTCAGAAACCTAACCTTGCTCATCTCAAGATTTTTGGCTCATTATGTTACAAGCACATCCCTGATTAGTTGAGGCATAAATGTGAGCAAATGATTCTATCTATTTATCATTCCACTAGTGGCTATAAACTATTTGACCTAAGATCAAGATAGGCTAGTAGTTACTATTGCAAGCTTGAAGGACTGGAATCTATACTAACTAGATGTGAAATATACTTTTCTCAATAAACCTCTTGATGAAGAAGTTTATGTTAAGCAACCTCTTGACAATGTCCTAATAGAAATTAGTTTTACCAAGTGTTATTCTAAACATGGTGTATATGTGAAAGGTGAAATTGAATTAGATCTGATCATAATTTGTCTAGATGTAGATGATCTCCTTGTGACATGAAGTAATAAGGATAAAATTGATAAATTGAAACAAATCACGATGAAACACTTTGAGATGCTTGATTTGGATCATCTATCCTATTTTCTAGGAATTATGCTTAAGAAAACTAGACATGGTATCATAATACATCAAAACAAGTATGCAATGGACTATTGAAGAAATTCAACATGTCTGAGTGCAATTTGGCTGCTACATGAGCAGAGATTGGTTTAATGCTTACTGTAGTAGGTCAAGGTGAACTAGTTAATGCAACATTATACAGACAAATTGTGGGATCTTTCAAATTTGTATGCAACACAAGGCTTGATTTGGCTGTCAGTGTTGGCCTCATCAGCAGGTATATGGAAAAACCTATGACCTCACATCTGGTTGCAGCTAAGAGAATTTTGAGGTATGTAAAAGGAACCTCAAACTATGTGCTATTTCCAAACAACAGCAACAGTTCAAATGTAGAGTTACTTAGTTATACAGACTCAAATTGGAATGGAGACAAGGATGATGGATTGGAATATTACAAATCTGAGTTGCAACTTGAAGATATCCTTATAAAGCCCTTAAAGAAGAATAAATTTGAAGAAATTAAAGACAAGTTTATGAGTAGAGCTGAGTGAAAGAAGGAAAAACTAAATTATAGGGAAGTGTTAAACAAAATGTTTAATTCTATTTTTTTTGTTATGAATCCATGTCATTTAAGTTTGATATCAAACTGGTATAAATATTTGTTCTACCATATGAATAATAGATTCCTCTCATTTCTTCCTTTTTTTTTCAACAAGTGTGTGTGTCTTTCAATCTTAATAGACCGGTCTAATTTATTAAATTAAAGAATAAATAATTACAACTAATAAATACTCTTATCGATTTGGAAGAACTCTCAGAACTATTCAATATGGAGATATGAATTACAATTTTAATTGATTATTTAAATATGAACTAAAGTTTATAATTTAAAAATAAAATAATATAAAATAACATTATTATTAATTTTTATTTTAAAAATAATTCAAAAATAAAGAGTATTTTTTAGCATATAAAATTTAAACTTTAAACATAAAATTATTTAATATAACATTTTTTTTATTTAAAAATAGAGTATTATTACATAATATACTATATTCAAAATATATTATTATTTTATTATATGAAAACCCGTAATCTTAGATTAAGATTTATGATATATATAAAAAAGTATTATTTAATATATCTTACTTTTTTACCGATAAAAATATAATGTTTTTTTAAAAATATTTATTTTATTTTTAGTAAAATTGTTAATATTACAATATGATTTGAGATATTGTACCAGTTAAACATTTAAATTAGTAGAAAATGTCTATAATATTTAATTTTTTATGTGTGTAAAGTAGTAATAAACATATTATATATTAATTTTTGTATAAAAATAATTTAAATTAATATATTATATAAATTAATATAATAAGATTTTTTATTTTATTAGTTCTTTGATTTAGAAATAATTTAAAGGTATTATGATGTTGAAACTATTCTTGTTTGGTCCGCAAAGCCTACAATATGGAGCTGAAGTTGCATAGTATAGTATAATTATCTTGTAAAAATAATGCAAAATTAGAGAAAATTCATATAAAAATTAGAAATTATATGTAGATGCAAAAATTTGTTATTCTACCATGTAAAAGTTTAAAATTCAAACATAACCTTATTTAACATAACAAATCGATAAAAAATTTAATATATAATTAAATTTTTTAATTAATAAAAAAGATAAAAAAGTAACTGCTAATGAAATCATGATTCTAACTATTTTGCGGGAAGGAACTGCTTCATTAATGAGATAAACATGTAAATAGAATAAATCATGGAGTAAAAATTGAAAAGAGTTATTGTAAAAATTGAATATCTAGAAAACAAAAAAGAAACTTAGCGCCCATAATTTCTTTTCACTTGTTTTTTTTTTTTTTTTACTTTTCTCAATCTTGACTTTTGTCTTTATTTTCACTAACACAGTTGTGCTGCTGTTGGTATCACTTCAGACAAAACCATGATAGAATATGAGAAAGAGAGGCTATAAAGAATTGCAGAGAATAAAATAAAAATAGAAGGTTTGAGATTGTCTCAAATGGCTTTATTCTTCAAGGGTCTAATTAAGAATATTTAAAACAAGAAAGATGAAGATCAAAAGATTGAACATGAAGAAGATAAAAAGTATAAATATGAGGGTAATGAAGAATTTAAATTAAATTCTTCAAATGAAGAAGACGAGTACCATAAAGATGACAATTTTACCACTAAAAATGCTCATGGGTTACAAAAAATAAAGGTACACAATGCAACTTTTACCGTTAAATTAGTATATTTGTGAGAAATCTTCTACTTTATTGACTTTGAATAAAACTAACAATGCTCTTCACAATCATTTAATAATTTAGTTTATATTTTTTATTTTATTTTTATGATTAATTGTTATATTAACAGATGGTGAAATCATTGGTATTGAATTCTTAAAGAGTCTTTAATGATCAATATGTACTTCTTAAAAACTAAGTGAATAAGACTCAATTTAATGTTGCACAATGACTCACAAGTGATTAATGTTGAAAAAGCTAAAATAAATACAGGTATGAAAAACTTTTTCACCTGAAAAAAGTTTATGGTGTAGTAAGTGTTTTCACTTTGATAACATAATTATTCATATTATTTAGCTCTTCTTTTGTCTAGTTCTACAATTAATAGCGGTAAAAAAAATGTCGTGAACCATTCAATAATTTTCCATAGCTAGTTTGATGCTTTTCTCCCGAATTTTGAATATGCAAAAAACATAGTAGTTATATGTGCTACATGTGGATAGGAAGTTGGATAATTTGAGTTTAATGAATTTCAATGATGAAAAAATTTTTACTTGTGTGAAAGAAACATCTCACGTATAACTACTGTAACATGAAAGAATAGAAAAAGAAAATTTAAGTGCTTTTTCTTTCCCTCTTCAAATAAATCTAAGGGAGACAATAAACACTGATAAAGTGATACTGACAGGGAAGAGAATAAGCAACATGAGATAAAAAAATGTGAGTTAGAAAGATTTCAATTTAAACAGAAATATTTTGCATGTCAAAATTAATTTCTGAGTTTTGATATAGGATGATCAGCGATAAGTGCTTCTCAGAATTTCTACAGAAGAGAGTGAAAGATCCCTTCTTAGAAATATTATGTGCCTTGAGAGTGGTACTTCTTAGAAATATTATGTGCCTTGAGAGTGGTATAGATTATTACTCCCCTATCCTCTTCTTCCTGTCATCTCTAGCATTAAGGGCTAGCATTATATGTTAATACTTTATGCATTGGTATCAAAATCTAAAATGTGAAAAATATTTGTATGCTATACCATCCATTGTGGGGTAGTTTAACTTGCTAGATGATGGTATTCATCCTGAAATCTTCCATAATTCTTCCTTACTTTACCAAGATTCTATATACATCAATCTTTTTTTTCTAGAAAAAGTTAAAACATTATTCTTGAAATTATGCTATTATTTTATTTTATTAATTTCAGGCAAGAAAAATATTAGAAAGGGTCGTGGACATACCATTAATACAAAACTCCAAAAGAAAAAGGCAAAGAAAATGGCAAAGGGAAAAACTCTTGATATCCAATTTCTTCCACCATACTACAAAATTTGCAGAGAGCATGCAAATTTTTTTAAATCTGAAGCACTTATTTGTATACATCAATGAACACCATGCGTAACATTCTTAAATTCTTATTTATATAGATAATAATTTATAATGAAGAAGGGAAATGAAGTGAATTTCTTTTATATTTATAGTTTAAAGAATTGAAAAAAATATAGAACATACATTTCTTTTATTTAGTTTATGAAAAATAAAAGGTATTCAAACTAGTACAAGAAATAATTTTGAAATTTTAAATTTATAAATAGAGTAAAAATTTAAAATTTACATCTTGGCAATTTATTTAATTTGTATTACATGCTTATGAGGAAAAAAAAATGAACAACACTACCTTTTGGTAGAGTAAATTTCTATCTAAAATTAAATGGAAACTGCAAATTAAAATTAAATTTACACTTCAAATTATTATTTACAACAAAACTTATAAAAATATTATAAATTCAAAATAATTAATATGAAAATGGTTACATATTGTTATCAACTTTGAATGGAAACTAAATTAGGATTATTACAATTTTCAAAATTAATCAAAATCCTAACAAAACAATTTTTCTTATAACTCTACCAAGGATATGATCCTAGAACGGATCAACTTTTATTTATTCTTCAATTTAATTTCCTGAAAAATAATTTGTAAGGGTGAGTATCTTCCGCCCCACTAAATCCTTTATTTTATAAGTGAATCAAGTAATACATAGAACATTACTTAATATTGAATGCATATTGAAATGATACTCGCTCATGTATTATATTAATTAACCTACAACATGTCAAACATTAACCATCACATTAATACACGACATTTCACACATAACCAAATTCAATCATTTCATCCTTGAATCATACCGCTTTACTCATTTCATAGATCAGTATGTCATAATAAGTGTATTATAACCATATTAATCAATGGATTATGATATATGCATTATAATTACACCCGTCGATGTATTATATCACACTAATCAATCTGTTATGACTCACTTATTATAATTACACATCTCATAATTCATACTCATTGCCTCCAACATCCTTTGAGGTCTTTCATAAGAAAATACGAGGGATCTACTATCCTAAGCAAGAGGATATGAATTTTAAGCTAAAAAACGTATACATAGGAGTTAGAGTTTGGGATCAACTCTCCTTACCTAGAAATGAGTCTTTGAGACTATGTTCTTCGTGAGATTTAGAGAAAAACACAACGTTTCAACGAAGCTATTGTCGAAAGACTAAGTTCTTCCTATATATTACAAAGAAAAATACTTTTAAGAAAGGAGAAAACAAATAAATAAAAGTGAGATTGAAAGATTGAGTTCCAAGGAATTAAATTTGTTACTGGTACAAAATTAATTGTGTAAAAAGCATTTGAAATGGTATTTTTTGTGTTTTATGTTAAATTTTTGTGCATTATATATAATAAGTATTTTGAAATGATATTTATCTATGTTTATGACTAAAATATGAGTAATTTTAACTCTAATAGATAATTTTGATATCTTTTATCAGAATTTATAATTGGTCGTTTATCTAGAATGACGTTGAATTATTGATCGTTTTGATATCATTGAATTATAATTAGTATCGTTCAAGTTGATGGTGTTAAATTATGATTGATATCTCTTATTGTAATATTAATATCATTCATTTGTTCTGTTATTCAACCATGTCTTGCTTTTTTTATTTTTATACGTATAGTTTAATCCAAACTAGAGACCCATAATCAAACCAATGATTTCACTTGTTCTTATATTTTATAAATAGAAAATTTTAATGTGTATTGCTTTCTATTTTTTATTTTTCTTTATTTTTTAGTAATTTATCAATTAAATTTTATTATTTTGAAATTCTTATTTTTTTTTTTTAATAGAAATAAGATTTAAAATCTAATGAATGGTCATATGCTATGAAAATATGAAAGGTCACACCAATGAGATCTAATGAAACATAATGTACTCCAAATGGTGTTCAAATTATGGTAAGAGAAAATATTTTTAAAAGTTATGGTAATTGAAATAAAAAGTTCATTGATATTTTTCTTGTCCAAATTATCTATTTTTTTATATTTTTATTTTATTTATCTTAAAATTTTTACACGAAGATTTGAATAATATGTGTATATATATATATATATATATATATATATATATATATATATCAAGAAGTCATTTTTCAAGCTCTAGTACCATTGGTTAAGTATTTTGCACTTGTATTAAGAAGAAAACTAAATCATTCAATTGGTCTAGGAAGTGCAGTAGTAATAAAAAAAAATTATAAACAAACAAATCATTGAAAATCAAGTTAAGATTGCAAAAAAAAGAGTAGATGATTTAAAATTAGAAGTGCAAAAATTGACTAACATTTTAAGAAAACAAGGGGAGGCTAATCTTCAACTTCAAATTGAATTGCAATCTCAACGTGAATTAATTTATACTCAAAGATTAACTTTTAAATCTCAACAAAAATAAATGAAGTATGACCTTGAGATGGAGATGAAACATCAATAAACTATCTTATTGAGAGAATTATCATTTAACAAGCTATTTAATGACTCACGTGCTCTAACTACTAATGTAAGTTTATTAATTATTTTAGTTATCATCACTTAATTATTATATGATTACATTTTTAAAAATTTATTAATTGATTAATTTATATTATTAATATTACTTTTATTTTCTTTTTTCTTATTAGTAGGACCAGAATCCATGAGAGTATTTTTCATCCTATTTTAGTTGTTTAATTCAATATTAGTCTTTTTCTTTTATTTTAGAAGTTTAATTTCATTTATAATTTTCATATGTAAACTTTTATTGAATATTTATTATATTTAAATTTATCATTCAACATATGCCTTCATAATTTATCATTTATAATTTTAATTCATATTTATTTTTTAAAAAATACAATTGTTATAATAAAATTGCTTTGATATAACAACAACGTTAATTTTAAAAAATAATAATTAAAATAAATAGTGATATAAATTTGATTAATAATATATAAATTATTAATTTAAAGTAATTATTAATTAAATATCTTTTTTTAAAAAATTGTTATAAAAATATTATTTAAAATAATTTCTAACAATAATGAATAAATTAGTCATTACTTTTAGAATAACAGTGATTAATAATCAATCTCAAGTATTATGTATATTAGTGATAAATTATTTTGTTATTAATACTTGTGTATATTAGTGATGTTAATTTTTGTCATAATAAATATTTATTTTAATGACTACATAATATCGTCACAAATATAATAGTGACTTAACTATTAGTAATGATCGATGACGAATTTAAATATCATCACAAAATTTTTTTAATAACAAATATTATAATCACTATATATATACCAGATAACCCGAAGTAGATCAAAGAAAAGAAAATGTTGAAAAGAAAACAGGCAGTAGCAGAACTACTAAATGAAATGCAGTAATATAAAATGCAGAAAAAGCAATAGAACCAGCACAGATCTAGTAAAGGGAGAAGGGAAGAAAGTCGGATGACGGTAATTCGAACAGAACCGACGGAGAAAGAGAGAGAGAAAAGAACAAGAAACAAATTTTTATTGAAACTTAAAGAAAAAGGCTTACAAAGATCGTGTCTCAAAGCACTTCTCTCTAGAGTATCTCTCTTAAGCTGAGTAAATAAAAGGGTGCCTCACAATGTGGTTGAGAACTCCTTATATAGAATTTAAAAACACTATTTCTATAGTTTTGGTAATATTACAGAAACTATTTCTAATTATAACTCTTGGATGTCTATTAGAAAGCAATCATCTTCATTTTGATAAAATCCTTCAATGTCTTGAGAATTCTTCTTTGTTGAAGATTCAACTTCATCTTGTTTTTGAAGAAGTAGAAGGACATCTTTTAGATTATCCTTCAATCTTTCTTTTGAACTACAACATGATAAAAGAGCTGCAATTCTAGACTTTTGATTAAGGAATTGAAATGTTGTTAGGTCAGCAAGCTTCAAAAACTCAGGATTTTCTCCAAAGAATTTGTCTACATTAGAAGGTCCAGCATGGTCTGTATTAAACTGATTCCACCATTTAATAAAGGAGTACCTTTGGAGAATAGGCAATATATCTTCACTGTTTGTTTTGCTATATCGATATTGCCATGAGAATACCCAGGTTAGAGTAAAAGCAGAGAAATATTTAAGATCTGCAAGAATTCTTAATTTTTGAGAATACCTGCTGTTGAAGTAAAGAAATCCTTCTTTTACTGGTGAAGGGAGGATTTCCTCAATTGGACCAAAGAAGTCCCACCATTGTAGGAACTAATTTGGAATGTCATATTGCTTTTTAAGGTCATAAGACCTTTTAAAATATATCAACCACGAATGTCGGTTGATTTATTCTGGAACCACAAGACTCTTGTCCACACATTAATGTAATCCCAACAATTATATCTTTGCCAGGTCAAATGGTTGAGAAATTTTTTTATATGAATTCAAGTTTTTTCCAAAAATTTTTTGGAGTGAAGATCTATAAAATTTGTATTATAGAATGAGTGATAATAGATGAGTTTTATTTTTATTTTTATAGTGTTTAATGGACACTGAATCTGAATTAATCAAAATGAATTCATAAAATTGTCTGGTTTTGTTTAGTGCATAAGGTCTAAAATGGAAATCAGGAGGAAAAGTTTTAGAAATAGCTTTATAGGGATTTTTGTCCCATAATTCTGGTTCTATTTGCAAAACTAAGGAAAATTTCCCTTTGTTTATGTAATGAGATGGATTTTGTATGGGTTTTTGAATTTGTTTTTCTTTTTGGAGGGTTTAGGGATTGGACAATGGTGTTTAGGCTGTTTAAGTCCAATTCCATCTCTTCTTCAGAGGCAATATTAGCCCAGGATTTCTTTGGTAGACTACTTAGGTTTCCTTGTTGGATGGCTAAGAGAGTGCTAATTGGCAAAGCATAGTCAGCTTTGGTTTGTTTTGCTATTTGGGTTTTGGAAGAATTAGCCTTGTTGGATGAGTCTTTTTCGAGGATCACAGATAGTTAAGTTGATGACTCAACTATCTAGATAGCTTTCTGGGTGGATGACCCAGATGAAGTAGATGATTACGACGAATTGGAGTATGTCGAAACGAACTTTGATTTACCTTTGTTTAGAGTTAGAGCAAGCTTAACTCTTCCTCCTCGAGTATTACCCCCTCCTATTTGCCTTCCTTGACATTCTATTTATCCTGTAGATATTCACGAGTAAGGTAATCAGGGAGAGAATTGGAAGTGCCTTTGAGATATTCTATTTCAAAATAAAAAACACTTTAAATTGCTTGCCATCTAGCAAAAATTTGTTTAGATGCAAGATTTTTAACATCTTTTTGTAAAATTTCTTTAGCAAATTTGTAATCTACTCTGATAAGAAATTTTTGGTTTAATAAATTAGATTGGAATTTTGAAACACAAAACAATTGTCAAACCTTTTTTTTTACAGTTGAATAATTCTGTTGTGCCGAATTCTAGTGTTTAGATGTGTATGCAATGACATGCTCATGATTATTGATTCTTTGTTTGAGAATGTCACCATAACCTATGCCAGAGGCATTTGTTTCGACAATTTTAAAAGCTTGAGGAATAGGGAGGTAGAGACATTTAATATCTTTGACTTTCAGTTTGATTTCCTTGACAACACTGGTATGAGTATCTATTCAGGAAAGAGGATTCTTTTTAAACCTATCATGTAACGACTTAATAATATTATTGAGATAAGGAATAATCTTACCTACATAATTGAGATATCCTAAAAACTTTTGCAGCTGGATTTTATCAAGAATTCTATTTGAAAATTTATTAGCAAAATCAATAGACCTATTAATTGGAATTATAGTTCCTTGATGAATATTATGACCAAGGAAACGGATATTGGTTTGGAAAAGATTAATTTTTATCTTGGAGACTGCAAGACTATTCTCTTTAACAACATTAATAAAAACATTTATATGTTTAAAATGTTGATTAATAGAATGGAAAAAAAAATTAGAACATCAACTATGTAGAAAATGATAAATTTTGAGTAAGGATTGAAAATGTCATTCATCAATTTTTGAAACTTAGAAGGAGCATTTTTCAAACCAAAGGGCATTATATTCCACTCGTATTGCCTAAATGGAACAGTGAAAGCAAATTTGTATTTGTCTTCTTCGCTAATTTGAATTTGCCAGAATCCAGATTTCATATCAAATTTGAAGAATATTTTAGCAAAGTTGAGTCTGTTAAGAAGATATTTTTTGTTAGGGATAGAAAACCTAATCTACTAAAGAGCTTGATTGAGAGGTTTGTAGTTAATAACTAATCTGGGAGTTCCTCTTTCTAATTATGCTTGTTTATTAACGTAAAATACAGAACAAGACCAAGGACTTTTACTTTTTCTAATGAGCTTTTTGTCTAAAAGATCTTTGATCTCTTTCTGATAGTATTGTAAGAGTTCCTCATTCATTTGAATAGGTCTAGCTTTAGTAGGAATTTGACTTTCTTTAAAGTCTAATTCGTAAGGGAGATTAACAATATGTTTTTTCCTACTCAAAAAAGCATGGGGTAGGTCAAAACATATAGAGGATTGAATAGAATCTAAAAGAGATTGGATTTTCTTTTGAAGTGAAGAATTCTTTAACTGATTACAATGTTAGCAAAAGAAACTTCTTCTTTTAGAAAATTAATTTGATTAATCTTGTTCTGAATAAAATTGATGTTTCTAGTAAAAAGTTGACTAGAAAATTTAAATATTATTTGTTTTCCTAGATGGTTAGTTGAAATACTGTCTTTGGAAATTTGAAGAGGGAAAAGAGCCTTAATAAAATGTGTTCCCAAAATAACTTCATTTTTTATATTCTTAACACATAGAAAATTTGTCTCTACTTTAAAACCCTGATTTTCTATAGTAGCTTTAGATAATTTAAAATTAATCTTAAGCTTTGAACCGCTGACAGTGCTAATTTTTTTAGAAGTTTTTTCAAAATATTTGGTAAGGATTAATCCTTCTAGAATATAATTGGAGTCAGCACCCGTGTCAAAGAGTGCCAAAGTATCAAGAACAAAATTATCAATAATGATTCTAATATTAATATAAAATTTTTAAATTTTGACTTTATTGATTAAGTTCATAAAAATTTCTTTTGAATTTTCAGAATTAATTTTATCAAGATCTTTTTCTCAATGGGTTATTTTTTCACAACTTCAGATTCATCATCGTCTTCAAGTTGTGAGAGAATAACTTGATGAATTTGTTGTTGTTCTTTGATTTCACGAATCTCTTTTTTGAAATTATTAATCTCAACTTGGAGATCTTGAATTGTGGTTGGTTTTACACTAGAATTGTTTTCTAGTCTTTTAAAAATGTTTGTTATGTTAAATTTGTTTGTCGTGAAAAGTTCTTTAGGTTTTTGTTTGGTTTCTAAAAAATCTTTGAATTTGTTGAAAAAATTCTTTCTCTTTTTAGGATTAGAGATAAAATTAATAGCTTCAAAAAGAATATCTTGTTCTTTTGTTAAGACATTGACTTCTGGAATTTCATCACTATCAAAAGAGGAAATTTGATCATCTTGTTGGATCTGGTTATTATCCTCATTTGATTCTTTAGCAGAATCATCTTCAGATGATTCAATCAGGAGGTTATTAATCTGGTATTATTAATCTGGTCTTTAGTGGAGGGATCAAGATTAAGGTTACTAATTTTTTTCTTGAGCCTACAAATTTTTGCTGATATGGCCAGGTTTACCACAATTGTAAGAAGTGACCCCTGTTCTAGGTTTTCTAGGAACATTATTAGGAATGACATCTTCCCCAGATTTTTTGAAAGGTTTTCTATTATATTTTCTCTTGTAAAGTTTCTTTCTATTTTCAGTGATTTCCTTTTTAGGAGTCTGCTTTTTCTTTTTGGTTGAACAAGAAGGTAAACCAAATTGTTCACAGAAAGATCCTAAATCTTTTTTATTCAAGGCTCTATCTTTGGCTAATTGTCTATGAATCTTATCCTCTTGACAGACTTTCATGGTAATATTAGTTATGATAGTATTAAGCTGACCATAACTAAGATCATGATAGGGAATTTCTCCATTGGTGGACTGATTTTAGAGTTTGCTTCTAACAATATCTCCAAAAAATTTAAGAAGACCAGCTAAAAATTTTTCTTTCCAAAAAGGTTACTGGCTGTTTTCTCTACTATAGACCCTAGTTAAGAAAGTATCTTTATACCACTTATAATCATCTAAGGTACTACACTTAAAGTTTGATAAAAGCTCTGCAGATCTATCTCTCCAAACAGAAGGATCTCCTAAGAAATGTTGAGCTATAGTGTATAAAAGTGTATACACAGCATCAGGAAGTTGCTCATTATTATCAATAATGGCCTTTCCTTTATTAGCAAGTTTGACTGCAGAGAAGATTCTTTCTCTATCAGTTTCGGTAAGGTAATTATCCCACCAACCTTTGAGTTGGCCAGTAAAACTTGCCACCAGAATATGGACAATAGTATCTTTTGGATAATTATGGTTGGTAAAATAACCTAAGGCTATGATAGACATATGCTTAAGAGTAGTAATAATATTATCTATGATTTTCCATCTATGTTGCATTCATAGAAATTATTGGTATTGAAACTTTGATGGGTGTTATCATCAGCTTCTTCAAGAATGAGGTCAGGAGCAGTAGCCCTATTATAATAAAGCTTAGAAGAGGATTTTCAGTTATTAGTATTAACTGGATAGCATTGATAGTTTTGGAAAGAGACATAGTCTTTGGTCTAGCACTAGACTCTTCAGAAGCTTGGGGAGTATCAGGAACAGTAGTGAGTATACTAGAAATTTTGCTAATCAACTCATCCTGGTTATCCCAGAAATTTTGCTAATCAACTCATCCCGGTTATCTCCTAAGGATATAGTTTTCTCTTTCTGCCTGAGCTCACGAATTTTCTCTTTGGCTCTAGCGCTAATTTTGAAGGGCTTGAATAAAGGTTTTTCAACGAGAGTTGAACAAGATGCTTTTTCTTCCTTTTGATTATTGGTAGAGAATTTTTCTCCACTAATTTTATCCCCTAAGACTTGAAGATGTTTATTGGTGTAATTGGCTTGTTTCATAAGGCCTTGAATGTCACTGGAGTGATAGACTCATTAGTATTTTTGGTTTTAAAAGGATTAGCCATAACAGGATTGCCATTATTATCTTTTAACTTAGGCAATTGGAATTGAGTCGAGGGAGGAAGATCACTTTGGACTATTTATCCATCTTTGATCTGGCAGGACATAACATTAGCGGAAGAGGTACTAATGATATCTTCTTGCTAAGGATAGTCTATATTATTTTGAATGGTGTAAACATGAAACCAATCAAAGAAAGGAATATTTTGTTCAACTTTTTCGAGATATTTATAAAATTTCTCTTGGATATCGGATCTATTGATACCCTTGTAATTCTAGAAAAATTATTCTCTCAGATGTTTCCAATCCTTAAAATAGAAATCTTTCCTAAGGGTTTCTTTATCAATAATGAATTTATGAGACAATATCATAAGATTCATTAAGGGAGGAATAAGTTGGAGATTGGATACTCTAATTTTCTTCTTCCTTATCAGAGGTTTGATAGACAGTTCTAGGGACATTAGAAGAAGTATCTAATCCTTGAAGATTTATGGAAGGATCATGAGTTACCGATCTAGGTACCTCAGATTTAAAAGTTTAAGATCTGGAAGAGAAAGATCTCCTTGTAGAGGCAAAATCAGATTGTCTGCTGTAAGCATCAATCTTAGAGGAGAAGGAATTTCTTCTGTTGAAAGTTATTTTAACTTTCCCAAAATTATTTTGGGAAATTTCTTAAATTTGAGATGCGGGTCTAGGAACAGAAGGTTTGACCTTGTCCATAACCCACTTGTCTGGGAGAGTCACTTCATCCCACTTGATGATTCTAGGAAGAGAGACATTAGTCTTTGTCATATCTGTGATAAACAAAGTAGTCTCACCGTTCTTGGATTTTAGGAGGACTCTGGACGCACAAGAGTTCATAATTTTATACTAAATCCTATAGATTAATGCTGCGGGAATTGATCCCTCTTTCATGTCTAACCCATGAAAGCGAATATTAAGGAACAAAGAATCAAGAATATTTAGATATAAAACACTCACTGTCTTATTAGGGAAACAGTTGAAGTAAATTGGTCCTTAGCCAAGACTGGTTTTAACTGTTCCTATGAGGGAATCATCAAATCTATTGTGTCTGGCATCAGTAAGACACATTAAAACAACAGCATCTATGCCAGTGTCTATTAAAGGTTTAATTGCTACTTGAACACATCCTATGTGGAGGTATTTGTATTTTCTTTTGTGTTCGTTTATGGAGTGTTTTGATAAAAGATGGAATTCTTCTCCTTATGTCTTGTCCTAAAGGAATATTGTTTTCAACAGTCTTGATAATATAATCAGAACTGTTTCTTTTAGGTTGATCTTCAGGTACATATCATCTTAAGGGATTTCTGGAATAGTCCAGTCATCCATACTCTGATTGATCTCTTTGAATCTAACTTCTTCATCGAAGAGGTTTTGTTTGGGTTTGATTTCAGGAGACTGTTTCTCCTGATCATGAAAAAAGTATATTTTTAGTTGGAGAGGAGGAGGAGGAGGAGGATGAACTAGAATTGGAGCGAAGAGAGATGCGAGAAAATGAGTGGAGTAGACGAGACATTATAAAATGAACTTCTGGTTCATCACCTTCATTTGGTTCTATAAAAATATATCTGCTTGGTTATTTATAACTCTTTCTTCTGGATATGGTTATTATGGATATATATATATATGTACTTACAAAAATAGAAATATCTTTACCATAGCCAGATTTAGTAAGATTACGTAAAGAACTTCTATGATTATTTAGTTTATAAAAATCCTCTTTGGAGGTACCCAAAATGTTAATCGATGTTGTCTTAAAGATTTATGTTACTTGAAACACTTTTTGATGTCATGAAAGAAGCATTGTAATATGATTCAACTCCCAATTATGTCAAATGATGCTTAAAAATACCTACATATTCATTTATCGCTAAAGCATCTAACAATTGACAACAAATAATCCATGCTAAGGATATTATATTGAATCCACTCTTCAAAATTTATACTCATAAAAATAGGATCATCATGAAAGTCAAGAATTCGCCAAATCCTTGCAAATTTAAAGCAATATAAAAAATAATAGAACAATTTTTTTTTATGAGCACAACACTTACAACAAGAAGAATGAACACAAATGTGTTGTGAAAAATGAAAAGAGTTAGTAGGAAAAGTCTCACGGATAATGAGCCATAAGAAGTGTTTAATGTTTTGTGGTAAATTTAGTCTCCAAATTCAATCAGAATCAACTCTACAATGTTCAAAACAGTAAGCCACTTGTAGGCACATATATTTGGTAGTAACACTGGTCTTAGAAGCCCTGCAAATAACAATATCCTCCACTTTTTCAAAAATGCAATGACTACACATTTTTTCCTTAATACTAGGAGGTATGATAGTGTACAACATGTTAAGTTTCAACAACCTAATTGACAAATTTCACAAACTTGAAGATTAGAATCATTAGTATTCACATATGGGACCACCAAATTGCATAAATAATCCTCCTCTAACCACTTATCATACCATAAAGAGATATAACATTCACCCAAACTTGGTTTTAAAGGGATAACAACTTTTACTATAGCATTATAGCATTCTACCCATGAGAAGCACTTGATTGAGGAGTTGCATTTCAAAACATTAGTATTATAGAGATATTTATTAGAAAGCAAATGAATCAAAAGTTTGTCCTTGTTGTAATTTCAAACATTTTTATCAAAGAGCACCACATTAGTTTTTCTTGCAAAACAAATACCTAAATCACCTTGGTTGGTAGGAAGAGTCAGTGTTTTCCAATTCATAGAACTCTAATATCTTCTAAAATTTTATTGCCCTTCCTATGAAACTTCTAACAATTTTATTGATCACTTCATAAATATCTTATGAAAGTCACATATTTTGCATAAAATAAATAGTAATAGAAGATATGGTCAATTTGGCTAGATTTAGTTTTCCAAACCTACTTAATAATTTGTCCCTCCACCTAATTAGATGAGATATAATCTTGTTTATGATGAAAGAAAAATCTCAGTTATAAATGATGTAATATTTCAGGTCCATCCTTAGACACTTTGATTGGATTTCACTTTTTATCTTAAATTTTCTCCTAAATAAAAAAAAAAAAACTAACTTCTTCATGCAAAGAACAAACAAGAAGATATTTGGAAAACCAAACTAGGAGGCAAGTTATCCAAAACCTCATAATTCCACCTTAAAGCAAGAAGATGTAATACAACACATAATAAAAACAATAATGATATTTGGAAAACCAAACTCATTCAAGGTGATATTTAAAAAAGTCTCAATTAAGTCTATCATAAGTTTTTTCAAAGTTAATTTTGAAGAGAATGAAGACAAATTTACCTTTATCTTATGCATGTGATGAACAATTTCCTAGGCAATCAAAGCATTATAAAAAGTGTTTCTAACAAGAATAAAATAGCTCTATAAAGGATCTAAAAGATAATTTAGGAAAAGTCAAATTCTTTTCACCATGACTTTAACAATAACATTAAAGACTATATTAGAAAGACTAATGGGCTCAATATCCTTTAAATTAGTTGGATTATTAACATTTGGAATAAGAATAATGACAATCTTTGCTAAGTTTCTATCAAATTTGTCGACTAAATTATTTAAATAATGCATTTTTAAAAACAAATTCTTATACTAGGAATTTTTTTAAAAACTAATACCCTGTCTAATACGATTTTTGGTCAAGTTAGCAACAATATTACACCTGCATCTCCGATAGTATATTTTTATTTATATTTTAACATTATCATTTGTCACCAACTGATACACCTTCAGAGGTTGACACATGGCAGAGATCGAACATGTATCGCCACAACAGGAGTGGTAGATGTTAAATGATTTAGATATTGACATGTTTCATTCGCATAATAGTATCGAAAGATCAAGGATGATAGTCATATCCTTGGACCAAGTGTACTGTGTTATCGAATAATTGACATCAGAGTTCCTAAACAAAGCTGTGAAACCTGTGATGGTGGGTGGGCCAAGACTAAGGATGGCAAGAGCTTGTGATGCTTTCATGAGAATGGTAAATACTTCAGGTTATGCCGTAGCAATGTTGCCTTCAACAAAAGGATGGTAGAAGAACAACACCTAACTTCATTAGCACTTATTGGGGAGTAGCCAACACTGCCTTATGTGCAGAAGTTGTGGACTCTGCTGATGCATACCATTTTGCTGACCTAATATTCAATGACATTAACTCTTTAGGTTTCTCATAGCTGCTTAAAATAGAGAAAGCAATTATAGTGCTGCCTAATGGTGTAACGATTGCAAATGGACCTACTATTGGCTGTGTTTCAATGAAGGACTTTTTTAAAGCACTCACAAAATGCCTTAGATCTAACACTACTTATAAGAACTATAAAAGAATACATATCCAAGATCACAAAAATTCAAAAGAAGCATTAAGGGTCAATGTTTTATTTGGTCATACACAGGAAGGAGGAGGGGAAGAAAAAGAAGCTTCATGGCGCCTTCGCATCAAGATGTATACAGTATCACCATAAATATAGCGATAGTACTGTCAACTACTAGAATCAATATTTGAACACGTGGCCCGTTTTCTGCCTAATTGTTCATTTTAAAAATTTATTGTCACTAACTGACTGATACTATTAAGCATTTGACATGTGGATTGTATTGCCTTTATTAGGACGATACTAATTAAAATTATTTATTTATTTTTCTTCTTTTTTTATTTATTAAATTTTAAGTTCCATGTGTCAATTTCTGAGGGTGTATTAGTTGGTGAATGACAATAGTATGTTAAAATATTAATAAAAATATGCTATCAAACATGAAAGTGCAATACTGTTGTTGACCTAGCCAAAACTTGTACCAGACGGAGAATTAATTTAAAAAATTCTTATTATAAGAATTTGTTTTCAAAAATGCATTGTTTAAATAAATTAGCCTAATTTTGCCACTTTGAAAAGCATAAAAAACCATCTCTTATATATTAGAACCTACAATATCATAATAGGTTTTGAAGAAAATTGGTTGAAAGTCATCTGGTCTCCGTGCCTTGTAAGATTGCATAAAGAAAATTTCTTTTTTCACTTTAAAAAAAGTTACAAAGTTGAAAAAGTAATGCATTAATATGATGTGGTATAGTAAAAATATGTCTCAACCCAAGATTATTGGAGAAACACCTCGTAGTAGGTTGAAATAGGATTTTAAAATAAGAGAAGACCTTTCTTTTAATAACATTAGTATCTAAACACCACTTATCATCGATAAAAAGATTAGTAATAGTATTATTTCTCTAATAAACCATAAATTAGGCATGATACAATTTTGTGCTGTTATTCCTAAACTTCACCAAATTCTTCTTTGATTTTAGAAACCAAATTATTTCCTCTTAAGCCAAAGTAGAGCTATACTTCTTCTAAAACTCACATTCAAGACACACTATATCAAAATGAGGAAAACTTCCAATTGTTTGTGCACCCTTTTTAGTCAAGTCTCAATAAGTCTTTTCCTTCTAAACACATTAGTTAGGATAAGAGATCCAAGCTTCTTAGAAGATTTATTTATCACTCGATCAATGAAGAAATTTGTAACAACTTAATAAAAGTGGATAATGATTGAATTATTTGGTGGAAATAATTCTACAGCCACTTGAGGAAACATGATTCACTAATCTGAGTGCGATGTTGAGTAGTATGTCGACAAGTAAAAATACCACCACTAGTATCAACATCCACCGTATCAAAATAATACATTAAACTTTATAGATTAAGAAGTTAGAAAATACTCTCTTCTAATTCATAAGATTTGAAAATTTCATTAAAGTTATCCATATAACCCAAGGATCCAAGATAGCTTTGCTGAGTTGGGAAAGATAACTCTAAAAAAATCTATGATGAATGCAGTAAATTGGACTTGCATAAATCATGAACATGAACCACTTTGAGCCATTATTGATAAAGAAAGTAATAGCATGTGGCGTATATTTACCACTATATAACTGAGATTATTGTGATGAGAGAGAATCAAAATTTCACCTAACATTCTACTAGCTTCCTCAATATAAATAGGAGCTTGTACCTTAAGAAAGACCATAATTTTTAAGTCCTAGCAAAAGGACCATATATGTGTCTCACAAATGATAAACACTGAAGACTTAAAATTTAGTAATAAGAGGACAAATGTGTCGTTTAGAGCTTTGACACATTACTCTCTTAATATTTCAAGTCATAATAAAGACTTACTAAAAGCCATTAAAATAGATGATACAAGAAAAAGTACAAACACTTATACTTTAGTATTTCTACGTAGCATTCTCATATGGTATCTCCAAAACCATCTCTTGCATATAACTATTTAACATTATCACCTGGTCTTCACAACTTGCATCAATGTATTAAAAATATCTATTTTTGGGATAAGGAAAATTTTCTAAATTATAAAATTAGTTCGAGGAGTTTTTGGAGGATTAGAGAAGAAGTCTCATTTTTTATTGAAAAATAGGTTCAAACCCAAAAAAGTGTTAGAGGGTTTTTCGAGGAAAACCTTAGTTTCTATCGAAAATGTCACATTTTGAGTTGTTTTAGAGGTTTTTGTCACCCTAGATTTTCCTCGAAAAATTGCTCAAAGTACAAAAAAGTAAGGAGAAAATTATTCCAAGTCCATAAGATTGAGAGACTTTTCAAGGCTTTTCTGAGGATTTTTTACCCATGGACTAAGAATAACTAAAACAGGTCGAAAATAAGATTGACAAAAAAATAATTCTAAGTCCACAAGACTGAAGATCTTTTGAGGTATTTTTTGAGGGTTTTAAGAACCAAACTAAGCTCCACTCCAGAATTGCTTGAAAAATAGGAAGTGGTCAGAAAATATTATAAGTCCATAGACTTGATTGAGCTCTAGACTTTCTCTAGAATTGCTCAAAAAAAGGAATGATCAGATAATACTCTAAGTCCACAAAGCTAGACTGAGCTCCAGATTCTCTCCAAAGTTGCTCAAAAAACAGAAATGAATAAAGGAAATATTCTAAGTCCACAAGAACAAAAAGAACTCTAAGATTCCCCAAAATTAATCGATAAATAGAAATCAAGGGGGAAATTATTTTAAGTCGATAATGCTAAATAAGCCTCTTAGATTTCTCTTAGAATTGCTCAAAAAATAGAAAACGAAAAAAAAAAGATTTGAAGTCCATAAGAGTTATGATAAGACTCAAAAGTTATTACATGGCTCAAAAGCGGTTATCAGTAGTTACCACCAGACAAAGGTTCAACAATATGAAAAAGTGTCGCGGGCAATAGCAATTATGAAAGAAATCACAACCAACAGCATGTGGATAATGGGCAACAGTTGAAGGCAGTTACCAAGAAGTGTCTGCCAAAAAAGGAGAGCAATAATGATTTCCCTTGCCTATAAATACGTCAAAGCTTCACTTTCCCGTGGGCGACTTTTTACACCCAGATACTGCACCTAAAATTCTCTACACACTAAAACTCTACACCGCGTCAGACACCAGCTACCAAGAGACTTATTGTGGTTATAGTCCGTTGTTGCTAGGAGTCATACGTTATTTTCTTGCATATTTACCTTTCCACACTTCAATTCCAATTCGTTTAGTTTGTTTATGTTTCTATAATTCAGTTCTTGTTCAATACGTTGTGTAAAACTTTCACATTTGATTATGTTCTATTTAGTCAATTATTTACTATTCCTACTGCATTATAGCGTTGATCTTATTGTTACATAATAGACACACTTTAAATAACTCAAGAGGACTTAAATCTAGTCCTCTCTTAGATTATTTGTTTATAAATTATTATTTTTCACCGTAAACAATCCCTTACAAACCTTTCTCACTTTACATTAAGGGCATCAAAATGCTTTCATCATAGTAGAAAAGACTTAAACTAGAGAACCGAACGCAAACAAGAAATCTGATCAATCTGAGCTATTGGAGATAAAAAATAAAAATAAAAAGTCCTCAGACCAAGAAGGTCTCACAGTATGGTAATGATAAAAAAAAATAAAAATAAAGCCACGAACTGTCTTCCATGACCTTCAACTTGTCATACTTTACATCAAACTTGACCATAAAGAACCTATGTCGAATAATTCAAAGTCTAAAACAAGTTTCTAAAGCTTATTCAAATGATCTTTTATTGTGTGAAAATCAATTTTCATTCTAAATAATTTAATTACTAGAGCAGGTGCACATAAGCCCTAAAAAGTCACGAATGATTACCTCCTTCACTGTCCCATGACTTCTCACCTGAACCCTCAAAATAAATCTTTTCATATTTTTTTTTAGATATATTCTTATAATTTCATTAATTTTTTTAAAATCAAACCTTAATTAAATTAATTATAATAGACTTGGTTCTTGATTTTATCTTCTTTGATAGAAACCAATTTGATCGCTTAAGCAACTTTTTTTTTATACTTATTAAAGTTTTAAATTTGGATATTTTAAACTGTAGTATTTAGATCTTCGTTCTTTTTGCCTTAGTTCGTTTTGACTTTTTTTTTATACATAATGTTTTTAAGTGTTTATAATTATGTACATTATCCAATTTCTTTATAATAATTTATACGTCATGTCAAAATTTGTTTCTCGTTATACGAAGACCTCAAAGAAATATCGGGGCTACTGGGGACGACATTGCATGAGCTATTATGTAAATAAATATTCTTCTGATTCACTTTAGAGTTCTTATGTGATTTGTCAAAACTTATACAACTTTCCGATTTTATAAACAATATTGACTTAAAGTCTGCGACTTGCCACGCTAACGAGATAAGAAAATATTTGGTGGAGTGCCTTTCATCCATAGAGGTCGACTATCATACCATATGGATCACGATCACGTGGGAAATCAGAAGAGTTCTGCATTTGTATCGAAGGAATAAGGATGCACACCTTTTAATATATATATATATATATATATATAAATTTTACGCACTTCAAAGAATGGAATTAAAAAGTCTCTCTTTTACAAGAAAATTATCTATGATTATTATGCTGATCTCAATCCGGATACACGAGTTAATATTTTTCCATGAGAAGTCCAACTCATATAGATACAAGAATCAAATTAAAATATTATTTAAGAAATAATCTAATTTTATTACATAATTATACATGAATTATTAAAAGTAAATTTAAGTAAAATTAATCTTAATCATATCCAAATATATTTTACGATAGTCAAGACTGATTTCCTTTTACCTTTCATTTCATGTTAAATTTAAATTTGATTTATTGTTAAAAGTTAATATACAATTCGATCCTGAAAGTAATAACTTTTATTGTTTTATTCTTTGAAAGTTTTTGTCTATACAAGATAATATTGAGATATAAAACCATCAAGTCAACAATATAACAGGCTAAAATTTTTAACACGTTGATATTTTTCGAAGACAATTTTGTATAAATGTGCATTTTCACGAACTAAAATAATTCAAAATATTGCTATCAAAGACCAGAATTGTATAAATTCAAAAGTTCACAACGCATCAAAGGTGGGTTATGTGGTGATTATGATTTACAATAATCAAACTTTTTTAATGATTTTATATAATTATTATACCATAGTATAATTTTTTATGGTGCATCATAATTAAGTCCATTTTGCTCGACGGACTCACTAAATATTGGCGTCCTTACAGTTAGAAATAAATGCATGCATTTGTTCGAGACAGTGAAAGGGACTTCAATATGTACTCGATGCAAGTTCTCAATCAACATCAGAACTGGCCCCAGAAGAATGCACGGTGGATTTCTGAGGTCAGAAGTTGAATGCAACTGACATGAACAGACAGCCTTAATGGGAATCATGCTTGTTGATGCTTTGAATTAATGAAAATACGAAATCAAATATTAAAAAGTGTAACTCCACCTGTCTCTCTATTCACATAGGGTGTTCCTCAAAGAGCCCCATATAAACTCAGAAAATATTTCAGGTTACAATATTTGAAGCTTCAATATGGAAAGGAGGTGTAGCCGTTCCTGGTGAAGCTATCTCCAGCTGTTGTACGTCAAGGACCTAGAAGGAACCAGTAGTGACTCCAGTCCAATGTGGCCAAGAAAGAATCTATAGCACGCCATTTCCAGTGTAGCAAGATTAGAATTTTGCGTTTGAATTTCAATTATGTTTCTTGTTCCTTCGCTTGTTTTCCCTTTGAAATTTTGGTACAACGTCTGGGATCAAAATTTTCCTTTCAAGGTCTCAAACATTTGACAAAACAAATAAGCTAACTTGCAGCTTATTTGACTAGTTTAAAAGCTTGTTTAACTAAATTAGACATAATCCCAATTTAGAATAACTTCTCCAAAAACACTAGTAGGATAAAAATAAGAACATAAAATAAATAAAATTTTCTTATAAATTAAAATCAACTTATGCTCCTCATGTTTTGAAAATGTTAATTGAAAAATCGTTTAAAAAAATTGATTTTAACTTAAGAAATCAACTATGCACTTCATGATCTGTAAAAGGAGAAAATTTCTAAAAAAAATGTTTTTAACTTAGAAGAATTTTATTTATTTTATTCTCTTATTTTCCACCCTACAAATACTTCTACAAAAGCTCACCCAAATTGTGTCATAATATAGAATAAGATTTTGACCTTTCAACCAGTAAACCATACTGATAAAATCCAAGGGGCAAACGCGAAAGGGAGTACTCCACAGTGTTGGCACACCAGACAACTCATAATGCAGTCTTGAGACAGTTATCACAGGGGCTAGATCCAAATTTGCAGGCTTTTCTATCAAAAGATTCTCCAAAGTGTTCGAGTAAATTCTGTCTCCGGCATTCAACCTAATCATCCAAACAAAGGCAAAATATAAAGTCTTGCGTTGTGGCTAATCGCCTTTCTGCACTAGGGACCAGTTTGTTACACCTTAAAAACAGATGGAAATCTTTTGGATGAATTTTATATGAAAATTTATATGGACAACTCATTCGTTAATGTTTTTTACCCCCATTTTCGAAAGTATATTGACTATAGACGTGAGAGAAAGAAAAAATAATACGTGTTGATATGCGGTGGAGTTGGCTTACCTTCAGTTCACAGTACTGTTGCATCTTTTTGGCTTGAGCCATTGCTGTCTTAAAACTTTCCTTTTTATATCCTTGGCCGTTTCTTATCATGCATACAACTCTACTAAAATCCTTCTTCTGGTATAGAGCTATGCAAACAGCAGGGAGATTATCTCTTCCAGCCCTTCCAGATTCCTGATAATAGCTTTCGATTGATTTTGACATTGTATTGTGGATGACAAACCGCTGAAAACGTATGACAAAGAAAAAATAATAGTTTTGGGTAACCAATAACTGGAAAACTAAGACACCACAAAGAAATTTTTAGTTAGTGTTAATCTCTATACTTGCATGTGATATTTGAGCTAGCCAAGCATTTAAATGTTTCACTAATGTAGACATACTATATTTTAAGTTTATTAGGCAGATTCGATATAAAATGCTTACAGATTTTGGGCTTATACTTTCTAGTTTCTACTTGCTTTAAGGCAGGATGGATAAGATGATCACTAGGAATTTGAATAATTGTGCAAATTATCATTTTTATTTTCAATTTAGTTAATTCAATCACGAAAACATGGCTTGGAAAAGAGTATGAGATAAAGGTTTTGGTAATGGTGTGCTTGGCCCTACTATGTCATTTCTCAGCCATTGCACCGGTGATCAATAATTACATAGCAAATCAACAATGCACCATCAGTTTATATATCAACTATCAAGACCAGGAATTACTCACAGAGGACATAATTTCTTTCTTTAAGTGTAGAATTCCTAAACAAAGTTGATCATAAAATTGTGAATAATAACAGCATTATCATAATAATTTAAAAAACGTAGCTCAACTTACAACATCAGGTTTGTCTATCCCCATTCCAAAAGCAATAGTTGCACATACTATATGGACCTCCCCGTCATGCCATTTCTTTTGAACAGCTACTCTCTGGCGGGCAGCCAAGCCAGCATGGTAATACATTGCCTTGATCTTGATCTTCTCATTCAAAAATTTTGAAACCTCAACACATTCACTTTTTGAAAGGCAGTAAACAATTCCACACTGATTCTTGAAGCGATCAATTAGTAGCTGTCCAAGCTGCTTTAGCGGTTCCTTTGTCTTAACAATGACTTCATACTTCAAATTTGGTCTGTCAAAGCTTCTTTCAAGAACAATTGCATGGGGAATTCTTAAAGCATTTAAGATGTCCTGAAAAGAAACAATTCAATTTAAAGGCAAAAATATGGGGATGGATGATACTCAATAAAATTGCCCATCATGGCAATTTGATATTCTGATTACCTCACGAACTGCATGAGTTGCAGTGGCAGTCAGTGCCATGACAGGTACATCTGGAAAATGTTGCTTAAGAGATCCCAATCCCCGATAATCAGGCCGGAAATCATGTCCCCATTGGCTGAAAAGCATAATTTTCAATTTAACAGTAGCAAATAGCAAACAATTTGATATCTCTTATTCATAACAAAATCATATAGCTTTAACAACCCCATCTCATGTTGATGCATGCATTTTTTCAAGTATTTTTGCTGTTTACAGTGTTGCTAAGCATCATTGTTTCTGTACAGGAGAGTTTGATTTGTTTTCCTTGAGAAACTTATAATTTCAATACAGTATTCTTTGTCATTTGTCCCGTTCCTATAATGTGTTTACCTACTTGAATCAACCTGTCCATTTTCACTTGATTTCTCTTCTTAATGACCACCAACAGAGCTAACATGGGATAGTGCAGCTTCACGGATGTGTGTGATTCATGGCATATGTCTCAAAATTTCATACAATTGTAGTCATTGATAAAAAAGAAATACCGGGATTGTACACCGAAAGCACAAGGCGTACCTAACACAGTGTGCCTCATCAACAACAAAACCTGCAAGCTGTCCCTGTGATTTAAGAGGGAGCACCAACCATATACATGTAAGATCTTTCAATTCTACTGCTCTGTGACAATGGCTTAAAAAAGTGTACTCAAATTAAGACAACTTTACCTTCTGATGCATGCATTTTAGAATCTGAAGAAATGATTGATTGCCAGCAATTCTCTCAGGTGTCACATACAAGAGCTTGCATGATGGTTTGTCTTTTCTGGTTACACGAAAACTAATGTAAGAAAATTTTAAATAATAAAGTAATCAATAATCTGAAACAATTTTTTTTTTCAAAAAAATAGAAAGAAAGAAATGATACTAGTACTAATTCACTATTTTCATGGGCAAATTATAGGACAGAAAATGCTAGATAAGAATAGACAAAGAAGTCAATCTCACCTTAGCTCTTGGAGGACAGCTGTGGCTTGGGAAGCAGTTTGTTGAGAATTTAAAAAAGTAGCAGGTATTCCAAACTTGAGGTTTAGTGTTATTATCTGATCTTGAATGAGTGAAAGTAATGGAGATACTACTACTGTAACACCCGGTTGAAGAGTTGCTGGAAGCTTTAAACACAAAATAAAGTAAACATGTTAGAAACGCATAAATTATAAGAAAATAATATTTCACCAATCAATGGAGTCTGGGTACCAAGAACAGCTTGGACAACCCTTCAAACAATTAATAAAAGGACAGTCATGACTCATGATACACAATCATTTGACAATTGACACATTCTAGATTTTTGCACTTTTGAGCAAATAGCTACTTCAAAAGAATATAAACAGCGCCCATATTAACTAGTCAGAAGAATATGGCCAAAAGACAAAAATATAAATAACCAAAAAGGGTTACAAGAAAGAACAAACCTGATAGCAAAGAGATTTACCACCCCCAGTAGGCATAAGAATAAAAGAATCTTGTTTTGCCAAAGCTACTTTACATGCTTGATGCTGCAATGGTCGAAATGCCTTATTACCAAAGATAACAACATTTGCCAACTCAATATCATCTACTAGTGCTTGCAATTCTTCGTAAGTGAGAGTCCTGTTTTTATTATTTGATGCAAAGGAGGACCGTATTTTGCTGGAAGTTGATGAAACTGAGCCTTGAGTGATGCCACTTCTGCAATCCTATAACATATTTTTAATTATTTTAGTAGGTCTCTCGCCATTATATCTGTCTTATATACCATAAAATCTAGCAAACAAATATAAACTAATAGAAAATATAATAGAACTAAGAATAGTCAAGGAATTTTTTACCCATGATTCTTGCCATCCAAATGATAAACTACTTTAGAACTCCATTTAAATGTTTTGGAAAAAGCTTAAGGCCCCAATTATCGAAGAAACTGTGATTGCAATTTTTATTAATGCCATATTGGGTTTGGGTTATATCTATTCCCTTTGGTATTATTAATTGCATTATACTCCAGTTCGTTTAATAATTTCTGTACATGCAGATCCATAATAGTTCACCATCCAAATAAGTGTATTTTTATCACTCGTAAATGTAAAATTATTTTCTTACCACAGATTTTTGCCTTGAAACACTGAAATGCACATCCTCATCGTCACTGGAATCCAACTCCACCACATTGGTCTGGTGTTTGCGTCTCTGAGGCTGAGGCGAATCGTCGACAATGTTAACGAAGCATCTTGAGGTGTCATCATCATTGGCAACACCACACGTGGGAACAGTTTTGTCGAAAATGTGAGTCAAGGTTCCACACGCTTGTGACTCCATTTCCTGTAGGTCATCCCATTCCTCGGTGGCTTGCATCGACTCCGCCAAGGCGGCGAGAAAATCATCGCCGCAGTGTTCGACGGTGATGAATTCGCGACCATCATCGCCTGAACAGAAGAAAGAAACCTCAAATTTTGAAAGAGATTTGAAATGAAAGAGAATTAGAAAATGGTAGGAAGAGTACCGTAGAGAGCGAGAAGACGGTCGAAGCACTTGTTAGCGGAGTGTTCGTCGAATCCAAAATCAAGGGCTAAACTGATTAAGCGAACTCTTTCCAACTCCAAATCGTGCTTCTTCTTCCTGCTACTGCTTGCCATTTCTATTCCCGCGCTATTTTCTGCTTTCAACTTCAATTCTATTATTTTCCCCTTCTGCTTCTGCTCCCGGCGTTGTGTGAACCGTTAATTCAGGGATAGGAACCCGTTAGTTTTATTTGTATTTCTCATAAATTTTATAAGATATTAGTTAAGGAAAAAATATATAATTTCTTTATTAAAAAGATACTTATTGTATAAAAGTTTATATTACCTTTACATAATTATAAATATTTATCTTATTTAACCAATATTCTTAAAATATTCATAAATAAAATCATATTGTATAAGACATCCAAAAGTAGCATAATGAGCTCGTCCCCTTTTTCGTTAAGAGTAAGTTTTACAACGTTTTTTTATTTTTTCGATTTTGGTAAATTTTAAAAGTAAATAACTTAATTAGTTAAAATATAATATTTTTTCATTTTTTTTTCGTCCCCTTTTTCGTTTTTTCATTCGTTAAAATATAATATTTTTTCGTTAAAAGTAAATATTATATAACTTAAGAGGAAGTACATAACTTAATAATTCTTTTTTAAAAAAATAAAATAATTAAGATATCAATGTGCATACAAATTGAAAGATGCTTAAATTATAAAAGCATTACATCCTTGCATATAATGTTAACAAAATATAACTAAATATACAAACTCAAATAATCTTGCTTAAATTTTCATAAAATTTAGCAAATTTTAAAATTTTAAAACAAAAAAATTAGTAAAAAACTCAAGGGACACATTAAAATTACTAAGTACTTTAAGCTTGTGTTTAGATAGAGTATTTTAAAATTACTATATTTATATATTTAGACAATAAAAAAAGTAGTTTTAAAATACTGTAAAATTTTAATGAAATAATTTTTGTTAAATATAAAAATTGAAAATAATTTATTTTTAGAAAGAATTTAATTTTTTTTATTATACTTAATTTTTTGTATTTATTATTTATAATTTTTGCGTAATTAACATGTTACCAAGGAAATATGATGAAAAAAAAAGTAAAGATAAGAAGATAGAGACAAAAATGAAAAAGATTAGAAGGTGATGATCATGTAAGAAAAGAGGATAAAAATAAAAATTTCTCATAACGTAAAGAAAGAAACTCTCCTAATGCAAGTAAAAATTTTATAAAAATTGATAAGTTCATATTTTAATATGTTTTATAATTTATATTTATATACTTGAAGCTTATTTTATGGGTGTTTCACATTAATTTTTATTGTTAATTTTTACATTTAAGCATGAAAGAACCACTAGTACATTATGAGAATATTTTGAGCAAAAATCAGACAATTACAATTGACCTGCAAGAGAGTATGATCGTGCTTCGTTATCTAGTACAACCATGCTAGAAGATGATGCACGACTATGCTGAATAGATCTGCGTTCAAAATTTAATTTTAAATTTTAAACTTTGTGGTTTTTTTTTTTTTTTAATCTAGATTCATATTTGAAATCTAAACAAAGATGTCAGTTGAGATTCTATTGGTCGACAAAATCGATTTTTGTTCAAAAATATAAAAGCTCAACCACTAAAGATTGAGTGACGATTAAGGAACTCAGTGTACACTCTATATAAAGAAGCCTTATGCTCCTGAAAGGGGACACCTTTTACACACCATCTTTTTCCTCTAAGTTCTGACTTAATCAATCATTAAGAGTTATTGGAGATCATTGGTAAAGATGACGAGTGCCCCTTCAGAGTTTGAGCGAGTGATTAAGTGCCCTTAAGAGAACAAGAATTACTTCCATCCTTTTCCCTTTTGGGTCTTTTCAGTTCAAATTGTCCTTTGTATTTATGGATTTGTTGATCATGCTTTTCGTTGTTCGTTTTGTTATGAGTAGCTAAATCCATAACTAGGATTGTGACAGATTTTATTGCATACTCTATGTGACTTTTATATTTAATAACGATATTGGTTTCTTTTTAATGTTTAGTTTTTATCCTATCAAATTGAATTTTGCATGATAAGAATTGATCACCTTTAGCATCTTATAATTAGTTGCATCATAGGCAGTTGTACCACATGTAATTAATGAAACTATTAGATAAAACAGAACAAAGGGTTAGGCAGATCAAACTTAATTATTCCTTTCCAACAGTTATTGAATTAACAAACGCATAAGCTCTTTATGCTTTTTCTACCTTTTGTCTTGCATGATCATTAGTGGTGATCGCTTAGGGAAAAGAATATTGACATTGCATGATCATTTGGTGTTAATAGAATAAGTATAAGTGGTTGGTAAACATTAAGGAAACTAATATTGGAATTAAACTAAAGAGAACATAGAGAGTGTAATAGGTGAAACTATATGCCCTAAGCTCTTCTCATCCAATTTCTATCAAAAATTACTTTCATGTCTTTTTAATTCCCCTTTGAATTTAAACACCTCTTGTTTTTAATTCATTACGCACCTTTTCAGTTTAAACAATTAAATCAATGTGTTCTTGGTACTTGAAAATAAGCTCTATAGGACGATAACTTGGGAACTCAATTTTAAACGCCTTATTACTTTTTGACTAGTACACTTGCCTACAAATAAGTTTTTGGCATTATTGCTAGGGATTAATTTTTAATATAAAAGAAAATTGAGTACTTAGTTGATTTAAACATTTGTATGTTTGTTTATTTGTTTTGTTTTGTACTCATTTACTTTAAGCTTATTGCAAAATTTGCTTTTGATTTAGAGATTAAGAAGACAACACAAAGGCTAAGAAAGGAGTGTAGACAGAAGAAAAAGATGGCTGAAGAGCAACCAATCTTGGAGTATATGACACCCACTGTTGAGGGGATGCCAGAAGCATTGTAGCCCCTGATAAAGAGGCCAACAATTTATGAATTGAAGTTAGCCTTGATCAATCTAGTCTAGAACTCTACACTGTTCTTAGGGCGACTTGATGAAGACCTCATCTCTATTAGTAAAAGTTCCTCCGATTTACAGACACCATAAAATACAATGATGTCACCAAAGATGCTATCATGCTTCGCCTCTTTCCATTCTCTCTTACAGAAAGGATGAAAGTATGGTTCTCTATACTCCTATCAAATTCAATTACAACGTAGGATGACCTAACTCAGCAATTCTTGGCCAAATATTTCCCACCATCACTCTTTGTGAAGCTTATGATATAAATTTCTAATTTTCAGCAATATGAGTCTAAATCTCTGCTCGAGACATAGGAGCGGTTTGGAGAGCTCTTGAGGAGATGTCCACATCACGGGTTCCCTGTGTGGAAAGAGATGCAAATATTTTATAGTGGACTCTCATCTTTCAATGAAGTCACAATTAATGCGACAGCTAGAGGAGCCTTCCTAAGCAAAGGGCCATTTAAGGCCTACACTTTGGTAGAAAAGATAGCATCTAACAATTTTCAATGACATATAAACCATTTAATTGGAGCAAAGAATTTCAAAACTTGAGTCCCAAATGGAACAACAAAGCCTTTAGATAGAGCAACAACTCCAAACAATGGACAAAAAGTTCTAAGAAATAAGCTTTGACATATTCGAAATAAAATCATAATTAGGACAACTTACCAGTTTATTGACTCAAAGGGAGTTAGGAATGCTGCCCACCTAGCCTATACCTAATCCTAGGGAACATGCCAAGGCAATTAACATTGAGAAACGGGAAGACATTGTCTGATAACGTGTCAAAGTCACAAAATAGAGTTGCAAGCACACTCATGCACATAGAGCAACATGACCTCGCACCCCTAGGCACGCCTGTGCTTACTGAGAAGGACGACCATGACTTGCAAGAAGTACAAATGTGCTTTGTTGATATGCACACCCAGTTCATAAGCACATCCATGCTCACTCATATGCATGGTTGTGCTGACATCGCATAAATTGAACGAGAAAAAAAGAAGAAGAGCTATTTGCGACACCCAAACCTCAAGAACCTCAAATCACTTTTTTGTAGAGGCTAAGGAGCAAGTAGAGAGACTCACAGTTCAATAAATTCTTTGAAATCTTGAAAAAGTTATACATTAACATACCATTTGTGGAGGCTATATCTCAAATGCCCAAATACGCTAAGTTCCTCACAGAGATATTGAGTAACAAGAGGAGGATAGAGGAATTTAAAACTATAGGGCTCAATGAAGAATGTTCCACAATCCTTTTGGAAAAACTACTCTTGAAGCTTAAAGACCCTAGGAGTTTTACTATTCCTTGTACTATAGGTAGCTCTCATTTTGATAAAGTCTTCTGTGATTTAGGAGCTAGTATAAATCTATTGTCTCTCTCTATTTTTTGAAGTTTGGAGTATGCAAAAATTTAAATCTACCTTTGTTTCTTTGCAGTTAGCAGATCGATCTATCACTTACCTAAGGAGCATAGTAAAAAATGTCTTGGTAAAGGTCGACAAGTTCATCTTTTATGTAGATTTTATTGTATTGGACATGGAGTAGGATAATGAGTTCCCTATTATCTTGGGGAGACCATTCTTAACCACAGGAAAAACTATCATAGACGTCCAGTAAGGGAAGCTCACGTTGAGATTAAACGATGAGAAAGTTGTTTTTAAAGTTTTTGATTATCTTAAACATCCCTTTAGTTTTGACTCTTGTAATTTTAATTATGTGAGTGATGCTTCTTTCTCTTTAGACTCTGTGCAGTTAATAGATAGGTTGAGGAATGATATTCTAGAAAAAAATCTTCATACTTAGGAGAAATGCTCTACTAGAAATAGAGGAAGTGATATGTGAGATCTTAGTCTTAGAGAGCAGAAACCTAGGATGGTGGTTAGCACCTAGGCATTTTGAAAGCATGGGAGCATGTGATACTTAAATTCCTAAATCATCCATTAAAGAACTTCTAGAATTTGAGCTCAAACCCCTTCCCCTCTAATCTTAAATATACTTTTCTATCTCCTTCTTTTTCTCTTCCTATAATATTTTTTTCTAAATTGATAGGTCTTGAGGGAAAACAAGGAACCCTTTCAGTAGAGTATTCTTGACATCAATGGTCTTAACCCTTCCATATGCACCCATCAGATTTACTTGGAAAAGGAATTCAAACCCAAGGTTCAACCTCAAATAGGCTTAATCCTCAGTCTAAAGGAAGTGATAAAAAAAGAGATAATAAAGTTATTAGATGCTAGTATTATTTTCCTATTTCTAATAGATCTTGGGTGAGCCCTGTGTAGATTGTACCAAAGAAAGGAGGAACCACAATTATGGAGAATGAGCAACAAGAACATATTGATGTAAGGAAGGTAACCAGGTGGCGTATGTGTATAGACTATTGGAAGCTCAATGAGGCCACACAGAAAGACCACTTCCCTTTTCCTTTGTTGATTAAATATTATAGAAATTAGTTGGGCATGAGTTTTATTGTTGTTTGGATGGTTATTCGGATTATATGCAAATACCTATAGCATTAGAAGACTAAGAGAAAACTACTTTTACATGCCCTTATGACACTCTTGCTTATAATTGATGCCGTTTGGTTTATATAACATTTTCGCTATATTTCAAAGATGCATGATGGCCTTATTCTCTAATTTATTAGAAAATTGTATTGAGATTTTTATGGATGATTTTTCTGTTTATGGTGACACTTTTGATCATTGTTTACATAGCTTTGATTTAGTTTTACAAAGATGTAAAAAGGCAAATTTAGTTCTAGATTGAAAAAAATGTTAGTTCATGGTTGATGAGTACATTGTTTTGGGGCACAAAGTTTCTAGTAGAGTATAGAGGTAGACCCTACTAAGGTAGAGGTTATCGCTAAACTTTTCCCTCCCCAACATGTGTTAAATCTGTTAGGACCTTTTTGGGACATGCAAGATTTTATAAGAGAATAAAATATTGTTCAAAAATAGCAAAGTCTCTTTCCAATTTACTGGCTAAGGGTATAGAATTTAAATTTGATGATGCTTACTTATATACTTTTAATGCCTTAAAAAGTAAGTTAATTGATGCTCCTGTGGTTATTTCTCCTAACTGATCTTTACCTTTTGAGCTTATGTGTGATGTTAGTGATACAACTATTAGAGCAGTTTTGGGCTAGAGGAAGGGCAAGATTTTTCAAGCCATTTATTACGCTAGTAGAACTTTGGATGAATCAGTTTTGGTCTTCGACAAGATGTTTGGGGTATTGATTTTTTGAGACTATTTCTTAAGTCTTTTAATAATGAATATATATTGGTTGTTGTGGATTATGTCTCTAGGTGGGTGGAAGTGGTGGCGTTACCCACTAATAATGCTAGAGTGGTTACTAAATTTCTTAAGAAAAATATTTTTACTTAGTTTAGAATCCCTAGAGCAATTATCAGTGATGGGGGTACTCATTTTTGCAATAAACTTTTTGATAATCTTTTAGCAAAATATGGTGTCATCCACAAGGTTGCTACTCCCTACCACCCTCAAACTAGTGAACAAGTTGAGATATTTAATAGAGAGTTGAAAAAGATTTTAGAGCGCATAGTTAATAGTTTTAGAAAAGATTGATCGTTAAAATTGGATGATGCATTTTAGGCATATCGCACTGCTTTTAAAACTCTTATTGACATGTCTCTTTATCATTTAATTTTTTGAAGAGCTTGTCACTTATCTGTTGAACTAGAGCACAAGGCCTATTGGGATTTGAAGCCAAACATTAAAAAGAAACCAATATTGTTATTAAACATAAAAATCACATAGAGTATGTAATAGGATCTGTCATAGCCGTAGCTATGGATTTATCTATCCATAACAAAACAAACAATGAAAAGCATGATAAACAAATTCATAAATACAAAGGAGAATTCGAACTGAAAAGGCTCAAAAGGAAAAAATATGGAAGTAGTTATTGTTCTCAAAGGAGCGCTCAATCACTTACTCAGACTCCGAAGGGACACTCGTTGTCTTTGCCAATGATCTTCAATAACTCTCAATAGTTGATTAAGTCAGAACTTAGAGGAAGAAGATGGTGAGTAGAAGGTGTCCCCTTTCAGGAGCATAAGGCCTCTCTATATAAGATGTGAATTGAGTTCTTCGATCGTCACTCGATCTTTAGTGGCTGAGCTTTACCTTTTTGAATAGAAATCGATTTTGTCCACTGGCAGAATCTCAATTGACATCTTTGTTTTAGATTTCAAATCTGAATCTAGATAAAAAAAAAATCTCACAAAGTTTAAAATTTAAATTTAAATTTTGAACACAAATCTGTTCAACACAGCCATACATCATCATCTAGCATAGTCATGCTAAATAACAAAGCACAGTTGTGCTCTCTTGCAGGGTCAGCAATAATTGTTTGATTTATGCTCAAAATATTCTCGAAATGCACTAGTAGTTTTTTCATGCTTAACTGTGAAAATTAATAATAAAATTAATGTGAAACACCCACAAAATAGGCTCAAAATATATAAATATAAGTCATAAAATATATGAAAATATGGACTTATTAAAAGTCTTATAAATAACTATGAAAACTCATGTACTAGTTTTTTTTGTTGTTGAATTCTAGTGTTCAATAGTTTCAAGTAACATCGTTGCCTGTGATATAGGGACCCACGTTTATTATCTCAATTTTTCATTTTATTAAAATATAAAAGTTGCAAAAAAATTCCTCATATTTTGAAAACTTAAATAAACACATTGCTTGTTGTGTCTTAGTTCTTCTTCGTCATGGTCAATGTTCAAAGTTGAGACTAAAACTTAAAGTTCAACGTCAACATGGTTATCATTAAGTGGTGTTTTCTATAATATAAGTAAGATAAACATTGTAATTGCATTTCATCAACAATTTTAGAATATATAGAATCACTTATAAAATCCATAATCAACATGATTTATGTTATTATCATTGTCTCCACTCTCTAAGTTAAAGTGACATGATTTTATGCAAGTTGAATGAGTACACGGTATATCAAGATCAATGCGATACAAGGGTTGAGTTCGTAAGCACATTAAGCGATTCATCAATTTTTCTTTTGATTCAATATTAACTTCTGCATACTTATTCATCTTTCAATCCAGCGAGAAGAGAAAATCAGCGAAAGAGACCAAAAGGAATGTGTTTTTGAACTACATCATCATATATTTTCCTTTTTTATTCACGTGCTTTAGAGGAAATAAAAATTTGGAAGCGAAATTAAATCAATATACTAATCTCTAGCCATTGTAAATGATGCCCACACCAAACACAGTTTTGGTTTCTAAACTCTCACTCACTCAAAACATGATGTTGTTTTCTGAATAAAGGAGCAAATTTAATGATCCAAAACAAATGAGCATATGTAATATTTATAGGGCTCTATCTATCATAGAGCTCAAAATGTGGAGACGTTAATGGAATTCCAAAAAATCAACAAAAAATCAAAACCTTCGTGTACAAAAACAAAACATGGACAATCTTATCATCAACCATAATAAGAAACTAAATGTATGAATCATGGTGACAATCCCTCTAATGGTGAGTATTATCTCCCAGGTATTGCAATATATCAAGTCTCTCAACACTAGTTTTTAACTTAATGAATAAACTACATGTTTACTCAAGGTCAAAACTACATGAGATTTCTCAAAGTAAATAAACAAATATATGCACAAAATATATGAATAAACATCAAAACTGAATAAGAGTTTTATCAAAATAATAAAAATACCTATAATGATCGTCACATCATGGAATCAAGTCTCATACATACTACATGAACCTTAAAATTCTTTGTTGGTATGCCTTTAGTCAAAGGATCGCAATCATCAACTTAGTGTTAATATGCTCAATGACCACTTTCTTTCCCTTAACACGTTTTCTTATGACTAAATATTTAATGTTAATGTGTTTACTTTGACTTTTGTTATTATTAGCTATAAATACTGCAACTGAGTTGCCACAATATAACTTTAATGACCTAGAAATAGAGTTCACAATTCTAGGCCCAAATATAAAACTCTTCAACCATACACCATGTGAGATAGCCTCAAAATAAGAAAAAAACTCAGCCTTCATAGTGGAAGTAGCAGTCAAAGTATGCTTCACACTGCTCCAAGATACAGCTCCACAAGCTAGCATAAAAATGTAACTATATGTAGATTTCTTAGTATCAATGTAGCCAGTGAAGTCTGAATCAGAATAACCTATCATCTCCAACTCATTAGTTCGTCTGTACATAAGCATGTAATCTTTTGTCTCTTGAAGATATCTAATTACCTTCTTTACAACTTTTCAATAGTCAACTCCTACATTACTATGATATTTTCCCAAAATTCCAACAACAAATGTGATGATTCGTATTTTATACTCACATTTATAGCCTTATGGCATCTTCCAAAATACCTTTTCTCACTTTAATTATTGTATTTAGCATATTTTTGCATTTCTTGCATTAAATTAGAGTTTTCATGAATACTTGTCATCTTTACTTTATATTTTGTATTTTTTTTTCTATTTTGACCTTTGTCCACTATTTCGGTCATAACATTTTTTGCAGACCTCCTTTTGGATGATTCTTTTTGCAATGTATTCCTGACTTTTTGGGTTTCAATTTGGACATATGGATCATGTTGTTTGAAGTTCGGAGCTATTTTCTATTAATTTTTGAAGTTCAAACTTAAAATTTACCTTTTATATTTAAGGTTTCCACTTAGGGCCTTTATTTTATTTTTCGCAGAGGCCTTGACCTATTTATTTTCATTTTCATTTAAGACCAGTATATATAGGGGTCAAAAGGTTGATTTTGGACCCTTCTTCTTATACTTTTAATAATTTCATTTTTCTGTAAAGACACTTTCCCATTTTTGAGAGTAAATTTGTTTTGTTCCATTCGCTTGCGTCTCTTTGGATCCTGCTGTGTTCTTAATTATTTGGTGTCACAAATTATTTCGTCTCGAGCATGGATTGCTAGATCGATTGAGCGCTCTAAGTTTATCTTTTTACCTTCTCGCAATTCTTGATTAAGATTCGTGAATGCATAATTTGATTGAATTTGGCTTTTGTTCTTGAATGTAATATCGATCGATTGTTTTCTATTGCATTTGAGTTTTGGATAAATTCGGTATAGTAATCCTAGTTTGCGTTTGTGATTCGTGGATTTAATTCGTGTTAGTTTTAATTCTTCTTGTTTCAATTTTCATTTTTTATTTTCATTTTCAATTTTCGTTTTTCAATTTTTGTTCTCAATTATTTTTTTAGATTTCTTTTTAAATTTTAAATTTTAAATTTTAAATTCAAATTCGGTTCCAGATTTATTTTTTTAGATTTATTTTCAAATTTTAAATTCAAATTCGTTTTCATATTTATTTTTTGATTTGTTTTCAAATTTTAAATTCAAATTTGTTTTTCAAATTTATTTTTAGATTTGTTTTCATTGTCTTGATCTGCTTTCATTCGAATTACTTTCGTTTTTAATTCATCGTTAAATCACAAACCTCTAAATTAATCATCGTTGCATGTTTAAAATTAGAAATAGAATGAATTTGTGTCCTTATGAGATGACCTAGGTTTACTCCCTATATTGCATGCTTGTTTGAGGAATCTAGTTTTGTTTGAAACCACTACGACGCAGTTGTCAAAATGCAATGTCAAGTCTAGTGCAAACCTGCATACATAATACTTCTAATAGTTAGAGATTGAATTTTACGTCGCCAATGTAGGTTACTATTCACTTACTATTCACCCGATTTTAGAAAAATCAAATAAAATAGTTAGAGATTAAATTTTGAGTTAAATTTTTGTGTCCACATTTCTTGTAGTGTCTTTTGGATAGTAGAGTTGTCGGATTTGCAAAAAGAGTAGTAGAAAAAAAAATATACAAGTGAGTGGCAAAGAGAAAATTTTGAAAACTTAAAATGGGCATAACTTTGGCTAGGAAACTCATAATTGACATTATTGCATATGCATTTGGGGTAGAAAAATTTTCTATTCATTGCAACCCGCTATGTTGGTTGTCATTGCCCAGATTTTCAAAAATTGCTTGCTTTCTGAAATTTTTTTATTTTCTGCTATTTATTTATCTATTTTTCCTTCTTTTAGGCATCCAGTTTACATAGTTGTGCATTTCAAAAAGATTTAAAAATTTTTGTGGTGTTTTATTATACCAAAAAGAGATTTATCAAGGTCTTAATTCATCCATATCTCATATATTTTACAGTACTTGCTTTGTAAACTAACACTGTTCACTTTGTGAGTGTTTATTAAGTGCAGGATGTTTTTGGTGATTCTAACCGTGCATGACCAGGTCTAGACCAGGTACATTGTATCCATTAGATCCTGAGATTGAGAGGGCACGGTCAACGCTTCAGAGATTACAACAATCACAAAGAGAGTGCAGTACAAGACAGAGATGGCTGCAAACAATCACCAAGAGAGAACCTTGAAGGAGCTGGCTGCCCCTGATGTTGGCCACCAACCACTTTGCATCCAAGTGCCTCAGTTACAAGAAGACGCAACCACCTATGAATTGAAGTCTGGTTTGATACATTTGCTGCCCAAATTTCACAGACTAGCAAGAGAGGATCTGCACAAACACTTGATGGAGTTCCATATAGTTTGCTCTACCATGCGGCTAATAGACGTGCCTGAAGACTTTGTGAAGATGAAGGCATTTCCATTCTTACTATGTGACGTGGCCAAGGACTGGCTTTACTTGCAGCCAACACCAATCACTACTTGAAATGACATGAAGAGGAAATTCTTAGAGAAGTTCTTCTCTACCTCCAGAACTGCAACAATCAGAAAAGAAATAAGTGAGATCAGGTAACTGCAAGGAGAGACTTTGTATGAGTATTGGGAGAGGTTTAACAGACTTTGTGCAACCTGTCCAAATCACCAAATCAATGAGCAACTATTGATCCAGTATTTTTATGAAGGTTTACTTCCTATGGAAAGGAGCATGATTGATGCGACTAGTGGAGGAGCTTTGATGGACAAGACCCCTGCAGCTGCAAGGTATTTGATTTCCAATATGACAGAGAACTCACAGCAGTTCAGTTCTAGGAGTGTGACCAGATTTGTGCATGAAACAACAACTACCACTGTGGTTGCGGTCGATAATCAGAGGTTGAAAAATAAGCTTACGAAGTTAACTTCATTGGTGAGGAAACTAGCAATGGGACAGGCAGTGCCACAGATGTCATAGACATGTGGTATATGTTCAGGTGATCATTACACAAATGCTTGTCCTCAGCTGCAAGAGACATCCAGTGCACTGTCCCATGTGGTAGCAGGCCAAGCTGCCTGACAGGGGCCTGTGGCCTGACCTTTTTAATAAACAAATCAGGCTTAGGCTTTTTTTAAGGTCTGTTTAAGAATAAGCCAGGCCTGATCTGTTTATAAAGCCTGTTAAGCCTAATAGGTCGGCCTGTATAATATATATATATATATATATATATATATAATTTAAAAATAAAGCTGTCAAAATATATTTAAATAATAGTTATTTAATAATATATTTTTTATATTCTTAATTCTGCTATTATTAAATTAATATATTATGTTATAATTTTATTTATTTATAATTATAATAAATAGAAATTATATTCTATTAAAAATTAAAAATATTTATACATCATTACATTTTTAAATAATAAATTTATTTAATAATAAATTATTATATTTATTATATTTAAATAATTTAAAGAATAGTTAAGTCTTTGAACAAAAATAAGACGTAATTAAAATTAAACGAAATAAAATTTAAAAATAAAATAATAAAATTATATTAACATATTTTTTATACTCTTAATTTTATTATTATTAATTTAATTATTTAATTATTATATTTATGTATTAAGTTATAATTCTTTTTATTTATAATATGTAGAAATTGTTTAAATCTGAATTATATTTTATTTGAAAGTAAAAATTTATAAAAAAAATGATAACAAAACAAAATAAAAAACTTATTATAATATATATTAATATATATATATATATATATATATATAATTAGATTATGTAGCAAATAATATAATTATAAATAAATTATATAATAATATATATTTTTGTAACTTGTACGTGTTTTAATTAAATTATTAGTTAATTTATTAATTTATATATAATATATAAATATATGTTTTAATTTATTGTATCAGTAATATTTTTTATATTACATTAATGTTATAGTGTAGTTAATTTTACGTTTATTTGTCAATTTAAAATATTAAATTAATGAAACAAATAAAATTAATGTTTTGTAATTATTTTTTTAATTTAATACTTATTATTGTTGTTATTTTATATTAAGTTTTATCACATATTTTTTAATTAAGATAAAAATTTAGAAATATAAGTTATTTTAATTTTAATATAAATTTTAATAATTCTTCCTATGCTCATATGTTATTTTTCTGCATCTATGAATTTTATAATATAAATATTTTTTATCTACAATTTTTATAATAACGATATTTATTTACTTTTTAAAATATAATAATTTTTTTAGCTGATTCAATAAATTTTGTAAGTGTTATTTTTTGTTATCAATTTTATATGTTTACTGTGATTTTATATATTGAATATAAGATGTCTTTATACAAATCAAATATAATTATCATAAAAAATAATTAAAATATGTAATAATTTAGTAATTTTATAAAATTAAATTGAGGAAAATAAAAATAAAAATATTTTATAATATAAAAATATTTATAATTAATGTTCAAATAATATTTTAAAAATTATTTATAAAATTATATAAAAATTATTACAATTATTTAATAATTATCAATAACACAAATAAAAATTTGAATATATGTAAACTAATTTGATAATAAAATAATTATATTTTTATTAATATTATTCAATAACAATAATTATTATAAATTTTTAATATTATACAAATTTTATTTAATTTTTTTATCTTTTCTTAAGCAATTTTATTGGTATAAAATTTATAATAAAAAATTTCATTGATTGTATTAACTACATCACAACAAATTACAAATCTAGCATAACTATATACCTCTGAGCCAAAACTGCTGTCGCACTTATTTTTTTTTCTTGTTTTATTATTATCTATAATCACTTTAAATATAAATATAAGATAAATTGTTATATTTGTTTGAACAAGTTGAAGAGCAGCAACGTCTTCGAATAAGATTAGAATGCAATCAAAATTAAAGAAACTAATATTTAAAAATTAAATAATATTATATTTATTTATTTTTTATATTTTTAATTTTATTAGTATTAATATTTAATTTTTATATTAATATATTATGTTATAATTTTTTATTTATAATAAATAAAAATTATATTATATTTGAAACTAAAAATATTTATACACGATTACACGTGTTTAAAAACTAAATTTATTTAATCATAAATTTTATATTTGTTATATTTAAACAAGCTGAAAAAGAATAAACGAATTAAAATTTAAAAATAAAACATTAATATTTTTTTAATAAATTTTTCATATTTTTAATTTTATTATTATTAATATTCAATTATTATATTAATATAGTATGTTATAATTTTTTATATTTATAATAAATAAAAATTGTTTAAATATAAATTATATTTTATTCAAAAGGAAAAATTTATAAAAAATAATAAGAAAATAAAATAAAAAATTTATTATAATATATATTAATATATATATATATATATATATATATGTATATATAATCAAACTATATAACAAATAATATAATTATAAATAAATTATTTAATAATATATATTTTTGTAACTTGCACGTATTTTAATTAAATTATTAGTTAATTTATCAATTTATATGTAATATATAAGTATATGTTTTAATTTATTGTATCAGTAATATTTTCTATATTACATTAATATTATAATATAGTTAATTTTATATATTCATTTGTTAATTTAAAATAACAAATTAATGAAACAAATAAAATTAAATATTTTGTAATTATTTTTTTAATTTAATAGTTATTATTATTGTCATTATATATATATATATATATATTGCATTAAGTTTAAATTTATTTAATTTTTAAAACATAATAATTTTCTTTTAATTGATTCAACAAATTGCGTGAATGTTATTTTTTTTATCAATTTTATATGTTTACTATAATTTTATTTGTTGAATATAAAATGTCTTTAAACAAACAAAATATGTTTTAAAATAAAACTAAAATATTTAGTATTTATATAATTTTTAAAAATAAATCAAGAAAAATATAAATATAAATTTTATTAATATAAAATATTTATAATTAATACTTAAATAATATTTTAAAAATTATTTATAAAATTATATAAATATTATTATAATTATTTAATAATTATTAATAACATAGATAGAAATTAAAAAAATATATAAACTAATTTGATAATAAAATATTTATATTTTTATTAATATTAATTTTTTTTTTTTGTAACAGACTTTGTTAACAGGCTTCAGGTCAGGTCAGGCCACTTAAACAGGCCAGGTCAGGCCTAAAATAAAGCCTTTAATAGGTAACAGGTCAAGCTCAAGCCTAATAATTATGTTACAAGTCAGGCATGTTTAGAGTAAAGTTTGGCCTGACCTGGCCTGTTTCCATTCTAGTGGCAGGTATACATCCTCTGTACCAGCAGCAGCAGTATAATCCATTTGCACCTACATATAATCTAAGTGGAGGAATCATCCTAACGTGCGACATGGTCCAGACACAACATCAGCATAGGTATAATTACCAACAGCCACAGCTTGTGCAGCATCCAGTCCACCAACTAGCATAACCACCACAGCCAGCATAGCCACAGCTGAAATATACTCCTCCTATTCTTAGACAGCAAGCTCCACAATAGCCACCTCTGCAGCTACCTAATTATAGCCCTTCTCTGGAAGAACTGATGAACCAAATGGCTACACAAAGTCTGCAGTTCCAGTAAAATGTTTCAGCCACTATACAGGATTTGTAGACCCAGATTGGTCAATTAGCTACCTCAATGAACAATCTACAGCAACAAGGGTCTGGAGCGTTACCTTCTTAACCTGTAGTGAATCCTAAAGGTAATGTCAGTGCTATCACTTTGAGAAGCGGCAAAGAGCTGGATAATAGCCCGGTGCAGGCCAAACCAACTCAGTCTAGTGTAGATGTCACAGAGAAGTCTGTACAGCAGCAGCAACAGATCCTTCTTCCATTTTCATCCAGAGCTTCTACATCAAAGAGAGTAGAGTCCGATCAAGAGTTGTTGGATACTTTCAAAAAGGTGAAGATAAATATACCACTGTTGGATGTTATTAAACAGATTCCTAGGTATGCGAAATTTTTGAAGGAGTTATGTACATATAAGAGGAATTTGAAGAAGAGAGCAGTCCAAACAGTCTTATCCCTGTCTCAGTCCAGTCTTCTTAAAAAATGTGATGATCCAGGCACATTCTCCATACCCTGCACTATTGGAGAATCAACCTTTACTAATGCCTTGCTAGGCTTGTGAGCTTCCATTAATGTCATGCCATCAGCAGTGTATAAAATGCTACATTTGGGAGACTTGAAGCCAACCAATGTGATTATTCAATTAGCAAACTGTAGCACAGCTTAGTCTTTGAGAGTGCTTGAAGATGTGTTGGTAAAAGTCAACCAGTTAATTTTTTTAGCTGACTTATATATTCTTGATATGAAGGATGAGAATTCTACATTGATTCTGACAAAGCCATTTTAATGACTGCGAGGACCAAGATTGATGTTCATACAGGCACATTGTCTATGAAGTTTGGAGATGACACATTTCACTTCAATATTTTTGATGCCATGAGACATCCAGCTGAGAGTCATTCTATGATTTCTGACCATTCTATTTTTATAGTTGATATTGATGTTATAGGTTCTAATGTTGTTGTAGATGTCAGTGTAGATTTGGATTCAGACTTTGATTTTTCTCAGTTTTCAAATTTAGACTTTGATGCTTTACCAAGCTGCACCTGTGATAGTGACATATGTTCCATTTGTGCTGAGATTGATATTGCCATATCTTTTGTTGTTTTACCTTCCATTACAGGTGCAGGTTCAGATTCTGTTATATCCATGATTGCTGCTGCCCCACAACCTCCATTATCATTTGTTCAGCAGTCGCCCTCATTAGAGTTAAGTCCTTTGCCAAACCATCTTAAATATGCCTATCTGGAGGCAGAGCAGAGGTTCCCACTGATTATTTCCAACAGCCTTCTGGAAGACCAGGAGGAGAAGCTGTTGCATGTCCTAAAGGTGCACAGGAAGGCCATTGGTTGGACCTTGACTGACATTCTTGGAATCAGTCCAGCTATATGTATGCACATGATTCACTTGGAGGATGAGTCTAGACCAATGGAGAGTATGTATTGATTATAGGCGACTTAACCAGGCTACTAGAAAGGACCACTTCCTTCTCTCATTCATTGATCAGGTCATAGAAAGGTTAGCATATAAATCCCATTATTGCTTCCTAGATGGTTTTTCTGGTTACATGCAGATTCATATTGCTCCTAAGGAGCAACACAAGACCACTTTCACTTGTCCTTTTAGCACTTTTGCTTATAAAAGGATGTCATTCGGCCTATGCAATGCACCTGCTACTTTTTAGAGGTGTATGTTGAGTGTATTCTTTGATTTTATTGAAAATTGCATGGAGGTGTTTATGGATAATTTTACTGTTTACGGTTCCTCATTTAATTCATGTTTGCATAGCTTGACCAGAGTTTTGGAAAGATGTGTTGAAACTAACGTTGTGCTTAATTATGAGAAATGTCACTTTATGGTAAGAGAAGGTGTAGTTTTAGGGCATCTTATTTCTGAGAGGGGAATACAGGTTGATAAAGCAAAAATTGATGTTATTTCGTCTCTGCCTTATCCCGCATCTGTGTGGGAGGTGCGATCTTTCCTTAGACATGCAGGTTTTTACAGGAGATTTATCAGAGACTTCAACACGATTGCTCTGCCACTGTCTCATCTTTTGCAGAAAGACGTACCGTTTTTATTCACTAATTCATGTAAGGAGGCGTTTGAGGAGTTAAGGAGGAGACTCACTACAACACATATCATGCAGCCACTAGATTGGAAGTTTTCCTTTGAGTTGATGTGTGATACCTCTGACTTTGCACTTGGAGCTGTATTATCTCAGAGAGTTGGTAAATTTTCACATGTTATTTCTTATGCCTCTAGAACTCTTGATGCAGCTCAGATAAATTATACCGCCACTGAGAAGGAGCTGTTGGCTATTGTATTTGCATTAGATAAATTCCGTTCTCATTTGCTTGGCTCCAAAATAACTGTCTTTACAGATCATGTTGCACTGAAATTCCTATTGAAGAAGCCATATGCTAAACCCAGATTGATCAAATGGATGCTTCTTCTGCAGGAGTTTAATATTGATATAAAAGACAAGAGTGATGTGTTGAATCAGGTTGCTGATCACCTAAGTCGTATTGAAGGGACCATTGATCGTTTACTTATTTGTGACAGTTTTCCTGATGATTATTTATTTGCTTTGTATTCTATAGAATCTGTACCCTGGTTTGCTGATATTGTAAATTATTTGGTTACTGTTATTGTACCTCCTGATGCATCTAGATCCCAGGTTGATAAGCTTAAGAGTAATGCTAAATATTATGTTTGGGATGATCCATATCTGTGAAAATTTTATAATAACCAGGTTATTCGTCGGTGTGTTCCTGACCATGAGTTTCAGGATATTCTGCATTTTTGTCATGGCACATCTGTAGGAGGCCATTTTGGACCGCAGAAGATAGCCAGGAGAGTATTGGACAACAGATTTTATTAGCGCACCATATTCAAGGATGCAGCTAGGTTTTCTGAGAGCGTGAGGTATGTCAGAAGGCAGGAGGGACTATCACTAGGAGGCATGAGATGCCTCTGTAACCCATTATTTTTTGTGAACTTTTTCATGTTTAAGGCATTGATTTTATGGGTCTTTTTCTTGTTTTTGCTGGATATTCTTACATCCTACTTACTGTTGATTATGTGTCTAGATGGGTGGAAGAAAAGGCCACAAAAACTAACGATTCTAAAGTTGTTTCAAATTTTCTCTATACTCATATATTTTGTAGGTTCAGTGTGCCTAAGACTGTCATCAGTGATCAGGGAAGTCACTTCTGTAACATGACCATAGCAGCATTGCTCCAAAAGTATGGGGTTACACACAGAGTTGCTACACCATATCATCCCCAAACTAATGGGCAAGCTGAGGTATTCAACAGTCAAGCAACTGTTGTAGAAGTTGGTGCACCCTAACAGGAAGGACTGGAGTAAGTTTCTGGATGATGCTCTCTGGGCTCAGAGGACAGCTTACCGGACACCATTAGGTATGTCTCCATTTCAAGTGGTGTTTGGTAAAGCATGCCACCTTCCGGTGGAAATTGAGTATAGATCATATTGGGCTGTAAAGAGTTGTAACTTGACACTTGAGCAAGCTAGAATTGAAAGGAAGCTCCAACTTCAGGAGCTTGAAGAGATACGCTTGCAAGCCTATGAGAATTCTAGATTGTATAAAGAGAAAGTTAGGAGATTTCATGACACACATATTCTGAGGAAAGAGTTCTTTGTAGGCGAGAAAGTGTTATTGTTCAACTTTCGGTTAAAATTGATTGCATGTAAGCTTCGATCTAGATGGGATGGACCTTTTGTGATTATTCATGTTTTTTCCCATGGTGCAGTTGAGATTCAGGATGAAGCTACCAGCAAGGCTTTTAAAGTAAATGGTCATCAGCTGAAACTATTTTGGGAGAGCAAACCAGTGGAGTCAGCTCAGAACATAGTTGATTTATCCTTAGTGGAGTCGACTTTGATGGAGGATGTGTCTACATAGGCACTTGGGGCATTATTTTCTTTGACTTTTGTTTCTTTTCCTTATACTTTCCTTTACCTTTTCTTGCATATGTTTTGCATTTTCTATTTTTCTTGGATTTCTTGCATATGTTTTGCATTTTTTGTTTCTTTTTCTCACATTGCGGACAATGTTTGATTCAAGTGTGGGGAGAGTATGCCTTAGCATTTTTTTCATTGGATTCCTTTGATTTTAGATTTTATTTGTGTGAACAACTTTTTATTTGTCATTCTTAGTTGAGAGTTCCATAACATGATAGAATTGTTTCATACATTTGAGTTTAGTTGATTTTTCATGATAATTAGATTTTGGATCAATGATTGGTAGAATAATTACCTTAGTAAGATTTGAACTTATTGTCTTTCTTGTGTGATTCACTCATGTTTGTAAGTACTCCAGAACTTGACTTGACGCATTTTGAGATTATTTGTTCACATGCACTGTTGATATGATTTAGGCATTCTTTCACATTTTAGCTACTTAGCCAAATTTACTCACCTTGCATTTATTTCACTTGTTTACCCCTTTGAGCCTTATTAACCCTTTCTTGATGATTTTGTAGCTCATTACAAGTCATGTGACTTGGAAAACCATGATTCACCTAACCTTGGAGATTAGATGAGCTTTGGAATTATTTTAGGAGTTGGTTAAAAATAAGTATGGGAGTATTATGTTATATTGTGCTTTGTTTGGAAATTTGGATGCATTGTTAGTCATTGGAATAGTAGCTTAAAAAAACAAAAAAAAAAAAAAAATTAGTATTGAATTTTAGATATCTTTCTACTTGTTTTTAGCTCATTCTCCATTACTGTTCTTTCTTACCCTTGTCTACTTTCTTTTTATCCCACCTTTCCCTAGCCACATTACTTACCTAAAAGTCCTATTGATTTGTTGATGCATGTGTTTCAAATAGTGGAAATTAGAGACTCTTTAAGCCTATGGTTGTGCTTACTTTCATGATGTGCTTTGAGTAAAAATGTTAACCTATACACTTGAGAGAATGAGTGATACACATACCTTTGAGAGAATTTTTGCCAATTGTGATCCATGATTTAGTTAGATTGAAGTTCTTTACTTTTATGTTAGGACATACTCTTGATTATTTTTTATTTTTTCATACTTTGATTGATGAATTCATTTTCTTTCTTGCTCACATCACTCTCACTTTAGGATCCATTGAAAAATTTTGCTTTGTTTGGTTTTGTCTTGTTGTCTTTTCCTTTCTTTTGCTTGGGAGTGCAAAAGCTTAAGTGTGGGGGTATTTGATGATTTGTATTTTATACTCACATTTATAGCCTTACGACATCTTCTAAAATACTTTTTTCTCTCTTTAATTATTGTATTTAGCATGTTTTTGCATTTCTTGTATTAAATTAGAGTTTTCATGAATATTTGTCATTTTTACTTTATATTTCGTATTTTTTTTTTATTCTGACCTTTGTCCACTATTTCGGTCATAACTTTTTCTGACCTCCTTTTTGGATGATTCTTTTTGTAATGGATTCCTGACTTTTTGAGCTTCAATTTGGACATATGAATCATGCTGTTTGGAGTTTAGAGCTATTTTCTATTGATTTTTGAAGTTCATACTTAAAATTTACCTTTTATATTTAGAGTTTCTACTTAGGGCCTTTATTTTATTTTTCGTAGAGGCCTTGGCCCATTTATTTTCGTTTTCATTTAAGACCAGTATATATAGGGGTCAAAAGGTTGATTTTGGACCCTTCTTTTTATCCTTTTAATAATTTCATTTTTCTGTAAAAATACTTTTCCATTTTTTAGAGTAAATTTGTTTCATTCCATTCGCTTGCGTCTCTTCGGATCCTGTTGTGTTCTTAATTATTTGATGTCGTAAATCATCTCGTCTCGAGCGTAGATTGCTAGATCGATTGAACACTCTAAGTTTGTCTTTTTACCTTCTCGCAATTCTTGATTAAGATTTGTGAATGCATAATTTGATTGAATTTGATTTTTGTTCTTGAATGTAATATCGATCGATTGTTTTCTATTGCATTTGAGTTTTTGATAAATTCGGTATAGTAATTTTAGTTTGCTTCTGTGGTTCATGAGTTTAATTTGTGTTAGTTTTAATTGTTCTTGTTTCAATTTTCGTTTTTAATTTTTATTTTCAATTTTCATTTTTTAATTTTTGTTCTCAATTTTTTTTTTAGATTTCTTTTCAATTTTTAAATTCAAATTTGATTCCAGATTTGTTTTTTAGATTTGTTTTCAAATTTAAAATTCAAATTCAACTTCGTTTTCAGATTTATTTTTAGATTTATTTTCAAATTTTAAATTCAAATTCGGTTCCCGATTTATTTTTTTAGACTTGTTTTCAAATTTGTTTTCAGATTTATTTTTAGATTTGTTTTCAAATTTTAAATTCAAATTCGTTTTTCAAATTTATTTTTAGATTCGTTTTCATTGTCTTGATCTGCTTTCATTCGAATTACTTTCGTTTTTAATTCATCGTTAAATCACAAATCCCAAATTAATCACCATTGCATGTTTAAAATTAGAAATAGAATGAATTTGTGTCCTTGTGAGATGACCTAGGTTTACTCCCTATATTGCATGCTTGTTTGAAGAATCTAGTTTTGTTTGAAACTATTACGACGTGGTTGTCAAAATGTAATGTCAAGTCTAGTGCAAATCTGCATACATAATACTTCTAATAGTTGAAACATATGGAATATTTTTCATATGGTCATGATATAGGTTATGTTTTGAACGCTAACTCAATTCAAGTCTATCATCCTTCACAATAGAGCTATACTTAGTAAACAATTTTTTAATTTTTCATGTTAAACCTTTGTAAAACCTTGTTGATATAGGTCTCATGTAAATCCAAGAAAGGCACCTATGCCTTTGCTTTTACCGGAAAAAAAAAAAGAAAAAAGGGCGACAGATGAATGTGTTATTGATTAATAATAAAATATTATAATATTTTATAACTTTTTGATTATGAAAATTGTAATGCAGAGATTTTGCTAGAGGGATGGACCACTGTAGAGAATCGAAGTCCTTAAACTTCTGGACACCATAGCATTTATCTTTTGTTTTTTGGCATGTCCATTGTACAATATTATGATTTTGGATGTCATGATTTGATCAAGAGTAACGAATGTGAGTTACAAGCCGAAAATATTTAGATAATTTAAAAGTATAACTCTGTTACTCGTATCATTTGATTGGTTGTTAATAATGAATGAGACTTTATTAATAAAAAATAATTCTAAAGTAAATTTTGATATTTTAAAAAAATTTGGGACCAATCAAGATCACGTTCGAGCAAATCCGATCTAATGAAGCCAAGAAAAGAAAAAGCAAGTTTCAATATTTTAGTTCCCATTTCGTTAATCCGATTCCTCATAATCATGGGATTGAGGAATCGCTCGCTTTCATCACTATGCTGCTCTAGCTCGAGACATCCAGTGTTTTTGGGATTGAGAAAAAAAATATTTCCATACAAACTTGTTACCGTAGAATGCTTTGTGTGTGTGTAAAACGGGACCATGACCCCAAAGCTGTTTAATTTGTTACACATACAAATTATTTCCAGAATCGATAGAATATCAATTTGTTTACTTCTGAAAAACGTCGAGAACCTGCCCAAAGAAAACAAAATAAAACGTCTTGAGTCTTAATGTTCAAAACGACTTATGGCACCAAGAAACGTTTTTAGGGTGAAGCTGGAAACAGCCAGTTAAGAAGTCGCCACTAAATGAAAAACAGATTTTACAAAACCGAACTGGTCCAAGAAAGAAACGAAAAGAAATACAACCCTCATGACATCCTATAGAAAAGAAACCACGAGGAAGGCTCCATCATATACACATCTAAACCACGTGGAACGCATGTTATCATAAAACTATATTACACTATCATACACACAATCTAACGACTGGTGACGATCTTCATGCATGCGATCTTAAAACTGGGAAATCTGTTCTTAAGAGATGACTTGGCCTCGCCTTCAGCCATGTACAATTTGTATGTGGCCACTCTGCGTTTTCTCTTTAGCTCATGGTTTTTCCACTGCGATTTCTGAGAAGGTGGCTTGCTCACATCCTCTTTATTGCGTTTATGTTTCCTCCTTGGAGATGGCTCATCATAAGAACAATAAGGAGAGGTCCTTCTCCTTCCTACCCACAATTCGTTGTCATTTATGGTTCTCACATTCAAGTCTTGTAGTTGGCTGTATCCTGCGGCTCCGTAGAATGATTGAGGCAGCCGGTGTTGGATCACTTCCATCTCTTTAAGCTGATACGGTTTTGATCACCCTAAGTCTCAAAACTCTATTCAATCAGTTTTTATTGCAATACTTTCCTTCTACGAATGTATTTGGTGTTCAATCTCCTCTCCTTTTCTCCCCTTTAGAGAGAAAATAAGGGGATATCGAAAATCTGAAACAGTAGGATTATCTTTTATATGTGAATTTATTTACGGTAAAGGAACGAGTGGTCAGAGGTGAATGGGGGAAAACTTATCGTCCGTTGCTGCAAGAGTGAAAGGGGAAAATCTGAATTTAGCCAAGCAAGTCATCCTCAAATATGTTGTGTTTATTTTGGGTTTCTTCACCAATCTAACCGTAATAGTAACTAGTAAATATAGCATGTATAATTTATCACATTTTAAAATGATACATATACATGACAAAAAATTATATATATATATAAAATGAATTTAATGAACACACTTCATAAAAATCTCTTGTTTTCTATATAAAATTTTCCACTTTACACTTTAATCAATTAAAAATTAATCTCAGTTCAGAATCAATCCTTGTTGGTCTCCATGTCTGTCCACAACTTTTGGTATATGTTTCTTGGATTTCTTGGCGTTTTCCGTGTGGGACACCTGGAGGGCAGTTAAAAACAGTAAAAATGATTAAGTTCATTCATGGAGGGTATTTTATTTATGGTAAATGTTTACTAGAGTTTTAATATTATGCCCAGACCAAAATAATGAGACTGCCAAAGACACAAAATGCCAGAATAATAAAAAAAGAGAAATTGTAATAAAGGAAAGGTTAAGCGGGGGTGGCTGCCTATTTGCCAGGCAGAGAAAGGGTATTAGTCACATACGATGCAAGACTTCCACTCAGATTTATCATGTCCATGACCGGGAAGATGGTGGAATATGTGAACAAGTATAACAGCATCCAGAGCAGCATATTCTAGCTGCACATTTAGAACCACGTTAGATAACTGCATGACTTGGTTCAAACGGATTACAATTCAGCCATCATAAACGTTCATGTCTTGTCATACACTAAATTTCTCATGAAATCATATATACAGCATAATTTGGAGTAATTCAATTCATTATCAGAAAAATAATACTTCTTCTTTGGCTATATTCAGCCCCTCCTCCCCCCTCCAGAAGTGTAAAAACTAGTATCGATTGCAACTTGCAAGATGTAGCAAACAAGGAATTATACAAAATGAACCTCCCGTTCCCGAAGCCAATGTCACAAATGCATTAGATCAAAGAAATTTATGAAGATGGAGAGCATTAATGAATAACAAAAAAGCAGGGGAGCAATTACTTGATTTGGAGACAAAGGTCGTTGCTCCCAGTTGCTGTTTCGTCTTGTCTTGTTTAAACTTGCTCCCAGTATTTTCTGATTTACCAATAAACACACAAGTTTTGTCAAAATAAGCTACAATTATAATGCAGACAAATCAGGAGATTTAATCATTATCCCTCCATGGCTATCAGATCTACTGGAAAAGAGACCTGAAACCCTAGAAGCACATTCATGCATGCAGTACCTCTGAAAGCCCGGCCAAACCACCGTGATGTTCTTTAAAAATATTCTGGACGTCCAGCAACATTTCATAATTCTTGAAACATCTCAACTCTTCATATGAGTGACCAAGTTGCTTTACATCACATTGGAAATTATACCCTGAAAATACAATTGAAACGCAATGGTTACCATCTCAGACTTACAAAATGACACCAAGTGCTTCATCGGTTAGAGAATGTTCCCTTACAATAGTAAAAAGATACTACTAGAAAACCCCATCAATGCTAGCATTCTCATTCGCGTTAATCATACCACAGAGGTTAGGGATCAGTCTTGTTCATCAAAAGTATTTTTTGCCAATATATTCACAAGACATAATGAATTTAGAATTTTCATACCAAGTTTTAGAATTCTAGGTGACAGCAAAATGCGAGATAGACAGTCGTCTAAAATGCCAGGCACCTCTGTGTGTAACTTTATCAGATCAAAGATAAAAACCATCTTTTCAGAAGCAATTTGCATGATAGAAACCTGGAACATAGAAAATCAAGGCAAAAGGAAAAATGGGAGAATCAAGAGTTCTGCTTCAGAGGGAAAACATGTCATAACTGGGAAGCCAAAAACCCAGATATAATTATTGACATACAATTCAAATAAACAGAGAAAGATGTATGGAGAAACATTAATCTATCAAGAAAATCATTTCAATTTACCTTGTTTGGCTTGCTGCCTTTTACATAATTAGGTTTCCATTCACAATCAATACCTACAACTTTAAAACCCTCAATATGACTTGTTGCAACAAGCAAACCTTCAACTTCATCAACCCAAATGATGTCTTCAACCGATAGTTCATCAAGATGTAAATAACGCCCTTGCAGATTATTTGTTTCAGGTACTACAAGACATAAAGCAGTTTTTGTGTTTGTCATCTGAGAATAAAATTGCAGATGGTAGATACTAAATAACAATAAAGTAAATAAACAAAATGGAAATGGAAATAACATCAATGCAGGCAAACTGAATAAAAAATGACCTAATGAACAGGAGTAATGCCTTTAGGATACAAGAACAAAATAAAAAATGACTCGGAAAAACAGAATGACTAGAGGCAAAAGAAGAATAAGCAGCACAATCTTCTTGATTACAGAGTCTTCATGTTAATCAGAATATAAATTTTTTATCCTTTACCAATTTTCGTTGGTCACAACAAACTGGCTTACCTTTGATATCCAAAAACCTGTCTAGGGAGTACCGATCACACAGTTCATCAACTTTCTCCGTGTAACCAGCTTCCATTGCCAAATAAACCTTAAATTTGTAAAATTAAAATATTAAACATATTTTAGAATTATACTGAGGCTATAACGCTTACGAAAATGTCAAGAAAAATTAACATTCAACAACAAAAGAAGTTGCAAAGATTATAAAGTGATTCTAGGAGAGAGCCTTACTATTCAAGATAGGTCTTGGTTCTTGATGTTCATTTCAAGATAAGTAAACAGAGAATTTGATAAGTTATTGTTTTAAGAATTAAGTGATGACTACTTAAAGGTGAGAAATAATTGGACTTTTATAGGCAGTTAGTAGAAGAGAGTAACTAGGTTGCAAAAGGTAATGCTAACATCATTTGGGACAAAATGGCTACAAAAGTCAGGAAAGTTGCCAAGAAAATTTTAAGTGGATCTAAAAGTTTTTTACCAAAAGAGAAGGAATCATAGTAGTGAAATGAAAGTGTGCAAGAGAATATTAGAGATAAGATGATGTATTTAAGACTGACTAAATGCAACAATGCTGAAAATTTGGCAAGATATCAGAATGCAAGAAATATCAAAGACAATTGGGAAAAATATTTCTATAATTATTTTAAGGATGTTATAGGAAGATTATAAGTGCAAGCGAATAATCCAAATTTGATATAGTTGAAGAAGTAAATAAAACTCTTACAAGGACGAACAATGATAAAACAATTGACCCTAATAATATCCTTATTAATGTTTGGAAAAATTTGAGAAAATACGAACTTAGTGTCTCACTAAACTCTTGAAATTTAAGAATATCTCAGATGAATGAAGGAGTAACACTTTGGTCCCTATATACAAAAATAAGAATGATATCCACAATTGCAAAATATAGAAGGATTACATTTATGAGTTACACTACAAAGTTGTGAAAAAAAGTGATTGAACATAAATTACAAGATGAATTGAAATTGCAAAAAATTAAGATTAAATCCTCATTTTGGTCTCCGAGAGAATTTGCGTTTGGCATTTTAGTCTGTAAAAAATTAAAAATGTCACGTTAGTCCTTGATTTTTATCTCTGTCGTTTATTTTAGTTCCTTAACACATATTTCATTAACAAATAGTAACAAAAAGCTAACATGTCACGTTAAGTGTCATGTCACGTTACCCTTCTCTCTCCTTGTTTTCCCGTCTTTGAAATGCTTGTTACCTCTGTTTTAATATAAATCTTTGAATCCATTCATAGATTGATGCAAAGGAATTTATTTATCAGAAAGTACAGTGATGAGTCCCACTAGAATTTTATCTAAAAGAAAAACCCTTCACAGATTCCCACTCATTCCTCTACCTCTCCTTGTAATCTTCCTCTCCTTTTTCATTCTCGATATTTTTTTCCATACAAAACCTCATTTTGTATTCCCCAAAAATTCATCATCAGAAGATCCTCAATGCTCACACCAAGCACTAGCCATAGGGGGGAAATTCATGTGGTACACACCTGGTTTCAGTAACCAACTATTTGAGCTATCTGAGTTTAAAAATGCTCTTTTAATGACTGGAATTCTCAATTGTACTTTGGTGGTTCCTCCTATTCTTGATCATCATGCTGTTGCCCTAAGTAGATGACCAAAGTTTAGGGTTTTGGATCCAAAGGGTATTCGAATTTTGGTTTAGGATCATGTAATTGAGCTAATTAGGAGTGGGCATTATGTCTCCATTGCAGAATTACCATGAAGATGGTCATGAGGATGACATGTTAGATTCATTTCAAACTGATGAACAACTAAAGAAGAAAAAGAAAATATTATATGTTAGGAGAAAGAAAGATGTGTTTAAGACTCTTGGACCGGATTCTCAAATTGAATCAATCTCACTCCTTGCATTTGGAAGCCTTTTCTTTGCCCCATATAAGGGTTCTCAAATATATGTTGATATTATTGAGTCGCAACAGGACCAGAGATTTTTATCTTTGATGGAGAAGATTAAATTTCTTCCATTGGTCTTAGAAATTGTGATTGTTGGAAAGGGATTTGCTAAAGCAACCATAAAGGCCCCATTTTTTAGGTGGAATCCACGTTTAGGGTTTGATGGGCATGAAGAAACCCCAATAATAAAAGGAAGGAAGAAACGACACTGTTTTGCCATGTTCACTTTCTCGATCCTTCAAAACGACGCCATTTTTGCCAACTGAACATCTGACATGGCACGTAATGTGACATGTCAACTTTCTGTTATCATTTGTTAATGAGATTTGTGTTTAAGGATTAAAATAAACAACGGAGATAGAAGTCAGGGACTAACGTAACATTCTTAATTTTTCAAGGACTAAAATATCAGATGCAAACTCTCTCAAAGACCAAAATAAGAGTTTAGCCAAAAAATTAATTTAGTTTTATGTCAGAAAAGTCTACAACAAAAGCTAGATATTTTTATGAAAGATGATAAAAAAATATTGCTAGAAAAAAAGACTTACATATGATTTTTATTGAATTAGAAAAAGTATATGACTATGTACCAAGAGAAGTATTATAAAAGGTTTCAAAAAAGAAAGAAATTCATGTAGAATATAATAAGACTATATACAAAATACAAAACATGTATAAGAGGGTAAATACGTGTACAAAAACTTTTAAAGGCGTATCTAAAAACTTTTCAATAGGGATAAGTTTGCATCAAAGTTCTACTTTGAAACCTTGTTAAATCTAGACCTACATGTACTTACAAGTGACATACAAAAATTTGTCCCTAAGTACATGTTCCTTGAGAACGACAAAATATTAATTAAGAATTCAAAAGAAGTTAATGTTAAACTTGATTTATGGAGGGAGACGTTAAAATCTAACAATTTTCACTTAAGTAAAAGTAAATGAGTATGTGCATTGTAGGTTTAGCAAAAAATAATATAAGGACCATGTGTTAGAAGTTAAAATTGGAGATGATATTATAATTTAAATATCAAAGTTCAAGTACTTGGGATTGATTCTACAAAATAATGAAAAAAGTAATAAAGATATTACTGAAAGAATACAAGTTGAGTGATTAAAATGAAAAAAGACAAAAAGTTACTTGTATCTGTAAAGTACTTATCAAGTTAAGAAAGTTTTTTTGATACAACAATATGATCAATTATCCTATATGATAGCGAATCATAAGCCTTAAAGAAACAACATGAGAAAAAAGTGGGTATGACAAAAATAAAAATATTAAGGTAGATGAGTGATTGAATGAGAAAAGACAAGATAAGAAATGATAATATATTTGAAAATATTGAAATCACACTTATAGTAGAAAAGATGATTGAAAACTATCTAAAATAGTTTGATCAAATGAAAAACGACCTTTGGAGGCACTAGTGAAGAAAATGGATTGCATGACTTTTAGTCTTGTTAAAAAGAGTAGAGAAAAACCAAGAACTTTAGAAAAAGTTATTAAAATAAACCTTTTGATCAACCATATTTTTAAAAATTTAGTTTTTGGCTGAGTTAAATAGTGTCATATGATTCATATAGCTAACCTCAGCTACTGAAGTAAAGTTTGGTTATTGTTATTACATCTTCATTTCGATAGAATGAAAATTAGAGTATTGTTATTTTGCTTATATGCCCAGTTCCATATTCATTTTAAAATTAAACTTTCACAGCTTACAACTGAGCCTCTATTACATTAATAACACTTCCTGGGCACTTAACGCTGTCCAAGCCCACTCAAACTGGACACAATGGTTCATGAAATTGTCCTATCTTGAATTTAAAAAATTTCACAGCATTCCTTTGATAAGTATATACACCCCAAGCAATTCTCATAGCAGCATGTCAAATGGTACCTAATAAACAGGCTAAGATTATGCTTACGGCACTTATGTAGCTGATATACAAGTAAAGTTAAGGAGCTGGTAAAAAACCAACCACATTCTAGGAGGCTATCCCTAGCCTTGTACGTAAACTCCCCACCACTTTATAACAACCAAATATGGGTGACCTAACTGAAATCCCTTCTCTTTAAGCAATGAGTTCAAATATCAACATGCTACCAGTGGTTTAACAACTCATTAAATTTACTGAAAAACAATCTCTCTCTTGTAAAACAATTTTAAACAATAGGTCATCTAATATTTATTTCAGGAAATATACTCATCTTGATACATATTTTGCAGCATTGGAAGCTGACATGGCCAAAATTACCCTTCAAGTGTGACAAGAATAGTAACACAAGGATGAAATGTTTGTTCTGGTGCAGAATAAATAGACAAATTAAGATTAAAATAAAGTGAATACAAATTAAATTTTGGCTAATGAAGACTCATGAAGGTTGTACAACAAGGACTGCTGAAAACATTATGCACCTATAGCAGAGTAAGAAAAAGATTGTCTAAGTTTCATTTGTAAACAACCCAATCAACATGACATAGAAATCAAAATTGAAGATCACACAAGCATTAATACAAGGGTAAAACTAATCAATACAAGAAGACTGTAAAGGACATAGTTTAAAAAGTAAGGCATTATTTTACAGTCTCTGGTGGTATTCACCAATTCAATTCAGAGCATGCACATACATAATAGCAATCATTATGCAAAATATGAAAATAACAACTGACCAAATATTCCATTAGCTGTCTATCATTGTTTGTTCTTGCCTCGGCAACATCCCAACATCCTTTTTCTGCTAAGGTTTTTAGTGAGCTACAAATCAAAGAAGTAATCTTGTAAAAGAATTTTAAAATGGTTGAGGGGATGTGGAGTTGAAATTAGAATTAGAATGCTTTGAACAAATCAAACAGTAGAACCATGTGAACAACTACAAGTCATTTACCTTTCTTTACACCTTTTGTATACATTAGGGAAATCGTGCTTTAGATTATTTTTCTTTATAGTCTCATAGGCATTCTTTAGCATGTTCCTCTCAATGAACTCCTCCACAAGTATGGATAACATAGGTTTCCCCATATATGTCGCCCACTTCTCTGCTGCTTTGAATTGATTACTCTTTATCATTTCATGGAGAAAAGACTTGCCATAGTGGTGGATAGAGAAATGCTCCATTAAAGTGACAGCTGTCACATACAACTGGGATTTTACCAATTCAACAATATACTGCTCAACAAATTCTTTTGCTGTGAGACTTAAATCATATTTTTCCTTGATTTGGCACATTGCTTTCTCAACATTTGTTAGTTTTACATCAGAAATCTCCAATAACTTCAGGACTATCTTGTCATCATGATAGATCTCACCCCTAAGAATATCAAGAAGAAGATGGGCGGCCAAGTCTTTCACTTCCAAGGAAGCTTCTGTAGTGGTTGATCTTTTTAGGAAGCGGCAAAGAGCAGATACAATCAAATGAGTAAATCCTTGACTGTGATCTTCAAATAAAGGTGACACATACATGCACTGAACAATAAAAGTTGATGGTCCAGGTTTTGGATCATTATGGAGAACAAGATATACTTGATGTTGAAGGGCTCGGAATTTTGCTGTTGCCTTACATGTGCCTATGCAATGTCATTCAAAGGAAAACAACTCTGAAAAGTAAGAAACAAGATGCATATTGATGAGACAGATGGAAACCACATTAAGTCTAATGAATAATCATCAATTTCAATTGCAACAAAGAAGTTTGATGGCTAATTATGAAAACATTTATAAAGAAGTTTGCTGACTTGTATGAAAAGAATATCTTACTAACTTTATAAAGGACTCATTACCAGAGCTGATAAGTAATTAAGGTCTGTAAAAAAATTTCTTAGTTATGGGCTTTCCAAAAAATCAACTTTCTGCTCATGTGCCCATATAATATCAATTGACCCTGAAAAGTGATAATTGGTTCCTGAATCACTTTTTTTCCCCAAAAAGTTTCCATGCATGGGCAATAATATATTAAAGCAGATACCACGTATGTAATCTGAAAGATATAGGATATCATATATCTGAAGTCTGAACATTGAAATGCTCAACCCAAAATAAATATCATTCTAGGAAGGAATTTGTAACACAAGGCAGAGTGAGATTTTGGACAAATCTTGGATGACAATTAATTTCTTGGGACGTGAAGGAAATAATTTAAGTAAATAATTCAAAGCCCTTGAAGAAGGAAAAAAATGTTTTAACTATCAAATAATCATCGGATGCCAAGATAGTTAAAACACACACCCCCTCAAAACCAGTTTTATCCTAGGTGTCACATGTTCAACACTTAGACAATGAAAACATAGACATGTGCACAACAAGTTTCCAGACAATAAACACTGATGTCCAGTCTCTTTGAGTGCACGGTGTTACCTTCAAGAAAAATAAATTATCAGAGAGGTTACTTGAAGCATTTCAGCAAACTCATAGCACTCATCATCATATCCAATCTCAGAACAAATATCAGCATTGAAAAGAGAAGAAAGCGTACCATAAAAATAGCATTCTTTCAGCAGGAATATAAATACCACTGGAGAGACATGTGTTAAATCATAAAAAGCATGTGTGCATAAGGTCCACACTGGACAAGCACTGTCCTTATTGCACATCTCTGCTACATTCTCCTCCAAACCCATCCCTGGTCCAAATTGCAATCAGAGCAGCAATGTGTAAGATAACTATTTGGGGATAGCAAGTTACAGCATGCACATCATGACTCTTAATTCCATACATTAATCAGATCATCCATTCTCTACTCTAAAGCTTACTATGGAACAAATGAGTCCTCTACGAAGCACCAACTCAGACGGAAACATTCTGTCACAGCTAATGTCCAAAATATAGGACACTGGAACAGTGCACACATACACGCACATATAATCCAGATTTTTGTATCTTTCCTTTTATAATAATGATTCTCACGAAAAATTGAGAAACAACATTTTAAAATATTCTATATCATTTTAAAGTAACTTTTCTAAGTGCTTTTAAAAAAATCGAATAAAACCGTGCTTAATAGACAACAACCTGACTCGAAGAAGTAACCAAATTGAAACTAAAATTCTTATCATTTTCACAAAGAAAGTAGTGATGTGGCTGCTGATAGGTCACTGACTCCAAAATAGCATGCTGGTAAGTCAAATAGGTAAAAGTTGCCGCAATATCACTGTTGATTAAAAAGTCTCGCAAATTACCGTCCTTGAAAACACAAGTCCAACATAGGAACAAAGGATACAAAATTACCCACACTGCTCACATTTATGACTCAAAATTCAGAGACTCCGGTAACTGTGCATAAATGCTTTATTGTTTACATAAAACTGCGACCCTTGCAATGTTCTCGCGATGTTTGATTAGTGGTAGAAGAAACCAGCATGTTTCACTTTCGCAGGGATTTTGAGAAACATCATGTTCCATCCCTCTTAGAGGTAAGTTCGGAAAAAAAACATAAAAAAATAAAAATAAAAATCCACGAATAAAGAAAGAGAAAAGAAAAGGAGTTTGTTCGTTGAGTTACTTTTCCTTTTCTGAATGACAAGCAAAACAGTGCATGCAGCGGAAAATAGAAACAGGAGTGGAAGAGGAGAAGAATAAAAGGAGAAATTCACCGACTAAAGTTCGAATCCAACCGAAAAATTTGCAGATTGTAGGGTTGTTTAGCTCCTTGTTTAGCAGCAACTCTGTTGTGCGTGACTCCGTCTTGCTCAACACATTCGTTGTTATATGATATGTTCTGATCGGTTTGAATTCAACAAAACTCGATTAAATAATATTTTATATTTATAATAATTAATAATCATTATTATTATAAAAATATAATTTTCATTGTTAATTAATTTTTAAAAAAATATTTTTACTATTAAATTATAAATTTAATCAAAACAATTTTATACGATGAGATGTTTTTTATATTTTTATCTGACTATGAATTATGGTATTAGCGAAAGTGATTCTTTTATAATCATTTTAGAAGCTGTACCGATTATATATTTTAATTGGTTAGTAATATAAAATATTATACTAATAATACATTAAAAATGAAGTTAATTTTATAATATAAAATATATTAATCTTATATAAAAATATATATTTAAAAGACTATTTTCTTTTTTACATAAAAATTAATTATTTAAAGAAATGCACAATAAAATATTTTGATTATTACTTAATAAAATATTTTCATATTGTAGTAAAAAATTTAATTATTATATCATAAATAAATATTTTATTATTTTTAATATTATAATTATAATATAATATTATATTAATACTTGTATTTACATGTAATTAAAGAGAGAGAAAAAAGTATGAAAATATAGACAACATAATAGTCAAAATTAAAAGATAAAAATTTATACAAATAATTTAATTTTATTTTCACTCTTAAATATTATAATATTTTGATTTAACTTTTTACTTAAAAAATATAATCACTCTTGAATATAACTCTTTTGATACATATTTTATTTGTTATTTATTATTACTAAATAAAAGTAAAATTAATAATAAATTATATAAAATTCTTTAAAAAAAAATAACATACATATATATAATCTTTTTTATATGAGAGTGAGAGATGTAAATCGGAATCATATAATTATATGATTTAAAAAAAATATTATCACTTAAAATATGTCATATTATTATTTAAAAATAATACAAATTTTTAAAAACATATTTTCATTATATATATATATTTAAAAATATAAAATGAGAGAAAAAAGGATAATGAAATAAGTAATTATTAAGTAATTGTTAATCTAAAAACTAAGATAATATTAATATTTATTAAGTAAAAAATATTTTCTTTTAATAAAATTTTATAAGAATAATTTAATGCATGAGCATATAAAAAATTATATTTTTAAATTATAAAAAATTATTTCATTTAAAAAATTGAAAATAATAAATAAAATTTATTGCATATTAAATATTGTTTATAAGTGATAACTAATAAATTGAAATAAAAAAAATATTTTATTTTTAAATTTTGTTTGAAAGTTGGTTTGAGCCTTGAGGAAGGAATTCAGAGAAAAAAAATAATATTATGTAATGTTTATTATTGATAAGAGTGAGAGACTTTATAAATTTATATTAACTCTTCTTTTCGTTCTTTTTTTATTTTTTTTTCTTTCTTTTTTCTTACTTTTCAAATTATTTTATTAACAGTTTACAATGTTATTAATAATATAAGTTTATAATTTATTTAATAGTTTGTAGCTAAATAAATAAAAAAATTATAACTTTTAAAAAAATACCGTAAATAAATTTTAGATTACAAGCTAACTTTTAACAAATTTTTTTATTTTTTTCTTGCTTTAAAACACACTCAACAAAAAAAAAACTGGATTTATTATTATTTAATTAATAATAAATAAACTAAATAAATAAATATTTCATTAATTTATTAATAATAAATAGTTATTTATTTAACTAAATAATAATAATAAATAAAAATTATTTAATTAATTTGTTTATAATAAATAATTTTATATTTAATTTCAATATTATTCCAATATAATTATTACATATATTTTTTTAGTAATTCAACTTATTTCAACTAGTTATATAGCTAGATTTATTAAATAATTTTAATTAATTATACAACTATATATTTTTAACTGTGAAGTTATAAACTTTCAGTTTTTTAACGACCTTTAAAATACTTCATATGCAAATTTTGTATATTTATCTTAATGTTGTATATGCGGAATATGTTTATTTCATTGTTTAATATGTTCACAAATTTATTGGTATATATTTTTTATGTATATTATTAACATTTAAAGAAAAAATCTCAAGTTTTTTAAGATTTAAAATTTTTATACATAATAAATAAAGTTGTATTTATTAGTTTAGTTTGTTAAATATTCAATAATTGTTAGTTCATACTCAATGAAATAACAAATTTATGCTCTTAATATGTGTAGTTTCTTTTTTTTATTAATAAAAATATAATTTTGTTATATAAATAAAATTTGCCTATATAAAAATTAGAGGGAAAATTATAATATTAATTTGAAATCACTGGTTCTACTTTATTTCTTTCAATTGATTGTTAGTAGAAGAAATATTTCATATCCAATAAATCTAAAAAAAAATTATAAAAAAATATCACTACAAAAATGACTTTTTATAATATAATTTTATATTAGTTAAGAAAAAAATTATGAAAAAAATATAGTGATATTTTTTAAATTTATGCAAACCTTTTACATAAAAAAAAGTTCTCTCATAATTTATTACAATGGTTACATAAGAATCAATGTAAAAAATAAGGTGAGATTTTTTTAAAAAGTTTTGAAAAATTTTTTTTATAGTAATTATACTATACAACTAATGTAGAAAATGATTTTTACATCGATTCTGAAAGTAACAAATCTAAAAAATGATGTTTATATTTTTTTTATAAGCTTTTTCGTCAATTATACTAGAAAACATTTTTCACATTAGTTGTACTATACAACTAATGTTAAAAAGTCTTTATTAGTGCATTCTACCACTTTTAAACAATAATTTCTTTTGTATCCAATATACAAAGTATTATAGGTTTCTGTTTCTCTCTTGCCTTAGCCATAAAATCTTCATTACAACCTAGTCTTCTTGTCAATCTTGTTTAAAACTTGTTATTGGTACATAAATTGGTCCATGTTCTTTGTATTTTCACAATATTTCATTTTTATGTTTGTTTAAAACATGAGAATGTCACTGATACAAGCAAAATATTCTTTTGCTTTTCAAGATCTTGGCATCGTTTTTTACCTATAGAATACAAATTTCTTTGTTAGGTTGAAGAAAAGTTATTTGTGACATTTTAACTTAGTCTATTTATATCATTTTGCTACTTCAAATATGCAAGGGCAGCTCAAGTGCTTTTAGGGCTTAAAGTAAATTTAAAAATGAAGTTTTTTCTATTAATAAAATAATTTTTTTAAATTATTATAATTTTATTTAAAATTTATTTTTTAAACTTTTTTTTTAAAATTATTATAATTTTATTTAAAATTTATTTAAAATAAGACCAAATTAAAATAATAAAATCTGATTGTCAAGAAAATAAACTTGACACTTGCAATGTCTACGCCTCCAAAAGTGACAGTTTTGCAAAGAAACTGTGAAATACTGTTTGACAGGTGTGTGTAATGGAGGCTGAGTAGTAAAGGGAAGACTCTTGTACCAGTGTCTCTGTATTGAGAAAATGGAAGGCTTCATATCAATGCTTATGCGTTAGAAAAATAGAAGACTTTACTTTCTCTTCCACTTCTACCCCAAGGTTGTTGTTAGTAAAAAAAATACAAATTGAAACAAAATTAAACAAAAAGAGAGTAGTTAGAGAAAGGAAGAAGAAAGAAGTAGCAGTTAAATAAAAAATAAAAAACTATTCAATTTTTTTCTTTGCTATTCAATTATTTTTTTAAAAAAATAAATTAAAAAACGTTTATTATTTATTGGTTAAGAGTTACAGCTCATTAAATATTATTTATAATATCAATGAAAAGTTAATAATTACTTAAAATATTTAAATTAAAAGCTATTTTTAAATTTAATCTTTTTAATTTTTTTAAAAGTATAATAAAACTAAAAAAAAAATTGGGGGCCTAAAGCCCTTGCTTTACTTGCTTGGGCTTTAGGCCACCCCTGCAAATATGTCATAAAATTTTATATTTCTGCATACAACCTTATTGAATGAAGTGTCTTTATTTTGTTATTCCTTTTATCTTGCAATTTTTGTATATTATGAACTATGTACATTATATATATGTTTTTTTTCAACATTTTTTGTTGCACACGATATATTTCATGAAAAACTTGAATGAAATGCTTAGTAACTTATTAATAAAATAATTTTTTTAAATTATTATAATTTTATTTAAAATTTATTTTTTAAACTTTTTTTTAAAATTTATTTAAAATAAGACCAAATTAAAATAATAAAATCTGATTGTCAAGAAAATAAACTTGACACTTGCAATCTCTACGTCTCCAAAAGTGACAGCTTTGAAAAGAAACTTGTGAAATACTGTTTGATAGGTGTGGGTAATGGAAGCTGAATAGTGAAGGGAAGACTCTTGTACCAGTGTCTCTGCATTGAGAAAATGGAAAGCTTCGTACCAATGCTTATGCGTTACAAAAATAGAAGACTTTGCTTTCTCTTCCACTTCTACCCCAAGGTTGTTGTTAGTAAAAAAAATACAAATTGAAACAAAATTAAACAAGAAGAGAGTAGTTAGAGAAAGGAAAAAGAAAGAAGTAGCAGTCATAGACATATCTTAAATGTCACATAATCCTTACTTTTTGACTCTTAAATATTGTATGTCATGTCATTCATCTCACAAATTGATACCTACCAAGGTATTAGAAGGAAAAAATATCCATTTGAATGATTATATATATATATATATATATATATATATATATATATATATATGCTAATACTAACTTTTCTTGACTCAAAGGTCTTTGGTAACTTATGTTAGCATCTTTTTACAAAATAGAAATAAATTGGATCTAAGACTAGTAAGACATGTCTTTTAAGGTTTCAAATTTAATATGAAAGGCTGTGTTCTTTTGAACCTTTCAAACAAAATCTTTTGTATCTAAAAATATAATTCTATATGAACACTTGTATAATAATATACTTGATAAAATTTTAATTCTTTAAAATTTACATTATCTTTGAGTGCTTGCTTGGTTGTTGTATAACATACCACTTTTAAGTTGTGTACTTGGAGACTAATGTGAAATATTACCAAAATTTTGTCTTATATAATATACAAGATTCAAAAAATAATTTATAATTTCTTAATGGAAAAGTTTTTTCTTGAATAAGATAAGATCACACCTAATGAGATAAAAATGAGAAGTTATGCAACGTTCTTAAGTAATCATCATTCAACTAACCTATTTTTGTAGCTATGAATGATAGTTGGATAAATGTTAGATGTGCAATTGAAATTTAAAATTTGAGAATGATGTGGAAGAGATTTTAAAATTTGCTAAAAGAAATGCACCTAATAATAAAGGAAAATTTTATTATATTTGTGTGAAGTATTTAAATTTAAGGCAATTAAGTGTTAAAATATAAGAGACCATGTATTTTGCAAGAGTTATATGACATGGATATGGCATGACAAATTACTAGATATGTCCACCTTATCCCAAACAACTAAGGTTGATATAGACATGAATGATCAACTAGAAAACTTGATTCGTGATATCAAGTAAGAGTTTTTTTTGAGCGAGGACATGTTTTTGAGAATTTATTCAAAGATATTAACAAGCCTTTGTATCCATAGTATATTGATTTCACACAATTATCAGTAATGTTAAAATTAGTTAACTTGAAAATAAGAAATAAGTGAACTGATAAAAGTTTTACATAATTACTTCAATTATTGAAAGATATTTTTCTAAAAGTTAATACACTTCTGTTATATAATAAATGTAAAATTATAAAGAGTAAGTAACAAAATAGAGAGAACAATAAAAAGACGAAGAGAAAATCTCAATTTTATTTCCTATCACCTCGCCTCAATACAAATGAGATATTTTTATAGGCCTAAATCTATAATTGAAGAATCTCATCTCTTTAAATGAGATTTAAACAAAATGGTTATAAAATTGTAAGTTACAAAGAATATAAGTTATGAAAATGGACATTTACTCATATAATAATTCATAACACTCGTCCTGGAATGTCCATCATTTGAGAATATGTTTCCTAACATCTAACTAAGAAAAATCCAATGGGATAAAAATCTAGTGAAAAGAAAAATATATTATTATTTAATACGTTATTACTTATTACCTCATTAAAAACCTTGTCAAGAAAACCCAATAAGAAAAAACTATAGCTAAGGTAAAAAGAGTGCAAAGCATATTTAATTCTCCCCTCATATGGACAATCATTTCTTAGGCAACGAAGTCTAATCTTGGGAACTAGTTTTTCAAAAGTTTTACTTGGAAGTGACTTTGTGAAAATATCTGCTAGATTCTCACATGAACGAACTTGTTAAATATTTATATCACCATTCTTTCGAAGATCATAGGTAAAAAAGAATTTTGGAGAAATATACTTTGTTCTATTAAGTAATACACGTAGCATTATCTTCACATATGATTATTAGGGTCATTTTTCCCAAAGATAAACAACAAATTTCTTGCACATGTTGAATCATAGATCTCAACCAAACACATTCTCAACTTGCCTCATGTAATGCTAAAATTTCTGCATGATTGGATGATGTAGTCGTTATAGTTTATTTCATAGATTGCCATGAAATGGCTGTACCACCACATGTAAACAAATAACCTGTTTGTGAGCTAACATTATGTGGGTCAGACAAAAAACCCGCATCTGCATAACCAATCAACTTAGATTTAGATTTATTTGAGTAAAATAAACCCATATCCATTGTACCTTTAAGGTAACGAAATATATGTTTAACTTCATTCCAATATGTTATTGTAGGTGAAGAACTATACCTTGCTAATAACTTAACAGCAAATGATATATGAGGTCGTGTATGACAAGCAAGATACATTAGTGCCCCAATTACACTAAGATAAGGTACTTTAGGACCTAGTAGTTCTTCATCCTTTTGACAAGGTTTGAAAGTATCTTTGTTTACATCTAGTGATCTTACAACTATTGGAGTAAACAATGGATGTGATTTATTCATATAAAATCGTTTTAACCCCTTTGTGATATAAGTTTCTTAATGTATAAAAATTTCATCATTTACATATTCAAGTTGTAATCCAAGACAAAACTTTGTCCTTCCAAGGTCTTTCATTTTAAATTCTTTCTTTAAGCAATTTACTGTTTTTGAAATCTCTTCAGGAGTTCCAATGATGTTTAAATCATCAACATAAACAACAATTATTTCAAATCCATTATAAGATCTTTTTATAAAAATGCATGGACAAATAAGGTCATTTTTATATCCTTCCTTCAACAAATATTTGCTAAGGCAATTATACCACATGAGTCCAGATTGTTTCAATCCATAAAGTGATTTATTCAACTTTATTGAATAACCTTCTCTAAATTTGAATTGTATGCATCTGACAAATTAAAACCTTCAACGAGTTTCATATAAATGTCATTATTAAGTGAGCCATACAAATAGGCTGTAACAACATCCATTAATCGCAAATCAAGTCTCTCACTTATTGCTAAACTAACTAAGTATCAAAAAGTATTTGCATCTAGTATAGGTGAATATGTTTGTTCAAAATCAATGCCAGGTCTTTATGAAAAATCTTGAGCAACAAGATGTGCTTTATATCTTACAATTTCACCTTTTTTATTTCATTTTCGCACAAAAATCCATTTATATCCAACTGGCTTTACATCTTTATATGTACGAACTATAGGTCCGAGAACTTGACGTTTTGTAAGAGTTTAATTTTGCCTCAATTGCATCTTTCCATTTTTCCTAGTCACTTCTTTGTCTACACTCGTTGACTGATTTTGGTTCATGATCCTCTATATCAGTTATCACATCTAATGCTACATTAAATGAAAAAATATCATCAACATTGACTTCATTTTGTTTCTATTGTATTTTATTCATGACATAATTTATTGAGATCTCTTTATTTTCATCATTTTTAGGTACTTGTGTTTCTTCAGGAACTAAAATATTGATTATGTCTAATGTAGTCTTCAGGAGTCTTTACATCCTCATTTTGGTCACCTTGATTCTTAGTTCCTTTTCTTTTTCGAGGATTTTTATCTTTGGAACCAATAGGTCTACCACACTTCATACATGATTCAAATTGATTTGCAGCTTTGGATTGTCCAATTAGAAAATTGATTTTGATTGGAACATTAACAGTTAGCACATATGATTTAGTCACTATTTTTGGATTCATCAATACATTTTGTAGTTGGTTGGCTAAATCTTGCAAATGAATTATCTTTTGAACTTCTAATTCAAACTATTTTGTTTGAGGATCAAGATGAGATAAAGATAATTCATTCCAATTTATCTCATTTTCTAAATGCTTATTTTCTCCCTGTAAAGTAGGAGAAAGTGATTCATCAAAATGACAATCAGCAAATCAAGTAGTGAATAAATCCCCTGTCATTGGTTCAAGGTATTTTATTATAGAGGAAAATTCATAGCCAACATATATTCCCAACCTTCTTTGAGGATCCATCTTAGTGCATTGTGGTGGAGCAATAGGAACATACATTTCATATCCATAAATTCTTAGATGAGAAATATTTGGTTTTTGACCAAAAACTAATTGCAAAGGGGATAACGTATGATAGTTTGTTGGCCTATTGCGAATAAGTGTTGCAACATGCAAGATTGCATGTCCCCAAGTAGAAATTGAAAGTTTTGATCTCATTAGTAATGGTCTTGTAATGAAAAGACTATTGCTAGTTTTTATCAAAATATAAGTGAATTAAATGTGTACTAGGCTAAGCTAACCTAGGTCGTCTCCTATAAATCATTGGATGAGTGACCAAATATCAAACATGTAGTGTGCATTGTATTTAGAAAATAGGGGGTGTTTGGTTGTGGTTTAAAGTCCTTAATCATTCAAAATATAAATATGAAATTAAGAAAATCAATCAATAAATTAGATTAATCCCTAGTTCATCCACAGTTGGTTCAATCATTTGTTATCCAAGAATTAAATACTAATTCCCTCATAGGCTTGAATGAATTGGAACAAGCGTAAATTAATTCTTGGATTCTCATGGAAGATTAAGCAAATTACATGAACTCCAATCTCTGGTCCTTGAATTTAAGCAAACCTAAAACCTAATCCAGAATTAAGCAAATTTAATTATGAATCCCTTGTAAAAAAAAGAACATGAATTGAATTAAGCAAACAACTTTTGTTCAAATCCTAACTTAGATTTCAAGAGATTAGAAAAAATAAACCATGAGTAAGAGGAAATTCATATTAACAATCAAACCGAAACTTCAAGAACCATTGTGAACTACACCAAGGATTAACGCTCAAAACTTAGCCTTCCATAAAGGTTAGATTCAGCATTACAAACATTTAGTGTATAGAAAACCAGAAAAACAGAGTGAGAAAAGGAAAAGAAATGGAAACCCTAAAGTGGAGTTCTTGGGTGTTCGGAGGGCAAGTGTACCCATCGAGAAGTAATAAAGGGTTCTTAAATTAAGTTCCCGAAATATCGTCCCACAAGGATTGTTTTCCAATTACTAAAAATTTCCTAATTCAATTGTTTAAGCTTCAAAGATATGAGATTAATTAAAACAAGAATTTATAAAATTAATTATAAACTAAGAGCAAAGAATACAATGCACGTGTTGGTTAAACTTATCGAAGAGGAACCTAGGGCATATGGGTTTTCTCATTCAATCCTTTATGTTATTTTTCTGTTTAATTCTAAATTTGATTTCCTTGTGATTACCAATCATTCATACGAATACTATTAATATCCAATAGTCATGCAATATTAATATTATTTTCTCTAAATTAATATCCCCAATAATCATGCAAGACATCAATTTAAGAAAGCTTAAGGAACCTATGAACTAGTTAATTTAATAACGATTAGAAGAGAAAGATTGGTTTGGTCCACCTAATCCTTTGTCTCGTTTCACCCTATAGATCTATTAATTAACCGAGGTACGGTCGCCTGACGATATAATTAATTTGGTTTAAGAAAGAAGTGTAATAGGATAAAATCTAATCACAAAATGGAAATTAAATTTAGATTCCAATATCAAAATTTCATAAATTCATGAACAATAGTTCCCATAACCCTAGCTATGGACTTAGTTACTCATGCTAAAGAAAAGAACTAGAACAATAATAAACAAAGCTATAATAAAAAGAAATAGCAAACTAGAGTATGAGATGTGTTCCTGGTCTTCAAGTACGATTGCTTGAATCTCCAAGTCTAGCTAAGCATGTGCCAAGGATCCCGTACAAGAGAGACGAGATGAGAAGTGTATCCGAAAGCCAAAGACTAGATGTAAAAATAGTCCTTTTTATAATGCCTGAGATCTCCTTTTAATAGGGTTTAAAAACCCTAAAGACTCTTGATAATTGGGCTTCTCACAGATGAGCACGACCGTGCATGGGCTCGAAGCACCCTATGCTTGTTGAAAGGGTCTGGGCACACTGACTGCTGTAAAGCTCTAATCTTCTATCAATTTGGGCCCAAAACACACCCAAAGTATACTTATGACATCTTTATACCAAACTACATAATTAATATATAAATTAGTATGAGCACCAAATAAAATAAAGGTCAAATACGAATATATGGGCTGTAAAATAGGGTCTAATTACAGACTTATCATTGGGTACCCACCCATAACTCTTATCCTAATCCTATGAAAGTGGGGAAATGAATTACAAGAAATGCAAAAATGATCCCTCTTTTCTAATTGGAAATCTATTTATAGTAAAGTTAACACCCTCATGAAGTAATCACTTTGAATAGAGAAAGTAATTACACAATAAACCTCCTGTAGTGTTGTCCTGACTGGAGTTATTACTATAAGCATTGAGAGTAATTACTCTGGGAGTGATTACTATAAGTAGTCATAGGAATCACGTATAGCTTCATGAGCAAAATAGGCTTGCGTATAATCACTATGAATGGTGAAAGTGATTACGTGTAGCCTTGCTTCTCTGAAATGGCTCTGGAGTGTTCACTATCAACGGTGTAAGTAATTACTTCCACTTGGCCTTTGGAGATTGCTTGTTGGAGTAGTTAATTTAGATGCTAGAAGTGATTACTTCCACCAAATTTTCTCTTAACAGCTCAAATCCCATAGATTACTTCCTAAAAATTATTGCACAATTATTCAAATCAATAAAATTACAAAAGATAATTGTAAAACTAATGTAAATTGAACTAAATTAAGAAAATTGAAATTAATAACAAAATTGACATTTTTATGTTATTTACATTTTCTAACTTCATTTTTCTATTAAAAATCTATTAAAAAGATAAGTAAAATATTAACTAAATATGGATTCATCATCTTGCAATTAATTTTAGGCATTAGCAAGTCCATTTTGTGTATGTACATGTGCTACAGGATGCTCAATATCAATCCCAATAGACATACAATAATCGTTAAAAGCTCGAGATGTAAATTCATTAGCATTATCAAGGCGTATTTTCTTAATTAGATAATAAGGAAAATGAGCTCTTAAATGAATTATTTGTGCAAGTAATCTCTCAAATGCCTGGTTGCGAGTTGAAAACAAACATACATGTGACCATCTAGTTGATGCATCAATTAAAATCATAAAATATCTAAATGGTTCATATGATGGGTGTATTGGTCCACAAATATCACCTTGTATACGTTCCAAAAATATAATAGATGTTCAATTGGATTTTTATAACATTATTTCCTCTAATTCCTAGCTCATTAATCCTCTTTTGTGCCTAATTGGATGAATTGGATCATTTTATGATGTTGGAATTTTATTTGGGCTTTATTTAATTTTTACAGTATTTGGCAAATTCTGATACTATTTTAGTTTCTGGACCATATCTTGAGTTGTAGAACTCCTTTCATTGTGATTCTTAATTTTTAGGAAAGCTAAGAGAAAGGTGCACAATTCCTATGAAGAGTTCAGAAACCAATTCTGATGATAAGAAGCTGAAACTAGGGCTGGAAAAAGTCAAAATGCTGCACTCACGGTTTCTGACCTTGGTGCAGTATTTGGGCCATATCTTAGTCCACAGATGTCCGTTTAAACCCATTCTAGTTGCGTTTTGAAGCTGACATCCAAGGCTACAATTGTACTTTAGGCCACGAACCAAAAAGAGGTCATTTTCATAGTCGAAAAAATGGAACAAAGTGACAAACGGAATTTTGAATTTTGAATTTTGAATTTAATTTTTTGGCTCTTCTCTTCTCTTCTCTCTCTCTCACCCCTCTTACCTTTACGACTTGTTGTTTTCCTCCATTAATGGAGGCTTAGATTTCCATCTAATTCAAGGATTAAAAGGGACGTGACACTCTTGAGGATTGGTCTCACATTGGCATAAATTCAATAACAAATTCAGTTTCATCTCTTCCTTATTTTCTCCTTTTGCTAATTATATTTTTGAATTGAAGTTATTCGTTTGGATTGATGATTATGCATCTGGTTGATTATGTATTATTCAATTGATGTATGTAATTCAATTTTAAGGAACGTGAATTAGATTTTCAGGTTTGAGATCTAAGATTAATGGCATTGGTGAATTAAATTAACACAAATCAATTAGGTTCTAGAGGTTTCTGAACTTTGAGCGAATTGTATGTTAATCGAATGCATGAGGGTTCTCGTATTCCGAGAGCGACACTCGCGATCAATAGATTCATTTCCAATTTTAGCTAGTGATGATCAACTAATCAATTTTTCTTGGGAAGAAGCAACACATGAGAAATCATTAGATTGAAGAATCTGCTGGCTCTTCAATGAATGTCCACATGAATTTTCAATTACTTTTTGCATAATGATTGATCCATGATGGTTTAACCGTTTATGCCAAGTTGATAAGTCTGTAATTAGGTCTTCTTTTACAGACTATATATTCATATTTGACCCTTATTTTATTTTGGATTTACACTAATTTATATATAATTGTGCAGTTTGGTATAAAGAGGCTGCAAGTAGATTTTGGGTATGTTTTGGACTTAAATTGATGGAAGATTAGAGCTTCACAGTAGTCAGCACGCCCAAGCCCTTTCAACAAGCACGGGGTACTTCGAGCCCATGCACGGTCGTGCTTAAGGCCTTATACGACCATGCTTATTTGCAAGAAGCCCAATTATGAAAAGTTTTTAGGGTTTTCAAATCCTATAAAAAGATAGACCTTAGGCATCCTGTGGGGTACTATTTTACATCTTGGCTTTTGCTCTTTAATACACCTTTCACCTCATATCTCTTCCAGGGGATCTTTGGCATATTATTTACGAGACTTGAAGCTTCAAGCGGTCGTACTTGAAGACCAGGAACTTATCTTACACTCTAGTTGCTTTTCTCTATGGCTCTGTTTACAATTGTTTTAGTTCTTCTCTTTAGCATGAGTAACTAAGTCCATAGTTAGGGATATGAGAACTATTATTTATGAATTTATTGGATTTTTAAGTTTGAATCCTAATTAATTATATCATCAGGTGATCGTATCTCGATTAGTTGATAGATCTATAGGATAAAATGAGACAAAGGATTAGGTAGACCAAACCAATTTTTCTCTTCTAATTGTTATTAAATTAACAAGTTCATAGGTGCTTTATGCTTTCTTTGATTGATGTCTTGCATGATTATTGAGGATATTAATTTAGAGAAAAGAATATTAGCATTGCATGATCATTGTGTATTAATAGTATTTGTATGAATGATTGGTGATCACAAGGAAATCAAATTTAGAGTTGAACGGAAAAATAACACAAAGGATTGAATAAGAAAACACATATGCCATAGGTTCCTCTCCTATAAGTTCAATCAAGACATGTGTTGTGTTATTTGCTTTTATTCATAATTAATTTTATAATTAAATTCTAGTTCTTACTTATTTTCACATCTTTTAGGCTCAAACAATTAAATTAAGAAATTTTTAGTAATTGAAAATCAATCTTTGTGGGACGATATCTCGGAAACTTATTTTAGAACCTGTTATTACTTCTCGACGGGTACATTTGCCCTCCGAACAAGTTTTTGGCATCGTTGCTAGGGATTACCTTTTTAATATTAAGAAAATCTCGAATTTAATTGATTTGAGTAATTTGTGTTTTGTTTTATTTTAATTTTGTTTTGTTTATTTTTAAATTTTTTTATTTTAAGTATTTTTGTTTTTATTTTATAATTTCTTTTAATGTATGCTCACTCGTTCTAAGTGCTCTACAACTTATTTATTTGATCTGGAGATTGAGAGAACAATTCGTAAACAAAGAAAAGAAGTGAGAGAGCATAAACTGGCAGAGGGAAGGAGAACAATTCAATATTACATGACACTCACTACTAGAGGCACTCCTAGAAGCATTGCAACTCCTAATGTGGAGGCCAACAATTTTGAATTGAAACCAACACTCATAACCATGGTTCAGAACGCCATACAGTTTGGAGGCATGCCTAATGAAGACCCCAACCTCCATCTGACAAAATTCCTCAAATTGACAAACACTATCAAATATAATAGAGTCTCCAACGATGCTATTTGACTCTGCCTTTTCCCCTTTTCGGTATCTGTAAAGGTGAATGCATGGTTTTCTTCACTCTCAGCCAATTCCATCACAACTTGGGAGGATCTCACTCAACAATTCTTGGAAAAGTACTTCCCCCCCATGAAGGTCCTCTAAGCTTATGAGGAGATATGTTGCTTCCAACAATATGAAGCAAAATCCTTATTCAAGGCATAAGAGCAGTTTGGAGAGCTTTTGAAGAGATGTCCTCGTCATGATTTTTTAACGTGAAGACAGGTGCAGATCTTTTACAGTGGCCTATCAATCACTACCAGGGCTACAATCAATGTTGCAGCAGGAGGGTTCTTCATAAGAAAAGATTCAGATGATGCATACAAGCTAATAGATGAGATGATATCTTCTAGCTTCTAGTGGCACACCATTGACTCTTACGACATTAAGAGGAAAGAGACCACCCTAGTCTACCAAGTACAGTGCAGCAGCCCACTAATAAACCAAATGACAGCCTTTGCAAAGCAACTAGAATCTTTAATGAAGGCTTAAGACCAACATATAAGTGCTCCTGCAAGTCGAGAATTTAAGTAAGAGAAGGCAAACTTCATAGGCAATCAAATCTCAAGGTGGCAAAATAATCCTCCTAAATCTTGGGGGAATTGTTTTGGAAGTCAAAATTCAAGTGTTTGTTGCCCTCTCCATATGCAAAATCAGGGAGCAAGACTAGAAGGGAAAGAAGCCCCTAGATCTCTGTTCAACTTTCAAGAACAAATTATGCAATATGTACATTACTCTGATAAGAGGATGATAGAGCTTGAATCCAAGTTGGACCAACATATTGAAAGAACCGATAAAAAGTTCACAGAGATCAAATCTGAATTGAGGGCTAAATCTTCAAAACTTGAATCACAATTGGAGCAAATCACAAATCTCCTCAGTCAAAGAACATTAGGAACACTACCATCTTAGCCTAAACCTAATCCAAGGGAACAATGCAATGCCATCACCCTTAGAATTGGAAATAAATTACAAGAATCGTAGAACAGATGCAAATGCCCATGCTTGCTAAGAAGCATGTCCATGCTCCCTCACTAGAAGCCGTCACACTAATAATTATCAAGGAACCTCTTTCCTTTCATTCAATTACCCTCTTTGCATGCATTCAATTTGGTTGATTTCAAACATTGAGGACAATGTTTTGCTTCAAGTATGGGAGAGTGGTTCCTAATTATATAATTGTTATTATATGTTCTTGAGTAAAGTGTCTATGCTATTTTTTATGATAATTTAAAACTTTTTCCCTCATGGAACCTAATTTTTCCAGATAGAAAAACATGTTAAGTGATTATTATTAGCATTATACTTTCATTTGGAAACTAATAATTAGCTAAGTTCCTTACTTTTATGCTCTACATTAAACTTTAACCCACAGATATAAGTTTTGAGCCTCTAAAGAGATTTTTTATCTTAATTTAATTAATTGTACCCCTTTCCTCATTGTTTTAAGTGATTATCTCCTTAAGATTTGTGCTCTAAAACTTGACTTGGAACCGACTTAAAAATTCTCTTTTTAATTGCATGTTTTAATGTGATTGAGGTATAATAGGATTTTTATTCTTGGCCTTCAGCATGTTTGAGATAGAGATACAACTAGTTGCCCACTTTGAGTTTTATTGATTTTCTTGGTCCCTTGCATTAAATTTATAGAATGTTTTGATGACCTTGAGTTTATGAATGGAGTAATTGAGTGGTTGAATTGTTTGATAAATTCTCCCTTATATCTTTCATGTGCAAAAAGAAAGAAAGTATGAAAAAGAAAAAAAAAGTAGCAAAAAAAAAAAGTTATATATGAATGAAAGGAGAGAGAAGTAAAGATATTGTTTACATATAAAAACATAAAAAAATTACTCCAAGAGCATCATTTAAAAACTTAGGAAATGTTTGTAATTTTATAATTTATTATCCCTTTGAATATCCCTTCCTTTCATTTATCTCACCTCAATTATTATAAACCATTGACCACATTATAACCTAAAAACAACCTCATGATTTTTACTTGCATTTAATTTATTTAGTGGAGAGTTAGTTCATAGTCAAGCTTATGGTAGTACACTTTTCTTTAGAAGAACTGAGTAATATATCATTTTGTCCCTCAGTGAGAGAGAAAAGTAGATTACCTTAGTTTGATGTTTGAGTGAAAAGAATAGGAATATAAGATTCTAATTGAGAATCCTTTTGATTGCTTATGCTAAGTGATATTACTCTTGTTGCTCTCTTTATCTCTTTTATCTCGGGTTCCTTGTGTGGTATTGTGTTTCAAGTTATTTTGTTATTCTCTTAACCAGCACTTTGCTTAAGGACAAGCAAAAAGATAAGTATAGAAGAGTTGATAAGTCTGTAATTAGGCCCTATTTTATAGACTATATATTCATATTTGACCTTTATTTTATTTGGGGTTTACACTAATTTATATATTAATTGTGCATTTTGGTATAAAGAGGCTGTAAGCAAATTTTGGGTACGTGTTGGGCCTAAATTAATGGGAGATTAGAGCTTTACAGCAGTCAGCACACCTAGACCTTTCAACAAGCACGATGGTGCTTTGAGCCCATGCACGATCGTGTTTAAGGCCTTGCACGGCCGTGCTCATCTGCGGGAAGCCCAATTATGAAGATTTTTTAGGTTTTTCAAACCTTATAAAAAGATAGACTTTAGGCATCCTGCAAGGCACCTTTTAAAATCTTGGCTTTTGCTCTTTAATACACCTTTCACCTCATATCTCTTCTAGGTGATCTTTGGCATATTCTTTATGGGACTTGGAGCTTCAAGCAATCATACTTGAAGACTGGGAACTCATCTTACACTCTAGTTGCTTTTCTCTATGACTTTGTTTATGATTGTTTTAATTCTTCTCTTTAGCATGAGTAACTAAGTCCATAGCTAAGGCTATGAGAACTATTGTTCATGAATTTATAGGATTTTGAAGTTTGAATCTATATTTGGTTTTTGTTTGTGATTAGCTTTTATCCTATTGCACATAATTATAATCATAATTAATTATATCGTCAGGTGACTGTACCTTGATTAGTTAATAGATCTATAGGATAAAACAAGACAAAGGATTAGGTGGACTAAACCAATCTTTCTCTTCTAATTGTTATTAAATTAAAAAGTTCATAGGTGTTTTATGCTTTCTTTAATTAATATCTTGCATGATCATTGGGGATATTAATTTAGAGAAAAGAATATTAGTATTGCATGATCATTGGGTATTAATAGTATTTGTATGAATGATTGGTCAATTTTAGAGTTAAACAGAAAAATAACATAAAGGATTGAATGAGAAAACCCATATGTCCTATGTTCCTCTGCTATAAGTTCAACCAAGACGTGTGTTGTGTTATTTGCTTCTATTCATAATTAATTTTATAATTAAATTCAGGTTTTTAATTTTACATATTTTAGGCTCAAATAATTAAATTAAGAAATTTCTAGTAATTGGAAATCAATATTTGTGGGACGATATCTCGAAAACTTATTTTAGAATCCTTTATTACTTCTCGACTGGTACACTTGCCCTCCGAACACAAGTAAAAAAATTATCATGATTTGTATACTTCTGGTTTACAATGTGTGTTTCAATTATATTTATATGTGTGTAAAAACTAAAAGAAAAAGAAGGTAATTTTTCAAACACATTTTTTATTTGAGATAATTTTTGTGATATACATGTATTCTTCTTTTCCTTCATTTGTTGTTTTAATATGGTATCTATTTTTGCGGATAATTGGATATCTTTGAAACTTAATAAGTTTTCATGAGACTTAGTGGAGTATAATGCACAAACAATGTGTAATTTTGTTCCACTAGGTAACAATATATTAGCTCTATTGGAGCCTTTAATAATCTTTGTACTACCAAATATAGTATTCACATTAGCTTGTTGCATTACTAAATGAGAAATTTTTTTTTTCCTTTTGATAATTGTATGAGTTGTTGCGCTATTAATAAGACATATGTCCTCATTGTTAGTGTCGTCCATAAGAACATTCATTTTTCGTTGCAAAAATAAAAAAAAAACATTTAGATAATAAAAAATTGGTGAAAAATAATAATAATAATAATAATAATAATAATAATAATAATAATAATATACCAGATACCCCGAAGTGGATCAAGGAAAGAACAAATAACAGACTGAAAGGAAAATAGGCAGTAGCAGGACTACTAAATGAAATGTAGAAAAGAAAAATGCAGAATGTAATATGATGTATTAAAACATAAGAAACCAGAACGGCGGTATAACCGGCACAGATCTAGTAAAGGGAGAGGGGAAGAAAGCCGGACGACGGTAGTCCGAACAGAACCGGCTAAGAGGGAGAAGAGAGAAAAATAACTTGAAACAGCAAATTTTATTGAAAAGATCTCAAAGAGGAAAGCTTACAAAGGATTGTTTCTCTCAGAGCTTCTCTCTCTAAATCTCTCTAAACTTGCTTAATCAAAGGGTACCTCACAACATGGTCGAGGACTTCTTTTAAAGAAAAATTTGAGTACTATTTCTACAGTTCCGGTTGGTAACTAGAACTATTTACTACAGTACTGGTTTTAAAGCTCTTGGATGTCAATGCCGAAGCATTCATCTTCATTTTGATACATTTCTTCTATATTGGTATCTTGTTTTATAGAAGATTCTCCTTCTTCTTGGCTTTGTAAGAGAAGAAGAACATCTTACAAATTTTTCTTCATCTTTTCTTTTGAATCACAGCTTGATAAAAATGCTGTAATTTTTTATTTTTGATTTAGGAATTGAAATGTTGCTGGATCTGCTAAATTTAATAATTTTGGATTCTTGCCAAAATATTCAGCAACACCTTCTGGACCGGCATGGTCAGCATTGAATTGATTCCACCATTTCACAAAGGAATATCTATGAAGTAGTGGGAGAGTATCTTCATTTTCTGTCTTGCCGTATCTATACTGCCATGAGAATACCCATGCTAAGGCAAAGTCAGAGAAGTATTTGAGGTCTGCTGGAATTCTTGATTCTCGCATATATCTTCCTTTATAAATTCTGTATCCTTCTTTGACAGGTGTAGGAAGGATTTCTTTGATTTGCCCAAAATAGTCCCACCATTGGAGAAACCAATTTGGAAAATCATAACTCTGATTCTTCTTGAAATATATTAACCAAGAATGTCGGTTAAGCTTATTTTGGAACCAGAAAGTTCTTGTCCATGCATCTATATAATCCAAGTAATTGTATCCTACGGGGTCAAAAGGTTGGGAAAACTTTTTATAAGAGTTCAGATTTTTTCCAAAAGCCTTTGGGGTTAAGACTTTTAAGATCTGGATTGTAGAATGGGTTATGATCGATGGATCTTTTTGGTCTTTATAGTGTTTGATGGAGACAGAGTCTAAATCCACTAAAATAAACTCATAGAATTGTCTGGTTTTATTTGCCGCATAAGGTCTAAAATGAAATCTAGGTGGGAAGATTTTGGTAATAGCTTTGTATGGATTTTTGTCCCAGAATTCAGGTTCCATTTGTATAATTGAGGAAAATTTCCCTTTGGCCACATAATAGTTTGGATTAGTGGATTTTTGTTTTCCTTTTTGAAGGTCAAGGGTCCCTTCTGTTTTACTTGGATTTGCTATTGCTTTCTGGGTTTGATTGAAAGACTGGAGTATGCTATTTAGACTTGCTAAATCTATTTCCATGTCTTCTTCAGAGGCAATGTCAGCCCATGATTTTTTTGGTAGGCTACTCAGGCTTCCTTGTTGGACAGCTAAGAGTGTGCTTATTGGGAGAGCATAATCTGCTTTAGTTTGTTTTGTAGTTTTAACAGAAGAATCAGTCTTTTTGGAAGATTCTTTTGGAGTTCTAGATTGCTGTGTCGATGACTTAACAATTTGGATTGCTTTCTGAGTCGATGACTCAATGGGGGAGGATGACCCAGAAGAAGAGGATTTTGAATCTGCCGAAGCAGATTGTGGTTTTGATTTGTTTAAAGTCAGGGCCAGCCTAACTCTGCCGCCTCTAGATGTCCCTCCCCTGGAAGGGGTAGTTGCCTTTCTAAGCATCTTACTTATCCTGTAAATATTCACGACTAAGGTAGTCAGGGAGAGAATTTAAAGTGCCTTTGAGATATTTGATATCAAAATAAAAAACACTTAAAATTGCTTGCCATCTAGCAAAGATTTGTTTTGAGGCAAGGTTTTTTACATCCGTTTGTAAAATTTCTTTAGCAGACTTACAGTCTACTCTAATAAGAAATTTTTGGTTTAGTAAATCAGATTGAAATTTTGAAACACATAAAACAATTGCCAAAACTTCCTTTTTAACAGTAGAATAATTCTGTTGTGCAGAATTCCAATGTTTTGAAGTATATGCAATGATATGCTCATGTGACTCAATTCTCTGTTTGAGGATACCCCCGTAACCTATGTCCAAGGCATCAGTTTCAACAATTTTAAAAGCTTGAGGAATGGGAAGATATAAGCAATTTATCTTCCTGACTCTGTTTTTGATTTCTTTGACGACATTGGTATGAACATCAGTCCAAGAAGGAGGATTTTTCTTAAGCCTATCATGTAAAGGTTTGATGATATTATTTAGGTGAGGAATAAAATCACCTACATAATTGAGACATCCTAAAAACCTTTGTAATTGAGTTTTATCTAGGATTCTATCTGGAAATTTATTAGCAAATTCAATAGACCTACTGATAGGAATGATGGTTCCCTGGTGGATATTGTGACCAAGGAATCTAATATTGGTTTGAAAGAGATTAATTTTTGTCTTAGAAACAGCAAGTCCGTTCTGTTTGATGACATTGATGAAAACATTTATGTGTTTGAAATGTTGATCAATGGATTGGGAAAAAATTAAAACATCATCAATATAAACAATGACAAATTTTGAATAAGGATTGAAAATGTCATTCATAATTTTCTGAAATTCAGAAGGAGCATTTTTTAAACCAAAAGGCATAACATTCCATTCGTAAGCCCAAAGGGGACAGTAAAGGCAGTCTTGTACCTATCGTTTTCACAAATTTGGATTTGCCAAAATCCAGATTTCATATCAAATTTTGAAAAGATCTTAGCAGAGCTTAATCTGTTAAGAAGGTCTTTTTTGTTGGAGATAGGATGCCTAATCCATTGAAGGGCTTGGTTAAGAGGTTTGTAATTGATGACAAGCCTGGGAGTGCCTCTCTCAATTTCTGCCGGTTTATTAACATAAAAGGCAGAACACGACCAAGGACTCTTACTTTTTCTAATAAGATTTTTGTCTAAGAGATCTTTAATCTCTTTCTGACAATAATGAAGGAGTTCTTCATTCATCTAGATAGGTCTGGCCTTAGTGGGAATCTGTCTATCCTTAAAACCTGACTCATAAGGAAGGCTAACAATATGTTTTTTCCTACTCCAGAAAGCGCTGGGTAGGTCAGAACATATGGAGGATTGGATGCTTCCTAAAAGGGATTGGATTTTCTTCTGAAGTGAAGGATTCTGTAATTATTTTTCAATGTTGGCAAAAGAAACTTCTTCTTTCAGAAAATTAATTTGGTTGATTTTATTTTGAATGGCGTTGATACTTTTTGTAAATGGTTTGTTGGAAAATTTGAAAATTATTTGCTTCCCTAAATGATAAGTGGAAATACCATCTTTCGAAATTTGTAGGGGGAAGAGGGCTTTTATAAATGATGTTCCTAAAATAACTTCATTTTTTAAATTTTTTACAAGAAGAAAGTTTGTTTCAATCTTGAGTCCTTGATTTTCAATCACAGCTTTAGAAAGCTTGTAATTAATTTTAAGCTTTGAACCACTAGCAGTACTGAGTTTTTCAGAAGTTTTTTCAAAATATTTTGTAGGAATTAATCCTTCTAAAATACAGTTTGAATCAGCACCTGTATCAAAGAGGGCAAGAGTTTCAAGAACAAAATCATCAATAACGATTCTGATATTAATGTAAAATTTTTGTATTTTGACCTTGTTGATCAAACACATAAAGGTTTCTTCTAGATTACCAGAATCATCCTTCATAGAATCATTATTTTCAGGAAGTTCTTCTTTCTCAATATCAGATTCATCATCTAATTAGGAGAGAATAACTTGATGAATTTGTTGTTGATCTTTGATTTCCCTGATCTCTTTCTTGAGATTGTTAATCTCAATATGGAGATCCTGAATAGTGGTAGGCTTAATGCTAGAATTCTTTTCTAATCTTTTGAAAATATTTGTAATATCAAATTTATTTGTGATAAAATACTCTTTAGGCTTAGGTCTATTTTCTAAAACCTCTTTGAATTTGTTTAGAAATTCTTTTCTTTCTTGGCTATCAGAAATAGAACTTATTGCTTCAAAAAGAAGATCTTGTTCTTTTGTCAAAACATTGATTTCTGGAGTATCATCACTGTCAGAAGAGGAAACTTGATCATCGTTTTGTATTTGGTTGACATCTTCCTCAGATTCTTTAACAGATTTTTCATCAGAGGATTCAATAAGGAGATTGTTAATTTGGTCTTCTATGGAAGGCTTAAGATTAAGACTGCTAATTTTCTTTTTTAGCCTATAGTGTTTGCTGATATGGCCAGGTTGTCCACAATTGTAACAGGTTACGGCTGTCCTGGGTTTTTTGGGAATATTGGTGGGATGACATTATACCCTTGCTTCTTGAGAATGGGTTTTCTATTGTACTTACGTTTGTAAGGCTTCTTGTAAAGTTCAACAGCCTCTTTCTTGGGGGCGTGTTTCTTCTTTTTGGTGGAGCAAGATGGAAGACCAAACTGCTCGCAGAAAGATCCTAATTCTTTCTTACTCAAGGCCTTTTCTTTGGCAAGCTGCTTCTGAAGTTTATCCTTCTGGCAAGCTTTGATACCGTTATGAATAATGATGGCAGTAAGCTGTCCATAGTCATAACTATCATACTTGATTTCTCCAGTAGGAGAACGACTTCGGAGTTTGCTTCTAATAAGATCTCCGAAAGCTTTGGGAAGCCCATCTAGATATTTTTCTTTCCAATAGGCTTGGTTGCAATCTTCTCTGGTTAGGACCCTAGACATGAAGGTATCTTTATACCATTTGAAATGTTCTAAGGAATCACACTTGAGGTTTGAAAGGAGTTCACTTGATCTTTCTCTCCAGAGAGAAGGATCACCCAAGAAGTGTTGGGATATTGTGTATAACAACGTATACACTGCATCAGGAAGGCGCTCATTGTCACTGACAATAGTTTTTCCCTTATCATCAATTTTCACTGCAGAGAGGATGTTTTCTTTATCAGCTTCAGTGAGATAATTATCCCACCAACCTTTGAGTTGGCCAGTAAAACCAGCTACAAGAATATACACAATGGTGTCTTCGGGCATATTTTGATTAGTAAAATAACCCATGGCGACAACCGACATGTTTTGGAGTTTGGCAATGATATTATATTCAGATAATCCATCAATATTCCAAATATAAATATCATTAGAATTGAAACTTTGAATAAAATCTTGTTTTTCTTCTAAAATAAGATCAGGAGCAGTAGCCCTATTATAATAAAGCTTAGAAGAATTTTTCCAATTGTTGATAGGATTAATGGCTAAAACAGAATCTGTTTCAGAATAATGTTCTGAATCACTCTTGGAAATAGCATTGACAGTTTTGGTAAGGGATCTAGTTCTAGGTTTAGCACTAGATTCTTCAGAGGGTTGAGGAGTGTCCGGAACAGTAGTAAGAAGACTAGTAATTTTACTAAGCAACTCATTTTGATTATCTTTGTTCACTCTGGTTTTTTCTCTCTGTCTGAGTTCTAAGATTTTTTGTTTAGCTTTGGCACTAATCTTAAATGGTTTAAATAGAGGTTTTTCTAATTGAGGTTGAGAGGATGAAGAAGCCATTTCTTCAACTTTAGGTTTGACAGGATTAACAGAGATTTTTTCTCCTAGAACCTGAAGGTACTTATTGGTATAATTGGTCTGTTCCATGAGGCCTTGGATGTCATTAGGAGTGATAGACTCTTCAGGATTCTTTGATTTAAAAGGAGTAGCAGTAACAGGGTTACCGCCCTTGTCTCTCAGATTAGGTAATTGGTACTGAGAAGCGGGTGGCAGTTCACTTTGAACTATTTGTCCATCTTTGATCTGCCAGGATATGACATTAGCAGAGGAGGTACTAATAACATCCTCTTGCCAAGGATAATTTATGTTATTATGAATGGTATATGCATTATACCAACCAAAGAATGGGATGTTCTGTTTAATTTTTTCGAGAAATTGATAAAATTCCTCTTGGATATCATATTTGTCTTTTCCCCTATACTTTTGAAAGAACCACTCTTTTTGAGGTTTCCATTCCTCAGAGTAGAAATCTTTCCTAAGGGTTTCCTTATTAATAATGAATTTATGAGATAACATCATAAGACTCATTTAAGGAAGAGTAGGTTGGAGATTGGATACTCTGATTCTTTTCTTCTTTTTCAGAAGTCTGGTAAACATTTCTAGGAATCCTAGAAGAAGTATCTAAACCCTGTAGGTTTATGGAAGGATCATGGTTAATAGATCTGGGAATTTCTGATCTAGTAGAATGGGACCTGTAAGAGAATGACCTCCTAGCAGTAGCGAAACTAGATCGACCGCTATAAGCATCGATTCTGGAAGAGAAGGAGTTTCTCCTATCAAAGGTTATTTCAACTTTCCCAGAATTGTCCTGAGAAATATTTTCAATTTGAGGAGAAGGTCTAGGGACACAAGGCGAAGCCTTGTCCAAGACCCACTTTTCTGGAAGGGAAACTTCATCCCATTTGATAATTCTAGGAAGAGAGACATTAGCCTTTGTCATATCAGTGATAAACAAAGTAGTCTCGCCTCTTTGAGGTTTGAGAAGGACACGAGAAGCACAGAAGTTCATGGCCTTGTACTGAATCCTATAGATTAAGGCTGCGGGAATAGATCTCTCTTTCATGTTTAACCCATGAAAGCAGACATTGAGGAACAGAGAGTCAAGAATATGGTCATCTAAAAGACTCACTGTTTTGTTAGGAAAACAATTAAAATAAATTGGTCCTTGACCAAGGCTGGTCTCAACGGTTCCTATAAGGGAATCGTTGAAGTCATTATGACGAGCATCTCTAAGACACATTAGGATAGCAGCATCTATACCTATGTCTATGAGGGGCTTAATGGCTACCTAAACACATCCTATGTGGAGGTATTTGTATTTACGCTTATGCTCTTTGATGGAAGATTTGGACAGGAGATGAAATTCTTCTTCTAGGTCAATTATTATTATTATTATTATTATTATTATTTACATTGACTATATTAAAATTTTTAAATAACAACTTTATTAATGAAAGAACAACTAGAGAAAAAATTTATTTTAACCTTAAACCCTAAACAACTAGAACACATGACAATTTATTTTAACCTTTACTTTTTTTATATAGAGAAAAAAATACATTAAACATAAATTAACATATAAGAAAAAAACATAATAACTCAACTATAAAAAACAACTTATATTTGGACACTTCCATCACTAATGAGATGGTCAATTTTTCCATCTGGATCCGCAAAATTATCAGCAACATCTAAGTGAGTAACGTCCATATGATCATAAATAGAATCATTATTATCTTCACAAATAAAATTTATCTCTATCTTTTTTCCCTTATTTTTAAGTGATTCTTGATAAAGATCAATAAGATGCTTTGGTGTATGACAAATATGTGACCAATGACTTTTACTTCTACAACAATAGCTTGTCTTTCATATTTTTGCTACTTTGAGTACCTTTACCCTTTTCAATTTTTTCACTATTTTTTCACTTCTGGTGTGAAAATGTATATTTTTTTTATTATCACCACGACCATGTCCATAACTATTACCACGACCATGATTATTGTTACGTCCACATTCACGACTACGACCACGACCAAGAATATGACCACAGTTACGACCACGACTATAAGTTTGTGCATAATTACAATAGTCACGAGTTGTTACATTCACTTCTAGGAATGGAGCAATGCCAGTTGGATGATTTTTCATCAAAAGCTCATTATTTTGTTCAGCCACAAGGAGACAAGAAATTATTTTAGAATATTTTTGAATCATTTTTCATGATATTGTTGCTGCAGGTGCACATTAGATGCGTGAAAAGTGAATAATGTTTTTTCTAACACGTCCTCATTAGTGACCTTTCCTTCACACAATTTTAATTGAGATGTGATTCTAAATAATGTTGAATTATACTCACTAACAGTGTTAAAATCTTGCAAGTGTAAATGCATCCAATCATAACAAGCTTTTGGTTAAATGACTGTTTTTTTATGGTCATATCTGTCTTTTAAATTTTTCTAAAGCACAAGTGAGTCTTTTATCATGAGATATTCATTTTTCAAACCTTCATGAAGATGGTGACGAAGAAAGATCATAACTTTAGCCTTATCTTGATTAGATGCTTTATTTCCTTCTTTGATAGTATCTCCAAGACTTTTTGCATCTAAATGAATTTCAGCATCTAATACCCATGATAAGTAATTTTTCCCGTAATATCAAGTGCCACAAATTCAAGGTTCATAAGATTTGACATATTTAGTACTATCATAAAAATAAAAATAAGTTAGATATCATCTAAATATTGTAACGATTAAAAGTATAAAAAATAAAATAAAATTATATATATATATATATATATATATTAAATTACTAGTAAATTTTTTATAGACACAAATTTATAAATATAATAAATAAATAAATAAATAATGATATATTTCTATAAGAAAAATAAAAATAAAAGAATATCGTACCTTTATTCCAGAATGTTCCTTTCTTGCAAAAGTGTGTAGTAGAGTCTCGTGCTGACAACGTATTATAAAATGAACGTAAAATTACAGAGCAAGTGAGAGAATAAAGAGACAGAGAGAGCAGTATAGAAAGGAAGAGAAAATCTTAATTTCATTTCACATTATCCTCAATACAAATGAGACACTTATTTATAAGCTTAAATATATAACTAGTCATTTTTTATAATGATTCACTTAATTACGAACAAAGAAGATATTATGTCCAACGGGTATGAAGCATAAAATGATACATGTTTGTCCTATTGATTCATTTTGTATAGAAAAGTGTATGAAGGGTTGCATGAGTGTTGTGTTTGTGGATTTTCACACTGGAAAGCAAAGGATGGTGATGAAAGTTGTGATATGAGAACAAAAGGACCCTCTGCCAAAGTTTTATGGTACCTTCTAATAATTTTAAGGTTAAAGTAATTATTTTCTAGTGCCAATGATGCAAAGAACAATAGATGACATGTAGATGAAAGGCAATATGATGGAAAATTGTGTCATCTAGTTGATTCTCTCTAATAGAAGGAAATTGATTAGTTATTTCCATAGTTTGGCACGAGGCAAGAAACCTTAGGCTTGGACCTACTATAGATGGAATAAATCATTATGGTAACTTGAGTAGTATAGATAGTTCATGGCATGTTTTGTTAGTAATTTATAATTTTCCTTCTTGGTTATGCATGAAACACAAACACATTATATTGTCGATGATTATTTTTGACTTGAAATAATCAGGAAATGACATTGATATTTATTTAAGGCTCTTTATTGAAGACTTGAAAACATTATGGGAAGAAGGTGTTGTATCTTTGATACTTATCACAACTTTAAGTTGTCATGATTTTTTGTACAATAAATGACTTTCTAGTGTATGAAAACTTAAGTGAATACAATTTCTAAAGGACATAATGCATGCCCTATTTGTATGGAGGGCACTTATTATCACCAACTGAAACATGGTAACAAAATAGAGTACATTGGGCATTGGAGATTGCTCAAACAAAATCACCCATGTCGGATACGAAAAAGACTTTTAATGACTTTTAAGAGACTTATCTTTAACAGGAGAGGAAGTATTGATAAATCCAAATTTTGAGGGTTTCTAGTTAGTTTTCTAGGATCTTTTTATTAAGAAAGTATAGTTTAGAAGATGAAAATCTCATAAAAATATATAATTGCTCAAATAATTCAAATTTTATTTTAGTAACTCAATTTGTTTGAATTGAATAGAATTTTTTAAGTAAATGTTATTGCTAAAAATAGTCATTCTGAAGGCTTTTGAGGAGGTATATGTTGCGCATAAACACTATTAGGATCACAAGTGTTCACTGCAGAAGCTTAGCTAGGTAATCATGTTGCCCGTGATCACTTTCACCACTGAAAGTGTCAGGCTAGCATATTTATAAATGGATTATTCCTATTAATCCATAATACATATATTTGGACAGTATGAAATTCTATATGCTGGAATGTGAATGGGCAAGTTGTACAGTTATCAGATGAAAGTTTTGAGTTGCAGTGCCGTTTGGTTGATCGTTGAGTAAGACTAGTAGCGCAAAATTTGATTAGATATCAAACAATTATATATATAAGCATTATTCCTTTTAAATGGTGTGGTATATGCTTGGATTATGAGAAAGCTGTATAATTGTTGGACAGAGAGCAGTGTATTTGCAGTAAGGAATGATGGTGTTGTTGAAAGTGGTTAACTGTTCAAGTTAGGGATTGAGTTTTAAGTATGTTGTGCATGTGATAACAAGGACTTGTGTTGGTTCATTTTAGGAAGAATTGAGAGTTTGGGATGCTGAGTGTCTCGCCCAAGTGAGGTAGCTCTCGCTCAAGCAAGACTGAGTCGTGTAGAATGGAACATTCTGCAATGTTCCATTCAAGCAAGACAAGATAAGATCTCTCCAACTGTCCCTCGCCCAGGTGAGAAGGGATCTCGCTCAAGCGAGAGGCAACCTCTCTCAAGTAAGAGAAGTTTGCTCAGGCGAGGAGTAGCAGGAAAACAAGGTTACTCTCTGAACTGACCTTGCTCAGAAGAGAATGTTGCTCACTCAGACGACTTTCCTCTCTCATTTTCTCTCTGTTCTCTTACTTCTTATCCTTGGAGAGAACCTTCTCGAAGCCGAATTCTTTCCTGAACAAAGTGAGATTGTCTATCTCATCAAGATCTAAGTGAGTTTTTAGAGCTCATTTTTCGGTCTTTACTCTTATTTCTTTCCCTCTCTTTCTTAAGAGACTTATACATGTTGTTCTGAGTAGATCTGAATCATTCGAGTTGTATCTCATACTCAAACGTTCGATCTATCTCCTTGGGATTCACTAGGAGCAAGACCTTGAAACTCGTTCCAGGTAAGGGGAGTTTATTTGAGCTGGTTTATTCTTCTAGTAAATACTAAGATAATTATGAAGTTAGTTCAGTTATAACCGAGAATAAGTTGTTGAATGGTCAGATTCTAGGATAAAATCCAGAACAGTGTAGTTGAGTGTATTCTCTACTATATGATAATTGTTTGGAATGCTATGGTGGAATATGAAGTGCTGTAATGTTATGTTATATATGCCAAAAATTTTAATATATGAGGAAATATTCAAGTCATGTTTTGAGATGCTTAGTTTCATTGTATATTATGTATTGAAATGTTTAATTAATATTGCAAAATGCTTGGTTTTGCCATGATAATATATGTATGGGTGTGCTGTTAATGTTGGATGAAAATGTATGCACTGCTGTATTGCTAAAGATGAGATTAGAGTTAACTCTACTGTATTATATTAATTTAACTGTGCTGTATCACATTCATTTTCATCATTCTAAAGCTGCATAAAACGTTGAGTTGTACTTGTTTGGATCCAGAAATAGGGATGGGTAGCTCCTAGACTAGAACATTTCATCTAGATTACTTAGGCTGTGAAATCAGATGGAAACTAAATCACTCCATTTGCATTAGATGGGCTGGACATGTTGTATTAATTGATGAGATTGCTGTGTTAATTACTGTAAAACCATAAGTGTTGTGCAAATGAGTTTAATATATTCATACTCTCTAATTATGATTTTTATTTATATAAGCTCACCCTTGCATTTGTTTGTATTGTTATGTGTGTGCTGCAATGATCGTACGATAATACGTGAGCAGGAATGACAGGTGGAATGTCTACTTTACCTGCTGGGGAGTCTAGTTAAAGAGTAGTCTTGACTGAAGATTTTAGGATATGTATCTTAATTTTTGTAGTTTAGGTTTTAGTGTGAACTTAAGTTACTTGACTATAAATCTAAGGTTTTGATGTAACTATTATGCAGAGATTTTGTAATATGACCTCCAGTTGGAGCCACTGTTGTAATTATATACATACTCTTATGTTATCTCTATGATATATAAAATATTTTTGAGCCTTTATTAATCTACTAATTTGGATGTTAAAGTTAAAATTTCTTTAGAAAATTATATTATTTGTAATATATTAGCACTATCTCGCTAATACAATTTTATATTAGGAGCAGTAATGGATGATGTCATTGATCTGTTATAAAGGGGGTCATGACAGAAAGTGATCACTTTAGAGTGCAATAGTGCCTGAAGGCTTGCGCGTAAACATTCTTAGTGCTAAAAGTGTTCACTTCAGAAGCTATGACCCTGTGCGTAAATACTTTCAGTCTTGAAAGTGTTCACTTCAGAAGTTGTGACCTTGCATTTAAACACTTTCAGTGCAGAAAGTGAGTGTTCTAGAAGCTATCAAGAGGAAACAGTTTTTGCGTAAACACTTTTTGCACAAAAAGTGGTTATGCCAGAAGCACTAGAAAAGCTATAAATAGCCTGAAACTCAAACTCTTTTAGATCTTTTCTCATTTTTTTTCTTTTCTACACTTTTAGAGAGCTAGAGAGAGAGAGAGAGAGGAATCAGGGTGAATTTCAAGGCTTAATCATTGAGGAACCAGGCTTGGGACTTGATTTCATGAAGATTTTCTGCACCTTCTCTTTTACTCTTTCTTTCTCTCTTCCTTATAAAATCATGTTCAAATTTTCTTTGGTTAGGAATTGATAGGTCCATTTTGGACATCATAAATTGATTGTGGATATGAATTCTAAGATCTTGATTATATTGAACATCATATAAATTAATGTAATGTGTGGAAGGTCGGACACCTTTGAACTCAGATCAATTGGACGATTTAGAAATATATTATTGGAGATCACACTCTCTCAGTCTTAATAAAATCATCTAACCTAAGGTTTAACATCTTCTAACACATTTTATTAAGAATAATAATCCAACATTTATTGTAAATAGATAATAATAGCCAAATCATAAAAAATTTCTTAAAAACTTATTTTGCTCATATCTTTTGCTATAAAAGTCTTATCTAGATGTTTTCTAAAATAACATCAATTTTTCATGCTCAAATACCATTCTTAACATTGAGATTTTAAGAAACATTATGCTTCTATGAATTTTTAATTAGCAAAATTGGGATTTTTAAGCCAAAACACATAAATAAGAGTTAGGGTTCGAGAACAACTTCTCTTACTTGAAAATAGGTCTCTAAGATCAAGTTCTCCTTAAGATCTGAAAGAAAGGTACAACACTTCTTATTGAAGATTTTATCTGAAAGACCAAGATCTCCTTAAGTATTACAAAGTAGAAATCTTTCAAGAAAGAGAAAACAGAGAAAAAGGAGTGAAGCTAGAGAGCTAAACTCTCAGAAACTTACTTAGGATCCGAATAGAAAAGATGTTTAAGCTCATATGTGGAAGATGTTCAGGGTTCAGAAGAGTTTTCTCTGAGAAGAAAAGGTAAGAGAATAGAGAGAAGTGAGAGGGGAGGCTGTTTGGTTCCAAATGAAAGTTTCTGGCATAGAAATTCCTTAAATATTCCTCTAAACTTGCGCGTTCCTGCTTGGGCGAGCGGATTCTTGCTTGAGCATGGTTGACTCTCACCTGGGTGAGAAAACTAGACAATGGTTTTACCTAATTTTCTAATATTCTCGCTTGAGCAAGAGACATTCTCGCCTAAGTGAGAATGGGTCCAGAGAGTTCTTCATTTTCCTGTGATTTCTCACCTAGACGAGAGGATAATTGGAGTGATATTATCCTCTCTCGCTTGAGTGAGACCATCCCAGAATGGTTGGTCCAGAGAACTCTGTCTCACTTAAGCGAGACATCTCGCTTAAGTAAGAAACATTGCACCAAAATTTCTATTTTTCCAAAAATAAAGACAATACAATTGACGGTGTTACATATGCTGCAACAAAAAATATCATGGTTAAATAAATAAAAAATGAACAATAATAAAAACTTGCTAGGTTAAAAAGTTGAAAGGACAATCTAGGAAAAAGGTAAAGCAACATATTAGGATGAAAACTTAAAAAAGCAATCTACACAAAAATTAGGGTCACATAAACTTACCACTAGGCTAAAAATTCAAAAAACAGCCTAAAAGTTCATTTGATGCATCATAAAAGCAATTAAAACTTTAAGGTGAAGAAATTAATATTTTGAAATTGGCAGTTGAAGTCCTAAAGTGTGTAATCAAATAATTTGGTTATAAATTGAGACAATCAATGCATTAAAGGCTCTAAACTAAGGCAATTTATATATTTAAAGCTTCAAACAAGGGCAACATATTTTGTGGCTTACCTATGGCTAATAAAGAGATGTGTAGTATTAGTATTGTACACCCAAAAGGGCTTTCATCAAGTAATTATTTACTTGACTCTTTTGCAAACTCAATTTTTGTTAAACCTCTTTACTCAATTAACATTAAATGGTTGTCGTGTAGATTTAATATCATCTTAAAATTTTGTAGCCTTTTTATATTTTCTTAGAAATTTTATCTTTTTTATGCATAATACAAAGAGAAAAGAAAGCAAAAAAATCTATAAAAAATTTATTTATAAGAAAATTTACATGATAATAGCAATAATAATAATAATAATAATAAAGTATAGACACACAAAATTTTATGAATTATCATCAAATTTAATTATTAATTTTATTTTATTTATACTTTATTGGCCAATAAAAAAAAAAGAAAAGGGAGAATGAAAGAAAAGAAGAAAAGAAATACTATTGATGTAACATATTTTATGTTTATATTTATAGTTTTATTTTGATTTTTAAACAATTTTCATATATTTTATTTTTATATTTTTTTTACTATTTTCTTGTTATTTGGATAAATTGGGCTTGTTACAAATAAATACTTTAATTTTGCATTTTCGGTTATTCTGACCTCTGACTACTCTTTTAGCCATAACTTTTTCTACAGATATATTTTTTAGTTGATTCTAGTTGTATTGAATTTTACACATCCAAAGCTTCAAAATGCATATATGGATTGCTAGATTTGGAGTTGTTTTCTATTTTCTATTATTTTTTGAAGTTGAGGCAGATTTGCTAAATCTTGTATGAGAAATTGCATTTGGACCCTTGTTATTAAATAATTGTATTTGAGCTTTTAGATATAATTGAGGCCTTAATTTTGGCCATTTAGTTTACCCTAATTAGAGCCTATAAATAAACCATTGAGACTTTGAAATAAGTGCAAAATTTGATATTTTGAGTTTTTGAGATTTGGCTTTTCATAAGAATCCTTATTGTTCTCATTCTCACTTGGGTTAAGTGTTTCGATGGAAGGTTAAATCTCTTATTCAATCCGTGGAATTGAAATAGTCTAAATCTGATTTGAGTTTTGGACTAATTGCTCTAAATTTATTCACTTTTTTATTAATATCAAATTTGTGAATTGTGATTATGATTAACTTTTCTATGATTATAATTCAAATTAGAATTTGATTGATATTCTAATTTTCTAATTAAATTTAGATTAGGTTAAATAATAACTTGATTTAATTCATGATATGGTTTGATTAGGTTATTTAATTGACTTAATAATTAAATTAGGTAATCGTTCAAATTCAGATTAAAATCTTTAGATACTGTGATAATTAGAATTACATGCATTTGAGATTATGTGGATTTTTAATTTATCTTTTTCTTCAAGTTAATTGCGTTCATAATTTTCATTTAATTAATTCAGTACCTCATCTCGTTTTAAATTTTGCTCTATTGATTTTGTTAAATTTCCCTGTTTAAATTTTTATTTGATAAACTACTTTGATGATCTTTGAGGTAGCATTTGGCTGAGGTGTAACGCCCCAGAATTTGTAAAATTAATAATATTTCGAGTTATTGACATAAATAGTGAATTTCCATGTGAATGGGTATTTAATGAGTATGATGATGTAAAAGTGTATGTGTATATATGTGAATACGTGTAGATGAATATGTACATATGTATGTATAATTGTGGATGTTGATTGTGCATTGCGATTGGATCACTAGACTGGATTGAAAATAGGCTAAGTGTGTGTTGCAGAATGTTCTCGCTATAGCGAGAAGGCCCTAGGCAAAAAGCATGAAGTTGTGTCATTCTCATTGTAGCGAGAAGATTCTCGCTGTAGCGAAAAAGCACTAGGAGAGCTACTATGATAGAAGGAGGAAGCCTTTGGAGTTCCAGGTGGGTGACCACGTGTTTCTGAAGGTCTCACCTATAACTGGAGTTGGGAGAGCTTTGAAATCTCAGAAGCTATCTCCTACGTTTATTGGGCCATTCAAAGTATTGAGTAGAATTGGTCTTACTGCGTACCGGATAGCATTGCCTCTAAGTATTTTGAATCTACATCCGGTGTTTCATGTGTCACAACTCAGGTAGTATGTGTCGGACCCTTCTCATATGATCGATCTTGACCCAGCTCAAGTGAGAGAAAACTTGTCCTATGATGTGTATCCGGTGAGGATAGCAGACCATCATATTAAACAGCTAAGGGGTAAAGAAATCTCATTGGTGAAGGTGATATGAAGCTCAAGTGATGAGGGAGATGCCGCATGAGAAACAGAGAGTAGAATGAAAGAGTTATATCTGAAATTGTTTGTGTAAATTGTATGTGTGCTTGATTGAATTTCAGGGACAAAATTTCCTAAAAGAGGGGAGAGTTGTAATGCCCCGAATTTTTGTAATATTGATTATTGATGTATATATATATATATATGATGTGAATGGATATTGGAATTTGCACTTGAGTGCATGATGAACATTGAATGCTGGTGTGTATAAATGTATCTGTATATGATTGGATTGGATTGGATTATTTGGACTGAAAAATTGGTTAAGGGTGTAATATAGGGGCATTCTCACTATAGCGAGAGGATTCTTGTTGTAGTGAGAGGTCTGTCGCTGTAGCGACAGTTTGGGGTGCATTTCTGGGTGCAGTATCACTATAACGAGATTTTGCAGAAACCAAAATGCAATGCCTTTTGAGATTTTCACTGTAGCAAGACAATTCCCTCGCTGCAACGAGAATGTCTCGCTATAGCAAGAGTGTCGCGACCAGAAGGGGATTTAAAGAGGTTTAGGGTTGGGGAACCTTATTTCTTATATCTACCTTCAAACTTTCTTCGATCCTCTCAATCCCAAACCCTGTCCCACCGATTAAATTGCCTCCAAAGCGGTTCATGAGTTAGATTGAAGGTTGGATTCATGTTGGAGACATTTGGAGGTGAGTTTTAATAATGGTTAGGATTTTGGTCTTCATCTCTCTTCTTTGTTTTTTGGGTTCTCTTTGAGTTTTCATAGACTTTTCCATGTGTTCTAGGGACAAAACTTGTGTGCAGAATGTTTTCTACCATTGTTGTGCGTATTTCTTCAATTTGAGGTAAGGGGGACTCTACCCTATCTCATTGTGTATGATTTATCGTTTATTTTGCTAAATATTGTAACGTGGCTGAGATAGAGGATAGGAAACGTGTATTTTGATAGGAATTATTGTATGCTTGAATGCAATGTGATGTGCGATGAGTTAGTGTTCTCTCAGCTTTGTGACAAATTTTTGGCACCGTTGTCGGGGATTGTTTACTTTCAATATCATTAGTAGCAGAGAAATAGATAGATTGAGCATTTCTTTTTATTGTTTTGCTTTCTAATTTTTCTGCAAATTGTCTAATTTTTCAGCATAATTTTTTTTCCTTCATTTTGTGTAGTTTTTTTTTTTGCACTATTTTCTGTTGTTTTCTGCATAATTTCATTTTGCATTTTTCTACATGGCTGTTTAATTTTTCTCCATATTTCAATTTTGTTTTTGCATTTTGTTGTTTTCTAGATAGATTTTGCATTTATTTTTGTAGTTTACTGCATAACTTTTCACCATTCTTTTGCATTTCTCTACATATTTTCATTTTTCATTTTTCTACTTAATTGTAATTTTCATTCAACATAATTTTCTTTGTTTTCTGCATTTTCTGTTTTGTAGTTTTCTGTATAATTTTTGCATTATCTTTTGTTGAATTATGCATGATTTTGTTTTGCATTTTTATGCATAACTGTCTAATTTCTCTGCATCATGCATTGTTGTTTCTGTATTTAGTTGTACTTTTCTGCAATGTTCTGCAATAATTTTCAGCATAATTCATTTTCGGCACCAAACATTTTACACGCGTGCACTCACCGGTTACCCCCGCCTCATGGATACCATTTGGGTAGTCACGAGTCGCTCGACAAAGGTAGTGGTTAGAAGTCTAGTCAGGAGGAGAATGCGTGGCCTGTGGTGCACTCACGCTCATTGTTGATGTCACCACCATTCTCTCTTCCCCAAGGTATTTCTACCTTCCTCATCTTCCACACCTCTAGTGTATCGCTGAATCATTCATAGCATCATTACAACGACATTTAGCATGGCCCATTCGCACACATTTAGTTGTATTTTCTGCATTGTTTTGCAATAATTTTCTGCATCATTCATTTTTACTTCTCCATAATTTTCTTGCTTCATTTATATTTTGTTGACTTTCTTTTTGTACACAAGGAAAAACCAAAAATAAAGCTGCTTTATTGTTTAATCTAGATATAGACAAGGCTCTTAAGCAATTGAAAAGTGAAGTAAAGGCAAGGAAGTTGCAAAAGAGAGTGTAGAAGATAACATCCATTTTTAAAGAACCAAGTGTGACCCAAACATTACCAAAAGAGAACAATATGACTGAAAACAACAGGACAAGGACCTTGGGAGATTAGGCCATTCCAACTATGTGAGGTTACAATTCAAGTATTGTTAGACCAACAATTCAAGCCAACAGTTTTGTGATCGAACCTGCATTGATAAAATTAATACAGCAAGATCAGTTTTCTGAAAATGTTTTAGATGATCCCAATCTGCATCTCTATAATTTTCTGCAGCTATGTGTCACCATTTATATCAATGGTGTATGTGAAGACGCTATCCGCTTGAGATTATTTCCTTTTTCTCGTAGGGACAAGGCTAAATATTGGCTTCAATCTCAACCACAAAGAAGCATCACTACCTGGACTAACTTAGTGAACAAATTTCTAACTAAATACTTTCCACCATCAAAATTTGCCAAGCTGCAAAGTGAAATCACCTTTTTTTTCAACAAGATGGTGAATCTTTTTATGATGCATGGGAAAGATATAAGGATCTGCTGAGAAGAAGTCCTCATCATTGCATTCCAGAGTGGATGCAAAGCCAAACTTTCTACAATGTGATGAATGTTGTCACAAGAACCATGGAAGATGCAGCAGCAGGAGGTTCACTGAATACCAACCAGTATGTATCAGAATTTTAGTGAATGGCATGTTGCAAGTAAAGGAGAATTTGAAGCAAAGGAACTTGAGACTTTGATCAACCAAAATGAAATGAAAAATCAATTACTTTCTGAACAACTTGCAACCTTGACTCAACAAATCAATACTTTTCAAGCTGGAGCTGCAAAAACAAACTACTTGATATGTGATTTTTGTGGAGAAAATCATATGAATGGAGCATGTGATGTATTTACACCAGAACCTCAAGAACATATTAATTACTTGGGTGATTTTCAGAGGTCTCAACCTCCATTCCATTCTAATTTTCAATATCAAGTCAACCACATTATCAGTGGAATCAACAAAGTCCTGCAACAAAAAGTGATATTGCAGTAGCACCATTCTCCTATGCCTATTTTTAGCCTCCATAGTCATATTGTCAAGCTTCTTCATCTCAACTTCCAAGAGAGCCATAATTTTCAAAATCTTTGTCTAAAAGGATGAATGAAATCGAGGAAACACTGCTATAATTTATAAAAGTTACACAGTCCAACTTCAAAAATCAAGAGGAATCTATGAAGAAGTTGGACTCAAATAGAACAAATTTCATAGCAGTTGGCACATAGGGATAAGGATAGATTATTTAGCAATACTATTTTGAATCCAAGGGAGCAATGCCATGCTGTCATATTAAGAAGTGGAGCAGAGGTTTCTAATCTAAAAGCTGAAGAAGAAGCACAGGACAACTTGCAAAGAGAAAAATTCACTCTTTTAAGAAAAGAAAATTTAGAGGACAATAATTGCACTAAATCAAAAGGAAGAATCAATAAGCAAGAAAAATAATATGAAGATTCTATTATGAGAGAAGTCCTTGGTGCAAGAAAATATCAAGATGATGGAGAGGAGTAAAATAGGCTTACAGGTGAAAAAGATTGAAGTCCACTTGCATGGTTATGCCAATACGTGGTATAGCTATTGTAACATCCTACTTTTTAAATTCTAGAAAGTAAATAATAATTTATAACAAATCAACTCATTTTACTAATTTATTAGTTAAAACTAATAAATTAAATCTTTTCCAACTTCAAATCAAAAGAATAAATTGGTTCTTGTTCAAATCGGGTATTCTCAAATGTGAGAAATCCAAAATTTTCTCTTTCAAACATATTTACGATTAATTTAAGTAGTAAATGAATCAAAATCTAACTGTAATCGGATAATATTACCAAATTAAAATAACATAAAGTGTATAGATACTGGATTTAAATTATATATATATATATATATATATATATATATGAAAACATCCTCTTTACAAACTATTAACCAAAATATATATGTAATGTAAAATACTTAATTAGAAAATCATCATGAACAACATTTTCTAAGAGCAGTTTTGATCCATGCCCAAACTCTAAGAGTTTGTTCCTAACCATCATTCCGGTTACCTGAAACATTTTTTAAGGATAAGTTCCTTTCTTATCATTAAAACATAATAGCAAGTATGATTTTAATATATTAGAAAAATATATTTTGCAACCTATATGCAAAATGAACACATTAATTCATATAAAATTGTCATATTATATTTACATAAAATTAATAAAATACCTGATTATTAACCATATTCTAATCACCTTATCACTCTTACATATACCAATAACATATTCAATCCATTTCATTTTCAACTCAACAATTTGTCATACAAAGTGATCACATCCCATAGTTGCCTCCAACATTTCATAAGGTCTTACATAATAGGTGAATAATTGCTGGTTAACCCATGCATACGAATACAACATATATACTTATAGGGGTCCTTAGCAAAAGTACAGTCAAAAGTGTTAGTTAGAAAATGTGTGTGTTGCCATATGATGCACTAACAACTTTATAAATTGTGCACATTTAGTGAATGTCCTCCATCACTTGCATTTCCCCCAGACTTCCATAATCGGCTCCCTATTCCATACTCCATACTCCAATGTATCGCTATGACTATTCACACTAATTCATTCTCATCAGTTCATATATTATTTATAGATTAGCATGTTACAATACACATATTGTGGCTATATAATTCAATGTATTACAATACATATATTGTGAATACACCCGTCGATGTTCACAATACCTGTATCATAATCACATCAATTTACATGCTACAATTCTTACATTATAAACACACATCTCATAACTCCACAATCTCATCAAATTTCATATTTTTCAGATTTAGTTCCATTCAAATATTTTCACAACAGTACATATACTTTCCATGCAATTTATTCATCATTTGACTCATTTTCACATATACTAAACTCTTAACCAAATTCAACTACGACATCATCATACGATTTACACATATAATCCGACCATTAATCAACAATTTTGTCAAAGATTGGATATCTCTGGACTCAACCCAAATCGAATAAGACAATTAATTATACTTCATAGTATCTCAAAATAATCAGTTATCATTCATTGAACCTCCTAAATTCAGAGAAATATACATCATCAACCTATCATAATACTTAAAATTTTCATCTATATCTATATAATTTTACAATAGAAACAAACACTACTGGAGTTTCAAGAGTATAAATATTTATATATTCTAATGATATAACTGAACTCTCCTTACCTCGATATGAAGATCTAAAAAGAGTTTGATGAAAAGAATCACTTAGAACGAAGGTTCTTCCTATACAGCACGAGATAACCTTTAAAAATAGAACTTGGACAGAAATGATTAGTAACTCGAGATATAAACTCAAGAAAACTTACTTGGGATTATTTAGATTAGGCGTCTAAGCTTGGATTTCGCTAATAATCACTGTATGGAGGGGATTTTTAGAAGAAAAGGGAACTGAGACAGAGATTGAGAGAAATGAAAATTTTATGTTTAAGATTCCTTAAATAACCTTGACCTCGCGCGCTCTCACTTAAGCAAAAGATTCTCGCTTGAGCGATGAGTACCTCGCCTGGCCGAGACACATCTCGCCTGGGCAAGTTATGCAGACAATGGTTCCTTACACATTTCTGATATTCTCGCTTAAGCGAGGCCCTTATCGCTTGAGCGAGCTGGGTGTCCAAAGAGTTCCAAATTCTCCTACGATTCTTCGTTTGGGCTAGGTTGCAGCTGGGGCGACCTAATCTAGACTTGCTTGAGCGAGAAATCTCCAGAAAGGAATAATCCTGGGTGTGCAATCTCGCCTGAGCAAGATTCTCCTACACCAAAACTCTAGTAAACACTTAAAATTCTCCTTAATACTTTCCAACATCATCTAGCATTAATTAATAATCCATTTCTAATACCATTTTGAAATGAGGATGTTACAGCTATATTATTCAAGTGGTACTTACTAATATCATGATTTTATAAAGGTTTTAATTATAACTAAATAAAGAAAAACAAATCTCATGAGTAATTATTAGTAATAAGAGCATGACATGTATTTTTATAAACTATTGCCTATCAGGTGCATGAAGAATCAAGATCCATGTTGTGACCACGTGTCACTTTAAAATGGATAGAAAATAGTATACATTATACGTTACGTTATCCAAAGTAAAGAGATAGGAAATAATAAATTTGTTAGCCTCGTTACAATGTTTGTCTCTATCAATTGCTTTTAGAAGTGTCAAAATGGGCTAGCTTGCCCCACCAATCTGTATACATTACAATGTTTTGCTAATGATTGGATTAGCTCTCCTCTAAATAGAACCTTTGAACCATGACCAACACCATTCAAATGGGACTACGTTAGCTTTAAAAAGTAATTAAAGTAGTTGGAATGAAACTAGAAAAGTTAGAATACAAATAGAAGTACAAATGTCATGATGGAGGGCATTTTGGACTTTGACAAAAGAAGCACAAATGTAGGCTTGTGGAATAAGCAAAAAATGAACCAAAGTGAAGTCAATATGCTTGTGAGAGAGAGAGAGGGCAGTTGTGAGGTACACTTGGAAAGGGCCAAAATACAAACAAATTCTATTTAAAGTCATACATGCAAAAAGAATTAAGCTTTCACCCATTTTCATGCAAGCTTAAGAAGTTGTTCATTCTTCTTCATCTCATTCTTTTAAAACACTTCTAAGTTTATTTCAAACACCCCACTTAAACCCCACCAAGTTAAATCATTTATTACCCTACTACAAAAGTCTTGAATCAAGCTTTAGTCAAGCTTTCAACCTCACCAAAAACACTAGATTAGCCCTCCACAAACTCACAAAGCTTTCAACCTTTCTACTTGGGTACCTTTGTCACATGAAGAAGGAGGAATCTAAGGGAGAAAGGAACTCACTTTCAAGATAAGGAAGAGAGAAAAAAGAGGAGAGAAAGAATATCACACAAGGATCAATCAACAAATCACTTAAAAACACCAAGTAAGGAGGGGTATTATTCATAATCCAAGGGAATACTTTTTTTTAAGCGATTTTGAGTCAAATGAGGGCCTTAATCCTTTTTGTTTGTGTTGAAATTGTATGAGTTAGTGAATCTATGATTAAAATCATGGTTGAAATAAGTAATTGCATGAAAATCACTATGGACCACAAAGTATGTTGTGTTGTTGATGACTTTGCTTGCTATGTGGTTGGTTGCATGAAAATCTTGCATGTTCATGTGAATCTATAGTTGTGTGACTTGTTTCTATTGTATCTAAGCTGGATCTATGATTCTCTCTTGGATTGAAATTATTTTTGGATTCAAAATGAATTTTTAAAATATTTTGAAGATTTAATAAAGAAACTTCTAAAAAGAAATGGACTTAAAATGAAAAATGACTACAAGAAGAACCCTTGGATCTGTGGACATATTTGGAGTTTGGACTATATGGAAATATGGTGAGGACAAGATTTGAAAGATAAATTTGAAAGATTGAACCTAAATAGTAAAGAACCATGGACTTGGACAAAATAAAATAAAATTAAAGTGCAAGACACTTGACCACGTGTGGTAGAACCAAGAGAATGATTTGGACCACCTTTGAACATGAACTAAGAACTTTAAATTCATGAGAGACATGCTGAACAATTTGGGACTTCCCAAATTTAGAGACAGGGACTTTTTTGCAATTAATATAAAATATAAGGACTAAACTAAAATACTGTAAAATATAAGAAAATTTTTGTTAGTATTTTATTCATGCAGATAGGTAAATTACAAAAAACTTTCCACTTGTCTTTCTCTCTTTGAATTTAAATTATGATTTTTCTTAGATTCTATTGCATAAAAATAGTTTATTGGGAGCATTATCCTTGATTTAAGATCTATATACAAAGTTATCTTATTTACATTTATTTTTATGAAAATAGACTTCTTAATAGAACTATTTTCAGTTATTTCACTTAATTTAGGTTTGAAACAAAATAGTTATGATTTTTTTTTAATATTCTATTGTAAGTGAAAGATTTCTTGGGAACGACATACCTTAAGAAAACCTTTTTGTCTTAAAATTCATAAATGATGTTATCTTTTTCATATTTTTTTCCCGAAATTAGACATCATAAGAAAAATATTCTTAGAGTTTTCTTAAATTGAAGTTAAAATGAAATACTTATGATTTTCTCAAGATGTTGTTATATGAAGATAATGTTTTTGTGTATGTTACTGAGAAATTTGTTTTCATTCCAAAGGATAAAAGTAGCATTATTTTATTAATATTTTTGCATGAAAATAGATGTTATGTAACACTTTGAATTAATTTCCAAGTAATAATTTCACAAAATGGGAGTAATAAAATTTTTATTTAAATAAAAAGATCCCATCATAGAGTTTCATAAAACAATTCAAAACAATAAAGGATTACAAATTTAGATCAAGGACTGCTACAGGACTAATTCAGTTACATCATAATTTCAAAATACAATCTAAGTCCTATAGCAATTCATCCTTCTTTCACTAAGTCCGGTGCTGATCGTCTTCGTCACTTGAAAAATAAATGTAAGGGTGAGTACTCTACACTATCCAACACACATAAACATAGAGACTCATCTCAAACACTACACATTTACTAACATATTTTAAATCATGTATCCATAATACAAACATCTCAATCACAATCACAATCATCATTCATCATCTATTCCAGTTCAAAACACAACCGGTGCACTCACTGCACCAACATTTCACACACGTGCACTTACTGCACCTAGCCACGCTTACAATGGCACTATGATCATAGTTTCACACCATGAATGGTCGCTAGTTACCCCACCTCACGGATACTGCGTGGGCAGTCACGAGTCGCTTAGTAAAGGTAGTGGTCAAAGGTCTAGTCAGGAGAAGAGTGTGTGGCCTGTAGTGCACCCACACTCACTATTGGTGTCACCACCACTCTCTCCTCCCCAAGGTATTTCTACCGTCCCCATCTTCCATACCTTCAGTGTATTGCTGAACCATTCATAGCATATCATACATGGCATACTTGCCCACATTTATTCACATTACACAGCACATAGGCCCATATTCATTCACCACACTCAGCGCATATGCCATTATTCCATCACACAACATATTAACATGTCATCCATATCCATTTCCAACCATTTACATTATTCAATCATCAATCCTCAAAATGGTCACACACATTCTCAATCAAGGGTATGTAACCCCATAATCAATTTATATTTCACTCCAAACACACAGTAATTTCCATCACATCACACATTTCCTACTCTCTATCTCAGCTATATTGCAACATTTAACGAAATAAACGGTAAATTAAACATAATGAGATAGGATAGAGTCTCTCCTTACCTCAAATGAAGATCCACACACCAAATCAACAAGGTAAGCGCTCCCTTACACGAACTTTGACCTAAATACATGGAAGAACCCCATGAGAACCTAGAAAAATTGAGAAATCAGATGGTGGGGATGAGAAACCTAAATCCTAACCATTAAAACTCACCTCCAATCGTTTCCTACACAAATCCAAACTTCAATCTTGCTCTTAAGCGGCTTGGAGGCAATTTAGTTGGGGCAATAGGGTTTGGGAGTGAGGGAATCGAAGAAATCTCGAAGGGAAAGTGAGAAATGAAACTTCCCCAAATCCTAACTCCTTTAAATCCCTTTCTGGTCGTGACACTCTTGCTATAGCGAGACATTCTCGCTGCAGCGATACCCTTTCTCGCTACAGAAAAAATCCCAGAGGGAATTGCATTCTGGGTTCTGCAAAATCCCGCTATAGCGAGACCTTCTCGCTACAGCGAGACTGCACCAAGAAATGCACCCCCAAATTGTCGCTTTGTCACTACAGTGAGGGACCTCTCGCTACAACGAGAAGGCAATAGTTTCACGCCTTCCTCCTAGGGCCCTCTCGCTACAACGAGAATGCCCCAGTATTACACCCTTAACTTATTTTTTAGTCCAATCATATACAAATATAGTTATACGCGTCTATAGGCATTTATACACACCAGCATTCAAAGTTCATCACACACTCAAGTGCAACTCCAATATCTATTCACATCATACATACACACACACACACACACACATATATATATATAATATAAATACACAACACAAAAAAGTCAACGCAAACACTTATATTAATAATCAAACTATATTACAAAATTTGCGGTGTTACATGTTATAAGGAAGATATCCTCTTTGTTTGATGAATTTTGAACTTAAAATAAAGTAGTTATGATTTTTACATGAACTGATACTGAGAAGTAAATTACTATAACTAACAGAGACTATTTATGAGTTTTGAAATCTGTAAGTGATAAATTTTTACTTGTATTTTTAAATGGAACTATATCACCAAACTGAAAGAATTCCATTGGTTTCATGAATTTTTTTTTTAATTGAATGATTTATGTTCCAATATGTTATTTTTGAATTGTGTTATTCTATGACATGTAATGAGAATTTAAAGCATGAATTGATGTATGTGAGTGGCAGGACTTTGAAAGTATTTTTGCTTGAAAATAAACATGTTAAGGAGAATAATTTCACTAGTCTCGTGTGTTTTGGATGAGAAATGAAATTATTATAAATTTTCTAACATGTTGGATATTAAGTGAATTGATTTGAGAACAATAGAGACAAAATAATATTTAATTGATTCTCTAGAAGTTTTTGAATTTTGCTTTTAATTTTATATTTATAGTATACACTTAAAGGAAGAGAACTTTGATGATTTCATAATTTTTATACTTGTATTTATTTAGTTATAAATTTTACAAGTTAATGTATGAAATTTGGAAAATTTGATTTTGGCCATGTTCATGTGAATGTTTGTTCTCTTGATAAAAGGATGTGATAATGTACCTGTTGAACAATTGATGGATGTGATCTTGTTACAATTATGATTTATGAATGTGAAAGAGGTTGAATACGCCATAGTATAAGCGATGAGCAAATAGTGTTTGTCTGACCGTAGGAGACATGAGAGTATCTAAGACTTATAAGTGACCAAGCATGGCTAACTTGTGTCGTAGGTAGTAAGGACTTTGCTAACCTATCTTGATAGGCACTAGAGCATACCAAAAATGGTTTGAGTGTGGGCTGCTAATAGTAATCATAATGTGAGAATTGTGCACTTCTATTCTGTCTTTGGTAAAAAAAGAAGAAGTACATGTGACACTAGTCGAGTTGCAGACACAACTCTCAATCTCAACCTAAAACTGAAATGTTGGATAATTGATTATTTCATGGAGAATTCATTAATAAAGACTTTGAAACGATTGATTCAATATGATATAATTATTTGATTGAGTTGTGTTTCATTTAAGCATAAGTATTTGATGTAACATATTTATATTTACATTTATAGGTTTATTTTTATTTCTAAATTATTTTTATATGCTTTATTTTCAAATTTTTTACCATTTCTTAAGTTATTGAAATAAATTGAGCTTGTTATAAATAATTAATTTCATATTTTTGGTTATTCTAACTACTCTTTTGACCATAATTTTTTCTATAGATATTGTTTTTTGTTGATTCCAGTTGCATTGGATTCTACATATCTAGGGATTTAAAATGCATATATAGATCATTAGATTTGGAGTTGTTTTCAATTTTCTATGATTTTTTGAAATTGGGACAATTTTGTTGAATCTTATATACAGGATTGTATTTGGACTAAATATTTGTATTTGAGCTTTTAAATATAATTGAGGCCTGATTTTAGGCCATTTAGTTTACTTTAATCAGAATCTATAATAGACTAATAAGGTTCTAAATAGTGTGCAATTTGATATTTTGAGTTTTGAGATTTAGCTCTTAATAAGAATCCTTATTTTATTTCCTTTTCTTGATTTCTCTCATTTTCCTCTCATTCTTGCTTGGATTAAGTGCTTCAATGAAATGCTAAATCTCTCATTCAATGCGTGGAATCTAGATGGTGTAAATCCATTTGAATTTTGGTCTAATTACTTCAAGTTTATTTTCTTTTTCTCTAATCTCATATTTGTGAATTGTGATTATGATTAACTTTTCTGTTAATTAAAATTCAAATTAAGATTTGATTGATTTTCTGGTTTGATAATTATATTTAGATTATGTTAAATGATAATTTGATTTAGTTTGTAATATGGTTCGATTAAGTTATTCGATTGAACTAATAATTAGATTAGATAATCATTTAAATTCGATTTTAAATCTTTAGAAACTGTTCTAATCTGAATTACATGCATTTGAGATTTTGTGGATTGATAATTCTTAATCTGTCTTCTTCTTTTTTTCAAGCTAATTGCGTTCATAGTTTTTATTTAATTGATTCAAAGTTTTCAAACTCCCAAACTGTTACTCACATCATTCAAGAACCAAAAATTGAATTTAGCTGAATATGTGTCTCTAAATTGACCTAAGTTAAGCTTTGCACTGCAATATTTTTAGAGAAAACTTAGTTGTTTTGATAGTGACTCGGCAATCATCTATCAAATATTACATTGTATTATTATTTATGAATGCTGGTACTTATTCCTATCTTTTTTTGCGATGTGTCTATTGTATATGGATGCAGAATGAGTAGAAATGTACCAAACATCTTTACATAACCTTTACCTTTAGTATGAGAACTGACGAGTGTAGTTTCATTGACTCAACTAAACCATCATATCATTTTAATTATGGCAGTTGTGAATAACTCTATATTAACCCTACAATTATACAGAAACAAGTTAAAGTGGAAGTACCTTTTCTTTTCTATTATGGTGAATACTTAAGTATTGAATTTGATACTCCTTCGTATAATTGATTGATTAAAGAAAGAGTCGTGTGAAGAGAAGAAGTCGTATTTATTCAATTATGTATTGTATGTTTTTTTTAGTTATTATCTTTCTTTACATTTTAATATTTAAATAATTTAAAAAAACAAATAAATAGTCTAATAAGTTGTGGATTAAATGTTTTTAAATCATCTCTTATTGGAAAATACCTATTTAGCACGTCTCAGGATAAATCGAGAGTTTAGTCGTCATACCATGCGTTCAAAACAATATTCATACCGTTTAAAACGGGAAGTTGCTACAAAATTTCCGGGATTTTTGTCAGAAATTAACTCGTGGAGAAAATCTGCTTAGGGTCACCCATTACTGTTTCCCTATTGCCTGTTGACTAAAATAACTCTTCTTCTAAACTCGTGAAATTTGACAATATCAACACATGTACACCATCCCCTAACAAACGCGTAATTGAGGTTTTTTATTTTTATTTATAAATACTGCACTAAACAAAAAATGTTTCATCTCTCAGGCCATTTCACACTTATGTATACGTATAACAAAAAAAGGTGAAAAATAATACTAGAATTCTTAATAATGACACTGAACCAATAAAAGGAATGTTGCTCAGCTTTGCAGTGCATTAAGTTACTTTTATTATGATTTATAACATACTTTTATAAAAGTTTGAAAAGAATTATGAAAGTATAATTTTAAAAAAGAAATATATAATAATTTAGGGAACTAAATAATCTGTCATTAGCGATGTTTATATAAAATTAGTTAATTTTAAAAAATATGATGAATCATTTTTAGTTTCATAAAATTAACTAATTTTATATAAAAATTTAAAATTGTGAACGTCAACTCTTAAATTTGTATATTTTCTATAAAATCTCGTATATTAGCATGTAATATTTTTAAATTCCATTTAAAAAAAGCTATTAATAAATATGCAAAAAAAATGCTCCATGAATTGGTGTTTGCATGTGGACTGTGAATGTGATTGAGACTGTCAACGGTTTCTCTTTAGAGCGCGTATGCAGAGAAAAAAGGGAAAAAAGAAGAAGCGTGGTATTAATTAGTAATAAGCAATTCCACCTACTCTGCGCGTTGGTTGGCTTGCCCTTTCGTTATCCGTAGGATTGTACATTCGTTTCCAGCCTCTTTTATTTTTTAAAAACAATTATTACAATCATATTGAATTTTGTAAGACGAAACTCTATTTAAACAAAAATCAAATTTGAATGGCTATGGACAATTTTGATACATGGCATAATATCACTAAGTTTTTTCCTTTTACTTTCGTTTTTTCAAAGACAAAATTTACAGGATTGAATCAAGTATTATCATCAGGTAAATTTCATCGCTGGTGCATGAACTCAACTTGCTCAGAATACCCATTAGTTAAAATAATGTAGATACACCTTTTTTTTTTACATAAAATTTTGTATCTAAATAATAATCAAAAGTATTTACAGAGATAATTTAGAATATTTAAGAGATTAATTTAGAGAAATCCAAAGATATTAAGTTAGTAATATTTTTTATAAATATTTTTAATATTTATTAGTTATAAAAATATGAATAAATTTAATTTAATTATTTTATTTAAAGTTGCTTGAATAAGTTGAAATAATTTATATCTCGTAATTAAATTGTATTTTATTTTTATAGTTTTATTTAAAAAATTTGTTTGATTAATAATTTTATGAATAAATTGAATATAAATGAAATATTATTTAGAGGTATTTACTAAAAAAGAATAGACTAAATTATTTATCAAACATATAACATTTGTAATTTCTCATTTAATATAATAATAATTTATAACGAGAAGAGAAAATTAAGTATATTTCTTTATATTTATAAGTTAAAAAACTTAAGAGAAAGTATAACTTAAATTTTTTTTATTCAATTTATGAAAAAATCAGAGGTATTAAAAAATTAGAAAAAATGATTTTAAATTTTTAAATAGAATAAAAAACTAAAATTTACATTTTGATAATTTACTTACTTCATATCACATAAATAAAAATTTAAAATATAGATAATACTTTCTTTCAACAGAGTAAATTTCTATCCAAAACTAAATGTAAACTATAATTAAAATAGCTACTATCAAATATTACATATACTCTTTAAATCATTAATTACAATAAAATTTATTAAAATATTATACATTCAGGATAAATAATATGAAAATGATTACATATCTTTGTCAACTTTAAATAAATATTTAATCAGAATTATTACTGTAACATCCTTATCTCAAAATCTGTATAATATATTAATTATTCTTAATCATTTAAGATAATACTTCATTTCCATGATTCTATGAATTGATTATAACAAATTACTGAAAATTTTCTTAAGTTTTGTATGTAAATGAAAATTTTAAAACTTGCAATACTAATATAACATTAATAAAGATTGAAAAGAGTAAATAAATATCACAAATACAACTTAGAAATTTTCATGAGAAATTTGAGTATAAAATACACATTTTAGCATTAAATTTTACAAACTGTTTGTCTAAATGAATAAAACTTAAAATAATATTTAAATCATTAAATATTTACATCACAAAATCTAATATAAGTTTCAGAGCAATCTCAAATCATAACTCAGCACTGAAAATCAATCCTATTCATAAACCTCGTGCCAATTCTCTATTTCAACCAAATTTTCTGAATCAAGATCATCATCTGAACCCAAATAATGATCTCCTAAATCTGCTCTAACCTCTGTGCCCGCAACGTGCTCGAAGGTCCATTGGGTCGATCTTCCGAGATAGTCGTGGCCGTGATAGGTGAAAAGATAGGTGAAGGCTGCCAGAGTTCTAATCTTACCTCTATACATATATATATATATATATATATATACATAAAGTTTGGCGTATTCTACTCCTAGGAAAATCAAAAGGGATAATACAAGAGTAATCCATCTCTATCATAACAAAAATCCTAAGTTCATCTTCTACCAGTACAACAAATTTAAAATAACATACTCTCTAGTATTCATTAAATACATAGTTTAACCTAAAATGTACAGATCGATCTATTAATCTAATCCTTCCTTGAGGTTTCATTATCCTGATTTCCTAAAATTATTAGTAAGAATAAACGTTTATTCTATCCCTTTTTTCAAACATTATATCACAAAATCATAATTTATAGTATAATTGCAACATATCCATATTTACACTAATTTCACATAGCAAATATATTCAAACACACATTATTTACAATTTATTTTCTATTATTCATCCTCTCATTCTAATACGCACTCCCAATGCACTGTGATCACAGATATCGATGCCTCTAGCACTTCTTAAGGTCTTAATTACTAGGTAAATAGTCGTTGGTTAGCCCATGCACACAGATACAACATGTACAATAATCCGACCCCTTAGCAAAGTCATAGTCATGAGTCTAGTCAAGAAACGAGTGTGAGGCCATGTGACGCATTCATTCTTAAAAAGAGTGTGTACATATACGCGAATGTTGCTCATCACCTTACATTTTTCTCAGATTTTTATCGTCTTCGGACTCTATACCTCCAGTGTATCTCTGTAACTATTCACACTAGATTCCATATACATCTGACTCTTAGGTCAGTTCTCAGAATTATTCTCTTTCTCAATCTTAAGATCGTGCTTAGTAAAGCACTCCCAGACTAATTTCATTCCACTCATATCCTCATGAATATAGATACAATTTCAAACTTAATCATTTCATCTCATTCATACATACTTCATACAATCACATAATAATCATTCAACAAATTCAATCATTGTCCACATTAAGTACTCATCATATAATACATATACACATATACTTCAACAACTTAATCCAAACAACCAAACAATCCAAACAATCAAACAAGCATATTTTCACCCATTATTCTTACAAAAGATATCTCAACAACATATTCTCATAAAATATTCATGTAACCGTGCTCTATAACCACAAAATAAATATTGTACTATAATGATAAAATAAAGCTCTCCTTACCTCGAAGATGAGCTCACATAGAGATATTGAAAAGGATCAAAATTCACGGATGGAAGTTCTCCTGAGTATCAAGAGATATCCATAAGAACAAAAACATGAAAAACGATCAGAGACACTCAAGTTTAATATGAAGAAACTTACTTGGAGTTGCTTAACTTCAATGTCCAAGTTTGACTTTGAAGAGAAAATGGAGTTTCTGAGACTTTATCTAGGTAAAAGGAAGAGAGAGTTCAGACAAAGCTTAAGAGAAAAACTTGAGTTTGAAATAGAATGAATTTCTCATGCAGAAAATCTCTTAAATACACTTTAGCCTCGCGCGTTCTTGCTTGAGCGAGGGACAACTCGCTTGAGCGACGACATCTCGCTTGAGTGACGGCTTTATTGCTTGAGTGACATATACAGACAGTGGTCTCGCCTATTATTTTATGATATGCTCGCTTGAGCGAGCTCCATTCGCTTAGGCGAGATGGTGTCCAAAGACCATTCTATGTCTCCTATGGGTCCTCGCCTGAGCGACCCATCTCGCCTGAGTGAGATTCCCAGATCGCCTGAGCGAGATCACTCTCGCCTGGGCGAGGTGACAGTTGGGCAACATTTATCTTAAATCGCCTAAGCGAGATAGCCCTGCAATAACATATTCCTGTATGCTCAATCTTGTCTGGGCGAGATTTACCTCGCTTGAGCAAGATCTCCTACACCAAAACTCTTTTAAAATCCTCCAAACTTATATCTAAATGTATTCTAATGCCACTTAACATTAATCAAAATATAATTTACCAAAAAGTGAAAAGAGGATGTTACATTACTCTTACCCTTTTAGGAATTTCGCCCCCAAAATTCACTTGTCTAAGAAAAGATGAGGATATGATTCCTTCATTTTTTCCTCAGGCTCCCAAGTGGCATCTCCTTCATCATTTGCATTCTAGATCACCTTTACCAAGGAAATATCATTATCCCTTAGCTGCTATACCCGATGATCCATAATCTTCACAGGGATAACTTCATATGACAAATTCTCTTGAACTTGGACAGGATCAAGTTCAATCACATGAGAGGGATCCAAAATATATGTTCTTAATTGAGACACATGAAATACAGGATGCAAATTGGACTGATTTGGGGCTAAGGAAATATGATAAGCCACAAGACCAACTCTACTCAGAACTTCAAATGGTTTGATGAATTTAGGAGATAACTTTTGGGATTTCAATGCCCTACTAACTCCAGTAATTGGTGAGACTCCTAAAAACACATGATCACCGACTTGAAATTCCAATGGCTTCCTTCACTGATCATGGTAACTCTTCTGTCTATCGTAGGCAACCTTTATCTTTCCTCTAATCATCTTCACTTGATCATTCTGTTTCTGCAGTACATCAGGCATATACAGAATTGTTTCTCCAGCTTCGTACCAGCATAAGGGAGTTTGACATCTTCTTCCCTATAATGCTTCGTACGGTGCCATGTCGATGCTTGCATGATAACTATTATTATATGTAAATTTTACCAAAGGTTACATTCATCCCACGCTCCTTGTTGCTTCATCATGCCAGCTCGTAGCTAGTCTTCCAATGTTTGGATAGTGCGCTCTGTTTGTCCGTCAGTTTGAGGATGATATGATGAGCTAAGCTTTAACTTAGTCCCCAAAGCTTCTTGCGGACTTTCCCAGAACTTTGATGTGAATCTCAGATCTCGATCTGATCTGATGCTCAAGGGTACTACGGGCAATTTGACTATCTCATTAATGTATACCTCTACTAACTTTTCCAATTTATATTTCATATTGATTGGAATAAAACGTGCAGTCTTGGTTAGACGGTCTACAATCACCCATATAGTATCATGATTCCTCTTTGTTTTTGGCAATCCAGACACGAAGTCCATGGAGATACTATCCCATTTCCATTATAGAATCTCCAATGGTTGTAATTCTCTTGATACTCGCTGATGTTCTGCCTTTGATTTCCAGCATGTTAAACACTTTGCAACATACTCGACAATCTCTTTCTTCATGACGTACCACCAGAAATTTCTTCGCAAGTTATGATACATTTTTATTGTTCCAAGATGGAAACTCAGCTTACTCTTATGCGCCTCTTCTAATATCAATTGCTTCAATTCTTCATTTTGAGGAATGCACACTCTGCCCTTAAATTTGATAAGTCCATTTGAGTCGTGATGAAAATCTGAACCTTTGCTCTCATCATTTGGTTGCACCCTATCTTGCAGATATTGATCTTCTGAGTGAGCATTTCATATTTGCATCAGGAAATTGTTATTGATCTTCAAAGTACACAGGTATAAGCTTTTGGGTTGTACTTCTACCATCAAATTCAAGTCTCTAAATTCTTTAATCAAACTCCTTTATCATTATGGCAGAAATGTGTAGGGATTTCCTGCTCAATGCGTCTGCTACAATATTCGCTTTCTTGGGATGGTAAGATAAGGTGAAGTCATAATCCTTAAGAAACTCCATCCATCGTCTCTGCCTCATATTCAACTCTTTCTGGTCGAATAGATATTTTAGACTCTTGTAATCGCTAAACACATCAAATCTTGATCAAAACAGATAATGCCTCCAGATTTTCAATGCAAATATCACTGTCGCTAATTCCAGATCATGTGTGGGATAGTTGACTTCATAAGTTTGGAGTTGTTTGGAAGAGTACGCGACTACTCTCCCAGATTGCATCAAGACGCACCCAAGTCCTTGTCCAGGAAGCATCACAATATACTTCAAACTTTTGCTCTGGATCCAGGAAAATCAACACTAGAGTCGAAGTTAACCTTTCCTTCAAGTTCTGGAAACTAACTTCGCATTCTTCATTCCACTCGAAGCATTTTCCTTTCCTCGTCAGTTTCGTTAAAGGTAACGCTATTTTAGAAAATTTCTCGATAAATTTCTATAATAGCCAGCCAATCCAAGGAAACTTCTAATTTTAGTGGGAGTTGTAGGTCTCGACCATTATTACTACTTTTGCTGGATCAACAATAATTCCTTCCTTTGAGACAACATGTCCAAAAAAACTACATTTGTCGAAGCCAAAATTCACACTTTAACAACTTTGCATAAAACTGACTTTTGCTTAGTATTCGCAAAACTATTGTTAAGTGTTCAGTGTGCTCCTCATGATTCTTGAAATAGATCAGAATATCGTCAATAAACACTACCACAAATCGATCCAAGAACTCATGGAAAATCCGATTCATATAGTCCATGAACACCGCTAGGACATTGGTCACTTCAAATGGCATGACCAGATATTCATAATGACCATATCGAGTCCTAAAGGCTATTTTAAGGATATCTTCCTTCTTCACTCGGACCTGATGGTAGCCTGATCGCAAGTCGATCTTTGAAAACACTGAGACTCCTCATAATTGATTCATTATATCATCAATCCAAGGAATAGGATACTTATTCTTAATCGTCACTTTATTCAATTAGCGATAATCAACGAACATTCTCATGCTCCCATCCTTCTTTTTCACCAGCAGTACTGGAGCTTCCCATGGCGACACACTGGGCCTTACAACTTGCCTTTTCAACAAATCTTCCACTTGCTTTTTCACCTCAGTTAATTCAACTGGTGACATTCGATATATCGCGATAGATACTAGGCTTGCTCCCAGAATCAAATTGATAGCAAATTCAATCTCTCTTTCCGATGGTAATTCGTTACATCTTCCAGAAAAACTTCCAAAAAATCTTATATGACTCGAATATGCTCGGCTTTCATGGCCTTATCAATCTCAGCAGAAAACAACACCATAAAAGCCTTAGCTTCACCCATATTTAGGAGTCTAGGATTTTTTGGTGTATCATCACCAAAGATTAAAGCTTTCTCCTTACAATCTAACAGAACACGATTGGATGACAACCAATCCATGCCCAAAACAACATCAAGTTAAGAAAGCAGTAAACAAATTAAGTCCACATAGAAATTCCTACCATTAATCATCACAGAACAGCCTAAGCACACAGAAGAATTCACAACAACACTACATGGTAGGAAAGATACTGGTAATCCAAGACAATTCACATAATCCATAGAAATAAAGGAATGTGTGGCACCAGAATCAAACAAGATATCACAGAGTAATTTGGACGTCGTAGACCCACTCACAGTAAAAACCTTGTCCTGCACACTCGGCTTCGCTTCATTACTTGCTCTGGATGCAGGCTGGTTGCTTCCTCTAACACTTCCACTTCGTTGAAGAGTTGACCAACAATTATTTGCAGAGTGCCCTGTCTTCCCATAGATATTGCAAACTAAGGGTGGCTGTAAACAGTTCCTCACCAGATAGGGTCCTTCACATCTAAAGCATCTCAGTGGTCCTCTTGAAAAGTTGGAATCATTGCTGCTACCTCCACAAAATGCAGTCTCATGGGATTAAGACTGATTACCACCAGAATAAGGTCCTCTAGGGAACCTTAGAGGTCTGCGATCTTGTCTCACTGGTCCTTTAATCCAGCTATCCACTGTCTTGCCCTTAGAATTTGCCTCAAAGATTTGGCATTTACTTACCAAGGTTGGCAGATTAGTCAGCTAAAAAATATCGACCGCTACTCGTATCTCTAACCTCAGCCCATTCTCAAACTGGGCGCATAAATCTTTATCTCCATCCTCGTGCTGGAAATGAGGCCAGTACTTCATAAGCTTATGGAATTTGGCAATACTCTCCCACTAACATATTTCCTTGTTTCAGCTTAAGGAATTCCTGAGCATTTTGTTTCTTCAAATCCTCAGGGAAGTAGTTCCCTAGGAAACATGACTTAAAAGATTCCTAATGTATGTATCCTTCTTCTTGTGGTAGAGTTTGACTAGAAAACCTCCACCAGTCCTCTGCTTCACCTCCTAACATTTAGGTGGCATAACCCACCTTGTGCTCCTCACGACATCCCATTGCATTGAATATCTTTTTTATCTCAGCTATTTATCTCTGTGCACCTTCTGGGTCAAATTTCCCCTCGAACTTCGGAGGGTTATGTTTCGTGAATGAAGAGAGTCCATGATACTCTACTGGCTCCGCATCTTGGTTTTGTACCAAGTTCTCTAAGACTTGAGCCATGTGGGCCAAGATCTCATTAGTAGCACCAGCAGGTCTACCTTTACCAGCCATAATTCTATTTTTATAAGAATTAAATATCACATGTTAGCTTTCATTCCCATAAATCTCATATCAAGTTCAAAACATACAAATATTCCAAACATCTCAACCAAGTCAAACAATTCACAACCACTAGGTTGTATTTACAAACAATTTCTAATCAATAACACAGAACACATAACCTCGATGAACTAGTCCCACACTCCAGACTGGTTGGAATGAACTGCTTTGATCCCAAATTTGTAACATCCTTATCTCAAAACCCGTACAATGTATTAATTATTCATAATCATTTAAGATAATACCTCCTTTTTATAATTTATGAATTGATTATAGCAAATTACTGAAAATTTTCTTAAGTTCTGTATGTAAATGAAAATTTCAAAACTTGCAATACTAATATAACAACATTAATAAAGATTGGAAAGAGTAAATAAATATCACAAATACAACTTAGAAGTCTTCATGAGAAATCTGAATATAAAATACACATTTTAGCATTAAATTTTACAAATTATTTGTCAAAATGAATGAAACTTAAAATAATATTTACGTCATTAAATATTTACATCACAAAATCTAATATAAGTTTCAGAGCAGTCTCAAATCATAACTCAGCACTGAAAATCAATCTTATTCATCAACCCTGTGCCAGCTCTCTATCTTGGCCAAATCCTCTAAATCAAGATCATCATCTGAACCTAAATAACGATTTCCTGAATCTGCTCTAACCTCTGTGCTCGTAACGTGCTTGATGGTCCATCGGGTCGGTCTTCTGAGATCGTTGTAGTCGTGATAGGTGAAAAGATAAGTGAAGGCTCTCAGAGTTCTAACCGTACCTCTATACATATATATACATAAAGTTTGGTGTATTCTACTCCTAGGAAAATCAAAAGGGATACTGCAAGAGTAATTCATCTCTATCATAACAAAAATCCTATGTTCATCTTCTATTAGTACAACAAATTTAAAATAACATACTCTCTGGTATTCATTAAATACATAGTTAAACCTAAACCCTAAACCTCAATGTATAGATCTATCTATTAATTTAATCCTTCCTTGAGGTTCTGTCATCCTGATTTCCTAAAATTATTAGTAAGGATAAGCATCTATTCTATCGCTTTTTCAAACATTATATCACAAAATCATAATTTATAGTATACTTGCAACATATCCATATTTACACTAATTTCACATAGCAAATATATTCAAACACACATCATTTACAATTTATTTTCTATTATTCATCCTCTTATTTTGATACGCACTCCCGTGCACTGTGATCACAAATATCGATGCCTTCAGCACTTCTTATGGTCTTACTCGCTAGGTAAATAGTCGCTGGTTAGCCCATGCATACGGATAAACATGTACAATAATTTGGCCCCTTAGCAAAGGCATAGTCAGGAGTCTAGTTAGGAAATGAGTGTGAGGCCATGTGACGCATTCGCTCTCAGAAAGAGTGTGTACACATACGTGAATTTCGCTCACCGCCTTACGTTTTCCCCAAATTTTCATCATCTCCGGACTCTATACCTCCAGTGTATCTCTGTAACTATTCACACTAGATTCCATATACATCTGACTCTTAGGTCAGTTCTCAGAATTATTCTCTTTCTCATTCTTAAGATCATGCTTAGTAAAGCACTTCCAGACTAATTCTATTCCACTCATATCCTCGTGAATATAGATACAATTTCAAACTTAATTATTTCATCTCATTCACACATACTTCATACAATCACATAATAACCATTTAGCATATTCAATCACCGTCCACATTAAGTACTCATCATATAATACATATACACATATATTTCAACCACTTAATCCAAACAAACAAATAATCCAAACAACCAAACAAACATCTTTTCACCTATAAAATATTCATGTAACTGTGCTCTATGAGCACAAAATAAATATTGTACTATAATGATAAAATAGAGCTTTCCTTACCTCGAAGATGAGCTCACGTAGTGATATTGAAAAGGATCAAAATTCATGAATGGAAGTTCTCCTGAGTATCAGGAGATATCCATAAGAACGAAAACATGAAAAACAATCAGAGAAACTCAAGTTTAATCTGAAGAAACTTACTTGGAGTCACTTAACTTCAACATCCAAGTTTGACTTTGAAGAAAAAATGGAGTTTCTGAGGCTTTATCTAGGTAAAAGGAAGAGAGAATTCAGAGAAATCTTGAGAGAAATACGTGAGTTTGAAATAAAATGAATTTCTCATGCAGAAAATTTCTTAAATACCCCTCAGCCCCGTGTGTTCTCGCTTGCCTGAGGGATAGCTCGTTTAAGCGATGACTCTGTCACCTGAGCGAGATATGCAGACAGTGGTCTCACCCATTATTTTCTGATATGCTCACTTGAGCAAGCTTTATCTCGCCTGAGCGAGATGGTGTCCCGAGAGCATGTTATGTCTCATATGGATCCTCGCTTGAGCGACCCATCTCGCCTAAGCGAAATTCTCAGATCGCCTGAGTGAGATCACTCTCACTTAGGCAAGGTAACAATTGGGCAACATTTAACTTATCTCGCTTGAGCGAGAATCATCTCGCCTGAGTGAGATGACCTTGCAATAAGATATTCCTGCACGCTCAATCTCGCCTAGGCGAGATTTACCTCACCTGAGCGAGATCTCCTGCACTAAAACTCCTCTACAATTCCTCCAAACTTATATCTAAATGTATTCTAATGCCACTTAACATTATCAAAATATAATTTACCAAAAAGTGAAGAGAGGATGTTACAATTACAATCTTTGATATTAATCTAAATCCGAAAGAACAATTATCCCTTACAATCTCATTGAAAATATAATTTTAGATCGAATCAACCTTCTTTTATTTCTTCAATTTCACTACCTAAAAAATAATTTGTAAGGGTAAGTATCCTTTGTCCTACTAAATCTTTTATTTTACAAATAAAACAAGTCATGTAGAAACATCATTAAATACAATGTTCACCATAATAATATTAGCTCGTATATTATACCAAGGAATTTACACCAAATCAAACATTATAATATCATATCATTAATATTTTGGCATATGCACTGAGACCATGTCATTTCATATGTCCTTACATAGATCAACATGTCATAATATGTGCATTATACTCATATTAATCAATGCATTACAATACATGTATTATAACTACATCTGTCGATGTATTGCAATGCCTGTATTATAATCACACCAACCAATCTATTATAACTTTTAAGGATTTGGCAAGTGTACCAAGTTTTCAATGTAATATAAAAGGTTGTCATGTCCACAGGGAAGGTTGACACCCAAGTAATTTCAGTTATCCAAATTAAAATTAACAAACTCCTAAGATTCACAAATTTACAACTATGGTTGTTGGTTTTTGGTTGATTGAATGCATGACAATAAAAGTAAGACGACAAAGTGTGAATTTACTAAGATAATAAAATGAAGCGATTGGATTTCATGGCTTAATGAATTTTTAATGCTTTTTTCATATGTAATTACCAGAATAAAATAAAAGAAAAACATATTCCCTGTCTAGGGCAAATTTTTGCAACGTCAAGCTATGTTTCGTATTTAAGTCAGACAAGATCATTTTTTTATTTTTAATTTATCCATTTTATCTAAAATAGGGACAAAATAAGGCAGTGTAACACCCTCTTCTCATTTTTTGGTAATTATGTTTTATTTAATATTAAATAGCATTAGAGTGCATTTAGAAGGAAGTATAGAGGACTTTTGTAAGGATTTTGGTGCAGAAGATCTCACCCATGCGAGCTAAATCTTGCCCCATACGAGATTGAACGTGTAGGAATACCTTGTTGTAGTGTTATCTCACTCAGGTGAGATGATTCTCGCTCAGGCAAGATGATTCTTGCCCAAGCGAGATAGGATAAATTCGGTCCAACTGTCACCTCACTCAGGTGAGAGTGATCTCGCTCAGGCGAGCTGGGGATCTCGCTAAGGCAAGGACCCACAAGAAAAATAGCATGCTCTCTAGACACTATCTTGCTCAGGTGAGGTAGAGTTCGCTCAAACGAGCATATCAGAAAATAGTAAGCAAAACCACTGTCTGCATATCTCGCTTAGGTGACAAAGTCGTCGCTCAAGCAAGATGTCGTCGCTCAAGCAAGAATGCGCGGAGCTGAGGGGTATTTAAGAAATTTTCTGCATGAGAAATTCATTCTATTTCAAACTCACATCCTTCTCTTAAGCTTTCTCTGAACTCTCCGTGTGTATATATGTATAGAGGTACTATTAGAACTCCGACAGCCCTCATTTATCTTTTCACCTATCATGACTACGATCATTTCGGAAGACCAACTCGATGGACCTTCGAGCACGTTACTGGCACAGAGGTCAGAGCTGATTTGGGATATCGTTATCTGGGTTCAGATGATGATCTAGATTTAGAGGATCTGGCTGAGATAAAGAGCTGACACAGGATTAATGAATAGGATCAGTCTTCAGTGTTGGTGTATGAGTTGAGCCTGCTCTAGGTTGTAATTTTGCATATATGTTGTAATTATTTTCGCAATGTAATTATTATTCTAAGTTACATATATGTTGACAAATAGTTTGTAAATTATTATTCTCTATATATAGAATGCATGCACAGTCTCTTAAATTCTAAATTTTGATTATGTTTAATACAACATTTAAAATTTTGTCGTATAATTTATATTAATTCGAATGGAAATATCTATACAAATTACTATATTGTGACAAAGATTTCAGTAATTAGTCATAATAAAGCCAAACATAAATTTTGTATTTTACATCAAATTATAAAGTAAAAAATATACATTATACGGAATTTTAAGATTAGGATGTTACAATTTGGTATCAGAGCAGTTCATCCAAACTAGCCTGGGGTATGGGATTAGTTCATCGATATTATGTGTTTTGTGTTATTGATTAGAAAGTGTTTGATTTGGTTGAAATGTTTGTATGTTTTGAACTTGATATGAAATGTGTTGGAATGAAAGCTGATATGTGACATTTGATTTTTATAGAAATAGAATTATGGCTGGTAGAGGTAGACCTAATGGTGCTACTAATGAGATTTTGGCCTACATGGCACAAGTCCTAGAGAACTTGGTGCAAAACCAAGATGCAGAACCACCAAAGTATCATGGACTCTCTTCGTTCATTAAGCATAACCCTTCGAAGTTCGAGGCAAAATTTGATCTAGAAGGTGCGCAGAGGTGGATAGTGGACATAGAGAACATGTTCAATGCGATGGGACGTCGCGAGGAGTACAAGGTGGTTTATGCCACCTATATGTTGGGCAGAGAAGCAGAGGACTAGTGGAAGTTTGCCGGTCAAACTCTGTCACAAGAAGAGGGGTACATTCAATGGGAAGCTTTTAAGGCATGTTTCCCAGGGAACTACTTCCCTAAAGATTTGAAGAAACAAAAGGCTAAAAAATTCCTTGAATTGAAATAAAGAAATACGTCTGTGGAAGAATACGCTGTAAGATTTCATGAGCTTGTAAAATATTGGCCTCATTTCCAGCACGAGGATGGAGATAAAGATCTACATGCCCAGTTTGAGAATGGGCTGAGGCCAGAGATATGGGTAGCAGTTAGTGTGTTCCAGCTGACTGACCTGCCAACATTGATCAGTAAATGTTGAATTTTTTAGGCTAATTCAAAAGGCAAAACAGTGGATAGCCGGATTGGAGGACTGGTGAGACAGGATCGAAGACCTCCAAGGTTCCCTAGAGGACCTTATTCTGGTGGTAATCATTCTCAGTCCCAGGGGACTGCATTTCGTGGAGGTAGTAGCAATAGTTCTAACTTTTTTAGGGGACCACTGAGATGTTTCAGATGTAAAGGACCCCATCTAGTAAGGAACTGTTCCCAGCCACCACCAGCTTGCAATATTTGTGGAAAGACAGGGGCACTCTATGAGTAACTGTTGGTCAGCTACTCAACAGAGTGAAAGTGCCAAAGCAAGTAGTGTAGCAAAGCTGAGTGTACAAGGCAAAGTCTTTGCAATGAATGGGTCTGATACGTCTAAGTCTGATGAACTGATTAGAGGTAAATGTATCATCAATGAAAGACTTTTTGATGTTTTGTTTGATTCTGGTGCCACACATTCCTTTGTTTCTATGGATTGTGTGAATTCTCTTGGATTGCCAATATCTTCCCTGCCATGTAATGTTGTTGTGTCTACTCCTACAGCTAAGCCTGTTGTGACTTCTTCTGTGTGCTTAGGTTGTTTTGCAATGATTCATGGTAGGAATTTCTGTGTGGACTTAATCTATTTACCGCTTTATGAACTTGACGTTGTCTTGGGCATGGATTGTTGTCATTCAATCGTGTTTTGTTAGATTGTAAGCAGAAAGCTTTAATCTTTGGTGATGATACACCAAGAAAATCTAGACTCCTAAATATGGGTGAATCTAGAAACGTGGGTGAAGCTAAGGCTTTCATAGTATTGTTTTTCTGCTGACATTGATAGGACTATGAAAGTTGAACATATTCCAAAGGTGAAAGATTTTCTGAAACTTTTTCCAAAAGATGTAACAGAACTGCCACCGGAAAGAGAAATTGAATTCTCTATTGATTTGATTCCTAGAGCAAGTCTACTTTCTATCGCACCATATCAAATGTCACCAGTGAAGTTAGCCGAGGTGAAAAAGGAAGTGGAAGATTTGTTGCAAAGGCAATTTGTAAGGCCAAGTGTGTTGCCATGGGGAGCTTCAGTATTTTTCATGAAAAAGAAAGATGAAAGCATGAGAATGTGCGTTGATTGTTGTCAATTGAATAAAGTGACAATTAAAAATAAGTATCCTATTCCTTGGATTGATGATTTGATGGATCGGTTATGAGGAGCCTCGGTATTTTCAAAGATCGACTTGCGATCAGTTATCAACAAATCCGAGGGAAGAAGGAAGATATCCCCAAAAAAGCCTTTAGGACCCGTTATGGTCATTACGAATATCTAGTGATGTCATTTGGTGTGACTAATGCCCCAACAATGTTCATGGACTACATGAATCAAATTTTCCATGAATTCTTGGATCGATTTGTGGTAGTATTTATTGACGATATTTTGATTTATTCCAAGAATCATAAGGAGCACGCTGAACACGTAAGAATCATTTTGCGATTACTGAGCGAAAGACAGCTTTATGCGAAGTTGTCAAAGTGTGAATTATGGCTTCCACAAATCCAATTTCTGGGACATGTTGTGTCAAAGGAAGGAATTATGGTCGATCTAGCAAAAGTAAAAGCAGTGGCTCAATGGTCGAACCTACAACTCTAACGGAGATTAGAAGTTTCCTTGAATTGGTTGGCTATTATAGAAAATTCATTGAGGGATTTTCTAAAATAACACTACCTTTAACAAAATTGACGAGGAAAGGAAAAGACTTCGAGTGGAATGAAGAATGTGAAGTTAGTTTCTAGAACTTAAAGGAAAAGTTAACCTCGGCTCCAGTGTTAATTTTGCCAAATTTGGAGCAAAAGTTTGAAGTGTATTATGATGCTTCAGGACAAGGACTTAGGTATGTCCTGATGCAATCCAGAAGAGTAGTTGCGTACGCTTTTAGACAACTCTGACCTCATGAAGCCAATTATCCTACACATGACTTGGAACTAGCAGTCGTAGTATTTGCACTGAAAATCTAGAGGCATTATCTGTTCAAATCGAGATTCAAAGTATTCAGCGACCATAAGAGTCTGAAATATCTATTCGACTAGAAAGAGCTGAATTTAAAGGAGAGACGGTGAATGGAGTTTCTCAAGGATTATGATTTCACCTTATTCTATCATCCCAGAAAAGCGAATGTTGTAGCAGATATGTTGAGTAAGAAATCTCTACACATTTCTGCCATAATGATAAAGGAGTGGAAATTGATTGAAGGATTTAGAGATTTGAATTTGATGGTAGAAGTGCAACCACAAAGTTTGTACTTGGGTACTTTGAAGATCAATAATGATTTTCTGATACAAATCAAGAATGCTTAATTCAAATATCAATATCCGCAAGATAGGGTACAGCCAAATGATGAGACTCAAAGCTCAGAGTTTTATTGTGACTCAAATGGACTTATTAGACTTAAGAGTAGAGTATACGTTCTTCAAAATGAAGAATTGAAACAAATGATATTGGAAGAGGTGCATAAGAGTAAATTGAGTTTCCATCTGGGAGCAATGAAAATGTATCATGATTTATGAATAAATTTTTTGTGGGATGGCATGAAGAAAGAGATAACTCAATACATTGCAAAATGTTTAACATACCGAAAATAAAAAACAGAACATCAACGAGTACCAGGAGAATTACAATCATTGGAGATTCCTGAATGGAAATAGGATAGTATTTCCATGGACTTCGCATCTGGACTGCTAAAAACAAAAAGGAATCATGATATTGTATGGTTGATTTTAGACTGTCTAACCAAGACTACACGTTTTATTCCAATCAATATGAAGTATAAATTGGAGAAGTTAGTAAAGGTATACATCAATGAGATAGTCAAATTACACAGAGTACCCTTAAGCATCGTATTAGATCGAGATCTGAGATTCACATCAAAGTTCTAAGAAATTCTGCAGGAAGCTTTGGGGACTAAGTTGAAGCTTAACTCATAATATTATCCTTAAACAGATAGAGCACACTATTCAAACACTGGAATATTTACTACGAGCTTGCATGATGGAGCAACAAGAAGCGTGGGATGAATGTCTACCTTTGGTAGAATTCACATATAATAATAGTTATTAGGCAAGCATTGGCATGGCACCGTATAAAGCATTGTATGGAAGAAGGTGTCGAACTCCTTTATGCTGGTATGAAGCTGGAGAGACAATTCAGTATGCGCCTGATGTAGTGCAGAAACAGAATGATCAAGTAAAGATGATCAGAGAAAAGATAAAGATCACCTAAGATAGACAGAAGAGTTAACATGATAACCAAAGGAAGCCATTTGAACTTCAAGCCGATGATCATGTGTTATTGAGAGTTTTACCCATTACTGGAGTCAGTAGGGCATTGAAATCTCGAAAGTTATCTCCTAAATTCTTCATACCATTTGAAGTTCTGAGTAGAGTTGGTCCTGTGGCTTATCATATTGCCTTGCCCCCAAATCTGTCCAATCTGCATCCTATATTTCATGTGTCTCAATTGAAGAAATACATTTTGGATCCCTCTCATGTGATTGAACTTGATCATGTTCAAGTTCAAGAGAATTTGTCATATGAAGTTATTCCTGTGAAGATTGTTGATCGTCGGGTCAAACAACTAAGGGGAAAAGAGATTTCATTAGTAAAGGTAATCTGGAATGCAAGTAATGAAGGAGATGCCACATGGGAGCTAGAAGACAAAATGAAAGAAACATATCCTCATCTTTTCTTAGATCAATGAATTTCGGGGGGCAAAATTCTTAAAAGGGTAAGAGTAGTGTAACACCCTCTTCTCATTTTTTGGTAATTATGTTTTATTTAATATTAAGTAGCATTAGAGTGCATTTAGAAGGAAGTATAGAGGATTTTTGTAAAGATTTTGGTGCAGAAGATCTCGCCCAGGCGAGATTTGCAAGGTAAATCTCGCCTAGGCGAGATTGAGCGTGCATGAATACCTTGTTGCAGGGCTATCTCGCTCAGGCGAGATAAGATAAATTTGACCTAACTGTCACCTCGCTCAGGCAAGAGTGATCTCACTTAGGTGAGTTAGGGATCTCGTTCAGGCGAGATAGGTCGCTCAAGCGAGGACCCATAAGAAAAATAGCATGCTCTCTGGGCACTATCTCGCTTAGGCGAGGTGGAGTTCGCTCAAGCAAGCATATTAGAAAATAGTGGGCGAGACCACTATCTGCATATCTCGTGCAGGCGACAGAGTCGTCGCTCAAGTAAGAATGCGCGGGGCTGAGGGGTATTTAAGAAATTTTCTGCATGAGAAATTCATTCTATTTCAAACTCACGTCCTTCTCTCAAGCTTTCTCTGAACTCTCTCTTCCTTTTTATCTCGATTAAACCCTCAGAAACTCTAATTTCTCTTCAAAGTCAAACTTGGACATTGAAGTTAAGCGACTCCAAGTAAGTTTCTTCGGATTAAACTTGAGTTTCTCCAATCATTTTTCATGTTTGTGTTCTTATAGATATCTCTTGATATTCAAGAGAACTTCCATCTGTGAACTTTGATCCTTTCAATATCTCTCCCTAAGCTCATCTTCAAGCTAATGAGAGCTCTATTTTATCGTTATATTACAATATGTATTTTATGCTCATAGAGCACTATTATGTGAATATAGTATAAGAATAGATAGTTGAGATATCTTTCGTGTGAATAATGGATGAAAAGATGTTTATTTGATGAATTAGACTGTTTGGTTGTTTAGACTAAGTGGTTGGTACATGTTCATATGTATTATGTGATGATTATTCAATGTGAAATATTATGAAACTTATTGAGTGATTTGTGTGATTTTATGAAATATGTATGAGTAAAATGATATGAGAAAATGATGTGGAAATGAAAGATTACAGTTGAAATTGTATCAATGAATATATGAGTGAAATGGAATTAGTTTGAAAGTGTTTTACTAAGCACGATCTTATGAATAAGAAGAGAATAACTCTGAGAATGACTTAAGAGTCAGATATGGATGGAATCTAGTGTGAATAGTTACAGAGATACACTGGGGGTATAGAGTCCGAAGATGATGAAAATCTGGGAGAAACGTAGGGTAGTGAGCGACATTCGCGTATGTGTACACACTCTTTCTAAGAGCAAATGCATCACATGACCTCACACTCATTTCCTGACTATACTCCTAACTATGTCTTTGCTAAGGGGCCTGATTATTGTACATGTTGTATCCGTGTACATGGACTAACCAGTGACTATTTACCTAGTTGAGTAAGACCTAAAGAAATGTTGGAAGCATCGATATCTGTGATCACAGTGCACTGGGAGTGCGTATTGGAATGAGAGGATGAATAATAGATAATAAATTGTGAATGATGTGTGCTTGAATATATTTGCTTTGTGAAATTAGTGTAAATATGAATATGTTGCATTTATACTAAAAATTATGATTTCATGATATAATGTATGAAAAGGGATACAATAGACGCTCATCCTTACTAAAATTTTCAAGAAACCAAGATGACGGAACCTCAGGGAAGAATTAGACTGGTAGATAGATCAGTACATTTTAGGTTAAATTATGTATTTAATGAATATCAAAGAGAGTGTTATTTTAAATTTGCTGTACTTGTAGAAGATGAACCTAGGGTTTTTGTTGTGATAGAAATGATTTCTCTTATAGTATCTCTTTTGACTTTCCTAGGGGTAGAATACAGCAAATCTGTGTGTATATATGTATAGATGTACTGTTAGAACTCCAGCAGCCCTCATTGATCTTTTCACCTATCATGACCACGACCACGATCATCTCGAAAGATTGACTCGATGGACCTTTGAGCACGTTACTGGCATAGAGGTCAGAGCTGATTCGGGAGATCGTTATTTGAGTTCAGATGATGATCTAGATTTAGAGGATCTGGCTGAGATAAAGAGCTGACACAGGGTTGATAAATAAGACCAGTCTTCAGTGTTGGTGTATAAGTTAAGCCTGCTATGGGTTGTAATTTTGCATATATGATGTAATTATTTTGGCAATGTAATTATTATTCTAAGTCTTATATATTTTGACAAATAGTTTGTAAATTATTATTCTCAATATATAGAATGCATGACAGTCTCTTAAATTCTGAATTTTGATTATCTTTAATACAGCATTTAAAATTTTGTCATATCTAATCTGAATGGAAATATTTGTACAAATTACTATACTATGACGAAGATTTCAGTAATTAGTCATAATAAAGCCCTTTACACATAAATTTTGTATTTTACATCAAATTATAAAGTATAAAATATACATTGCATGGAATTTTGAGATTAGGATGTTACAAATGTGACACGTGTCGAGTATTTCGTATATAAGAAATACGAAAAGCCAAAAGAAAAATTTGAATTTAACTTTGCTGCTCTGCCGACACGTGGCCTAATCAGCGACTTTTGTCCCTGAGTCAGATGAAATCACTATTTCGTGTGAGTCAGGGACGAAAGTCCTTGATTAGGCTACGTGTGGGCGGAGGCAACGATCACCACGCAACCCTCTTCTCCCCTCTCCCTTCCTTAGGTCGAAAACTTCTTCTGCAATTTTTGCCATTCACGTACACCAGTAGCATTGTCTTGGTCATTTTAGCGTGATTTTTGAGTGAGTAAAGTTGTCTTTTTGTTCATCCATTGCAAAACTGTCTCCAACTCTGCTTTCCATTGTCGCCAGTCATGGTTGTTGTTGGACTAGAAGGTTGAGCACGTTGGGAGAACTGGTAACTTTTTAAACCGTCTCTGACAACAAAAGAAGATAGGTAGGAGCTGCTCACCGAAGAGAAGTCGTAGACTAGACAAACTGCCATTGCCGTTGGAAACCCTCCGTTGCTAAAAATTGCCATCTTCGAAGGAGATGTTGTCCAAGGACCAAGTTTCTCCTATATATTACGAAGTATAGTACTTTTAAGAAAGAAGAAAACAGAGAAATAAAAGTGAGATTGAAAGATTGAACTTTAAAGAACTTATTTGGGATCAAAAGGAAAGGACTTTAGAGCTCAGATTCAGAAGAGATTCAAGGTTCAAAGGAGTTTTCTCTGAGGAATGGAAGTGAGAGAACAGAGAAAGAAGTGTGAGAAAGGTTTCTTGGCTTTCAATACAAGTTTTAGAATAAAAATACCTTAAATATCCTTCAAAACTCACGAATTTTTACTTGAGCGAGAAAATTAGACAAAAATTGATTGAGCTAAAACATAACAGAGAGCTGCCCATTTCTATCCTGAATTTTTGCTTGAGCGATGAATTTCTCGTTTAAAAAAGAGTACAGATGAGAAAATTTGATCCATTCTCACTTGAGCGAAAAATCTTCGCTTGAGTTAAAAGGAATATTCTCTCTCTTTCTTTTTTTTTAAGAAAACTCTTTCATTTTGAAAATAAGAAAAATGCAAATGAAAATTAAGGTATTACAATTAGACATGTAGAATAATATTATGTTTGAAATTATTTTACAAATACAGAATGAGTCAAATTATTATAATTGTATATTGGAAATGAAGAATATTTGAAAAAAAATGAAGGTGTGACTTTTGAAGGGAAACACAAAAACGATCAAGATAAGATGAGGAATAAGTTTTGAAATTTTGAAATGAAAAAAAATCATGAGAAATTGAATCTTTCTCATAATCATGTTATATTTAGATTAATTTCACGTTTTTAAATTGATTCAAGTGCTAAACAATATACTTCATATGACGATGAAGATATTAATTGCATGATTAGTGCATATCAACAATAAAAGTAATACAATCGTTATTGGGTTATCTGTAGATGTTGCAATTGGTGAGAGTTCAACGTCTGCCTAACAAATGTTGGACTTAAATTTATCAATGTTACAAAAGGTACAAAATTTTTTATTAAATTATTTTTATTTAAATTATTTGTTATTTAAATTATTTGTTATGAAAACAGATATTTACTAAATTATTGCAATTTTATAAAAGTGGAAATGAAAATGAATATGAAGATGAAGATGGTGATGATGAGGATGTTGATGAAAAACAAATTTTATTAGACAATTCATCTTATATTGACTTGAATAGTAATTTTGATTTGAATTTAAACTTATCACAACAAAGTATTAATATTATTAATGATTGAGATTTTTATTAGGACATAACTGCAAAAAAAATCAATTTATTTCTACAATAATTACATTTAAATACAAAAAAATAAATTCAATTACATTTAAATACAAATAAAATAAATTTAATTATTTAATTCTAATGTATTTATTATTACATCTATATTATTTTATTAGAACATAATTACAAAAAAAATCTATTTATTTCTACAAAAATTATATTTAAATACAAAAAAATCAATTAATCAATTAATAAATATAAATTCACTTATATAATATTATTTTGAATTTTAATTATAATAGTTATGAAATAAATTAGTTATACTAACCTCTTAAAGATCACAAAAGCTAAGAAGAGAGAAAGTTGTAGAAAAATATTGTTGGAGACAATGGCGGTAATATTAATTACAACAATAATAGTAGTGTCAATAACAATAATGGTAGCATTTGTAGAGTAACAAATATAGAGAAAATGGAGAAAGAGAAGAGAAAATTATAAAATAAGTTGGGTCCTAAGGGAGGGAAGGGAGAGGGAAGAGGTGCTAGTACAAGTAGGTACTGTTGACTGGTATAACACATGGTTCAATCCTATAAGTTTTATCTCAGATAAAAAAGATTCGTCTATATCAAAGATGAAACTTATAGAAATTGTGTCATGTGTTAAAGTTGTTCCCATTTAAATTTAATTTAAAAATAAATAAACTTTATCTCTAATATAGACAAAATTTAACAAATTTTTCATAGTGCCCTAATCTCCTATTTTTATCTCTTATGTGATAAAACTTAATTAAAAAAAAATTGTTTTTTACAGTGTGTATTGACAAAACTTTCAACAACATGATAAAAAGGTCCATAAAAAAATTTTTTAAAAAAGTATTATTTTAATATATTTTTAAAAAAAGTATTATTTTATTATTTGGTTGATTTTAAAAATCCTAGATTCAGTACAGAAGTTAAAATAGTATTAAAATAAACTTAATTTTATGACTCTACAAACATAAAACTCAATGTGTTTAGTATTTGTCATCAACATAATTTCATAAAAACTAACGTATAATAACTTTTTAATTAGTTACATTATCATTAAAGATAAAAAAATATTGAATTAAAAAATTTTAAAATTTATTTTTAATAAAACTAAAATTAAAATATTCTAAAAATATAAATATATTTATCCCATTACTTTCTGAGTCGTTTAAGTTTCAAGTCACCAGACACAGAAGGGGTTTAGATGGGATGGATGGCCATGGTCCCACGCGGTTAGTTAGGAGTTATTTTGATTTCAAAGGGTCGGCATTTTTTCAATGCAAAGACTAGTGACGCTGATTCCTTTTTTTATTGTGAAGAACAAAGGTAGTCCGTTTTATGTTTCGGATAGTTCAACTTCGTTGGTGTCCAAAACGTTTTATTTTTATGGCTAATAATAAACAAAAGATTTATAGCACTTTATTATGTGTCAGTGTTTTACTACTATGGGCTTTTACGTGTCCTGTTAGTGCTCTGCATTTCAAACGAGGCTTCCTCGTATCTTCCTATCCTACTCACATATGTATGTATATATTGAGGCTTTGGGTTCTCTCCTCTTTCACCGTAACTAGTGTAATATTATTGGGATTCTGAGAATCGTTAATTTAAAGCTTTGATGTCATCGAAAATGCAGTCTCACAAAGAGCACGAGGGTGACGATGGAAGAAGTCATAGAATTCCAATTCAACAGTTTAAACAGAGACACGGTGATCCAAAGATAGTAACTTTTAGGTACTGTGAATTGTTACTTAAGCTTGAATGACTTGGCCATTTTAAATTTGAGAACTTTTTGTTTATGTACTATTTGATAAAGACTCTATGTTGTCTAACATTATTACATTTAAATTAACATATTTTTTTAATGTGTTTTTAATCACAAATTTACTTTGGTATCTTTGGAGATGAAGTCGAAATTTGATGTTTTTATAACAATTGTGCAGTGGCTTTAATGCGCTGAGAGGGCTGGGGACGAATCATGAGTTGTACCTGGAACGTTTATTCCGAAGAGTGGTAAGAAGTTTGTGTGGCTATTATGTTATAAAACATCGATTTTGACACAGATTATATTCTCTTTCTATTTATCTCAGCTAGTTCTGAGCATCTGCATTTGAAATTTAGAAGTACTTACAAAACATCAATTTTGACACAGACACGGACACACAGCTAATGTTTAAATTATAGGACATTAAGACTATATATATATATTGCTAAGAGTCTTAAGATAATATTTGTCCATCGCAGAAGAAAGAAAATGTGTAAATTTTAATATTTTAACCAATTTTTTATAAATATAATATCTAGTATTGAAGCAATGTCTCGTCTGTGTCAGAATCGTGTTCTACCCTGTTAGAGCCGTCCAGAACGACAAAAAAAAAAAAACACATGCAGACCAATATTCACCCAACACAAACCATATCGCACCATTGTCAGTGTTGCACTGGACACCCAAACATTCCACTGCATAGAAGTTTCAGTGCTCCATAAGAAAGCACTTATCCCATCTAAACTTCAGTTCAAAAACACAGTATATGAAAACTTCCTCAATGTTCTCCACGTCCTTGCAGTTGCGAACTTGTGCTTCCTCAAATACCCGTTTTTGCATGGATTTTTTTTCCTCTAATTTATTTTTTAAGTTAAAATAAAAAGAAAATTACCAAATAAGGAAAAGATGTGCAGGGGAATAAGTATTTTAGAAGTACTGAAAGTTTACTTGAAAAGTAGAAGCGTTAGCCAACTTATCTTGTTTTCTTCTAATTTGTTTTAGTTCTTTCCGCTGAAGCATCTTGATAGGTCTATAAGTAGGCATGCTTGTATTTTGATCTGAATCAGTTTTAAGATAAAAAAAAAATCATCTAATTCAAATATAGAAATTATTTGTGCCTTATTTTAGATCATTTTAAAAATAATACTACATTCAAACCAATTCAATTTAATTTTTTACAGTTTAAAAGAGATTGGTTATTTTATTTTTTACCTTTTTGTATTTTGAGGGTTGAACTTATCTTTTAGTAAAACAATGAAATAAGAAGTTAAATGCATAATAAAATTTATTCGAAGTATTAATTCTTATTATAAATTACGACTTGATCCAAATTATAAATTATAATTCAAAATAATGTTAATTTCTTTTATAAAAAAGTACTTATAATAAACTGAACAGTACCTCAACTTTAAGTTAGAGTTTATTTGAGGAAATAACAAGAAAACAATGATTTGGTTTGCTTCGGTATGAATATAAAAATAAAAACTGGAATGGTTTTTTTCTCGATTAATAACTTATTTGTTTTATTTTAATTTTTTTGTTTGATTAAATGAGTTGAAATTATTTGTATGAGTTGAAATAAGCACCAGGTATCTAAATATGTAAGAGTTTGATGTACGTGAGAATTTTTTTAAACTTCCAATCATGGTTACCTAAATAAACCTTGGCATATATGTATGTATGACCCAGGTACGAGAGGAGGTGGAACATAAATTCCAGGAACATCTATATTCAAGGTTTGTTTCTCTTATCCAACTATGTTCATGAAAAATAATGGTGGTGTGCTTTATATTATGTAGTTGGTTCTGTTTCTTGTTGAATCATAAATTGATTAAATTCCCTCCATTATTTCATTATTTGTTTGACGTTTGACGTTTGACGTTTGATATTCTTCTTTTTAAAGTTGGTGCAGGGGAATGGGTAATCCGGCAAGCACATCAAGAGCCACACCCTTGGAATTGCGTTTCATAAATAAATTGCCTGATACAATTTTCACCTTTTCTAACATGACAGCAAAGGATAAAACACCCATTCAAATTGCTCTCTTTGATGTTAGATCTCAGTCAATCGTTAATGTTGGTCCCCTCTCTTTTGTAAAGACAGAGATATGTGCCCTCGATGGTGAGTTTGGTTTCAATGGAAGTGGGGATTGGACTGAAGGTGAATTCAATGTCAATATCTTGCGCGCGAGAGAGGGTAGAAGGCCATTATTGAATGGAGATAGGTTTAGTACTCTGAAAAATGGGGTGGGTTGTATCAATAAAATTATGTTCACAGATAACTCAAGATGGACAAGAAGCGGAAAATTTAGGTTGGGAGCCAAAGTTGTGCAACCAATTTCCAGTGAAGCAAACATCAGGGAAGCTAGAAGTGATCCTTTTGTTGTTAAAGATTACAGAGGAGAATGTGAGTCTTCAAATTTACTTTCTGCTTCTCATGTTTTGTTGCCAACAAGGACATTTCTATTGTTTTCGTTATTGACAATTTTGTAACTATCTTTGTCTATTTGGAAAACTAACAAAAATGAGGTGAAATTTTGTCATTTTAGCGAACAAGAAACACTACCCTCCTTACTTGCATGATGAAGTTTGGCGTTTAGAGAAAATTGCCAAAAATGGACCTATCCGTGAGCGGTTATCTCTTCATGGAATTGACACCGTTAAGGATCTCTTGCGGTTATACACGACAAACCCATCTTCGTTGTCTGAGGTAAAACTTCAATTTTTTTGGTGTAATAATCACTCATTACTTCCTTAAAACATATAAATAATTAATGAAACTCGTACATAAAATATGTACCTTCACCTTGAACTTTTGCTCTGGAGAGTAGATTGCCAAAATTTCCAAGACTTCATGGGAACATATTATTAAACATGCTAAGACATGTTTAATAGACGATGTCAAGCTTTACGTCTACCGCACAGCTGAGCAATCGATGGGCTTGCTTTTCAATTGCATCTACGTTCTTGTAGGTGTGACATTTGATGATCAAAGTTATCGTTCTTTTGATTCTCTCACCCCCAAAGAGAAGGTATACATTCATATCATACTCAAAATGCGATAAGAAACAGTCTTTTTTAAAGAAAACATTACATTCATATCTAAATCAAAGGTCCCTTCTTCCATTGGCAGCATTTGGTGGAAATATTGAAGCGTCAAGCTTACAAAAATGTGGACAATTTCAAACTAATTGATGAGACATCATTGAGCTGCTTAAGACCATTGGAATGTCTAGGAGCCGGGCAGTCTCATGGAACAGGGCTAGGTCTTCAACCGTTGAATATCTCTACAGGACAAGAAGGTATATCATAATCAAGCCTTTAGAATAGTGGGAGCACTATACAACTTTCTTGTTTTCTATGCACATGTTTTTTAGATATAGCCTAAGAAGTATGGGTACACGATAAGAGACACAAATGCAATAAAAGGACCACGAGGAAAAGATAAATTTAAAGAATTATGTGACACAACGCGACTATAATATATAAAATTAGTAAAAAATAATATAGAAACACAAATCTTAAAAGAAAAGAGAATTTTAATTTTAGTATAGGTGATTTTAGATATGATAAAATTATATAATTATTATAATATTCGCATCTCTGATGATAGAATAGTTAAAAAATAAAAAAATAAAAGTAAATGTGTCTGACATAAATACATATCTGACACGACACGATATAAATACTTGTCTTGTGTAGGTTACAAAGGAACATGGCCAAATTATGCTCAACCATATGCCTCAACTTCATATACGGATGGAGCACATAATTACCAACCCTTTGTTGATCCACTTCTAGACACAAGAGAAATGCAACCAAATAGTTCAGTAGAGGGTGGTTTTTTCTCTAGCGGATCGCATTTGCCAGTTCTGAAAGATGGTTATTCAACGGAGAATGACGGTTCACATGTTCAATTCACAAATTGTGGTGCAACAGGGGGCCAAGAAAATGCCTTTTACTTTGCCTCTTGTGATGAATTTGACAACATGAGAGCAGACTTTTGGCATTCTCATTTCTTCAATTCTACTGGGAACATACCAAGCAATGAAAAACCCAAAACATTGTGGTGTAAGATTCGGAGTGTTCTCAAGTGTGTCATATTAGCCAAAAGGGATGTCGCTGCCAAAAAGAATGCCGAGCTATTAAACTTCTACTATTAGACTATTTTTGTTGTTCTTGTTTGGCTTCTCTAGCTAGAATGCATCTACAAGCTCCATAGATATCATACAAATAGTTTTGCATTTGTGTTTCTTGTAGTTTACCCACTTCAAAGTCAGATGCAGTGTAGTATCAACAATGTCTTGTATGCTTTCTGGGATTATCTAAACGCGGGATTTATTGAAAAATTGGTCAGTGTTTCATGCGTATGCACTTTTTTTTTTCTTTTCATAGCAATTGTTTGAACATTGCATAAACACATGAAATGTGAAGAATGTTCAATAAAGTATTAATGTAATTGATAAAAAAAAATATTTATTCATTATAAGAAAACGAAATATAAAAGCATAACCATTTAAATTAATATATTTAATAATAATAAAAAATATTTGATTGTAATTATTATTTTAATAATAATATAAAAAGTAAAGATATCTTTTTAACCTTAATAAATTCATAAAATTATGTATTCAAAAGTGTGTTCCTAATATTCTTTATTTAAAAATATTAATGTTGAATAGAAAAACTTAACTATTAATAAAAATAAAAAAATTATAATTTTTCTTCAATTGATTAATAATTTAAGCTTAAGCTACAATATTAATTTGATTTAATATAAAAGTTAAAAAACGTATTATATAATGAAAAAAATTGTAATTATCTAAAAATATTGGTATTATAGAATTTTTGTTGGCCTTGTTTTTAGGAACACATTTTTTTAAATACACTCGTTCTGATTGGTTTACTTTTTAAGAAATCAAAACACTTATTTTATAAATTGAACCTTTTTAAAATTTACTTTATTATTGAAAAATTAACCAATTATAAAAAATATGTTAAAAAGTATACTTAGATTGTGTTTTTTAACATTGCTTTTTTAAGACTCATTTAGTAAAAATGATAAGACAATTATATTATTTGACTTTATTTTTAATATTTGTTAATTAATAGAACATGATAACTTATCTTACTGACAAATCTTATTTTATAATTGTAGTTCATATTCTTATCTTGATCGAAGGTAATGGATTATAAAACATCATTATACGATAACTTTTTTTATTATATTTTTACTCATACTTTATATTTTTTAACATCACAAAAATAATTATTTAAAATTTTTTATAATATTTTTTATAAAAAATTAGATGGAAATTTTTAATAAAATATAAAATATATTTTAAAATTTGTTATAACATTTTGTTCTAATTATAATTTTACCTAAAATAAAATCTTAATTGTAAAAAATTTGAATAAAATTATAATAATTTAGTATCAAAATTTAATATAACATGTTCATAAAAATATTTTAAAATTATATATATATTGAAAATTAAAATTTTTAATAAAAATTATTTTAAAAAAGTATTTTAACTTTAATCAAGGAGTAATGTTGTTATTTAAATTTAATTGATATTTTTCTATTTTTATTTATATCATTAAAAATATAACATAAGTTCAATTTGGATAAACTTTTAAAGTTCTTATAGAATAAAAAATAATATAAAAATAAATAATTTTTCATAAATTATAAATAATTTGAAATTTATTATTTTTTTAGAAATTTTTTGATTTAATTTAAAGAAATAAATAATTTTTAACCTATAAAAAAATTTTATTAATTTTTTTCTTCTATAAAACTTTACCTGTGAGTTTACCCAAATTTAGTCATAATGTTATCGATTTTATTATCGTAATGGACATAAACATATGATAGAATAATAATTTATTATTATTTATTTTCATTTATATTATATTATTTTTTATTTTATTATGTTCACTAAATATGTCATTAAAATATTTATTTATTTATTTTGATGGACTGGTTATAGATGCAGTATGTAACATTTTTGGGTTTTAAAAACAATCGACGCTTAAAGGGGGCCCAAGTTTATATTATCGTTTGGGTAAATAGTTTTTGGGTAATAAAGGAAAGCCCTACTATTTATTCATTGACGGAAAAAAAAACATGGCAAAGGCCTACTAGCTTTTCAGTTTGGAAATCGAACTACAATCTCCAATCATAGTAACTTTTTCCCTCACCTCGTTCCAATTCAAACTAGTGGCACTTTGGAAAATATGAGCCGATCCATGTCCACATTGGTCCCAACCTCTGCCTCCACTAACACCATTGTATATAAACCTTTCCCTTTTCTTTTCAACTGTTCAAACTTTGCCAACAAAACCAAAATCACTTCGTATCTCTCGCTCTCGACATATTCCGTTTATTTGAAACCCTACGGTTAGGTTCACAATCAACAACAACCACTAGCGCAGTACAGTTAGTGCAGTACAGTGCTTCTTAGTTCGTACGGTTCCCGTTTATTGCTTCTGAAACGATGTCGTATCGACCAACCGGGAACTCCAGAACCGATGTTCGCCGGAACCGATACAAGGTGGCAGTAGATGCCGAAGAAGGTCGGAGACGGCGGGAGGACACCATGGTGGAGATCCGCAAGAATAGAAGAGAAGAGAGTTTGCAGAAGAAGAGGCGCGAGGGTCTTCAACCTCAGCAACAGATACCTTCATCCGGTCACTCTACTCTCGTAGAGAAGAAGGTCAATTTTCGTGTTCTTTTCTTAATATATGCTATATTTGTTTTTCTATCACTGTGATTGTTTTATTCGTGTCATTTTTATAATAATAATAATAGAAAATTTTGATAGCACTAATTTGTATGATAAATTATAGTTGCTTTTCTGGGTTGCTGCAGTTGGAGCACCTACCGTCAATGGTTGCCGGTGTTTGGACTGATGATAATAACCTGCAGCTGGAGGCAACGACGCAGTTTCGGAAGCTACTTTCGATTGGTTCGTGATTGGTCTCTCTAACACATTTGTTGTTTAGTGAATTTTAATGAAATTTTGATTATTTTGTTTGTTGTGCTTCAGAACGTAGTCCACCGATTGAGGAGGTTATACAGACTGGTGTAGTTTCTCGCTTTGTTGAGTTTCTGATGAGGGAAGACTTTCCACAGTTGCAGGTTTAATCTCTATATTGTATTATTTGTCTGTTTAATTAGAAATTTGAATATTGCTCCTGCTGACATTCATTGGCTGTATGTTGCAGTTCGAGGCAGCTTGGGCTTTGACAAATATAGCTTCTGGAACATCTGAAAACACCAAGGTGGTAATTGATCATGGGGCTGTCCCAATTTTCGTGAAGCTCCTTGCTTCTCCTAGTGATGATGTCCGTGAACAGGTATATTTTACATATTACATGTATCTTAACAAAATTACATGTCTATTGAATACGAAAACTCAAAGATCTAGACTTTTTTGTGTTAATGAAATTAAAAGGGTAGCTCTTGACTATGAAACTTGTTTATTCGTCTTGATTTTTGGATTTGGGTTTTTTTTTCTGTGGGTGTAAAATGGAGAGGGGGGGGGGTAATGCTTGTCTGTTGTGATGAGTGTTTTTTTTTTTATTAATAGGCAGCGGACAACATTAGCAGGAGAACAATACCTTGTAGTTGCATTGTACCGTGCTATCATTTTTTAAAAGCTTAACATTTTGTCCTTGGTGTTTTGCATACTCAGGCAGTGTGGGCCTTAGGTAACGTTGCTGGGGATTCTCCCAGATGCCGTGATCTTGTTCTCAGTCATGGTGCTTTGCTTCCTTTGTTGGCACAACTAAATGAGCATGCCAAGCTTTCTATGCTTAGAAATGCTACCTGGACACTTTCAAACTTCTGTAGGGGGAAGCCACAGCCTCCTTTTGATCAGGTATGAAAATATGAATTGGTTAATCTTTCTGAATAATTAATTATTGATGAAAATGTTTTTCACCCGTTTTCTTTATGCTGTTGTATTGCTCCTCTTCTAAGATGAAGGGCTACATATGTAGTAATCATAGTTGAAATTTGCATGCTGTCTCGTAGGATGAAAGAAAAAGGCATATGTATATTTCTGTTTTACTTTTGAATGTTCTTGTTGAATCAATTGTATGTATCTACCCTATAGATTAGAATGTTATGCTTTTGCTTTATATTGATACCTTGTTAGAGTTGATCTTTTGATCCAATGTACAACATCCTTCTGCATTTTCTTCATTTTATCTATGTGAAATCTTTCTTGCATTTCTTTTATGAAGTTGAAAAGTGTGCTGTTAGGCACTGAAACAAAAGTTTAAACTAGGAGAAATAAGGCAGAGAAGGGATGAGGAAGGAAGTAATGAAAGAATAGTCATTAATGTGTCAAAATTAATTTGTGGACTGAGCATACCAGAAAAGACATCTTGCAGTGTGTGAATGGAGAGGGTCCTTGCTGGGGGAAAATTGAATGTTTATTTGTGTATGTAAGGGGTCATGTGAGGGAGAGGGAAGTTTGGAAAGTAAAGGCCCCTTTGGCCAGGGGGGAGGAGTGTGTGCTCTCTAGTGTTCAATTTTTTTCTTTTTTTCTTTTTTTTTTCTTTCTGCCTTGGTTGGATTTGACTGTATTTTCAGCTTATCAGAAATTTCTTTTTATGAGGAGATGGGTTTCACTTTTACTAGCTGTCTGTGAAATTATACTGGTTGAGTAACATATCCTAGTTGAGTAGCCATTATAATCAAAACTTTGCCTGCTGTACTTGTTTGTGAAATCCATAATATTGAGCAAGTGACATGGTAATGGCCAAACTGGTTAGTCATGGGCTCATAATACCAATGAAAAAAATATCTAGGGGGTTATCCATTGGCTCAATCATTGGTTTTCCAGTATTTGTGTTCTTCTTTGTGTTGTGTCTTCACTGATTGATTTTAAGATGCTAATATTCTCTATTTCACAGATCATACATTTTAATTTGTCTTTTTCATCAGGTTAAGCCTGCACTTCCTGCTCTTGCCCGTCTTATCCATTCAAATGATGAGGAGGTATTGACTGATGCATGTTGGGCACTTTCATATCTTTCTGATGGAACAAATGATAAAATTCAATCTGTAATTGAAGCTGGTGTTTGTCCCCGACTTGTTGAGCTTCTTCTGTGAGTACTCCACTTCTCAAATATGGCTATGGAAATATGCTTGTGCCCATGTGTCGTTTTTCTGTCAAATTCTAAATGCCCTACTCTTGTTCAGGCATCCTTCACCTTCAGTGCTGATTCCTGCTCTTCGGACTGTTGGAAATATTGTCACTGGAGATGATATGCAAACTCAGGTATTAAGTTCAGGATCGTCTCTTGTGGTTGTTATGTAGAACATGTTACTTTGCCTTTCTACATTAAGGAATGAGGAAAGCAGTGATATATTTGCAATATCCTTTTTGGTTTTCCTTTTGTTTTACACGTGAACCTGTAGCATAATGTCTCCATTTTTCTTTTCACTGTTGGAGTTGTATTCTCATTGTTGTCAAGCACTTATATTGTGGTTTTTTTATTGATATTTATTATCTGATTCTTTTTTGCTGTCTGATTGGTTAAGTTTTTGTTTGCTTTCAATATTACTAGATCTTTGTTGTACTGTCATTCCTCTTACCCCTTGTGCACCCATTCATCAAAGTCAAATGTTATTGCGAGAGTGATAAGCTATTAAGCTAATCCTCCTCTTGTGGTGCCGTATATTGATAGGATTCAATTGTGAGGTACGGGACTTGAGTTCCACATTGAAAGTATGGGACTCTAAGTGGGGTTTATAAGGCCTTGGACTCCAACTACAATAGCAAGCTTTTGTGGTGTGGTTCTCTCAAGGTTCTTATCAATTGGTATCAAAGTCTTCCACCATGTCTCCCAGCTGCAAATTATCACTGCAGGTAGTGATGCCAGCATTGCTGTGTTTGCTCAGGACTAGTTGAAGGGGCTAGTGCACAGCCAGCCTGTGTGAGCGCTGGGGCTGTGGAGCGTAGTGGGATGTTAGGATTCAATTGCAAGATATGGGACTTGAGTCTAATGTTGGAAGTGTGAGATTCTAATGTGGGGTTTATAAGGCCTTGGGTTCTCAAACTACAATAGCAAGCTTTTGTGGTGTGATTCTTCCAAGGTTCTTATCATATATAGATAATGGATTTGTACTGTTATAAATTAGGTTTCAGTATTGAAATATGTTCTGTGATGTTTTAGTTTTCAGTTTCTATTTGTCTTAACCTGTATTTTCACCCCATAGGTTATTATCAACCATCAGGCTCTTCATTGCCTTCTGAATCTGTTGACTAATAATTATAAGAAAAGCATCAAGAAGGAAGCTTGCTGGACCATATCAAACATCACCGCTGGGAATAAACAACAGATTCAGGTATAGTTACTTGTTTACTTTATGATAATTACAATTTGAATTTCCCTTAAGTTCTGGTGGCAATAATATTTTCTTCAATTCCTGATAAATTGAATATGCATAGGCTGCGATTGATGCTAATATAATTGGTCCTTTGGTCAATCTGCTTCAAAATGCTGAGTTTGATATCAAGAAAGAGGCTGCTTGGGCCATCTCAAATGCTACATCTGGTGGTTCTCATGAACAAATCAAGTATGGGGGAACATTTGTGTTTTTAATATTTCACGGGATTATTTATAATTTTTTTCTTAGCTTGATATTTATCATTTTCCCTGGTTTTACAGGTACCTGGTAAGTCAAGGGTGTATTAAGCCCTTGTGTGATCTTCTTATCTGTCCTGATCCTAGGATTGTGACAGTTTGTCTGGAAGGCCTTGAAAACATCTTGAAGGTGGGAGAAGCTGATAAAAATTTAGGCAATACTGGTGACGTGAATCTATATGCTCAAATGATTGATGATGCTGAGGGGTTGGAGAAAATTGAGAACCTCCAGAGTCATGACAACACAGAGATTTACGAAAAGGCTGTGAAAATTCTTGAGACATACTGGTTAGAGGAAGAAGATGAGACTATGCCTCCAGGGGATGCTTCTCAGTCAGGGTTCAACTTTGGTGGCGCTGAAGCTCCTGCTGTGCCTTCCGGTGGATTTAACTTCAATTAGAAGACATTTGTGCTTCTACTGGGGTAACATCTTATATCTGGCTTTGTGCTCGTTTGTTCGTAAATTTTTGGCAATTTGCTTGTTTGTCTTTTCTTCAATTGTTGCAATGATTATTCAGAATTCTTTTAATTGCAGGAGTTTTGGCTGGTCTATCATTAAAGTCCTCCATTATGACGGGACAACAATTGGGGGACAAGTCCATGTCCTGTCACTGTCCTTGGGTCGTACAAGGTCCAGCATTGGTAAATAGATGGTTGCTGGATTGGCTTGGGTTTTTCATATCTCATGTGAAAAATGCGTCGTGGCTATATTTTTTCGCCACTGTAGAGAATACTATAATTCTCTTTCTGCCAAGTGATTATTCCACAGAATTAATTAATGTTCAGTCTCGTGATTTTTCCTTTGTTATATGTCAGAATGGGAATCAGTTACAGTTACGATTGTGGGTTTTTTGGCAAATGCCAAATGCTATTACCTGTCCATTACTATAGTAGGAATGTTTGAGTCTGCTTTACCCCCCTCCCCTTGTAAGCCTTTTTTTGTCGGTGAAGTTCCCACCAAAGTTCAATTATTCATTACGTTGTCTTGGTCCTGGTACATTTTGTAGTACTTTAGTACTATGTTTTCAATAGAAAATATCATGCAGCAATTATTGTGCATTCTCAATTATTTTTAGTAGCTCTCCGGCCGTCACACGTTTAATATTATCTTATATTATGAATCCTTGATTTTACGCCGATTTTGCCGACAGAAAACGCAAGACGGATTCGTGGGTTTAATGGAGACTCCGAACCCCCTCAGTGCCATGTTGAAGGTTTCAAACACTGTCGTTTCATATTTTTACCCAAAGAAAAAAAAAACATGAGCGAACTTCTTTTCTTCTTTCGTCCTAGCGGGAACTTAGCAAGCACTCTGTTTTGGTGCCTTTTGCATTTGCTTAATTTGCCGCATTTTCATACTCTTCGCTTAATGTTAGGGAAACTGACTCGTTTAAATACCATACGAAGTAAAGATGATATTATTCTTCTGTTGACACTATACTGAACTTAAGCAGTCAAGTTTAAATGATGGTAAAATTACACATTCTTCGGTTAGGATGTTCTACGCATATTAAGATGATATTTTGATATAAAAGGAAAATCAGAAAGCACTAATAATTTATTTTATTTCATAAATATCAAGGAATGGTGAATTTACACGTAATTAAGCGAATGAGTGTGAAGGGTGATTATAGATAATCATTATCTAATCAAATTCAAATACCTCTTACAGCATTTCGTGTTCAAATCAACATATAATATCCTTTATATATTATATTGATTATTTTAATTAAAAAACTACTAAATAAACTTTTCTATTTATTATGTAATAAATAGTTTTCATTTTTTTTTATAATCAAGCCTCTTTTCTTTAACTTTTGGACAAAAATATTATTTATCCATCAGTTTGAAAGTTCTAAGATAACATCAGTTATTAACTTTTCAATTATTGCATTCTTATTTTTGTCTAAAAAGAATGTTAGTAATACACTTTTTGAAAATGTTTTTATCATAATTCTAATGATTTATTAGTTTTTTTAAAAAAATTTAAAATAAATTTAGAAAATAAGTATTTTGACTTTTTAAAAGAGACCAATTACAAAACAGTTTGAAGAATATATTTTAAAAAACACATTACTTACATTTTATTTTATTTAACTTTTAAATATTTTTTTACATTATAAATGAAAAAGATTAGAAGTTATATTAAAAAATAATAATTTTAATAGTTATATTTCGTAATTTATGCATTATTTTCTTAAATGGACTGATAAATAGAAATACACAATAATACAGTATTAAACAAAATCGTTTGCAATAATCTTGTAATAAAAAAAATATTAACATCATTTTCTAAGTTTAATTTTAAGCATCTAAATTTAATAAAATTTAATTAAAAAATAAATATAATTTTAAATAGAAAATATTTCATTTACTAATAAAATGTTATATTTTTATATACTTAAGAACAGTTCTAAAAATTGATGTCATAAAAAATATTGCGCTTTTAATTTACTTTGAACCTTCAAAATCGAAAAAAGACAACAGGTCAGGGAACGGGGGAAAAGTGAAAGCGCAACGTTGGGGAAATATAGTTGCCTACTTGCTTTTGTAATGCTCCGGATTTCAATCTTCTTCATTTTTTGCGCATTGTTCATTTGAGATTTACTTAATTGAATTTGAATTCACTTAAGTGACACACATTTAGTTTAAACGAAACTTAAAATACCATAAATTTTGGTCGCTTAAGTAACAAAAATTCACTTTAACTAAAAGACATATAAGTGCATCCAAGTGAATCTAATTAAACTTGAGCAAAAATGGAACAAAGAGATCAAGATGAAAAATTTTTAAACCTTAAAAATTCTTCTGTTCGTAAATCTTAAAAACTCCAATTTTTTTTGTAAATAAAAAAAATTAATTTCTAAATCAAATAAAAATTATTTTTTTGTCATTTTTTTCTCTTGTATTTATTTTTTATTATTTTATATATTTTTCATTTATTTCTTTGTTGTATAAAAAAAATCTATGCAACGAACAAGTAATTTTGATAGAGTGGTAGATTCACATTTAACATTATTTAGATCGTAAGAGTTTATTAAGTAGTTGTATACTAACTTGAATCTTGTACCGAGTAGATTTACACAAAATAATGATAACGTAAAAATCAAGCTTTCAAAAAAAAAAAAAAATTCAAACTGACCCTAAAACTCAATTCTCAAAAATCAAGTATTACTAAAAAAAAATCTCAAGTTTTTCAAAACAAAAAAAATATTTTTTAAAACTTATCCAAACCTAATTTAAAAAAAAACTACGTGACTTTGATTTCTCCCTTGCACATAGAGGATACATAGAAGCGGAAGTCTAACTCATTAAGTCCAAAATCTTTTTAATTTTTTTTTAGGTCTAAACTATTTAAAAAATTTTAAACTAAGAGTAACTTCAAATAACTCTTTTTTAAAAAAAAAAAAAGAAAGAAAGAAATTGTCATGTTTATTTCAAAATAAATAAATAAATAAAATATCAAGAAAAAAATTTTAAGGTACATTTCTTTAATATGAAAAATGCAAAAAAAAAAGAATAATATTTTATAAATAATCCATTCTTCTAATTATTAATTTTTTTATTGTGTTTTTTATTTAAAAAATATATATTAAAAGGGATTTTTACTTTAAAGAAAATAAAATATCATGATGAATTTTTTTTTATAAATTTGTTTAATACAAAAAATGCAAAAAAAGGAATAATATTTTATAAATAATCCATTCTCTCACTTATTAAATTTTTTAATTGTATTTCTTTATTTTAAAAATAAAAAAATATAACAACGAGTTTTTACTTTAAAGAAAATAAAATATCAAGATGAATTTTTTTATAAACTTCTTTAATAAAAAAATACAAAAAAAAAAGAATAACATTTGCATAAATAATACATTTCTTTAATTTAAATAATCCTTTAATTTTGTTTCTTTATTTGAAAAATATAAAATTAAAACCTTTTAAAAATTATAAGCTGGGAGTGCTAAACATACACTCTCTAACTTGTAAGAGAGAAGGGGTATTAACCACTAATTGTATAGAAAATCGTTGAGTTTTGTTAGTTAATTCCGTTAGCGTTAGTTGTTAATTAGTTTAGGTTGTTTAGTTTTTTAGCCATGTACGTATATATAAATATCTTTTCTTATTCATTGTAATGAATACTATTCATTTTTATCAATACAAAAATAGAATCATTTATTCTTTCGTTGTGGTCTTTACTTTCTCTATTCTTTAATTTTCTTCTTCTGATTTATTCTTACTGTACGTACCTTACTTCAATTGTATATATGGACTTAAAATTGTGAACTCTATTTCTAGACTATTGAAGTTATATTATGACAGTTCTGTTGCAATATTTATGACTAATAATAACAAGAGTAAAAGTTAAAGTAAACACATCAACATTAAATATTTAGCAATAAAAGAATATATTAAAGGAAAGAAAGTGATCATTAAGCATGTTAATACTAAGTGATGATTGTAATCCTTTGACTAAAAGCATGCCACTAAAAAATCTCATTAGCGTCTTTACATTTTAGGCTTTATGATGGATAGAGTCCTATAAATATTACATATGTTCATTTATTTTTTGTCATTAAATTTACTCTTCTATTCAGGAAATAAAGTTATGTTTTGAGTGAGTAAAATTTTAGAAAAATAAAACCGTATTTTGTGCAGGTTGATTTGCAATGGCTTAAAAGTTAATATTTTGATTTAATTTTGCTTTTAATTTTTTATTTCATCTTAAGCACATAAATAAGAAATGAAAATATAGGGAGGGAGCTTGTTGGATGAGCACAAAGTAACAAATTTTCAAAGATGTGAGGATGGAATAGATAAATGCTTATTATTGGTGGAGATAGAATCAATGACTGAACTCATTTTGGTTAGATATCACAAATGTATGTGAATCATGACCAATATATTCAGTGTATATATGTTTGTGACTAAACTTCGTTCATCTTAATGCAGCACATTCAAAGCCGTGAGAAAGAGGTTCCTCATCATTGGCCAAATACTTCAAAAATCATTCAGCATATCAGATTTGATGAACGCAAACCCAACAAAAAGTCATTAAATTGCTTTCGTTGAGAGTCGAACTCAAGACCTCCCGCTTACTAAACGGGTGCTCTAACCAACTGAGCTACGAAAGCTGTTTGTTACTCTGCAAGAAGATTGAACAATTTCAATGTCAAAGTCCAAAGCAAATTACTTTGTTGACAAATTAGATATGTACTTTATAACTTTATTTAACTCAAAATGAATTTAATAGCATGATGGGGCCAAATACGACTCTTTTAGATATAGATTTAGGCTACTTGTATTGTTAAAAAAACAGTAAGTTAGAAAGAAAGAAAAAAGTTAACTTCAGTTTTTTATAATTGATTTTGAGTAACTAAAACTATGTTACAAAAAAAAGATGATAAATAATTTTTTAATAAAAATAATTATTTTCAAATTATTAAAATTAATTATAAATTCTAAAATTATTTAAAATATATAAAAATAATAATTTTATGCTTATCTTTAACTTTATTGAATGATCTTATTTTAATTTTTCAAGTATTATACAAAATTAAAGTGTGACAGATATTACATTATTTTGTTTCATATATTAGAAATTGACCTATAAAATATTATGGTAGATGCTACTTTTTAGTATTAGGATTTAAATTTAAATCTTAACTTTTTTCTCATATAGATCAAATTTTAATTTTAATTTTCCTTTATATAAATTTAAGTATAAATTTGAATTTTAGTTTTCTTCTCGCAGTAATTGAAAATTGAATTTGTACTTAGTTTCTATAAAATATTTTGTTACAATATAGTCTTTAATTTTTTACAAATTATTATTTTTAATCACTTTAATTGATGTATTCTAATTAAAAACTAACACTTGATAATATTTTAATATACTACGTTAATTAGAAGAACTAAAACGCGTGAAAAAATAGAGACCGTGTTATAACAAAAAATATCAAAAAATTTGTATAATTTTTGTAAAAGATTAAATATTTAATTAAGCCTAAACTTTATTGTAAGTCAAATTGTGAGCACACTCGATGGATCAGGTCTAACATATGAGAGTATAACCCATAGTGTGGTAGAAGACGACAATAAACCATTTAGCAATTAAGGCTGTTATAAATTTGTTTATTTTATTAGTCAGTGATTTTATTGTTGAGCTCATGTAATAATTTGCTCACTATTTATTCATTTTATGCTTTGATGAATGTAAACTACTTAGATAGATGGACCTCAGAATCCCAAGTCATCGTTGAACATCACCTTCCCTGGTGTTACTCTGAAAAGTCCATCTTCACTTCTACACCAGACGTAAACCATCAGCCACATTTCGAATGTTTATTATCTCTTTTATTTAAATAATTTCATTTAAAACATATTTATTATTAATATAATTATAATATTTTTTTAATATATTTTAGACAAAAATCACTTAATAGAAGTGATAACAGTAAAAATGACAATATCAAGACTTATAGTACACATCCCTGTATCAACTTTGATCTCCATTTTTATACACCTGATAAGCACCTGAATTCTTACACCCATATGCGTTGCTTGTATTTTGTTAACAAAAATATAATTTCTTTTAATATTTTTTAAAATAATAATTCATAGATATCTTTATAAAAGAAATAACATTTTTCTAAAAAAATACTTCAAATAATATACAAAATTACAAATAAAATAATTCATTTAAAGTCAAATAAAATACTAAATTACAGTATTGTGTATAAAATATTTATAACAAAATTATTTATTTGATACTTTAATTATGTATGTACCTGTTTGGCTGGAATTTATCCTCATATGGGTTTTTTTTTCATTGACATCCTTAGAAAATAGACACACTTTGAGTATGTTTGGAAGAAAAATTTTGGAAAGAAAAGAAAGGAAAAATATATTTTTTAATTTTAAATTAAAAATTATATATCATTTATAATAATAAATATGATTAATATATTAAATTTATATTTATATATCAATTTATATCTTTTATTTTGAAAAATTATTAATTTTAATATATTTATTTAAAATACAAATTTTGCCTTCCCCTTTTCTTCTCTCGAGAAATCTTTCTTCCCAAAAGACCCCTAGTTATAATAGACCTCAAACAAACTTCATTTTATTGCATCAACTTTTTTGTGGAAGTGTAAGTGTGAGTGTGCATGTGATATCCACTTTAAAAGCAAGATGCATGCCGGCAAAAGAGATACAATGTCAGGAAAAAAAGAAGAAATATTACCGTATATAGCTTAACAGCTCGACTTACTTTAACAACAGCTTGTTAACAGTTAATTGTAGTTAGTTGTTTTTCTATTTCATTGTGTAATACAGTAGCTATATGACAGCTCCATCTTGTAATAAATCAATGAATGCAGAATTCTTTCATCAATTAAAAAAACGGAAAATGAATGAAAAGGAACTATTGAACTACGCACCCGGTTCTGGAGACAAATAATGTTTAAGCAGAGGTTCATGCAACCGCTCTATACATTTTCTGGTCTTGTGTATCCTTTCCTACTGTACCACACTTCCACACCAACCTCTAAAGCTCTTATGCCTCTGACACACCTACTCCACCCTACCTCTCAAGTGGCAAAACAAAAAAAATTGCGAGAGAATTAATATGGTCTCTTCATGCAGAAGATATGGCTTGTCTACTCCAAAACTCCTTGGTCTTCTCTAAGACAAGCTGCATACTATGTCCGAGCAGGCAAGGGATATTGGTGTCAATTGAAAGGTCACACCAATGTGAGTGGCCAAATATTAAAAAAAATTGAATATCATCATGGATCACAAAATGATTTCCTTAATAATTAACAGAACCAACATAACGAAACACATGATAAGAAGCACAGTAGCGCACGTTACCATGCCCCCCTTTTTCTGAGTTCTCTCTGCCTGCATGTCCCATAAACCAAATAATTACCGTTGGAGAAGAGATAAAGAGATAGAAAGGGTACGAAAGAAGCCAGAAACACTGTCAAACTAAAATAATAGACAAGGAACGGAAGTAGGACCTTCTGAAGTTGTTTAAGGCCATCTTCAACTGTGGTTGCAACATTCTGAATGTTGTAGTCTATTCTATCCACAATGGTTCCCTAAATATCGAGGAAGTCAATTGTTAAAAAGGAGGAGAATTGAAATTTTTGTCAAACTCCGCACAGATGTATGTATCTGCTGACCTGGTCTATGACTAGTACTGATAAATCTTTCATAACCTGAGCAAGCTCGTTCACAGATTCCACAACCTATACAAAAAACAAGCAAAAAAAAAATTTTGAGTCCACCAAGAACACAACATCGAGTAAAAATAAGTCATTAATAACAGTGAGTATACAACTTTTGCTTACCTGCTGGATCTCTTTTTCTCTTTCTACTGTGAATGCTTCACTCTTTTTCAGCTTGGCCATCTGATGCGCATTAAAGACCTACATATAAATAACTTTATATCATCAGCAATCAACTAACAAATATTCAATCTCAGGCTCTCAGTGTGTATGACCATAGGGATAATAGAACCATTAAATTAATGTTCCAGTGAATAAATAGTTCATAAACAGGGTAAGGATAAAAATTTTGGTCCTCTAATCCCTTCTCAAGAAACAAAGAAATGAGACAGAAAAAGGAAAGGAAAAAGAAATACCATATTATCCAAGTCATCATCTTCATATCTGGACTTATTTCCATTTAAGTTTATCTCAAGATCAACCCCATCTTGACCCTGCATTGTCATAAAAAGATAATCAAAAGCTTTTAAACAAAATCCATAAGTTAATCAGTGATATTTATAGCATGAGAATTAAGATAATCCAGATAAGAGAAAGGGAATAAGAAAGGTAAGCAGTGCAATTTCCTACAGTATAATATTCCTTAAAAAACAAGAGCATGCATACTTCATCACTTGCTGATGAAAAGGAACACAAAGAGATCATTTGGCTACAACAGAGGAAAAAAATGATAAGACATGAAGGATGCACTTTCATACAATACTCTAAATTAAACTAGAGGGTATTAATTAGATAAAGTAAATCAAATTGAATTGCATAATTGTGTTACTTTTTTGGTTTATTAAATAGTTGCTATAAATAAACTGTGCCAGTTACAAAATAAATCCCCAGGAAAAAAATTGGAAACTATTTTCTTTGTCAATCAATGACAAAAAGGTAAAACAAAAAGCTATTTTCTCACCTCTTTTTGCTGCCTCAGGCGCTTCAAATAAGTGGATTGTTTCTTGCGGAGCTCGACAGAGAGGTTTTGAAGGTCTGTAGCAAGAGAACGCTGCATGCAGTAGACAAAAATAAGAAAATGTTCAAGTAGGTACAATAGCAAGGTTATTGAATAAGTCAGAAAAATATGGAACACATGTTCAGACATAAAGCTTAAACAGTAAAGTCAAGCCACCACCACAGATTCAATTTGATAGACAAATGACCCAGTCATCTTTGCGGCTAAGAAAGAAAGGAAAATTATGCAATCATCAACTAAGTAAATGAACACTGGTCTCTTCCAACCTCATATAGGTTGAGAAATCAAGGCATTTTGGAGAATATTTTACCATAAAGCATAGAAATCATTTTTCATTTAACTTGGGAGATTATTCTAATTTGGTAAATTAATAAATGATCATGAGTCATGACTAGTATACCCTTGCCCAACCATTCAACTTAAAGCATGAGATTTGGAATTACTTAATCAACCACAGAAACTCAATGGTGAGTTGAAGAGAACTCTACAAACACTGAATCGCAACAACGACAAAGGCGGAGAGAACGTGGACTGGAAGAGGATAAAAAGTAAATAGTTATCATTAGCCTTTTCCTGATCCCCTCCCTACCAGGTGCTCCTAATAAAAAGTTTAGATTCTAAGATGTAGCATACTTGACTGCCAGAATAAACTAAACTTGAAATGAGTATCTGTTAGCCTATAGTTAGCATATATGATTAATTTTCATTTTGGCAGGGATTGTATATAAGAACTTAGAATTGTTCACTGTGCAGCACTAAGTAATGAGATACCATATAACTATATCTGCCAATGTGTTATTAGGGCAGTCCTTCGGAATAAATTTTTTGGTGTTATTGGAGAATATTGGGTCTGTCCTTTCACTATGGAGCCCTTTCTTATCACATAATTCAGAAGGTTGATACAAACAAGGAAGTCAAAATTTTGTGATGATGTGATTATTTGGTTGAAGCCTTGGATATGTTATTGGATGGAATTGCCTCTAAGGCTTCTGTCTGCACATCCATAAGGGTGTCTTTAAGTCCATCGATTTGTGGTCTGCCCACACCCTGATAGTAATTTAACTGGAGTTTCCATATGTGACATAGAAAGACTGGATTTGTTGCACTTTTTAGTCTTTTTCCCTTCACAATTCACATTTTCTGATTTGCAGCATATATCCCCTTCTCTCCCACTCATTGTAATTTCTTTCCCTTTTCTCCTTTGATGCACAAATACAATACACGCATATATCATATCCAATAAAGCGATAGAATTATTCCTAAATTATATAGGATAATATTTATGCAGTATATACAAAGACATATATAAAATATTCATAGAACAAAATAAATATATAATTGCAATTCTGAAAATCCAAACTAAGAGTTCTTCTTGAACTTTACAAAATCTAAAAATAGTGTTAATTTCATTCCCTCCTTGAGCATCATCTGTAAAGAAGATCAAGTATTGACGAAGTATCCAAGTATCAAGGTATCGCCATATCAGTATCAGATATGTATCAGATACAATATGAGAAATGCAATTATTTGTGCTTCATCGTTTTCTTGAAAGGCTTCTTTTAACTATCACTAAAAAAATGAAAACAGTATACCATACCAGTGATAACAGGGAAGAGTCAAATGCTTGGTTTATGAAAATCCCACAAAGATTTCAAGTTGAATAAAAAACATTCATTCTTATGGAACAAAAATGAAAATCCATCTTCTATCTCATGAGTATTATGTGAGAGTTCGGCAGTGATACCTGCACATTTTTCCTGACATTGGAATCCTCAGTAGGCCCGGTGGCAGAAAGCCTCCGCAGTCTCTTCTCTGACTTCTTTATTAAGTCAGTTATCTCGTGCGTTAGAGACTCAATAGCACGTTGGTCTTCCTTACCATCTCCAAATGACGGCATCAAAGCCTTCGCATGAGCCTTGGCCAACTCTGCCATTTTTGTTCGTGCACGTTGCACATTTGCTGATATTTCTTCAGATACATCCACCCATGCCGGAGGTAGCCCCACAGTGATTGCATTTGTACCCTTGCTGCATCATTAAAAATAATGAACAATGCAATCCATCTAAATCTTACATAACTTGAAACATGCAGGCATGTTAAAAGCAAAAGACAGAGAACTGAACTATGCATAATAATTTTATAAAACAAGCGCCAATTTTAGAAGAGAAACATCCCTTTCCAAGGTAATTCTAGTTCCCCACAAAAAAATCAAGACGTGTACCTTACCTCACACTATTCACCTGTTAATCCAAAACAGTTATTTTCGCTACGCCACAAATATTATATATCCTTTGCTAGTTCTAAGCTTAAATTCCCTCTAGTTCTAGGCATGGCTTCATGTTTCGAGTCACGAACTTCTAGAGCAAATGTGAACACTCCTAGTGCTATATATATCTAGTTCGTTCTTGCATTTACGAATCGTTGAAAAATAAATAAAAAATATAAAAGAAAAGCTACGGATCTAAGAAAAATAAAAGGCTATTTGGAAATTCGATACACGATGCAATCAATGACAATATAAGACTGTAAGATCTGTGATGTGAAGCGCACCTTGAATTTGCGGGGTCATCGGTACTAAGCGGAGTGTAAGAGCGATTTGGATTGAGAAGCGAGGTACTGACCAATTCGATGACGGGACCACCGCCGGCGCCGGAAGATGTGGACGGCGAGGAAGTGAGTGAGGGAAGACGAACACTCTTCAATGCATCTCTGTGCCTTCTGAAAAGCAAAGTGCGATTCCTCGTCGCCATTCAGATCCCAAACAAATCAAATGAAATGCTTCGTCGTTTCGTAACAGTCAAACCAGAAACAAAGATCGATCGCTTCTCACGTGATCCAGCTTCACCATCAAACGGACAGCACGTGCCATCAAATTTTTTATTTTTTATTTTTTTTTAAATGTTCTCTAAATAAACACATAATACGCTTGCGAGCTAATGTCAGTTGAAGTTAACAACTTAACTCCGGTTTTTGATGCATGCCGTTTTCGGACTATTAGATATTCAATCTTTGGTTTTCCCGATTAACCTGCTGTTGGTCTTGACTGTTCAAGAATCAACAAAATGAATAACAGAATGAAAGGTAAGAGAGAAGTTATGTCAAATTGTCAATACATTAAAAACATGTTTTATTTCTTTAGTTATAACTTGTTATTAAAAAAACAAAATACTTGCACCCAATTAAAAATAGTACTTTGAACCTAAAAACAATTCAGCATTTCTGAAAATAGTTCTTTGTAACCAATTAGCCACTCTTCGTTAAATATTTTTTTCATTTATTTTTAATTTAAAAAACACTTTAAAATTTTGTTACTATATTGTAATAAAAAAGGTAGATAAAAATATCTATCACAAATACATTTTGTGAAAAATATATTATCAATATTATCGTTTGAAAAGCAATTTTTTTATTTATAAAAATATCTAACATCAAAATAAAACTTTCTTGTGACTATATTTTAATGAGTTTAAAAACATAACTGACAGTTAATAAAAAAAAGTATAGCATTAGCAAAACAAATTAATAATGCCTCAATGTTGAAATTTAAATACAAAACATTAATATAGCATATTATAAAATAAAATATTTTTTTAAACAACCAAAAAAATATTTAAAAAATATTTATTCATTTAAAGATCAAAGTTAACAGGGAAAAAAAGGGGGCTTTTATTACACGATACAGAGAAAAAAGAAAGCTTGAATGGTACACAAGTTTTATTGCTTCTAAAATTGTACACAAGTTTAGTGGCATTGCTGGACTTTGAAGTCTGAACTTTGGACCTTTCTTAACGCTGACGTGGCGAGTGGAGGAAACGGGAAATTAAAAAAAAGAGAAATGAAAAAGGCAAATATAATAAAAAAGCAGGGATATATAAATGAATCGAGGAAATAACAGTAGAATTTGCTTTTGCTCCTTCTCCTCACCTTAGCGGCATCGTTGTTCCTTCTCATCTCACTGCTTCACTTTCTCATCCTTCGCAAAACCCTAATCGAGATCGAATCGAACCTTAGAGAACACACCTCATGGACGCCGATTCTTCATGGAGTGCTCGTCTCTCTTCTGCCTCTAGGCGCTACCAATCCGCTCTTCAATCTCGATCAGGTTAAACCTTCTCCACCTCTTCCCTTTACGTTCCCTCGATTAAATTCATCTTTTCCCTCTTTTCTCCTTTTCCTTCTCCTATTCAGACCCTCCCAACAGAAATTTGTTATCGCTTATGAGGTGGTGGGGGTTCGTTTGGATTTTACATATTTTAATGATGTATTTACGAAGAATTGAAACATAAAAAATAAAAATGAAACCTACGTTACGTACATGATTGATTCTCCTCCTCCATGTCAATTGGTAGTCCCCTGAAAGTTGTTCTGCTGATGATTATTTTTTTTTCAAGGTTATTTTGTGTTTCGATTATTGCTACTTGGTAGAGAATTGCGAATTTTATGAAATCCGAAGCGTAATTATGATGATAATAATAGTAATAATCTCTTAAAAGCGCTGCTGGAACTGCTATTCGGTGCTTCATTTTCTGTTACACGGGTTAATGGAAATGGCAATGATAATTGGGGTTTGTGATGTAAAGATCTTGTTCAGCTTTACCAGGGAATAAGATTTATCTTGCAATTTTATGTTGTATAGATTTGCTGACGAGAAGCTTTTGCCCCCCTTTCTCCTTGGGATTTTTATGGTTCTGGTGTTTGTTTATTTTCAAGTATTTAATGTTGATTGTGTGAATGTAGATATGTTCATGGGTTTTGATGAAAATGATGGGGACGACGATATAAGGGAGGAGTTTCTATGTCCGTTTTGTTCTGAGTATTTTGATATTGTTGGATTATGCTGCCACATTGATGAAGAGCATCCAATGGAGGCAAGAAATGGGGTATGACTACTTTCATTTTCTTATACCATTCTTCCAAGCAACTTATAAGATTTCCAGTATTTTCTGTATGATAGATGCTCAAATAGTGCATAACCTTAAATTTTTTTTTTGTTCCTACATATCTTTCCTCCTCTATTTCATATGGGCGGAGTCCAATTGTATACTGAGAATGATATTATGATGTTTAAATTGGAAAAAAATGATACATTTCTTTTTCTGTAAATAGGGATATCGATTGTTTTTCTAATTACAGCATTTCTGTTTGCAGGTATGTCCAGTTTGTGCATTGAGGGTGGGGGTTGATATGGTAGCACACATAACCCTACAACATGGGAGTATATTTAAGATATCCTTTTTTTCTAATAGTAAAATTTGCTTGTGCCAATTTTTAAATTGTTATTAGCATGAAACTTTTCACCTAATTTTGGATTTATTGGGTATTTAATAAGGCAGCCATTATGGGACATGTTGCCAAAAGGTGTTAATTATTTCAAGGCTAATAAAAATAAAATAAAAAAACAACAAAAATAATTATATTTAAACCCAACCCTTGATTGAATTCCTTAACTAGTGAATACATGCAGCGGAAAAGGAAATCACGCAAAGGGGGCTCTTACTCAACACTGTCTTTACTGAGGAGGGAGCTCCGAGAAGGAAATTTCCCATCCCTATTTGGCGGATCTTCATGTATAGTGTCCTCATCTAATGCAGCACCTGATCCGCTGACATCATTTATATTGCCCTTAGCTAATGAACATACCAATTCCCAGCCTCACTTACAGACAGAGACAAGATCATCTAAGAAATGCTCAGATGACACTGCATCAACAAGGTATTTCTGTTTCAGTTTTTAATTCCCTTAAAAATTTGCCACTTCCACTTAATGAAATTCTTCTCTATATTGTGCAAGACTGCAAGTATTTCTGTATGGGTTGGTGCAATACTGTTCCCATTTATGTTTTTCATGCAATAATACCATAGATAGTTTATAGTTATATTAACTGTTTAGAAATTATTTGGTATGGCTCTAGTATTGTAAAATTTTCAGATAAGATTGTATTACTTTAGATGATATTCTTCCTCCTATTCCTCTCTCACCGTTAGTACCAACCATGTGATGCTGGCATGGTCGATTGGTGAATTTATTTCCAGCTTTAAAGGCTATTCAACTGAACATTCTATATGCTTTCCCTAAATCTGGTTTTTTTTTTTTTTCAGATTATTTTCTCATTATTGTTTCTGTATCCTTTCGCCTCTCCAACCAAGCTACTAGTGCTATGTTGCAAACAATGTTTTGTTTCTTGCTAAGGGCATAATATGATGCAAATTATATATCGGGTTTGATTATCTTACTAGTATCTCCTAGTTTCTAACATGTCAAATATTTTCTGTTCAGAAATGTGGAGACGTCAACCTTGTCAGTTAAGGATAAGGAGGAGAAGGCAAAGAGATGCGAGTTTGTTCAAGGTCTGTTGCTGTCCACCATTCTTGATCACAATTTATGAAGGAAAATCATCGAGATGGATGCTTCAGTAGCGGGCTAATTCACAGATGCGATACCTGCAACGTATGGTTTGCCTAGTGAAATTGTCTATGTATTTGATCAGAGTGGAATAAGGAGTAGAAAATGAATGTAATTTATGTTGTATCTGAACTGATGGTTTTAGTTCAAGAGTTTTATCATATCCTTTAATCCCAAATCATAAAAGCTTAAATGAAATAGATCCTTTCCTACTACTGATATTGGTATCATGCTTGGAACTCTTTTTTATTTTTTTTTGGGTGATTCTGGGAAGTTAAAGGAAACCACAGGGTCCCTCATCTTCCCTTTTACGGCGGGCAAATGAGCCAAAACATGTGCTTTCTTAAAAATAACAACAAAAATAAACAATAAGAATCAAATATTATAAAATATCATTCTGAAAATTATAACTGGCACAGCTTGTACGTTTCGGAGTATGAATTTGAGAGGAAATTATGATAATGCCATAAGTTGAAAATTATTACCAACAAAGAGCTAACCGTTAGAATATAAATCCAATCTCCAACCAGATGTACCATTACATTCTTTTTGCGATAAAACTAATTTGAAATTATCAGGCGCATGGTAAATTATTTTTCAGAGTTTTTTTCTCCGATCTTATCGTCCATTCTACGAGGCGGTTTCCTCGTATGCCTTCCATTTCGATAGTCAAGATTCTCATTTAAATGCTTCCTTATTTAAATAAATAGAAAATTTATGAAAAATAGATCAATTATAAATACATTTTAACAAGATTTAAAATTAAAAATATAGGTACGTTTATTATTTTATAGCCTGTTAACTTTAATTTACATTTCAATTTATTCCAACTTTTCTTTAGGTTATTTTGATCATCCGACATTTTATTTTATGCTTGTCCTATCAACTTTTATAATAAAGATGTTAGATGTCACTCTTAGTTCCAATGAGGTAACTAAATTCTAATAAAACCAAACATGCGTAAATGATTTTCATATTAAATCTTTCACATTCTTGACCAGCTTTCTGCATGACCGCCCAATTAAATGAATTAAACTTTGGAAGTAGTCTTTCAGTTCAGAGATGGTGAATCATATTATATATGAACAAGTAAATGAAATATTCTTGTCTTTCTGAACTCCTAACGGAAAAAAGGTGGGCCATTGAACACATTGCAATAATTTCATGCCTAAAGACCTAATCGTAACCACTGTGACGAAATTCTTGTGTCCAAAATCCTCTTCACCACATCTCCTACAAAAGAATCAAAGCAAGATGAACAGCAACCTTTAATCAGACTAGTTTGCCCACCAGCCATTAGTTCAATGTGTGGACAAACAGACGGGGTTGGCACAGTGCAAACTTCGCTCTTCTTGTGCTCCAGACCACAAGCTGCTAGAATTGTGTGCATAGAACTCCTTGTAACATCCTTGAATGTATTGTGGCCTGAATCAATGAAATAAAAGGCATTTTGATGAATTCAGTGAGATGAGCAAGAAAAACACTTTGATGAAACGATGATGCAAATTTCCCTGTTATTAGAAATCATGATGGAAAATTATTCCAATGCTTGATTAAAAAGGGATTAACGCACAGGTACCTCTATGAAGGTTCTCTTCACATCATAGGAAAGCCTGTCCTGATTTTTTGTAATGATCCCGGCCTTGTGGTTTGATAGATAGTCATGTACCATGTCTCTAATGGTGGGGGAAGACCCCACTTTATGTGTTTGAGTCCCGATTGTGGCTAAAAGCCCTCCCTCCCCATATGATAAACGGGAAAAAATGGTAGAAAAAAAAATTATATGTAACTGATAGAAGAAATGCAATACTTACCTAAATCAATATTTTGAGACATGCTCTTCAGGTGGCTTTTAACCATTGACTGCAACTGCTCCTTAGCAATGTGAAAGTTCGTCTCTTCTCTGACAACAGGGGATAAACTACCATCAGTGACAATGTTTGATCTACTGAACTGATGGACTTGTTCACAATCAGGTACAGGGGGGGTCCCTGTAAGTTCAGGCCATAATGTTCCATTCTGCATTAATGGAGAGTTATTGTTGCATAATCTTTCATCAAAAAATGTGTGGTATGATGTTCCCACATCCTGTGTCCTGGTATGCTGAGTGGCTGTTTCCCTACTTTGATCAATTTGAGAGCTATGGAAGTTACTAGTTGAAGTGGTAGCTGAAATACTATTACTTCTTCCAGCTGTAGAAGTCATCCTATCCATTGAAAGTAGCTGTTGAATTTGTCGGTGTATCCAGCGTCTCCCTGATAAAGTTGGTGCCCCTCCAGACACAGGAGAAACTCCTTCAACACTTCTGCCAGGAAATCTAGAAGATGAAAGAGGCCCTAATCCTTGATTAAAAACTGTGCGGGGTGAAGAAATCAAGTTTAGGTCTATACTTTCTCGTACATGTAGAACAGGAGGTGATCTAACAGGAAGGCTCTGGATTGTCACCCTTGAATCAGCCACACCTTCTTGAATTTGGGAGCTTGAAGATCCCAAAGCAACTGGCCTACAACCTTCACAATACCAATTACCTTCAGGAACTTCCCGTCCCAAACCAACACAATATGTGTGTGCAGGGGAATCACAGATATCACAGAGAAGCATGAGGCCATCATCTCCACCTTGATGACACTCTGAACAAATAACATACTCGTATGGATCAATATAGCTCCTGAGTTCTTCTTCAGTGGGCTGATAAACCTGCATATGAAATCAAAACGTATTCACTAGGAGCAATAAATAGAAGAAAGTGCAAAAGCTACGAGGAAGAATTCAAATACCTGGTCACGTTCGGGGACTTGTATCATAACTTCTCTTAAATCAATCCCTGTTGTTGATCGTGCAGGCTTGCTGATTGTTTTGAATCTCTGCTTACACAAAGGGCAGCGAGATTCCACCTTTGCCCACTCCATAATGCAAGCAAAACAAAAGTAGTGAGTGCAACAGTTTAGAACTCCCCTTACTCTTCTTTTATCTTCCTCCGACAGACAAATTCCACACACCTGCTTTCCCACCTCACCTTTTAAATCCTCCACCTTTTCCTTACCCTTTTTTCCCTGAGGTTCTTCTATTTTTTCCTTACCCTTCCGACCAGGAGGCTTCCGTTGCTGATGTAGATCTTCATGGACACCAACCTCTTCATTGTTTATTAGATGGGATGAACTCCTCAAGTTATTTCTCACAACTCCGCACAATTCCTTGGCTTCTCTCACCTGTTCTCTCTCTTCTTCAGATATAGTATACTCAAAATCAGATGATCCAGTAGATGCATAATCTGAATCTGAAAGAAGCACCCTTCTCCTCTTCCGGCCTCGTTTTTTCCAACTAGTTGTCCTAATGGCTGGGCCATTATCTATAAAATCACCTCCGTCGTCACATCTTTCTTTCTTCTTTAACTTCCCATTCTTTCTTAATTTGTTTCTCAAGGGCTTCTTTGATGCTCTAGAACTCCGCCTTTTTCGACCTCTGGTAGAAACTGAAGAGGTCCTTTTCTGCAAAACCTTCTTGTCCACTCTCATGCCATTATTTTTCCTTTTCTCCCCTCTAATTTCTTCTTCCTCATCAGAAAAATCTTCTTCCTCTGGCGTAAATTCATCATCCTCATCATCATAGTCAAAATCCTCATCCTCTTCATCTCCATCTCCATCCTCTTCTTGTTCCTCCTCTTCCTCATCTCCATCCCTCTCCACCTTCTCTTCTTCCTCCTTCTCCACCGCCTCTTTCTCCTTCCTCTCCTTCCACTCCACCTCCTCTTTCTCCTTCCCCTCCTCCTCCTCTTTCTGCTCCCACTCCTCCTCCTTCTCCTCCCACACTTCCTCCTCCTCTTTCTCCTCCCACTCCTCTTCCTCCTCTTCTTCTAGTTGTTCTGCACGTGTTATCCTTCCCCTCTCTATTGAGGCTTTACCTGCACTTTTTTGCTTACCATAAACACCATTTTTGGCCTTTGACCTATTGAAGTTCCCCACTTCTTGAATTTCCTCATCCTCCTCCTCCTCCTCCTCTGCATGTGTAATCTTTCCTCTCTTTCGTGATTTTTTACTTGCATTTTTCCGCCGACCAGAACTGGATTTTTTTGCCTTTGATCTATTGACATTCCTCAATCCTTTAAATTCTTCTTCTTCCTCCTCCTCCTCCTCCATAAAACTATCAATACTCTCCTCTGAAGTACATCCATCTAACGAGGAGCAATAATAGTCAGATGCTTCTCTACCCTCATCCGAAACTACATAGTCCTCATCCGAATCATCAGAACCACCCTCCTTTGACTGAACGCTTTTTCTGAAATTGCGTTTGCCACTAACCTTTCCTCCCCTTACCATCTGCTCACACAAAAATATATTAGAAACCCATTCAAGTCAAGGACTACTAAATGAAAGCCTGTGCAGACAACAAAATCATATCATATCATACCATATATAACAACAACAACCAAGCCCTATCTCACTAGGTAATATTATATCATATCATATACATTAATATAAATTACACACACGATTCTTCAACCCCAGTTTTCCCTTTATTAACTGAACTTAAATGGCGCATTAAAATTATTGCTACCTAGTAAGGAAGTAGCAGCATTCACAAATTACCCCTAACACAGATCTGACTAACCAATTTGCCAAAAACATAACGACGAAATTAACTACAGAGATCCCATAATTTGTTTGCTCACAAACTAAGCGTGCCTAGGCCAACTAAGCAGAACAGTATCGATGAATCATAGCATAACATGAAATTAGGCATCGTTTACCATGAATTTTTCAGCTGGCAGAGAAAGAACCTTCAACACAGAAAAGTAAAAAGGAGAGATAAAGGGCAAAGAAGATCATATGAATCAAAGGCAGAGCAATAATAAGGATAAATAGGCTGTTATGAATTAGATATTATTTATTGAAATTGAAACGTGAGTTGAAGTGGGAATCTTCTAAAGAGAAAAACTAGGGACAAATCAACAAAACGACGGAGAGGATAAGGATTGAGTTACCTGCGAGAGGAGGAACAAAGCAACCAACGATTATTTTGCTTTCCGAATTCCAGATTATGTTTCTTTCCGCAACGCAGGTTTTTGCTTTGTTTTGTTTCTTTGCTTTTCTCTTTTTTTCTTATTTTACTGTATAAATATTTTATTTTATTTTTGCATTGATATACAGCTTCTTCTTTTTTTTTTTCATTTCTAAGAACGTTCAAATGGCGTCCGCATCTCTGCGACCTGGGGGAGGTTACGCTTCAAATTACGAAAATACCATCCTAACACTTATTTGGGTAGATTATAGTAGCATTATACCATCCTAACTCTACAAAAGTTGAAACTGTAACTTCATTTTACGTCATCACTATATTTATTGAAAAATGTTAATTAATTTAAAAAATTAAAAAGTATTAAAATTATCATAAATCTAATTTTATTTTTAAAATTTTGTAATCAATATTCTAAAAACACTAGACTCGTACTTCTTTTCCCCCTTTACAAATACACGATTTACTCAAAATTTAATATTAATAGAATGAAATTATATAGCGAGTAAAGCAAAATAAGTGTTAATAAAAAATGTATATAAAAGAATAAATCAAGATTTAAATTTACATTTTCATTGAAACTACTTAGATTTAATGTTCAACCTCTGTGAACAATAGTTGGAAAAATAAATAAACTGATGATAGAAACAGTATGTAACCGTCAAGTGTTTCGCTTCGATTCATTAGTGTTAATATTCGTTAGTCGAGTTTGAGTCCAAAGAGTGTGAAGTTTTTCTAATTAATAAAATAGGAAAATATTAAAAAAATTGCATGTAAACCATTTGGCATTAAAGTATCTTTTGGAAGTTGACGATAATGCCCCGCTGTGGAGAGCAGTTGAACTGCACTGGACTTTGGAAAATAGATTGAATTGAAAACGAAAACTCCTATGCACAACTCATGACCGTACACGTAAGCGTGGTTGGTGGAGAACGGCACCGTTTCAGTTGAAGGAAGGAGAAACGCAGTGGGTTTGAAGATGACGGACACGTGTAGGGCAGAGAAATGGAGAGAGAAAGGGTGCGAAAGAACGAAAGGGCCGTTTCGTTAACAACAATGGTAACATTATTACACCGCCCACCGCTCTATGAATCGGCTTCCGCAAGCTAACCTAGCGTTTTGGCGCTACTCTTTTTTCTATTTTTATAACCATCCAATAAGTTAAGCCATGAAAATTAATTTCACTGCCATTATGTGGATTCTCTGCTTTTCCTTTAAAATTATGCTGTTTCTGAACTTGGTTCATCAAAATCATGACCCGCACCTATTCTTATAGCTTAGAGAGATAGTACCTCGAACGTGGCCTTTACTATTTATGATAGCTAAAATCACATAGCCCTATTTTCCTCCCTTGTCATAAAATTATGGTTATAAGAATTTAAATTTGGTTGAGTATTAGCTTAAAAAAAGTATTACACTTACATTCAATGATACGTTCTTTTTCTTCTCCTTTTATCTCTCTCTCTCCACTATTCCAAACGAAAAGGATTATCAAAATCTCTCTTTACAATTTCCTTCTCCCCAAAGTTATGTGACCATGCGTTACCCTAGAAGTACGAATTTCAAACAACAACACGGATTATTATTCTGCATGCATTCAATGTTCGTGATCCGGTGATATTATTATACAGAAGCGAGGAAGTTTAATTGATATAAATGTCGGTTAGTCATTTTTTGTCTTCTAAATTTTCCATCTCTTTGATATCATTTTGCTTTTCATTTTGTTCAAAATTATTTATTTTACATGTAATTTTTAAAAACTAAAAAACTCAATGAAAATATTTTATTTAAACCGCCAAAAAAATTAAATTGAATTACTCTTTAAACTGCATTGTACTTAATATTTATGATTATATGATGTAGTTTTATGTTTAAAACAATTATAAATTAAACTATAAATACCTCTAATGATCAAACTTCTGTTACTAATTATTAAAAATATAAATTAGTTGAATGGAGTCAAGTATTTAAAATTAATTTTTTATGAAAAATTAAAATGTTATAATCATTTGTTTAAAATATAACTTAAAAAATAAAATTATATATATATATATATATATATTATTTACAAAATACTATCATGAAAGTTATAAGTTTTAAATTTGACTTATTAAAATACTTAAATAAGTATTTGATAAATTAAACTTCAATAATTTATTAATTAAAAAATATTAAAATATTATAACCAATCAAACACAAACACATATTTAAGAATTTATATATAACAAATTCAAATAAATTTTTATAAACCATTTTAAATGCTCTCTTCTACCACAAAAACACATGGATCAACTAGCTCTAAAAGTGACACTTATTGTTCATAATAGTTGAACCCGACTCAAATAGCATTACTAAGGTCCAATGATACTCATGGTCTATACAAAAAGGTGCTCTCTTTGATTTTGACCACTAAAATTAAAATCTTAACCTCATCTTCCCTTACCTCTGATGAATGTACAAATTTTTTAAGCGTGATGAAATTCATATGTGAAATTAATCTAGGAAGCTATCCTATATATAATCCAAGTGGGTTTTCTCACTTTCAAATTTTATCTCCAAAATACGAGGTGAATCCAACGTTGATAACTTGCACACTGCACAATGCCTCCGTCTCCCTCGCCAATCCATTTTATAAATAATAAAGGCTTTAGCTTTAGAATGGAACTATAATCTGTTTCTCCTTTCTTTTCAACTAAAATGCAGATTAAGTGGTCTCTTTGTTGTTCTTAGTGTTTGTTAGGTGAATGTTGAGTTGTCTAATTAAATTATTAGTGAGTTCAATGATGCTTATGGAATTGACATGCACGAGGGAATTTGGAAGGTGTTCAAAATTTATTTTCGTTGCATGCTTTTTGCCTTCATGAAATAAACCTTTAGAAAGGATGCTGGTACTTTCGGATCAATAAAATTGTAATAACAAAACGATTTTAAGAATAGAAAATGCGATAGTCAAATGGTGTTGCTGCGATATTCTGAAATTTTTTTTATGGATACTCTACCTAAAAAATTTATACCAATAAAAAGAAAACACATGATAAATTATAAAAAATATATATTATTATAAATAATTTATTTAAAATTATATTATTTATATTATTTACTATTTAGTTCTTATATGTATTTAAAATTTAAGATTTTTAATATAACTCCAACTTGCATAACCCTTGTCCATTAATAAACTTAATTTTGGTTTTAACATTGTTCTATTAATAAATAATAAAGATAAATTTGTAAAAGACTTTTTATGCAAATATAAAATAAAAGTGTAAGTTTTTTTCATTTACAAATTAAAAATTATATAAAATATATAAACCAAATGCATAATTGATTTTTTAAAGTCAAAATTATCAATTATTTGATTAACATTTCACAAATGGTGCAAGTTGCTAGTATAGGCCATTGTATTTGACATCATTGCATGGCCCTTCATTTGGTTCGTTGCGTGTTTTACATAAAGTGTATTATAATCTCTTTTGTTCAAATTAGGGTGAATCTTGGAAATGGGCTTGATGCTCCAGTGGGATAAAATAGCACCTTGATTTTTGGTTGAGCTAGTTGCCAACAAACTTCGTTGTTTAGATGTGAACAAATATTAAAAAGGTTGTGTTAGGTCATTTTTAAATTTTTATGTGGGTAACATGTTCTGTCAACAAAATTATGTTTTAACTATCTGCACTAATAAGAAATAAAATCTTTCAATAATTTCCTATAAATGATAGTTGCACAATCTAATAAGGTATTAACATATTTGGGCCTATATACATGTCAAAGGCATGTAAAAAAGAGACTTGACACATAATTGAACATGTATCATGCATTGCATCTTGCATAGATTGTGTGCATTGATCTTGTATTGTATATAAAAATGTGTATTCAAATGTGTAGTATTTGTTAGAATTATTTAATAAATTTTGTGAACTGCAATCAAATGTTATTTTATTTTTAATAAAAACAGACTAATTCATTATTTAGATGAAGTATATAAATAAGTCTAATAATTACTTTAAGTAATCCTTTTCTTTAAACTTAAATATCTATATTAGTTAACGTGAATTAAAGTGTAAGCTTTAACAAAAAAAAGTCTATAATAGGAGGGAACTAGAGTTAATATGTTATATATTTGGTTAAATTCCTTCTGTAGTCATCAATCATTATGTGATAAAATGAATTGTTCTACAACTTGCCCCTTTAAGTGTTGTGATATGAGAAAGTGAATTACATAGAAAGTTTGAGCATACTGTTTCTCACAAAATTTAGAGTTCGTACACAATGACTTTTATGATAAAGACTATGTCTTCAATAAGCCTAAAACTCTATTATTATTATTAGTATTTCTAATTATCTTTGTTGTTCTAAGTTTATGTAATGTCATGTGAATAAATTATTCTTACATTTGGTATCAGAGCCTAAATTATATGATTTTGAACTCATTTATTTTATTAATTCTTTACTACAAATTAAAATTTATGTTTGAATATGGTTATGTGATTTAGAATAACAAATTCAATTGGGAATTGATTTATTAATGTGGCTATTAAAGACACGTTGCTCTAAGAGATCAATTTACTTAGAAGAAATAAATTTAAAACCCAGCATATGCTCATCTGAATAGCATAATTTGAAATTTATGAATGAAGTTATTAAAGATACATTGGTCTAAAAAATTTGATTGACTAAAGAGGATAGATTTTTGAACCCATTATATGTTTACTAAGTAACTTATCGTATGAGGTTCTAACTTTGGTGATCTTGATTTGCACATTTTGTCCAAAGAAGAATGTGTAATTGTGTTGATCTCATTGTAATAACTTATATTGGTTGAAGCTATGTATTGTTTTTATTATATTATAACACATTATTAGCTTTTATCATTATTATTATAAGTTTTAGTTTTCATTGTTATAACGTAATATTTAGTTATAATTTAATATTTAAATATTTTAATATATAGTTATTACTATTTGAATGCAAAACATACTGAGAATGTGATTGATAATTGAAGAATGACCAATAAAGATATTTTTTGATGCTTTTGTCTATTGATTGAGTCTTGATTTTAGACATAAGAGAATTGATTCATCTATAAAAATTTTCATGATTGCTACAAGTTGTTACCACTAAAGTAGGACCATTTGTATTGGTTTGTGAAAATATTTGTAATTTGAGAAATATTTTTATTCGTGCATGCAATTACCTGTCCAAAGGGGGGTGCTTGTATGTTTTGGTTGAAAGTTGAAAATGGATAAAGTTATTAGAGAATGAACTAGGTTGAAAAATTTGTTGCCTAAAGGAAATAATTTTCTGAGTACAATGTGTGCTCATAGATTAACCCATTTGAAGTATTACTTGGGTAAATGATCTTGATTTGTGCATTCTGCCTAAAGAGAAATATACTATTTTTATTGGCCTCACTTTGATAGTTTTTTACCTTCTTAAGATATATCTTCTCTTGTAATATGTTATGATGTATTCTTGTTTTGTCTTGATAGTGAATTTTATATATATATATTTCGTGTAATGCCCCAAATTTTAAATTTTAGTAATATTAATTATTATTATTCTTATATATATATATATATATATATATATTCATATATGTGTTGATTTATTTAAAAATGATATTTTATGTGTATTAAGTATATGGATGTGTGTATGTATGACTGGATAGGCTGAAAATGGGCTAAGTGCCTAAGTGCGAGGCGTAACATTGGGTTGTTCTCGCTGCAGCGAGAGTATTCTCGCTGTAGTGAGAGGGCCCTGAGAGGAAGGATCAGAATTGTCGCCTTCTCGCTGTAGCGACAGAGCGACAATTTGGAGTGCATTTTTGGGTGCAGTCTCGCTGTAGTGATATTTTGCAGAAATCAGAGTGTAATTTTCTCTGATTTTTTCGCTGTAGTGAGAGGGCGTGTCACTGCAGTGAGAATATCTCGCTGTAACGAGAGTGTCGTGACCAGAAAGGGATTTAAAGGGGGTTAGGGTTTGAGGAGAGTTATTTCTCTCTCTCCCTTCGATTCTCTCATGCCCAAAGCCCTTTTTCCACCGATTAAATTGCCTCCAAAGCCGTTCGGGAGCTTGATTGAAGGTTGAATCTGTGTGGGGAACGCTTGGAGGTAAGTTTTAATGGTTGGAGTTTCAGTTTTTCATTCCTTTTCTCTGTTTTCGTGGTTTCCCTATGTTCTCATGGAGTTTCTCCATGTGTTTAGGACGAAATCCGTGAGGGGGAGCGCTTCTTGGTGGATTTAGCGTGTGGGACATCGATCCAAGGTAAAGGGGGCTCTATCCTACTTTTTTGTGCAATGAATTGTTGTTATTTTGCTTAATATTGTGTTATGACTGAGTTAGGGGTAGGAAATTGCTGAGAAATATAATGTGTGCCATGTGCCGTGATATGTGAACATTATGTGTGTTGACCCGAACTTTATGGATGTGGATTGTATGTAAATGTTGCATGATAGATGAATATTGGCTATGTGCCGTGTGATGTGAAATGAATATGGGCCTAGTGCCGTGTATTTAAATGCAACGTGGGCCGTGTGCTGTGTGTAAGCATGATTATTGCATGCATGAGTGAAATATATGTGTGAATGGACGTAATAGCGCCATTGTGATGTGCTGTGAATGGTTAGCGATATACTGGGGGTGTGAAAGATGAGGACGGTAGGAATACCTTAGGGAGGAGAGAGTGGTGGTGACACCGACTGCAGTACGGGTGCACCACAGGCCACACACTCTCTTCCTGACTAGACCTCTGACCACTATCCTTACTGAGCGACCCGTGACTGCCCACGTGGTATCCGTGAAGCGGGGGTAACCGGCGACCATTCATGGTGTAAATCTGTAATCACAGTACTATAATGAGTATGACTGGTATGCGTATGCATAGATTTGTGTTTTGTACTTATAGATGTGAATTGCTGCCTGTGATTGTATTTGTTGAATGTATTGGGAAGATTCTGGAAGTGAGACTCTATGTTAAATGTGTGTTTTGGGTAGTGTAGAGTACTCATCCTTACATTCATTTTTCAGGTAATTAAGACGATCAGCACCGGACTTAGTAAAAGGATGGATGAACTGCTATAAGACTTAGTTTTTATTTTAAAATTTATTGTAACTAAACTAGTCTTCTAGCAATCATTTGATATTAATTTGTAATCCTTCCCTTATTTTGAAGTATTTTATTGTATCCATTGAGTTAGTAGAAAATGTATTAGGTTGAGAGATTTGTCTACCTAAAGAGGACAATTTTTTCAACTCAATGTACACTCATAGATTAACTCATTAAAGGTATTAACTTGGGTAATGACCTTGGTTTGTGCTTCCTACCCAAAAGAAAATGTACTATTTTGTTTGTCTCACTTTGATAGTTTGCTTCCTTCTTGAATTATATCTTGTCTTATAATATATTATGATGCATTTGTATTTTATCTTGACAACAATTATTTTTATGAACAATTTTTTTGTGCCTATTGAAATCCTAATTAGATTAAATAATAGCAAATAAAATCAAAATCTAGAATTTTCTTTCAGAATTGCTTATCTTGATTTTGTTTTGCACGAGGATTAGTCTATAGTCAATTACTAAAGTGCACATGAACAAAAGGAACTTTTGACTCAATGGAAAAAATTTGATTGGTTAAGTCTAATTGTTATTAAAAGAACTATCTCTATACATCTTCTAAGTGATCTTTTAAAGAATATGACAACTAAGGGAGGAAAAAAATAGTAGCATTAGTAGCCTTTGAGATTGAAGTTCAAACTATTCTAGTTGATGATGAAACTTATTTGTTTATTTACCTAAGGTCAATGGTAGTAAATTGTTAGATTTAACATTACTTTGATAGTTAATATTTTTTATATATATAAATCTCCTCCTCAGAATGATTACTAGATAATTACTAATAAAGTAATTAATTACTTGTAGAGAACCAAAGATTATTTCTTATATATAAGAGAGTTGATAATTTAGAAATTTAGGGTACATAAATTTAGATCTTGGAAGGTGTCTTAATAATAAGAAATTGACTTCATGATATATTTTCATAATGGCTAGAGGTGTTATATCCTTAAAAAAGTAAAAAATAAATTATTGTTGTTTCTTCTACTATGCAAGTAGGGTTCATTGCTTGTTTTATTGCTACTACTCATATTGTTTTATTGCTTGTTTTATAGCCTTTGAGATTGAAGTTCAAACTATTCTAGTTGATGATGAAGTTTATTTGTGTATTTATCCTTGGGTTAGTGGTAGTAAATTGTTAGACTTAACATTATTTTGATAGTTGAAATTTTTTATATATATAAATCCACTCCTCGGAATGATCACTAGATAATTGCTAAGAAAGTAATTAATTATTTATAAAGAACCAAATAGTATTTCTTATATACAGGAGAATTGATACTTTAGAAATTTAGGATACATAAATTTAGATCTTGGAGGGTGTTTTAATGGTAAGAAATTGACTTAAGAATACATTTTCATGATGGCTAGAAGTGTTATATCAGGTAAAAAATAAACTATTGTTGTCTCTTCTACTATACAAGCAGAGTTCATTGCTTGTTTTATTACTACTACTCATATTATTTGATTGAAAAATCTATTGACAAGACTTCATATTATAAACTTCATTGCTTTATTCACATTATTTTAAAAATTATTAAGATAAAAATCATATTTAACAAAGATAAAAACAGCATGAAAAATAAATTAACAAAAATAATAACTATGGTGATGAATAATGTGAAAAAAGAAGTTATATATAATGTTAATGATTGTGCTAGTTAATTACTTTAGTTCAGAAGATTTTATTTTTTTTTAACGATTTATACGTTGAGAAATGTGAATAACATGTAATCTCACATATAACGTGATGTGTATACAAATTTGAATTGCACAATGCAATATCACCTGTCATGTTGCATTGCTAGTTTATTGCTATTTAGCTTCTAAAAGAAAGTATACACACAGATAAGAATCCAAATTTGATAAAGTTACTATTATATATAAAAAAGAGATATACAGTTGATAATTTGATCTCAAATCGACGATAAAAAATATTTTGTGGAATAATTTAACGAGCATAATATCGCATATATTTTTTTAAAATACGTAAAAGTCAAAATAACAATTTATAATCTATAAATAATCACAATTTTCATTATTAGTCAAAAAGTACAGTTATGTAGATATCACACACTTAAATATAGCTGTAATATAGATTCAGTTCAAATTACGAAATAAATAACTAGAATTTTATAAAAATGCTTACCATTTTGTGATCATATTTACGTAAAAATTTTAGTCATCACTTATTTCAGAAATGAGAAGTATCTATGATAAACTGTTGTTTTTCCAACCCTTTAAAATTAAATGTAAAATATCAAGCGAGGGGGCGAGAGGCTCGGAACCAGCTTCGGTGTAGTTATTTTACGTTAATATTAGAAATAGAAAATTAGAGGGAGAAAGAGAGCCCAGAGAAGAGAACCGAGAGAGAAAATGGGAGAAAATTTTCCAAAGCCATTTTCTTTCTCTTCACTTTCTACAATTCCTTGCCATTCTCTGTGATTCTGCAGCTTCATGCACCAGCTCTTCTCAGAAACCCAGTATCTGTGTCTTCATTTTTTTTTTCTCCTTTTCTCTTAGAATATAGCTAAGAATTATGGTGGCATTTTTTCCCAAGACCGATCAAAGGCTTGGATTATTTTCTTCTAGTTAACATATTGGATTTGAATTGGATTCCGGGTCATTAAGCGACTTGGTTTTCTTAATCATTTCTTGAGTTGGTGTTAATGGCGCCGGAGCCCGCTTTGCCATTCTCTGTTGTATCTGTGGTTGAAGATGTTCTTCAAAAGCATGGAGGTCGATTAAGCGAAATTGAATTGGCGTCAAGGAAGGCGGAACAAGCTTGTAAACATCCCTATATCCTATATCTCTATTGTTTTCTCTTCTCTTAATTCAATTTTTTTGAGAAATTTTCAATCCATTGGCAATGTTGTGGTTTTTGGTTATAATCAATGACACGTGTTTGCGTTGTTGACAACTGTTTTCTTTTAAATGGTTTATATTATATTGATCACATAACATAACAAAAAAGACACGAGTTTAATTGTTAGAAGAAAGCATGAATGAAACTTAGCCAACTTGCCACCTTTGTGGTGTTGCAGCCTCAAGAAGAAATGAAGCAGCTGGGTGGCTGCAAAAGACAGTTGGTGTTGTTGGAGGGAAAGCCATGCCCAATGAGCCTTCTGAAGAAGATTTCAGAATTGCATTGCGTAGTGGCATTATCCTTTGCAATGCTCTTAACAAAATTCAACCTGGAGCAGTGCCCAAGGTATGTATGTTCCTTTGTTTCAACTTCCATGTAATATAGTAAGGCCAGTGCACCGTCCGGGGCCAGATTTGACAGGTACCAAAGTAAAAATTGGGTTTTGCTTTCACGTGAAACAAAAAATTCTAGTTTTTAATTGAAGTTTGTAGTTGAAAAAAATAAAAAAATAAAAAATCTTTCAATTTTTTATATCTCACTTACCATAAACATAGTCAACTTTTTAACCTTTTTAAACTCAAAATTTTATTTTATTTTTAAATTTTATTCTTTTTAGCATTAAAGCTCATGAAAAATTTTAACTTTTTTTAAAAATTAAATAATTCTTGAGTTTATCAAATTATATATTGCTATCTAAATGTTTTAATGGTTTATAGCTTTTTTTTTTTACAGTCCCAAAGATTATAGCATCAACTGAAAAAAATAAATTTAAATTAAAGTTGATTAAAACCTATCTAAGGTCATCAATGTCACAAAAACTGTTGAATGATCTTGTAATTTTATTGATCGAGAAAGAATTTTTAAAAAACATTAATATTAATGTTATCATTAATGATTTTATATCTCAAAATGTACATAAAACTTATTTTTTATAATTTGTTGTGATTTTATAGTTAATTATAATATAGGAGTTGTTTGAACAAAAGAATATTTTTTTTGTAATTTTATTAAAAAAATGCATTCACTTGAAAAAGTCATATTATTTTAATAGAATTATTGGCATATGTTTTTATTTTATTATATTATATTTTATAATTTTTTTGAAATAAGCCGAATTTTCTATTTTGCTTTAGGGCCCTAAAAAAGGTCAATAGGCCTGAATATAGTTATGCTTGTGACTACGTGAACATGTCCTGACAAATGACAATGATTGGACCTGTATTGTTAGGTAGTTGAAGCACCCTGCGATAATGTTGTTATTCCTGATGGAGCAGCTCTGTCTGCTTATCAATACTTTGAAAATGTGAGGAATTTTCTTGTAACTATGGAGGAAATGGGGCTTCCCACCTTTGAAGTTTCTGATTTGGAAAAGGTGGTTTTTACTTGTTTGTTTCATTCATTACTATGATGACTCACTAGATTGAAATCCATGCTAGGTTGCTATATTTTGCTTTGACCTTCAACACTTTTTTCTTCCACAATCCACGTGGTGGTGTATGTATTTGCAGGGAGGGAAATCATCGAGGATAGTGAATTGTGTTTTAGCACTCAAATCATACAGTGAATGGCAACTGGGAGGAAAAAATGGGTCGTGGAAATATGGTGGGAATCCAAAGCCTCCTACTACCTCTGGGAAACCAATTATTTGGAAAAGCTCAGAACCATTCATGAGGTCTGTGTCAAGGGGTATGTCGTTAGGTGAAAGAGATGGTTGGTTAAGTGATCAATCTTCAAATAGTGATAATGCGGGGCATGATCGCAGTAAAGGGGTTAGAGAGTATAAATTGCTTATCATCTTTTGCTTTTGTTCACATGCGGTGAGTGACTTTAGCATCTGTCTTAGCTTTTTGGATTTGTATCTGCAGGGTTCTACTTCATCTTTGAATTCACTAGTTCGTGAAATTTTGTCTGATAAGAAGCAAGAAGAAATTCCATTCGTAAGTAAGGGTTATTATTGCTTATGCTCTCCTATATTAGATAATTCACTGTTCACCTGACTCCATGTGTTTCTCAAGGTCCAAATGTTTTCCTTCACAGCATTCATTCTTTCTTTGATTTTGATATATAACATTATAACAGGTGGTGGAGTCTCTACTTAACAGAGTCATGGAGGAGTTTGAACAACGCATGCTAATCCAAAATGAAACGGTGTCTATCTCTTTGGCATTAAGCCAAGTTCAATCTCACGTTAGTAACAAAAGAAAATCTTCATATTGTTTTGATTTGGATGTTCTCATCCAAACTTGGGTCCATGGGTCTTACTGAATTTTATGACAAAATTTTTATTATGGCAGTTCAAAGCAAGTCAAAAGGATAAGGCACAACCTGAAGCAGAGAATTCAAATTCAACTTCAAAAGCTGCTTGTGACGATGAAGAGGTAAATATAGCATGTCAAGAAGATAAACCACCAACGTGTTCATAAATTGCTTAGTACCATGTTGCAAACTTCGTTACTTGATTTCGGTTTAATCATTTATGAAGATGGAAGAAGATGAAGCTGTAGAGGTTAAAGAAACGGAATGCGATGATGTGAAATACAATGTTGTCGAAGAATCAAGCAGCCAGTCTCTGAAGCAGCAGTATGAAAACGTCCAGGTAACTTGTTCTAGCAATATATATAATATAGTAAGTCCAAATTGCACCCTCTCTGAGTCTAATACATACTATATAATCAAACAACTAGAGCTAGATTAAAAGGTTTGGCTTAGGAGTTTTCCTCATGGGACCAGAATTTGAGTTAGAACATTGTTTCAGGAATGCACAAGATAAAGTAACCAATTTTATGTTTACAATTCTTAGGAACTGAAAATGATGGTTCATCAAACAAAAACAGGAATGAAGTTTCTGCAAAAGACATACCAGGAGGATTTCATCCGTCTATGTACGTACGCTGCTTTAAAAAATTCCACATTTTTTACAACAATATTTATAATCTACCCTCGATAGGTAAGCACATGCATACCCTAGCTTCTGCTTCTTCAGGATACCAGAGAGTTCTTGAAGAAAACCGCAAGTTATACAATCAATTGCAGGACCTGAAGGGTAAAAAAAACTCAAGTGATCAGAGTCTACAACAATCTTTCTGCTTATTTATTTTCGGAATTAGACTAAATGGTCAAATTTGACATGTTGATAGGAAATATTAGGGTGTACTGCAGAGTTCGACCCATAATAGGTTCGCACCCAAATCAACATGGCACTGTCAGCAACATAGAAGAAGGAAGTATCTCACTCATAATACCCTCCAAACATGGGAAAGAGGGGAGGAAGACATTTAATTTCAACAGAGTATTTGGTCCTTCTTCAACCCAAGGTTGGTTTTTCTGTTTTCCTTTCATTCAAATAATGACTATATGATTGTTTTACTCTTTTTGTTTCCCCACAGCGGAAATTTTCTCTGATACTCAACCTCTGATTCGTTCGGTTCTTGATGGCTACAATGTGTGTATATTTGCTTATGGCCAGACAGGATCAGGGAAAACGCACACCATGGTAAGATATTCATGCATCCTCAATGTTTCTCCCTTTATCTTGTAGTAACTACCCTGGTGCATTCACGTATTGATGCAGTCTGGACCAAACCATCCTTCTGAGGAAACAGCAGGGGTCAACTTTCGTGCACTCAGAGATCTTTTCCTTCTCTCAGAACGAAGGAAAGACACCATTCACTATGATATATCCGTTCAGATGCTTGAGATTTACAATGAGCAAGTCAGAGACCTACTAGCGACAGATGGTGTCAACAAAAGATATCCTTTTTTCTACGCAAACTAATTGTTTTCTGTATCCTGGGTCTATGCATGCTATTTATATTAAGAAGTGCTAAAAATATACTCTCTAACACCCTCCTAGTTATTTATTTAAAAACTACAGAAGGACAAGAAAAAATCTTTAATATAAGAGACCCACTTAATTTTATATACTGTTAATAAATTTTAGTCAATAATTAAGGGTAGTGTGTTGCTAGGATTTCTTTTTTGTATTAATGATTCTGTCGTTCCTTTATGTGATCCTTGAACACTTGCATACATTAGATATTCGCAACAGTTCCCATAATGGGATTAACGTGCCAGATGCAAACCTTGTTCCAGTTTCATCCACTTCCGATGTCTTAAATTTGATGAACTTGGGACAAAAGAATCGAGCAGTTAGTGCTACTGCCATGAATGATCGGAGTAGTCGTTCTCATAGGTGCAGATTTCATTTCTTGAGCTTAAGCACTGATTTCATTTTTAAAATGATCTAGCTAATATGAGTTTTTTTTTTTTTTTTTCTTTAAAGTTTACCTACAAAACAAGATTTTAAACGTTGTACTTTTCCCATTACTATTTTTGTTAGTGAGTAGACTATCACACATTTTGGTTCTTTTTGAACATGTATATTTTCCATCATAATATTAATTGGTACTATTTTGTATGCTATAATTGCAGTTGCTTGACAGTTCATGTTCAAGGGAAAGAGCATACATCAGAAAATATTCTTCGTGGTTGTATCCACTTAGTTGACTTGGCAGGAAGTGAGAGAGTTGACAAATCTGAGGTCACAGGAGATAGGCTGAAGGAGGCTCAACATATTAACAAGTCACTTTCTGCCTTAGGAGATGTGATTGCTTCACTTGCCCAAAAGCAATCACACGTTCCCTACAGGAACAGTAAGCTTACTCAGTTGCTTCAAGATTCTCTTGGTATGATTTCATATCCATACTTCTAATAATATTTTTCTTCATTACTAAGGTGTTGTCTCCACTGTTCGGTGTTAGCTATTGAGGAATTTATTTCTTGTATATGTATCAGGAGGCCAAGCAAAGACACTCATGTTTGTTCATATTAGTCCGGAGCATGAAGCTCTTGGAGAAACAATTAGTACACTCAAGTTCGCTGAAAGGGTTGCCACTGTTGAACTTGGTGCTGCACGAGTTAACAAAGATAGTGCAGATGTCAAAGAGTTTAAAGAACAGGTTCTTACTTTTTCCTTTCTTTGTTTTTTGGGTCATATGAAGTTAAGAACTTAAAGGGTGCTTATGATCACTATATGTTCAAATGGTCCATCTTTATTTTTAATGTTGAGTGTTTCTACTGCCAGATTGCTAGTCTGAAGGCAGCCTTGGAGAGGAAGGATGGAGAACTGGAACAGCTTCAACAGTTTGTAAATAGCATTAGTGAAACACCAAGGCTGAAGTCTCCACTGTCTTCCTATGTACCACCACCTAGTTGGAATTCTGGGGACCGTAAGCTACAAGGAGACGATTCTAACAGCACGGTGGTAACATATTATTAACCATAACTTCCATAAATCATTTCAGTGCATGTTGTTATAACTTAAATTTTAGCGTACAATAGCCCTTTTATTTGTCGGCAAACTTGTATTTTTAAGCTAACTTGTTTATTTGACATGTTTTATTAAATTCAACATATTTAGTAAAAGAGATTATTTTAGTACTCTTAATTTTTATATTCTTATTTTCTTATCTTAATTCCTTCTTTTATGTCATGTTATATTTATCAATTAGTTTAACAACTAATTGAACTATACCCTTTTAATTCAATCAGTTAATTTATCACATCTCACAACTTAGTTAATTTTTTAACTTTCAGCTAACGTTCAACGAGTAATCCAAACAAATACTTAATGTAATATTTTGCAAAATATGTTCACATGTACGTGAAAAACGGTTTTGTAGGGGCAGAAAAAGGGTACATCAAAGCTGAAAAGACGAAGCGTTGATCCCTTGGAAATTTGTAGGAATTCACAACGGTGGCCAAGTCATGGAGGGGTAAATGGAAAGGAGGATGATAAGGAATCAGTTACTGAGACTGATGATGGCCTGGGACAGTGGGAAACAGAAAGCAAACACTCGAGTTCTCCAATGCTAAGTCCCACGTTTCTGTTAGAGCCTTCAAAAATATGCGTAGATGATGAGCTTGAGTTAGCAACTAGTGAATGTTCAGAATCAGATATGAGTTGCTATTCACAGGTACATTTACCTAAAGCAACCGATCTTTCCAACGGATCACTGTCTAAAGCAAAGAAAGCCGCTCGTCCGAGACATGTAAAGAACCAAGAAACCAGGTATTCATGCACTTCACGTTGCTTCTGTTCTTTTCAAGGATATCATGTTATTATTATTCATCTTCTCTTACGGGAACAACTAAAATTTTTGTATTTTATTAACTAACTTCTAATTCCATTCCCTATAACTCTTGTGGGTGAACAAGAAATATGATCCCGTCATTGTCTTCTTCATCATCAAAGAGACAACCCACTATAGTTAATCAACGAAGAAAGCATCCAGATGCAAAGAAAAGAACTGGAAATGTCAATTGAAGAAGCTGCTCCAAGTGATAAGGTTCCTGTTTTCTTGCCCCACCGCCTTAACATTTTTATTTTTTTTGTGCATCTATAATTTAGATGTAGAGAGAGGAAGAGGTTTTTTCCTTTTTAATTAGAGGGCCAGTAAAACACTTGCCTTGGTGTTATCTAGTGGTGATGACCATGAGATGCCATTGATTCCATACCAATCTGTTTATAGTTATACAAACCCCATTTTTGTATACAAATGAACTTATAATTTTTTGTACCCTTTGTTTCACTAGAACAAGAACCCAAGGGGACAAATGGAAAGGAGAATAAGAAGAGGATAGGAAAAAAGAGAAGAAGACAAGTTGATAATTTTGTTTTGTGCTTCCTATGCTTTGAGTTGGCTGTTTCTCTGCTGAATTACACCATCTGGGCGAAAAAATGTGAATAGAAAAAATTAATTGTTAGCATCATTATTTAGGTTAGGGTTGATTTTAAATCATTAAAAATAACAGAATTTTATTAAAAAAAATAAAGCATTAATTACATAAAAATGTAATGATATCATAAATTTTTAATTTTTTAATTGAAAAGTATTACTTTTAAATGTTTAAAATGCTAATGATAATAAAATAAACAAATTCAAACAAAATAAACGGCCATGTGAGTATGCTAAAAATAAATAATTTAAAATTTTAATTTTATCTGTAATAAAATTTTGTTACAAAAATAAAATAATTTTTAAATCAGTTTAAATAAAATAAATATTGATCAATGTCTTAATTAAGAAATAAAATTTTTTCATTAAAAAGTGATATGGATGATGGAATTGAAATTATAATTTAATATTTTAATTTGTAGAATTTGTGTTTAACTTATGTTATGTATTAAGATATAAAATTAGAAGTCTAAATTTAATTTCCAGTGTTAGATGAGTTAGGAATTTAACAGGTAACAATAAATTTTTAAAATAAGTGTTAGATGTGATACTTTATATTTTTTTTAAATTAATAAGTGTGATTCGTTTAATATCTTAAAGATAAGATGATATTAACATATTTTTTAATTAAATTATTAATTTTATTATTTATTTATATAAAATTAACCATTAGAATTATTCTGTGTGCGTAGAGAGAGTACTGAATCCTCTTACTTACTCAGCGTACTGTAAATTTTATATTAGCAACAAGATACTTGATTTACGATAATATTAGAGTACAAGATTCTCAAAATAAACTCCCTTGTTCAACCCCATTCACACGTCACCCTCCTTTCACGCTTCAACTTCACTTCACATGTGCCAGAAATTTCATATAATTGTTGAACAGTGATATGACAGATATTATTAAAAAGAATATATAATTTGATTGAAAGTCAAGATGAATATATTAAAAGGATGGGCCCAAAAATATCTAGTTATGTGGGCAACAGATAATTGCCTTTCCAGCTGTATCCGCTACCTTTCTTCAATGCCTCCACCTCCACGTGGCCACGTCACCATGACACTTACTGCTAAATTTAAATATTACTTCATTTAATATGTAGATAAGTTTAAATATTATAAAAAATTATTTTTTTAATTTTTATTATATCCATATTAAAAAATATTTTTTATTTACTGTTTAAAGATTTGAAACAAATTTTGTTGATACATTTAATAATTTTAAATTATTTTTATATATTTTTTATGAAATCATTTTATTTTTATTTTTAACAAATACATTAAAAATACCAATTATAAAATTTTAAAAATTTACTAAAAATATACAAAATATATATTAATAATATTATAATTCATGATAAAAAATTATTTTATTAATTTGTTATTATATTCTTGAATAATTCTAAATCTTCTTACACTTTATTTCTACAAATTTGTCAAATTATTAGATAAAAAACTAATACATTATATATTTTAACATAATAAACGATAATTGAACATTTTTATTTAATATCTACATTATAAAAGAATAAAAGAATATAAGAAACATATTAGCAAAGTGGATTAATCATTGGGAAAAGTTGTTTGCAGAATGATAGGAAAAATATACTTGGAACTATAAATGAATTATGATAATGTTGGCACGACCTGTTTGACTTATGAAATTATAAATAATGTTTTGGGTTGAGTGATGCGACACAATGACTAGTTGTTACAACTATGAAGCATCCAATTGGACCGTCAAAAAAATTAAGCTAAGCATGCCATTTGGAGTACAGCCCCACATTTCACTAATCTTACCATTTTTTAACTTATGCAACTTTATATAGATAAAGTTCAATAAATATATTATTTAATTAATTTATATTAATTATTTTATTATAATTTTTAAAAAAATTAATTTTTACTCTTCCCTTGTTGATTAAATAATACATTTATTGAAGTTTATCTTGTGTAAAATTGTACAGGTTAAAAAATTCGTTTTTAATTTTCTTAATATAAGGAAAATTTTCTGATTATCTTTATTAAACATTGTACTTGTTGAAAGCATATTTTTTAGCTGTAATCATATATATGCTGTATCAAAATACCTTTTTTTTATACATTTAACTAATTAAAAACTAGCCTATTATTTCAAAATTATAAATTTAGAGCAAGATCCTTTCCACACCTCTTTAATGTAAAGATGGATTTTTTTTTTGAAGTATTATAGATGTTATTTATTAATTAAAATTTTATTTTGATAGTATGGAATAATATAATATTAAATATAAGTATGTTATTAAAATAAAATTTTAATTTAATTAATAAAAAATTGTTAACAGCATATAAAAAATGATAAATAAAATTTGTCCTTGTGTTATTTTTCCTTCTACATCCTTTCTTGAAAAAACAAAAGAAATTTAGAACTTTTTTCAATGAAAATAAACACTACCATCCTATATATTGCTAAAAGCACCATTTCTTTGCAGGCTAACTTTTTTAATGTTGAGTATTTTTGTGAGTTTCTCTTTTTTGTCAATACTTTTCTACGTGATTTTGTTTCATTCCTCTTTGTTTTACTTGAGTCACTGTTCGATTTGGCTGCATAATGCCAAGAACTGAATCGAGACAATGTCAAACACCTTCGAGGAAAACAAAAACTGATTATCAAATTACATATTTAAAAAAAAAATAGTAATGGAAGATTTGATTCAGTGCTGATGAATTTTTCTTTTTGTTAATATCAAATTACAATATCACGTTATGTCCATGCATATGTATACTCAATTTTTAAAAATAGCAGGTATTTAAAAAAAAAAACTTACAAATTGTTATTTGAGTCTTCTATGTTTTAATTGGCTTGATTTATTTTAGATTTATATGCAGTGCTCTGTAAAAAAGAAAAATTGACAGTAACACATTATTTTTTAACTTGCTGTTAAAATACATTATTTAACAAAAATTATTTACAACATCATGAATTTTAGAAAATTTCAGTTAATAATAAAACGTGTTAGAAATAATATATTATTTTTTAAGGTTAAAAATATATTAGTTGCGGTGTCTCTTAATTTTGATAAAAGAAAAATGTGTATTTGATTTAAACTCAGTTATTTCCATGAAAGTTTTACGAATGATATAATATTTATTAGACTCATTACTTAGTCTACCGTACAGGAGGAGGGAGTATTAGATATAGTTTTTTAAAATTATTTCCCCAATAATATTTTCAGTTTAAAGAATGTAATTAGTTTAAGCTAATTATTTTTTAACTTTTTAAAAACAATTATTTCTTAAAATTTATGTTAAAACAGACATAAAATTAGAATTCCATTACATAATTATTCTGTGGAAAAATTATAATTGTAAAATAAATTTGTACAATTTTTTTATAATTTTAAAAATAAAAAAGAAAAAAGTGATAAAATGAATGATATGATAGAAATTATTTAAAAATGTATCATTATAAAATTTTTGGTAAAAATATTATAACTTTTATTGTATGTCATTTATAATATTTATTTTAATAAAAAAAATCATAGGGTTATATATTATTTCGAAAAGGAAGGAGGGTAGTGGGGTAATTTTGAAAATACGGCAATGCGTTTAAGTTGGGTGTTACAAAAATTGAGGACGAAAACGTGATTATGAGGTAGTGGTTATTTGTCCGCGTTTCCTCTGTCTAGAACATTTCTTTACCAATCAAATCGCAGAGCAAGATCACTCTCTGAGTCTCTGGTGCCACTCCCCCCACCCACTAGGGTTTATGATCTCAACCCCGAATGCTTTCTATTCTTTGATAATCAAATACTGACTCCATTTTTCACCTGTGAGTTTTGCTTTTCCCGCACATTCCCCTCTTTCCCATTTCGTGCTTCACGTGAATCCTTAAAAAAAATTTGATTTTTTTTTTCCTAACTTGAACCTACGGTGCTGAGATTTTTGTGAACTTGTTTGTTTGTGTTTTTTTAATGCAGCATCCTAGGTAGGTGGATATGCATTTTTCGTGATAAGCAATTATGAGATAGATAATTGTAAAAGTTTTTACTTTTATGGGTTCGGATTTGCACGCCAGTTTTTGTAATCGCTAATTGGATGAGAATTCAATTCCTAATGCACTCATCTCGCTGAGTTATCTGATTGTGATTTTATCTGATATTATTAAATGCAAAGAAATTTTGCTGTATTTAATTATAGTGAATTTGGCATGTTTGATTGTAATGGCCATTATCTATGATCTGTTCTAGACTTCCAGATTTCTTGCTCCTTATATCTAATGGTATGGAGGGGCTTTAAATTAAATGGATCTTATTTTGAACACAAATAAACAGTGTCGAATGGTGTAGTCTCTAATGCTTCCTCTTTTGTGTTGGATTGTGCTCCTAATATTTTTTGACACTCTAAACATTTAGATCTGCTAGTGGTAGCGAAAAGTCTTCTGGATTTCTATTGGTTATTGAACATGAATCTTATGTTTCTTTTTGGTTTTCAAATATGTTTGGATGATTAGGATTTGTTCACTCGGATTCCAGAAATGTTTAATTTTAAACTAAGATGAGTACGACTGAATTGTCAAATATGAAGCCACCCCTTGTTCCGTTGGCAACCCTGATTGGCCAGGAGCTACGAAATGGAAAAGTTGAAAAGCCTTTTGTGAAGTATGGGCAGGCTGGCTTGGCAAAGAAAGGAGAAGATTACTTTCTAATCAAGACAGATTGCCAAAGAGTTCCTGGCGATTCATCAACACTGTTTTCTGTTTTTGCGGTATTATTTATGTTCTTGGTTTAAAATTGTATTTATTTGACACGATTAGCATCCTTTTGCTTTTGGTGAAATGTTTGGAGGTAGATGCTCAAATAAATATAAGAAATGAGAATATTGCAATAAGACTGAAATGGTAATTGGTTCCGCACACTGGAGAGATGTTTGTTTCTCAGGTTTAGTAAATAAATGATAATTGAAGTGTATGTTTTCTCTCTTCTCTTACATTTTCTCAGTGATCAAGTGGAGCGTCAATTTGTTCCCACAATGGTTATGATTTCCGTAAGGAATTCTTGATTGGCAGATCTTTGATGGGCATAATGGTATATCTGCTGCTATTTTTGCGAAGGAAAACATACTAAGTAATGTTATGAGTGCAATACCCCAAGATATCAGCAGGGATGAATGGCTTCAAGCTCTGCCTCGGGCTTTAGTTGTTGGTTTTGTGAAAACTGACATAGAATTTCAGCAGAAAGGTACATCAGAGTTTTCTTTGCATCCATATTGGTGTTCTCCACGTGCACTTATGCTGACATTTTAATTTCACCTGCAGGGGAAACTTCTGGAACAACGGCTACATTTGTTCTGATTGATGGATGGACTGTTACTGTTGCATCTGTTGGGGATTCCCGTTGCATATTAGATACTCAGGGAGGTGTGATTTCTCTCTTGACAGTTGATCACAGATTAGAAGAAAATGCAGAAGAGAGGGAACGTGTTACTGCCAGTGGTGGTGAAGTAGGAAGACTCAATGTATTTGGAGGCAATGAGGTATGATGTAATCTTCACATTCCTTTCTAATCAGGAAGTTTAACTGACCTGTTTTACTTCCTTAATATATTTATAGGTAGGGCCTCTTCGCTGCTGGCCTGGTGGTTTGTGCCTTTCTAGATCAATTGGTGACACAGATGTGGGAGAATATATTGTGCCAATACCACATGTTAAGCAAGTGAAGGTAAGCTGGTTTCATTTTATGGTTTGATTTACCATTTTTATGTGGAGGTGTTCTTCTAAATTTCAAACTCACAAAATTTTCTAATTGGTTCGCCAGCTTTCAAGTGCTGGTGGAAGGCTTATTATAGCTTCTGATGGTATTTGGGATGCTTTATCTTCTGATATGGCTGCCAAGGCATGCCGTGGTCTACCTGCAGAGCTTGCTGCAAAGCTGGTGGTTAAGGTGATGGTTAATTAGAGCAATCTTCCTATCTTTTCAGGAATGGGTTTCTCATCATCTTCTCTACTGAATGCTTTGTGGTTATGATTTTTAACAGGAAGCTCTAAGATCAAGGGGGCTGAAGGATGACACAACTTGCCTTGTTGTAGATATTATTCCTTCAGACTATCCTGTGTTACCAACAATGCCGAGAAAGAAACATAATATGCTAACTTCCCTTCTCTTCAGAAAGAAATCTCAAAACCCAACAAACAAAGGTACTAATAAGCTTTCTGCAGTTGGTGTTGTAGAGGAGTTATTTGAAGAGGGTTCTGCAATGCTTACAGAGAGGTAATTCGGACTATATTTGCATATTTCCTTTTAGAGTATTATGATTGCTTTGCTTCATTGACTGGAACAAAAATCCTTTTCCCAATGGGTTGTGTACGTCTGTTTGATTCTTAAATTTTGTCTTAAATGTAGGTTGGGTAAGGATTTTCCATCTAACATAAATTCTGGGATTTTCCGATGTGCGGTCTGCCAAGCAGATCAACCCCCCAGTGATGGTTTATCTGTAAGCACAGGCTCATTTTTCTCTCCAGCATCTAAGCCATGGGAAGGTCCATTCCTCTGCACAAACTGTCAGAAGAAGAAAGATGCCATGGAAGGAAAAAGGGCATGCAGGCCCTCAGAGACAGCCTAGTAATATAGTTCTAGACTGTAGGAACATAGTAAATATTAGTATAATTTTTCCCTGGCAGTGTGAGCATGCTTGCTTCTACTTTTGGGTGGCGATTGTCATAGGTGTGTAAGAAATGATGTTGAGATAGCGAGATTATGTGTATTGGAGGTTGTTGCAAGTTTGTTTTTGGCTTGTGCTCAGCTGTTGGACTGACTACAGAACAAACATGTTATTAGTAGATAAAGCTTTTAAGTTTTTAATTACTAACGGCTTGTAATTAACTGACGATTTCATTGTTACCTCTATAGAGTTATGTCTTTAACTGTACACATCCCAGTTGCTTCTGTCTTTTTCTTCTTCTTTTTTTAATTAATTGGCCTTAGGTTAAACTATTAAACGGGTAATTTGTCATATTATTTATTAAAGAATTTGTTTATTTTAATTTTTAAAGTTCAAGTTATTTAATTTAAAGTTATAAAAGTATAATGAATATGCTTTGATAAAATTCTGTTATTATCAGTTACTTTTTTTAAAAAATAAATAAATATTTTCTTTATTTATTTAATCAAGATATTTCCAATTAGCCAAAAAGAAGTTGCGCAAGGTTCTTTGGCAGATGTCACCAGGAAACGGCAAAAATTAAGATACAATAGGGCATTTATAACCCTCAGTGCGGGCGCTTTCATCATAGCAGTGTGTATATATATATATATATATAATATGTTTTATTACTTATTATTTTTCAAATTATAAATCAAAATATTTTAATTTTATACAAAATAATAATAATGAGATGTTTTAGAATTATTTTTTATGTATTTGTTATTAACCTTTAACATCTTTTTTTTATTCTATTTTATTTATTTATTTATCTTTGAATTTTTTTAATTCTTTTTATTTTTCTACATAATGATGTTAATAATGGTGGAATGAATAAAAATAATATTAAAAATTAAGTTCTTAATTTTGTGTTATATAATTGTCTTTTCCTTAGTTATTCATTTATTAGTCTCGCTTAATTGTTCGTTAATATTACTTTCATTGTTAAGTTGGTATAATTTGTCTTGAGTTCATATTGTCTTTTATTTTATAATTGATAAGTTATATTTTATTTCAGAATCATAATAAACAAATAAAATCAATTCAACAATTTATAATGCTAATGTGTAGCAACTCTACCTTTATGTATTATAAGTTGTCAAAACCTATGTGTACCAACATTACCTTAAGTTTTACGCAACATCAATATTTTGAAAAGTAATCAATTGTTATTATTATTTTTAATTAAAATCTATCATCTATAATTTTTTTTCCATCGTATTAATGTGACTATTTATAGTATTATTGTGTAGCATCTCTTTCTTTACATAAATTGTCAAAACCTATGTGTAGCAACGTTATCTTAAGTCTTATGCAATATAAATTTGTCAGACACAGTTTTAATCTTTTAAATCAATTCAAATAAATTTATTCCTTTCATCAAGTAAAAATAATCTTATTTTATTTTACTTTTAATTTTTTTCTTAAGTCATATTTTTAATTTTCATAAATTAAATAATCAAATATTTGATTACTTAATTTTATTATACAAATTTTGCTATATAGATGTGCAATTTATATTGTTTTCGATCGACAAATAAGTCATGAGACATTTATATATAGCTTACGCTATCTTAAATTTTTTTGAATATCAAAATTTTTAAATTAAATTATATATTAAAAAATAATTTTTCATAAATTAAAATATTTGATCTTAATTACCACACTTATTATAACGACTTACAATATAGATGTGTGATTTTCCTTCAAGGGTAACATGTATAACTGCGCTATCTTGTATCCTAAAATATATAAATTATTCTTATTTCTTTTCTCTTAAAATAAATATATAACATAATTAATTTTAAAACAAGCTCTTTTAAAACCTCATAAATTTCTAAATTTTTTATATAGAACTATGTGACTTTGAGTTCTTCATTGCACCTGGAGATGCGTAGGAGCGAATCATATCCGTCAAGTCAAAATAATTTTTTAAAAAAAAAATTTTCTTTTTCTAAGATTAGTTAATATTTTTAATAAATAAATATTCTTTCTTTAAAAATAAAAATAGCAACATTTATTTTTTTAGGATTAACTTTTTAAAATTATAATAAATTTGCACAAATAATTTAAGGTAATCGTTATTTAAACGAACGTTGTAAGGTGTTAACATCTTCCTTACAATGACTCCCGAATCCATTTTTAGTTTCAAAGATAAAAATTTTAAGTTTTTCCGAAGTTTTCTTAGATAAACTTTGGTAACAACTCTACTAATTTTTTAAAAAAATATTTTTCGTCGTACTATTACGACAGATAGCGACTCCACTGAAAAAAAAATTTTAGAGAGTAAAATCTTTGATAATTAATTGTGTAAATTTGTTTAATTTAATTTTTATTTGCTTAATCCCTTTCTATTTTCTTATTTATTTGATTTAATTGAACTATGTTTCTTCTGTTCATGTATTTATTTCATGTATGAATTTTGTAATCTTTTTGTATATACCCTTTTGATATTTTTGTTAACCTTAGGATAAATGACTCTTAATATTTTGTGGTATTCTCGTATTGTTTTATTTTGCAGCTTTTATTTTTTGAGTTGATACGGTTTGTATGCTCCCTCACATACCTCACTTACACATTCATCACACACTTTGAGTGGGGCTCTATACCTGAGTCTGAGTACGCTTAGAATTAGAAGGGTTATGTAGCAGTGTCATTTTGGACAAACATACTATTTGACTATCGTGAAAACCCTAGCTAGAGTTTGATCTTTTCTTGATGTCCCACGTCTAGTAGACTCCTTACTGTTGTGGTTAACGTTAAAGATTGAATCTTGACTCTAGTGGCCTTTTAGGATTACAAGCTACCTTTGATGAGTCTTTACACATAAAAGAATGCCTTAGACCTTTAAGTTAGACCCTTCGGGGATCTAAAATAGGGCACAAAGGGAGCATTTTTTCTTATCTCCTCTTTTAGAAATTATGTAAATTATTAGTGCCTTAAAAGTTTCAAAAATACAAAAGGAAAGGAAATTTTGCTAAATTTTAAAGGCTAGTGATTCACATGATTCTCTATGTTAATTTTTTTTGTATCATTATCATTTTGCATGTTATGGCATAGCATAAATCCAAAGATCATGCTTGTTGCATCCTTACAACACTTGTTATAATAGTAAATTAGGTTTTTGAAAAAGGGTTAATGATGACAATTGGCATGTTTTTTGCATTATTACATTGTCATGTAAAGCATTATCCTTCTAAGCATTAATTCAAATTTATGAAAAAGCAAATAATAATTTTCAAGGAGATGTTAAAGAGGATAATGATTCATTCTATTCTTTCATTATCATGATCATCACATATTTATTTCATCGATATAAGTGCCTAGTGGATTTCTTAACCTGTTTAAAACCAATGATGATTCTTACATGGATAATTTATCTGTTTAGAATCAATATTGGTCCTCACCACTAGTATCCTATATCAATGAAATAAATACAAGATTTTGAATAATTTCTCATCTATTTCCTTTCTTTTATTTTATTTATAGATTAAAGATCACAAATTTGTTTGAGTTTCTGAGAAAAATAGAAATTAATGTGGGATCAAGTAGTAGTAGAGTAAAATCAATTGAATTAAGAAGAAAGTTGCATCTAAAAGTTAAGAAAGTTGACACCACTAGTCTGAGAGAGTTGCGAAAGAAGCTGAAGATAGTTTAACAACTCACTTTAGTAAGAAGGTTTGAAAACATTCTGAGATTGATGAAGGTGGATGTACAAGAAGATGTCATAACAGCTCTAACCCAATATTATGATTCTCTATTAAGATATTTTACCTTTCAAGACTTTTAGCTAGCTCAAACACTAGAGGAGTTTGAGTAGATTTTAGACTTATCTTTGGAAGGTCAACAACCATACCGTCCTTTTGAGCACTACGTATCCCTCCTAACTATAACCACTGTCTTAAAGATCCACCTAACAGAATTGCAACAAGCTTGTCAAGGGAGACATCAAAATAGAGAGTTCACGAGAGATTTTCTTGAGTGACATATGCATAACCTAGTAAGTAATGAAGATTGGGAGACTTTTATGGATGTTTTAGCACTCACTATTTATGGCATTTTCCTTTTTCTCAAGCATGACAACTTTGTAGATTTAACAGCCATAGATGTGTTTACGCAAAAATTGACTTGAAAATCTTGTCACTGCTATATTGGCTGATGTCTACTATACATTGAGCTTTTGCCATGAAAATAAAGGAAAAAGAATAATATGTTGTCTGGTTATGCTCTATATATGGCTCACAGCCCATATCTTCAAAAGACTAAGTGAGATCAAATGTCCGATCACTGATTTGTAGACGTTTCAAATTGGGACGAAGAGTGGTCAAGAATAGGCCAACCACCTAGCTAGCTTGAATGAAGGACACATTAGGTGGCACACTCCATGGCAGTAGTCGACAACCATAGTTTATCATTGTGGCAATTACCCAAATGTTCCTCTTATGGGTACTCGATGGTGCATCAATTATAATCCAATTATGGGGCAACGTTAGCTTGCCTATCCTACTATTGGACCACATGCCAAAAAACTATTGACTCCTTTTGTCTTCTACTACGAAGACGAAAATTTCACTAAGTTAATCCAAAAAGTAGAGTGCATAGGCAAAGGTTATTTGAAAAGGAAAAGAGTTAGGTGTGACGAGTTGTACAACAAAAGCAAATTACTATCAGTGGGTTAATGAAAGGGTCCAAGAGATTAAGCTACCATTTAAGGCCCCAAGTACCTCCCAAGAAACTGAATCATCTAATCTAGTACCTATTAAGGATGAAGAAGTGAAAGAATTAAAGGTAAGAATAGCAAAGATGATAGAGAAAAATGTAAAGATGGAAAGGAAACTTCAAGAAAGCCGCCAAACTTGTGCCATTTTGAAGAGAGAGAATAATGAAAAATAACAAGCTTATGAAGAAGTTTGGAAGAAGCAAAAGTCAGTGCAAAAACCATACATTTAAGGTTCAACGATGTCTAGAAGCTGCAAGCAAAGAGCTGAGATTGAGGGTAAAAGAACGAAATGCAGCCTTGTATAAAAAGCGTCAACTGAAAGGTGCATTGTACAAAGCCAAAGGCGATAAACAAGAAGCATTGACCCAAGTAAATGAGCTTCAGGCACGAGTGCAAAACATGGATCAACAGATACAAGAAATTATTGTAGCGTGCGAGGTTGAAATTAATATGGAGAAATGAGAAATGAGAAATGATTAGGGTAATGAAAGAATATGAAGTCATTGTAAAACAGAAGGATAGTCAAATAAAAGAATGAGACAAGCTCATTGAGTATTGGATCAAGTGTTTCATACAATTAGCATATTTGGCTAATAGAGTAATTAATGATATTCCACGCATGTTAACAAATGCTGAGATAGCTACATTTTTCTACAGAACACCTCAAGAAATTAAAGATTTCCTCAGCTATTGCAACTGGTTAATCTCAGATATGGGAGGAATGATAGCTTGAGCTAGGAAAGGGTGATGTAATGACTTAGTATGTGGGTAGATTGTGTAAGGGTAGGAAAACAATGGTGTATTTTGAATCAAACTATGATGTACTTTATGTTTGATTAAGAATTGTATTTTGGTGTGTTTCATTTAATGAAGACCCTACATTAATTTTCATTAAAGACCCGAAGACGCTCAACAACAGTGATGATTCTTTAAATTTTCATTCTTTCTATTTTAATTATATTTTTCATTTTATCAAATTCTTTCTTGACTGCATGACACAGAAAAAATTAAAAAAACAAATATAAAGGAAAAATATTTTTCTAAAGCATCCTTATAGAACTCGCGCTCAATCAAAGATCATGGATAAGTTGGAAGAATATAATGAGGAGCTGAAGAATGATGTTAACCAACTAAAGAAACAAAGGGTGAAGATTTTGGAGGCACTGAAGTCTCTAGAAAGGAGAGCCACAGAAGGGACATCTCATGCCCAACAACCTACTTCTATCTGCCCACCTCGTTTTACTTCTACACAATGACCATCTCAAGGTTTTCCCGCTCAAGAAATAATGGTTACTTTAACTCTACACGTAGAAAGATCATTGCAACAATCTGGTAATCATCAAGAGGGTTAGTTTCCTCCATATGATCTTCCCCCTAATTATACTCCGCCAGTAGTTGATAACCCACTAAACACAAGGTAACCATCAAATTAAACCAATCCTACATCACCTTCAGGACCATAAATCCAACCAACCCAAACATCTATCCCACCATATACTCATCCTCAAAATGATAATCTTAATGAAACTCACATACCACATACGATACCCACAACAAACCTGCTGATTCATCAATAGCCACAAATCACCAAATTTAGTATTGGGAAAAATCCACCAACATCACCATTCCATCCTAAGGAAAATCTCCAATCTCAAGAAAAGTTATAGATATTGGAAGAGAGGTTGAGAGCCATTGAGGCAAGCAATTATGGTATAGGAGAAGCTACAGATCTGTGCCTAGTCCCAGACGTTACTATCTCTCCAAAGTTCAAGACGCCTGAATTCGATTAGTATAAAGGAACCACTTGTCCAAAGAGTCACCTAATAATGTATTGTAGAAAGATGACATTGCATACTCATGAAGACAAATTGCTGATTCACTTCTTCCAAGATAGTTTAGTTGGGGCGGCCTTGAGTTGGTATATGCATTTGGAGTGTAGTCGTATTCGTTATTGGAAGGATTTAGCCGATGTTTTCTTGAAACAATACAAATACAATATTGATAAGGCTTTTGATAGGTTACAATTGCAAAACGTGATTAAAAAGGAAAATGAGTCATTCAAAGAGCATGCGCAAAGGTGGCGAGAATTGACAGCTCAAGTAGAACCTCCCCTATTAGAGAAAGAAGGGTGATTGGAAGCGTATTATCGAACTTTTTAGAGATTATAATTATAGGAGAAAGGGTAGAAAGTGGCATGAGGACATGAAAGATTCCTAACAGTTTTGTTGGAGTGTCTAACACAAAGAAACCTCAATTTAGAATGGGCAAAAATAAAAAAAGGAGAGAATAATGCAATAACTTTCCACCCGAGAAAAGCTCCTTTCATTAGACCTTACCATATCCCACATCATTTCCAACCTGTATTCCTTACCCCTCAAATGCCTTACCCGTATGTTACTGCCATTTCAAACCACCCCAACTCTTAATCCTATCAATCATGACCCTACCAACCCTCGGCACCTACTTTTCCTATTACACCATCTATGAGACCACCCCAACATTGACACCAACATCCAAACACTAACCAAATAAGAACCCAAAATAATCAAGAGAGAAAGCAAGTTTAGTTTGAACCAATCCCCATGTCTTACATAGAGTTATTGCCTCGCTTATTCCAAAGTTCACTAGTTGTACCATGTCCAATAAAACTATAGAACCACCCTATCCGAGAAGGTATAATTCAAATGCCAAATGCGATTATCATGTCGATGCCATTGGTCATTCAACAGAAAATTGTCGGGCACTAAAGTTCAAAGTGCAAGACTTAATCAATGCCAAATGGTTGAATTTCAAAGAGAATACTTCTAACATTGGGAATAATCCTCTACCCGGACACGGAGGATTATTAGTAAATATCATCAAAGAAGAGTCTGCCTACATTTTAAAGAGGAAAGTTGAAGAGGTTACAACTCCTTTGAAAGTTATCTTCGCTGAATTGTGCAAGGCTAATATGATCGAGAGTTTTGTTCATGAAGAAAGTATGTGTGATATGCACCCTGATGCAAACCACTCCATTGAGAATTGTCAATAATTCAAGCATGCCCTACAAACCCTGATGGACAAACATTTGGTTCAAATTAGGTGTCCTAAAGAGAAAATTGAAGTTTTAACTGTTGATAGACAACCTTCAGCCTTTCCCAAACCCCTAGTCATTCATTATACCAAAAGCGTAAATACTTCAACCCTTAATAGACCCATCACTATACAAGTACCAGCTCTGTTTCCTTACAAGAATAACAAAGTAGTGCCATAGAGGTATGATGTAAGAGTTTTTGTTGATAATCAGAAAGGAGACCAAACAGAAGGTGTCAGCTCTAATATCCCTGCGTCTCAAATATAGTTGGTGTTGGAGAGATGACCCGAAGTGATCGTATATATACACCTGAAGAGTTGAGAAAAGAGCAGACAAGAGAAAAGGAGAGATCTTCAAAGGGAAAGGCCAAATTGGGAGACTCTGAAGATATGGATGAAGGGAAAACACTTGAAATAAAAAAAGGCAGTATCTGACAAAGAAGCTTATGAATTTTTTAAATTTATTAAGCAAAGTGAATATCAAGTTGTAGAGCAATTAAATCGCACTCCAACTAAGATATCTCTTTTATCCCTACTACTGAATTCTGAGCCACACAGGAAGATATTAATAAGGGTGCTAAATGAAGCACATGTCAATCATGACATAACTATTAACAAGTTTGGGGGCATTGTCGGTAATATTGCTTCAAATAACTATTTCTTTCACTGACGATGAAGTACCTGCTGAAGGAATAGAGCACAATAAAGCGTTGCATATTTCTATGAAGTGTTAAGATCATATCATTGCTAGAGTGCTTATTGATAATAGGTCTTCTCTGAATGTGATGCTAAAAATGACATTGTCAAAATTACCCTATGATGGATCGCATATGAAACCCAATGTCATAATAGTGAGAGCCTTTGATGGAACAAGGAGGGAAGTCATTGAAGAAATTGAAATTTCAATTCAAATTGGTCCTTGCACTTTTCAAATCCTATTTCAAGTAATGGATATTACACCAACTTATAGCTGCCTGTTGGGGTGGCCCTGGATTCATTTTGCTGGAGTTGTACCATCTACATTGCACCAAAAGTTAAAGTTTATTATTGACAATAAGCTAGTAATTGTCTCTGGTGAAGATGATATGTTGGTGAGCAAGCCTTCATCCACTCCTTATTAAAAATAAATGTTGTCGTAATGATTAACTTTTATCACATGAAGATGCAATTGATACGATGGTATTACAAATATGAGCTTTAGTCATTTGAGTATCCAATTGATACCATGCTTATTCCGTAAGTGTAAATATATATATATATATATATATATATATATATATATATACAATACATATATGTTTTATTACTTATTATTTTTCAAATTATAAATCAAAATATTTTAATTTTATACATAATAATAATAATGAGACATTTTAGAAATATCTTTGAATTTTTTTTTAATTCGTTTTATTTTTCTAAACAATGATGTTAATAATGGTGGAATGAATAAGAATAATGTTGAAAATTAAGTTTTTTTTTTTATGTTATATAATTGTCTTTTCCTTAGTTATTCATTTATTTGTCTCGCTTAATTGTTCATTAATATTACTTTTTATTGTTAAGTTGATATAATTTGTCTTGAGTTCATATTGTCTTTTATTTTATGATTGATAAGTTATATTTTATTTCAGAATCATAATAAACAAATAAAATCAATTCAACAATTTACAATGCTAATGTGTAGCAACTCTACCTTTATGCATTATAAGTTGTCAAAACCTATGTGTACCAATGTTATCTTAAGTTTTACACAACATCAATATTTTAAAAAGTAATCAATTGTTATTATTATTTTTAATTAAAATCTATCATCTATAATATTTTTTTATTGTATTAATGTGACAATTTATAGTATTATTGTGTAGCGTCTCTACCTTTACACGTTATAAATTTTCAAGACTCATGTGTACTAACGTTATCTTAGGTCCTATACAATATAAATTTGTAAAACACAATTTTAATCTTTTAAATCAATTCAAATAAATCTATTCTTTTCATCAAGAAAAATAATCTTATTTTATTTTACTTTTAATTTTTTTAAGTCATATTTCTAATTTTGATAAATTAAATAATCAAATATTTGATTACTTAATTTTATTATACAAATTTTGCTATATAAATGTGCAATTTACATTGTCTTCGATCGATGAATAAGTCATGAGACATTTATGTATAGCTTACGTTATCTTAAATTTCTCTGAATATTAAAATTTTTGAATTAAATTATATATTAAAAAAATAATTTTTTATAAATTAAAATATTTGATCTTAATTACCACACTTTTTATAATTACTTACAATATGGATGTATGATTTTCCTTTACCTTTCGTATTGTTTATGGTATGGCAACATGTATAGCTGCATTATCTTGTATCCTAAAATATATAAACGATTCTTATTTCTTTTCTCTTAAAATAAATATATAAGAATTAATTTTAAAACATGTATAGCTCTTTTAAAGCCTCATAAATTTCTAAATTTTTATATAGAACTACGTAACTTTGAATTTTCTATTGCACTCAGCAATGCGTAAAAGTAGAATCATATTCGTTGAGTCAAAATAATTTTTAAAAAAATAATTTTTTTCTTTTTCTAAGATAAGATAATATTTTTAATAAATAAATCTTCTTTCTTTAAAAATAAAAATAGCAACATTTATATTTTTAGAGATTAAATAAATACTTTTTAAAATTATAATAAATTTGCACAAATAATTTAAAGTGGTTGTTATTTAAACGGACGTTGTAGGTGCTAACACCTTCCATACACGTAAATGATTCCCGAAATCATTTTTTGTTTTAAAAATTAAAATTTTAAATTTTTTCAAAGTTTTATTTGATAAACTTTGGTGGCGACTCTACTAATTTTTCTTTAAAACATTTTTTGGCCGTATCGTTGCGATTGCTCAGTTGCGATAGTATAAAATATATCTAAAAATCTTTATAGCAGTTAACAGCAAAAATAAAATGCTTTAATTTCTAAAAATTTTAATAAGGCACCCAGTATGTAAACGTTAAGGAGACACTTAATCTGGACTGTTTATCTTCAATGATAATATTATTTAGAATTTTATTATTGTATTTTTATAACTTTAATATAATAATTGTGTTATTTTTTTATAAATTTTTTTAATTTATAAATACTTAAATTCAGTCCTTCTAACTTAAGTTAACAAAACTCTATTATTTATTGCTCACCTCTCACACCACCATAATCTGGTAACTGGATCTGTCCCTACACGGGCCATATTTAGTTTTGAAAATCAGAGTTACTTTCTGAAGACTAAATACAAATGGCATTTTTCTGAATCAAAATTAACATATAAGAGATTATTTACCTTTTACTTAAAGATATCAAATTTTTGGGGTGTATGAGATAATTGCAATTGCTGAAACGCTACATGACATGTATCTTGAATAAAAGTGCTATATTTTGAATTTTTTAGATTTAAAATAAAATAAATATGAAACAATGTTCTTTTTTTTTGTGTAATATCAAAATGTCTTTTTTTAATACATGGGGGTGCAATTTATAATTTATGGCCAGTGCTCATAAATATTATAAAACATAAGTTGTACTATTGTTATACAACTTATGCTCAAGTAAGGTGTTGAATTAAGCACGAGAGTGCTCATCCTTGAACTAGAGTAATCTTATAAAAATTGTCTTTAATTGAAGCTGGCACAAGGGAAGGTGGGGGCTGAGATTTCTAGGGTCATGCATAATTGATTTACAATAGTAATTGTATAGTCTAGAGGTGTTTAACAATTTCATCTTTTATTGATCAAAATTTACATAAATTTCTATCACAGGGAAAAAGCAATTTATAGTACTATATAAGCACCGCTACATGTCAATTATGCGTTACTCCCAAAATCTCAGTCCTTACTTTTACTTGTGGCAGATCAAAAATAAAATATTTTCAAAACGACTCTAGTTCAAGAGGATGAACACCCTCATGCTTAAGTGAGCACGATAAAATATAAGTTGCACTACTTTTAGGTGATTTTTTCTTGAGCACAGGAGGACCCATCCTTGAACAAAACATAAGTCGCATGATGCGACTTATGTGCAAATTATAAATTGCACACCACATTTATACAATTTATTATTAAAAAATAATATTTTAAAATATTTTGGAAAGAGACTATATTTAAAGTTTCATTTTTATTTCATTTTAAATATACAAAAACTCTTATATTCTCGTACATGTACACCATAACATAGATATTTAATAAAGACACTAGGTCCAATCATCAACCGAAAAGAATTCAAAAACAACCCAACCCAAGGAGTCCAAGTCAATTTGGAAGAAGACAAACATGATCGAATTCATTTCCAGGATTCTCTACCGTAACTACGCCCTAAAGTTAGTTATGTTTTCACTTTCGCTTAAACACAAGTGTAAAAATAACATTAACTGCAAAGAGCAATTGGCGCAAAAAATACAATGGACCCTAACCCATGAATTCAAGAACTTGAAAAAGACAAACTTACGCAAGCGGTCAACAATATCTCAAACGCTCATCACGTAAAACTACTCGGAAACATCAACCTGATAAAGGTAACCTTTTATTAAGCATCCAATGAATGTATCTTTAGCAAAGAAGAATGAAAATAAGTAGTTTATCAAGAGCTGCTTTCAGAGTAACACATTTTGGTTAATAGATTAAAATGTATATTTGTTTATATTCATAAAAACAGCTATAAATGTGTTCGTAATGTATAAAAATCAAGGAAGATTACAAATATTTCCCTTTAATAGCAGCTCATTTCTCCCTGGCTTACATTCTTCTTTCTTTCTCTATTCTTCTTAAGCTTACTAATCTCTTTCCTTAAATTTCATTCTGAAACAATAATAATTTTTTTATTATTTCCCTAATAAATTAACAAATAACAAAACAGTAATGACTTGATGGAAATCAAGTTATGTTATTGCTATGTTGAAAAATAAATTGGTTAGATTATTGATATGCAGTATTCCTTTATTTTATTACTCTTAACATCTGATACTTATTTTCTATGAATGATTAGTCCCTATAATTTCTACTTATCTAGGTATTGGCCCATTCAAAATAAAATTATGTATTCTATTCAATAAAACAAAAGGCTAATATCCAGAGAGAGAGAGAGAACCAAATCCAAAACGCACATGAGTAGAAAATATAGAAACATTTTTTTAAACCTGTTAATAAAAGTTACTAATAGGTGGTCCTCAATTCTGATTCACCGGGTGCATCAATCATCCCACAACACATTGAAAAATAATTGAGAAACGGGCTTCGATAAATAAGCAAACTTTAAGAAGATATGATAAATTTAGAACTATATACTTCCAGGTTTTAGGGGATGAGTATCATATTCATATCCAAATTACAGGACGATCGACACCAAAAACGTGTTCTTCTACACCTCTCCCATGTAAGAAAATGATTATGGGAAACTGAGATTCAGAATGCTTAAGAATATATATGAAAAAAATAAAATCAAGCAACAAAAGCATTTTGTGTTCATTACAAATGCTGCGTCAACACTAGGCTAAAATTCTTACAGAAGCAGATGCTTCCATTAGATGATCAGATTTCTTCTAAAACAGCCCTTCTCCTGCCAGCATAAATTTATTTTAGTCAGGCATAATAATACCAATCAATGAACAAACTTTGATCTTATGGCTATGTCCCATACCCACATAATTGACTTCTGAAAAAACCGACATAAAGCGCATGGAAATCACTATTAAATCATGACATTATTTGCAACTAAAGTTAAAGAACTTACGCAACTCATCCAAGGAAGTTTTATCAACGCTCTCCCCACTCTTGATGAGACGAATTTTCCCTGAAGAAATAACATAGAAAGAAACAGCATGCAAGATGTAAGTTTGAAAGGGTAAGCTAAATTGAAAAATTTTCTATTTCAGTGAGTTCAGAAACCTTTTAAGCCAACTGTTGTCCATACTTAATGCACGTTGTAACATGTCATGTGAGAAGTGCACTGCTTGCTGCCTCCTTTTAAACAACATAAAATCTACTTTCCAGTTCTATTGCAAGAAAAATGCCTATGCATTTTGTCCATGAATTAAATAAATGACCACTGAAATTGACTGGTGATTGCTTGGAAAAAATGAAATTAATTGTAATTAAGCAATTAGTTTACGCACAGCAAACCCTTAGACATAAAATAAGCTTTAAGGTATGATAGGATAAAATATACTACAACAATTTGATTAACATTGATAATGAAGAAGCTAGTCCAAATCCAAATTGTGTAAAGCTTAAGCTTTGGATAATAGTCACCTTTACGCCAAGAAAAAAAAAATCCCTTTGGTTTTTAATTGAACATAAGTATTTTGTATCCTTTGTGAATGCAGAAGCAAACGACTGCACCCTTGGTTTCAAAATGATTAATAAAGAATGAAAAGAAATTGCATAAAAATTGCCATACCATCACGACGAACACATATCTCTGGAATGCTTTTAACTTCCCCATTGATGCTATCATTATAAACTCTAGTCTCAATGTCACCCTCAACATAAACTGAAGAGCTGCATTAAAGGTTCAAGCATGAATCTGGAATGTTTACACTGATAATCAAATATTCCCTCATATAAACACTTACTTTTTGAAGAGTTGCTGAACTGCATAGGCCCCGAGTACAACATTATGCACAGCAATCCGATGCCACTGAGCAGGTTTTGGCAAATCCTTTTCTCCTACAATTCTCTGGTCATACAATCCCCCCGTTCCAACCGTAAAGATGGTTACATTCTTGCCATTCCTCAATATCTTTTGCACAGGGGTTTGGCCAACTTTTCCACAAATAATTGCCTGCTTAGAATAAGTATCACGTTGGTCAAATTATTTGCCAGGTGCGACAAGCAAATATTCATTAATTGTCATTTTATGCCAAGGAAGATAAATATTCTTGTTTTTCGAAGCTTTCAACTGTTTTAAAGTCTCAAGCTTGTAAAATTCCTTCCTTCGGTGATGCAAAAAAATAAAAAATAAATCTCTCTTAAAACCTCATACTGCAAAAACTTTACCTCGGTCAAAGCATAGCAAAAATGCAAAACCTGATACACTGAATTATTGCACACCAAAATACAATCTATAATTACCAAATAAAAATTTCATCCCTAGAGATGTGTCTATAATAATAATATAGCATGAATTAACACCATCCAATACCTTGTGCACACCACGGAATCCCCAACCCCTCTTGGGATCCACACTCTGCAGTTTTAGCTTGGGCTTTCCACCCAGAAAATCATCAAATTCTTCATCCAATCCTTCCTTCGTTGGTTCATCATTATCTGGTGAAGGTCCATCACCTTCACCTTCACCTTCACCTTCACCTTCACCTTCACCTTGAGATTGTAACGTCGAGTACCATAACGTCCCGCTTCGTGGCACACCAGCTGATAATTCAGCAACAAGATCACAGTTAATATAACTCAACACCTTTTTGTTATGTGTGTTAACGAAAATGAAATAGCAAGTGAGGGATAAAATTCTCCTTTCAACTAAAAAACATGACCAGAGCTCATAAAAAATTAGGGAGGAAAGCGTAACTTTAGACGATTGAACCAAACGCATGTGTTGTTAGCATAACCACATTCAATTTATATTAGAAAACGCAAGGAAAGAGACACACCGCTGAAAGAGACTCGGAGATGCTTCGCAAGTTTCAACGCCACAGAATTCATTTCCGGCAACAACCTTCAAAGACCAACAACTGCAAGGGTTTAGCCAAACCCTCCTCAGGGGAACGCACACGGGTTTATGCAATCGGGCTAACTCCGTAAATGGGCCCGGCCCATATATGTTAGGGTTTCTCACAAACAAAAATAACAGAATGCTATTTTAACATTAGGGCGTTTAAAATGTTTTTTTTTTTTAATTATTTTATGTATTATTCAAACTGTTTGTCTGTTTCATACATAAAATAATAAAAAAATCAAAAAAATAGTGACTTGGCATGTTTAAATTGTTTAAGCTGCATGTACCTTCCCACTTCTCGACTCCTAGTACGTGGGTGTTGAATTATGTTACCACTAACCCCATGTTCTCTCTAGGCTAAGCGCAACCTCGATTACTATAACCGCTACATCGTACCTCATTCATTAGCACGCCTGCATGTACGAGGCGGACTAAGATTTCAAGGCCACAAAAATGCAGAGGAAGTTTCGCTTCCGCGTCAAATACAAAGGCACTTGCAGTGCTAACAATGAGAGAGATAACGGGAGCACAAGATTTACGTGTGGAAATCAATTCTCAAGGAAATCAGTTGCGTCAGCCTTCTCTGGTGTCCTTGGGAACAAGACATCACTTAGCAAGAATGCTTCCAAACTGAAGAAAAAGGAGCCTCTTGACGACACGGGAAATGGAAAAGCGTGCAAGTGGCACATCCATAGAAGGGCATCATTGTCTCAACTTCTTACACTGGAGGAGACTTGGGACCCTGATCGAGCAGTTGTAGGACAGCAGAACAGAAAGGATAGGCAACGTGTGAAAATGAATCTTCCTTTATTACACAAGGAGAAAGGATGGAGGGCCAAATTTAGTAATGACGTGCATGGTAATCCGAACAGTGTTGTCACCATGTTCGGACAAGTGTGGAGGAAAGCAAGTTTACGCCACTTGATTAGGATTCCCTCCAAAATACTGGTCATTCGCCTAAAGTTGAAGATGATGAGGTCTTTTTTAAAAAAGAAAGTGACAAAGCAGTATGAACAAGGAACTGAAGACGAAAATGGAGACAGGGAGCTATGCAAGAAGAGGATTCTCATGGGAGTGAGATGCAGGCCGTTGAATTCTCCAAGTACCCCAAGTTACGATACACATGCCCTTCTCTTACCAAGAGATACTTTCTTGACAAGGGTGCCACGCCGTTCTTGATCCCTCTCTTCCCTGCTTGAGTTGGGGTGCTGCTGGCTCTCCATTCTTTCTTCCTTTTTTAAATATCTTGTAGAAAATATTTCGTACCTTAGCCTTGGCTTTCGCATGGAGCATTAGGTTTTCTATTTCTCTTTTTTTTTTTGTCTGCAAAGAAATGCTACACTTTCTGGTTTTTACCATTTGTAGAAAGCGGGCAATGTCATCATGTTCTTCCCTTTTGTCAGTAGACTGAAGCTATGTCTGCAACGTCTTATGTCGGAGTCAGGTTTTAACATGCAATTTCCCCGTTAGTGTTAAAAGGATTAATAAAATTGTCACTTCTAATTGTGTTAGTAAATTACCGGAATTTAAAATTCTTTCAAGTGAGCAATAAAGTTTACAACAAATTATACACAAACGAATGATGCGGTGATCTCTGAATTACTAAAACAAGCCAAATCACAGCATTCAACGCAGAAATTTAATTAGAGATCATTGTATGCCCCAAAGACGAGGCTGCTGAAAATCACATCAGAGGCTCTAGATGGTCTCACTAAAATAAAGACAATAAATAAAAGGCAGCGAGCCCGAGCTGGTGCAGCAACACAAGTATACTTATGTGACAAAGATACCCTTTTGACTTGATAACTGCCAGCAATAGTAGTACAGAAAAAGCAAGCAGCATCGAGTGCCACAACCCACAATGTAACATGGATATTTACCACCTTTTGTTTGTAATATCAGTGAAGTCAAACCCAGACTAATTCATGCCACACTGCTCAAGATCAGACCTTCAGCGGTTTCAAACCCAGCGCTGCACGTAGCTTGTTCGCTTCTGCGATCTCTGGATCAGGGTGGTCAGTTCCATCATCCTTCTTCTCTTTCTTTTCTTTCTTCTCCTTCTTCTTCTTTGGCTCACCATCCTCAAGGCCATCTCCATGCCTTCTAGGACTTGCACTACTCTGAGCATGTCTCTTTCTGTAGTCCCCACCATCATGTTCCTTGCGATCCCTACTCCGGCTACGACTCCTTGAATGACTTCTTCGTCTTCCGCGGTCACGATCCCTCTCTCTCCTCTCCCGCTCCCTGCCTTCTCTCTCACGACCATAATCTTTTTCTTCCCGGAGGCGATGGCGGTCCCTGTCCCTGTCCCTATCCCTGTCTCTGTCTCTGTCTCTATCCCTGTCCCTGTCTCTGCCACGGCCCCGCTCTCTATCGTAATCTCTATCATAATCCCTGTCATAGTCACGATCCCAGCAAAAGAATCAATAAAAAAATGAAATGTAAAGTTGATAAGCCAATGAAACTCAAATGACAAAATGTATCCATTTTATACTCTTGAAGAAAGCTCTGTTCAGTTCATTATATAGTCAGCAGGAGGGAACTGATGTCAGACAACCAACAGAATGTCAATGAATCACAATAATGATTTGATCTGTTTAAAATTTTTATGCAGGACAATATCAAGGAAGAAACAGTGAAAAACCAAGTCTCAAGTAACCTGTTTGCTTTAACTTCAAGCAGTAAATAAAACATTCAGATGAATGTGCATGTTGAATGGTTCTTAAAATTACATATTATGATTGTCACTTCATTACCATAATGCATCCCCCACAAGAAGCTTGCAAGCAACTCATTTTCAAATAGCTCAGTCACATGCTAATGGAATGCAATCACAAACTAAAACTAACAAGCTGAAGAGAAAGAAAGAATAATGTACAACATTTTGGTCAAAGATTGTTGGGGCGATAGAGTTTCAGTCAATATTCTTTCTAATCATGTATTTTCATGTGCTTTTTTATTTTATTTTTTTGGTGAATTGTGCTTTTTCTATTTATTTTTTAAAAAAATTCAGTAGGATTCCTCATCTTTCTGCTGTCCCTTGCACTATCTTCTAATCTTGCCTAGTGAAATTCCAATTATTATACAAAAGTTTTGCATAAAATTAAACTATCTCTGATAGATCCTCAGTAGTAATTACAAAGGAAAAGGTAAAGCATATGGGGCAACACATCAAAGTTGGGTAAACCAATTGCTGCAAAAACCAAATTGACAGTCAACAAAATTAACTTATCAGTTAAAAAATTGGACAGGAAGATGATCCAATAAATATTTAACAGAGTAAACCCAACTCTTCAATATATAAGACTATGCCCGCGGTGCACCATCTACCCATGCAACACAATTGTTTGACCCATCATACTTCTCACTGCACACTGTCAGTGCAGAGAAACCTGGCAGGATCGTTAAACTTTACTATAGGAAGCAGTTGTATACCACAAATGGCTCTGAATGCCAGAGTGGAAATAGAAGTGTACCTTTGAAAAAGTACATGTAGTGTGTGTGTGTGTGTGTGTGGCTCTGTGCAAATTCAAAAACAGCTTCCAGTAGAATTTATTCATATTTGTCATAAATAAAGCTCAAGAGTTTTCCTAGAATCAAATTCTTATAAGAAAATTACAATTAGACCCACAGGTTAAGATACACACTCACACTAGCAAAGAATTTGATGAAAACCAAAATGCAAGTGAAAAGAAGTACCAGAAAAACTTTTTCAATTACATGATTCTCATTTACATCAATCTATTCAAATTCATACAAAACACTCGAACTCAAACAGAGAACAGTACCTGTATCTATGATTATCACGTCTTCTGTCCCTATCTCTTTCCCTTGTAGGGCTTCGCCCACGGTAATAATCCTGTATATCATTCAATAATTAAACCAAAACATCAATTTAACATCCAAAAAACAATATAAAAGAAGATTTCATTAATTAGGAAAGAAAGGGACCTTCTCATAGGCCCTATCTTCAAGTTTATCAACAGGCTGATCATTATCCTCTTTCTCTTCTTCCTCCTCAAAATCTTCTTCAAGCGCACTTCGTCTAGGTTCTAACGAACCAAGAGATTCAAGAGTCCACCTATGGAAAACAGAAGACGAGAACTAAGCATCTTTACACCGGGAAAAAAAAAGGATCTGCAATCTCTATTTTACTGTATCAAATATCAATTTCAGTCTACCAATAAACCAAGAACTTCCCCAAAAATAATAACCCTAAAAGATAAGACCATTTTTATCCATAGCAAAACAACCCAGGAAATTGCTCAAAGCACAATTTAAAAAGAAAACGGCAAAGATAGAATCACCAACAGCTTTAAGACTAAACATTATTACAACAACAACAAAATCAAGCCTTATCTCATTAAGTGAGGTCACCTACATAGATCATATAATGCCATTGAGCTTGGTCAAAAACTAAATTTTCGTAAATGTGGTTAATCAGAAGGTCTTTTATAATAACTTTGTCTAAGGTTCTTTCGATCTCCCTTGACCCCTCTTTACCGGAGTAAGACTCATAGTCCACTCTCCTTACTTGCACCTCTTAAAGTCTTCTTGCACATGACCAAACCACTTCACTATCATTCTGTATCCTGTCTTTTTTCTTGTGTGTCCCCTCATTACCTATGCCTTCTCATTTCTGAGACTTCCACTTTTTTCTCATGTTGTTCCTTTAGCACTAAACATTCCCAGAAAGAAATAAAAATAAAGATACCTTTTCTTGACGCGTGGCAACGCAATATCACAGGAATAATCTGTTGTGAGAAGTTCATCGATGACCTCATCCACGTGTGTCAATGTAAACTCTGCAACAAACATTAAGAGCAGTAAAATACTAAACACGTGAGCGATCGATAGGACGAACTACAAAATGAAAATCGACAAGGAACTTACGTCCATCAGATAGCTTTCGCCGGAGTTTCCGATAATCGTTGTATAAGGGCTCAAGGTAACGATATACGTCAACATCAGATCCAGTGAGACGCAAATAAAAGGCACCAAGAATCCTCACATATTTGTAATCCTCGTTCTTGATGAACTCGATCACGATTTCTTTCTCTGGCTGAATTTGGAGCATCTTCATGACCAGGCACATGAATGGAGTGGGTTTGCGGTTGCCACCGTAGGTACCTCCGAGGTGGTCCAGTTCCATCGCCTTGTCCACCAAGGTTTCCGCCGTTAACCCGAAACATTGTTCCTTCCAATACGTGTTCTGGTAGATCTTGGACCGGAGAATCTTCTCCACCAGGTTCTGAGGGTTCGTCCCTCTTATGCTCTTTGCTGCTGGATCCGTGCGATTCGCCATCGAATACGCACCGTCACCGGAATTGGATTACATAAACCCTAACCCCAATCAGGGTGCTAGAGTCCAGAACGATGGCATGGGTCACGTTTTAATTTATTTTTCTTAAATAAGAGAGAAGAGATTTATTTTTATTTTTTCTTTTACGATAATTTAGTTAAGATATAAAAACTGCAATCACAGCGGGCATTTGGTCTAGTGGTATGATTCTCGCTTAGGGTGCGAGAGGTCCCGAGTTCAATTCTCGGAATGCCCCTTCATTTTCATGAATTTTTTTTTTATAATTATTATACGAATTATTCTTTTATTTTGATGAATCTTATTTATAATTTGTTCGTACTTCTTTCATCTTATATTAGGTGTCATTAGTACTAATGCATATATTTTAAGAAACTGACTACTTTTATCAATAATTATAGTAAAATAAACTAACTTTATTAAAATGATTATTATAAGTATTACAAATTTTGTAGTGATGTGATAATTAATTTTAAAGTTATTTTAGTAATTAATTGACAAAAATTATACCTAATAAACTATGATATTTTTTTAAAATATATAATTTTTATTGATATTCTAAAGTGACTAGAAATTTTTTTTTAAAAAATGTGATTATGAAATAGAAGTACTTTAATAAATTTAAGTCAATAATAAAAAATGTTGTCAAAAAAATTAAGACTGCATAAATATTAATGTAAGATTTATATGTCTGTGCATAACATAATACACACACTTGCACAATATTGGTTTCATTCTCCTCAATTCACTCATCCAAGTTCCAACCAAACATAGCAAGTCTATAATTGGTGCATACAATTATATTCTCCTTGTTCGGACTGCAAGAAAAGTTTGCTGACATCGACAGCAATTTTCTTTTTCCCAAATGCAACACGTTCATGATTGGCAATTCCGACCTTGAAAACTCTGGTGGTTTTATATTGAAATAGGAAGTTGCAAATTTGTAGGAAGCCACTGTTGCTAAAACACCTGTTAATAGAGAATCAGCCCTCCAGAATGCAAAGTGATAAATGGATTGGGTTTTAGCAAACTTCTACATGGAGCTCGGTTAAAGCTCAACAATACACGCTAGTTCGCGGTTTCTTCCAGGCAATGCTACCAGAATGGAAGTCTTCATCTCATCTGTCTTCCAGGCAAGATGCAATGGAGGTCTTCTCATCCCAAAAATAACGAATGTGGGTATTTAAAATGTTGAAGTAAACTTTCAATTTTCATATAAAGGAGAATTGAGACACAACCCCAAATAAAAGACGTCGTTTGAAAACTAGAGATAAAATATATAGAAATATTGAATATTCAATTCGAGGATGGAATTCCTTCCTATATTTTCTAATTTCAATGCAGTAAAGACAAATTGACAATTGATGTTATATGGAGTACCATAATGTGAAGAAAATTAACAGATATACATTTTAGCTAGAAACACGAATATTATACCTAAATATAAACAATAAAATTGAGTTTAACTAGAATAAATTAAGGTATACACGAGTGTATAGACATTTACCATTTTATGTCCAAGCTGACCTGATATTGACGAGACAAATTGGTGAATCAAAATCTAAACAACTAAGCTGATCAAATTACAGATGTAAAGAACTACTCTAGTATAATACAATTAATCTTATCGTTGGGCCTGATCGGCTGTGTGGTTGCTTGTAGTAGATGATGATGCTGTCCTACCATTCAACATTCCATTGTCCAAAGGTGGGGAAGATCCCCACTTTCCCTCCGATTCAGTGGGTTCTATCACTTTGACAGATCCATCAGTTAACCCAACAGCAAACTGGTTAGGTTCCAGTGGATGAGCCGCAACCACAAGAGGATACACAGCTTGGCTTCTGCAACACAACACGGATCAAGTGTCAAGCTCCAACCCTCAAATTTTGCAAATGCAAACAAAAAATCATCACACATCCTTATCCGAGGAACGATTTTATTTTATTTTTCACAAAAGACATAGTATCGATGATCTTCAAAGTTGAATATTAATACCATATCAGCATTAATATCCATAGATTGAAACAGCAACAGAAACCTTCTATCAAATTACTAAGAAAATTTTTTACTACACCATTGCGCAAAAGCAACCTTGAATAAAATGTTCAATGTTTAATACAAGACAAGTGTGTGTTAGTAACACAATATTATCGAACAAAGTGCATGTGAAACTCAATGAAGTGTGCCCCACGTTATTTGGTGGGACCAACATGAAATCATTCCAATAATATAAAGTGCGTTTGCTAGCATTCTTATATAATAAATTAAATCCAATTCACTGAGCTGAAACTTACCCACTTAAAGCTGCTGGTGACAAGCATATTGATGGTGCAATACGACATCTTAGTCTCAAGCTATCAGCATCAAAAACCCCAATGTTGGCATCACAAAATGTAGCACATATTAACTGACTGTTACAAGAATAAGCTGCATATGATATGGGGGCAGGCAGAACATCTTGAGGAACCCACTGTGGCAAAAGAATTTGACCATATCACTTTTTAATTTTGTCAGCAACCAGCAGATTAATCAATATTAGAAGAAAATTCATACCTGCCGAATGCGTTCCATTTTAGAGGCATCATATATTGCCAACTGAGTCTCATGGACTACCAATAAGCGAAGTTGATCAGTATGGAACTGTACTCGTGCATCACCAACAGGTGACTTTCCTGCAGGTAGTTGTATTGGGATCGACTTCCTTTTCTCCCATGTATCAATACTCCACACACAAAGCTGTAAAACATAATAGAATTTCTTAACATCCAAAAACCAAAAACATTGAGCGTGGCAACAGGTAATGTTTCCTAACAGGGTAGACAATGCAATTGATAGAGCACTAGAGGCCTAGAAAAAGACAAAGAAAGTGCAGAGAGCCAGCAAAAAGCTTTCACAAGAGTGCATCCACTTTGAAAGGTTTTCCATGCCACTTTGAATCTTGTATGAAAGGAGATGGGTTAAAAGACTTACTTGAGCATCAGCACCAGATGAAACCAATATGTTAAGATTGGTTGAAAAAGCTAAACCAGTAATACGATTTTGGTGACCTTTCAATTTTGATTTCACCTAGAACATACCCCCAAAAGGAAGAAAAAAGGTGTGTTTGTGTGAGATTATTGATAATAATAGTGTAAATATCAAAATGAGAAAACAAGTAGTTAGAGATAGTAACTACCTCATCCACTCTGACATTATAGATGTGAATAGATGAATCCTCCATCCCAATGGCTATAATGTTGTTATCCTGGGGATGGAAAGCTAGGAAGGTAGAGGCAGGAGGAGGTGGCATAAATGTTGTCATTACCTATAAAAAAAGGTAAACTATTAAGTAACAAATAAACTTAACAACTGAATGGAATATCAAGGTTGTAAATCTGGACACACCTTGAATGTCATCATGTTAAATAGTGAAACCTTTCCACCACAGGCAGACATAACATACGAGTCATTTTTTGAGAGTGCAATGCACGGGACTGCTTCTTCAAGGTTGACACCCGAGATATCATTAGTCATAAGAAGACCACTGTTGGGTTGCCAATGCTGTGGAACAACACTGGCAGTAGCCTGTAATCATATAAAGTTCAGAATTCTGTTCTCTACTGAAAGAAAAAAAAAAACTCAAAAGCACAATGAAAAGAAAAGACTGAAGAAGGAAATATGTAAATTAACTATTTGCTTAAGACTACCTTCCCAGTAGGATTCTGTTCATTGCGAGCCCATTTCCAAAGTTTCTGGATACCATTTGAACCAAGGGCTAAAATACCAGCGCCAGAGTTTGTATATAAAAGTCGAACAACCTATACATGGATCAGAGCATTAAAACAGTGCACAGAACATAGACATTGTCATAGAATAATGGAAATCTCGTATAATCAATAGTCAACACACCTTGCTGGAAGAATCTGTGCTGTCAGGCATGGTGACTGACCGGCATTGGACAGGATCTATAATTTCAGACAGTTGCCATGGTTTAGCTCTATCTATTACATCTTCCACAGTTCTTGGTTTCTCTACACTTCGACCCATGGGATCAACTCCATTCTTGATTGAATAAGACAAAACCAATCCATGTGTTGCAAAGAGGTATTATTAAGATGCAGTAAATAATTCATAAGCCATGTCTAACTTAAAAAAGGTATCACATGCTAGTGTGTATCTGCTGCGCACAAGTGTGTAGAGAAATGAAATGAAACACCTATCAATGTCATCATGCCAACATCATAATAATGAACTAATGATCATTAAGTTCAGAGTCAGATTCATACAAGAATTGGAGAAGGCCTGACAGGGGAGCTTCTTTCAACTTTACAGTTGACAGGACTAACATTAACAGTAGAAGAGCCAGAAACCTATATAACATAAAGTAGACATCACACATACATATTTTGATCCAAACATGAAGAACAAGCAAAAGTTTAAACAGCATCACTACCTTGATTGTAGCTGATTCGATAGGTGACCTCAATGCTTCAAATGCTGGAGTTTCAATTGTTCTTAAAGATCTAAGACCAGTAGCATTAGCAAGTATCTTGAATCCATTATCCACAGTAGTAACAGCAAGGATATTTCCTTCCTTATTGAATCTCAACCGTGGAAGGCCCTGAACAAATTCATACAATTATATAGGGGATGTTTTATGAAGTGTAGTTCCATCCTACATGACTTCAAATCAATTAACCACAAAATACCAACCTGTAATCCACCATCAGCATCTGTGCTTGTTAGAAGATTAATGTTGTCCATGTCCCAAAACTTCACTTGGCCATCTTCACCTGCAGCCAAAAAGCGATTTTGGGTGGTGTCAAACTGCACAACACCAGCAGATTTCTTTCTGAAGCCATTGTATGTTCTCTTAATGGCTCCTTCACTTTCATTCCATTCAACAAGAAAAGACTCCCCATCTTTACTTGTTCCACAAGAAAACAACCTGGAGAAAGGTGGGTAAAATAAATTGGAAGATATGATAAGACACTTCAATATAAATACATCTTAAGTATCCATTGAGAATGAAATTAAAAAACAATTACCCTCAGCCAAATCCAGCTTACCTAGTTCCATCAGCACTGTAAAGCATTGTGGTACACCAGTGACCAGGGGCATCATAGTCAACCCTAGAACCAATGTTATCATATAACCATGCCTTTATTTTCCCATCAATGGCAGTTGAAAATATGAACTGCAAAGTTACATTAACAACCTTTAGTGGGGGTGTGTTTGTATACATTTACATATAGCTTGCAAGAAGTTAAGTCAATACATATTCTTGTGTAAAGGAGCCAATACATGTGTGTACTGGGATGAGGGGCTGTAATTATATAGAACTACAATCTAAGAAAGCTAAGTTTAATGCAAAAATAACAACACATAAAGTAAAATTAAATAGACTAAAAATTTATCAAATTATAACAAAGCAGAATATTGCACAATGCATATAACCTTCCAAGACTACGACAACGACAACAACAATTAAGTCTTATCCCACTAGGTGAGGTCAGCTAAATGGATTATATAATGCCATTAAGCTCAGTCAAAAACCAAATTCTCTAAAATGTTATTTATCGCTAGATATATAAACTTCCAAAGAAACATTGAAAATTATAGATGTCTTAATAATGATGTCTACTTTGTACCTGAATGTTCTCTTTGTGATGGGGACAAATAGAATATACAGGTGCCTCATGTCCCTCAAATGTGAATAGTTTTCGTCCATTTAAATCCCATACCTATGAAGAACTTCATTTTCAGAAAAATAGATAATTTTTGCATAACCAAAAATAGCAATGAGTAGATTTTATGAACCTTTATTGACTTATCATCCCCACAAGTCACGACACACAGCTGTTTATTTGGATGAGCAAATGCCAAGTCATTTACGCCACCAACATGAGCATCAACCTGCATAAACAAGGAAATGTAAACCAAAGTGCAATCAAAACTTTAGCTATTTTTTATGAGAAGAATATCACCTCAATACGCTGGGCTAGTTCATTTGGATTTGATCCAGTGTAGGCATATAAGTGAATCAAATGTTTGGTAAAAGCAATACCTACAGCAAATCAACCAGTTAGATATTCACTTGTGACCTGACAGCCTCAAAATAGTTTCAGAAACATGAAGTATAACATACCAACAAAACTTCCATCAGGGCTCCATGTGACACGACTGACAGAAATAGGGGCATCCCTAACTGCAGCAGCCTGCAAAATTCTCAACTTTAATTACAACGGTTTTGAATTAAAAATCAGCAAGACTAACAGCCAAGCATAATAATATAGTTTCCACGACAGCTTAAGTAACATTTATTTTCTTGGGTCAGATTGAAAACTGAGGGTACTATATATAGAGAACAAGAAATACTGCACTGTATGAAACCTGGAATGGCAATGAGCATGCTGACATATCCCATATCTTGAATGGCTTTGAGACCAACTTTTCTCGTAAACTTAGTTCCCAGAGGGTAATTTCACCATTATTAGAACCAACTGTTCATCGGAAATACATACCATTAGAATAAAAAGTTTGTGACTTATGCATTGGTCAATATTTTGGCAACCAAGATTCTAAATATAACACAATTAATGATAAAAAATACCAAGAAGCAAGGTATGATGAGAAGGATGAAAATCCATGCTTGTCACGGCAGATCCTTGATGCAATGTCATGGTCACCGTTCTTGGCAGATCATCCAGTGACAAAGAGGCTTGTCGAGCCAAGGGATACGAAACCTTTAATTATATGAAATGAACCACGTTGACATGAGTCATGAACCATTACAAAATAATAAATAACATAAAAATATTTGGCATTATAAAATATGTGAGACAGCTAAATTGAACAGAAGTTTATCAAAGTTACCTCCTCTACCGAATGGCCAGGACGAAGTCTTTTCATTAGCTGTTCATGATCAGCATTCTGATAATCAACCATCCCAGGAGCTGCAGGAGGGGTTCTAGGACGTTTCAGGATAGACACTGTTTTAAAAAAGCATGGGCTTAAGTCGCAATGTTCTCTTGTGAAATTATTGAATAAGTACTATTCTATTTAGTATCAAGATACTATACTGTACACTAGGGTGCATAGCATGTAAATTCCATGGGAATTGTGATGGTAAGTAGAAAAAATAAGGTAGCCTTTTATTTGATTTAAAAGTTAATAGGGTAACTGCAATTTTAACCTTGATTCTGTGGAACTGGTATAGTTGATGCTGTCACAACCGCTGCTTGGACAGATGATGAAGCTGAGGCATTGGCCATCCAACCAGCCAAAGCATTAGCATTAGCAGTTGCGGCAGCAGGTGGGAAGGGCTATACAAAATAAAAAAGAAAATTATTAATTAATCAGCATAGTAGCAATTATACTATCAATCATAGAAAATGAAAGTAACCAGTTGTTTGAAATGCAAAGTATCATACACCATGAGCTCCAAGTGAAGTATAAGCAGTGGGCTTTGCAACTGCAGCAATTGGAAGATTGACAGGTGTAGGAGCCAGAGGACCATTAGGAGGTGCACATGTGTGATCTGTGAATAAAGTCTTTATATCTGGGTTTGTCCTTGGGTTTTTGCAGAGCTGGTGCTGCCAGTTTAGACTGCATTGGGCATAGATAAATTCACTGAGAAAAAAAATGAAAAGGCATAACAAGCTAAGAATCTAAATTTACAAGAGTCAATTAAAAAAGGAATGGGAAACTTTCCAAATTCTTCTCTTTTACTAAATAAAGCAATAATAATATATAAAGAGTTAAGACTTAAGACCTCATATAAATATGGAATATACTAGCTATACAATTCAGAAAGCAACAGCCACATGATTTACTTTTCATTTGTCCCATAGTTGCATCAACATCATGAACCATATGGGTCAAAAAAGACACGGCCTATCTATGCAGAAGTGAAAAAAAGAGGATACAAAAATAGAATATACTAGTTATACACGTCCAGAAAGCAAAAGCCATTGATTTACATTTCATTTGTCCCATAATTGCATCAAATCTTCATATATACCTTTGATTGATTAAAGTTCGCAGTCTTGATGACTTGAGGGTAGGGAAGAGAAGCTTATCACGAAAAAGAGGATTTGCCTCTATGAGCTTTTTTAGCTCTATCAACATAATGCTTCTAGCAGTTTTGGTGTCACCATACTTCGACAGCTGTTCATTCTCCCTGTCATTGAAACCATATCACTCAATTATCAAGCTTACTACTCAATAGATGATCCAGATGTACAATCTCATCCTCCTAACAGTCAAGAGAAGCCACTAACAAACAATGCATTCCATTAGATTATATATTCAAGATATTACCTGAAATTATTAAGAGTTAACAACTGGGTTATCTCTTTGTATAGCTCCTCATTGAAGGTGGAGAACACCTTTAAGTCACCCACTAATATCTCAACAGCCTTCGCCTTGTCTTGCCTAAAATTTTAAAAAAGCACCAGAGACAAAACAAGATGTGAAGCTTCACATAAAACATAAATATATTTAGAAAAAAATAGAAAAGATTCAATCTTCCATGTACCGATCAAGTGCTTCCAGATATTTCTGCTTCCTGATTTCAAAGAATATTTTCATTGAGTATCTATTATCATCAACTTTGGTAAAACCTGACAAGTACTTCTCAACTTCTTCCCACTCGCCAGCCTGCACTTTTTCCTCAAAGTACTTCATGTTGAAAAAGAACCCAGATTCTTTCTCAAGCCTGCATGCATTAAGAAGCGTTTAAAATAGTGAAATGAAGAGTCAAGCTGATGCCAAATGACCATGAAAATTCTTATAAAAGACAACTACAAAGAAACAGGAAACATTAACTTGATGGAGAGTCCTCAATTTTATTTTATTTTTCCATCATCTCAATTCATTTTCTGAATAAGAACCCTATAACTAAGCCTTTCTGGATGAAAGAAACAAGTTTATTACCATTGACAGGTATATAAGTTAGGGGATGTTTGGTTTCAAAAAACACTTTGTTTTCGATTTCTGTTTTTACTCATAACAAAATTATCATCTTATTTTCATTTTGTTTTTTGTTTTTAAAGATTTATACAGTAAAAAGAGAAAGAAAAGGTTATTTTCAGTGTTTACTTTACAAATCTTTAAGATCAATACGGTAGTTTTGTAATTAACAGTAAAAACAAAAAATGTATTTTCAAATTAAAAGCCCGTAAAATTTGGTATATTTACATACTTTAACAACAATGAAGAAACAACAATATATGCAATATTAATAATACCCTTGCCCAATCAACAGAGTAATTAAACCCCGATACAAATCTCAATGGTCGACACAAGTCAAGTAGATAATACACTGCATAGCAAAACTCTAATTCATATACTCACTTCCGAATTGTAAATTACAAGAAAACCAACAACGTTAAGACATGAAATTGAGAACGTTCCTTCCCTCCCTGATTCCTCTTTCTTCCCACATCAATTCCAAACACTTTTTCAGTAATCAGACCACAACTAAAGCCGAAAACCGTTACAAAACCCGATTACCCCCTTTCTTACCAAAACCCAACTAGACCAAAATTCAGAAACATATAGAACTCGCAAAGTAAGAGAAGAAGGAAAAGCCGGAAAAAAAAAAGAAGGAAAGAGGGCTCACCTGTGCACCGACTCCTTGAATTTCTCCTCCTCCAGAAATTGGAGTATGAGAAAAACCAATTCTCTGCTCAAAGAAGACATGTCGAGCGCTCAAATCTGCAACCGCACCGTTAATTTCGATCTTTAAACCCCGATCTTCGAACACCACCCACCTCAAGGCTAAAACAACACAAAAACGGCACAGAACTCCAATTCCACCGACTACAGACAAATCAAAGATGAACCACACCAACTCCCTCCCTCCACCTCAACTCCAAATCGAACTCACACAACCTCAAAATCCTCAAAATTTAGCGCCCCTTGAGGATTACATGTAAGAGGCACGGAGTTCGAGAATTTCTAGGGTTTGAAAGGCTGCGGATAAGAGGAGGAGAGAGAGAAGAGAGACTTGGTCTCGCTATCTTCGATGCGTTGTACAGGGTCTTTCTTTTTCTACTGACCCATCGGATATAAGTACCTGTAGTTATTTGATAAGCCATTGGGCTTATCACTTAGGCTTATCATTTCGTGAGTGATAAGACAACCAGGGAGAGTGTTGCGGATTCGAAACTAGTAATTCCAATCTAGTGAATATTCGCGACACACGTCCACTCGACCCCATTCTTTTTGTGCTGTCGTTTTCACTTTGAAGCGAGAATTCAATTTCTTCTCTTTAACTATGCATTTTCTCGCGATATGTTTTGGCGTTTGATTTTTCCGAGGATGCAAATCCACGCGCGGGCAGAATTTAATTCCAGGGCCCACATCTCGTTGTCGGTTTTTTTTTTTTGTTCTCCTCATCTGTTTGTCTCAGGTATCATCACATCTCTTTGTGGTCAATGTCTTTAGTCTTAACCAATTAATAATTCTATAATGGAAAACCCACAGGCCACAGGGCAGTCCTATTTCTGAAACTCAAAAGCAGCTTTCTTAGCGGTAGAACAATATTAATGAGACCAATAATTTCAACATCAATGTCATCATCTACATTATACTTTTTTTCAAAATAAATTAACCATTTTATCAATACTGACCTTCAAAATAATTTTTCTTTATTTAAAAATATTATTTTATAAAATAAAATATTGATTATATTTATGTTTTAATTTAATGTTTGTCTCTTATTAAAATTCTCTTACTTTATAATATTTAATTTAAAAATTAATATTAACATTTTTAGTCATTTTCTACCATGTCCAAATCAATAAAATTAGGTATTACTTTATATAATTTTAGCATCCTTGAAACTTTCCTAAAATTATATATTTTAATGTTTTTTAAATTCACAAAATAATTAAACTTTTTCAAATTATTTTAAATAATCTAAATGTGAAATCATTTATTATAACATTTAAAATCAAATAAAGTAGGCAATATTTCCTTTATCTCTAAATAATATTTAGTCAATTTTATTTTCCTCAAATAATAGTCATTTTATAATTTTAAAATATAATTATTTTTTCTTTCAAATTTATCTATAAAATAATTATTATCATACAATTTATTTTCTAATATCTATCTTGTAAAATTCTTAAAATAATAATTAAATTAATTTATAAATTTAATTTAAATACATTGACAATGTAAATTTTTTTCACACGAATACACAATTATGAAATGTCGTATTAATAAAAATTATTAATTTATATAAAAATTATCATAAAATTTATACACATAATATATTATAATTAACTGATGATTTAAAAAAATATTGATAACACATTAAAATTAAAATTTTAAATTATTAAAAATCATATTATTTGAAAAATATTTTATTTAAGGAAATAAGGCATTTTATTACTTAAAATATATCATTTTATTTAATAAAAAAATATTAAACAAAATAAGATAAAAAATGGTTACTTTTAAAATAATCTAATCTGCACTAATATCTCACATACATACATAACAAGAGTTTTTATTAATAAATTGTAAAATTTTATCAAAAATTAAGTTGTTGTCGAGGTTCTTCAAAAAAAAAAAATATTTTTTTTATAAAATATTTTTTATTATTTGAGAAGATAACATAATTTTATAACTTTACATTTTTTTATAATATTATGTGGATACATTGTATTTGTATTTTTTTTTTTCATAAATCACTAAAACAATAATATTGCTTTTATTATTTAGATAAAGAGGAAATAAATAAAAATTGACTACATTTCTTTGTTCTTATTTGGTTAAAAAAATGTGTTAAACGATTAATATTTTTCAATGGTATAACAAGTAAGTAGGTATGTAAAAACTATTGTTAATTTAATAAAAAAATAATTTTCTCTCAACTAGGGAGTTTTTTCATGTGAAATCATGTTTTTGTGTTTTTTCTTTTATACAATAAAACAGCAAAATATATATATATATATATATATATAACCAGAATGTTTTATATTTTTTACTTATTGTTAAAAAAACACGTCACTATTGTAACTATCTATTTAAAAATAAAGATTTTCTTGAAATTAAATAAATATATACTCTTTATTATTCATTAGATCGACTTTAACTATTTTGATATAATAAAATATATTTAAAACTTATATTTTTATACTGTAATAAACATTATTTTTATTAGAAACTTGTTTTTTTTTTAATAATTACAACCAACTTCAAAAATTAATAATAACAAAAACGTAAAACCATCTCCTCTACACAGTATTTATCAACATCTTTCCCTCTCTTTGTCAGTTCAAGTTTGTGCACATGCCTCTCCCTTTCTTAATTTTTATGCCACTTAAGAAATTATTGAAGAATCACAGCTAGTCAAAATTTTATAATTCAGAATATATATATATATATATATATTACTATATACTAATAAAAAAATATTTTTATATTTAAATATTGATACAAAGAATTTATTTGAAAAAAGAAAAAATAATAATAACGTATATTTCTTTTATAAGCAAATACAATTTAAATTTAATTATTTTCCTTTTTCTTTACTCTGCTAAATGAAACATTAAATATATTATTAAAATAAAATAAAATAATAAATATTAATAATGAGTGTTTGAAACTTGTTAGTTAAAAAAATGTTTATGATATAAGAAATAATTTAACACATGTAATTTAAAAAATTATAAAATTATTTAATGTGCATAAGATAATATTTGAAAAGAAATTTCAGGTGAATAAAATTATTGCGGTACGGAGCAACAGAATCGTGAGAAAGAGTGAGTAGAAAGTCATGTGAATGAAAAGAAGGCGCATGTTAATTGTCCTGACGCGCAGCATTGGATTATTTTCGATCCGATAATAATGTGAAAGATCATATTCACATCACTTCCTTGTCAGTACCGTAACATCCCTTGGCCTTTTCCAGACTGTGAAAGACAAACTACATTTTCTCCTTTTATTTAACTTTTTCTTCTCATTAAACAACAACCTACTATTCTACTATTCTATTGCATCTTTTATAATCAATATCTTAATTAAAATACATTGTTTCTGCAGCTTTTTTTATTTTAATATTATAATTTTAAAATAGTTTATCAATTTATAGATAATTTTAAACTATTTTTCTGTTTGAGTATTTTTTTTAAAATTTTTTATATTTATTTTGCCAAAAAAATATAAAATAAACAGAATCACACCACATATCAAATAAAAAGTGATTTCATAATTAAATTGGTGAAATAATAATCAAGTTTTGTTACTGTCACACACAAGTAATAGGAGAGTGACACATGACTATAATTGATATTCACTTGTTTCGCTATTAGAATTGCAAAAGTCACTAAATTAAAAATAATACATAAAAAAAATTCAAAATAACGATTGGAGAGTTTTTAGTACATGTGGCAATATTTTAGGTGATTCGCGTTGCTAGTGATAAAAGTCTGTTTTGTCATAGCTTTGGCAAAAGCAATCACAACTTGACACATGGTCGGCCACACAATAACTGTCTCTGACCTTCTTTCTTCCTCTTCTTTTTCATTCTCATTTTTATTTCTCTATCTTTTTCTTTCGTTATGCATCGACATTTTTTCTAAAATTACTTTAAAATTATGTTTGGTATTTGCATTGTGAAGGCTCAAAATTTTTATGGGTTAAGAGGTATATATAATTATATGTATATTTATATATTATTTATAATTTGATTTGTTAATTGAAAAATATGAGAAATAGTAAATATTAGATTTTTAATGTTTTTTAATTTTATGCAAGTGATTAAGTGGGTGGTGAGTACTAAAATAATTTGGTTAAAGGTTTATTAAGGTTAGTAAAAAAATTTAAATTTTAAATAGTTTTACATCAATTTGTATATAAATTAACATGTTTTTTTTAAAAATAAATTGTAATGTAGTTGATTAAAATGCAAAATTATAATTAACTGTTAAAAAGATAGGTTAAATTTAAATTTATATAATATGTTTGCATAAAATTGCTAGGAATATGATGAATGTAATATACATGATACGCATTTGGAGGTTGTCATCTAATGTGTGGATTTGACACAACCCTTTTTATACTTTGATGTCTATTTGATATCAAACAAATTTCCAATTTATCAGTAACATGCAAACCAATTAATGTCAAAAATCATTCCTATGTTGATAAAGTTTCTCCTTCAACAATTGCAAAAACTATTGGAAGGACACAATTATTTCCATCTTGAGTTGTTGCAATGAGTAATGTATGACGATACTTACCATATAAGAACGTCTCATCCACTTGTAATATAGGTTTGCATAATTTAAAAGCTTCATGACATTGTTTGAATGACCAGAATAACCGTTCAAATACTCTAACCTGTTATTCACTTGATAACCAACCACATACTATTTTGTTTCAATTTTATAAACAGATTCAGGAACATGTAATTGCATGTATTCTAACCAACGTGGCAAGGTAGCATATGATTCATCCTAATTACCAAATACTTTAACAATGGCTTTTTGCCTCGCCTTTCAAGCTTTTTATATGAAATTTTGTATCCAAACTGAGCACAAATTCGCTCTTGTATCAATGAAATATGTACCGACGGTTCTTCATTCACCATTCCTACATAAAATAAAATTAGTCTAGTTAATAAGAATGTCATTGTAAAAAATAAAAATACAATTAATATTTGTCTTACCAATAATGCATGAACAAATTAAATCAGAATCTAACTTTTGATGATCTTGAGAAATTCTCATATTGACACATGTATATGAACCACTCTATCTAATAATTTTTCACTTATTTGAATTCTTTAACAATGAAGCCCTCACTCTCCATGGACAACCACTGCTATGATTTAAGCATTTAACATACAAACTTGTTGGTTTAAACTCATCCACAAAAAAACTTTGATGAATCTTTATTGTGTGTTATTTTAATGCATTTTTCACATTTTCTTTACTGTCAAATAACAAGTCAACGAATAAAGGATCTCCTTCAACCCATGAAGTGACTTCTTCATAATGTTCTTCATTGATTTCTTGATCAAGATATTCCTAATTAATATACTTATATTGTGGAGTAACATTCCAAAAAGGAATTACAATATCTCTTGCATTATATTTTGCGAAAATCTTTAGCATTAATATTTAAATAAATAACTAAAAACAACAAATTTTTAAAATTATTCCACATTACCTCCTACATTTTCAATTACTTGTATATTTAAGTTGGAATGAAACTTGACTTCAACATCAGTAGAAGAAGAAGTGTTTAGTGAAATTTCTACTTCATCTTCTCCATCAGTGTAACTCTCCGCATCTGAGTCTTCATTATCTTTATCAACATCATTCCTAACTCCTTTATTGCAACAAATTTTTCAGTTTTAATTCCAACAATTATATATATATTACTTAAAAGATATTATAATGTAATTAATTTTACCTCTACTATTATCACGACTCACAAGAGTCTCATTGTTTTGCTGTGAGTGATAAATTTAAATTCATTACCTGCAAGGGCACTGATAAACTTTCACCAATAGCAATATCTACATATAACTCAATAATATTTCTACTAGATTGTTGTTGAAATGCACTTATTATGCAATTAATATCTTCATTATCACATATATTCAAAACTAATATTTATCAATAAAAAATGAGAAATTAATCTAGAAATTGCTTAATTATAATTAAGATTAAATTTCAAATAAATTTTTCTTTTCAATGCTTCAAAAATTATTCTATACTTTATCTAAATCACTTTCTTACTTCCTTCAAAACTTATTCCTTTATTTTCTTCGTAGATTCTACCATTCTAACATATAATAATAATAATTCCACTCATCCTGCATTTTTACAATTAAACTTTATTTAATATTTAATATTTACAAAAATTAACATAAAGAAATTAAACAATACTTATTCATCATTAATTTAATAATTTATTTAAATAAAAATAACTTAATTCATAATTTAAAAATTAAATAATAAATTTATTAAATTAAACATACTTGATTTTCTTCAAACTTGTTACTTTAGTAAAAATGAGAGATGCAGGTAGTGGATATATATAATGTTCAAATTTTATCATATTATTTGCGAAATTTTTTATAAAATGCAATGTGACAAGTTCTTATTTGGCAGGTGAAATAAGTAATATTTTTCAACTAAAATTGCAAATTTAACAAGATGTTAACACATGTCATAGCCTTATTTGTTTCGCGATTCCTATAACAAAATTTAAAAAATTAAAATGAAAATTTATCCATCAACTATACAAAACTATCCAAAATGTGACATGTGTCAGTATACGTTAATTTTGCAAGTCTCTTGAAATTTAATTAAAAATATAAAATATTTAGCCAGCCGCTCTGGCAAAACTATTTGCCATGTGGCCAAAAAATCCCATTCAAGAAAATAGCGTGAAATTAACTATAAATTAATAAATTATTTTTTAAATTACAATATTAAAATAAAAAAAGCCTTGTTTCTACTTATCAAATTTTATAATAAATAACAATGTCATTTCGTAAAAAAATATATGAAAAGATAAAAGTAGTTTAAGGAAATACTGTTATTTTCACGTATTGTCATGGAGACTTTTTTCTATTATTCAATGTTTTCTATTCTAAATATAGTAAATCAAATCAATGAAACTGGCTAAATGATTATTTTTGACATTTAAGAAGTATCTAGTAATTGTTGGGAATACCTTGATCTTTTCTTTTACAGCGTTAAATAAAAATTAATAATTTTAAAAAAAGTATAACACATAATTTGAAGTGATTTGGTTTTTTTATTAGAAAACTGGTATTTAAATGTTATATCGAACATCTAATTAGCCTTAATTAAACCAACAAAATATTATAACCACATTATAATATCTAGATAATTGTTCCCATACTCCTAAATTTAAAAGGCTATTGTGTACCTTTTCTAAACTAAGTGTTGTGAGTTTTTTAATATTTTAAAAATAAAAATATATAATTTTTTAAAATAAATTACTAATTTCATTATATAAAAGAATATAAAATATCTTCATATTTTAGAGGGCACATGCAAATATTGGACTAGTGAAAGCTTTTCTACATCTCCAACTAAATCCTAAACCCTAAACCCTAAACCCTAAACATGGTGGATTCTTATCATGCCTACCCCATGAACACGTTAACGCGTCCATTTACGTTACTCTATTAACATAAAATTAAATAAATAAAATGTCTGAACGTTGAAGAGGGAAAAATATCGGAGGATAAAAAATAAAAGAAGGTTAATTGATAACTAATTTTTAAAAAAATGTGAGGAAAGGGAGGTGGGATCTTTTTCTTTCTTTTTTGTTTTAATACTTTTTATTTTAAATAATATAAAAATGATAAAAGTTAAAGTAACAATTTTATAATATATATTTTACTTATTGAAATTGAAAATATAAAATTCATATTTTAAGTTAGTGTGCTCAACAGTTAGGCATTCATTATTTGAGAAATCAATGTTGTTTTTTTTTTTTAATGAGTGCTTCAAGACTTTCTTTATTTTCAAAACCTGGATTCATGTATTTTTTTTTTCTTGAAAAAGAAAACATTACATTGCTTCAATAAATTTGTTATTTTTCTAAGAATTTGTAATTTTATGATAATTTAACAATTGTTTAGACTAAATTAGAATGTCAATTCAAACATTATAATTTTATAAATGAAAATCATATGATCATAAAAAGTTACATATTGTAATATTTTATTTCTTAAAAGTACGATAATATATCTTAAATTTTCTTTATCTGCGATGGGTCCTACTAACTCCGTTGCTTATGTCTGATGCCTCCTTTACAACATGTTGCTATCAGAAGCTTATTACGTGCTCACGCTCCACAAAGTCGCGCGTCGGATATTTTTCTTGATAGTATTTAGTTAGCATGTGGTGTGCACGTTATACATCAGTGTGCTAACGACAAAAATAAATAATAAAACAATATTAGTGAATAATCATATATATATATATATATATATATATATATATATATATATTCTAAATACAGGAACATTTTTTTACATATGATTTTTTTTCAAAATTCAAAATATATGAAATATTTTACAAAATTACAAAAATATAATTTTTAAAAAAATTACTATTAACGACTTTTGATAAAAAATAGTTAATAACAACTTTTAATATATATTTTAAATATTTAATTATTTTTAAAAAAATTGTCATGTAACTTTTGAAATTTTATAATTTTTTTATTTCTGAATTTTTATATTCTACCAAAAATTGCCAATAATAATTTTTAAATTCCATATTCTTGTAATTTTACAAAAAATCTTATATTTTTTAAATTTTTTTAAAAAAATATAAAAAAATAGCCTCCAAACACATTGATATTTACTTTTAGACATAATAATAAAAAATTTATAATAAAAAGTAAAAATATTTAATCGCTTAATAATGTTGCTCTAAATTAATGAAACAAAATAAAATAGTGTAATCTTTTTTTTTTTTTTAGATTATTGTAGTTTTAAATATTAAATTTTACCTACTATAAATTTCAAATTACTTTTTAAACTGATGCTAAAATAATTCTACAGTTGATATTATAATTTTTCTCTTGTTTTTCTTTATTTGTTTGCTTTCTTCAACCAAAAAATGAAATAAAATAGTGTAATACAATAGAATTGTATTGAATTTTATTATTTAAATTATATAAAATGAGAATAAAAAAAATAAAATTTGATGAATTGTACATTATTTTATATTTATAAATTTGAAAATACTTAATGAAATGATTTTTTTATTCTAATTTTTATTACAATATATTTTATTGTACTCAATATTAAATATCCAAAGATAATTTGTCTTTAAATATTTTGTAAAATATGAAAAATGAGAGTATCCTAAAACTTTGAGTGGCTTATATGGTTCATGATCTCAACATATACACTTGTTGGTTCTTGAAGTTGTGGACTCTCAACCTAGCAATCTCTGCCTCTTCTTAAAGGGTTATCTCTTTTACCACAAGTCTTAGATTGCATTCTGGCTCAGTTTGATCCCAGATCTTCCTTTGGCATGGTAAGAAACTCTCTTTAAAAAATCCCCCTTTCTTACAAATGCTTCCACTGTTAGAAACAAGAATGTAGCATGAACACATATATCATAAAACAAAGTGACAAAACAACTGCTAATGACAAAAAATCCCTTTACTACAAATGCTTCCACTGTGAGAGGCGCTCGCTAGAGCACAGCAGAGAAGCACCCAAGTTGACCTTCTTTGGACCCTAAAAAATATGATTGAAACAATGTATGTAAAAACACAACCATTCAGATATGAATCACACCTTTAAAATTTAAACCATAGTTTATGAGAGTTTCCACAGCAATCAAATGCTAAAAGAGGAATTTCAATAGCTAGAAAATTAGATATGCCAACAAAATTGTTATTTGCCTATTAAAATAACAAATGTTTTCTTAAGAAGTAGACAGGAGCACCACATCAATGAAGCTAAACATTATATTTTTTTCAATATTCATATTATTGCTATACTGAATATACTTGCTGTGATACTTCTCATATTCACTTTTAGTTAAGAAATTAGCGCAAGATTGATTAGTAGTTACATCTAAGTTGGACATAGAACACTATCCTGAATGGCGCATGAAGAGCAGCATTTCAAAATTAGGACCTATTTGATGATTCAACTTCATAGTTCACAATGAATTGAAAAGATGCAAAACTGACTATGAATCAAGAATGTGTTAAGCCATCCTCCAATGACAAAGGTGTGTGGAACAAAGAGGTGGAAGGGTACTAGCAGAATCCTACAAACTACTGAGGCTGAAAAGGGTGAGAATAGCGTAGAGTTTGTGTATAACCAACCCGCACAGTTGGCAGGTGTTAAAGGAGTTAGTATATGAAAGAAATCAGGTTAAGCAAGAATTTAGATAATGGGGAGATACAGACTCTTGAAGTTCTGCTTATCTGTCTATTTTCCATTTTTAGGCTGTTCATCTGTATATAATATATATCCTTCCTTCTTGACGTTACTTCTAATAGTAGTGAAAGGAGTTTGTCCATAAATCAACATATATTTCAATTCTCAGATTTTTCACTTTCTATCAGAATCTTTAATACACCAACTGAAAATAATTTTGCTAAAAGTAAAATATGTTGCATATATTCAGCACAGCAGCGTACTGAATGAATAAAGCAGCAACTATTTCCTATCTATATCATTAAATGACAATAATTTCCTTAATTGTTTCATATTTAGCATACTATATGCTAACGGTTTTCCTTAATGCACTTTTCAGCATTCAAAAAATATTTTCAAATAAAATACTATCAATGTTCAATTTTTCAGGACTAGAATTTTAGTATTGAAATTTTCAAGTTTATCAAATAGGCTTGGTTGCTGTTGTTGTATCAAACACACCCTTGTAAAAAATATTTTGGCTTTATTCTTAACTAATATGAAATATCTTAACACATCTCGCTCACACCTAGAACTAGACATCTGGTGTGTGAAATTTGTAAGACTAAATATCTGCATGGGTGGACCCAACAGGACTAAATATCTGTGGACAGTCCAACGTTCAAATTGAATAGGCTCTAATACCATGTTGAGATGAGAGAAAATAAGAAGGTATAAGTAGAATTCCATGTGTTTCAACTACACTACGAGATGTATATTTATATTGATAATAAGAATCGTAATCATAGCTATAAAATTAAGAACAAATATACGGTTACCTAATTAGTATAATTATATGGATATTATTTCTCTAAATAATATATTTACATATATTTAACAAAATTCAATTTTCAATTTGCATTTTTAAACATGTAGCAACAATAAATGAAATTTACAAAATGTTGTAAATGAATATTCAATCATCATATCAATGAAACCATTTGCCTTTGCCACATGGCTTCGGAGTGGACCTAACCATTTGAAACAATTTAGGTCAACTTGTACTGAATTCATTGAGACATGATGTCTACCTTGGAGGAAAAAGTTATCTCTTATTTGGAACGCAAACAGTAACGTAGTATGAGAGAAAAATTAGTGTTTAGTCATATAATTAACTATATGGATCTCGGAATTCTCTGACACTTGTTATATCAATGCTTCATAAACCAAGAATTGGGCCTACTTTCAGTATTGTAATTTGTAATCACTAGGTCCTTTAGCAAGTGAGTGCACAAGTATGTCCATAGTGCCTAAATCATTCTTGACAGATTCAGCAACTTCCTACAAGGTAAAACAGATCACAGTAGATTAAGTATAGCTAGTCTTACTTAAACACAAACTGAGACATATCACAAAGTAAATGCTAATCAACAAACCATCCAATGTTTTTACCAACCATCTTCTAGAATTCATCTCCATTATGAAAAATTAATAAAGAAAAAAAAATACAAAAAGACATTTTTTGCATATGCCAACATGGGTACAGTAGAGAGATCAATCACTTATTGAGACTTTGTACTGTGGGCTATTTCTGCACAGATACTAATACAGTAGAGAACCTGTTTAATGAGGCTTTCCATGTAAGCCAAAAAATTGTGTATAGTCTGAAACATCTGGATTCTGATCACGACCATGCTAACAAATTTACCTCATGGAATCTTGAGGTTGTCCATGCAGTGATGAAAACAAAATATAGGGAATTCAGTGCTGACTTCCCAAGAATCATGTGTTACAACATCAGTATCACTTGCTTTGCTTTTTGGCTTCAATATAAAGCACAACATCAATTATAGCGCAGTAATTAAATTTTACATATGCTACACCTCAAAGCAGACATTTCATTGTTATCAGACAAATTTGGCAGAGTCAGAAGTGGTAGAAACCTTAGAATGAAAACAGCTAGTGCCTAGTCTGCAGAATTATTCTGCAGAAGGCCTGAGATTATGGCACAAGGTCAAAACCATTATTTTAAATTCAACTTCTCTATAATTTGCAGTTAAACAAGTAGCATATAAACAACCAAAAATAAGAAGCAAAAACACTACACACCTGGGAACACAATGAGCAAAGAGACTCAAAGTCTCGAACAAAACTATATCAGGAATACAGAGCATGAATGAATACTTCTGCTCCACAAACAAAACTCTTAAGTTGTAAATCTCAGACAGAGATCACTCAGGTAAAATTCAAACACAACATGAAATTTCCGAACGAATAGATAAAAAGAGTCATCAATTCATACATAAATTTTGGATTAAGGCTTGAATCAAAGGAAAGAGATGGTTTATGTTCTCACTCAAAGAGGCAAAGGAAAATGCTCTCACTCATGGGCTCTTCTCACACAATCTAGTTTTGGATGACTAAAGGGAAATCCGATTTTGGAAAGTGGATTTACAAAGCTAATCTGATCCAAAAAATATTTTAGGCCAAAAACCAGTTTATTAATGTTGAAGTTTTTAAAACCAGTTTGAAATTGGTTATGGATTTAACTTGAAGAACCAGATTTTTTGCCCAGCCCTAATAATAACAACTAGATTTAGACCTATGACATTACAAGTTTGCCTAGGGTCATAATTCTCTTTTACTATGACCAACCATTGTTGGGTTCATTATGCTTAATGTTGAGTGAAGAAAATCAACTATTGGTAGGAAAAAATAAGATAAAATCCCTGTGATTGAATAATTAATGACAACTACAATAAGAATCAAGTTTTATCCCACTAAGTGAGGTCTATTACATGGATCACACGGCGTCTGTGAGCTCAATCAATTGAAAATTAATGAAAGAGGAAACAATATTTAGTCAATTTGATTTGATATAAAAGTTCAAAACACAAGTCAATATGAGTGAAGAAAATCAACTATTGGTAGGAAAAAATAAGATAAAATCCCTGTGATTGAATAATTAATGACAACTACAACAAGAATCAAGTTTTATCCGACTAAGTGAGGTCTATTACATGGATCACACAGCGTCGTTGAGCTCAATCAATTGAAAATTAATGAAAGAGGAAAATGATATTTAGTCAATTTGATTTGATATAAAAGTTCAAAACACAAGTCAATATGAAAAAACACATCTGCATGAGAAGAGTACACTTAGAGGTCATCTCATTTTCAAAGATGGATTAGAGTACATCTACACTACAGATACACCCAACATCACATTTGTTCTCCATTTATTGGGGACATAAAATTGGTCCTTCAACAGCAATTAATGAAAAACAATTTTGGTGTTTTAAGGACCAATTTAAAGGCATCAATTGACATTGAAGGACCATAAACATATTTATGAATGTAGGGCCAAAATGAGCTAGTAATCAAAGAATTGAAAAGGACAAGGCTTTAGAGATTTAAAATAATTGATTTGACCTTATTTAATATTTTAAACTTTGAGAACTACTTTGAGAATGACATAAAAAAACAGAGTACAACTGATTCCTAACACACTAGAATACAAAGAAAAGTGAATGAACAAAAGAATGTGAATCTTTAATTGATTAGATTCCAATTCACCATCCCAGTATAGGAGTGATACTCAAATTGAGTGCTGGAACAAAGAATACAGAATACCACTCAATCCAAGCTCTTCAAGTAGCTCCCATCTCATTATCTGTCGCAGATGACAAGCTATTTGCTCAAATTTCCACCTCCCTATTTAAATTATTCTGTTATACCAATTGACAGCTACTACCCCATTACATTCGTTAGAATAGAGCAACAATAACAAAGTCTTATCACACTTAGTGAAATCGGATATATAGATCATGCAACACAATTGGGCTTGGTGAAAACCTAAATTTTCAGAGAAATTATTTATCTTGACAATACATTTGTTATTACATGGAAATATCTAGAAATATCTCATCATATCTCAGATTATCCTCTAGAATTAATTTCCCTATTTCCCCATTATCTCTTAGGATTAATTTCCATATTTCCTTATTTTATCATGATTTATTTCCTGAATTATTTGAGATTATGATTAGTATATACAAGGATTAGTGCTCTAGGATTTATGAACGTCCCATCACATAATAATGCATCGAAGTAAATATAATTTTTTCATTCTCTTTTACCTCCCTCCCTCCCTCCCTTTATACATAGAGCACTATAATTTTAGTATGGTATTAGAGCAGTACCATCCTCCATAACCTGTCGCATCACTATTCTACTGTCAAGCTCCCTAAAAGTCTAAGTTCTACTTAAATTTCATGATATTTCCTTCAAATTCATCATCCTGTCTCGTACCCTTGTTTTTTGTTTTGGGAGGTATTGGTACCCTGTAGTGGAGATTAATATTTAATCACACACCTCTCTTACTTGAACTATATTACATTTTATCTATAATTCAATTAAATGAGGGCCTTGGGACAATAGCAAGAGTTGCTACTGTAAAACTAGGTAACATGTTAATGTCATGGAATCAGCCACTTGGAAATGCAAGGATGGCTGCCTCAATAAACCCACCAAAGGTTGAACCATGTCCTGGACCCCACCATAGCAGAAACTTTGTAGCACTGAGTTGTCCTTTTTTGTAATTCAATCAAATGGAACAAAGCTAAATATTAGCCACTAGTTGCTAAGGGTGCTGGTACTCTCTCAACAACAACGGGTACCAAAGGAATCTCTGTCCTTCTATTATTCAAAAGGAATAAATGAAAAGGAACATGTCTTCATAAATTAAAACATCCAACCTCCCCCAAAAGGAAAGGTTAAATGATCTCATGTATATGCGTAGTTCAGGTACCCAAACAAATAGCAAAATAACGTGTATGTGTGAGTCTACATGTATAGATACATCAGAACATTAAAATTAATATACAAATAATAATTTCAGAAGTTAGGATTACTAGTACAATCGGGGGCATCTTTCAGAGAATCAGAAGTATATCACCACCAGAGACAACCCAGTAAAAGCCCACCGTTCACCAAAGGAATGAAACCCCAGTATTTAATGATTCACATCATTTTGTGAATCTGTTTTGTAAGGAACAAAAATTAGTGTCAACCAGTCTTAATTCACTCCAAAAAGGTATCAAGAATATGATGGTAAGCCAAACAACATATAAGACTAGCAGATGAACATGCTTCATCAGCTAGGGTATTAGAATAAGAACAAACATCATATTTTCTTTCCCAAAGACATGACAGTCCGGTCCTGTGGACTGTGCTAAGTACTCACATAAGACAATGCGAGTTACAGCTCCTGTGCCAAAAATATCAGTGGAAAGATTCCATTTACTGAAACCTAGATCAAAATCATAAGTCTCTCAATATAAGAAATTGAATTATTTATTACTAGATATATACTAACAAATTCTTTGTCAACTATCAAGACTAACTCTTAAATCAACAATAGTATAGTGACTGTAATTTATACCATTTCTTGACTAGCCCGTGAAATCTCAGAGGATTAATAGCACATAAAAGCTTTCAGTAGAACAAAAATTAGGTCCAAGGAAGAATCAATTACAGTAGTAATTAAACATAAGAATAAACAATTATTACATATACATTTCTCTCATTTAAAAGATGAATAATTTTCAAATATTTTTTCTTGCAATGATTCTCGGCATACTTAACAATTAGTTTTGGGCATCTATTATCAATTTTATAACCATAAATGATGAAATATAAATTTTAGATAAAATTTCAAAGCTAATAATGACATTTAAAATTTTAATTATAAATGATCAATAAGATGTTCAAAACTAATTATTGATCATTTTAAAAGTTGTAAAACAATTAAACTATCATTAAAAAACATTCATAATTATTTATTACCATTGTTATATATATACATTAGTTTAACTGTTTCCAATTGTTATATATAAGCATCTCATAAGATTATGTAATTTACTCTTATTTTTCTTAAATTTTCATTGTCATGTCATTCCTAAGATTATTCTTCTATGAACAATTGGAAATCAAAAGAAAAAGGGTAAGCAGCATCTTTCACAATTCCAGTTGTTACTAGTTAAATTGCCAATAAGAATGAAGAATAAATCCTCAAGTATTCAAATTTAATTGTCCAGGAATATCATCAGATACATTTTCCGTGGCCTTAACACTACAAAACTGACATGAAAGATTAGAAGGTTTCAAATGTAAGCATTGATCAATTCGATTCTCCAACCAAGCAAGCCTTCTCTCAAGTTTCAACACACCAATATGCAAAATCCGAATGTCAACTTGTGCAATCCTGGCACAAGCCCGAAGCAAAATGTAATAATCAGCATGAGCAACATAGGTCAGGGCACCTTCATCTCTCTTCCGCACATAGTGAATGTAATCAAGTTTTTTCAGCTTAACACTAGGTGGTATATAACAAAACCTGTTCTCCTCCATGTCTAATTTCATCTGTCTAATGGCTTCCTTGGCATGAGATTTTCCTGAACTGTGCTCATGGGAATCTGAGTCTTCACTGTTTTGCAAACTCTCATAGGAACAACCATCACCCACACTTCCAGACAAGTCATCTTCAAGGCAGGTGCCATCATTAGGAGAGGGTTCATTAGAACTTTCTTTTCTAATCTTTGCCTCAGATGCCCTGCTAATGCATCCTTTTTCCCGTGACATTGTTTGGTTCAAAGAAGTATTAGATTGCTCAACATGTTCTGATGGTTTAATATTCTGAAATAATAATTAAAAAAAAAGTATCATAATACAAGAATTGATATAGACAGTCATTATTCATAGTGTAGTCAGACAGAAAAAACAATTCCATGGAAACTAGACACTACAAGGCAGACAGACAAGAATTTAAATAAATAATTTTATTTAATAAAATTTTCCCTAGATACTTATTGAAGATGATGGAAAATAAAACTTTATATCAATATAAAAAAAGTTATTTGGAAGAAAATATTCAAAAAGGAGATCTTAATTATCATTAGCTCCATAAAGTTTGCAATTACTACGTAAGCATATAAAACTATTTCACTGACTAATTACATGTGAATGTACATCCCTTTACTGCTTCCAATTACATATGTTCTATTAGAGAACAACAAACCTGCACAGATTGAAGATAGTAATAGTGAAATATCACACACGCAGTTGACCCACGAATAATTAAGCCTTACATAGATACAAGAATCATATACAGGCATGTCATGATTTTGATTGGCGAAACCATGTAAATCTATATGTAAATCTATATTTAAGGGAAAAGTAAAATATTGTCTTCTTGATCAATTTCATCAAATAAACATTTAACATATTTAAAGATAGATAAATGACTGGCACTTAATTTATGCATTTTGAGCCCCCTCATTTTGCAAGAAAAAGAAAAGAAATCCCTATCTTTATTCTATTTTGTTGAAATTTGATTTCAGGAAATAAATCTGTGCAGAAAAGTTGTTCTTTCATGGTATTTTCCTGAATTTTAATGTCCTTTAGAAAATAGTTATGTAGCCAATTTATTTTTCAAGTCTTACTGGTAAAGAAATTGATAATTTAGAACAGTCAAGCCATGTCCCATAGACAAAAAATGGGCTACCTCTTTCTTGACTCATCCCTAGAAAGAAAAAAAGTTGGGATTTGAAACTAATGTCAAGATAATCTATTTTAAAGGCCTGTACCATGCCAATAGAATGACTTGTTCAAGTCTTTAATTACCTCATTCTGATAAAAATTCCATAGGTATTGTATCATATTTTCTTCCTCATGATTCCCATAAGATGGTTCTGATCCAGCAAAGACAACATCCCTACAGTATTTGAGATATGTTGGCAAGTCCTTGGAATACCCTGTCCATAAATAGTGGATGTTAGATAGTCATTTGATTGTTGTAAAAAGTAGGAGGAAACAAAATATGAACTCATGCAGCGTAAGTTCAATAGGATAATAATATAAGTAAACAAAAACATCACCATAGGTATCTGCAATCTCATTATATCTTGCTTGAAGGTGTTGGAGAAGACCAACAGAATCCAATTCGTGTTTTCGAGATCCAACGGGATCTTCAGCTGAGTCTTTACCTAAATCAGGTTCATTATGAGAGGCAAAAGCATTACCCATTTCACTGTTGTCTTTGGCACCATCAGTACAGGACAAACTTTTCTCCCATTCTCCAAAACCATTTATGTTATACAATATCCTTATTGCTACTACCAGAATTGACATAACACATACATGAGTCGGTACCCTAAAATAATTTGAGGATAAGGATAACCACAAATCTGGAGGCATTGACCATTCATATATACGGCATGCATAAGGAAGAATCTTTTCAACAGGAAGTGATAATATTTGAAGATAACGATAAGCTATTGCATAAAAGTTTACAGGAGGTAACTCCAAGCCTATGAACTGAGCAATGGATGCAGCAAATGACTCTAACTTCTGTATCTGAACAGCTCGCTGAGGCCTGAACATAACACTTGAACTAATAGGACATGCACTTGACGGGTGTCCCATGCGCTTTTCAATTTCCACAAAAGCAGAAAAATATGGAAGCTTCCCTTCACGTGTCCATTTCATCATGTTGGACGGCAGGATAGCTTCCCTGGCAACATGACATGCCAGAAATGAAACAGCAATAGTACAAGCTAGTGGAATTCTCTTCTTTAAAGACCTAAACCAAATCATCACAGCTCGCTGACCAAATATGTTGTGGGGTTCTGATTTGTATTGAGCACGCAGCTTGTAATCTCCTGGTTCATCTGATAGTGAAGAAGTAAACTTAGTAAACTACAAGATATTCTTGATGAAAATAAGGAATCTTACAAGTGCTGAAAAAAAAAAAAAACTATAGTACACACTTGATAAACATGAAGATTCAGGATCAAATTTTCAAGCTCATCATTTCATCTTAGTGGTCACACAATAAATTTAATATTTAAGAGGTCAAATCATAGCTTAATGAATACCCAATTGAGTCGCGACTAATCTTATATGAGATTCCAGTGAGAATAAAATTTTCAGTTAATCAACAGGTTTTACAAAACTTTAATAGAAACAGAAAACATTTAGTGAACCTTTCATGAACAAGACACAAGTAATGTCCCACATATGTCACAAGCACACAAACCAAGAATTGGAACATTATGTTCAATCCTTAACCAGGAAAATTAATTAACACCTACAATGAGAAACTGACTGAAGTATACAAAAACCAAACCATGCAACGAACAGGGGAACACGTATTGCAATGTGAATGTAGAAATATAGGGAAGGAGACTTCATGTTACCTTCGTTCTGCATCTCAGAGTCATGGATTACTTTATCAGGCCAGTCATCATCAAAAACACCAGTCCTGGAGACAAACCTCAGCCAGATTGGCCCAATCAAGCCACATATTAAAGGGGTAACCTTAAACTCCTTCACCAATGCTTCACACTGAAGCTCAATCATCATCTGCAACCCCATCACATACCGCATCCTTATCTCATTGTGGTAGTCTTCAAAGCTTGGAACTTTCAAGCCTCCAAAATCAGCAGGAACAGAAGGACTTGCCTGATCAAACTGAGCATAATCAAATTCCTCGCTTTTAACTTGACCATGATAATCTCGCTGAGGAGTTTCATCTTCTAACCCCAGATTCCTAACGAAATTGGACTGGGAATCATAGAAAGAATCATACTGAGAAATGGGTTCGACTTTGATTGCAACAGATCGCTGGCGTTGGTGACTGGCCAAGTAGACAGCGGCTCCACCAGTTTCTCCTCCCTTATTAAAGATATCATCGTCATCAACAGCGGTGTCAATGACATCCTCGTACTGACAGCCACACCGAAGGCAATAGAAGAAGCCATCAGAACCATCACCAAGACCCACGTTGTTACAGGTTTGACAAGTTAAGTTATTTACATCAACCATTGCCGATAACAAACCTTTTGATCACACTAATTTGGCATAACTCAAGTAAGGAGTGTCTATTGTATGGTTTCGTGGTTCACTGTCACACGGAGAATCAATGAAGCAAAAGAAGGCTATATATTGAAGAGGAAAAGAGCGCGCTGGACTGGACTGGACTGGGCTTTCTTAATAAAATATATTTGGGCCTAAGTTGGGCAACTTAGGGCATCTTAGTGAAAGTTCATCCACTCCCCTTGTCAATTTTTTCTCTTGTCATTGTATATTTTGCATAATTCTCTGCTAGTTTCTTTAGGTCAATTTTTTTTTGTTATAAAGTTAAGCAAAATTAATTTTGATAAAATTAATTTTAAATTATGAAATATAGTTAAAAATGCGTTAAAAGTGTTCTAATTATAATATTTAGAGAGATATTTTTAATTAAAAATATGAATTTTTTTAACCGTAAAACAAACACTGATAGTTAAAGCAGCAAACCGACATAGCATTGTATGGAGGTAAACAAACGGGAGTCTATTATCGGTTTTTGTTGTATCAATGATGCCAAAGTTTTGTGAGTGACATTTTGAGAAAGATCCACATAACACCTTGCCGCGTGTTCACAATGGAACTTTAGGGATAAAGGTAATCTTGGCGCATTTAAAACTTTACGGACGGATTGCCTAGGTGGTCAAACATAGGTGCCAACCCTATATATGTCCGTATTTAATTTGAATATGAAAGTTAAGGCCCAAAGGTTTTGTTTCACATGCTTAAATTTGACTAATTCCTTCATAAACTGGCTCCACTCTTGACTCTAGTGTCCACCGTTCATATCTTGTATGTGCACAAAATTTTGAAACATCCACCATTTGTGTTATATAAAAAATCGTATAAATTGCTATATATATATATAGTCCTTGTTGACTATATCATTTTGTTGATTTCAACGCGAGAGTCATAAAAACGGTGGAATTAAGCACCTCTCATTAGGACATGGGTGGCTAGTAGCAAGTAACAAAAAACGAGTAAGCGTCATTGATTAGGTTAACAAATTACAGACGAGACAGAGACATGACAACTTCGAATGAATCAACCTTTTTTGTTGGGTCAAATGTTTACATAGATCGAACAGCAGCAAATGACTTGCGAATTTTACATGATAAATATTCTATTTTTGGGTGGCAACTTGGTGAAGTGAAGGTGAAGAGTGAAAGAAGAGACAAATTGCCGAAATGTCATCCATGGCAATTCCCCTCCTCTTGCGTGTCCATGCATGCATTGCACACTCCACCAAACGTTTAGCTGATTCTCCTCTGTCTGGTGTTGAAGATACAATATCCACCGCTTCTTGATTGGAGATTACATCCCATACCTACATCACATAGCAAAAATCAATCACGAATCTTTAGCATACTAAACATTCAGCAATATAATCTGTTCATATTACTAACTGTTTCAATACGAATATATTTATTGATTTTATTAAGGTTAGGCCTAAGTCGGCAAAAAGTAGGGTCTTGCAGTGATGGGAAGATTCTCTCTCTCATTGCACTGAATCTATGTGCTATTTATGTAATTAAAACTGATTAATAAAGTATATTTAATATGGATTAAGTATAAAAGTTGGAAGGAGAAGAGTGAGTACCCCATCAGTGGCTAGCACAACAAAGTGGTCTCTGGTGGTTATGTTTCTGTGTGTTACCTCAGGCACTGAAATAAGACCATAGTCTTTGATGCAGTAGTCACCAAAAGCTCTAGACATAGCAAGTCCTGGAGATTCTTCATCCGGCAACCACACCCTGTGCACCCCAGGCTCGTCGTGTAAGCAAAACACCCTTCCTTGGCTCTCAAGTATTCTCTCTGCCTCTTCTGCAAGCATGAAACTCATATTCTAAGATTTTATTAAAAAAGTAATACAATATTAAAAGACTAAAATGAATGAAGGAAAGTTAACGAGCAAGCTAAAAAAAGTTTGAAGACCAAATATTAATGACCATGAAGACACACAATGATGTATATATAGAAACAGACTGAGAATTGAGCAAGACTAACGAGGTAAATTGGGCTTGAAATCTACTGTGAGCTGAACTGCTACCAAACTTGCATCATCTGATGTTGTAGCCAACACAGCACGAGAGTCACCAACATTTGCAATGACAATGAGTTCACCCTGCCCATAAGTTTCACAAACAACTCTCAAGTCTCATCCAATATAGCAAATTTGATTGAGATACGATGACAAGTGGATTCTCTTTGCCCTTTGTTTTTACCTGTCTAACAATTGACAGGGCAGTTGTTCCGCTGAAAAATGAATCTATCTTGCGATTTTGCTTTAATTCTCTATCAACAGCAGTACAAGTCTTCAAATATGAATGCTTCCATATATTGAATCGGTGTTGCTTTTTCTCTTTCTCAATGTCAATATCTGGATCAAGTGAAGTTTGTGAGAGTGTCTCCTGCCAGTTGCATAGCAAAGATTGTGGCATTAACTCTCTTACTCTTTTAGCCACAAAGTGACCCCATGGCCCGTGCCCATCAAAAATCCCACAGAAAATCATGTCCTCTTGGCACCCAAATTCCTATAACCAACATCAACAAAAACCATTCTCATAAACACAAATAATAAATGTTATTATAGCAGCAATTTTGATGTAATTTCCCTATTGATTTAAAGAAAAATATTGCTAAATAAGAGTGTTCAATATTATTATATGGAAAGAAAATATTTTATATTGATATTTGATACATACTTCCCACACTAGGCAGCAATCCTGATTCACTCCTTTCTGGCCTTTTTTGGAGAAAACCGAGGCAAAGTTGTTTGAACCATCAACACTAACGGTGCCTGAGCTATGCAGTAAGAAGTGATTCTTTTTGGCTTCCTTTGCCATTGCTTCCGCAGCTTCTCTCCCACTACATCTACCAGAATTCCTTCTTTTCTTCATTGCAAACGACTTTGCCAACCCATTGAACACAGACGAAAAATGGCCCATCATGCATCAACACTGCAAGATGATTCCACCACTCAATTAACGCTGCTTAGAGCCTTTTTGTATGCGGTACAGAATCTGGACATTGAAAATTTATAACGGTTTAGCATGAGTTTCATCATTTTTTTTAAATTTGTATCTTCCTCTTCTTTAGTATGATAAAATGAAGAGAGAAACAAGTGTGTGCGCGCTGCGTGGGCGAACAAAAAGACAATTTCTGACTCAGAAAGCTGAGGACTCATTCAGAAAAAGCCAGTCCTGAAACAGCTTACTGAGAAGATTCAGAATTTCTGACTCAGAAAGCTGAGGACTCATTCAGAAAAAAGACAAGTCCTGAAACAGCTTACTGAGAAGATTCATTCCTGTTCTGAATTCCAGCATTACATCTATGGAGGGGAATGAAAATTGAAAAAGTACACCTCATATATGTGTATGTGAAGAAAGCATGGACAAAAGAAAACTTGAGCCCAGCAAGTCGATTTTAAAACTACGATCATGTCATGCCGTTGATTCAAGCTAAAAGAAAAGAAATCAGATAAAAATCTTAATATCCCATTGCTTTCCTCCTTTGCCTTAAAAAATCAATAGGGTGGGCCATACTTTCATTTTCCAGAAAACATACCAAAAATAGGGGGAAAAGTTAATTTTTGAGTATACAAAAGTCTGATCAGGGGAATTGTTTATTTGTAACTCAATTGGGACCCCAAAAAAAAATTGATTTTTTTTCTGCCTTGCTTTTTCTTAGATTGGATGTTTCATGCCATGTAAAAGAAACATTTTGTATTGATATTTCCCAGTTTGCTGAATAAAATAAGAGATTCTGCATATGGGACCTTGGAAAACCAAATTTCCAGGAAGCATATCTCAAAACCCATATACTGGCTAATGTTTAAATAACATTTTCCTATTTTTTGAAGAAAAAAAGTTCAGGACTTTGTAACCCCCCATTCCACCAAAAATCGTCAAAAGCCAGAACAGAAACATCTAAGGAAAAAGAACAGAAAAAAGCTGGTTAAGTTCCTGATCCAATTCGGAAGCCCCATATCCCTATCTTTGATCTGAAATGGATTCAAGATAAGATAACAAAGTCTTTTAACAAGTGAAACAAACAAGAAGAAATGGAATGGATGCAAGACCTTGGACTTTAGAAGGAGGAACTAGAGAGGCAGTAGCAGGAGGATAAGTTGTGGTGGCCTGAAGAATAGGATGCATTTCCGACAAGACCAGCTGAAACTTCGAGAAAACAAAGGTGTAGAAGGACCGGTAGCCCTCTCTGAGTGTTGTTTGTTTGGTTCTGGTTTCTTCAGTTACCTCCTATCTACGGAGACGAAAACAAAGGCAGTTTTTTTCTGTGCATACAATTAGATGCAAACAAATAGACCCACTCAGTGCATGTAAATTTCTACATATGAAGGTTCAAGTGAATGTAACTAAAGCTAAAGTTATATCAATCTCTCTCTTCTCTTGACTTTGTTCAAATCAAGGGTAGTGCTGTCTTCTTGTTTTGCCAAAAATGGAACTCTATTAAGCCAGGTTCCATGTGACAGTTATAAAGGGAGAAAATAAAACATTACCATTTTTTACTTTTGCCTTAAATTGCATATGATGAATTGAATTATATATGATTTGTGATGCCTTAAGTTTATTTAACAATTATTCTTTGCTTCATGCGTTTCAGGAGAGTATAAAAAAATTATATATTTTTTTAAAAGTATCAACAAATTTATAAGAGGTTTTATTATTTTATTAAAAAAAATCTTCGGAGCTCATATTATTGCTTTATAGTTTATACATGAATATGAAAACGAGGATAAAATGTGCATAAATATACAAGTCTTCATGTGTATGTATCAGCTTGTTTGTTTGTTTATCATGAGCATAAATGTATTTAGGATTTTATTGAGTTGGCATGTGCTTTTCCCCCACATATAGGAACTCAGGAAGATGGATAAATAAACGTTATAAACAATGTCAAGGTTGCATTCTATTCATAATCAGAACTCAGAAGATTTTCATTAATTGTTTGGCTGGCTCATCATATATATATTACTAACAATACTCTCTTTGTATAAAAACCTCAGCATCAATCTCAACTATTAGATAAAAGGTCAAAAATGAATCATATAAGTTATTTAAACGATAAAATATTTGTTCAAGGATGAACCTCGATACTTTTATTATCTCAAGGAAAAAAATTAACATTAAGAGGAAAATGAGAGGTCGTTTTCTGGGTATGGAAAAAATATTTCTTTTGCTAATTGATATTAACTAATAGTTCGTAACATGTTTATATTTATTAATAATACACGACTTTTTATTAAAATATAATTAATTATTGTAAGCACTAAGCTGTCTGTGTAATATATTTTGATAGTCATTTTTGCACTAACAAAACACTATTTAATATACTTTTTTAATTGATCAATTATTTTTAAAAAAAATCGCATTTATCTTCAAATTAATTTTAAAAAAAAAAGATAATTAATCACAAAAATTAAATGAAAATATGTTACTAATATCTCTTTAAGAATAATATGGGTAGCAATAATAACTTAATATATATTTCACCATCGTTGAATAGCATGCTTTTATGGACCATTTCTAACCAAAAACTTGATTTAAAATTATAATCTGATTAATAATCGACACAAATCAACGTAGAACTATGTAGAGCAGTCGGTGGCGGGGATTAGATAAAAAAAATAAATGGTGATGCTATGGCATGAGAACGAAGAGTTTCAACAAGAAGATTATACACATACAGTGGCACAATTTAAGAGCTATGAGCATATTAAAAAAAAAGATTTTGTTAATCTTATTTCTTAAAGTTAAGTTTAAACATACATATATAAAAAAATTATAAAAAAAATACATATTTATGTATTAAAGTTATAAAAATAAAAAAATATTTTTCTTTCTAATAAAATTTTACTATTATTAATTACTTATCCTCAGTTTTTAATAAAATCTTTAAAAAAAAGTTATTGAAACATTTTAATGATAAGAAACTAACTTATGAAGCAAAAATGGAATAAATAGTTTCAAATCGCTTCATAAAATATTATTAATTTATTGAGTTATGATGATTCTAGCAGCTTTCTCTTACATTATAAATTTAAAGCTTTTATTTATAATAAAGAATACTTTTAAAAATTATACTTGATGTTCGTTTAGTTTGTAATAAAAAATTAGGGTATGTTTATTTGAAATTTTTAAAAGAGTTTTCTCTTTTTAAAAACTAAAATACATATTTCAGTTTTTAAAAAGGAAAAAATATTTTAAAAATTACAAATAAATGTACTTTTAGTTTTTATATTTTAATTAAAAAATCACGGCTAATGTTAATTTTAACACATACACTAATTCCATTCAAAAGTTTATTTATTTTTTTAATTTTAAAACGACTAGAACATTAATATCATAAAGTCACACAACTTTTGTTGCATTAATTATTTAATTGTTTTATCTTAATTTTTTTATTTTAAGTATTATTTTAAATTTTGGACTTTAAATTGCCACATCAATAAAGATAATATCTCTTAATTTTAGAATTTTATTTTTTCTCAATTTTAATTATACTAGTTATTTAATTTTTCTTATTTTATATTAATATAATAAATATTTATTCTTAACATTGTACATACTAAATAATTTTGTTAACCAATTTATTCATGCAATGGACGAAATATTAGTTATAAAAAATTACTCTTCAATATGGGTTACTAAATCAACTCTTATATCATAAATTTAAATATTTTATTCTTAAACATGATCGTATTTTTTATTACTCTCTTTAGTGACAATTAAATTTTATGTTATGTAAAATTGTTTTAAAATAATTTAATTTGTTAAATATTTTTAAAATCTTAACTCTTAACTCTTAATTTTTATTATTTTTATACCTTTTTTCCGTCTAAAATATTGATTTTTAATTCTACCATATTTTTATGTTAAGTGAAAAACACTAGCACAATTGAATTTTTTTAATATTTTAAAAATAATTATTAAAATAATATTATCTTTAAATAAATTTTTTGTATAAAATAAAATTTTCACATCATAATCGATTTCACATCTTCTAGATGTAAAATTTATTTATTATAAAAAGTTTTGCATGTTAAAAAGAGAAATTTATTTTATTAAAGAAATTTTGTATATTAAAGGAATAAAACTTATTTTTTATTTAAAATTTTTATAAAAATACAAAAATTTCAGCATCTGTCTACATCCCTACATTGTGCGTTAAATCGAGTGCTAATTTCTGTAACAAAAGTTAAATCAACATCAATTCTTAACTCTTCTATCTTCTAACTTCTAACTTTCCTTTTCACTTGAGGTTAGAAATTTCAAACAATTTTAATTTATGCCATAATTTTTGTTTTAGTTTTTTAATTCACCAAACTTTTAAAGAAAACAAAATAAATTTTGCCCCTTTGAATAGATAAAATTTCTTTAAAAAATAAAAACATTTCATCTTTTTAGTATAAGAAACTCTTTATAAAAAAATAAATTTTGTAATTACAAAGTGCACAACTTATACTAAAATGATAAAAATATTTTTAAAAAATTATTTTAATAATTTATTTGTAAAATTATTACTTGATAAAGCGCTTTATTAGTGTTTATGATTTGAAAAAGAAATAAAAAAACTTATTTTATTTTTCTTAAAGTCAAATTGAACCTTATTTGTCATTGTTTTCGAGTTAAGACATATGTTAACAATAATATTATTTGTTTAAAAATTAATTAAATTATGATTTTTTATTTTTGAATTCTTCCTTCCAACGATTCTTTATTGCAACACTTTGTTAATTTGGATAAATTAAAATAAAAAGGAAAAGTAAAGAGAATTACAAGAGAAAAATTGAACTTCATTTGTTATTGTGTTATGTTTATTAGTTTCTTGCATTATTATTATTTGATCTATCTTGTACGCATATAACTAATTTGCATTTACACGGTCTCAATTGCGTTAATTATTAGTTTGTCTTATCCATCATCTTCTTGCATACTTGTTTATATTATATGCTACTCTTTATTATTATTATTTTTCCTTTATTTTGAGGTTAACAAAATGTTTTCTCTAATTTAAAGTAATAAAATAATTTTATCTTTTTTCTGTTGCACTTGCACTTGTAAATGATCAATTATAATTGAATTTCAATTAATAACATATCTATAAAGAAGTTTAATAACCTATTGAAAGTCTTAATACAAAAGAGGTCATTAAAGAGATTAATAGGCCAAAGTAGAGTTTTAAAAAGGTCAGACTAAGTTTAATAAAAAAAATCTATGACATACAATAGGTCAAATTTAAGTTTCAAAAGTATTAAATAGATCAAGTCTATTTATGCAAAGTCTAACTCAGCCCAACCTATTTTCATTCTTAATCATAAGGGTATTGTCCTTTATCAAAGAAAATATGCTCTAAATTTACTGCAAGATACAAGATTACTTGTTGTTAAGGCTTGTACAACTCTAATGGATTATAATAATAAATTACACATACAGTGTAGTCATTTACTGTCTAATCCTTCTTCATACAAAATATTAATTGGAAGACTTTTATTTTTGATATATATCAAGCCGGACATCAATTTTATCATTAGTCAACTCAGTCAATTTTTTGATCGTCCAACAAATATTCATTAATAAGCAACCATTCAAGTCCTTATATACATCAAATAAGCTGTAGAACAAGGACTTTTCTCTCCTAGTAATTGTGAAGTGAAACTCACAAGTTTTCTAACTTTGATGTTCCAAGACATGTAGGTTTAATTTAGGTTTTTTTCTTCTTCTTAGGATTATCACTCATATCATGGGAAAGAGAAAGCAAGCCATTGTCTCTCTCTCATCTTTAGAAATTGAATATAGAGCCTTAACTCAGGCTACTTGTGAAGTTTAGCAATATATCTGTATTTTGACATGTTTTTATAGCTTATATACTGATGAATGATCATTATTTTATTTGAGTTTTGTACTAATTTCTATGATTATTGTGTATATTAATATGAGAAGGCCACAATTAGATTTTTGGTGCATCTTAAGCTTAAATTGGTTGAAAAATACAGTTTCGCTACGATTAGCATGCTCAGACCCTAACAACTAGTACAAGAGTGCTTCGACCACATTCACGACTGTGCTTATGGCCTTGCACGATTGTGCTTATCTACGGGAAGCCTTCAACCACATGCACGATTATATTTATGGCCTTGTACGACCGTGCTTATCTGTAGGAAGTCTAACTTGAAGAAATTTGAAGGTTTTCAAACTCTATTAAAAGAGATCTCGAGGGCAACGATTTAGCATTGTGTTTCTCATCTTGTTTTCATCTCATTCATCCTCTCCTTTTACACATCCTTTTAACAATTTTGCTCTAGATCATTGGCATATTCTTAGAAAACTTGGAGCTTTGAACAATCGTATTCGAAGATCGAGAACTCTTCTTATCCCTAATCCTTGAGGATAATCTAGTTTGCTATTTTCTTTCAACTATAGATTTGTTTATAATTGTTTTAGTTTTTGAGTAGCTAAGTCTATAACTAGAGTTATGAGAACTATTGTTCATAAATTTATGTTATTTTGATGTTTGAATGTAAGTTTCATTTTCACCTGTGATTAGTATTTGTTCTATTGCGCGTAATTGTATGTTGTGAGTTTGTCATTTGTAACATAACCTTAATTAATTATATTGTAGATGACTGTACCACGATTAGTTAATGGATCTTTAGGATAAAATAAGACAAAGAATTAGGTGGACCAATTTAATCTTTCTCTTCTAATCGTTATTAAATTAACAAGTTCATAGATATTTTATACTTTCTTTAATTGATATCTTGCATGATCATTGTGAATGTTAATTTAGAAAAAAATAATATTAATATTACATGACCATTGCATATTAATAGTATTTGTATGAATGATTGATAATTATAAAGAAATCAGATTTAAAGTTAAATAGAAGAATAACATAAATATTAAATGAGTAAACTCATATGTCTTAATATCCTTTCCTATAAGTTCAGCCAATAAGTGTGTCGTGTCGCTTGCTTTAAATTTAATTGATAATTGATTTATTAGTTGAATCCTTATTTAATTTTATATCTTTTAAGTTTAAATAATTGAATTAAGAAATTCTTAGTAATTGAAAATAATTTTTGAAGAATGATAATTCAAAAATTTATTTAAAACTCTTTATTACTTTTCAACATGTACACTTGTCCACAAACACTTAGTGGTTGAAATTTCTTCTCAATGATCTTTTCATTTCTCATTCTACACCTATTGTTATTTTTTGTTACAATAAATTTGCTATACACATAACTAATAACCTTGTGTTTTATGAAAGAATGGAACACAAAAAATTGATTGTTATGTTGTTTGAGAAGGGATTCAATTAGGCCTACTTCATTTGCTTCCTATTTTTACAACCTCAAGTTGTTAATATCTAACCAAACCATTGGTTCCTCAACCATGTAATTGCATTTAATACATGCTTGACACGCTCCATATCCATATGCCAACTTGAGATGGAGAAGAATTGTTACCACGTAAACCTAAATGATTAACTCATTGTCATCTAATTGATCAATGTAACTACGCTAGTTTGCTTCATATTCAAATATTTAGTTTTCTGTATGTGTATAAATAGATTAGTTGTTTTTGTTGTAAAGTGTTTTTGATATACATTTCAAACTTCTTCTTTGATTCTTGAATACAATACATTATACAAAGTTCATTCACAGTTTTTGAGTTTATAATGTGTTGAACTACGGAGATATTGACTTTTTACAAATTATGTTGCAATTTTTTCATAAACTACAACACCTTGTAAATTTAGATAAATTTAAGATAAAAAAGAGAAGTAAATATATTATAAGAGGAATTATATATTAATTGGAGAGACTAAATAGAAAATAAAAAATATTTGTTTGATTATGTAGAAAAGTGAAAGGGAATAAAATAATTTTACGATGAAAAGATAAATTTACCTTTTTACTGACTCACTAAAGTCATATATAACATGCTTTGTAGAGTTAAAAAAAAATAAAAATTCTAGATTAGTTTAATTAAGTCTGTTAAAATAAAAGATTTATATTTTTTAAATTTAACTTTGAATTAATTGAAACCTTTTATCCGTTCTCGTGTTGGTCTTTATTTAATTATAAAATTGGAGTTTAACCTGCGTTTGAGTTTATATTTGTGACAAAAATAAATAAATATGTTTTTATCTAACCCAATAAATCTCAATGCAGATTAAGTCAAATAGTCCATTTTTCACTTTTATGTATTTGAAATATAAAAACACCATATAATGCTTTCTCGGAGTCCCCAAAAATTGTGGATTTATGGTACGAAGCAATAAAATTTGCTTTAGCCATATATCCAAACTGATAGAAGAATAATTTATGACCCAAAATTTTATAATTAAATTTATATTGTAAAACCTTTACATGATGAAAAATTATTTATCTAAACATGGCCGTAATCCCAAAATTCTTTGTCAGCCTCTTTGGGTACGGTCTTCACCTTTCGTTTGGGAGTGCTGTTTTAGGTAAAGAAAAAACCAAACCAGAAGTTCCACACACACACAAACAGTAAATTAAAATCACAGCGTCATGATTGGTATTATATGATTTTGATATTTCCCGTCTAAAAGGGTAGTGAGATTGTGACCCAATGCAAATGGGAAAGATGAATGAGTGGTCAACATTGTGCCCCACTTTCACGTACATTCTGATGCCCATTGTTGTTGTTCCCTTGTTCATTGTGTCAGAAAATTGAAAGAAAGGCATGAGAGTGACCCCTAATTTTGGTGGACCCTAATTTTTATTGTATGGTCGTATGGGTCGTGCTTCCCTGCCGATAACATGCATTTAATAAACAAACTTGCAATCTTTCTACTTCGCACGTTATCTTCATGCTTCGAACGAGAGGGTTCAAGTTGGATGTGCGCAAAAGTTTTCTATTATCACTTATGATTCATCGTGACTGAGGAGCACGTGATGTGATGGAGTCCTGGGCGAACAAAAAACATTATTAATTAAATAGGTAGAAATTCGTCAAGGGAAAAGAGATGTCATGCCAAGTTGATCGTTTTGATTGAATTGGTGTGCACAAAAATGACTCAAGAAACCAAAGAGTGAGAAAATATTGAATATATAATAGAAATACTTTAGACGTAAATGAAAGAATGAGCCGTTATAACACATAGCTTTCAACATATAAATATCATATTTTAACACTGACCTAGTTAAGAATAAGTTTTTTAAAGAAAAATGTGTAATAAATATATTATTTTTTAATAAAAATATATTATTTTTAAATATTTAAAATTATCTTTAGCATTTTTTTAATTATATGCATTTGAATGCATTCTCAACGATTTTAACGTTGGTTGGCCACTGACGGTAGATTCTCTCACTGATATATGCATATTTGAACACAGATTTCAACGTTATTATATATAGAAGTTTTCAAAAACTTTAAATAGGCTCTTTCAATAGAATTAACCTAGATTTTTGACTTCTGAAATTCAAAGCGAAGGAAAATTTCTCTCATTGAGATATAGAGTTTGTAAAAGTAACATCTTAATTGCAGCATTAATTGATATTAAATTTTGTAGTTTCTTTCTTTCTTACACTCGTTAAATTAATGGATGAGAACTCTAGCTTTGAGCTCAATGTTATCTTAGACTTCTATTTTCAATTCAAAATTTTATTTGTTACGAATTGTTTCTAAATGCTTTTGTGGATTAGTCACACACAGATTATTTTAGATCTGCCTTTATCATAAAAAAATTGAACTAGAGGACTTAACTTGAAGAATAATAAACATTTTAAATAGGATAAACAACTAATAATAATAAAATTTTATAAAAAATATATATTTATTGTTATTTTTTATAACTTCAACACAGTAAATATCCACTTTTTTCATAATTATTTATTTATTTGTTGATGTTTAAACTCAAGCCTAAAAGATTTATCAAGAAATTTAATTATAACTATAATAAATCAGGTTTTCAATCTTACCTTTGAGACAAATCTTAATCATCTCATAAGATATTTTCCCACAAAGTCCATTACAACGTAGCATGCCATGGACTGTGAAAGCTCTTCCGCAATACATCATGATTTTACATTACATGAGAATATCAATCAGCCAATTATCATCTTAGATGGTAAAATTAACACGGTCTTAATGCACGTTTTAAATAAAATATTAATATTTAATTTTAGAGGAAGATAAAAATTCGTCAAATTCTTATATTTTAATAAATTAAAATAACAAATTTTTTTTTTTACCAACTCTTTTCAAGAAAAAAGCCACCGACGAAGCTTTGCTTCGACGTCTTCATGCCGACAAAACATACATCTAATTTTTTTCAGTGCCATCTTCCTTTCCACTTTTTGTTGAGTCAAAAAAGAAAAACAATACGTATTGAAAAGCATGACCTTATAATAATTAATGTTTAATTTCATCAGACACTGAAGTTAGAGGGTATAATTAACTTGCAACGGAGCTTTGGATGGGAGAGGGATTAGGATAAAATTTATATTTTAAATAAATATATTTAAAATTAATATTTTTTAAATAAAAAAATGTATTAATGATGTATTTATTATTATAAATGATATATAATTGTTATAATTTAAAATTTAAAAATATTTTTTCCCTTTTTCTCCAAAAAAATATATCCCGAACTTACCCTTAAACTAACCAGTAATTTGAGGGTATTAGATAAAAATGATAATAAAAAGATTACGAAGAAAAAGTTAGAGAGTACGAATGAAAATAGATTAACAGCAACAAAAAATGTATACAGCAGGACAAACTGTGATTTCTGTCATATCCTTAGATTTCTTTTATTTTTATTTTATTATTTAATCGTTTCATATTAAAAGTACCAACGACAATTTGTGCAGTTCGTACAAAAGAATTTCCTAACATATAATATTGTTGTATTTAAAATTTTGGTAAAATACAATAATAATAGCTTTTTTTTTTAAAAATAAATACCCTTTATCGTTTGCTTTTAACTAATGAATTATTTAAGAATAAATAAAATGAGAGGGAAAATAGAATGAAATTTGATATATTGCTTTATTTGAAATACATTAAAAAGTGAGGAGATACTTTTTTTAACGTGAGAGTTACAATAAATAAGCCCCTAGATTAAGAGTATGGGTGTGTGAATTTTTTTATTTTTTAAAATTTATATAATTTAAAAATATTAAAAATTATATAAAAAATTTTATTAAAATTTTATCTAAATATGTAAAAAAATATTTATTTATTTTCTAATTTTACTTATCCAAATAACATATTTTTTTCGCCTTTTCTTATACTCTTCTTTGTTTGACTTTTTTTTTTCTATGATTTTTTATTTATTTTGAAGTTAGAAAATATGATTTTTTTAGAAAATTACAAAAATATAAAAAATTTTAAAAATTACCAATGTTGACTTTCAGTACTTTAAAAAATTTTATATTTATTTTAAAAATCGTCATTCACAACTATTAATTTTTTTAAAAATTATATATTTTTGAAAAATCCCCATTTGACATTTTATATTTTTTTTGTGTTTTTTATTTTTAAATTTCTGTACTTACACCAAAAAATTATCTTATAATAATTTTAAATTCCATATATTCATAATTTTTTTAAAAAACCATATTTTTTTATATATTATTTTTAAAAACCATATATAAAAAGTAATCCTCTTTCTTTTCTTTCTGTATTTCTTGCTGTTCTATTTTATTTCTCTTCCAAACATTCCTAAAACAAAAAGATAAGTACATTGTGGTACAAAAGAATATTTATTGATGCAACCAGGCAGCTTTTTGATAAATGTGAGAAACGTGTAATGGAACAGTTAAATTACTGTGACGGATTCCATTCCATGTACAAAATCCAGATTTGAAGGTAGTATTCAGAAAAAATGATAACAGTAAAGATTTGAGATCAATCCCATCAATGTTTCAACTTTCTTTTACCAACATGTGCATGTGAAACGCCCCACAATAACAAAGCATCGTATACTCAATCATTCAAGTTTGTGCGCATGCACAAGTTATGGCTTACTGATTGCTAGTGTTGAAATACCACATCTTCTGTGTTGTGATTGCAAGTGCGAGATGTTGACAAGACATACTCCATTCCCTTTTCCCAAGTAGGATAAGCAGGTAAGCAACAATTGAACCATTTGGCAGACACAATTATATTGGTGCTAGCTTGCCATGGCTGTCTCCACAGTGTACTCGTGTAAAATGTGAGAGGTTAAACATTAGAGATAGTTAGGAATGAGAATACTGAGACTTATGTGATAACGTTCCTCTATAACATATAATTCTAGATATATATAGCATATACTTCCATTTCCATAGTTAGGCACATCATACAACAGTTTCTACCCATAAACAAAGAGAAGCTGATATGGATAGTAAATGCTTACATACATGTTAATTCTGCATCAACTGTTTCAATTATATGCAAGGATAAAATTTAAAATGCAATTTTTTGAAGTGTTTTCACTGTTATTTTAATTAAAATTGAAATTATATACTTATGTAACTTGCACCGACCATAAATATTGATATTTATTATGCATGTTAAGAAATAGAATACTAATTTTGATTGACAAATTTATAAGGTTTTTAAAATTTAAAGAAATTTTGTATATGTGAAAGATATAAGAGAAATTTAAATAGTGGTTACTCTTGAAGGTGCTTGTTCTAATTAATTAATTTCATTTAACTATCATAATATGTTTGATTTTGATAGTGATGTACACTGTTGCTTACAAAATTTATTTTAATCACTGTCAATTTTTGTTTAACTTATTTTGACAGTGTTATAAACTTTTGTTTTGATACTAGAAAGCAAACGACTGTGCTTAATTTGTATGGTTCTATTTTCATTTTTCTTTTGTTAAATAATATCAGCAGAAGTATTCATTTCTTATGTGAACAAAAAAATTGCTTTATTAATTTCATAAACATAACCAACAGTAGAACTAAACACCAAAATTATGCGCATAATTTAATCATATCACTAACTTCAACTTGCGGTTTTTATTAGTAATCCCATGAAAAGAGTCATAGATGAACAATTCCCAGGTCAATCGAGGAAAAGATATATATATATATATGTACAATTTCCTTTACAACGAATGAACTAATGCTGCACAATATATGAAGGTTGCATGGCATATTGCCATCAATTCTTATAATGAAATACTGCCATCTAATTCTGAACTGCGTTATTTGCAAAGGTTTCCCTTTCACATACTTCCGACAGTTACTGGACGGCACTTAATTGAAAAAGAAGAACTTAGATTCTGCATAATCACTTCCCTTTCTAAAACTGTTGTTTCATAGTCATAGGTAATTAATAACTGGATAGTGTATCCACTCTCCTTCAGCTTTATTTTCACTTGTCTTCAATCTTGACAAGTCAATTCACTTCCAATCCATCTTCCATGCTTTTTATATTATTAGAGATAACTCCACCAAGCAAATGCTAGTCCTCTCAATTGCTAGAAAAATACCTGAAGTATCACCCTTTTGGGCCTTCAAACTACCATACTCAATGATATACTTGAGGAGATACATAAAACTCACTCTCAATGACAGCTGGTCTTAGATCTTCCTCACGCATGAACTCCAAAGGAAAGGAAACAAGATGACCCTTTACACACTTCAATTTCTCTATGGGGTCTATTACTTTTATTTCTCCATTCTCATGAGAGACTAACTTATCAGGGGCTATTCCCAAATCAATGGTTGTATGGCCAAGTTTTTCCTTCCAGTGAACCTTGCTTTGCCGAAGTGCAGCTCTGTATGTTATTGTAAAGTATAACACAATATAAGTAAGGATAAATAGAAGCAAAAAGTGATAGTTAGAAATCACAGAAGAAAACTGAGAAAAATCCACACACCTTGAGTGTATCTGATCACTGGGAATGCAAGCAAAGACTTCATGGTATATCCTAGTATTTTCCTGTCACACTTATAGCAGTTTATATACCATAGGAGTACAAAGTAAAATAATGTGTGTTCACAAAAAACCAAAATTAACATGTGACTATATATTGTTCGTTTAAGAAAATATTTTTTGTTCTGCCAACTACATTAGCCACTGTGTTGTCAAGAGAAAATTCAGCTCAATTGTTAAATATAGGGGTTTAAGGGAGGATCAGATTTCTTAACATCTTGAATGCCTACAATGTTGTTGATAAACAATACTCTGTGAGTAGTAGGCCCAAACCCCAATTAGAGAAGTCTATGTAAGGAGGCCCAAAAGAATGAGAGAAGCCCAATTAGTTGAGGATAATTGTAAATGACAAGGAATAAATAGAAAAGTTAGAGAGAAAGGGGGTGTTCTGTTAGACAAAAGTGATTCGGGTGGGAGAGACCAGACTCTCCAAGTCCTGGAGATATTCTTTGTATTCATTCGATTCTTCCTCTAGTGTGAGTAATTCTGCCCAACAGAGAATATTCAATAAAGAAAAGTTTATTTTTCTGTTTCTTTCTTCAAGAACTGAACCAATTCCTTACATACCCCTCTATAGGTGCCACCATAAATCACCAATATCAAGGAGGAAATATACAAACCAGTAAGGACATAATAATCTGGCAAAGTCTAACCTTTGCAGTTGCTGACCACAAGTCCTTATAGGTTGTATCTGCCACCGGATCGCTGACTTTACTGATCTGTTAAGAGAAAGAAAATATTGTCAGGAGGGCCTTATCAAGTAAGGTAAACAGATGAACATGTCTAATGTGACCACAAATGAACATGAAAACATCGGTTGTGTAGTCAGGGCAGTTGTGAATGGAAATTATGGTTGAGCAAACTAGAAAAGCAATTATGTGTAGCTCATGGTCATGTTGAGCCAATTCGTTGAGGGTGGTGACTATCACTAGGGTGTGAGTTTCACTCAGGACAAGAGCCAGAAGTTTCAAGCTTGTGCCAATGGGTGTGACTGTGACTGATTCCAGAGGGATGCCGGAGTGGAAGCCTCAACTTGTTTGCTTGTGCTTTGGGAGAAAGCTAAGACATGAGGAGCAATTCATAGGGACATACTACATAGCGACTTCTAAGGGTGATTGGTAAGAGAGCCTAAACTTTGAGAAGCACTTGGGGAAGGCTTGGATTAGGCATTGATCTACGTTCAATCCACATTAAGTTTAATGAAAAAAAGGAAGAAGGAATAGGCATGCTTTTCCACTCTATGACTAACATTAGAAACATGCCAGTATGAATGTGATAAAACTTCTAACGCAACTTCATTCTTGCACAGAGCGCATTTGTACTAGTTCATCAATCCAATAATAAGAAAATTAAAAGTCAAGGTATCTAAATTTCCCTAACTTGTTTATTCTTACCATTAATCAATGACAAATAAACTGCTAGGCAAAGCCTGTGTTTGTTGCAACGATGTAGCCAAAAAACTCATTTGATAATTTTGACTTACCTCTCCAGTTTGAAGACCAAGGTGCTCAGACCATAGGGAGCAGCGGAGGCTATAAGAAAATTTCCCAGCCTTCCATGGACTTCCATTCATCAATGATTCAACATATTCTTTGTCTTCTATGAGCACTCCAATCTGGTTGAAGAACATTATAAAAATTACACATGCTCTTAGAAATAGTATATTATAGTAACAAAGCAAACATCAAATGCACCTCAGAGTCTCTTAATCCAAGCAAACTCCGGTCATTTATATTAGATGATCCAATAAAAGCTACACGGTCATCAATTATCATCAATTTACTGTGTACATATACCTGTACAAGTATGGGAATATACATCAAACAAGGAGAACATTTATGCAATTAAATCATTGTAAAAGCTAAACACAGGAGATCCACACTGCATTGTTTTCAAGCCCTTAGGGTATTGGTGAAATATTTGATGAAACTATCCCTAATTTGATGTTTTTGATAAGATACCTGACTTGTAGCCATAGGACCATTCTCATAAAGTCTACCATGAGATCGTAGACCATAGAAAGAAATATAATCATGTGTCTTAGAACCAAGTATAGCCTCAAGATTGTGTAATATGGAGTGCTTTTCTCTAGAAATTGTCCTATACTGCCAGTGGGTTAAGGCTCTCACAGTAGCCGCACCACCATCATCCAGACCACCCTGTTAATGACAGTTCATAGCAATAAAAGATCCACGTCTACAGAAAAGAGAATTGATATTATAAGAAGGTAATCATTACCTGGAATCCAGGCAATAGGGGCATCACAATTATAACTCTAAAATCTTTCTGTTCTTTGTGGGCTTGCAAAATTCGCCTGTATAGTGCTTCCAAGACACGGTTCTGTATTATGTCATCCCCTGCTAGACCTGATATGAAAAACTGGTTCTGAATGGAAAACAAAATGAGAAAGACAAAGAGAAGGAGGGGGGGGGGGGATGGGGGATGAGTTTTTATTTGTCAGAAGTTTGAAATTCTTCAGTACGTTACCACTATGATACATGCATAATATAAGCAACAAGTCAACTTAATTCAATAGTTATCACAGACCTAATATTGCTTTAACACAGGTTATTATCTTAAGGATAGGGATCCTCAAAGTGCACCTGCACTTTAGAGGGTAAAGTGGCAATCACCAATGTAAAAAATAATACTGAGTTCTATCAAATCTAGAGTCTGTTTCCATGTTCTTGTATTTTATTAAAATCCATATTTTTGTTTAATAGACATTAACAGTGTTAGCATCAAAAGTGCAGTGTGTGTCTTGATCCTTATATTAACATCTGCTTGTCAGCACTTCAACATAATTTGTAGGTTGTAGGTGTCGCATGTGGTATTAAGTTTTGCTCTTACCTAACCTGTACTAAAATAATTCCCAAAGTGGTACTTTTTAAATATGGCTTGCAGATGATGATTTTATATCATGGCTTTGGATCTTGATCTTGTCTGCCAGGCTTCAACCGACCCGATACAAAGATTGGGAAATGAATACCTTACTGACTAACTTTCATACGTTTACCGCATAACAACCCCAAAGGCCAAATATTTTAAGATACTCCTCACAGGAAAAATTTATAAAAAGAAGCAATGCTACTCAATCATATATGACATTCAAATTTGTTAAGCACAATAAAATAAAAAAAATTCCCTTATGTTTCCTCAAGTATTTGATAATGCACAAGAAAAAAAAAAAGTTAAACATTTATATTGAGATCACCATGAAGATATACATTTCATTTGTTGCAATGCTAAACAGGAGATAGTTATCAATATTGAAGCAAGCTCAAGGGAAGTACAGTTCCCCATAATTAATTTACCTCAATGTAGATAAAATGCTTTGCTTTTTGAATGAGAGAACAATATGCAATGTGAATGCTTTCTTCAGGCTGACTTGTTCCAGCTGACCACTGGCTGACGCTTCTGATGACCTGTGGAATTCACATCCAACCAAGATTGTGGCCGATAAATAATTATGCAAAATTATATTGACATAAATTAGGACAGTTCCCAAACTAAGAGCCAATATGTTGTGCTAGATTCCGTGCATGAATATGAATAAACAACTGTAAATATGACCAATTTTTTTGGTACAAGTAAATGTAATCACATTACAAACCCAAACAGAAACAGTAAAATGATTCTTCCCAGAAATATTCTAAGAGCAAAATTTGCAAATTTCTTTTTATAGTTTTTACATCTTCTGTATTAAGCAAATGGTTTCGGATAACTTTATAGGCTTGCAAGTTTCAATTTTCTTCTTTCTCAACTTTCACATGGCATGTCATCCAAAAAATAGTTATTCTTCACACTATTGTAAAGTTTTTCCCCTTTTATAAGGAATTTCTGCAAATGTAGAATAATGTGTATTTGTAATCTTATGTTGGTGACACTGGACTGTTTTAAGAAAGAAACTATTTATTCAAGGGCTGGTACAAAGATGAAAAACTTTAAATTTTACATATAAGATCTAGAAGACATCATAACTAACCTGACAGTGGCAGGTAGTACGTGGACCAACTTGCCCATATTCCAAAGTAGTGTCATCATTGGTACGTCCTGAATTTTCCCACCAATTGTCTAGAGCATCAACAACAGATTGTTCCTCCAAATTGAAAGGAACAACTTCATCTTGAAACCCTTTCACCTGGGTGTCTGAAACTAAAGTTTCATGTTCCAGCTCTTGTGACAATAATGGAGAATTTTCACTAAAATCTGCATTATCTCCATTTGAAATAACTAGTCCACCAGCTTCCTGAGGTAGAAGTAGTGGTATATCTTGCATTGGAGACTCTGAGGAAAATGAATCCTGCCTTTCTATTTCTTTCGGCTTGTCTTCATCTTTCTTTTCATCAATGTCTATCTCTTTGCTTCTTCCCATGTAATGAGGGAGGACCATGTGATGGTGAGGCATAAGTAGTGGAATTTCATGTTCATTTGGAGCTTTAGTTCTCTGTGATGTGTTTCAACACATAAGAGAGGACGAGGATGATAATTAAAAGAAACATGTAAGATGAAAAAACATCATTTATACCTTAGCATGGTTCCAACGTTGAACAAAGTGCCGAGCAATGTCACGACAAGGAGGTCCCCAAAGAGCACAATGGACATCATGCCATGGCATACGGGGACATTTCTCACGATCCAATTCATCTCTCATGGTCTCTTCCCATGAATTAGGTTCGGATTCTCTATCAATGAACAAAAATTACAGAAATTATATAATATTTCTGAAATCTTAGAATAGCACCGAGCGACAATCCAAATTTTGGATGTCATCACTCATCAACAAGACAAAACAGCAACGATCCAACATGTCTAAATGTAATACGTATAAGACATGGCTAAATGCATTACATTGGAGCGTTAAGATACTTGGACCTTTTCTTATTGTAACATATACAGTAGCTACACTGTTTCAAAAAAAAAATTCCATGTTTTTTTATAAACAAAATAGGAAAAAAGACCTTGGGTTGTAATAATCCTTTCCAGGCCAAATTACAGAGGGGCAATCACCCACTTTATGCTCAGGTGTGTCATAACGACCAAAGCATAAATCTAATCCTCCAATATAGCAAATCTTGTAATCAATAATGACAAGTTTTTCATGGTGTGACCTGTAAGAAGCCAAGCCAGTATTCATCATATACACTTGAAAAAGGTTCACCTGAATTTATGTTAAGATGTTGTTCAAACTTCATTTATACATACCATAAATATACACGAGCAGCAAAATGATCTGGATAGCGCAGTACCCTCACATTCTCATGAATTTTGAGCAGTCTTCTCATACTGTACAAGCTGTTGATTTTTAAAGCTAGAGAAACTTCCTTGTAGAGAAGCACATAGATCTGTATAATCATAAGCAGAATTCTCTTTACTAAAATTCAATCTTATAAAGCATAGAAGCTTCTGACTATGAAGATCACAGACAGAAGTGATTAATATCAAAGAGAATAGTATGTTTACCTGAACCCCTTGCTTGGCTTTTTCTTCTAATAATGAGTCTAACCTAAAGGTAGAAAAATAATGAAAAGGCCGTCTCAGATATAGCTCTGGGCACAGCCACCAACCTGTAATGAATATCTGCATCCAGTTTCCATCCTCATATTATTAAGAATTGAATTAGGAAACTAAAAGAACTTATATTTACTCTTGGTAATATATACCTCTGATTTTGCATCTTGAATTGAAGAAGCAATTGCTTCAAATGCTGCCTGCCCATCTACAAACCATTGGGCTTGGCTCCCATCTTCTGTCAAACCTCGTGTGGGAGCAAATGAACCGAAGCGATGAGAACAACACCAACCCTCCAGGGGTCTTAGACCAGCTTCATTAATTGCAGTAACCCAAGCTTTTACTTTAGCATTGCTGGTGGTTCTCAACCATATGCTCCTATTTCCACTAGTAACCTATTAATAATTTAAAATAATTTTTAATAAATTTTGGAAGCAAAAATGAAATTTGTTGTCACAGGTTTTCTCCAATAAACTGGTTGTTCTTGTACTAAATTCTTCTGAGACCAATAGGCTATAGATTCTGCAGCATTAAATTTGATGACCAATATTTCTAATGGTTAAAGAGAAAATGAAAAAAGAAGCTGAGAACAATTTCTGAAGAAGGTAAGCCTTTGATCCTCTTTGTTGTTGACAGTTGTCATATTAGTTAACAGGAAATCTAAAAAGAGTTACTTCATAATTTTGTAATGTCAAGTTCAATATACTTTCTTTGACTAATTACGATAAAAAAGAATAGATAGTCCAATAGAGACTAAACTATTTTTAATCAAGGTCGAAAAGACTAAGACAAATTTGATCACCTTGAATGTATTTCGTTCCTTTATAGGATCAGCTAAATATATTTTGGTGCCTCCATCTTCCTTTGAGGGTGGGAGGACATCAAAAGTAATTACATCCAATGGTTTGTTGTGTAAAGGATCATCCAGCAAGGCCAAAAACCCAGGTTTCAAAACAGCCCATACCTGTGTGCAGACAATGTAATCTAGATTATATAACTAAGATTAAATGAAATGAAAAAACCAGTTGCAGAGACCATGTATATATAAAGTGGGATTTTTATATTAGAGGTATTACATGTTTTAAATCTGTTCCCTAATTTAACATTTTATGAAATCATTTCAAATTACTATCCATTAATGTTAACAAATTTAATCGGTCAAAATGAACCCAATAGAGAAAAAAAAAAAACATTTGATAGGTCACGGCTAATACTCTATACATACTGACAGAGTAGTTCATTTATTTGTCAATATTTTTATAGATCTATCCGTCGAGCTCCATACAGAAATATGACTTGAAACATAACATGTAGTGGGCATTTACAGCCAATGAAGTCCAAGAGAATATTGTAAAATGTATAAGCACAATATTATGACAGTAATATTCAATTTTCTGTTAATGAAGAACAATCCAAGAGTGCTCTTCTTGGCAGCGTACTCCCTTGATATGATAAACCTACAATACTCTTCTAGGGCAGAGTATTCCTCTGGCTCAAATATCATATATACTTTCTAAATAAGAAAAACTCAATATCATAAATTAATCAAAAGCCTCAAATATTTTCACCAAGAAAACAACTAACCTAATCCAAACGATAAGAAAACTCTGACCTAATATCACATAATCCAAATCAAGATAAAATCCCTAATATGATAAAATCAACAAAGTCTAAGATAAAATCCCAAATAGCAAAATAATATCGAATCAAAATCCTACTTACGAAATAAAAAACCTAAAAACAAAAACTACTAACCCAATTTACAATCACTATATCATCGAGGTAACTGAAGGTGTTTATAGAGAGAATGCTAGAGATAAACCATGTAATGCCAACTAAATGTTGTGTTTAAAGCTAAACATTATCTAGTATCTACCATTGCTGACGTAGCATTGGAGCATTCAGCCATAAAACTCAGTAATGCACAATATGTGACAGCAAATATTCACAGTAAAGGTAAGGATTAACTGTATGTCAGGAAAATGTTGACTTATATTCCACTTAGACAAGTGAAAATAAGACAAGTACTTAGAAGAAAGGTCAGTAAATTTATATCCAAAGATCACTGAGATAGCATAGGGCATTTATAAATTGTCACTAAAATGAACTTCAGAACCAAACCTTCTTCCACTTGTTATTAAAACAACGAAACCAATCACAAGGGAAGCATGATACATATGAATCCTGTGAAATATTTGACAAATGGTTCACTGTTATATATCCTTCTTTCAGTTTTGGACCATACTCCTGTAAAAAAGATAGCCTAGAGACCTCCAAAAACTTGCAGACCTATAATTCAAAACCATATGTTAGGAAAGATAATTTCAGCTCTGGAGAACTCATATTACATACATGGTAAAGGAACATCAAAAAATTAAATCTGTGTATATAAAACAGATTTCTGTGGTCCTGCTATATGTATAAACAGTCATTTGAACCCCATTTTGATTTCACTTTTTTAGATGCAGAACCTAATGCCACCCATGAACAACATCCCCTACATTTGTATGAACATCTGCTAAGTATTATCCATGCAAATGCAACAATTGTCACCTTTGAAGCTTTGTTGTTACCTCTGGAGAATTCACAATATCCAGGTTTCCTAAAAAATGATTCAAATAACCCTGCATTGCGACTTTGGCTCTATCTGCAACTGACTGCTGCCCTCCTAGTGATGGACGAATTATTGATAAAGCAGCAACCGATGGAACATATCTTTACAAAAAACCAAATTAATAAGTATGTTTGTTTGAGACTTTTGAAAAAGAAAACATAAGGAATTATAGCTACTAAATATAAAAGGCTTTATTTGGTATAACTTGATGTTAGAAATGTAAATAACTGTATATTTCTATTAATATAAATAACATGAATATTGTGCCATCAAAATGCTCAGCTTTGGAAAGGCTAGTAGTATTGAGTGTAATCAAGATTCAAGACAGGAAATTCTGATTCAACCCCTTCTGCACCTGGTACCCTATTTTACAAATCAAATATACCATGCTTTGTGACCAAATTAATCATGGGAAGCTCTAGGCCAACACCTAAGAAGTACTTCACATATAAATCATTAAGTTCCTGACACCTAAGTGCAGCACACGTTAAGGCATTGATAGTTTAAAAATGTATCAGATAGCAGATTTCTATTTTATGGAGATAAAAATTAAAATACCTGCTTTTAACACTGCCCTCATGATGTAAAGGCACTGCTCCATCATCAGGTTCTTCATCATCTTGCACCATTACCGTTTGATCTACCATTCCCAAGTTTTGAAGCCATTCTTTTACCTTCAGGAGAAAGTTAAATATTAGAAATTAGGCTGAATCCTTATATAAATATAATGAAGGAAACTAAAACTATTGGAAACATGTATCTTCACTTAATAACAACAGAGTAATATGAAAAGTCATCTAATCATGGAATGGAACTTGTATCGATGTGTGAGACTGGGGAGTAAAATGCAACATATATTGCACAAACCTGCTCTTGCTTGTCGTGAAGGTCTTCAATTAATGCACGTTTCCTCAAGGCAAACTGCAAATACAGAACTTGTGACGCTTTCTTCAGTAGACGCCACTTAAACTGTGAAATCCGAATGAAACAAATGCCTTCACATTAGTTGGATTGAACTGCACCACTTGACAACATAATTCATTACATCAAAAGCTTATATTATAGTCTAGGTCCCAAAAGGATATATATAAATTATTAAGTTGTAAACTGTAATTAACTGGCATTCATATTGTTTCTGAACGACCAAAACTCGTAGAAGGACCCTCAATGAATGTGTAAAGACACATATTGACACCTAGACATATTAAAATCCATAACAAGCCATAGGGGGTAACCATAAATAGATAATAAAATTATTACTAAGAATATCGAATGACACTGTGCAAAATATTCAAATAGGCAAAACAATCCATAAAGAATGATTTCCAATTATAGTTCTCTTCAGTCTTAACATCTTTCCAATTGTAGGCATAATAGAATATGATCCAATGAGGCTACTCAATAGAGTTTATAAAGTGGCTAAAGAAATTAAAATCACCCATCGAAGATCACTTGGCAAAAACAAAAGAAAACAAGACCAGAGCAGTTTTTTCATCTTTCACGCTCAAATTAACCAAATAATATTTGACTCAGCTCCAATAACTTAAACCACAAGCATAAAACTCTTAAAAATTATCATCTCCAACTCATCTTCCTTGAAGAAGAGAAAATTGAAGTTACTTAACATTGAAAAGGAAGAAGAGAAAATGAATGAAACAAGTATATGTGTGTATGCCTGTTTGTACTGCAACTCAATGGTATAAGAAAGGAGTATGGGACTAATGTCTCCGGTGTCTGGTCGCGACACGGAAACGATGGTGGCTTTGGGTAACTCTTCGAAAATCCACCCCGTTTCGTTGCATCGCCGGAAAGACTGAGATGTTGACAATGCTTCCGACGGTTGAATTAGCGGTTCAGACGACATGGACTTTCCAACACACCCACTTCACCAGTTAACTGCTTTATTTAATGAACCGGACCCAAGACAACACAACACAGGTTTTATAGTTTTTGTCGTAGGTTTCCGTTTTTCTTCACTTTCCGTATAAAACTTATAAATATATTTCACAAAATATTAAATTATTGGTATAAAATGACAATTGGTACGTTACCGAGTTTCATATTAGACATTCTCACGGTAATTCGTAATAATGAGAGAAATTAAAAAAAGAGAGTATATATTGTGTGGTAATTTTCTGTTGGAATAACGTTATTTTCTATATTAACTTGGGTGGTTGTGGAATGAAGTAAGAATGCAAGTGTGTATGCTAATGATTTGGTCCTTAAAATGATGCGGCTATTGCTGTTTTTGTGGACATGCTAATGATTTGAGCCTCCTGAAAGCCTCATTGTCATTTGGTGAAACGGAGGGCAACTTGGTAAAAGAGGGAACTGATTAATGCACATAAGCTGAAAATGGACACGGTATATCCCTCTGTTTGAAAGAGAATATCCAACTTTTGATGCTTGCAACTGAGAATATGCCAAAATGGCTTATGATTGATATTCCTTAATAAAACAAATTCAAGTTAATACGGTTTGGCATCTTACCTCAATTGGATGCTTGTTGATTCTATATTCCACCATCAAGAAGCCAAGTCATGATAACTAAACAAATAATTGGTGCTTGTTTTGAACACAAATTGTGTGCCATTCATTTAACAAAATGGATTGCGAACCATCAATTTCTGGTTTTGTGTATGTTATTCACTCAAGTAGCTTTGAAACAGTCTAGCACCAAAAACACGAAATACACAAACACACAAAGTACGACATTGCCTTAACATTGCATAATTGCGTGTCAACTTGGGGCGCTTTAGGTAGTATGCTAACATAAGACCAATGTGGGGTTCTACTAACCCAAAAAATTTATTGAAATGGGAAAGAAACAATAGAAAAACATCCACCATGAGACTAGGACAAATGTTGAACATATGATTAGCTGGAGCAGTCATGCAATATCTCCTACCCATTACATCATTTCGCTTTTGGTGTTTTTCATCTTTTCAACTGTCCATTATAGTATGATTTAAGCCAAAAGAAAACAAGAAAAAGACTATATCACCCACTGTAACCTAAAAGTAAGCTATGTTTAGCCAGAAGTTATTAGATCTATGCTTTAACGCATATACTTTAGTAAGACTCCATCATGTGACCCTAAATCGCTGTGTGAATATCATGCATCACTCTCGCTTGAAGTTTCAAATTTCCTCCATTCTTAAGATTTAAATAAAATTAAAATATTGATATAGTTGTGGTTGCACATGTACTTGATCAATACATAAATACATGCAAGTCACCATTGTGTCCATCTATCCTTAAAGAGTAAATAAACATTATAATCCTTTCGAAATAAGAATTGTAGGTATTTCCGTGTTGATCACGACCAATGGCTTCAAATCACTGGTGTATTTATCTGTTTCTTTCCTTATTTTTTTAAATTAGAAAAATGATAGATCAACAAAAAATAAATAACAATCGGTGATGTATTGTTTTCCATTGGAGGGACAAAGAACATATAAAAATGAGAGATGATTTGGATTCATGTGCAACACGGTCCCACGTATCTCTCACCTTGGAACAATTATAATGATACTACTAAGAGATGCATCATATTAATCCACAACAGATTATTTACATCAGTCGCCTAAATTTCTAAATTTGATTAAACTCAATCCTATATTGAGATAGACCACATTTGCGGAAGTTGTGCATTTCCTTCATTGAGTTAAATTTCAATATTCATGTAATAAGACGACTTAAATATTATTTGGAACACTATGAGTATGTTTGTTTTTCTTTTTAAAAAATAAAAAATAATATAAATTTGTATTATATTTTATTTTTAAAAAGAAAAACTATTTTTAAAAAGAGAAATAATCATAATCTAAGCAAAATCAACCTCATAGAAAACAAATGATAATGTACTCATCGGAAAGTAATTTCATTATTTCAACACGGCAACAACAAAATTTTTTATTTCTTTAACTGAAATTCACAACATAAATCACATGAAAATTAGGCTTGATTAAAAACCGAAGTCTATGAAATAATAGTTTCATTATTTCAATAATGTTAGAATTTTTTCTACTAGTCTGCTAATATTCGGATCACCAAATCATGTGGAAAGGTAAAGGAATATGATAAATTCTCTTAACCGTTCCAGTAGCACAGTAACAAAAGCTAATGAGTAGTGTATACAGAAACTGATCGTGCTCAGTGAACACATTTTAAAATATTAGACCCAATTTCGACAGAGACAATGAACCTTGGAAAGAGAAGCCATATAATCATCAGACCTGCATTGAAGAGTGGACATCTTTCATGTTTTCCTTTTGCAGTCTTTGTCTAGCTAAGAAATGTGTACATATTCAAAATCAAACCTTTGCCCATAAGAAGATTGGCATGCAGCAACTATATGAACTTTAGCAGCATCTGTTTCGTTCTACACATGGAAAAATCATTAATACACAAGATTCCAGTTTGGTCCACTTTCTTCAACTCAACAATTGTGCTTACCAATCCCAAACTAATAATAAAATGCGTAAACTAATAAAAGAATACCTGAGATTCGTAATAAAGACCAGCATATAATGAAGAATAAAAATAGTCACTTTCTCTGCTACTGGAAAATGCAGCCACAAGCTACACAGGCAAATCAATTAATTATGTCAGATTGCATTCACAAAGGCATGGGGAATCTTAGAGTGCCAATAACAGAGTCAAATAAAAAAATTCTATAGCCTTCTATACAGTGAAGTGAAGGTAGATAAGTATTGCAAACCTGGTTATAAGCTAACAGTTTGATAAAACAAACAATGAGAAGGTAAAAATTGTAAATATGGTATCTTTAAGCGTCGAACATATAAATTTTAATAAACAAAAAAAATAAAAAAGAGCCTATGGTATCAAAAGCCAAAAAAATTAGGCTATCAACACTTTTGGTCCTTCACTCTTCAAATGATTCTAAAAAGGTTGAAGTATTGACCTTTTATTTTCAATTTGAATAATGTCACCTTCCTAGATTTCAAATTGATATAATTTAGTCTCTGCCAATATGTTGCAGATGTGATTAACAGTTCCTTGATGATAAATATCAGCCTCCAAACATCCTCATTGCTAATTTTCCCCTTCTTATCTTCTCACCAAAAAGAAGTCGATCTTTCATTCAAATTTCTATTATTTGTATGAAAAAAAATTCAAGAGACTTTCCAAGTTACTAAATTTAGTAATAGATTAATAGGCGGAGGAACAAGCAGTGTCCTCTTCACATATGGCATCAACAGCATATTAATTAATCTTCAAGAAGATAAGCTCAACTTTATAGCATTTGAGCAAACATAAGAAACATATCAGCATTCGTGAAAATTAGATCAGACAAATACAATGGCTCAGAGTTACCAGATTATGAGGTAAATATCCAGGACTAACTCTCCTAAAACTAGCTAAAGCTATTAGGGGAAGACTAAAGCATAGTTTTACATCCAACAGCAATAACTTAATTTTAATTGAGAAGGGCATTAAGCACACCTTTTCAGGATCTCCACCGTCTTTAAACATGTTATATGCTTCCCGCATGACTGGCCTTGGGTCTTTGCCAACCTAAATTCATTTAGAAAGTGGATAATTACTTGAATAGTTACATGTTCCTTTATAAAGTTAACTTGCTTGTTCTTAGTGACAGAATCAATGACTTGCCACAAGATATCGCTTCTTTGCTTCCTCCACTCCATATAGTTGAGCTTCACACAGATAACACCATATGGATTCTTCTGTATCATTCGGGTTTTGTGCAACATCTAACCGAAACTGCTCAGCTCCCTCTTCAAATCTACGGCAAAAGGGATCCAATTCAGTCTCCTTTTGAAATATTCTGATGCAGCACATTGTAACTGCGCTTACCAACACCTATTTCCATTTGAATTTGTCACTAACAATTTCAACAACGATTCTATCTGAAAAAGGTGTACTTTATTTACCTATTAAGGTAGTAAAGTGAGAGCCCCCTTTGCCAAAGATCTGGTAACAATGTCCATAACGAAAATATCAATACTCCAAAGTCATACGAGCTTTTTCCAAAAAAGAGTAATACACTAAATTAATTTTTAAAATTATAAGTATCAATCAATTTAGCCTCTAACATTATTAACTCCATGATTGGAAGAGCTTATAAACAACTTATATAAATCAGCTTAGGTCCTCTTAAGCTGTTTTTAGTTTATTTCAATAAACTTATTGGTATAGTTTATTAAAATAAGTTTTTTCAGCTTATCCTAATAATTTATATCATTAAATTTAAGACATAAGCAATTGATTTAAAAGAAGTTTGTTGAATAAGTGCTTAAATAAGCAATTATCCAAACAGACACCTTAAATATGGGTCATTTTAGTCTATAACGTCAAGGACCAAAAGAACTGTTATTTTGTAACTACGAGGACTAAAATAATACTCTCTCTTTTCCTTTTTATAAAATGATTTTAACAAGAATGTAAATCAATAGAATAAGTTAAAGTAGTTGAGTTTCTTGAGTTTTTTTAAAAAATTATAACAATGCTAACCTCATTTAATACTATTGAACCTAAACTCCCTATCAACATTTACTCTTCTTAGTTTTAAATAAAGTTATCACCAATTTCATTTATTAAGAGAAAATGAAAAAAATATAATAAATATATCATTAAAACAATGAAGTGCCATTTTAACCATTAAAAATTTTATAACAATGAAGTTAACTGATACTCATAATTTGATGGAGTAATTAGAAGTATTATTCTCCAGAAAGTATAAACGTACACGCCTTTTGACGAGGGTCCAACTGAATTGCCTTGTCGAACTCGGCAAGAGACCCCGGAACATCACCCTTAACAAATTAATTACAAGCACAAAATAAGACGTGTGACAAAAAACCGAATTGGCACAAAAGGAAGATGCATAAAAAGAAAAAGTGAGGATGATGAAAGAAGCTGCTACTTTGGAAAACAAACCTGGCGGAAGAGAGACATTCCACGTCGAATTGCAAGAACGGCTTCGCGGGCATTGTTGTTGCCGCCGGTCAAGGCGTCCCAGATGCCGGAAACCGACGGAAGGAAGAGTCTTCGGGTGAGAACTGAAGGATTGGAGCAGAAGATGGGTGCTTTGAATGAAAATCGTAATGGGAAAGACGAAGGGTGGTGCAGAGAATGGGAAGGGAGGACCGAGATAGTGGGTTTAAGGTTGTGGGCAATGGACACGGACACGGACACGGACATGGTCGTGGTCGGAAGGTAAGGCATCAACTTATAAAATCACTGTAGTGATAACGGGTAACTGATGATGGCGGCTTTAAGGTTGTGGGTAGTGAGAGAGAATATACTATTTTCATAAAATTAATTAAATTCCATTCTGATAAATGATTTAGTAAATTCCACAAAACAATTTTAACGGAAATTGCTTAAGATGTTTTACCTAATAAGTATATATATATATATATATATATATATATATATATATATATATATATATATATATATATATATATATATAAGTTACACCGTTGAATTAGTTGGAGTGAGACGTTGGGAATTGCATGAGAGGATTAATTGCTTATCATATTTTGCATAAATATATTTTTCTTCTGAAAAAAAAATCATTTAAAGTTATAAGGTAAAAGTTTAGAAATATATTTATTTATTTTATTTTAATGATGAAGCTTTTTATTATATTCATTTTAAAATTTTTTATATAATAAATAAATGAAAAGAAGATAAAATATCTATTTCAAAATGATAATTATCTTAAATAGAAAATTAAAAAAATAACTCTACGTTAAAGTTATAAAATGACTGTTATTTTAAAACAAAGAAAATTAAATATAAAGACTATTATTTCAAATATAAAAAAAAGACTATTATTTCAAATTAAAAAAATACTTATTTTTTATATTATTTGTTGTCTATTCCTGTATTACGGGACAATTTATTTGGTCTAAACTTGGAATTTAGATATAATATAAAAAAACATAAAATTAAACATTTAACTCTTTTTAGGATCTCAAATCGTATTATAAGTTGAGTCACGTCGCATAAAATAAATAATATTTTAACAAAAAAGAAATAATATATAAAATTTATTAATTAAAATTTTATAATTGAAAAAATAATTAAAAAACTGATTAAATTTTATAAAGTTAAAAAGTGATTTATTATGATAGAGATACTTAAGGACTTGTATTATTAGAGATATTTTAAGGTTGACTTTAAGGAATTAAGAGTGTAAAAATTAAATTAATAAAAAATATAAACCTTATATAGAAAATGGTTAGTTAACTAGAAAAGAAATAATACGTAGGTTTATAGAAAGATTTTTTTAAATATGTGTTCAAAAGTATAACGTTAAGAAGTTTAAAATAAAATAAAAAATTAAAAATGAGAATATTATTTTTAAAAATTATAAAAAGTATTTATTATTTCATGAATATATTAAAAAGAGTATTATTAGAATTATATAATTAAACAATATAATTTTTAAAATTATTATTTTTTAAAGTAAAAAAGTGGTATTATAATAGAGATTGACTAACTATGAATTTAATATTTGAGTCAATAAGTGTAAGCTATTTTAGGTTTTAGAATTTTTAAAATTTTATATTAGTCTCTAATCTCTATTTTCAATTTCAGTATTTTGAATCATACACTATAAAATAATGCTAATATTTTATATTAGACTAGTAAGTGTGAATGTTGAGATAACTAAGGAAGATATTGTTTCATTATTCGATTAGTGGTACCCTAATTATGCAAATCTTCTCATTCTTTTTTACCATATACATTTGCATCTTTGGTTAGCTTCCTTTTCATTATTTTTGTTGTGCGTCTGTTGTTTCTAATTGCTATGTTGATACATTTTGAATGATTGTTAATAGCAATAAAATCTTTATTATGATTTCATTTTCAAGGTCATCACTACTACAATTCAGGGAACGGAATAGTAGAATTTTCTATTGTGGGTTTAGACTAATTATTAGAGTCTCACAAACAAAAGAAAATATTGGTATATTGTTCTTTGAATGTCTAAAATATAAGGTAAATATTATGGTTATTTGTGTCAGTGATCAAAGCCACTTTTTGTCAAAACAATTATGCAAAATTAGTGTTGTATTAGGTAACTCAACCTAGGTCATGTTTCTCGACATAATGATCACTAAACTAAATATCATACACACATTAAATCTAATATAAATTAACAATAATTAAAAAGGGAGGGCTTGAAGGTTGAATGAGTATGATTAATTGAAAACATAGAACGGAATAAACAAATTAAAAGTGATGAATGATAGATCGATTTTCCATTCAATTCAACAATCAAGTTATCATAGGTTACTAATTATTAAATTCGAATTCTGTTTTCACTGTTAGTTTTATCTAAGATGATTTTTTTTGTCTAAACAAGGTAACTTGAGAAACTATTTCTCAATATAGGGTTATTGAGAAACAAATTATGTGTCTATATAGGAATAAATAAGTGTAATAAAAAGTATCGTTGACACATAATATTTTTTAATTTTTTAATTTTTAGTGTCAGTTTAATAAATAACAACACAATTTTTTTAAATATAAAAATAGTAGTGTCGATGTATAAAATTGACACTTTTTGTTAGCTTCCACCAATATAAACTTTGTTGTTGATAAGACGAGAGAATACAGAGAGGAACTTCTCCTCTTAGACTTCCTTGTATATTCCTATCTATCCTTTATGTTGATTTAGTATTCTTATTTATAATTTGTTTGCAAAGGCTACTTACATATTGTTAGTTATAGTTATCTTATTCTGTTGTACCAAATCCTCTTCGTGGTGATGCCTAACTGCTGTAACTGTATCAATATCCCTAGGTCTGAAATGAGCCTTGTTCGCAAGGCTCGGAAAAGGAGAATCGACTAGGTGCAAGTTGGGATATAGTGAACGAAGGAGATCAACATTTTCCCACGAAGCAGCATGTTGATCATGCTTATCCCAATCGACCAAATATTGGATTACTATTGTCGTGCCATGTGCAAGATTGCGAACACTAAGTATCCCCCTAGGATAGGGTAAGGTGCTTTTTGAAACTCTTGGGCGGATACTGCGAGTGGTTGTGAAGAAGTAGGGCCATGATAGGCTTTGAGTAAGCTCACGCGAAACACAAGGTGAACAGTGCAATCAGTAGGGAGAGCAAGTTTGTATGCCATTGGACCAACACTGTGTAGACCTTGAAATGGGCCAACATATCTACGATCCGATTTATGGCTGAGTCATTTGCCAAGCGTGTGTTGGCAATGTTGTTGCGGCTTAAACCAAACCTAGTCCCCTGTCCTAAAAGAACGATCTTGGCAATGTCGATCAGCAATGCGCTTCATGCGACGTTGGGCTTTTACAAGCTGCAAAGTAAGAGATAGAAGCAGCTCGGTGCGGAGCTGGAGACTCTCATCCAGGGAATCAACTGTTGCCAAACTTGGTGTATAGCCTGGGATAGGAGAAGGTTCATGCCCATAAAGTACTTGGAAGGGGGTCATACCTATTGCAGAATGATAAGAAGTATTATAACAGAACTCAGCCCAATGGAGGTAGGATGTCCAAGCCATAGGGTAGGAAAAAACAAAGGCACATAGATATTGTTCTAAGCATCGATTGAGCACTTCAAATGGCCATCAGTTTGTGGATGATAAGCCGTGGTCGTAAGGTGGTGCCGCTAAAGCGCATTAGTTGGGACCAAAATTTGCTCAGGAATATAGAGTCTCGATCTGAGATAATGATTACAAGAAAACCGTGGAGTTTGACCACTATACTAGTAAATAGCTTAGCAACAGAATGTGCATTGAAATGGGTAGGCAAGGCACCGAAATGTGTAGATTTAGATAACTTATCAATAGTAACAAGTATGACTGTAGATCCTGCCGAACATGGTAGCCCAATAATGAAATATATTGTAACCATTGACCATGCAGATGTTGGAATTGGGATAGGTTGTAGTAGGCCTGCTGGTTTCTCACTGGAATACTTGCTTTGCTGATAAGTTATGCAGTTTTTAACAAATTCTTTAACATCTTTATGCATGTTGGGCCAAACAAAAATAGTAGCCAAATGTTTATAAGTTGGTAAGGAAACCTGTATGCCCACCCATTGGAGTGCAATGTATTTCTTCCATGAGCCTTTGCTTGTATTGAGAGTGGGCTGCCAATACTATACGATCTTTAAAAAAGATAGTGTCATTTTTTATAGAGTATCCTGGAAGTGGGTCCCCTTTATGGAGATCATTAAGAATACGTCGCAATTCTGGGTCATTTTGAGCTTCAGATTGTAATGCCTTGGTCAAGTTGCAATCAAGGGAAGATATTGCTGCTAAGCTGGTATTAGATTGTGGTTCAAACTCATGTTTGCATGATAATGCGTCAGCCACCACGTTAGAATTGCCACTACAGTAAATGATATCATATGTGAATCCTAAAAGCTTGCTAAGGTACTGGTGTTGCTCTGGAGTTTGGACAGTTTGGCTCATTAGTTCTTTTAGAGTACGATGATCAGTGAGGATAGTAAAATGGGTTCCCAAGAGATAATGACGCCACTTAAAAATGGCTTGAGTAACAGCATAAAGCTCACGAACATATGTTGAAGAACGAAGAAGCTTTGGGGAAAGGACCTTATTGAAAAAGGCAATTGGATGCCCATCTTAAGAGAGAACTGCACCAATGGCAATTCCAGAGGCATCAGTTTCAACTTGAAATGGTATGGAGAAATTTGGAAGGGCCAAAACTGGTAAGGAGGTCATGGTGGCATTGAGCGAATCAAAAGCACACTGGGACTCTGGAAGCCACTGGAATGTTGTTTGTGTCAACAAAGAAGTTAAAGGTTGTGCTATAGCAGCATATCCATGAATAAAGCGTCTGTAATATCCTGTGAGGCCGAGAAACCCATGTAACTGTTTAAAGTTTGTTGGTTGTGGCCAGTCAAGGATAGCTTGTAGTTTAGCAATATCTGTGCATACTCTTGTTGCAGTAATGACATGACCAAGGTACTCTACGGATGATTGACCGAAAACACATTTTCTTTTCTTTGCAAAGAGTTAATGGTCATGCATTCTTTGGAGGACCTGTGATAAGTGCTCCAAGTGAGATTCCAAGGATGGGCTATAAACAAGGATGTCGTCAAAAAATATAGTGACAAATTTGCCAAGAAAATCTTTGAACACTGAATTCATCAAAGACTAAAATGTTGCTGAAGCATTGGATAGGCCAAATGGCATAACCGGAAATTCATAGTGCCCATGCGGTGTTCGAAAAACGGTTTTGTTGACATCATCAGGATGCATGAAAACTTGGTGATAGCTTGCACGAAGATCCAATTTGGAAAAAATACATGCACCATGCAATTTGTTTAAAGGTTCATCAATTGTGGGAATCAAAAAATGATCTTTTATGGTGGCTGAATTCAAGGCACAATAGTCCATGCAAAAACGCCAAGTTCCATCTTTCTTCTTAACGAGGAACACCGATGACGAGAATGGGCTTCGACTATTGCGAATAATCCCTGCGTTGAGCATTTCTTGGACCAACTTTTCAATCTCTTGTTTTTGGAAGTGTAAGTAACGATATGGACGTACGTTAATGGGTACAATGTTTGGAAATAGATGGATTCGATGATTAACGTGGCGAGGTAGTGGAAGAGAATCAGGTTCCTGAAAATTTGTCCTAAATGGTCTAGAATATGGGTGATAGGTTCTGGAATGGTTGTCTGTACTAGGGTAGAGGTGTCCACATGGAACAGGGTGACGATATTGTCTTGGCCAATCATACGATGAAGTTAAGGAGGAGAAATTTGCTCCATAAAGTGAGGAGATTGACCATTCAACTTGATTTGTTTGTTCTACCAGTTAAATGCCATGGTAAGGGCTTTATAATCAGTGAGAATGGGACCAAGATTTTGTAACCACTGAACTCCCAGGATCATGTCAATTTCGTCCATGTCTACAACAAAGAAGTTGATAGTAAAGGAACAACCTTGTACTAAGATTGGTGTAGCCTCGCATTTATGAGTGAATGTAAGAAGGGCACCATTGCCAACCATTACGTTGAACGATGGAATGGGTGACATTAGAATCTTTAAGCGGTGGACTATGCGTCGCTTGATGAAGTTGTGGGTGCTGCCGCTATCAATGAGGAGATTAACGTCATGTCCAGCATAGGTACCTTTCACTTTAAGCGTCTGAGGGTTATGCTGGCCAACAATAGCGTGTAGACTAATAGTGGTATCTTGCATACAATATGAAGGTTCAGAATGTGTAGTGGGTTCCTTAGTGTAATTGATTTCTTCCATCAATTTTGGGGAATCTTCATCAGTGCCCACCATGAGAAAGCAGCATGCCCTGCAATGATGTTGTGGGGTATATTTTTCATCACAATAAAAGCAAAGGCCCTTCTCTCTTTTATCTCAAAGTTCAACTGATGATAGACGACGAAAAGGCACTGTCTTAGGTGTAGAGTCTATGTTCTGAGTAGAAGGTTAAGCAGAAGGGGTAGAAATAGTTGTGCTCGAAGCAGGATTTGTGGCACTGCACGGGTCCAAATGTTCTAAACTGGGCGTGGATTACGTACAACCCCAGAGGTGGCAGGCACTGAACATGTGGATACCTGGTGTTTGGCTTCATGTAAACGTGCCAAAGACGTGGCATCATGATAGGTTTCTGGTCTTGCTAGCAAGAGTTCATAACATAAGTAATCTTGCAATCCTGCAATGAAAAAGCTTATCAACGAAGCTTCAGAGAGACCAATGACACGAGTGGAGATTACCTCAAAGAGCTACAGGTACTCACTAACTGTGGTCGTTTGTTTGCAATCTTTGAGTTCAGCACGAGGATCTTGGAATAGGGTCAGACCAAAACGAAGTGAAATGTCTTCCAAGAAGTTCTCCCAAGAAGATAGCATATCATTTTGAAGCATCCATTTATACCAGGCATGGGTAAGGCTTGACATGTGAAGGGAAGCAAACTTGATACGTTGGTGTTTCGGGGTTTGATAAATCTCAAAGAATTCCTCAATCTTGTACACCCATTCGTCGACATCCAAACCATCAAAATGTGGAATGTCGATGGGCATGCCTTTAAAGTGCTCATGGTCTAGGACGAGGAGTGTTGTCGTTAGTGTTGGGAGTCGTGTTTTGGTGTCGAAGAGTGTAACCAATATGTTGTCGTCATTGTTAGCCTGATTGCATATTAGTAATCATGGTTTCAATATGTTTCATGGCAGCATCCATGGTGTCAAGTCGCTGTAGTTGTGTCGCTGTGTCTTCTTGAAATGTTGTGGCACATTGCTGTGTTGCTAAGAGTTCCGCACGCATATCCTGAAGGGATTCATCCAATATTGCAAGGCGTGTGCCGTCGACCATAGGAGGCAATGAAAGTACCAATGTTAGCTTCCACCAATATAAACTTTGTTGATTAGACGAGAGAATATAGAGAGGAGCTTCTCCTCTTAGACTTCCTTCTATATTCCTATCTATCCTGTATGTTGATTTAGTATTCTTATTTATAGTTTGTTTGCAAAGGCTGCTTATATATTGTTAGTTATAGTTATCTTATTCTGTTGTACCAAATCCTCTTTATGGTGATGCTTAACTGCTGTAACCGTATCACTTTTCTTCCCGCTACCACGTGTTTCTAGTGTTGTAAAATAAAAATATGACACACAAGTGTCTATTAAATTCAATCCGACACTTGTGTAATTAAAAATTTTATATTATGATGCATGAGAAGTGTGGCCAGAGAGAGACTAAAAATTGTTGGATGTGGCTAGAGGCTACATAAGGAGTGTGATGTTGGTATTATTGATAGTTTTTAGTGTGGGTGAGATGAGTAAGATAGTTGAAATGTGTTAGTAAGAATAGTTGAAAATAGTAGTTGAAGAAGTTTTAGTAAGAGACTCAAGAGATGGAGAATTGATGTCTTGATTACTTCTTCTTCATTGCATTTACAATGAGGTAGCATGCCTATTTATAGGCATCATCCACCATTTGGTTCAATATACTAGAGCTATCTAGAAACTTGAAGATTTACAATATTCTAGAACTTTCTCTAGAAGCATCTACATACTAGAAGATACAATTAGTTTTTCCTAGATTGTTCTTAGTATTTTTTCTAGACTATTCTAGAAATTTGTATCAATTTCTAATACTCCTCCTTGGTGCAAATTTCTGTAACTCCAAGCTTCGTGCGTAGCTGTTCAAATTTTGGTCTTGGTAGTGCTTTAGTAAAAATGTCTGCAACTTGATCTTCGGTTGTGCAATACTCGAGCTTGATTTCTTTAGTTCCTTCTGCTTCCCTGATAAAGTGATATTTGATTGCTATGTGTTTTGTTCTACTATGATGCACTGGATTCTTTGTCATTGCTATAGCTAATTTGTTGTCGCAGTAGATTGTAGTAGGCTCATTTTGTTTTTCTCCCATTTCTTCAAGTATTCTTCGTAACCATATTGCTTGACTTGTAGTCTCAGCAGCTGCTACATATTCAGCTTCTGCTGTTGATTGCGCAACTGTTGCTTGCTTCTTTGAAGCCCATGAGATTGTTCCTGATCCTAGTGAAAAGGCATAACCAGATGTGCTTTTCATGTCGTCGATCGATCCTGCCCAGTCACTGTCGGTGTAGCCAAGTAGCTTTGAGTTGCTTATAGTTCGGTACCATATACCATACTCTTTTGTGCCTTGTAGATATCTTAGGATTCTTTTTGTTGTTCCAAAATGAATTTGGCTTGGACTTTGCATGAATCTTGAAAGAAGACTTACAGCATATGTTATGTCTGGTCGTGTGGCTGTGAGATATAGTAAGCTTCCAATCAAACTTTTGTAACGTGATGCATCAGCTTCCGGTGCACCATCATTTTTCTTCAGTTTCTCATTTGTCACCAATGGAGTGCTGACTGTCTTACATTCATTCATCTTAAATTTCTTGAGTAGTGCTTCAACATATTTCTTCTGTGAGATAAATATTCCTTCTTTCTTTTGTTTTACCTCTATTTCGAGGAAGTAGTTCATTAAGCCAAGGTCGGTCATTTCGAAGGTCTTCATCATATCTTCTTTGAACTTAGCTATCATCTCCACATTGTTTCCTGTGCAGATAAGATCATCTACATACAAGGAGACAATGAGTATATCATACTGACCTTGGATCTTGGTGTATAAAGTTGCTTCACTTTTGCTCCTCCTGAATCCTTGGTCTGCAAAGTATTGATCAATTTTGCTGTACCATGCTCGTGGAGCTTGCTTCAATCCATATAGAGCTTTTTTCAGTCTTAGTACTTTGCCTTCATTACCTTTGCTGACGAAGCCTTGCGGTTGCTCCACATAAATCTCTTCTTGAAGAATGCCATTGAGAAAGGCAGATTTTTACATCAAGTTGATAAATGTTCCATCCTTTTTGTGCAGCAAGAGCAATCAGAGTTCTTATAGTATCCAGGCGAGCAACTGGAGCAAATGTCTCGTTGTAATCAACTCCAAGTTGTTGTGAGTATCCTTTAGCTACCAGCCTTGCCTTGTACTTTTGTATGGTGCCATGGGGATTAAGCTTGGTCTTATAGACCCATTTTACCCCAATGATATCTTTATCTGTGGGGCAATCTATTAGCTCCCATGTGTTATTTTTCTCAATCATTTTTATCTCTTCTTCCATTGCCTTGACCCATACTTCTTGTTTTGATGCTGCTTCAAAGTTCTCAGGTTCAGTTATGGCCAGGTTACAGGTCTCATATATATCTACCAAAGATCTAACTCGTCTTGGAGTAGACTCTGGTGAGGAATGTTGTTGTTGTGGAGGTGAAAAATTCTCACCTGAGACTTCTTCAATTTCTTGAGGTTGCTGCATTGGTATGAAAACATTTTTCTGAACCTTTTCATCTTTCCAATTCCAAGCAGCATTTTCATCAACTTCAACATCTCGACTAATGGTGAGCTTCTTGGTTTGCAAGTTGTAGACTCGATATCCTTTTGACTGTGTGCTATATCCCAAGAAGATACCTCGTACGGTTTTGTCTTCTAGTTTGTGTCTCTTCTCTTCTGGAATGTGTATGTAGCAAATTGATCCGAAAATCCTTAGATGTTTTGCTGATGGTTTTTGCCCACTCCAAGCTTCAATTGGAGTTTTATCTTGGACAGCCTTAGTTGGACATCTGTTAAGTATGTAGACAGCAGTATAAACTGCTTCAGCCCAGAAAGTATTTGGCAATTCTTTCTCCTTCAGCATGGATCTAGCCATCTCCATTACAGTGTGGTTTTTTTCTCTCAGTTACTCCATTTTGTTGTGGAGTATATGCGACAGTAAGTTGTCGTTGAATGCCTTCATCCTCACAGAATTTATCAAACTCTTGAGATGTATACTCTTTGCCACGATCACTTCTTAATACTTTTATCTGTTTACCACTTTGCTTCTCGACAAGGGCCTTAAACTTCTTGAAAATTCCAAAGACTTCTGACTTTGCTTTGATGAAGTAGACCCAAGTCATTCTAGAAAAATCATCGATAAAAAGGATAAAATACCTGTTATCATGTAGTGATGGTGTCCGCATTGGTCCGCAAATATCTGTATGAATAAGCTCCAATAAGTCTTTTGCTCTCCAAGCTTTTCCAGTAGAAAATGGCAATCGATGTTGCTTGCCAAGGAGACATCCTTCACAAGCTTCATTATTTTCTTCAAGATATGGAAGATCCTTCATCATATTCTTTTGATGTAGTAGTTTTAAGGCATGAGTATTGAAGTGGCCAAATCTTCGATGCCAAAGTCGTGAAGTATCAACTTCTGCTTTCATGGCAATATTAGCGCCTTGTTGAAAGCTTATTGGAAAACTTCGATTTCTTTTCTCCATCTTTACTTGGCCAATCTCTTGCTTTTTGTTGTCATATATCTTACATGTGTCTCCTTTGAAGTGAAGAGAATAACCTTTCTCCATCATTTGGCCAATACTCAAGAGATTTTCCTTGAGGTTGGGGACTAGTAAGACATCAGTAATAAGTTTCGTACCTTTCTTTGTCTTCACCATAACAGTGCCTTTGCCTTTTGACTCAGCGATAGTACCGTTCCCCATTCGAACTTTCATTTTGATGGATTCGTCGATATCCTTGAAGATGTTTATATCTTTGGCCATTTGATTGCTGCAACCACTATCCAAGTACCAATTTCCACTCATTTCAGTACTGGGATCTTGGGTAGCATAGAAAAGATGTGATTCTCGATCATCCTCTTCAGCGAAATTTGCTTGATACTTGTTTTTGTTGCGACAATACTTTTCCACATGTCCAAATTTCTTGCAGTGTCGACATTGTGGTTTTCCACGATATCGACATTCTTCTTCAGCATGATTTGTCCTCTTACAAATACCACATGGAGAGTATTTATCTTGATTGTTTCTAGAGAAATTTCTAGAATTCTCTTTGTTTCTAGAAGTTTCTCCATTATTCTTTCTTACTTCATTCCCTTTATTCTGAGACCGTAATTTGAGCTTTGATTGAAAGACATTTTCTATTGAGTCCTCATCATGCCTTTTCAACCTTTGCTCATAAGCTTCAAGGGACCCTACCAACTCTGTCACTGATAGAGTAGATAGGTCCTTTGTTTGCTCAATAGTGGTGACAATTGGATCATACTTACGGGGAACTGTAATCAGTAATTTCTCAACAACTTTTTTGTCAAGAATATTTTCTCCGTAAGCTCTCATTTGATTAACCATTTCTTTTATTTTGGAATAGTAATCCTTGACGGTCTCAAACTCTTTCATTTTTAATAATTCAAACTCTCGTCGTAGAGTTTGGAGTTTTATAGCGCGTACCTTTTCGCTTCCTTCAAACTCCTCCTGCAGCGTACTCCATGCTTCTTTGGCTGTTGTAGCACCCATTATTCTTGGAAAAATTGCATCAGTCACAGCTTGTTGTAGAGTAAACAAGGCCTTTGAATCCTTTTGTTTATTTTCCTTCAATTCTTTTCTTTGAGCTGCAGTAAGGGATGATATGTCTGAGGGAGTAGTGAATCCTTCTTCCACAACATCCCACAAATCTTGGAAAGTGAAATATGTTTTCATTTTTGTGCTCCAAAAATCATAATTTTCGCCATTGAAAATGGGGACGGGAAGAGATGATGGTTGAGTAGTGCTAGCCATGGGTTAGGAAATTCTTGGAAGTAGTTTATTTTAATTTTGAAATAGTATGGTAATATTTCTACGCCCAGTAGATGACCGAACGTAGCTCTGATGCCACTGATAGTTTTTAGTGTGGGTGAGATGAGTAAGATAGTTGAAATGTGTTAGTAGGAATAGTTGAAAATAGTAGTTGAAGAAGTTTTAGTAAGAGACTCAAGAGATGGAGAATTGATGTCTTGATTACTTCTTCTTCATTGCATTTACAATGAGGTAGCATGCCTATTTATAGGCATCATCCACCATTTGGTTCAATATACTAGAGCTATCTAGAAACTTGAAGATTTACAATATTCTAGAACTTTCTCTAGAAGCATCTACATACTAGAAGATACAATTAGTTTTTCCTAGATTGTTCTTAGTATTTTTTCTAGACTATTCTAGAAATTTGTATCAATTTCTAATAATTATCCATTGCAATATACTTATGGATGAAACATGGGTGGCAAAGATATCTGACTTTGGATTGGCAAGGCTATTAAAGCCAGAATATTCGAGAATGAATAAAGAGGATGATGGGATGAGCAAGTATTTAGCACATGATGTGACACTCTGCGTTTTATACTCGAAATATGTATAATACTTTATATTCTTATAAAACAAATAAAAGATTTTCTGTTTAAACTGATAAGATAAAAGTGAGAGAACCTTTAAAACTTTTTCAGAATATGATCCTTTCACAAAATCTATTAATAAAATAAAATAATGCAAGGTAAATTGAAGAGATGATTCAAAAACAACTACTAGATATCATTTCTATTTACACATTGTAATAATTTATAAATTGTTATTCAAAAGCTATAGGATTTAAAATAAATAAATACATAACTAAACTGAAATAAATCTTAGAAGCAGTTAATGTGCAAACATAAAAAAATCAAACTGGGAATATAGTGTTAGTCGTCTCCACTATCCTAGCTCTCTATCTCAGCTATATCCTCGGCAGTCAACTCTTCATCTTCCCCGAGATAAGCATCTCTAGGGTCCACCACAACCTTTACACTGGTGAAACTTGTTCGGAGGGTAAGTGTACCCATTGAGAAGTAATAAAATGTTCTAAAATAAGTTTCCGAAATATCGTTTCACAAGGATTGATTTTTAATTACTAAAAATTTCTTAATTCAATTGTTTGAGCCTAGAAGATATGAAATTAAGTAAGAACCATAATTTAATTATAAAATTAATTTTGAATAAAAGCAAATAATGCAACACATGTCTTAGTTGAACTTATAGGAGAGGAACCTAGGGTATATGAGTTTTCTCATTCAATCCTTCATGTTATTTTTCTGTTTAACTTTAAATTCGATTTTCTTGTGATTACCAATCATTCATACAATTACTATTAATACTCAATAGTCATGCAATATTAATATTCTTTTCTCTAAACTAACATCCTCAATGGTTATGGAAGATATTAATTCAAGAAAACATTAATTCAAGAAAACATAAAGCACCTATGAACTTGTTAATTTAATAACAATTAGAAGAGAAAGATTGGTTTGGTCCACCTAATCCTTTGTCTCGTTTTATCCTATAGATCCATTAACTAACCGAGGTACGATCAGATAACAAAATCCCATAAATTCACAGAACAAAAATCAAATATAGATTCAAACATCAAAACCCCATAAATTCATGAACAATAGTTCTCATAGCCCTAGCTATGGACTTAGTTACCTATGTTAAACAAAAAACTAAAACGATCATAAACAAAGTCATAAAAGAAATAGTAAACTAGAGTGTGAGATGAGTTTCTGGTCTTTAAGTACGATCATTCGAAGCTCTAAGTCTCGCTAAAAGTATGTTAAAGATCCCGTGTAAGAGAGACGAGATGAAAAGGTGTATCGAAGAGCCAAAGAAAAGATGTAAAATAGTGCCTCATAGGATGCCTGAGGTCTCTCTTTTATAAGGTTTGAAAATCTTACAAACTCTTCATAATTAGGTTTCCAGCAAATGAGTACGACTGTGCAAGGCCTTAAGCACAACCGTGCATGGGCTCGAAGCACCCTCTGTGCTTATTGAAAGGGTTTGGATGTGTTGACTATTGTAAAACTCTAATCTTCTATCAATTTGAGTCCAAAAATTGCACCCAAAATCTACTAGCGGTCTCTTTATACCAAACTGCACCATTAATATATAAATTAATGTAAACTGTAAATAAAATAAAGGTTAGATATCAATATATAGACTGTAAAAGATAGCCTAATTACAGACTTTTCAAAACTCTCAAAGGTCCACTGAGTAGGTCTTCCCAAAAAATCTTGATCATGATAAGTATACATATTATTTACAATCCTTGGAGGCCTAGCAGTGCCTCGATAAATATAAAAACACAGGATATGGTGAATTCTACTATTTCTAGAAAAATCAAAAGGTACATCATAATTTAAAATCATTTGTAAAGTATATAATTCATCATTTCCAAAATCAACATTTAAACTAAGATGTGCAAACTTGTGATATTCCCTAAAAACATAGTTCAATCTATTATGTACAGTATACTTTAACTAATTCTTCTTTAGGGACTCGTCATCCTTGTTTCCTAAAATAGTTAGTAAGGATGAGCATCTATTTTACCATTTAACATAACTCAATTTCAATGATTAGTATCATAACACAATCATAATCATGGAATAAAAGATAACTTTATAATTTCAACTACAAATTAACATATCATCAATTCTCATATAACTTCATACACATGGAAATCTATCACAAATCAATACATTTCTCTCTTTCAAATACACACTCCTCATGCACTGTGATCATTAATATATAATGCCTCCAGTAGTTCTTAAGGTCTTACTCAGTTAGGTAAATAGTCGCCGATTAGCCCATGCACACAGATACAACATATATAATAACGGACCCGTTAGCAAAGGTATAGTCAGGAGTCTAACTAGGAAATGAGTGTAAGGCCATTTGACACATTCGCTCTCAGATAGAGCGAGTATAAATACGTGAATGTCGCTCACCACTTTACGTTTATCCCATATTTCCCACCGTCTTCGAACTCTATACCCCTAGTGTATCTCTGTAACTATTCAAACTAAATTCATCCAGTATTTTATATTTATCCCATATTTAGCACTTTATACTCATCCCATATTCATTTCATTCTCCAATCACAAGATTCTAAACTAAGTTCTTTCCATTCATAGCATAGAAATACAATTTCTAAATATGTATTATCAAATACAATATAGCCATTTCCAACTAACATATCCATAATACATCCAACACTTTCAATATGCATCATTATTTTTATACCCTACATTGAGTTCTCATCATGTATTTCATATCAACACAACATAATTACTCAAACCAAACAATCAAATACTTATATCATCAACTTTTCCTCACAAGTACTATTATTCAAACATATATTTTTATATAATAATCACATACTAATGCTCCTATGAGTAGAAAATATACACTTTAATAAATGATAAAATGGAGCTCTCCTTACCTTTGGATAAAGGTTTGGAGAATGATTAATGCAGAATATTACTTAGCATTAAAAGTTTTTCCTAGATATCATGAGATCCTTAGGAAATAGAAAACGAAGGGAAACAAACGGACATCCAAAATCAAGTTTAGAAAAACTTACTTGGAGTCGTTTATATCAAACGTCCAAGTTGGGCAACGATTGAAGTTTGATGAGGTTTTGTCTGAGGAAAGGAAGTGGAAATTTAGAGAAAATGGAGAGGGAATGTGACTTAGAATGCAAAATGAAATTTCTCATACTCAAAATCCTTTAAATATCCTCAAACCTTGTGGCTCTCACTTAAGCAAAAAATTCTCGCTTGAGTGAGGAGGACCTCTTTGTCCTTCAATAAAGAATGTCATCTTGATGTTAGAAGGATTGAAAGATATTCCAAATCCGCCCTTTCCACTACATTTCATGGTTTTTTTTTGCACCAAATGAGTAATATAAATTTTTTGCATCATAATATAAAATTTTTAATTACACAAGTGTAGGACTGATTTTAACCGACACTTACGTGTCATATTTTTATTTTACGACACTATAAACACGTAGCAACAGGAAGCAAAGTGTCAATTTTTATACATTTGAAACTAATATTTTTATATTTAAAAAATTTGTGTTGTCATTTATTAAACCGACACTAAGAATAAAAAAATATTATGTGTCGATAATACTTTTTACGACACTTATTTATTCCTCCCTAGACATGAAATTTATTTCCCAATAATCCTATATTGAAAAATAGTTTTCCAAATTACCCTATTTAGGCAAAAAAAAAAAAAATCTAATTAAGCACTAATAAAATTACAAAAATCTTTGAATAATAAATAAAGTATTAATTAAATTTAGGTTAGTCAGTTAAACATTTCTTAATCTTGATTCAATTATTATTAATTAAATTTTATTCAAACTCACACAAGAAGTTAAAGCAACTCAAATATGATTGTCAATCCCAAATCTAACATGCTAAATTAAATATTAATATAATTAAAAAATTCTTGTTAATTATGTATTAAGGGCAGATATAGAATTTGAATATCATTGAGTACGCATGTTCAAATACTATACAAAATCTGAAGAACTAAATTAAGAATAAGAGTAAAATAGATTTAAAATCGATTAAGAATAAAACCTTAAGTTTCAATTATTGAACTTGAATTAAAAAATTAATCCTCAAGTGTTTAGACTTCCATGTCCCATATTCATTAAAAAAAAAAAAAAAACATAGAAGGATAATGCGAACAATAAAGAATACAAACAAAAACTAATGTTGAAAATTGAAATCTTGAATATGAAAATAACAAACAAAATTGAAAGTAATTCTAAACGTGCTATAAATGAGAGGAAAACTAAGTTATTTATAATAATTTTAATAAGATATAATCTGATTAATACAAATTCAAAATTAATGAACCCTAATGAAATAAATTAAGTCCAATAAAATTGAAATATAAAGATTTCTATAAAGAAATTTGAACGTAATCCAAACATGCTAAATGAGAGAAAACTAAACTATTTATAAGAACTTTAATAAGATATAATCTGATTAATACAAATTTAAAACGTAATGGACCCTAATAGAATAAATTAATTCTAATAAAATTATAATATAGAGATTTTTATGTGCAGCTGTCATTTTTCTGCAAAATTATACATCATATTGAAGCTCCCTAAAAGATTTTTCTAATGGAACAAAAATTATCTCAAAATTTGACCTATAACTCAAGATATCATCAAAATAATAAACATTGTGAGAGATGTTAAAAAATTGAAAAAATATTTTTATCTTTCAAATCTTATCAAGATCTCTTTAATAAATTTAATAAATTCAAACTAATTAAACACTAGTATGATATAATTAGGCTACATTAACTCTTAATAAATATGATTAAAATATAATTTATTAGTGAATAAAAGTGGTTTATTGGTGTGTTGAGTTAGAGTTTATGTGTAATTGTTTAACTTCTTACATATAGTGCAAATTAGTGACTATTGCAATTATTTTATGGGTTGATAATGCTCTAGCATAGAGGAGATGCGAGATTTAATGCTTATCTAAGCAAACTCTCCCCTTGAAATGCAATGATTGTGGATGAAGAATTAAGAAAGAATTTGGCAACCAAAGTTACATATTTACAGGCTAAAATTAGGGAATTAAATTTCTTTGAATGTTGCTATATATTTTGATGTGTATTAGTATAGTAATTATGTCCATGATTTGTGTGAGAGATGAGATAGTAAGTTGTTTGTTGTCAGAGAATGATGTAATTTGCTTTAATTAGGGAAAAAAAATATACTTTCCCCATTTTATGTTTGGTCATGTGTAATTTAAACTCTAACTTTTGAAAGTGTATAATGCCAAGAAGTCCTCTATTTCTTAAACAAAAATACTCCTAAATTCTTACTCCTCCCTTGTGGTGGCAAGTATAACATCCTTAATTTCTTATTCAATTTTTGATAAAAAAAATTAAAATTTACGACCAAATATGAAAAATAAAATGAATTTCTTATACAAATAGTATGAAAATATGATAAAATCAAAATCTTATTTTGCATGATTCAATTTACCAAAAGATACAAAATTATTTGAAACAATAAAAGATGTATGTTTATCATTGCATTACGATTCACTAGATAAAATTACACTTCAGTAGTAGAAAATATACATTGAATTTCATTCATGTAAGGTTTAATATTTACAGATCACTACCAAAATACACCAGGACTTAATTTTACATAATTACAATATCAACAAAATAATTTAAATCCTAATGAGCAGTCTAAATCCATACCAAAAGTATTGAGGATACGATCCTAATCATCATTCTCAAACCAATCTTCTATCTCTGCCAATTCTTCTAGTTCAAGTCCTCGTTGTAACGATCTCTAGTGTCAGCAATGACCTCTTATGCCAGTCACCTGTTCTCGAGGTGAACATGGCTAGTCTTCCTATATGGTCATGATTGTGGAAGGTGTACATATAGTTTACAGCATCTGACGTCCAAACTGTTCTTGTATATATGTATAGACTAAGGGTATGGTGGATTCTACCATTAATAGGATAATCAAAAGAAACATTATATCCTATTATCATTTATAGAGTAAAGACATCGTCAGATCCACTATTACTATCTACTATAAATTTATAGTGACAGATCTGCTGCCACTCTCTAAATACCTAGTTGAGTTTGCTATTTACAAACCATTCAGACAATCTAATGGGTCTATATGGGTTGATCATCCTGGTTCCCTAAAAACATTAGTAAAGATGAGTTCTTTCCTCACCACTAAAACATAATCAGTTACGATTCTTCATAATTTCAATTTCATTGATAAATACATTAGCAAATGCCAAAACACATATATTTCACTCACATAATCAATTTAAATATTACAACATTGCATATAAAAACAATATATTAGTACTTGTCATAAACTCATCCATATTTAGTCACGTAATTAATAAACTTCTCTCCCAATCATGCATTTCCTCGTGCACTGTGATTATAGTTATTCGATGCTTCCAACATTTCATGAGGTCTTACACATGTAACAACTTAAATTTAATTTTAAGTAAATAAATTTCACAAAAATGGGAATAATGAAAATTTTCCATTCAACCGATTTTCCAATGCATAAGTTTGGTAAAATATTTCAAATAAGGACGAATTACAAGTTTATATCAGAAGATTGCTACAAGACTAATTTTAAATATATCAGAGTTTCCAAAATAACTTTCTAGTCCTATAGTAGTTCCATCCATCCCTTCACTGAGTTCGATGCTGATCGTCTTGGTCACTTGAAAAGTAAATGTAAGGGTGAGTACTCTACACTATCCAACACGCATAAGCATAGAGACTCATTTGACAAACTTCCACACATTTCTATCATAATATAAATCATTCATCATACAAACACAAAGTGATAACTTAAATATTCCATTCTCATTAACACACAGGTGTGTTCACTGCACCATCAAGCAATCCATACACACACGTACGCTCACTGCACGCTTGGACACTCATCGTGGCATTGTGATCAGATTCCTGATATCCGCAACCTTAGGGACTTACTCAATTTCACACCATGGATGGTCGCCGGATAGCCCTCACCTCACAGATACAACATGTGAGGTCACGAGCCCCTTGACAAAGGTGTTAGTCAGAGGTCGAGTCTGGAGGAGAGTGTGTGGCCTATGGTGCACCCACGCTTACTGTTGGTGTCACCACCAACCCAACGCCTTACGGCACGAGCTGACGACAGCCATGCACCACCTATGTCTGGGTTCTCGAAGGCACCCCTGTAACATCCCCTCAGCGAGCAATGATTTGGGGAGAGAATTCCGGGGAGAAAGCAGTCTGGAGATACGACCCGATAACGTGCCGTCTCGTGTATCAAGGAATGATCTCCATGACCATGGGGCCTCTCGCTGAAGACGGTTGGAAGCCTAGTTGTAGTGACCATCTTTTTGCTGATATCTGCGTACCTTTACCATCTGAACGGAGCATTATCATTCACTCACCCTCTTCTTCTCCTTCATCTTAAGAACCCCTTGCCAAGAGATTGAAAACTTTTGTCAAAAAAGGTAAAACCATTATCGATCTGGACCCAGAGCCTACCCCTCCTCCTAGCCCTTCTCCTGCCCCTGAGTTGAAAGATATTGAAGTTATTGAGTCTTCCATTAGGCCAGTGTCTCGCCACTTCCCACGGATCAAAGCACCTCCTTCCGACGAAGTGAACCCTCCATCTGATGCCCTTCACCCCACCACTTGCTTCTCAATCGCCTCCACCCACTGTTGGCTGGATTGATAGCGACCCGAACAACCTGTCGCCCTCTCCTCGTCCTCAGCTAGTGGATGATTCTCATGACTCTGACGGAGTAGAATCTGACCCCAGCGAGAATTCCCTTCCGTTAGAGTTTTATTTGTAGTTGTTGTTTTATTTTCGTCATGGATAAATACTGCTCATAGGACTTGGGTTGTCTTTACTATTTTGGAATACTTGACTTTGGGGTTATTTGGCTTTGATTTTTTTTTCCCTTTTTCCTCGGACACCTTGGCTGGATGGTATATATATTTATGCATTTTTCTTTTATCAATATATTCTTTGTTATATTTCCAAAATTTCATCTCTAACGGTATCGTTGTTATAGAGTTATAACAATTAGAGTAACTAATATAAATGACTTGTACGTTGTTGAAATGTGAGACTGGGTAATATATATAATTTTACGATGAGTGAACTCGATGCAAGTACATTGTTATAATGGTTATCTTTTAATTAGTTTGAGTTATTGTGATAAATTAAATATTTGAGTTGGAATGTGAATACCGTAAATTGATGCGGTTGGTGTGGAATCGTATAATAAAGAATTGTTATGTGATCATTCATGGAAGTACTTTTGAGCAAATCTTGAGGATTAAGAGACGAAATTATGCCCCTAGAGTGATGGATGACGGTATATAGCTAGTAGGATCCCTCCATAATACTGTTTGATTGAGTTCTCTTACGCGTATAATTTAGGTGTGCCACGTTGTAGAGTCTTAAGTTATAATATGAGTATATGGGGTTTTGGTAGAAAATAGGTGTTACATTTTAGTGGTATTAGAGTAGTTTAATCCATTCGGCCCTAGGTATGGTCCTAACTGCCCATACTTGTGTGAATTGATTGACGAATTGTTTTACCTTAGGTTTTATTATTCTGATTAATGGTGATTCTTAGCTTTAGGGTATTTCTGCTGTCTTACCTGCCTGCGACTTGTTTTTCAGAGTTCTATGGCTTGGAGACAGAGGAATGCGACTATTGATACCTTAGTCGAAAGAGTAGTGGGTATCCTGGAGAGGCAACACGAGCCAGCTTTGAATCGAGGACTATTCGAGTTTCGTAAAAACAAGCCCTCTCACTTTTGTGGAGGATTTGACCCTGATGGAGCCTAACTCTGGCTGGAGGAGTTAGAGAAGATATTTGAGGCCATGGCATGTCCGGACGACGAGAAGGTCGTTTATGCTACTTTCATGCTCGTGGGTGAAGCAGAGCATTGGTGGAGGATCGCTCGCCAACAGTTGGTGACGGATGGGACCGCTATTGATTGGCCAACTTTTCGGTGTAGATTCCTTGAGAAGTACTTTCCTGAGGATCTTAGAAGGAGAAAGGAACTAGAATTTCTAAACCTGAAGCAAGGAAGTACAAGTGTAGGGGAGTACGCGGCCAAGTTTGATGAGTTGTCGAGGTATTGCTCATACTTTTCCCATGCTGATAACCGAGCTAGATGCTCCAAGTTCGAGAGTGGACTTTGACCTGATATCAAGTAAGCAATTGGCTACCAGCAGATTGCACATTTCCCCGCATTGGTAGACAAGTGCCAAATTTATGAGGATGACAAAAAGGCAAAGCAAGTTGCATGGAAGAACACTGGACCTCAAAGGATTGTGGGGAGTTCTGACTTTAAGAGGAGAGAGATACGAGATGGGAAGAAGCCGTACCACCGCGCCAACTATCAACAAAAGCAAAATTCCTTTGACACTAGACGACCAGACCATGAAGGATAGAGGCGACCTGAGTTGTGCTGTTTTAGCTGTGGAGGACCTCATCTCCAACGAGATTGCTGCCAAAACTTTGTGACTTGCTTTAGATGTGGTCAGCAAGGCCACTATAGCTCTTCTTGCCATTTGGCGAGGAATGATGCGGGAGGAAACGACAAAGGGAGAAATTGGAATGGAAATCGTAGCAATAGTGGTCAGAATCAGACGGGAAATCGTCGTCAGCCAAATCCTACTAACTCTACGAATCCTTCTAGAAGACCTAACATGAGGGGATGTGTGTACACAATGAGTGGTATTGAGGCCACTCACTCTGATGACTTGATCCAATGTGCGTGTGTTATAAATGGTGTTTCTTTAAGAGTATTGTATGATTCTGGAGGAACGCATTCTTTTATTTCCAATGATTGTGTGAGGCAGTTGAAGTTGCCTATCTCTCTTATGACCGGAAACCTTATTGTCTCTACCCTTGCCGGTCCCTCTATTGCCACCTCCCTTGTTTGTCGTGATTGTCGTATTTATTTGGAAGGTCAAGAATTCCTTGTTAACTTGATCTGTTTACCCCTCTCTGATTTGGATGTCATCCTAGGTATGGATTGGCTTTCTGCCAACCATGTTATGTTAGACTGTCCAAATAAGAAGTTAGCTTTTAGTTTGAACAATGTTGAAAGGACTAAGGAGGAAACTCGAGAAAGCCAAGATGGTAATTGTACCCGTGATCCAAGGGATGCGAAAACGATAATTTTCGCGGTTTTTGCTATTGACGATCCTAAGGATGACCCTGTGCTTGATGAGATATCCGTCGTTCATGAATATCTTAAAGTTTTTCCCAAAAACGTGCCTGGATTGCCTCTGGAGAGAGAAGTTGAATTCTCTATAGACTTGGTTCCTGGCACTGGACCAATTTCCATGGCACCCTATCAGATGTCGCCCGTAGAACTTACTGAGTTGAAACAATAACTGGAAGAATTATTTGAGAAGCAATTCATTAGACCCAGCGTATCCCCGTGGGGAGCCCCAGTTCTGCTTGTTAAGAAGAAGGATGGAAGTATGCGACTTTGTGTGGATTATCGTCAGCTTAATAAAGTAACCATCAAGAACAAATATTCTTTGCCTCAGATTGACGACTTGATAGACCAGTTGAAAGGAGCATCCGTGTTTTCATAGATAGACTTGAGGTCAGGATACCACCAGATTCGAGTCAAGAAGGACGACATTCCAAAGACGGCTTTTAGAATGTGATATGGTCACTTTGAGTACTTGGTCATGCCCTTTGGCGTGACTAATGCTCCCGCCGTGTTCATGGATTACATGAACCGTGTGTTTCACCCTTATTTGGATCGATTCGTGGTAGTCTTTATCGACGACATTCTTGTCTACTGACGAAGTCCTAAAGAACATGCGCATCACTTGAGAATTGTCTTAAAACTCTTGCGAGAGAAAGAACTATATGCTAAGCTCTCCAAGTGCGAATTTTGGCTTGAAGCGGTGAATTTCTTAGGGCATGTTATTTCTAAGGAAGGCGTTGTTGTTGACCCATCCAAGGTAGAGGCTGTTCTACTTTGGGAACCACCCAAGACAGTGACCGAAGTCCGTAGCTTTCTGGGACTTGCCGGATATTATCATAGATTCATCGAAGGTTTCTTGAAGATTGTCACCCCTCTTACCCATTTGACCCAAAAGAATCAACCTTTTGTGTGGGATAAAAAATGCGAGGCTAGCTTTCAAGAGTTGAAGAGGAGATTGACCTCAGCTTCGATATTGATTCTTCCAGATCCCCAAGGGAAGTTCGAAGTGTACTATGACGCGTCTCACTAAGGACTCGGGTGTGTACTAATGCAAGAACAAAAGGTAGTGGCCTACGCGTTCAGACAATTGCGTCCTCATGAGAAGAATTACCCGACGCATGACCTTGAACTGGCTGCAGTGGTCTTCGCCCTTAAGATCTGGAGACACCATCTTTATGGATCAAAGTTTGAAGTGCCTCTTCGACCCAAAAGAGTTGAATATGCACCAACGAAGATGGATGGAATTTCTTAAGGACTACGATTTTGAACTCCATTATCACCTTGGAAAAGCCAATGTTGTAGCTGACGCCTTGAGCCAAAAAACATTACACGCTTCAGCGATGATGGTAAATGAATTTGAACTCCTTGAACAATTCCAAAGTCTCAACTTGGATGTTCAATTAAGGCCTAACAGCATGATTTGTGGAGTACTTCGCGTGACCAATCAATTCTGAGACCAAATTAAGGCCGCTCAAGAACAAGATGAATTTCTTCAAGGGAGATTAGAAGCCAAGGAGAAAGGATGAGAACCCAACATATTCAAAGATAACCAAGGAGTGATTAAGTACAAGGAAAGAATCTGTGTGCTAGAGAAAGACGAACTTAGACGAATGATTCTTGAAGAAGCTCATAGGAGCCAAATCAGCATTCACCCTGGAACGACGAAGATGTACCGAGACTTGAAAAGAGACTTCTGGTGGCCTGAAATGAAAAAGGACATTGCTAGTTTTGTAGTTTCATGCTTGACTTGTCAGAAGGCCAAAATAGAGCATCAACGATCGGCTGGAGAATTGCAACCCCTAGAAATTCCTCAGTGGAAATGGGATGACATTGCGATGGATTTCGTATCGAGATTTTCAAGAACACCGACTGGACATGATACGATATGGGTAATCGTGGATAGGCTTTCCAAGTCTGCCTACTTTATTCCTATAAATGCTAGATATTCCATGGAAAGGTTGACTTAACTTTACATCAAGGAGATTGTTCGCCTGCATGGGATTCCCAAAAGCATAGTTTCTGACAGGGATCCACGTTTCACATCGAGGTTTTGGATGAGTTTACACCAAGTTTTGGAGACAAAGTTGCGTCTTAGTTCAGCATATCACCCCCAAACTGATGGGCAATTCGTGAGGACTATTCAATCGTTGGAAGACCTGCTACGAGTGTGCAGCCTGGAGGATGGCCGAAGATGGGACGAGCACCTACCGCTAATAGAGTTTACCTACAACAACAACCACCACTCTAGCATCGGTATGGCCCCGTTCGAAGCATTATATGGACGTAGATGTAGAACGTTGTTGTGTTGGTACGAAACCGGAGAGCAATTACTCATTGGCCCAGAGATAATCCAACACACTACTGAGAAGATTAGAGATATTCGGGAGAAGCTGACGGCAACTCAAAGCAGACAAAAGTGCTACTACGATAAAAGAAGATGTCCACTGAAATTCGAGGAAGGAGATCATGTATTTTTAAGAGTCACCCCACACACAGGTGTTGCTCGAATCCTGAAGTCTCGAAAGCTTGGTCCTAGATTCATTGGCCCTTACCAAATCCTTAGGAAGATAGGAGGATCTTCGTATCAAATTGCCCTACCTTTGAACCTGTCCAAACTCCACAATGTGTTTCATGTATCTTAACTTAGGAGATATATTTTTGATCCGTCCCATGTTATTGAAGTTGATCACATACCCCTTAAGGAGAACTTAACCTTTGAAGTTACACCTCACCGGATCGGTGATCGCAAGATCAAGCGACTTCAAAATAAGGAGATTTCCTTAGTCAAAGTAATGTGGAATGTAGCAGATGAAAGTCAAACCACGTGGAAACGTGAAGAAGGAATTAGGGAACGCTACCCGCATCTCTTCGTATCAGGTCGGTGTCAAATTTTGAGGACGAAATTTTTTTTTTAGAAGGGGAGTGTTGTAACATCCCCAATTTTGGTATATATACTTAAGGTTGTCCGAATTAGTTTACTTTTATTAGTACTACTATTATTATTATTATTTTGATTGTTTCTCGTTGCGTTTTGATAATTTTGTGGTTAATTGATTTTTCTTAAATATATTCCTTTATGATGATGATTGCTTGAGTTATTTGAGTCTTTGCTGCCCAAATTCTTACGAATGATGATGGGGTAATGGTCGGCACATTATATGTGTATGTATATGAATGGGGTTGTTATATGATCATGTGATGAAATTACCTTAAATAACCCTAGGTTAATGGGATTAACCCTGGGGTGAATTTGTCCTTTGGTCCAATAGGTGGACCCCATTTTACTTCATGACCATTGTAATTAATTTTTACATTATTCTTTTTATTCATATTATTTGATTGTGTTATATACCTTCTTAAATTATGTGGAACTACATGTGTGACTTTTCCTCACTTACCTTAAATGTCCACTTGGCCTAGTTAATAGGTAGATGCGAATCCTTCCATTTATTTTCTCTAAGTGTCATGCACCCTGAGCTAGTCAATTAATGAGAACCACCACTTTTTACCCTAAGTTTCACGTGCACCACAAAGGGCCCAAGAGACACTGTTCAATCTTTCCTCATGGATAAATACTGCTCATAGGACTTGGGTTGTCTTTACTATTTTGGAATACTAGACTTTGGGGTTATTTGGCTTTGATTTTTTTTTCTTTTTCCTCGGACACCTTGGTTGGATGGTATATATATTTATGCACTTTTCTTTTATCAATATACTCTTTGCTATATTTCCAAAATTTCATCTCTAATGGTATCGTTGTTATAGAGTTATTTTGCGAACAATTAGAGTAACTAATATAAATGACTTGTAAGTTGTTGAAATGTGAGACTGGGTAATATATATAATTTTATGATGAGTGAACTCGATGCAAGTACACTGTTATAATGGTTATCTTTTAATTAGTTTGAGTTATTGTGATAAATTAAATATTTGAGTTGGAATGTGAATACCGTAAATTGATGCGGTTGGTGTGGAATCGTACAATAAAGAATTGTAATGTGATCGTTCATGGAAGTACTTTTGAACGAATCTTGAGGATTAAGAGACGAAATTATGCCCCTAGAGTGATGGATGACGGTATATAGCTAGTAGGATCCCTCTATAATACTATTTGATTGAGTTCTCTTACGCGTATAATTTAGGTGTGCCACGTTGTAGAGTCTTAAGTTATAATATGAGTATACAGGGTTTTGGTAGAAAATAGTAGTTACAACCCCTCTCTTTCAAGAGGATTCGCGACATGTCAAGCCTTGGTAAGGTTCTTCGCTTTGCATCGAATTTTTCACACCCCTAGTGTATCGCTAACCATTCACAGCTTTCTAATATATTCAAATATAATCACAATCATAATCACATTACAATATTCACTTTCACACACGGCACGTAGGCCCACATTCAATTACATCACACTCAACATCAAATTTTCATAGAAACCCTGGCATAGTTAAGTCATTCCATCACAATCCATACCCATTGACTCATTTCATCATACACACCATTTGATATTGATCACACTATATTTTACATAAACATTCCATCAAAATCTCACCACAATCAAATTGTTTTCAATAAAACATACATCCTCCTATGTTTCAATCATTCACATTCACAACCATAACCATACAAATGAATTTTAAGTATAAAGAGATAGGGTAGAGTTCCCCTTTACCTCAAATCGAAGACCCAAAGCAATCCAACGATAGAAAATGTCCCCCACATGGATTTTTGTCCTCCAAATGCCCCAAACTCAACCACAACCTTCAATCTTGCTCACAATTGACTTTGGAGGCAGTTTACTCGGTGAAATAGGGTTAGGAGTTGAGAGAATCGAAGAGAGTTTGAAGAGAGGGATGAGAAATGAGCTTCCTAAATCTTAAACCCCTCAAATATCCTTTCTAATCGTGACACCCTCGCTATAGTGAGATATTCTCACTGCGGTGAGTTCCCTCGCTGCAGCAACACCCCTTCTCGCTATAGCGAAAATCCTGCACTCTGATTTTTGCATAATCTCGCTACAGCGAGACCCTCTCACTACAACAAGACTGTACCCATAAATGCACCCCCTATCGTTCTCTCGCTATAGCGAGAAAGCCACAATCTCACTCCCTTCTCTCAGGGCCTTCTTGCTACAACGAGAACACTCTTGTAATACACACTTAACCTTTTTTTATCAGTCCAACATCTCTAATCTCAATGCACAATGAGCATCCACATTTATCACATGTATACACATATATCCACATTATGTATTCACACCACCATCCAATACACATCATCATCACATACTCAGGCACACAAACACGTGACAACTCGTGTGTGTGTGTGTATATATATATATATATATAGTAATTAAAATATTATTACGAAATTTGGGGCATTGCACATATACCATTAACATCTGTTCGGGAGATATTTGGAATAACTGCTTCTATATGATCCATAAAGTATCTACTATTAATTATAATAATAATATAAATTTGTTAAATAAAGTAAAATTCAAATAATTAAATTAAGTATAAGTCAAAATACTTATTAAATATATGGTTGAACTTCTTCACAATTTAATAGGATATGTAAATGTGCAGCAGCTAATTTTTTATCATTTAAATATCGACTCATACAAGTACTAGCTGAATGACTAGAATGATTGAAATTGATAAAAAAAAATGCAATTGATCTTTACCTCCATCATCATTTTAACTAACTTTATTTCTCAATGATTCCACTTGAGATTCTAAATAATATGAACAAAGAGACGTCTCTTGACATATATATGCCTTACAAATGAACCTTCCACGTGCAATTTATTTTTTAACAATTCATTTTAGCTTATATAAATACTTAAAATAACATCATAATATTAATTACTAATTAAAAAAAATTAAAAAATAAATCTACAAAGTTAATTATGTAAATATTTACCTCTCAAATGAATACATCAAATATTAAATAGGACCTCTTACTTTTGCTTCATAAGGCAGGTGAATTAGTAAATGTTCCATCGAGTTAAAGAATCTGAGTGAAAAGATTCATTCCAATTTATATGATGTAATGCTAATATTTTGTTCTATCAACAACAAACCATTAATTCACAATACTATTGAGCATAAATGCTTAAAAATTTACTTAACTCAGCAATAGATTTCCACACTTGATGTGGTAATGCACTAAAAGTAATTTGGTAACAAACATTCTATAAATACATGACAACCATGACTTTTCATTGTTAATAGTTTGTCTTTTCTTATATTTATACATCTATGCAAATTCGAAGCATATCCATTAGGCATTTTCAAGTCACTCACCCATTTACATATAACCCTTCTTTGGTCCTAAGAAAAAATGAATTTTGCTTTAGGCTTAACAATTTTTCCGTAGAAGTTCTTGAAATTCTAATTATTTTTGTCAACAATACTTTTTCAAAGTGATCTTGTCTTTAATGTCTATCATTGTCTTTAAATGAATCATAAATCAGTTGCTAATTTTTAATGAAAAATAGTCGCTAAGTTGGTGATTACATTAATTAATGGCATTTAAATATTTTTTATTTTACTAGTTGAAAAATCAGTCTTTGAATTGGTCATTAATAGTGACTGATAATTCAATTTCTAATTTTCTAAAAAAATTTGTTGCTAATTTGTTGCTAAGTTAGTTTGACATTCTCTAAATTGGTTGTAACACTTCTATTTTTGTTATTTATTAATTTTATATTTTGTGTGCATTATTAATGCATATTTGATAAGTCTGTAATTAGACCCTATTTTACAGCTCATATATTCATATTTGACCTTTATTTTTTTTTGAGTTTTACACTGATTTATATATTAATTGTGCAGTTTGGTATAAAGAGGCCACAAGTAGATGTTGGGTGCATTTTGTGCCCAAATTGATAGAAGATTAGAGTTTCGTAGTAGTCAGCACGCCCAGACCCTTTCAACAAGCACGGGTGCTTCAAGCCCATGCACGGTCTTGCTTAAGGCCTTGCACGGCCGTGCTCATCTGCGAGAAGCCAAATTATCAAGAGTCTTTAGGGTTTTCAAACCCTATTAAAAGGAGATCTTAGGCATTGTAAAGGGGACAATTTTTACATCTAGTCTTTGGCTTTTAGATACACTTCTCGTCTCTTTTCTCTTGCACAGGATCCTTGGCACATGCTTGGCGAGACTTGGAGCTTCAAGCGAACGTACTTGAAGACCGAGAATTCATCTCATTCTCTAGTTTGCTATTTCTTTTAGTTATGGCTTTGTTTATGATTATTTTAGTTCGTTTCTTTAGCATGAGTAACTAAGTCCATAGCTAGGGTTATGGGAACTATTGTTCATGAATTTATGGGGTTTTGACGTTTGAATCTAAATTTGATTTCCGTTTCGTGATTAGATTTTATCCTATTGTGCTTCTTTCTTAATCCTAATTAATTATATCGTCAGGCGACCGTACCTCGGTTAATTAATAGATCTATAGGATAAAACGAGACAAATGATTAGGTGGACCAAACCAATCTTTCTCTTGTAATTGTTATTAAATTAATAAGTTCATAGGTTCCTTAAGCTTCCTCAAATTGATGTCTTGCATGACCATTGGGGATGTTAATTTAGAGAAAAAAATATTAATATTGCATGACCATTGAATATTAATAGTATTCGTATGAATGATTGGTAATCACAAGGAAATCAAATTTAGAGTTAAACAGAAAAATAACATAAAGGATTGAATGAGAAAACCCATATGCCCTAGGTTCCTCTCTGATAAGTTTAACCAAGACGTGCATTGTATTCCTTACTCTTAGTTTTATAATTGATTTTATAAATTTTTGTTTTTAATTAATCTTGTATCTTTGAACCTTAAACAATTGAATTAGGAAATTCTTAGCAATTGGAAATCAATTCTTGTGGGACGATATTTCAGGAACTTAATTTAAGAACCCTTTATTACTTCTCGGTGGGTACACTTGCCCTTTGAACAATATTATTTGAAATTAGAAGAGTTTTAGGTGTGAGTTGCAGGATTTCTTGTTATAGCGAAATATGTCTCGTTGTAGCGAGAAAGAGTGTCCAGAATCAGACTCTCTGATGCTCTCTTGCTATAGCGAGAATCCTTTGTTGTAGCTAGGGATGAAAACAGGCTAGGCCGCCTGACAGGGGCTTGTGGCCTGACCTGACCTTTTTAATAAACAAACCAGGCTCAGGCCTTTTTTAAGACCTGTTTAAGTAAACAAGTCAGGCCTGAGCTGTTTATAAAGCCTATTAAGCCTGACAGATCGGCTTGTATAAATATATATATATATATATATATATATATTATATAATTTAAAAATAGAGCTATCAAAATATATTTAAATAATAAATTTATTTAATAATATATTTTTATATTCTTAATTCTGTTATTATTAAATTAATATATTATGTTATAATTTTATTTATTTATAATTATAATAACTAGAAATTATATTATATTAAAAATTAAAAAGATTTATACATGATTACACTTTTTAAATAATAAATTTATTTAATAATAAATTATTATATTTAAACAATTTAAAAAATAGTTAAGTCTTTGAACAGGAGTAAGACATAATCAAAACTAAACGAAATAAAATTATATTAACATATTTTTTATACTCTTAATTTTATTATTATTAATTTAATTATTTAATTATTATATTAATATATTATGTTATAATTCTTTTTATTTATAATAAATAGAGATTGCTTAAATCTAAATTATATTTTATTTGAAAGTAAAAATTTATTAAAAAAATGATAAAAAAAAAAAATAAAAAACTTATTATAATATATATTAATATATATATATATATATATATATATATATATATAATCAGACTATGTAGCAAATAATATAAATAATATAATTATAAATAAATTATATAATAATATATATTTTTATAACATTCACATGTTTTAATTAAATTATTGGTCAATTTATCAATTTATATGTAATTTATAAGTATGTGTTTTAATTTATTGTATCAGTAATATTTTCTATATTACATTAATATTATAGTGTAGTTAATTTTACATTTATTTGTTAATTTAAAATAAAAAATTAATGAGATAAATAAAATTAAATATTTTGTAATTATTTTTTAATTTAATAGTTATTATTGTTTTCATTTTATATATATATAGTACATTAAGTTTAAATTTTTATATTAAATTTTATTACATATTTTTTAATTAAGATAAAAATTTAGAAATATAAGTTATTTTAATTTAAATATAAATTTTAATAATTCTCCTATGCTCATATGTTATTTTTCTGCATCTATGAATTTTATAATATAAGTATTTATCATCTACAATTTTTATAATGACGATATTTATTTACTTTTTAAAATATAATAATTTTGTTAGCTGATTCAATAAATTTTATAAGTGTTATTTTTTGTAATTATTTTTTTAATTTAATAGTTATTATTATTGTCATTATATATATATATATATATATATATTTTGCAGTAAGTTTAAATTTATTTTTTTTAAAACATATAATTTTCTTTTAATTGATTCAACAAATTGTGTGAATGTTATTTTTTTTTTTATCAATTTTATATATTTACTATAACTTTATTTGTTGAATATAAGATGTCTTTAAATAAACAAAATATGTTTCTAAAATAAAACTAAAATATTTACTATTTATATAATTTTAAAAAATAAATAAAAATAAAAATATAAATTTTATTAATATAAAATATTTATAATTAATACTTAAATAATATTTTAAAAATTATTTATAAAATTATATAAATATTATTATAATTATTTAATAATTATTAAGAACATAAATATAAATTAGAAAAATGTATAAACTAATTTAATAATAAAATATTTATATTTTTATTAATATTAAAATTTTTTTAACAGACTTTGTTAACAGGCTTTAGGCCAGGTCAGGCCACTTAAACAGGCTAAGACAGGCCTAAAATAAAGCCTTTAACAGGTAACAGGTCAGGTTCAGACCTAATAATTATGTTACAGGCCAGGCCTGTTTAGAGTAAAATCTGGCCTGGTCTGACCTGTTTCCATCCCTAGTTGTGGCTAGAATAACAGATAACAAAGGAAAAAATATGTCTGTTTTTTTCGCTACAGCAAGAAAAAGGCTTGTTGTAGCGAGAATGTCACGAGTTGAGGGGTATTTAACGGTTTTTCAAGTTGAGAAACTTGGATTATAAGAGTAGAGCCATGATGACTAATGATAAGAGTAGAGCCATAATGAAAAAATGGAAATGAAATGGGAAATATGAAAAGAGAAATGGAATGAGAAAGGAGTAGTTCAAAGATACACTGAGGGTGTGGAAGATGGAGACAATTTGAGAAACCTTAGAGAAATGAGGGTGGTTGTTCTTCTTGATTTGCGCATAACAACTGAGAGTAAGAATACCACATGCCTCACACTCATTTTCTGACTTAAACTCTTGACCATGCTTTTGCTAAAAAAGGTCGGGTCAGCACACGTTATATCCATATACATGCAACTATCCAACAACTATCTATGCTAAGAAAGACTTCAAGGGATCCCAAGGGCAGTAAAAGTGTGAAATGAGATCTCCGAGTATTAATAGAGAAGAAATGTAATACACTAAATAATTAATGATTGTTGCATATATATGAATATGATTTTATGACATGGTTGATTGTTGTATCGCCTTGCTTGTATTGTGTGACTTAATTGTGGATTTATCCTTGGTAATAAAAATAGAGGTTCATCCTTACATAAATCTTTCAGGAAACCAGGATGATAGCACCTAGAGAGAGAATTAGACTTATCGATAGCTCTGTATAGTGTAGGTTAAATTATGTATTTAATGAATATTAGAAGACTTGTCATTTTAAGTTTGTTGTACACGTGGACAATATACCTAGGAATATTGTTATGATGGAAATGAAATTATACTATAGTATGCCTTTAGATTTTCCTGTAAACAATAGCATCCACTACACCTTATGTATGTACCTTTATCAAGGCATAGTTAGAACTCTGTCAGTTGTGACCTACCTATTCAATTATCACGATCATGATCATCTTGGGAAGCCGACTTGAGTCACCTTCGAGTGAGTTTCGAGTGTGGAAGCTACTGAGGACTCTAGAGATCTCTATCTTGGATTAGATGACGATTTCAATTCCAAAGACCTTGTGGAGATAGAGAGATGGCATGGGAACGACTAGTATCGTCTTCAGTCTTATGGTTGATAGAGTACTCATTAGAACTTGTTATATTTTGTATATTATAAATGTTATAAACGAGTCCTAATGTATTTTAATGTTATATTTTGTAAATATTAACCTCTTGTAAACTTTTGAGAACAATTTATATTAATGTCATTTCACGTTCCTTTCTAACTTTATTAAATTCCCATTGCTTCATTATTTAAATCTTCATAAGTTGAGTAAAGTAAATGAAAGGTTTTATAATCCCTACATTGTATTCGGCTCATAAACAAATTTAATTTAGTTTTTTCTTATTAACTGTGAAATTATTTTCTTATTGCTTGAAATAAAATGAGGATGTTACATCGATCATTAATAGTGACTGATAAATTGGTCTCTAATTTTCTAAGAAAACGGTATCTACTTCATTTGCTAAAAGACAAAACATAATTTGCTAAACAAATAATGTATTTAGTCTCTAAATTAGTCAATATACTAACAAAAAAATATTTAATCAGTAAATGATGATTTTCTTGTATTAAGAAAGAAAAAAAGTGATATAGCTCTTTTGTTTGCCCATGGATAGCCTACTTTTAGCAAGAAAAATTGGAAAATCACAAAGAGTACATTTAATACTTCTTATAAATATCGAGGTTCAAGAAAATCAGTTAAGGGTCACCACCACAATGCAGGAGCTCCTAAGCTAGTTGTCTTTAAGAAGAACTTTTGGAGATTTTGGTGCAAGGTAAAAGGACATAAGGAAGCAAATTGTAAGACTTTGTTAGAAAACAAACAGAAACTTAAAGGTAATCACTTAGCCTTTGTTCATCATGAACCAGTATAGTTGATTCTTGGTGTGTTGATAGTGGTTTTAATTACAACTTACATTGTTGTGTCTTTACAAGGATTCAAAAATTTGAGAGAGTCTAATCTGAGAGAAAGAAAGCTAAGGGTAGAAAATGATCTTGAAGTCCTTATAAAGAAAGTGAGAGACATCAACCTAGTTTTAGGATTAGAATTTGAATTGATTTTTAAGCATATTTTTTTGTGTACCTGATCACGAGTGTCGCCCTTGGACAAATTAATAAAAATTGAATTGCATAAAAAATATGTAGTAAGTGGTGCAATCCGAGTTGTCTCCCAACGATGATAACGTTATACGATTATAAAATTTTTAGAGGAGGTTTGATTTATAGAATAACTAATTAGAATCAAAAGTTAAAAATAATTAAAAACTCTAATCCAAGAATTTAGAAGAACTACGATCACTCTATCACCAGATTCCAAGAAGATGCATCAACCAACAAATTAGTGATTAACATTAAATTTGAATGAAACCTCAAAAGTATTCACACGAGAACCCTCATGCATTCGATTAACACACAATTCGCTCAAAGTTCAGAAACCTCTAGAACCTAATCGATTTGTGTTAATTTAATTCACCAATGCCATTAATCTTAGATCTCAAACCTGAAAATCTAATTCACACTCCTTCAAGAATTAATTACATACATAAACCGAATAATATGTAATCAAACAGCTGCACAATTATCAATCCAAATGAAGGACTTCAATTCGAAATCATAATTAGCAAAAGAAGAAAGAAGGAAGAGATGAAACCGAATTTGCTGTTGAATAAATTGCAAAACCGATCCTCAAGAGTGTCTCAGCCCTCTTTCAATCCTTGGACTAGATGGAAATCTAAGCCTTCATGGATGGAGGGAAACAAGTCGTAAAAGGGGAGAAAAAAAAATGAAAAAGAGAAGAGAAGAGAGAAGAAGACGAGCCAAAAAAATTAAATTCAAAATTTAAAAATTCTGTTCGTCACTTTGTTCCATTTTTTCTGCTATAAAAACGGCCTCCTTTTGGTTCATGGCCTAAAGGACAATTGTAGCCTTGGATGTTAGCTTCAAAACGCCACTGGAATGGGCTTAAACGGATATCTGTGGACTGAGATATGGCCCAAATACTGCACCTTGCTCAGAATCCGCGACTGCAGCGTTTTGACTTTTTCCAGGCCTAGTTTCAGCTTCTTATCATCAGAATTGGTTTCTGAGCTCTTCATAAGAATTGTGCGACTTTCTCTAAGCTTTCCTACAAATCAAGAACCAAAATGAAATGAGTTCTACAACTCGAGATATGTTCCAGAAACTAAAATAGTATCAGAATTTACCAAATACTGGAAAAATTAAATAAAGCCCAAATAAAATTCAAACATCATAAAATGATCCAATTCAAACCAATTAGGCACAAAAGAGGATTAATGAGCTAGGAATGAGAGGAAATAAGGTTATAAAAATTCAATTGATTAATACCTACTTTTAGGAGAAATTTGATTTCTATTTCTTACTTAGATAGACTTGGTTTTAGTTTCATTTTTGGTGATAGGAAAATAAATATGGTGTTCAACTCCCAAATTATTGGTTATGGATCTATATTCATTGAGAATTATGTTGTTAAAAAGTTTGAAATTGAGGAGAATTCCTTGATGTTGTGACAAAAACGCTTAGGTCATATCTCTAAGGAAAAAGTTGAGAGGTTGACAAGGAAAAATATTTTACCCTCATTGAATTTTAATGATTTTGGTACTTGTGTGAATTATATTAAGGGAAAGTTTACCAAGACCAAAAGGAGAGGTACAATTAGAAGTGTAAATATCTTAGAAATATTAGTGACTCTCTAACTTGTACAAATTGTGGTAATAAGTATTTCATTACATTAATTGATGATTTTTTTTATATGGATATTTTTATTGAATTAAAGAAAATATATGAAGCACTTGAAAAAATTCAAAACTCTTAAAAAGTGAAGTGAAAAAAGTACTCAAAGATATGATGAAAAGCATGATAGTGGATGTAATTTGGTAGAATATTTGTGGGTGAAGTCTTGAAAATAACTCTTTACATTGTTAACAAAGTTCTTAGTAAATTTGTCGCTAAAACCTTTTTTGAACTTTTGATTGGAAGAAAACCTAGCTTGAACCATCTTTGTTTTTTCATTAGGTACCCAGATTAAGGTAAAGGATACGTGTTCTTCTGTTCTGTTAAGAAAAGGAAAGTAGTATAGTTCATTAAGGCTAAGTTTTTAGAGTTTGATGTGGCATATCTTAGTATGTCATTCAATAAGATTTATGTCTTACCGCATAAGATTGCAACTTTGTCTCACAACCTATTTAGCCAATTGCATAGATTCCGTTGAGAAGTTCATCTAGAGACAAATGACTTGTTATTGGTGATGACTTTATAGTTTATCTCAGTAAGGATGCATATGACATTGGAGACATTATTGATCCAAAGAACTTTCAAAAAGTTGTATAATGCTCACAATTTGAAATGTAGAAGCATGTGATCAATGAGGAAATGCAGTTCGTGTTAGTTAATGTTGTATGGAAGCTTGTTGAGTGCCTAAAAATTGAAGGCAATTGGTTGTAAATGGGTTTTTAAAACAAAGGGCTCAAAAGGTAATATTGTGAGATTTACTCAAAAGGTAATATTGTGAGATTTAAAGTCAGATAGTAACAAAGAGTTTCACATAGAAGAAAGACATTAATTTTAATGAGACTTTTTCACGTGTTTCAACAATGGATTCTTTTAAGATGATCATGACACTAGTTGCTCCCTTTGACTTAGAGTTATATCAAATAGATGTGAAGACTACTTTTCTGAACGGTGAGTTGAGTGAGATAGTATAGATGTAGCAACTCGAGAGTTTCTACGTTGATAGTAATAAGGATATGATTTGCAAAATAAGAGGATCAATTTATGGCTTGAAATATGCTTCTAAACAGTGGTACTTGAAATTTGATAAAGTGGTGACTTCTATAAGGTTGAGAAGAATAAAGTTGATTAGTGTATATATCTCAAGGATAGTTTTTGTATTGTATAAGGATGATATATTGTTAGCTTCTATTTACCTTGGCATATTACATGAAACAAATCATATGTTAACCAAATCTTTTGACATGAAGGATCTTGGTGAAGATTCCTTTGTGTTAGGGATTGAAATTCATAGAGATAGATCACATCCTTCGCTTGAGTTATCTCAAAAAGCTTATATTAATAGAGTTTTGGAGAGATTCAATATGAAGAATTGTAAACCCAAAGATGTTCTAGTTGTCAAAGGTAATAAGTTTAACAAAGATCAATATCCTAAGAATAAGATTAAGCAAGCAGAAATGAACAACAAACCTTTTGGAATTATTTTGGGGAGCCTCATGTATGCTCAAGTATGCACTATACATAACATTGCTTTCATAGTTGAAATTTTGGATAGATACTAGTCAAATCCTATGAATGATCATTGGATAACTGCTAAGAAAGCAATGAGGCATTTACAGAAGACCAAAGAGCACATGTTTGTGTATAGGAGAGTTGATAACTTGGATATTGTGGAGTACACTGATTTAAATATTGGTGGGTACCCTAATGATAGAAAATCGACTTCAAGATACATATTTATACTGGTTAGAGGTGTCATATCTTAGAAAAGGAAGAAATAAACTCTTGTTGTATCTTCTACTATACAAACATAGTTCATTACTTATTTTGCTATTACTACTCATGTTTGATTAAAGAAATCAGTGACAGGACTTCGTATTGGGGACTTCATTGCTTGGCTATTGAAGATTTTATGTGATAATAGTGTTGTAGTGTTTTATATAAGGAATAAAAAGATTTCTAATGGATCTAAGCATTTGAAATTAAAATATTTGACTATTAGAAATCTTGTGAATGACATATCTGAAACAGTATATCATATTGACATGTTGGTTGATCCCCTAACCAAGGGACTTTGGCTCATTGTCTTCAAAACACATATTGACATGTACTCTTTATTTTTAGCAATTGATAATACGTCCTTTCTCTCTCTCTCTCTCTCTCTCTCTCTCTCACACACACACACACACACACACACACATATATATATATATATATATTTGTATATCTATGCATATTTATTATCTCAGTTGTCAAATTTAAAACTCAGTGTTATTAGAGTCATTGCGCCTGTGACTAACACTATATTGGAGTTTAGACATAGTTGTAATTTTGAATTTAGTGTTGTAGGGATCACTATGTTAGTAGTCAATGCCATTTGGAATTGAGGTATCACAATAAAATTTTGAGTTCGGTGTTATTAAGACTGCTATGTCGGTGATCAATGCCATTTGGAGCTGAGACATGATGGTTTTTTAAAAGATCATGTAATTTCTTTAGCTTTAAGGCATTTGAGAGAAATTGTAAGAAGTGATAAAGAAAATGATGACTTGACTTTTGAATTATTTTGGGATGTCATTTCTTACTACACTCTACACTAATGACTAGTCGATAAATTTAGTAATATTTGTAATTATAGAAAGTCCTATATCAATAAAGGACATAATGTCTGCATGATTCAATATTATTTGACTTTGATTAAATAAAATTGTCTTCAAATATTGTATCATGGATCATGTGTTTTTTAAAATATGGCCACATTATAAAATTAGTAATTAGTTTGAAATTTTTTTTGAAAACTACTTTTATTATATTTTATTTTAATTAAAATTATGCAATTGATTTTGTCCAAGTGCAAGAACGTTAGAATTATCTAATAATTCTTTGTGGACTATATCAATTGTTATTTTATTTTTAATAAAAACAAGCTAATTGATGGTGCGGATGAGATGCATAAGTAAGTCTAATAATTAATTTAAGTAATCTATTTGTTTAAGTTTGGATATTTAGTGTGGATTAAAGTGTAGGTCTTAACCCAAAAATATGAAAGGAAACTATAATTAGTACTTTATATATTTGTCTATGCACAACCATATGATCACATGAGTTATTACACAACTTATAGGGATGAGAATGGGTCAGGCTGCCCATCCAGGGCCTATGGCCTAACCTATTTAAGACCTAACTTGACTTGACTTGTTTATTAAAAATGTTAAGCTTAGACTTTTGAAAAGACCTATTTAAATAAAGAGGTCAGACTTAAGCTTTAAAAAAGAACCTTTGAGACATATTGGGCTGACCTAATTAAATAATTATATTATTTTATAATTTTTATTTGTTTATAACAATTTAATATAAATATAATTGTAAAAAAATTATATATACATATATAATATGTAATGTATAACATAATTTAGTATTTATACTTTAATAATATAATAATTATAATTATATTATTAGAGTATCAATTAAAACTTTGTCTGATTTCTAAAATATCTCAATCCATTATTAGAATTTATTCTTTCTTAATTCCTATTCTAGTCTTTTTAATACAAATACTTTTCAACTTCTTAACCCTAGTATAATTTTTTAAAGTCATGATTGCATAAACCAAAAATAAAAGTTATTTTTGACAATTGTTTGTTGGGTTCTACGTTTTAGTCTCACTTTTGATTTTTCTTTTGTAATAAATATCATAATTATTATCTTTGTATTTGAGATTACATAATATAGACATATTACCTGTTATTATCTTTTAGATTATTTGACATATAAAATTTTGTAGAGTTATTAAATATGGTTATGTTGAGATACGATATATGTGAAGCCATTTATATATATATATTTGCTAAACATAATATTTAAATATAATTACTTATCATATATTTTCTATTTTATTAGTAATAGGCCTTTTTACTTGCTTAGGCTATTAGCTACTAGCTCATTAAATTTAAATATAGTATTATAGAAATGTCTTAATGTTAAATAGGCTATTAAATTAAGTTAGACTTCTAAAGAGGCTACACCAAAACTAAAAATTTGACTTATGTCAAATCACTCTAATTTTATGTAGTATGAAATACTCGTTTAGTCTTAAGCCTCATCACCCAGTCCATTCCCATTCTTAAATACTTACCACATAAAAAATTGTAACTTGGGATTGTAATTTATGTCATTTATTACACAATTCAAAGCTTCAATATCTTTATTCTGAGTCATGTCTTCAACTATTGAAATTAAAACTACATTATAATTATCTTTAGTATTTTAATTTTATAAAATCTCATTTAATAATTATTTACTTGCAGCTACTAATATTTTTCTTTTCACGTATCTATTGTTGTATAGATGATAAGATAATATCCGGATATCGTCGCTGAAATTTCATAAAATAAAATAAGCAAAAAAAGATGTTAGATAGTGTATGAGGTGATAGTTACCTGTCGTGCATAGAATAATAAATCTTGGGCGTCTGCGAAGTATTAAAAAGAATAAGTACATGAGGTGAGATCGTGACCATTATCTAAAGTTGACAAATATAAATAAATTATCATCTTGCTTTTTTTAGATTGAGTTAAGTTATTAATTAATTACTCAATTATTTTCCCCTCCATCACAATCACAGGAGCGGATCGGTGTTAGTGCAATGTATTGGCTTTTCTTCTATGACATGACACTTGCAAAACGACACCTGTGAAGTTGGCTATATTGAGAAAAGCAAAGCCTCCATTGTTCGGAAATCAAACCTGGCGACTCAAAATGAAAAATTAGCTAATGAACCTTACATGCCAACTTGCTCTTCTTCAACATGGAAACATTGCCGGAGGATTGTGTTTCAAAGATTCTCTCCTACACATCTCCACCAGACGCATGTAGATTCTCAATCGTCTCTTCAACCATGCGCTCAGCCGCTGACTCGGACCTTCTCTGGCGTACCTTCTTTCCCTCTGATTATCGCCACATTGTCTCAAGGGCCCTCAATCCCCTCACCCTCAATTCCTCTTCATACAAACACCTCTTCCACGCTCTTTCCTGTCCACTTCTCCTAGACAATGGCCACATCGTATGCTGCTATATTAAATTTTATATTTTCATTAAAATTATTATTTTTTATTTTTGTTCTGTCGAGTAATTTATGATTTGTTGTGTTGTGTTGTGTTCGTTTCATGCTTGGAGAGCTTCAAATTGGACAAGTCTTCGGGTAAAAAATCGTATATCCTATCTGCGAGGGCTCTGTCGATCACGTGGAGCGATGAGCCGTTGTATTGGACCTGGAAATCAATGCCTGAATCAAGGTAAACTCGCTTGACTTCTAGTGTCGACCATATCAACGGTGAATTTTTTTAACAAGTTGAGTAATTTGAAGAGAATGATTTTGCAGGTTCACAGAGGTGGCTGAGCTGAGGACATTGAATTGGTTAGAAATAAAAGGGAAAATTGGGAGCGGGATTCTAACGCCAAACACGTCCTACGGAGTTTATCTGATAATGAAAATTTCGCACCGCGAGTATGGGCTTGATTGTGCGGCGTGGGAGTTGTCAGTTGCAGTGGGGAACAAAGCGGAAAGTGGAAGGGCATATTTGTGGCAGAAAGAGGAGAAGAAGAATGAGAAGGATGAGGGAATTGGAATTGCATCAAAAAGAGATGATGGGTGGATGGAAATTGAGGTTGGTGAGTTCTTCAATGGCGAAGCTGAGGAAGAAGTTAAGATGAGTGTGATGGAGGTGAGTTATCACCTGAAGGCAGGACTCATCGTCGAAGGCTTTGAAGTAAGACCCCTACCAGTTTGACTAAGGAAATGTTTGGCATTGAAAAATACGTTTTAAAAATCTCTAAATATCATATTCAAATGAAGGTAGATTTGTGCTCTTTTAAACATGAATCATCCTATGTTTTTTAAAGTTTTCATTTTTAGCGTTAAATATTATTTAACGTGATTTTAGAATATTTTCAAACAACTTTCAAAGTAAGTAATCAAAAAGTTATCTTCTGTGTAAGTTGTATGTATAAATATCTTTTCTTTTCTCCCTAATTTTTTTTTATTTCTTCAAATAATTTGTTAATCCTCAGTGATATAAATTAACACGATATATCAAATTCATTTTGTATATTAGGGCTGTTTCAGTCTCAAAATACGTAAAATTCTTAATTTAGGTCTTAAAAAGTTTTTTTATTTATTTGTTTATAAACATTAACTCAAATGAGTAGTAAATTTTTCAAAAAACAAATCTTAAAAAATCCTGAAAACAAATATATAAGAAGAAAAGAATATGACAACTTCATAAACTTCATAAATATTTTTATTATTTTTAAAAGTATATATTATTTATGAAATGATATTAAATAATTCCAATAATTAATGTTTAAATGAAATATATTAGAAAAACTAAATTAATAAAATCCTACATAAAATCAACGAAATATTAACAAATTAAAATGAATTGCTTTATTAATGATTAAAAAATAATTATATGATTTAATAAAATAATGTTTATCTCAAAAATGTGAAAAATACATTAAAAATAATAATTATTAAATTATTTTTATTAATTTAAATATTTTTTTGGTTAAAGAATTATGTCTTATTTAAAACTCACTTTGAACCTTGGACTGGGCTATCTTGATTTCATCAAACTGATATTATATAAAAAAAATATTTTAAATACGGGTTAATTTTGGTAAACAGTAATTTACATTTTACTCATTTGTTTTCATTAGTTACTTATTACCCATCAATAAAGATTGGATTGCGCCAATCAAACTCTCCTTTAATTTTTAACATTAAAGCCATTTTTAAAAGCATATTAAGAATCCAGTTATTTTATAATTGGATAAAAATGAAATTGATAAAATTGATTTTAAATAATATAATTGAAACGTGTGACTAAATTAATTGGAATTACAATTTTTATATTAAAATATGTATCATAATATTGGAAATTAATTTTAAATGATAACCAAACAAAATTTTTAAATGAAACACATTTAAAACAAAAAATGAAACACATATTTGATTATTTTTAAATAAAAATAAAAAACAAGTCATTAGATTATTAATGTGGGTGTTTAGACTAACTGAAAAAAATATTTTAACAATTAATTATATCTATAACAGAATATACAAAATAATTTTATGTTTAAAAATGTTAGATGAGAAGTAACTTTAAAATAAAATATTATATTTATTTTATATAAAAACTCATTTTAGAAAAAATTACAAAAAAAATAATGTATGATAATTAGTTTTATATTTAAAAATTAATTATTAAAATAAAATAATTAACTATAAAAATATTTTTAATTATAAATGCTAAAAAAATTTATTTAACTAAAATATTTATAATAATTAATTAAAAATTATAATTTAATATTTTATAATCATCAAATAAATTTGAATGATAATTCTTATATGTCATTTCAAATAATTAACTAAAATAATATATCCCAATTCCAAACTTTAAAGTGTTAAATAATAATAAGGAAACAAATGTATGGTCTTTATGTGATAAGGATCCCTTGTAAAAAATAATTAAATTAATAAATATAAATATTTTAATACAATGGTAGAATTATGGCTTTTTTTTATATATATATGGGATTATATATTTATAATTATCAACATTTTAAAATAAAATACAGGAATATGGAAACTATATAAAATCACCGATGACATTTTTTTTTAATGTTAGTTAGTAGGGTAGTTAAATAGAAAAAATCGTGAATAATGACAAATGGTTGCGATATAGATTGTATTATAAAAAAATTTCTATTGATACTTTTTGAATTTTAAGTTATATTGAATTGTTGTTATCCAGATTGTATTATAAAAATTATATTTGATATATAAACAATATCAAATGTTATATTATAATAAATTTAACAAGATATTATGGGATATCTCATGGATTTTTATCTATAATATTTCTAAGACGTGTAAATGGAGTGTTATATAAATATTGTAGGTGTTTGCATATGAAACAATTGAAAATATTTGTTTACCGAGAATTAGAGTCAACCAATCTTATCAAAGCAGCCTAATTCACCTCGTTTTTAAAAGTGAACTAGATTTTTTAGTCTGACTCATAAATGTGTGCCAACAAACTAGTCTGTTCTGTTTTGCCATTAACCCACATTTGACGAGTTAAAATGGAATATGTTAGACACACTATTAAGTGCAAAACCTCTGGTCGATCTACCATTTTAAGGGATTCGGATCCTCTACACTTTTTGAGGGAACTGCAGCCTGCAGTTTAATTTAGTAAAAATATAATTTTTATTTAAGTTAAAAAATTTGTTTAAGCCAAAATTATGAAAAAGTTTAAAACTTCATCTTCTTCCTCTTTAAACTATAGAAAAAATATTTGTATAAGATCATGTAGTCACGCTTTATAGTTATAATACAAAAGCTTAAGTGTTTTAAAACATATAATAATACAACTATTTTTCAACTAATTTCGCAAAGTTATCATTTCTATAATTCTTATCATCATTCTCAACAATTTAACTTAATTCTAAATAGTTCTACCTCACTAATGTTTAACACAAGTAGCACACTAGACAATACATTTGAAATATTTGGTGGAATAAAATATGTAAGAGTATTTGGTAACTAGGTAGTCATTGGTGAGAAACAAAAGTTCATCAAAATTTCTGCAGTTTAGAGAGAAAGAAGATGTTTTAAAATTTTTCGCAATATTGCCTTTAGCAAAAATCATTTTTTTGTTAAATTTTCTTAAGAGAATTTTTTTGGATGAAGCCAAAATTACTTTTGCTAAATTCGCTTAAGCAAATTTTGTTTCGCTTAAGAGAATTTAAACTACATGCTGGAGTTCCCTCAAAAACTGCAGAAGATCCATATCCCATTATAAGTGAGTTATGCAAGTCAACCCATCGAGCTTAACCCAAATTGATATGTTTAAAACCAACCACAATGACTGAAATCACATCACAATTTAGCCCCTTGTAAAGAGAAGCAAGACATGTTGAATGTCATATATAAAGTCTAATTTCATTTACATTTGTCAACAAATACAATAATTTTTCATATACTATTGAATTGTTCTTATTCGGCATTATATTATGTTCCAACAAAAAAATACATATCCACGAATTACTGTATTATTCTAATGTTGAAATTAGTAAGAAGTCGACTGAAATAATGTGTTAATTACTTTAATTTTATTTTTGACCCTACAATATTATTTGATCCTAGTTAGTAGCCTAATAACTCTTTACTTATATTGTAGAGTACTACAATCCAAGCAATATAACAACATCTTTTAGTATGATTATGCATTTTTCAGGAGAATGATGAAATATGTCGTTTAACTTATATTATTTAATAAGTGCATTAATAAGGGGTTTGTTTATTTAAATCTGGCATATCTGAGTAATATGATTAAGTCAATATACTATAAAACGTCATATAATTTAGTTATAGGTGACATAATTGATTAATAATCAAGTTGTAATTGTCTTATTACCTATTACTAGTAATAAACAAAAAAAATAATTAATCGCTAAAAATTTAAGGCAAATACTAATAAATATTTAAAAATACAAATTAAGAATTAAAAAATATTTTAAATTTATATTATAAAAATACTTAATGACAAAAAAAACGTTTATAATATTTTTTAAAATACTCCATTACAACAGCTATATACCAATTTCAAATAAATTTGAGATAATAATTATGTAAAATTTACAATTAATATTTTATATTTAATATTTAATTATTACAACATATCATTTTTATCTTTTTTACGTACCTAAAAGAAACTTATAATTTTTTATTAATTTGTTTTTAATATATTTTATAATATTAAAAATAGATATTTAAGACAAATAATAATACATATTTTAAGAATACTAATTAAAAAATAAAAAAAATTCTTTTAGTTATTTAATATTATAAAATTACATAATAACAGAGAAAAACTCTTAGCAATAATTGTTTTAACATATATACTCCATTATAATTACTATATATCTAATTTACCAAATTTAAGTATTAATAGTTTATTAATATAAAATTTAACATATTAAAAATTATTTTTTATGATAAATTTAGTATCAATAATAACATCAAAACTATTATATAAAAAAATAATAATTCTTTTATAGTTAGAATAACTTACACTGTAATTATGAATTTATTTTGAAATATTTCTATGTGAATTCATGATTGAATCACGAGGATTATTAATTCAAATATAAAATTTAAGGGTTATAATAACATTAATATGACATTTTTTGTAATTTGACATGAATATGAGCTTTGAAAAATTGTTAGTAGTAAGTTCTAGGGTTCTGCTATCTTTAATCTTACAATTTGTTATGAACAATGAAGTTTTTACATAAATATAGGCTTTTGAAAAATTATCAGTGGCAAGTTTTAGAGGTTTGTCATCTTTCAGTACTGTAATTTGGAATGGTGAACAACATATTTATAGAATAAAATATTGTTAATGGTAATTTTTGGAGAAATCTTTGCCATTATCAGTTACAATTGAACGAGGAAGGAGCTTTAGTAGCGAGAAAAAGTCGTTGGTAGTGATTTTTGGAGCTATATAATGATCTTTTCAGCAACAAACTCATGCTTAGAGAGAAAGTTGAAGAGAGAAACCACATGGATGAGTGAATTTGAGAAGAAGAGTGAAAAAAAAAGAAAAAGAAAGTGAAAAAAAAAAATCATAAAACTATTTAGTTTAAATTTTTTAAAATATTATGATTAACATATTTTTTCAATATGACTCGTGATACAACTATAGATTCGCAAAAGTACATTTTGAAACTAGTACGAGCTCAAAGTGTAAGTAATTTTTATGATATATGTTATTAAAAATGTAATTTTGTAATTGATGTAAGTTATTAATAATTTTAGTTAGTAATAAATTATTGGAGTGGTAAATTATTTTTTAATAGTTAGTAATTATTATTGAATAATTTATTTGATCAGTTATGAAAATAAAAAGGTATAATATATTTATAAATTTTTTTTACAAAGATCAGTGTTATAAATATTAATAATAAGATTTTTTCTGATTTTTTTAATTAATGTTATTAAAATGCATTTTTGCTAAATTTATTCGATATTAAAGTTATGAACAAGAATTAAATATTAGTATTTTACTACTAATTGCAATTAATAGTGAGAAATAAATAAATAATTTAGGTTTAAATACCTTTTAATTACCTCCAAATAAGGCTTATTTCATAAAACTACCTTAGAATTTTTTTTTTCATTTTAATGTCTAACTATTTTTTTTAATTTTATACTCGATATTAACCTCCATCAGATAAATGATGACGTGGCTAACAGTTTGCCATGTCAGCGTTGATCTCTCTCACCCGCCTCATCATGAAACCACAACGTCATAATTCCACATTAGTATTAGAGAATATGTATTGTTAATCTTAGGTTACGAAGAGCACCCTGTGAGGATATGATGGAAATTTGGTCCTTCTGACTTCAAGGAAATCAATTGTGATAGTGTAACCCTAGACATGACTAATTTTGTCATGTGCAACAGTGTTGAGGTTAAAATATATGCTGTTTGTGAAGGAGGCAACGATGGTGTTGTTGGAGACAATTTTTCCAGTAGTGAGGAGGAATCTCTAAACAAAATTCATTTAGATGAAAGTGAGGAAGATAGGACTGGTGACATGGATGATGGATTTGACAGAGACGTTGCAGAATTTAGGCGAGTAAAAGGCATAAGGAAGAAGTCATTTGTAAAGAAAGTGAATGAAGATATTGAGGTTGAGGAGGTAGATATTGCTCAGAGTGTTCATCAGCTTGACAAAGTCAATATTCGTGTAGAGGTTGTCTAGATTTTTGGGGATGAAGATTCTATTGAAAAGTCGACCCTTGAAAGAGACTTACCAAGTGTGCTTTAGAGTGATGGTCAGTCTAGAAGAAGGGTGGTTATTGGTGGTAGTGTTGCAGGTGTTGGGGGTGGGGATGCTGCTGTTGGGAGTGAGAATGCTAATGTTGGGGGTGGTAATGGTGGTGTTGGGGGTAGGGATGAAGCACATCATCAAAATTAGAGATGTACACGGTCAAAGTACATGACCGTGTACATGCGCGTATACTTTTCAGAAAAGTTGTGAACGGTAAATATTAGAGACCAGAGATGTACACGGTCAAAGTATATGGTCATATACATTGGGCGTGTACTTTTAATGGTGAGGTGGATGAGGTTAAAATTTAAAAATGTTGATGTCGAATCCTGACGTGGTGGTTTAACGGTGAGGTATATGAGAGAGATCGATGGTGACGTAACAAATTGTAAGCCATGTCACCATTTAATGACGAAGGTTAACGTCAGGTATAAAATTAAAAAAAAATTAGTTATGCATTAAAATGAAAAAAAATCTGAGGTAATTTTTTGAAATAAGCCCTATTTAAAAGTAGTTAAAAGGTATTTAAACCAATAATTAAGTTTAAGTAAAACAAAGGTTTTTTTTTTAATATTTGAACAAATAAATTTATTATGATGTTAATAATTATTAATAATTTTTTTACATAATTATTAAATACATTATTTAAATACCATAATTGGGATACATATAACTAATAATATAATATTAATAGTTATAATTTAATATTTTAATAGTAATATTATTATTAATTTAAATATTATTAAAATATTCTTTTAAAATATGATTAAATAATATATTAAAATAATAATAATTGAAATAATGTGCTTAGTGATTAATCAATTCTTTTATTTCAGGTACTACTATGATCTCGTTACTTAGCAATAACGCTGTTTAGGTCTGAAATATTTGGCATTTTACAAAATGTTGGACTGTATATTATTGCATAAATATGTCAAATGCATATAAATGGTAAGTTTGTAAATGCACTTGTTGAACGTTGGAGGCTAGAAACACATAGATAAAGCATTTTAATCACAATCGCAATACACAATTATGATATTAGAGAGAAAAAGAGAATAAACTCGAAGCAATTTAGTGCAGAACTCAAGTCAAAATTACAGCATTTGGATTCTGCAGATTAAGTGAGAGGTTTAGCCTTCTATCGAAGCACTTAACCCACACAAGAATGAGAAAAGAACGAGAGAGTTCAAGAGAAAGTAAAAATAAGGATTCTTATTTCGGCTAAGTCTCAAAATCTCAAAGTGTTTTTATCACATATACCCTAAATCAGAATCTTATTAGTCTATTTATAAGCTTTGATTAGGGTAAATTAAATGGCCAAAATGTGGACCTTAATTATAACTACAAGCCCAAATACAATTATCTAATAACAAAGGGTCCAAATGCAATATCGCAACAATATTCAGTAAATCTGCTTCAATTTCAAAAAATCATAAAAAATTGAAATCAACTCTAAATCTAGTTATCCATATATGCATTTTGAAGCCTTGGACGTGTAGAATCCAATGAAACTAAAATCAGCCAAAAATGATATCTATAGAAAAAGTTATGGCCGAAAGAGTAGTCAGAGGTCAGAATTACTAAAAAATATGAAATTAAAGCATTTATTTGTAATAGACCCAATTTATTCCAATAAGTAGAAAATGGTAAAAATTCTAAAAACAAAGCACATTAAAATTATTTATAAACCAAAATAAAAATAAAAATATAAACCTAAATATGTCACATCAATGGATTTTTAATACTAGCCTACCCCATTAATTACATCTTTTTTTTTACCAATCATAATATATTCATCCCTGACCCCTAGAATACACTTCTCTCAACCCCTTCATTCTCGAAATAGAGTTCAAAAATTTACCCTTTCCATTAGTGCCTAAGAAACACACGTGAGAATTCTAAGAGACAAAGACCATAATTCACTTATTTCATCCTAGGTATCGTATTAATGACTTTTAATACTTCCATAAAGAAGGCACCTCCATTATGTGGCTGTTTTACTTTTACATGGCCCCTGCCTTTCCAGAGTACACTGGGCGTCATCTTTTCATCTCCCCATACATAATTATCCTCTAATTAATCTTCCTTACAACACACTTTGTTCATTATCCCATTAAAATCTCTACCCATTATTACTCATCTATTGCATTAACTTTTGAGCTAGACTCGAGAGAGAAGGGCATGATTATTCTCTATTAATTAAGTGTAGTTATAACCAACCGCTTGCATTTAAAGTCTCAGGGAATGCCCAATGTGTAGTGACCAATCCACTTCCATAGGTTTCTTCATTAATACCACATTCGATTATTATCCTTCTTCTTAACTGGACCTGGTATTAAATCCTCGAGAAGCATTTAAATGATTAAAATTCTTATATGGCATTAATGGTCTTAGTAAAGTGCAAAAGGCTTAGGGCTTGTAGTGGAAGATGAAGTGGCATGAGAGACTAAAAACGCATTTAATGAAGGGTTAGGTGGTCGTTCCTTGTATTGACACGTGATTATTGAAAGGGGGCTAATGCCTGATGCAAGAAAGTGAAGTGGCAAGAATTAAGTGTAGTGGCCTCTCTATTTACTTACGCATATATATGTATATATAAAGGAACTCGACCCTTTTTGCTATCCTTTCCATCCTCTAAAAAGAAAAAGGAAAACACTACTCGTAAGGGACGCCGAAGAGGACGAAGGACTTGAATGCCACTTTTTCACCTTGACCTTCCGTCGATGCTCTCGCTCAAGCTCGTCACCTTCTATCCTCCAAGCTAGCAACCACAAACTGTTCGCCCAATACCTTGTCTCAAAGGCAAAATTTCTACATTATTTTCTTCTTTTCATATGATCAAACTAAGGTAATGGGGTCCACGTGTTTGTGCTGGAATGTGTATAACTATTGTTCATAATTCTAAACACTAGCAGGTGTACTAGGAATTGTAGCAAGTAATGAGTAAATTGAAGATCCAAGTATCGTCTCCACAGAAAATTAGGAATTCAATTACCAATTCACAAAGCAAATACTAGTTGAGTCATACAAATTTGGAAAGGATGTAACATATAAAAGCAATGAACCAGAACAATACAAAGAATTAAACTTACAGTAAAAACAGAATATGAAAGTGATAACCATGTCGCAATGGTATCAAACAAACTAGATTTTCTTAAAAAAATTTCAATACAAGGAGTAAACCTAGGTCATCTCACAAGGACATAAGATACATTCTGTTTCTGGTTCCATCATGTGATTTCAGATTAGCTTAGAGAAGGATTGTTTTGAATTAAATTGTAAACAACAGAAACGAAAAGAACAAGGAATAATTATAGCGAAACGAAATATGAAATTTAACCAAATCAAGATCTCAATCATTACAACGCAATTCTCATTGTTACACGAATATAATTCCAACGAATTTTCAATCAACACTAATTCAATACGACATTAATAACCCAAAATCTAAATCTAGATTATGAATTTCATCAAAACAAGAACTGCAATCGCAAATCCAATGCTCTAACAAAATTCAGAACAATTGATTTATTGAATTAGGTGAATTCATTTATTTCAAATCTGAAATTCTCATTCTCTGTTTAGAATGCCAACGAAAAATTAATATCATGAAAAACGTAATTATCCTAATCAGAAAAGAGGAGAAAAAGCGCGAATTCAATAGAACCTAACTCGAAACTCAAACGCAATGTTGTTCTTAAAACCTTGAACCGATTGATGGATTAGCCTTGCTTCATGATCATGTTTGCTTCGGCCAAAACCAGAAAATATGAAAAGATGGAAGGTAGAGAGACGAAAATAAAGGAAAGAATTTAAAATAAAGACTTGTAATTCTAAAAAAATTGCGGGAAAAGAAAAACAAGGATTCGTACATAGAGTCATAACCTCTATTTAAAGATAAAATAATTGGGCTTAATTAAGGCCCAACTCCCTAATGAGTTTCCTAAACACCTAACTAAGTAAAAGACATAATAATTGGGCTTAATTAAGACCCAACTCCCTAACTAAGTAAAATCAACAATACAATCAAATTCTAAAAATTTTAGTGCAGGGCCGCAACATTGTGACGCAATTTTGGACTTGAAGATGCTCGAACTGGGCTTTTCTCCCAACAGAGAAGTTGTATATCTCTGTCTTATCTTTTCAGGGACACCAATTTTGTCCAATTCCGAGTAGTGTAGCTCTAGATATGGTCTTTGTAAGAAACTGTGTCAAAATAAGAAATTATGGCGAGAATTAAGAAAGATTTATATTTAAATCCTAAATTACTTACTAACACAAATCTAAACTAACACATCAAAATAATGCACTAATGAAGCACAATTAAACCAAAAACATGGAAAGAAAGATGTACTAAAATATGACTATCAGAAAGTTGTGATGAAATGAGATAGGAATGAAGAATAGTTAGGAATTTACTTCACAAGAATGTCAATATTGATTCAACTATACTTCTGAATATTCAAGTAATTGGTTAATTGACAATCAGTTTCACATATAACTAGTTAAAGGTTAATCCCTTAACTTATTGACCCTAACAATCTACTAATCCCCCCTAATCCCTTAAGTGGAGTTCAATTTCATGTTGCATTGAGAGTTAGAACCGTAGGATTGCAGAATTAAGTGTACTTATCCCTAAGAAATCCCTAATTCTGGTTGTTAATTCAGATCAGAGAATCAAATCCAATTCCCATTGGCAAATGTTCCTCTTTGATTAATCAAATGAATTCCCATTTTAAGATCACGTAAAGTGCAGAATTAACAACTCAATTAATCCAAAAACTCAAATTTCAGAAGCAAGAATCAAATCAATACATCAATTCGAGCTCCATAAACTCCTAACTACAAAGAATTACACAAACATTGTGACAGAGAAAGAGAAAGAAGGAGAAGAAGAAAAAAAACTCAGAAAAGTCATAGCCACGAGCTCCAATCCAATCCCTCTTCTTGAAGCTTCGAGGTTCGACCCCACTCCTCTCTCTCACTCTCTCCTGACGAGAATCTAACAGAAAAAATGGAAAATGAACAAAAGACCTCGAGTTCTGAGCTTAAGACATGTATTTATAGAAATCCCGATTCTGCGTCTTGTCACTCTTGCTGATAATAGTGGCCACGCAGACGCTCATGTGGTTTCTGGAGACTGGAACTATCACTTTTGCTGCTAAGAGTTGCAACGCAGAAGGTCGAGATGTTGTGCATAATCACTTTTATGAGTAAAAGTGGTCACGCACAACTTGTCAACTTGAGGGCTTTCTGGAACATCCACTTTCAATGATAAAAGTCATTACGCAGAATACTTTGAAATTTTGCCTTCTCTGGAACATTCACTTTCCCCAGTAAAAGTGACCACGCAGAGCTCGCTAAAGTTCTGCTTTCTTTGGAACGCTCACTTTCGCTGATAAAAGTGGTTATGCAGAGCCTGCTGAGTCTAAGGCTTCTCTGGAACACTCACTTTTGCTAGTAAAAGTAGTTACGCCCAGACTTTACTTCTTCCTTGAGCTCTGGAGTGATCACTTTCATTGACAATAGTGATCACGCCCAGCCTGCATTTCATTGTTCTAGTATTTTGGAGTCTAGAATTGCTATTCTTCCTCTTTCTTTCCATTGATATTTCATTTCTATGAACCTAGCTCAGATTATTCTTACAAAAACAAGCATAAATTTCACAAATGTTAAGCTAACTACATAATAAAAGAAAACCTTCAATCATTCTATTTTTCTAGTTTTCCTGCTGTTTCTTACATGTTTTCCTTATCAAATGGGTTAGAATTACACTAAAATATGAGTCAAAATATGGATTCATCACTACCCCAAACTTGAATTTTTGTTTGTCCTCAAGCAAATCAAACTAAACCAAGGGTAGGTTCCTCCATTTTCAAAATTCACAACTGCTTGTTCAGATTTTTCCAATTTCTAATTTTGTGTTTTCTGCAAAATTTTCAATCAAGTTGTTCTTCCAAATACTCGTCATGATATTCATACTGCATAATCATCATTGCGTAAGAATTGCTATCTAAGTTCATATATTTCATCAAAATTCATGTGAGCACAATTAATAAACATGATCACAGCTTACTTGGAAGTGTTTCCCTCATCACTTAATAATGTTTAGGTACTGTTTTCTCTCTAAATCATCAATTTAACTACACTCTACCATATGCTTGCCCATATTCTAAATTTCCTCTACTTAATACAGTTAATCACACATCCAAAGAACTTTTTTAGGTTATAACATGGCTAAGGTCAAGGTAGGTGTTGAACAAAATAGGAAACAATATATGCAATTTCAAAAGATCAAAAGCATTTTGAGTGAATGACTTTAAAACTAGCATGGGTCTGCATTATTTTTCACTAATACCCTCAACTATGCAACAAACAAAGTTATTTCCGTGCAGTAGAATTTTCATTTCTTTCTCTCTTTTCTTACTTTCATTCACTATTTTCTTTTCATTGAATTTCTTTTTCTTTGTCTGCAACAGTTTGCTGTAAATCTTTCTTTTGAACTCACATTTTGCTCTTTTTACAACTTTGCTGCATAAGCTGCATATTTTTCATTATTTTTTTGCAGCACTTTTGATCTTTCTTTTTGACTTTTTGAACTCAAAACTTAGATAGTTTGCTATTCCTCACCCTAAACTTAGAACATTACTTGTCCTCAAGCATTTAAAATGTGGATGCCACCCCAAACTTAGTTTTAAAACTCATTCTTAATTAATCTCACTATGCCTCTTTTCATTTGAATGGTAAAATTGGTTTTTCAACTAGGTTTATAATGAGGTAATTTCAAGAAAAGGGATATTAAGCTCAAAGGGGTGACTAAGACATTCTATCATAAAGGAAGGCATTTAGGTTGACTAGGCATAATCAAACATGGCCTCCATCGTATATGTGAAAACTGTAAAATGCATATTCAATCAAAAAACAAGGCAAGTTCTAGAGAATGCAACAAAATGTGATTAATCACACATGAAGAAGAATGCAACTCAAGTCTCACTAGGGTTTTGTAAGTGACATGTTAATCAGTGAACTCACAATTCACTTTTCAGAATTATATGCACCTAGTTGCAAGACTGCCTCATTTTGAAAATACAAGTGTGATCTCATTTTGAGAATGGGAAAAACAACTTAAAAAGAACAAAGTCAAACAGAATTCACAAAATTATCAATTAGCTTCATTTGATTCACAACCAGCAGTTTAATATCTATTCTAGTATTTTGGGGTTTTTCAGAAACAATTCAGTGTAATGTGAAGCTAACACATGAACAAGAGGTAGAGAATGAAATCCCCATTTTCATGGTAACTTGTGCAAGTGTGAGCATCCATTGTGTGTGAGTGCTGTGTGATTGTGACATTTTCTGCATAAAAACACCAAAATTCCATCAGAAAATAAGGTAATTAAAATTTCAAAATTATAAAACTAAAAGAAACTGAACTTTATTACAACTGAAAAGGGTTAAAATTGTTCTGAACAACTATTGCATTTACAGAAACAAAAATCCTAATTGTTAAAATTTACATAAACTGAAATTAAAAACAAACAAAATTAAAAATCCTAATTCTATTCTTCTGCTGCATCCTCATCCTTTGAAGTTTCTTCTTCTTCTTCTTCCTCATCTTCCTCTTCGTCCTCCACTACTTCTTCAGCTGGCTGTGGAAAGTGGGTTTTGTAGATTGGCAGATCTTTGAAAACTAAGGAGCGAAGGCACTAGGCATTCTCTATCAAGTCTGGAGTGTGATACATTTCATCTTTGGTCATTCCCATTTTCTGACCAATATTAAGCATAACATATTCCAACAGCATAATCCCAGACTTGATACTGCTGTGCAGCTCAGTCTGCCTCTCTGCTAACTGGTTTTGTCTCTCAGCCATTAGCTTCAAGGAGTCCTTCATCGTCATTGGTTTTTCCTTTCTAAATTGAGAAGGAATGGGATCTGCTGCAGTACATGATGTGGTAACATATATTTCTTTCACCATGGAGACAGAGATGGGAGGCACAGATCTAATCCTCTCTTGGTAATCTCCAACTTCAACCTCTGCATCCTCACAAAGTAAGGTTATTAATGAAGAAAAGGCAAGTGAATCTCTCTTTGTTTTCAGAATATTTAAAATGCATTCACCGATGATCTCTCCCACATCAATATACAAATCATTAACTATTGCAAAAAGAAGTTCTGCCCTTTTCACAGCCAATGTTGAACTATGCTTGACTGACATAAAGGAGTTCAAAATGAAAGTGCTCCACACTTTGGCAAATGGCAGTAGTTGTTTGGTGACAATGCATTTGGGCTTCTTGGACTGGTTCAGCTTCCAAGTTGTTCCTGGTCTCCCAATTCTTTGCATAATTTCCACATAGTCCTTGTAAGGGCTATTCTTAAAGACATTGAACTCCAACTGTCCAGGCTGCTGTGCAGAATTTATGTTCAACCCTCTGTTAATGTTTGCAAGGGTGAAGTCCACTCTCATCCCCTTTAGCATTTTGTTGAACTTAGGGAATTTGTTTCCTTTGAACCTTACAGCATTTGTATAAAACTACTGGGTTATTTCCCTCCAACCCATTCCAGCTAAGGAGCAGAAGGATTCCCAATCCCTCTTATGAATTTCTTCTTTGTATTCTGGGTAATTGTCCCCAACTATTTCAAAAGCTCTGTTTGGGACAATCTTTCTCCTCAGAATATTTGCCTTGAAAAAATTCTCATGGGCAATACTTCTGAACCTTGGATCACATACTTCAATTGGAGATGAAGCTGATGCACCATCTATGCTGGTCTTCTTTGATTTGGGTGTGTTTCTGGAGGTACCAGCTTGTATGTTCCTGTTGGATCTCCTCTTTAGAGTGTTGCTGGAAGATCCAGCTTGAGTTTTCCTGGAGGAGTCAACTGGTGTGTTCAAAGAAGTTTTGGCCATTTTTCAGTTTCTGTAAAAAGAAAGTAATTTGACAGTTTAAATTTGTAACACATAATGGTGAAAGTATAGATCTCTATACTGAAGAAAGTTCAATCAAGCAATTTGCAGAAATTCAATTCTTCTAACAATATAATCATGTAGTCTAATGTTAGGCAAAATTAATCATACAGATACAAAAGCACAACTGCACAATATTAAGCATTCATAGTCAAAGCATGTTAAATCCTAATATATGAGTTCAGAGTGTACACTCTCAGAGCATATTAGGTTAATGCAGAGGGATTATTATAGGTTATCAATCTATTTTCCAACAAACTCTGTAATTTTATCAAAACAGGGTATGTCAATATTCAGATATAAAAGCATAGATGCACATAATTGATCAACCATATTCAGAGAATTTTTAAATTGATATCCCTAATTTGTAAGTTCAGAGTGCAAACTTTCTCAGAACAATATGGTAATGCAGAGGGCTAAGTTTAAGTTTAAACTAATTCTCAATACAGTTATACACTCACTCATTATCAGCAAAGAGTTATTGTATCACATTCATCCAAAACTGGTTTCAGAATCACAAACAGTTTCAAAAAATCATGTTCAGATCTTTTCACTCCAACACTTACACAAAAATATATTTAGACATATTAGATTCTATAGAAATTTGGTTCAAAATTTTGTGCAATGTAGGTTCGACTTTCCTTAAAAATATCATGAATGATAGTGAACACTTATTCAGCATTTTGTTCATTCTATTGTTGAATCAAATAATACCAGAACAGTTTCCCATTGCTCATTTGAGAATTTCTTCTAACTCAAAACCAGAAAACATTGCAGAATGTAACTCCAAACAATTATTTTCACAATTTTTATTTAAAGTATTTTTTTATTGAAAATGGATTAAAAGTTAGAAGTAAAGATTACTGTTCTGATTTGAATAACAATTTCAGTTCAAACATTTTCATTGAAGTCTTTTTAAGCCAATCTCATTTCTACATAAATTTTGTTCAGAGCAATTGCACAATGCAAATTGAATCTCCTTAAAAATGTCATGAATATCAGGAAACACCATTCAGAGTATTATCTTCTCTATTGTTGAATAAAATAAAATCAAAACAATGCTCCCTTTATCCCTATTCGACATTTTCCCCAAACATCAACACAGAAAACCCTAACTTTAGATTCAAAGAGATGAGGGTAAGTGTACCTGCCTCTGTGTGATCACTTTTATCAACAAAAGTGATTGTTCCAGAGGGGAACATCAAATTGCTTCTCTGCATAGCTCCTTTCCTGCAAAACAGTGACTCCTCTCATTAGTTAATTGCCTCTCAACCCTCAAATAGCTCACTTATCACACTCTAATCCTTTCAATACACACTCTAAACATTAACTCTCAAATCAAGTACGAAATTCACCTCAGCAAAGATATCCAGCAGAATCAAATTGCAGAAATTTCAGAAAATGAAGAACATGAGTAATGAAAATTCTAAAATAATACAAAAAGCTTGAAATGAGTTAGAATTGTGAGTTACCTCTCACAAAGCGCTTCTTTAATGTCACTAGCTTGACATTAGTTGTTCCTCACTCAAGAGGAACCAATTTCAAATACACTTGGGCTTTCTCAATTTGACCTCTAAGGTAGATTTTTAGTCTTTGCCCATTCACCTTGAATTCTCTGCCATCCTTGGGATCTGCTATCAGTACAACACCATATGGTGAGACTTCTTTCACCACAAAAGGTCCAGACCACTTGGATTTTAACTTCCCTCGAAACAACCTCAATCTTGAATTGAAGGGTAACACAGATTGTCCAGGTTTGATATCCCTTTTTAGAATAAATCTGTCATGCAGCTTTTTGGTCATTTCCTTGTATATTTTGGCATTTTCATATGCATTGAGTCTGAACTCATCCAATTCATGCAGCTGTAACAGTTTTTTGTTTCCTGCACTATCTTGGTCAAAATTCAACCATTTTACAGCCTAAAAGGCTTTATGTTCTAACTCTACTGGTAAGTGGCAGGCCTTTCCATACACTAGCTGATAAGGAGACATGCCAATTGGTGTCTTGAAGGCTGTCCTGTATGTCCACAGAACATCATCCACTTTCTTGTACCAGTCCTGCCTTGAATTACTCACCACCTTCTCCAAAATCTATTTTATTTCTCTATTGGAAACCTCCACTTGACCACTTGTTTGAGGGTGATAGGGTGTAGCTATTCTATGCTTGACTTTATACTTCTCTAAGACTGATTCTAGATATTTTTTTTGCAGAAATGACTTCCTCCATCACTTATCAGAATTCTGGAAACTCCAAATCTTGAGAAAATATTCTTTTTGATGAATGAAATAACAGTCCTTGCATCATTGGATTTGGTAGGAATTGCTTCCACCCATTTGGACACATAGTCCACTGTTACTAGCATGTACTTATTCGAGAATGAAGTAGGGAAAAGACCCATGAAGTTTATTCCCCACATATCAAATAGCTCTACCTCAAGTATGTTTTGCAGTGGCATCTCATTTTTGCTGGAAATATTTCCCATTCTCTAGCATCTATCACATCTCTCCACATAGTTCTTAGCATCCTTAAACAATGTGGGCCAAAAAAGACCAGATTGCAGGACCATGGCTGCTGTCCTTGAACTACCATGGTATCCTCCATATTCTGAACTATGACAATGCCACAAAACATCTTCCTTCTCTTCCTCTAGTATACACCTTCTCAGCAACCCATCTATTCCAATTTTGAACAGTAATGGATCTTCCCACACATAATATTTGCTGTCATGGAAGAATTTCTTTCTCTGCTGCCAACTCATCCAATTTAGAACATGATTTATAGCTTTAAAGTTGGCCATATCAACATACCAAGGTTGGGATTCAATCTTGAATAAACTCTCATTTGGAAACTCTTCTTTTATTTGCTCCACTTCAAATGGTATTGCTTCAAGTGGTAATCTTGACAAGTGGTCAGCAACTCCATTCTCCTTTCCTTTCTTATCTTTGATCTCCAACTCGAATTCTTGAAGGAGTAAAATCCACCTTAATAATCTGGGCTTGACATCCTGCTTTGACAATAGATACTTAAGAGCAGCATGGTCAGTGTAAACTATAACCTTAGACCCTATCAAATAAGACCGAAACTTGTCAAATGCAAAAACTATAGCTAAGAGTTCTTTTTCAGTAGTAGTGTAATTAATTTGTGCAGGGTTAAGAACTCTACTAGCATAATGAATAACATTCAGTTTCTTGTCTTTTCTTTGGCCTAAAACTGCTCCTATAGCTACATCACTAGCATCACACATCAGCTCAAAAGGTAATCCCCAATCTGGCTTAACAAGTACGAATGCAGAAATCAATTTCTCTTTCAAAGTATTAAAAGCTACTAAGCACTTATCATCAAACACAAATTCTGCATCCTTACCCAAAAACTCACTTAATGGATTTGCAATTTAAGAAAAGTCTTTAATGAACCTGTGATAGAATCCAGCATGTCCCAAAAAGCTTCTTATTCCTTTAACATTTACAGGTGGAGGCAGCTTCTCAATTACTTCTACTTTTGCAGGATCCACTTCCATTCCCCTTGCTGAAATCTTATGTCCTAAGACTATCCCTTCTTGTACCATAAAATGACACTTTTCCCAATTGAGCACAAGATTTGAGTCTTGACAAAGCTGCAAAACAAGAGATAAATTAGCTAGACACTGATCAAAAGAATTACCAAATACAAAAAAAGCATCTATAAAAACTTCTATAATTCTTTCAATCATATCAGAAAAAATGGACAACATACACATTTGAAAAGTGGCTGGAGCATTGCACAGCCCAAATGGCATCCTTCTATATGCAAAAAATCCAAAAGGACAAGTGAATGTTGTCTTTTCTTGGTCTCTTAGGTCAACTGCAATCTGGTTGTAACCAGAATATCCATCTAGGAAACAATAGTAGTCAAACCCAGCCAATCACTTCAGCATTTGGTCAACAAATGGAAGAGGAAAATCTTTCCTTGATGCATCATTCAACTTCCTATAGTCTATGCACATTCGCCATCCAGTTACTGTCCTAGTGGGTATTAATTCATTTTTTTCATTTGGAACAACAGTTATACCTCCTTTCTTAGGCACCACATGAGCCGAACTTACCCACGAACTATCTGAAATTAGATAAATAACTCATGCATCTAGTAGTTTCATCATCTCTTGCCTCACTACCTCCTTCATAGTTGAATTAAGTCTTCTTTGAGGTTGGACAACAGGCTTGCAATTTTCTTCAAATAAAATTTTGTGCATGCAAAAAGAAGGATCTATACCTTTCAAATCTGAAATCTGCCATCCTAGTGCAGATTTGTGCTCTCTTAACACTCTCAAAAGCTTTTCTTCTTGATCTTTCTGCAGATTGTTGTTTATTATTATAGGTTTGTTATGGCCCTCTTTAAGAAACACATACCTCAAATGAGAGGGTAATTGCTTGAGCTCCACTTTGGACTCTTCTTTCTTCTTCTCTTCTTGATGTAGTTCTTCCTTGAGTTGGTTTATTTCATTGTTCATACAAGGAAGGGAATCTAATTGCAGAATGCAGTCTTTCACTTCCTCATCTTGCTCTTCATGAATACTACATTTTGTTGCGGCTAATATGCTTTCCAAGACTGCACTTTCATCATTTTTCTCCAATGAATGTGGTATCACAGCATCTATCACATCAATCTTCATGCAGCTCATATCATCACTTGGATGTTTGATGGCCTCAAATACATTAAAAATGACTTTCTTCTCTTGACTCTTAGCATTAATTCACCTTTCTGCACATCTATTAAGGCTCTCCCTATTGGTAAGAATGGCCTTCCTAATATGAGAGGGATATCTGCATCTACCTCCATATCAAGTATAACAAAGTCTACAGGGAATATAAACTTGTCTACCTTGACTAAAAGGTCTTCCACTACTCCATAGGGATATATATAAGATCTGTCTGCAAGTTGAAGTTTTATCCCTGTTGACTTTACCTCTTCAATTCCCAGCTTCTTCATAATAGCTAAAGGCATTAAATTTATGCTTGCTCCCAAGTTACAAAGAGCTTTTCCTATTGTGTAGTTTCCAATAGAGCAGGGTATGCTAAATGACCATGGATCCTTCAACTTTTGAGGCAGTTTTCTCTGCAAAATGGCACTGCACTCTTCAGTGAGTGGTACCAATTTTTCCATGTCCAGCTTCCTTTTTTTAGACAAGAGCTCTTTCATAAACTTTGCATATGAAGGCATTTGTTCTAATGCCTCTACAAATGGTATATTAATTTGGAGCCTCTTGAACATATCAATGAACCTTTCAAACTGCTTTTCATGTCTAGGATCTTGTACTCTTTTTGGAAAAGGTAATCTCTTGTACTGCTCTTCATTAATAGGTTTGCAGGCCTGCTTAAATCTCTGTGTCTTGCCCCTTTTTTCTTACTTGTTTCTGTAGTTTTCTTCATCATCTCCTCTCTTTAACATAGTATATTTTCCACTTTCAAAATCTTCTTGTTTCAGCTCACTCTCTTCCTTCGAATTGGTGGTTTCATCTTTCTTTCTTGGGCTGGAAACTACTGCTCTACTTCTAGTGGTTATAGCTTAGCATTGCTCCTTTGGATTCACTATTGTGCTGCTAGGAAACCTTCCTTCATCTTTATTTGCAAGTTGCTCAGCCAACTGCCCAAGTTGTGTTTCTACCTTCTTTATAGAACTTTCTTGATTTTTGAAATTAGTTTCTGTCACCTTCATAAATTGCAGGAGTGTTTCTTCTATTCCATTCACTTTCTCACTCAAGGGTCTTGAATTTCAGTACCCTTGGTTTTTCTGAAATTGTGCAGAAGAACTTCTTTGAAAATATTGTTGCTGGACTTGAGGAGCTGCACTTTGGAAAGGTGAAGTAGCTGTATTTCCTCTTGCAGTAGAATTCTGTGGATTCCACTTAGAAAATTGTTGTCTTCTATTGTTATTTAGCTAGAAACTAGGTGGATATGGTTGTTGTGGCCTTTGATAATTGCCCATATAGTTAACTTGATCAGGTTGTTCTATAACTGTGGGATCACGAGCTCTATTCACATGGTTGCCACCACAGAAATCACAACTCATTTGTGAATTTTGAACCACACCAGTCTACATGTTACTTATTTGTTGAGTCAAGGCAGCAATTTGTTCAGAAAATTGTTGATTCTGAAGTTGATTTTGAGCAAACATGGCTTCTATGGATTTTACATCATATCCTCCTCTCCTTGAAACTTGTCTTTCATTTATATTTTAATAGATCGAAGATGCCATCATTTCTATGATTTGCTAGGCTTCTTCCAAAGTCTTTGAACTCAATGAACCACCAGTTGCTGCATCTATCATGGTTTTAGTTGCGACAGTCATTCCATTATAGAATGTTTCAAGTTGCATCCACTCAGGTATGCAGTGATGAGGACATTTCCTTAATAACTCCTTGTATCTTTCCCATGCCTCATACAAAGGCTTTCCATCTTGCTGAACAAAAGATGTAATCTCCCCTCTGATTTTTGCAGTTTTTGAAGGGGAAAATACTTTATTAGAAACTTTTTCACCAAATCAGCCCATGTTGCTATACTCTCTTGTGGCTGGGCTTGAAGCCAGCACTTGGCTTTATCCCTTAATGAGAATGGGAATAATCTAATTTGATTGCATCCTCACTTACCCCATTGATTCTAATTGTGTCACAAAGTTGCAAGAAATTGGAGATGTGCAGATTTGGATCATCTGAATGGTTTCCTGCAAACTGGTCCTGTTCTACCAGATTTAGAAGTGCAGGTTTTATCTCAAAGTGGTTGCCCTGAATTGTAGGTCTCAGAATAGAAGAACTGAATCCTTGTAAATTATGAACTGCATAGTCCCCTAATGTTCTCAGTTTTAGTTGTTCTCCCATCTTTATTTGTCTTGCAATCTGACTGGGTTGAGGTGGTGGTATAGAAATTTCGTGTTCCTCTCTTTGAACTGAATCCTTGTAAATTAGGAACTGCATAGTCCCCTAATGTTCTCAGTCTTAGTTGTTCTCCCATCTTTATTTGTCTTGGAATCTGACTGGGTTGAGGTGGTGGTGTAGAAATTTCATGTTCCTTTCTTTGAATTTGCTTAAATCTTGCTTCACTTCTTAACCTCCTTAGAGTTTAGTCTATGTCTAGATCAAATACCAAAGTGGCTTTATTTTTGTTTTTCCCTCACATATACAAATCAAAATTAACAAGTTAAACTAAAATTCAATAGTAAGATATACACTCACAAAGATTATGTAGAAAATATCAGCAAAAGCATACAAAATTCAAGTCTAGCAACTACAGAATTATGCAGAGTTGCAGAATCATGCAGAAATTATCTACTGTATCCTACACTTATCTTTAAAAATCAGAACAGAGTACTTGAATATAATACTAACTACAGAGAAAAATTAAGAAAACAAAAACTCAATCTAGCAATTTTTCTATTACTAATGATATTGGAACTCAAATTCTCCGGCAACGGCGCCAAAAACTTGTTATTCACAATTCTAAACACTAGCAAGTGCACTAGGAATTGCAGCAAGGAATGAGTAAATTTAAGATCCAAGTATTGTCTCCATAGGGAATTAGGAATTCAATTATCAATTCACAAAGCAAACACTAGTTGAGTGATACAAATTTGGAAAGGATGTAACATATAAAAGCAATGAACCAGAACAATACAAAAAATTAAACTTGCAGTAAAAACAGAATATGAAAGTTGTGATGAAATAAGATAGAAATGAAGAATAGTTAGGAATTTACTTCACAAGAATGTCAATATTGATTCAACTATACTTCTGAATATTCAAGCAATTGGTTAGTTGACAATCAGTTTCACATATAACTAGTCAAAGGTTAATCCCTTAACTCATTGACCCTAACAATCCACTAATCCCCCCTAATCTCTTAGGTGGAGTTCAATTTCATGTTGCATTGAGAGTTAGAACCGTAGGATTGCAGAATTAAGTGTACTTATCCCTAAGAAATCCCTAATTCTAGTTGTTAATTCAGATCAGAGAATCAAATCCAATTCCTATTGGCAAATGTTCCTCTTTGATTAATCAAATGAATTCTCATTCAAAGATCACGTAAAGTACAGAATTAACAACTCAATTAATCCAAAAACTCAAATTTCAGAAGCAAGAATCAAATCAATACATTAATTCAAGTTCCATAAACTCCTAACTACAAAGAATTACATAAACATTATGACAGAGAAAGAGAAAGAAGGAGAAGAAGAGGAAAAACTCAGAAAAGCCATAGCCACGAGCTCTAATCCAATCCCTCTTCTTGAAGCTTCGAGGTTCGACCCCACTCCTCTCTCTCACTCTCTCCTGACGAGAATCTAACAGAAAAAATGGAAGATGAACAAAAGACCTCGAGTTCTGAGCTTAAGACATGTATTTATAGAAATCCCGATTCTGCGTCTTGTCACTCTTGCTGATAATAGTGGCCACGCAGACGCTCATGTGGTTTCTGGAGACTGGAACTATCACTTTTGCTGCTAAGAGTTGCAACGCAGAAGGTCGAGATGTTGTGCATAATCACTTTTATGAGTAAAAGTGGTCACGCACAACTTGTCAACTTGAGGGCTTTCTGGAACATCCACTTTCAATGATAAAAGTGGTTACGCAGAATACTCTAAAATTTTGCCTTCTCTGAAACATTCACTTTTGCCAGTAAGAGTGACCATGCAAAGCTTGCTGAAGTTTTGCCTTCTCTGGAATGCTCACTTTCGCTGATAAAAGTGGTTATGCATAGCCTGCTGAGTCTGAGGCTTCTCTGGAACACTCACTTTTGCTGGTAAAAGTGGTTATGCCCAGACTTTACTTCTTCCTTGAGCTCTGGAGTGATCACTTTCATTGACAATAGTGATCACGCCCAGCCTGCATTTCATTGTTCTTGTGTTTTGGAGTCCAAAACTGCTATTCTTCCTCTTCCTTCCATTGATATTCCATTTCCATGAACGTAGCTCAGATTATTGTTACAAAAACAAGCATAAATTTCACAAATGTTAAGCTAACTACATAATAAAACAAAACCTTTAATCATTCTATTTTTCTAGTTTTTCTGTTGTTTCTTACATGTTTTCCTTAGCAAATGGGTTAGAATCACACTAAAATATGAGTCAAAAGATGGATTCATCAATAACATCTTAAATTTAATTTCTAAAATAAATAAATTTAGCAATAATGAAAATGATAAAATTTTTCATTCAATTAGTTCTCAACACATAGTTCAATAAGGTCTTTCAAAATAAGGGTGGATTACAATTCAAATCAAGTAATTACTACAGGACTTAATTAATACATTTCAGTTTCAAAAATAAATATTCTAAGCCCTATAGTAGTATCATCCATCCTTCACTGAGCTCGGTGCTAATCGTCTTAGTCACCTAAAAAATAAATGTAAAGGTGATTACTCTACACTATCACACACAAGCATAAAGACTTACTTCACACATTTCACCCATTTACCAACAGAATTCCAGAACATGCATCATACAAACATGAAATAACACTTTCAACATTCCATTCCAATTCACATACAGGTGTGTTCATTGCACTATCAAATAATCCACACACATGTGTGCTCACTGCACGTAGCCACACTCACTGTGGCATTATGATCACAGATTCTTGATGCCCTCAACCTCAGGGACTTATTCAGTTTTAAACCATGGATGGTCGCTAGATAGCTCCATCCCCACGGATACGTGTGCGGTACTGAGCCCCCCAAGCAAAGGCATTAGTCAAAGGCCGAGTCAAGAGTAAAGTGGGTGACCTGTAGTGCACCCACGCTCACTATTGGTGTCACAACCACCCTCTCTTCCCTGAGGCATTTCTATCGCCCCATCTTCTACACCCTATTGTATCACTGAACCATTCATAGTTTTTCAAACATTTCAAGCACAATCATAGTCAAAATATCATTCACACATATTAATCCACATTCTCAATCAATGGCATGTTCACACATATCAACTACACATACTTTCAATCATTTTATCACAATTAACATCATACATCACACATTATGCTCAATATCAATCACATTGCGTTCCTCACAAGTTTTCATCACAATCCAATCAAAATCAAATCATTTTCATCACACATTGTCCAATCTCTACCACATTATGCTCAAACACACAACTTTCATCAAAATACCATTTTCCCCACGTTCTATTTTAATTACAACTTAATAAATTACAACATAAACAAAATTTGTAACACAATGAGATAGGGTAGAGTCTTCCCTTACCTCAAATTGAAGACCCAACATGAAATCTACGATGGAAGTATTCTTCACACAGATTTTCGTCCTAAATAGAGGGAAAAACCCCATGAGAAACCAAAAAGAACTGAGAAAGGATGGAAAATCATAAACCATAACTCTCAAATTTACCTTCAAACGTTTCAAACGTGATTCCAACCCTCAATCTTGCACCCGAACAGCTTTCGAGGCAATTTAAACCGGGAAATAAGGTTTTGAGTCGAGAGAATCGAAGAGATTTCAAAGAGAGGAATAGGAAATGAATTTTTCAAATTCTAAACCCCTCAAATACCTCTCTAGTCGCAATGCTCTTGCTACAACAAGACATCCCTCGCTGTAGTGACACCCTCTCTCACTACAGCAATAATATCAGAAGAGACTGCACTTTGATTTCTAAAAAATCTCGCTACAGCGAGACTGCACCTAGAAATGCACCATTTTCTGTTGCTTTCTCGCTACAACAAAAATGCAACATAATCACCTTCTTCTCCTAGGACCTTCTCGCTACAGCGAGAACGCCACAAACTCATGCTTTACGCCCAGGGCCTTCTCGCTACAGCGAGAATCCACCTGCTATAGCAAGAATACCTCTACAACACACACTTAGCTTATTCTCCAATCAACAAAATCAATCACAAGTCAAATATCCTCATCCAATTCACATATATTCTCACACGTGTATTCGCATCATCACACAATTAAATGTATATATCCACATCATCATATTCACATTCAACTCATCACACAATCAAATGCACATTCAAACATCAATTCACACACACACATACACATATATTAATAATCAAACAACATTATAAAATTTGGGGCGTTACAATATGTGTATTGTTTGTTGCATGTGCTATTTCCTCCTTGCTTCACTCATGGATGCCATTAAAAACTACATGCATGATGATTTTCTTTTCATCCCTCAATATTCTAATTAAACCTAATCATTGACTAATGCTTTGATGCTTACGTGGGTGCGATTGTGGGTAGAGTTCATTGCATGTCACCGATGATTCATTATTTTCATGTTACCTATGTGAATGTGCTTTCTTTATTGGTTGTGATGGATGTTACTAAACGAAACTGTACTGCATGTTGGTGCCAAAAGAGAAGGAAATTCTTGCTAAACGCAGTGGGTGCCAAAATACACGTATTCACATTAAGTGTTAAATTTATAATGATTAGTAGGTCCTTTTTCTGCTATCCTGAATTAAGGTTTCCTGTGTGTGTTTGAATTAAGAACTAATAGCTTTAAAATTTATGAATGTATGATAATGGAATTGAATAGTTCTCTATATTTTATTTTAGAATGTAATGAAATGCATCTTTGAATTTGTTCAAATTTTATTGAATTAGCATAAAGATTTTATGCAGAGGAAAGACCCAATCGATTGACCAACTTTAATACCCATTCACTACTTTGAATACATCTGAATTTATACATGTTTTATAATGATATCCTTGATTTATCAATTAAGAAGCATTACTTTACATTCTATTATAATTTGTAAAACGCATCTCTGCTACATGTTTATTTTTGCATCAAACATAAGAAAATATCATTCTATATGTAAAGCGATCTGGTGCTACATTTTATTGCATGACCTTTTTCACATAAGGCTATTATTTTTATATTTTTCCACCTAGTTATCTATGCATAAAAAGAAATATTAATCTGCCTGTTGCACCTTATCACCTAATTATTTCTAACATGAAGGAAAGAATTATATAGCACATTACTACATTTTGCATACTGCACCCTGTTGCCCAACTATTTTTACATCAAAAGATTTATTCTCTTACATTTTCTACATTATATATATATATATATATATATATATATACATATACGATTCTGTCCTTAAAGGGGATATTTTTAGTACTTATCTCATGTCAAAATCTGCATCAAAAGGAGCATTTACTACATGTCATTGCCTCCACATGTTTCTGCATCAAAGAGGGCATTTTTCTACACTAAACCACATACAAATTTTGTATTAAAAGAAATATTTTTTTTGCACCCTGTTGCATATATATACCTGTCTGCATTAAGAAGAGGATTTTCTACACTATATACACTATACCGTGTGTACATATTAGCAAAAATCTCTAACGTGAAAGTTATAACATGTTCACAACCCTTAGATAATGTAGATTCTGTGTTGATTGCCTTCTGTTTGATTAGACTAATGAGGTTACCTTATATATCTCTAGCTCACGGAATAGGCATGATGATTTGACTGTGTATATTGTTAATTCTACCTTGATGTATAACTGTTGATTTCAAAACGAACTCTAGTCTGAATGTATATACACATGTGTTAGCATGATCAGTTGAAAGTGTATATTTCTCAAAAGAGAAAGGTCGTACGATTTTGAAATTATGGTGTGATAATAGTTGAGATCTCTACAGAGTTATATTGAAATTGCATGTTTAAAGTGTCACACTCAACTCGATGAAATATGCAGAATGTTATTAGCCCCTGAACCACTGATTGGATTACAAAAATACACACACACACACACATGTATACATAGACATTTGCAATTGCTTGAGCCATAATCTAGTTTTGAAATGATTGGTTTCCTTTACTTGTGCGCGATTTAATATTCAATAGAGATGTTAAAGGTGTTGTGTTTTGTCAATTCATTCTTTGTGTTATGGACCTGGTCCTTGGATCTGTGATGAGTGAAAACCTCAGTGTGAAATTGATTATATGCCTGAATGTGATATCCTCCGAAAGAAAGAGAAAGTTGAACGATGTGATGATAATGATGAAATGTGGAAGGCTAATTAAATTAATTTGTTTGTCGATGCATCATGACATGTGCTAAGTTGTCAAGGTTACAGTTTGGCACAACTGCGGGATGTGGGGTGTTCAGGTTCAAGGGAGAACCTTGGGGGTAGTGAGGGGGGTTGACCCAATGGTACAAAGTAGTTTGGGACCGGGTCACATTGCTCGTAAACTTGCACTAATCCTGACATGAGCAAGTATTACTAGAGTCGTGGTAGGTCCATTCCTGAATCAGGGATGCCTTTGGCAGGTATTGTCGACATATATATATATATATATATATATATATATTCTTAATGTGCTGGGATGTAAAGTATGGAATGTAGTCCTCTAACCGCCTCTGAAGTTAAAAGAAAGAAATTGTAAAGATTATGATGATGTTTCGAGTGACTGGGATCCCCATGCATTGTATCATGTGATTAAATAAAGAGTGAATCTCACAAGGAGCTCGCATCATGCATCATCCGACATATACGTGATTGTGTTATGTGTTTGATTGGTTAAATTGTTGGACATTTGGTGCTATGAATGTGATTGAGAATAAACTCATTGTATGGATTGTTGTGTGACTTGAATTGTTTTATTCATTGCATGGACACACCCTCTTGTATGTTTTGTGTCTTTCTTTGTTTGCTTGCTTGTTGTGTGTGTGTGCACAGAGGAACCGAGACTTAATCAAAGTGCAGATCCTACCATTAAGGATATGCGGTGCTACGATTCATTCTTGCAATGGTGTATCTCTCGCATAATGATAACCTTGCGTGCAACTCATTAAGTCCTCCAGGCGCATGGTCGAATTCTGCAGAAAGACATACTTCCTCTGATTGTTTTTTTTTGTGATTGTAGTCTTTGTATAAATATAGTTTTGGGACTGCTCTTAGGCTTAAATAGAGTTAATGACTATTTTGAGTTGTACCTCATATTCTATAAGTATCAATTACTGTATCTTTATTGAAAATAAGATTATTTTGTATTAAATGATTATCTACGTATTTATTTATGAAAGTGTTATTTTCAAACCATAGGTTATGTTTGAAAAAAGAAAAAGAGGATTTCCATATATGATTTTATGAATGACTAAAGTTTTTGAGTATTTATGTATGAATGGCTCTTAAACAACAACTAGGTGTTGCTTGTCCATATAGCATAACTATAATTCGTATATGCGTATATTAATTTGTTTATAAAACGTACGAGCATATCTGGATGTTAACTCTCTCATATGAGAATATGATTGTTAACGCACATTTAAGCTTAAATAGAGGGTCGCATGTCACTTCGCGCAGCGGAAGCGTTAGGGATGTTACATACAATATTCGCATAAAATTTTAAAAGTATTGAAATAATGTCAATTACCCAGATAGACAAGTTTATACAAGTAAGGTGCCTTGAGTCTTCGCAGAAAATTGGCAACAATGTGCCTGATGGGTTCCTACTGAACAATATCTACGTAATATTTGAACATCAAGAACCAATTCATCATTGTGATAAGCCTAAACAACATCCAACGTCCAACTGATCCTCAAACAGTGTCACACATTGCTACACACCATTGTGACAAGGCTTCATATAAGGCTTCCCATTGACCAAATATGTTTTCAATTGCCTTTTGCTTTGCCATCCACGCTTTTTGATATGTTGTTGTGTAACCATATCGAGCTTGAACTTCACTAATCACTAATCTTATCTTAAAATAAGAATCAAATTCAATCATTGACTTAATACATTATGCAATTATCTTTACATCCAACTTTTTATGATCTTACAAAATCCTTGCCTGTGTACAACTGTGTGGCCTATTATACTTTCTTATTTCACAAAAATATTTGTTCTTCTTCAAACTAGCTTGAAAAAGTCATCCACAATCAATGCCATAGCTGACACATTTATAATAAAATGTATTTAGTTATGACTCAAAAACTTTGTAGTCCACTCCTTTTGATATACTCTAATGCTTAATTGTTCATATAATAGCTTCCTTGTCATTAAATTGCATTCCAACATACAACTCTCCATCTATCTCACAATGACCTATAAAACATAAAAAGAAACTAAATATCATCCACACAATGAAAGATAAATTTACTACAAATATAATAAAACATGCCAACATACCTAAGTTAGCATACTTTGAAAATTCAAGAACTTGCATAGCATTAAAATCTAAAGCACGCATAGCACGCATGAACGATGGGTCTCCATACAAATGTTGGCCAATCATCGAGTTTGATAAATGGGAGTCCTCATCATTTGCATCACCATCCAGTTTACCATCATTACTACCCTCACTACTTTCATAATCTCCTTTGAAGTTGTCATTGTCCCTTTTGATGTTGCTCTGTTCTCATTCAATATCTCTGTTAGGAACAATGCTCATATATGCACCAATTGCAATTTGTTTAAAAATAATATACAACTCAATCAAAGGATTTGTGTTATGATGCTCGTAATAAATCTGAAACATTTGTTGAATATCATTATCGTTACTTATTGCTATCACTTGGTATTGCATCAAACCTCCAAAAATAGAGATTGGACACCTGTAAGTTATACTCTCCAATGTTTTTTGAGTTTCCAGTTCAATATACAAAAGCAATATTTTAGTGCTTCAAATGATATATTATAAGAAATATCAATGCAAGTTGGCTTCTGACACGTAAATTTCACACCTTCACTCATATTTGGAACAATTTCATCATTAAAATAGACTATTGTATTTTTACTCTTTTTTTTTTCAATTATAAAGAATGAGAAATGAGAATTCATAAATGTGGAATGAACAGTTATGTTTAAGATGCAATTCGCTACAAATACAAATGGGTAAATATAGACAATTTTTTAAAACTCACTAATGGTGTTTTTTGGAAATTTTTCTTTCAAAAACTCTGTAGTGACAACTTTTTAATGTATAAAAAAAATATTTTTCTACTCTAAAAGTTGCCAATGACAAACTTTAAAAAAATAAGAAATAATTTTTTCTATCCTAAAAGTCGCAATGGCATTTTTAACTCTAAACTAATATTTCATTTTTCAAAAATTCACTTGCAATTTTTCCTAAATCTCATATTTATGTAATATTGGTTAGAAACCTATTTGCTAATACTTTCATGATAAAAATGTCATATTTAAAAAAAATCCTAAATTATGAACTATTTTTATTTTTATTTTTTTCCTCTTTTTAATTAAAATATTTTGTTTACAAATTTAAAAACACTATATTCTCTTTGAAGAGTTAATTTTTTTTTTTCAAATTTAAACTCTCATTTCACTCTAGAATTATAATTTTGTTTTTCAAAATCAAACACACTTTTTCTTAGACCAATTTTTGCTTTTGCCTTATCCTTTCTCGCACAACTCTCTCTCTGCCTCCCCAAGCTTGAATTTGTTGTTAGATTATTATTATTAATACGATTATGGATTATCATTAATTAATTATTCATAACATATATTTAAATTTATAATATTAATTATTATTACTATTATTATTATTATTTAATTATATTTTTTATTTACCAACTGATGGATAATATTACTTTGAGCTATTTTTTTAATAAATTGTGATGGGTCAGTTATTAGACAAGCCTATTGAGAGGTATTGGTCTCATCTAAGATTTCATTATATGCTATCCTTTTATGTTATGAGAGGCGAACCAAACTAAAGATATGGATCAAGAATTGATTTCGGGGACATAATCCTAAATCAAAAGCTAACTTTAATGCATGCTATAATTTGTATCTTGAATTTGCTTATTCTTTAAAATTCAACAATTAGTATTAGAACCTCGTTAAGATATGAATTATAATTGCTTATATATACCCTATTATTTGCTTATATTTAGTTATTAAAATACTATGTAATTTTATGTACCATTTTCAAAATTTCTTAAGGGTTTTTCTTCTTGGCATCCGCACAAACATCATATCTAAATTTCATAGACTTTCGTTTGGTATGTAATGAGAATTTTGAATTTCTTTTTTAAAAGAACTTAAGAACCTTAATTAAAATTTCTCTTAAATTCTTGAAAACAAACTATTTGTATGAAAAAATTGATTTAGGATTTTCTTTATTAAACATAATCACATTTCAGTATACACTTAAAGGATATTTGTAAACTATTTTTTTATGAAACATATGAATAATAAATGAATATTGCACGAATTAGAATGAATGTTGAATAGCAAGACAATTTTCCTATAAATTCTGTAAGTTAATAACGTCGATGCAACCATGTCGATCATAGGATGTGCTTTAGACTTCGTGCCTAACTTTATCCTAGTGGATTACAATTTTTTTTAATCAATGCTGCTATATGTTTTTAATGAATACACATTTGGTTTATTTTTTATATATTGAATAAATTAAGCTTTCACATATTGAATAAATTATGTTGTATTTTTTGACCTTGTATCACTAAAAATTAAAATTCCTATTAGTTTGACATTTTTCCAGATTTTTAAAATACTGTAACTATTTATCATTAATTAATTAAAATTTAAATTAATTACTTTATGTTGTACTCTCGGTATTTGGTCTAAAATGTTTTGCGCATGACATACATTCTATGTCTGACATTATCATGTTATATATTATCCCGATTAACATGTTGCATTATAAATTTAATATATTAGATCCTTATATGTATTAAAGTATGCCTATTGATGTTAATTAATGTACACTTTATAGCATTATGAATTTTTTATGATATTTGGACATGATAATTATTTTCATTTTATGTGATTGTAAGTCTACCTATCATGGGTTATAGTTATACATAATGTATTTAGAATGTCTGATTATTTATCTCATTATAAATTTAGTGTTGCATTATTGATACGATTGACATGTAAATATAATGCATTTCTATTTTGCTTATGTCAATTATTTTCTAACGTCCTATCAATGTTAGTTTTCTAGTGTCATAAGCTTGTGTGTTATATTGTTATAAATTTTTTTATTTATTATAGTTTGAGACCCTTAGGCAGAATTATAATAATTGAGAAATTTTTTATTAAGGCATATTTTGGTTGTGAATATAGGATCATTTAATTATCTTTTGCATGACTAATCATATTAAATGATTCTTTACTTTGATTGATTTCACCCTCTTTGCCTATGCAATTGACTTCTGTCAAAACATTGAATGGGACAAACTATAAGGATTAGAAGGAGTCCTTGGATCTCTAACTTGTTATCACCAACATGGACTTAGCCCTAACTAAGAAAAAATGAGCCTCTAGCTTTCACTACTAGATCCACTGCTACCCAAAAGGCCTTTTATGAGAAGTGGAAACCCTCTAATAGGGTCTGTCTCATGGTCATGAAGTATACCATGGAGAAATTCATCAGGCAAAGTATCCAAGAAAGGAATAATGTTAAAGATTTTTTGAAATCTGTTGGCAATGAATTTCAAACCTATGACAAAGAAGTAAAGGGCCAGTACTTGTCTTTACTTGAGAAGACAAAGTATAAGAGTGTCAGTAGAGTAAGTGAGTATATGATGAAGAAAGCCCATTATTATAACAAACTAAAACCACTGAAAGTGAATCTTGGTGATGACTATTTAATCTGGAAGATTCTGGATTCTCTTCCCCCTCAGTTTGACATGTTGAAGACGTCCTACCATAGATATAAGTAGCTAGAATGGAAGATAGATGATGTGATTGCCATTGTCACTCAAGAAGAAGAAAACATGAAGAAGACCAAGTCTCACACTGTTCAGTTTGTTACTTCCTCTTCTAGTGCTAAGAACAAGACAAAAAGGGATTATAAGGGAAAGCCTCATTTTGAGACTCATGTTGGGAGGGATAAAAGGAGGAAAGCACCTGTCAACTTGGGACCCAAGAAAAATTCCTTTAAAGGGAGCTGCAAATAGTGCAATAATTATGGTCACAAGGTGGATGATTATTTTTTCTTGAAGAAGAAACTTGAGAAACAAGTTATACCCCTAGCTCTAGTATGTTTTGAATCTAATATCATTGATATTCCTCTCAATTCTTGGTGGCTAGACTCAAGTGCCACTATTCATATTGTGAATTCTTTACAGGGATTCACAAGTCTGAGAAAGACAAATGATGTAGAATCTAAGATTATCATGGGAGATGGAGCTAGAGCAGCTGTGAAAGACATAGGAATAGTTTCTTTATGTTTACCTTCTAGACATGTTTTGATGTTGAAGGATGTTGTTTATGTACCTTCCATTAGAAGGAAGTTCATTTTAGTTTCAGCCTTAGATAGGGACGGTTATTTTATTACTTTTAGTAATGGAAAACTAGTTGTTTCTTTCAAATCCATTGTTGTTGCTTTTGGAGTTTTATGTGATGGGCTATATATGTTAACTGACATGACTACTAATTCTGTTGTTAGACCAAAAATGTGGTAGGATTGATGAGAACTGTTCTATATTATGGCACAAACGTCTAGGGCATATTTCTAAGCCTCAGATTCAAAGATTAATCAAAGAAAATGATCTAGACTTTTCTGATTTCGACACTTATATTAATTGCATTAAAGGCAAGTTCTCTGCCAAAGTTAAATAAAATTTCTGGTAGGCATGATGATGTGTTACAGTTGATTCTTACTGATATATGTGGGCCTATGACACTTACTACTTTGGATGGATATAGGGATGGCAATGGGTAAAATACCCGATGGGCACCCGCAAAATTTACCCATAATGGGTAGGGTATTTACCCGCTATACGGGTACGGGTACGGGTATGGGTATGGGTAAAAACCCGCAAATTTTAATGGGGATGGGTGCGGGTATGGGTATCTAAGTACCCACCCCGCCCCATACCCGCATATATATATATATATATGCTTGAACTTTATTCTACAATTATGCATTAAATTTTTGTATTATTATATTACTTATGTGAAGTTATATAAGATTAATATAAAAATATATTTAATAATAAAGTAAACCAAAAAATTTATTTTAGTTTATATTTTTAATAGAAAAATTTATTTACTATTTTATATCATTTAATTAGGCTAACACAATTTAATTATTACATAGTTAATATAAGATTGACTTTTTTTTAAAATATTATTTATATATGACACACATAAAATATTTTTTACACAAATATTTTTGTTAATAAAATCATATTGATGTTTAAATCATAAAGTGAATGATACATAATAAATATTTTATAAATATTTTATAAATTTTACAATCACTTACTATTACCGTAAACTTATTATTTATTAATAATATTTAAATTTTATTTTTATATTTTAATTTAAAATAATATTTTTCTATGTAACATATGTATTACAAGCACAACTATAATCTATTGAATCTAAATAATATTATTCTTACTATTTATTCACATTCAAAGAAGTTTTTGAAAAGATATAAATATAAAAAATTATTGTTAATTTTTATTTGTTAATTTTTTTAATATACACATATATTTCTTTATTATAAAATTTTATTGTAACTATTTATCTTTTATTTAAATTCTTTTTTTTAAATTTATATACATTATAAATATTTAATTCACTAAAATAATTTTTCAAAAATTTATATTTTTGATAAAATACTTTCGTATAGTATATGAGTTAAAAAATACTAGTATTAATATATATATATATATATATATTATATTATTTTAATTAAATCTATTATTTTTCTTACAATTTCAAATTCAAAAGTTAAAAAAAATATTTTATGTATCAACTTTCTGTTGTTAATATTGAACTTTTCTACTCTAACTCTATTCTCATTCTCAATGTCTGTCTTACTAAAACTTAATAACTATGAAATGTTATTCATTAGAATTAGTTGTTAATGTCGTCACAAGAAGTTACTAAGTGATCCCACACGAAGGGACAACTATTGTACAGATTTATTTCGTTGTCGTTCTTACATTACCAACAATCAAATCTCACACAAGATAGGATTATCACTGACAAATAACTTGTGTGTTTAGTTTTGCTTATTGTTTCTAAGAATTTTAGTTTAGAAAATTATTATATTAAGATACATTTAACATTTATGATCTTTGAATATTTATTTTTTTTATCTATATTTGTACCTTGTTCGACAACTACATATTGAATTTTTGTATTATTATGCTACTTATGTGAAGTTATATAAACATATTTTTCTTTATAAATATTTTTTCTCAAATAAACGCGGGTAATGGGTACAAGACGGGTATGCGGATACCCAGAGGGTACGGGTACGGGGATTAATGTTCATACCCACGAGGGTATGGGGCTGGGTACGGGTATTTTTTTAAAACGCGGGTATGGGGATGGGTACTGTAGTACCCTACCCATACCCTACCCATTGCCATCCCTAGATGGATATAGGTACTTTATCATATTTATTGATGATTTCTCTAGGTTTGGATGGATAGAAATCCTTCAGGAGAAATCTGGATCTCTAAACACATTCAAATCTTTTAAAGTTGCTGTTGAATTAAAAAAAAGGAAAGAAGATCAAATGTGTGGTTTGATAGAAGAGGAGAATACTATGGAAGATACGATGAGACATGCATAAACCTTGGACCTTTTGCAAGATACCTTGAAGAATGTGGCATTGAGGCCTAATATACTATGCCAAATACCCCTGAGCAAAATGGAGTTGCAAAGAGAAGGATCAAGATACTTCTTGACATGGTGAGATGTATGTTCAGCCATCTTTCTTTGCTAGTTTTTCTTTAGAGAGATGCCTTGAGGACTGCTATGTACATTCTCAATCAAGTACCTAGCAAATTTATACCTAAGACTCTTTATGAACTCATGATTGGAAATAAGCTGACCTTGAAGCACATATATGTATGGGGTTGTAAGGCAGAGATAAGACCTTATAATCTTCAGTTGAAGAAGCTTGATCTTAAAACTGTTAGTGGTTTTTTCATTGGCTATTGCATTGGTTTTTGAGGCAGCAGATTATATTGTCCTTTCCACTCTACTCGAGTTATTGAACCTGATTGTGTTGTATTCTTTGAGGATGTCTTGGATAGTGGGAGTCAAACACCACAACCAATCATCCTCAGGGAAGACAGTGTTACAAGTCCTATGTCACTAAATGTTGTCGTTCCTATGGTTTCTAATCAAAATCTTCAAGATAAAGACACGATAGTTCCTTTCATGAATGAACAGGAACAAATGACCTTGTGGAAGAGGTTCATTTGAGAAGATCTCAAAGAGTGCACAAGTCTTCAATACCTAATGATTACATTGTCTATCTTTAGGAACATGAATTCAATTTCAATGAAGTTAATGATCCTATTTCTTTTGAAGAGGCTATCTCTTGCTCTCATGCTTTTGATTAGCTAAATGCCATGCATGATGAATTAGCTTTTATGGCACACAATTGTGTTTGGAATCTTATTGAGTTACCAATTGGTTGCAAGCCAGTTAGGTGCAAATGGGTCTTTAAGACCAAATGTAATACAAATGGTAAAATTGAAAAGTATAAAGCCAGACTAGTAGCAAAAGGCTATAGTTAGAGAGAGGACATTGACTATAAAAAGACTTTCTCACTAATCTCTAATAAAGATGCTTTCCAAGTTGTTATGACTTTAGTGACACACTTTGATTTAGAACTTCACTAGATGGATGTGAAAACAGCATTCTTGAATGGAGATTTATAGGAAGATGTTTATATGGTTTAGCCTAATGGCTTTGCTAAAATTGGCAAGGAAAACTTGGTTTGCAAACTTAAGAAACCTATTTATGAATTAAAGCAGGCATTTAGACAATGGTACTTAAAATTTGATCAGGTGGTTAATTCCCTTGATTTTAAGGAAAATGCTTCGGATCAATGTGTTTATTTGAAAACTAGTGGGAGCAATTTCATCATTCTTGTGCTTTATGTTGATGATATTCTATTGGCAAGTAATTGTGTTAAACTTTTGATTGAGACAAAGTCGATGTTGACTTGTCACTTTGATATGAAGGACCTAGGTGATGCCTTTGTTGTTCTAAGCATACAAATTTATTTGTGCTAGGTCACATGGTGTTCTTGGATTGTCTTAGAGAGGATACATTGATAAAATCCTCAAACAATTTAACATGCACTCTTACTCCCCATGTGCTTGCCTATTCAAAAGGAAGACAAGCTTTCTAAATCTCAATATCCTCAAAATGACGATGAAAGAGCTGAAATGAAGAAAGTCTCATATGCTTCCGTTGTTGGCAGTTTAATGTATGCTCATGTTTGCACTCATCCTAACATTGCTTTTGTTGTTGATGCTTTATGAAGATACTTGAGCGACCCAGGTTTGGATCATTGGAGAGTCGCAAAGAAGGTCATGAGATATTTGCAGGGCAACAAAGATCACATGTTGACCTATAAGAAGTTTGATCAACTTCAGGTCATTGATTATTCTGATTCTGATTTTTGCAAGGTGTCCTGATACCGAAAATCTACATCCGACTGTATCTTTATGATGACAAGAGGAATTATTTCTTGGAAGAGTGTGAAACAAACTCTTACAACAACCTCTACCATGGAAGCAAAATATATTACTTGCTATGAAATTACTTCATGTGGCTTAAGAACTTGATTTCTGAACTTTAAGTCATTGAGAGTATATCTTGGTCACTTGTGCTATATTGCAATAATTCTGTTGTTGTACACTTCTCTCAAAACAACATAAGCTTTTCTTGTTCAAAGTACTTTGATGTAAAATATATGTTTGTTAGAGATAAGGTTTCAGAATTTCAGACTAAGATTGTGCATATCCCCACTGAGAATATGTTAGTTGATCCACTAACCAAAGGCTTAAATTTTGGAGTCTTCAAAAGTCATGTAGCCCTCATAGATGTAGTTGAGTATCTTTTTATGTTTTTGGTTAGTGAGAGTCTAAAATTTTTCGTTTATTTTGATCATTGTGAGATATGTCTGAGACAACGTCATTTTATAGCATATCTCTTGTATAACATTTCTAGATGCTTTGACCATTTTTTGAAATTAAATTTTAAATTAAATATGTTATGCATTACTTTATATCCATTATCATTTATATAAAGTATAAACACATGACACATATATAATATTTCTATCGAATATTTTATTTATACAATAGAAACTCTTTAAATTAATACTCGATAAATTAATAAATTCTCTAAAATAATAAATTTATCTGGTCCTGACTTTGGCTAATATAAAAAATTGAAAAATTCGATAAAATAATAAGATAATAATTTTTTGGGAGATCCCTTTATAATTTTCAGTCCCAAGAAAATCATAAATTAATAATTCATAGAAACTGAAAAAAATATATTACACTCTATTGAAATATGATTCAATAGTTGTCTGTTTTCCTTTAAAGTTCAAGTCTATTTGGAGCTCATCTCTAACTTTTCTTATTGCATCCAATGCATATGTAGTATAGTTACTAATTTACTATACGTTGAGTCTCAAGGTTCGCTGCAACGTAATTCTAAGAGGCATAGATTAATTTACTTTTTTGTTTGGTATGTACAGTATAATTACTTAAAAACTCTTTAAATTAATAATTATTAATTTATCGATAAATTAATAACTCTCTAAATTAATAAATTTCTCTGGTCCTGACATTATTAATTTAAAGAGTTTCTACTGTACTTTTATGACTTATTTTTTATAATTTTTTTTTCTGATAATTGATATGTTAATATGATATTTAATATATATATATATATATATATATGATAATTGATTTATGTCATTTAAATAGAAGATTGTTAAATTATTATTATTAATGTGATTATGGATTGACATTAATTATTTATAATATATATTTAAATTTATAATATTAATTATTATTATTATTATTCTTATTTAATTATATTTTTTTTATTGATCAACTAGTTTCATGTTAATTAAATATACCAACTAGTTTGCTACTTTTCTCAAAATTGAACCATTACTGCACCATCAACTAACTAACACATTTCCAAAAGAATTTTTTTTTGTACTTTTGCGATTACTTGAATGATACTTTCACTCCCACACCCTCTTTCTGGTTGGGTCGACTACATTCCCACCCCCAAATATTCATTTGACATAACGCTAAGTGTCCTCTTCTGTATAGTCCCCACTCTAAATCCAAATTTCCTATTGTTATGCCCCTATCTGTCATCTTCTTTAACCTTTATCTTTAAATTTAAATAAATAAAATAATCATTTTCTTGTTTGATGAAAAAAAACTCATTTTTAAAATTTATAACATTTCACTTTTTTTAAAACCATTTAAATCCTTATTATCTCCTGTGACATTAATTTAGTTTTTATGCATGCAAAATACGACATTAATTAAGTTAAAAAAGTTACTTTCGCCAAATTTATATATTTCAATATTGTATTAGTTTATAAAAATTTATAATATGTCATGCTTTTATTATATTTCTATTAATTATTAAATATAATTTTAAATTAAAACTTATTTTAATAATTAAAAATGGGATGAAAGGTAGAAATAATAAATGTACAAAAAAAGTATAAATTAGTTGGTTTGCTGACATTCCTGAAATCACCTAAACACATCAATAATATATATAAATAGCTTTAAACCTTATATACTATACATAACAGTATTTGTAACTAAAGTGAGACATTGGCAAAAATTGCAAGAAGCCAAGAAAACAGACGTATGCAATATGCATCATACGTGTGGGTGGGTCATGTGTACCGAACACCACTTGATAATAAGTCAAAACTTGAATGTAGTGGTGTCTTGCTCCTGCTATGGACACACATCATATGTCCTATAAACCCACGTGCTGACATGTGGATCGGACTAAAAATTTTTTATGCCAGGCTTTCGGACCATTTTTATTTATTTTTCATATTTTTTATTGATCTTTTAATTTATCATATGAAAAATTATTAAATGCTTTATCATACTTAAAAAAATAAATATTTTTATTTAAATTAGATAGGACGATAAAACATATCCCTCGTTTCATTCCTCTTTTTTTTTTCCGGGGGAGGGGCTCTAAGGGTAATTAATATGATTATTAACAAATGATTAGAATTTTATATATGTTGGAAGAAGTTTTTATACTAAAAATCCAATATAGGTAATTAAGCAGACAAACTACGTAAACAAATAAAAGGATAACCTTGGAGAACTAGTTATGGGACTGGGATAGAATTGAATTACCGAAGGACTTCCATTATAAGTGAGTGAGTGAGTGAGACACAAGATCCTTACACGTGTTAAAACAGGGCCACCTTAAAACTCAGTCACAGTCTTGTCCTCCCTCACTCCATTTATTCTCTTTGTTCCAAAACACATCTTCATTCCACCACTATCTCTCTCTCTCCTGCCCACCCTCCTTCTTAGCACTGCTTACTAAAAATACCATACTCTTCTACTGTACTCATTCATTTGCTAGCAAAACCATGTCCGAGAATCTTGAAACCAGCACGTCCTCGAGAAGTCTCGCCGAGTCACCGCAAATTTCCACCATACGACTTGGAATCGATCTCGTATCCGCAGCCAGGCGAAATATCGGCTTCTTAAGGAGCGTGGCAGATTCTACGTGGCTTCACCACGCGCCCATTCTGATCGAAGCCATACGAAGGTCAAACTCTTTGCTTCCACTCTCATTGGTAATCTCATCTGACGGTGGAGCGTTTTCCCAATTCGCAGGTACCACCATTTCTGGATGCCCTTGATTTCTGATCTAACGATGACAGACTCAGCCCCTCCCATGCTTCTTCCTCCCTTTGATGTTCAGTGGGTTTGGTTCTGTCACACTCTCAACCCTGTGAGCTACCTCATCATTCTTTTTCTTTTTTATTTCATAAAAAAAAAAAAACTGAATTTCAATATCTGATTTTGCTTCTTTTTTATGATTAAGGTAAGTTACAGGGAATACTGCTTTACGAGATTCTCGAAGCTTATTGGGAGAGCGCGTATCTTCGATGAAGAGAACAGAGAGTACGCGTTGATGCGATGCAGGGAAATTTGGAACACCAAATACCCGTTCGAGGCGTTTGAGAATGAGGCGAGTTCTGATTCGCAGGATTATTCGAGTACTGTGGTTGAAGGGGGGAGTTTGATGGAGGGTGTTTTCAAGATGGTTGAAAAGCAAAGGTTGTTGTGCTCCTTGTTTGCAGAACCGTACAGGTCTGAATTGGTCTACTTAATAGCCGCGAGGCAGAGATATAAGGCTTTCTTGTTTATGGCGCAAAGTTTCGCTCATGAATCTTCGCGTCTGGTACCCACTTCGGACATTTTGTTAATGATGCTGACCCACCAGGTTTGTTTCAACTTCACTTTAACTTCATATTGTTTTGTTTTGGGTTATTCATGTTTCCGTACCTTATTCTATTTCCCCTCTTAAATGCTGATGCTATGCATATTTTCATACTCTACACCTTGCATTTTCTGACTTTGTAATATTTTACTGTCAAATTTATTTATTTACTTTTAAATGGAATAGAGCTATCCGACAGTGTATGCGGAAGATATGAAAGCTTTAGCTTTAGATGGTGATTTGCAGAAGGTCGCAACTGTGTCTGAAACCGTGAAGGAAAAGGAGTTTGAAGAAACCAAAAAGTTGTGGGACAGGGCATTCAATCAACCTTATGAGAAAGCCGGTGGAGAAGTGCCTTTGACATTGGAAGGAGTTGTTTCAGTCAAATCTCCCGTCTACTGGGAAGAATCAGACACAGATGTCAATACCAAGTACAGGTCAATGCTTCCAAGATTTTTGCTCGAGGTCAACTTCATATTCTCTTTTTCTCTCCACTTGCTATTGTTGTCTTTTCTTTAATACTTGCTAGAGTGTTGTTTCCTGGCCTTGCTTTTTTCTGTTCACTCTTTGTTGTAAATGACCTCAAGTAGTTTGTATGCTTGATGTTAGGAGGCACCTTAGTCAACCTGGTTTTAAAAATCGTAGATTCCTATTGCTACATTCTTTTGCTTTTGTTTTTTTGTTTGTTTGTTACGTATAATACTCCATTCAATTGTTTCTGTTTATTATAGTATATTCATACATGTACGAGGAAGCCTATAGCTTATACGTGATAGTGTATATGCGGTAATTTTGCAACAGTAGACAAACATATTTAAACAATCCCTGTTTAGAACATCAACAACATGTGTGAGTATTGCAAGAGAATGAATGTGGATCTAACTTTTTCAATGCAGGTCTGTGTGTTTGTGAGGCTAACGCCAAGAATAAAGACATCCCAAAAGGATATAAGCCATGATTTCCTACGCCTCCGAATAGTAAGGTGTCATAGCGAACTAAAGCTAGACAAAGCCTTCTCCAATTTCACCGTTGATTCATGGAAAAAAGCTTGGCATTTTTACTGTGAATTTGGTACTAGGGGACTTTTGCTTGAGCATCGGCGGCATGGCAGTAACTGTCTGAGAGGAAGTAACCTGCAAGACACTGTTTCGTTCCGCTGGAATGATTTATTGAGAGCAGATTCTTTAACTTTGGAAAAAGAAGTTCGTCAACAGGTGAATGTTGTTACATCAATTACCCCACCGGTTCAAGCACCATACTTGTTAAAATGTGTGCCGGATCGAGTCACAGATGATTCTGGGGCAATGATATCTGATGTGATTCTGAAAATGAATAGTTATCATCCTCAAGAAGGGCGATGGTTGTCTCGCACAGTTCTCGATCATGTGGGGAGAGTTTGTTTTGTTATTAGAATTAGGTGAACTTCCAGAACTGTGCTTCAATATTAAGAATAGTTTAGAGTTAATACTGTGATACCACTTTGTGCTTACTTACTGGCAAATATTTGAACTGCAGGGTAGGAGGAGGATTTTGGAGAAGAGGAGGTGAAATTCCTTCAGCTGTAAAATGGGAAGATAGGATTATAGAAATACGTGAAGGATCCTGGTCTTATGTTGCTGGTTCCATTGGTAGAGCCCCTGGTATGTTTTATGTACATGTTACATAAATTTAATCATGGTATCTTTGTCTTAGCTTCTTTGGAGGCATGTGGACGACTAGAGTCAAAAGAGAAACTAGAAAGTAGGAGCCAGCATTAGTAACTATACTTCTGCTCAGAAACTATGTTGGTCTCATGTCTTATTTCTTTCATACTAGTCCAGATTGAAACATTGTCTGAAGTTAGTTTCTTCTTTGTAACACATTGAGAAGAAGTCCCAGCCTTTATTACTTGTGATCCCATAACAACCCCCAAACAAATTAGTTGTATTCTATGACACTACTTTTTCTTTCTGCTATGCCTTGATCCTCTATCTTTCTTTATATTTTTTAGCTATATTAGGTATTGTGAAATATTACTTGAGAACAGGAAAATTAAATACCTTAACTGCATGTCTTTCTGTTTCCATTTTGATCTGATGCACTGCTTGCTTGACGACAAAATTATTATGCTAGATTATAATTCTGCTTCTATCCTTCTGGAGAAAATCTCAAATATTTTCTTGCTTTTGTTTCTGTCTAGTACAGAGAAGGTGGTGGCCACTGCGACACCAAAGGAACCTGCTGAACAATGTAAAGCTGCATGGTGCTTTTCAACAGGAGATGAGCTTATAATACAGTGGGATTCATCACAATCTGTGTCAAGTCTTACCTTTAGTTTGAGAAATCAAACATCTCCAGAGTCATCGGTAGAGTGACAACTTCTCTAAATATTATTGTCCTGAAATTAAGTGTGAACTTTACCTTTTAATTTGGCCTAAAGTTGCAAACATGAATTGCAGGTAAAGTTATTGAAAGGAAGGAAAATGCAATATCAAGTAAAGAAAGTAAAGTCAAAGAGAAAAAGTGAAGAACTAAAAAATGAATTAGAGGAGAAAGAGATTGAAGAAGAGGAGGATGGGGATAATTTTATAACAGTAATACGTTTCACAGAAGATAACCCAGATGGAAAAGCAACAGCTCTTCTAAATTGGAGGCTATTGGCTGTTGAAGTATTGCCAGAAGAAGATGCAGTACTGATGCTTCTCCTTTGCATTTCAATACTCAAAAGTGTATCAGAGATGAAAAAACAAGATGTGGGACGCTTGTTGGTGAGGAGAAGATTGAAGGAAGCAAGGCTTGGAAGTAGGGATTGGGGTTCTGTGATGCTTCATCCATCTTCATGGTCCTCATCCATTGATTCAACATATCTTCAACCTTGGTATTGGAATGCTGGGGTTGTCATGACATCTGATGCAGCAAATCAGCTCAAAATACAGCCACCATTTAGTCAATCACCGGTGGAAGGCAGTGACAAGTTATACAAGCTTGGAATTTTAAATTAAGTCTCTTCAATTTTTGCAAATACTATTACTACCATGGTTTGCAAAAGTTTTAGCTTGCTTTTAAGCTGTTCACACATTTTTTACCGGAATTCAAAATTCTTAGCCCATACAGTTTGGTTGGAGCATAACATAAGTTATATAAAATTTGTGAAAATTTTGACATAGATTGGTTTGATTGAGTTTTTTTTTTTAACTGTAGCTTTATTTTTTGGTGCGTGTGGTTGTATGCCTGTACAAACTTTATTCAATTCATTTATTTTTAACTGAGTCTATTTGCAGGGATAATTCCTAGTGTATATATATATATATATATATAAAATTCTGATGTCTGGCTTTTTAGATCAGACAAGTTATATAATATGCAAAATAGTTGATACAAAATTATGAAGTTTGAGAAGTACTCAACTCAAATGAATGCAAATTTTCATTGATTTGGTATTTAATGGCAAATTACATTTTTATTTTATCTTAATCTGCTGCCACTTATGTTAGTTATTCGGACCATATATGATGAGATTTTTTTAAGAATTAAAATGAAAATTGAGTACTAGTTTGTATAGCTCTAATACTCATTTAAATTTAAGAGCAAAGCTGTAATCAAAATGTAATTGATTTTAAGGACTAGATTCCTAATTTACTCATTTAAATTCTGCTATTGAGTCAATCTGTTATCTCATGCCTAGAGACTTTTGTCAATTAGTTGGGAGTAAAAAGTTTAAAAAAATTATGTTATTCAATTGACAATGCTAATAACTGATTAAGATTGCATGTTTTTTCATTTGGTCAACACTGATTGTTACGCGTAGAACCTACTTAATGATTGTGAGGTCCATGAAATGTAGACGTGTGTAAAATACCCATGCTTATTAATTAGTTAGATCTCTTTTGCCAAAGAAACTGAGACAAGGTCATCCATAAAGTGAATGACTTCTAGGCATGTTGGAACTTAAACATGCCTTCCACTAACTCAAGCGTTAGTTCTTTGACTGAAATCAAATTATATAATGAGAAAGGCCACTTGATGAGTTACTGGTATTCACACGTCATGTCTATTACTGGTGTTTGCTAACAATGAAGATAGATGCAAAATGAATATCAAAACAGAACGTGAGTTGTGGATTTCTATTGGTTTAAGAGAAACAATTACCGGGCCATATAATGATCCTTTAAATACTCTGATTATTCGTTTTCTAGACACCCCCGTCAAGTTGTGGAAAAATACATCTAACATAGAGGATTTTATATCTTACGCGTTGAAAGAGTTTTTTAGCCTTAAAGCATGGATCATCTAAGGACTCACCTAAACACACTAAAATTTAAAATTTTAATTATTAATTTGTTAACATTACATTATTGTATTCTAAATATGATTTTCTTAATAAAAATTAATACTTCTAATAAAGACTGATGCTAATTTTTTTAATTATTTGGAAGAATGAGATGAATAATTAATTTAGCATTAAAGGGGGGGCTACTTTAAAAATACAGTACAGGTGCTGGAGCTGTTATGTGAGATTTTTCTCAATCAGGTTGTTTCATTAACCAGAAATTAATTAATAAACCCAAGCACCATAATTTGAACCCTGCAGATATAGCTAGTTAATTTAATACAAGATGATGCAGCTAAATATAAATAGGGAAGACCCTAAGTTAAAGCTCCCCAGCCATCAATCCAGTGCAATGGCCACAAATTTGAAAGCATCGAAATCCATATACACCTTTGTTTTCCTCTTCATCCTCTTCTTTTCATCCTCTCATGCAGCTTTCTCCTCCTCCCAAGATGACACGTGCTACACTACACCCTATCCAGCATTCTGCAAAACTACCTTGCCTCCTCAATACATATCCATACATGACCAATGCATTTTCTTCCTTCAACAATCCTTATCAATAACAAAAACCATTCTTCAATCCATCTCTTCTTATCTTAGAGACCAGTTTATTCCTGATTCAACACTACATGCCCTTGAAGATTGTCTTAATTTAGCTGAACTTAACACTGATTTCTTGTCCAATGTACTCCAAGCTATTGAAAACCCTTTGAGTAGCTATCAGGTTTATGAATTGCAAACCATGCTTAGTGCCATTTTGACCAATCAACAAACTTGCTTGGATGGTTTTCTCGAGGTAACTCCCTATTCTAGAGTAACCAGTGCTTTATCAAGCCCTCTCTCTGATGGGATCAAACTTTATAGCATATCACTGGCCCTTTTCACACGCGGTTGGGTTAGTGATGCCACAGCAAGTTCAACTACAGAGAAGAGAGTTGAGACTATTATTAATAGAAAGCTATTGCAAACAGACGTTGACAGTGTAGTGGTGACACAAAAAGTGGTGGTGAACCCAGATGGGTCTGGTGACTTCACCACCATAAATAAAGCAGTGGATGCTGCACCTAACAATGCCGGCACAAACAACGGGTACCATGCAATTTATGTTGTTGCTGGAATTTACAATGAGTACGTGTCTATTCCTAAGAGCAAGGAGAATCTAATGATCGTTGGAGATGGCATCAACCGCACTGTGATCACTGGCAATCGCAGCGTTGCTGATGGTTGGACCACTTTCCAATCTGCAACTTTCGGTAAGCCGAGTTGAAGGTTCACACTGGATCATGTTGCATGGAATATATCTATTGAGATTGTATTTAAGAATACTTCTACTATTAATGTGTTTATAAATACAAGTAATATTGTCTAAGATGTCACCTATTATCTGCTCGGGCATGCGCATTAATTTCGGCACTTGGGGTCAGACAAGTACAAAAATCAAGTTATTTATATTCGTGCCATAAAGTTCTCAAATCCAATAGTGATATTATGTTCTTATTAGTTATTAGAGACTGTATATTTTCTTATGAGACACTCAATTCCACATCCCCTATTTAATCTAATAATATTTTTCAAATGATAATTTAGAAAATTGTCACATATTTAACTAATTTGATTGCTATTACTGTGGCGTGCAGCTGTGGTTGGAACAGGGTTTGTTGCAGTGAACATAACATTTCGTAACACTGCGGGGGCCAGCAAGTATCAAGCGGTGGCTGTGAGAAACGGTGCGGACATGTCCACATTCTACAATTGTAGTTTTGAAGGCTACCAAGACACATTGTATGTATTTTCCCTTAGGCAATTCTACAAAAACTGTGACATTTATGGCACAGTAGATTTTATATTTGGCAATGCTGCAGCAGTATTCCAGGATTGTAACATGTACCCAAGACTTCCAATGCCAAACCAATTCAATTCAATCACAGCTCAAGGCAGAACAGATCCTAACCAAAACACTGGCGTCTCCATTCAAAACTGTTGCATGATTGCAGCCAGTGAGTTGAGTGATGCTAATAACAATTATAATGACATAAGTACATATTTGGGTCGGCCTTGGAAGGAGTATTCAAGGACAGTTTGCATGCAATCTTTCATGGATGGCCTAATTGATCCAAAGGGTTGGGTTGAATGGTCAGGGGATTTTGCTTTAAGCACATTGTATTATGCTGAGTTTGCTAACTGGGGACCAGGTTCAAATACTAGCAACAGGGTCACATGGGAAGGGTACCATCTCATTGACCAAAATGATGCTGGTGATTTCACGGTAAGCAAATTTATTCAAGGTGATCAATGGCTGCCCAAGACAGGAGTGCCTTTCAAAGCCGGGTTACAGTGATTATTTTATGTGCTTCTTGTTTACTTCAACTTTATCTGATATTTATCCTTTTATTCCGCCACTCATTTATTTATGTTGAATAATTTCCCTGAAAATATTGTTAATTTCTGTAAGTGTTATTTTTGGAAATGCATATATAATATTTTTCTTTTCCATATCACGTGAGGATAGACGTACTGATTATAAAGATTTCTCGTTTAGAGGAAGAGTCCCACTTTAAAAGACAAAATGAGAAATTATTACTGTTAAATACAAGATCGATGGTTAAATCACAGTAAAATAAACATACACTAAGTTTAAAATTAAAAAACTTAGCATTTTGCTTTTCTATAAATAATTATACTACCTTTTTTTTTTCCATGAAACGTGAATCCTTGTGATAGAAGAACTCAGCAAATCCGTGTACAAGTATTATAAATTGAAACGATACATTCAATGCAACAATAATAATTTTTTAGTACAATTAATCAATACACCAATTGTGCTAATTAACAACCGAAATACTCTTAAATGTTATTACAAGTACTCTGCTCTAGATTTATAGGTTGATGGAACTTGTGTCTCATATTCAATATCGAGCCACATTATCGCGATTTTCAGCTTAACTAAAACTACTGTGTTTGTAATCTCAATTGTTATGCCACATACGACAATATTCATATTTTTTAACTAGTTGTGTCTAAACAAAAAATATTAGTTACATATTTTGTAATAATTATTTATCAAGATGGTGAACACTTGGTAATCTCATACCATCCAAAAAAATTTCCAAACTAACACGTAAACAAGATAAGAGCTAAATCGGTGCCCGCCTAAAGTTGCGCATGAACAAGAGAGAAGTGAAGAACGTGGGCAAATGTTGGTGACTGAGACGAATCGAAATAGACTACTTTCCACAGTAAAATTGGGACCTTAAAAGGTTCTATATATTGTGCGGCTTCAGCGGGAGTTCAACCCATTTTAGAAAAGATATATAGCTAATTAATCTACAATGCATTTGACCCCAAACCTAACATTTAGCATAACAAACTTTTAAACCGTTCTTTCAGCTATATATAAAGAAACTTCTATTTTGCACGCCGTTCCAAGAGACACACATTCAAGAAGGGTTTACGGAGGATTGCTACACCCTCAGCCCCTTCACTTCTCTGCGGGGTTCATTCTTTTGCATAACACGTGCAGGAATCAACACACAAATTAAAGCATACACAAAAAGAAAAAGTACTATCTGATTTGCATGCAATAGTTCTCATCATTTAATTTGTTTACAAATTTCTTATAAACTCAGATGCACTACAAGTCTTATTGTATTGCATTTATTTGATAGGGGCCACAGCCACTCAATTAAAAATGGTTGGGGAAGATAAGCTGAAGAAGAGGAGAATCGTCATCATTGGCATCTCTACCATCTTTCTAGTGGCTATGGTCATTGCCCTCACGGTTGGCGTCAACCTCAAGCAACTTACTTCCAACGATGATGAACAAAACGATAAGGCCCATGTTGCTGCCACTCTAAAAGCAGTGAAAACCATTTGCCACCCCACAGATTACAAGAAAGAATGTGAAGAAAGCCTCAAAGCAGAGGCTGGTAACACCACGGACCCAAGAGAACTCATCAAAATCGCCTTCAACATAACCATCAAGAAAATCGGTGATGAACTTAAGAAAACAAATCTCATGGAAGAGGCTGAGAAGGACCACAGAACCAAAATGGCACTTGACACATGCAAACAACTCATGGATCTTTCCATTGGGGAGTTCGAGAGGTCGCTTGAGAAAATGGGCACCTTTAATCTCAACAATCTCGATAATATCCTCTCGAGTTTGAAGGTTTGGCTCAGTGGTGCTATCACATACCAAGATACCTGCTTGGATGGTTTCGAGAACACCACGAACGAAGCGGGTTTGAAGATGAAGAACGCATTGACAACTACCATGCACATGAGTAGCAATGCCCTTGCCATCATCTCTGAATTGGCTAAAACTTTCTCTGATTCGGGTTTGACAACAGATGGGCGTAGCCTCATTCAGAATGATCAACGCGATGACGTTAAGATTCCCTCTTGGGGTGATGATGATGATGGTGTTGGTGTTCGTAGACTCCTTCATTCAAGTCCACAAAAACTTAAGGCTAATGTGGTTGTAGCCAAAAATGGTAGTGGAAAGTTCAAGAAAATCAATGAGGCTTTGAAACGGGTGCCCAAGAACAACAAAAAGCCATTCTTGATCTACATCAAAGAGGGCGTTTACCATGAGTATATTGAAGTTACCAAGCAAATGACCCATGTTGTGCTTATCGGTGATGGTGGCAACAAAACTCGGATCACTGGTAACAAAAACTTCATAGATGGGGTTAACACTTACAGAACCCCCACTGTTGGTACGTGTTCTCTCGTTCTTATAGAGCTACTAGCTACTATTTTTCTCCTTTCATGCATTCCAACGTTTGAGGCTCTATATTCTTAATAAGTTAAATATACATTTTAAAAATTGATAAAACTTACTTCTATTACAGTATTAAAACTTTAATTTTGATCAAAGAACAGTATAAAAACACCTGTAATACTGCAATTGAGTTTTATATTTTAAAAATATAAATAAAATATCAACCGCTTATGATAAACAGGCGAATTTTATAAATATATTAAATAACATTGTCAATATTAGATTATGTATTGCAATATTAATTTACATATGGATTTATGCATGCAGCTGTTCAAGGAGATTACTTTGTGGCCATCAACATAGGATTTGAGAACTCAGCTGGCCCCCACAAACATCAAGCAGTAGCCATAAGGGTCCAAGCAGACAAGGCCATCTTCTATAAATGCACAATGGATGGGTATCAGGACACACTATATGCCCATGCCATGCGACAGTTCTATCGAGATTGCACCATTTCAGGTACCATCGACTTTGTCTTTGGTGATGCAGTGGCTGTTTTCCAAAACTGTACGTTCGTGGTGAGAAAACCATTGGAAAATCAACAATGCATTGTGACCGCACAAGGTAGAAAGGAGAGGCATCAACCATCAGGAATAGTAATTCGAGGAAGCTCCATTGTGTCCGATCATAAGGTTAAGTTTGACAGCAAGGCTTACCTGGCTCGTCCATGGAAGAATTACTCAAGGACCATCTTCATGGACACCTACATTGGGGGTTTGATTCAACCCGATGGGTATATGCCATGGCAAGGACCAAATGGTCTTTCTGGTATGAACACTTGTTTCTATGCTGAGTTTAATAACACCGGTCCTGGTTCAAACAAATCAAAGCGTGTAAAGTGGCCCGGGATCAAGACCCTCACATCACAATCTGCAAGCCATTTCTCACCGCTCAAGTTCTTTCATGGCGATGATTGGATTAAAGTTACTAGGATTCCTTACTCCTCTGGTATCCCCAAACCCAAGAACCCTAAATAATTTTTTTTTAGGATCGAGGAGCATGCATGGTAGTATGTATGCCAACTGAAAATTGCTAATGCTTGTGTTGTTAAAGTTTTGTCTTTCACATTTAGTCGTTTAGTTTAATGTGGCTGCATGTGCTATCATTTTGCCACATTATCTTAACTGCAGGTGACCATGCTTCTGCTCCAGCAGGATACAGAATTTCACAGATGTAAATAGCTTAAATCCCTATTTTGGACATTTTGTTGCTTAATAGACTAAATACTAGGCCACTTTTGTATATGATGATTTATTTTATGAAATTAACGATTTTCTTTTCTATTTAATTTCAGAGTTTAATTTTATATATATAAAGATGCAAGGATGCATGTATTATGTATACAAAACAAAAAATTATCATTTACTAATAAAAAAATTAGTAAATGTTCGAATAAATTTTATCACCATTGATTCATGTACTAACAAGTAAAAAGTCGTTCCATTTATGTTTTGATACGAAGAACAATAATTGAAATTTCTTAGGTTGGTTTAGTTTGCCATTTCTTAGCCTTAACTAATTTTCTTAGGCTTTTGTATTTGATATAATTTTGGTGGAATGAAATTTATTAAGGAATAAATTTATTAGTGTTGTTATTATATTTTGTATTATTTTTAATAATAAAGTATTTTTTTTCTTGTGTTGTTACGTGGCCATGACACTAAAATAAGAGTGAAAGTAGTAATGAGACGGCAATAGGTATTACAGGAGGAGGATAGTCAACCCTAAAAGGTGTAATGGTGTGATTGAATTCATTATTTTGTTTTTGTGTTTTAAATGCTATTCTATTTATTTTTAATTTGATTGACGTTTTTAATTCAAGTAGTATTGTTGATTTAGAGAAATGATGAAATTTACACAAGGACTTCAAGAAAAACAGGGAAGTAAGGATGAACAGTGTTTAAAGGCTCCAAGAAAAATTAAAAAATATTAATAAAAGTTAGAGAATTAAAATTAATCAAAATAAAGTTGATGAATGAAAATAAAATTTAAAATAAAAAAATTCAAACTTTAGCATAGAAAATAATAAATCATCGTATAACATTTCAGAAACAAACTAAGAAGTTTTCCAATAGCTGCGTGGCTTGCAAGTACATCTTATCCTTCACGATAACCGAAAAACTACTTGTCCTTTATTTAGTAAAGAGAGCTTACAAAACCTCTACTTTTAGCTATATTTAACCGTTTAAGTATTTAGGAAATTAATGCATGTCACCTGCTGGCTTGTGTGTTTCAATTTTTAGCCATACTTTTCATACCGTTTTGGTTTTTAGAGGAGATTATATGTTTTTGTTATAAGACTTTTTGCTTGGGTTTAAATTTAATAAAATTATTAAGTTACATTAAAATATTTTAGAAACAAACACACCAGAAAGGCTAGCCATGTATTTGGTGTGGGTTCCGCGTTTCATTTGTTTTAGGACAGATACAATTTGTTACTGACCAACGTTCAATAATGGGTGCTAAATGCCATTAATTGCTGTATATATAAATAACAATCTACTTTGCAAGCCAAGCATCATAGACGCACTCTCCCTGAGGACTTTGAAGGAAGATCAATTGACACTGCCTCAATCAGCAAACCCGTTTCCCTTCAGTTTTCTGCGGGGTGCTCCTTCATAGTACGTAAGCGTAGGAACCAATATATTTACATTACAAGTTAATTATAAGAAAGAAATGATATGTGGTTGTTAATGGTATGCTTAGAAGTACGTAATAAGAATTTATGTATAACAATTTCTTATTAAATATTATATTTTTTAGAGAAAAGTTATTTTTCATTGAATTCTTCTATTGTCTGTATTTGGATACGTTAAAAGACCTTTGAAATTATTGTAAAATCAAATTTAATTTACGACATGCAGGAACAGTTTAACTCTAAATGTCGAAGGGAAATGCAGAAAGGGGAAAGAGATTTGCCATCATTAGCATGTCTACTTTGTTATTGGTAGCTATGGTTGTTGCCGTCACAATTGGTGTGAATGATAATGGTTCCGAGGATGATGTAGAGGACAACAGAAAGAACCACGTGGCTACCACTTTGAACGCTGTTCAAACCTTTTGCCATCCCACGGATTACAAGAAAGAATGTGAGGAAAGCCTCACAACAGTGGCTGGCAACACCACAGATCCAAAAGAGCTTGTCAAAATTGCCTCCAACATTACCATTAACAAAGTTGGTGATAAACTTAAGGAAACTAATCTCATGCATGAGGTTGAGAAAGAGCCTTGAGCCAACATGACACTTGACACATGCAAGCATCTCATGGATCTTTCAATTCAAGAGTTAACAAGGTCTCTTGATGGAATAGGTGAATTTAATCTCACGAATCTCGACAAAATCTTCATGAATTAGAAGGTATGGCTTAGTGGTGCAGTTACATACCAAGATACGTGTTTGGATGCGTTTGAGAACACTAACTAGCGAGGCTGGTATGAAGATGAAGGAGCTATTAACGACAAGCATGCACATGAGCAGCAATGTTCTTGCCATTGTAACAGATTTTGCTGATGCTGTGTCGGATTGGAATGTCACAAAACTACTTGGGCGTCGTCTCCTTGAGGATAATTCTCGGATTCCCTCGTGGGTTCAACAACGTGGAGTATTCGTTGATGCAACTTCAAGTGAATTCAAACACAAGCCTAATGTGACTCTGGCCATAGATGGAAGTGCAGATTTGAAGAGCATCAATGAAGCATTGAAGCAAGTACCTGAGAATAACGAAAAGCCATTCGTGATCTACATCAAAGAGGGCGTTTACCAAGAGTATGTTGAAGTTACCAAGCAAATGACCCACGTGGCAAAAAGACACGAATTACTGGGGACAAAAACTTCATAGATGGGATTAACACTTATCGAACAGCCACTGTTGGTATGTCTTCTTAATTCCATGTTACAAAGCTTAATCAATTAATAATTAACTACTACTCTGATATCATAATTAGGATCTTCTTCATTTCAACCTTTGAGGGCCAAAAATCTTAATATGCAAGACAATTCCTTTAAACTTGCCCACAATAAATAAATTAATTAATAAAACATAAAATTTAATTAATATTAAAATCAAAACCGATTTGTATTTCTAGGAGATTTTTATCTACGAATAAATCAAATAATTATTCTATGCATTTGTATGCGTGTAGCAATTGAAGGAGATTACTTTGTTGCAATCAACATGGGGTTTGAGAATTCTGCTGGCCCTCAAAAGCATCAAGCAGTGGCATTAAGGGTCCAAGCAGACAAGTCCATCTTCTACAATTGTTCAATGGATGGGTACCAAGACACACTTTATGTGCATACCATGCGTCAATTCTACAGGGATTGCACCATTTCAGGTACCATCGACTTTGTCTTCGGTAATGCATTAGCCGTTTTCCAAAACTGCACTTTCGTGGTTAGAAAACCATTGAAGAACCAACAAGGCATTGTGACCGCACAAGGAAGAAAAAAGAGGCAACAACCATCAGGAATAGTGATCCAAGGTGGTTCCATTGTATCTGATCCTGAATTTTACGCAGTGAGGTTTGAGAACAAGGCCTACTTAGTGTTAGAATTTTGTTTAATCCATTATGTAATTTTTATTATGCAATGACTATTATGAAATTACTTTCTTTCTTTACAAATCTTGAATTACGTTGTTCTCACAACATAATATATGGTTCTCATAGATTTAGAGAGCACTAACCTGAATCCATTGTTCTTTGATGTTACTTCTTTATTTGATGTCGTTGATTCTTTGGTATTTTCCCTAACTCTTCCTTCCTTTTTCAGCTTCTCTCATATGGTTGAGAGAAATAACATAATGTGATGGTGGTTAAATATAAAATATAGAGTCATTTAAGGGTATAATTGTAAATATAATTATAGGAAACCCTCTCCTCTCCTTTCATATAAATTAAAAAGAGGTTTACGACATTCTCTGTTTTCTCACTTTTCACGGTTTCTAAGTGAACTCGGCAAAGGCATAAAGGAACTTTCTCTCAACCATCTGAGAGGAGTTGAAAGAGGAAGGAAGAGTTGGAGAAAATACCAAGAAATCAACGACATCAAATAGAGAGGTAACATCAAGGAACAATGGATAGTGCTCTCTAAACCTTTAATTATAAGAGAACCATATATTGTGTTGTGAGAGCAATTAATTCAAGATCTATAAAGAAAAAAAGTAATTTCATAATAGTCATTGCATAATAGAAATTATATAATGGATTAAACAAAATTCTAACACTTAGCTCATCCATGGAAGAATTACTCCAGGACTATCATCATGGACACTTACATTGATGATTTGATTCACTCTTATGGGTATTTGCCATGCCAAGGACTAGAAGGGCCTTCAAATATGGACACTTGCTTCTATGCTGAGTACCATAACAGTGGCCCTGGTTCAGACAAATCAAAGCGTGTTAATTGGGCTGGTATATGGAACCTTAATTCGAAAGCTGCAAACTTATTCTCACCATCCAAGTTCTTCCATGGCAGTGTTAACTGGGATTCCTTATTTCCCTGGTGTTCCCACCCACCACAGGCACAAGAAGATATCACTTACTTGGTGAAGGTGATCATCATGGCATGTGCATGCAATGACTTGTAATAATTAATTAATCGCTACTGCTTGTTTTGATGTTTCATTCTTTATCTCATCTTGATTTTATTGATTATTAGTTAAAATAATTATACTTTTCTTTAAGCTCTCCTCTTTAACTTCTCCAAAATTTGTATAGTATAAATTATTTTTATTATTATATTAATCTTTTTCTATAAATACTTCTCAAAAATTTATTTAAGTTTCATATTCAAAATTAAAATAAGTATATTTGAGAAAATTTAAATTATCAAATAAATTAAATTAATAATTAAGATTGTGACTAAATATATATACTTTATGTCGTATAATTTTCAATTAATAATTATAATTTCTTATTTTTTCTCCCTCACGTCAAAAAACCATACATTATTTTATTTGATCCATTGCCTTTGAAAAGAAAATATCATACGATATAATAAGATTCCTTTCGTCTCATTTTGAAAGTTACTTCAACTTTTTTTATTGGTTTTAAATTATTTATCGTTTTCAAATATACAATATGTTATGTAGCTTAATGTCGAGGGAAATATTAAAGGAATTTTCTCTGGTGTACCTGTCTATACATTGCCTTTAGAAGGAAAATATATCATACAATAAGATAATTGGAAATATCGGTAGCTTTATGTTAAGGAAATATAAGACAATTTGAAATTGATGGTTTAAAAAAATCAATAAATTAAAAAGTTTAAGAGTTAGAGAAAGAAAGTCAAGTATTTCAACACTTAAATCGGTCGTTTTAATGTTTAATTATAGAATAATATAGTTTTAGCAGATAGTTAAGTTTTATAATGTTCAAATTGAACGTTCCTGTACCTATATTTTGATTAGCTAGAGATTAGTGTGACATTGGTTTCCTCTACGTAATGTTAAATAAAGATTTTTAATGTTTAAGTTTTCATTTTAGCGTTTAGTACTAACATAACTATGAAATTTATAAATAAATGTTATAAGGTAATGTCTCAAATAAGATATTTTAGTTCCTCATATTGTTATTAACAAATATTTAGTCTTTAATTTTTAAAAATTTTCATTCACCTATTTTTTTTTATTATTATTATCTATTATCAAAAACAATCATTGCTTGCCACCATCTGTGTTCTTTACTAGTGATAAAGTTGTTATTGTTCATGGATAAGTGTATCAATCGAAAAATAATAATAAGTTCAAAATAAGTTTCTGAAGCATCGTTCTACAAGAATTATTTTTAAGTATCAAAAATATCTTACTTCAATTGTTTAAACTTAAAGAATGCATAATTAAATAAAATAAGAATTCAAATATAAAAACAATTAAGATAAATTAAAATAGTATAACCTATAACAATAAGGATTCAAATATAAAAGTAATTAAGATAAATTAAAATAGTGTAACCTATAACAATAAACAAATTGAGATGAATTCTAGGGCATATTATTTTATCTTTGGCCTTCTCTATATTCAATTTTAAATTAGTTATAATTCTATGATTGCTAACTACTCGTACTAAATATATTAACATCTAATAGTCATATAATGCTAACAGTCATTTTCCTAAATTATTATCCTCAATGATCATCAGAGGTAAAAGAAAGAAAAAACATAAAAAGAATATCAGTTATTAATTTAACAATAATTGAAAGAAAAGAACTAAATTTAATCTACCTAATCTTTTATCTTGTTTTACCTTATAGATTCATTAACTATACATGATACGATCGCCTACAATATAATTAATTATGGTAATTTATTTTTTTTTGCTAAAATATTTAAATTATGGTATATTTAAGAGTTGTCAATTTCAAACATACAAATATAGTGTAATAGGATAAACACCAATCAAGAAAGGAAACAAAAATTATTATCAAACACAAATGTCACATAAAGTCATGCAAAGGATTTATCATAACCCTAACTATAAATCTAACTAAACATAATAGAATAGAAAATTAAAATAATAATAAATTAATTCATAATCATTCAAAGAGTAAATGTAAACTAGATGATTCTTTAATAGAGAAGAAATGGAAAGAGTTATTGATTCCAAAACATGCTCCCAAAGCTACACAAATCGTTAACAGCTAGTCAAAATTAAGATATCCAAGTTGTAGGCCTTAAGGTTCTTTAAATAGGATTTAGAATCAAAGGTTGAAGATATACATCAATTTTAGCCTTTGGATTTTCTGGACAAGAAATTATACGATTCAAGAACAAATATGAATTTTTCATGCTCATTTTAGGAGGAAGATTAAAAGGTGTAACCATAACAGGCCTTCAATTTTAAGGTTTATTAAATTGATTGTTTGGAGTGAACCCCATCAACAACATCCTAACCTTACATTCCTAGGATTCGAGGTAAACTCAGGATACACTTGATTAAAATGTTATCAAGTCTCACCATGAGATGGATGAGTCATGCTAATGACTCATCCTATTTTCAACATGTCATGTCATGTAAGGAGCTGAGCTCATAGACGCATACAACATTTTTAGCCTAGGGATTAAGGGCAAATAATATATTTTATTTTACGGTATATCTTTATGTTTACCACTTTTTCTTGGTTTAAACCTAGGCTCTCCATAAAATTTTCAATTGGTCAAAACATCATCGTCTTTGTAATAGAGCATGCAGCCTTTCAAACAACAATCAATTTTGACTTCTTTTAATCCAAGTTTAAAAACTAATTTTTTTGCTTGGTAAAAGTCTTTTGGGATTGAGTCAAGTTGGTGACTAAGCTCACTAATTAATGTAGCTCATTGATCAAATAAACTCTGACTTTGATTGTCTTCTAACTTTATGCTTAACATGTTTACTGCTAAAGATAACTCTAAATGCACACATTCATCCTATTAAGGCTTGTTTGCTGCCTCTAAAAGATTATTTGCAGCCTCTCCACTAGATTCTTGATCAGCTTCAAAATCATGAAAAGTTCTAAATTCGGGACTAACAACATCATAAATCATTTCTTGATAATGACTATTGCTTTCTTCCCAACTCACATTACCTACATCCTCACCTGATTGTAATATATTTGAACTACCTACTTGATTTTTCACATTAACTACTTTCCCATGCTTAGTCCATATCCAATAATCATGTTTAAATCTAAATTTATTCCCAACTCACATTACCTACATCCTCACCTGATTGTAATATATTTGAACTACCTACTTGATTTTTCACATTAACTACTTTCCCATGCTTAGTCCATATCCAATAATCATGTTTAAATCTAAATTTACACAAATCGTACCTAATTGAATCAATATCCAAAAACTTTCTATACTTGCACTTAGAACATAGATACCTAACTTCTGGTCAATAATGAATTGTTGTGAATTACAACAAACACATATGAATTCCTTAATTGTCATATTGGTGTATTTATATGTATCTATTATTCCATTTAAATTGGGTTGTGTATGCTTAAAGTGTATGAATTATTCATATATTGGAATGTGAATGTAAATGTTGTGTAATTACTGGATAGGGAGCAGTATATTCTCAAGTGTTGTCTCATGATTTTGTTAAGTTTGATGTGCAGAGCGAGTTAGAGATTGATTGTTAAGTGTGTTGTGCATGAGAGAAATTAGGGAGTATGATCACGAGTTGGTATTACCTCATTTGGGAAAGAGATTTGGAGTTCTGAGTGCAGGGTGTCTCGCTTAAGCAAGAATAAGTCATGCAGGATTAGACATTCTGGAGCGTTCTCACTCAAGCGAGAGCACATAAGATTACTCCAATTGTCCCCTCACCCAGGTGAAAAAGGATCTCGCTTAGGCGAGAGGTGGCCTCTCTTAAACTAGGAGTCGCAGAAAAATAGGTAGCTCTCTAGACCCAATCTTGCTCAGGCGAGAATGCTGCTCGCCAAGGCGAAATATAATTCGCTTAGGCGAGGTGTTCCTCACTCAAGTGAGAATAGTAGAAATCTAAGAGGTTCCACTATCTGGTTTTCTCGCCCAGGTGAGAGAAGAGCTCACTTAAGCAAGAGTGTGCGGGCCTAAAGGGGTATTTAAGGAGCCTCAGTGCCCAAAAACATTCATTTCTCACTAGACAATTTTTTCTCTCTCGTTTTTTCTCTGTTCTCTCACCATCTTACCTTAGAGAAACCTTCTCAAGATCGAATTTCTTCCCGATCCAAGTGAAAACCGCAATATAGTGTGGATCTAGGTGAGATCTCAAAAACCTTAATCTTTAACTCTAGGTTTTATTTCTTGAGTTCCTCTTCTCTAAAGTCTCTAATTCTTAATAGTGGGAAAAATCTAAACCACGAACTTTATTTCTATACTTGGAGACTCACGTGAAGTTTAATCTGAGGAAAACTCATTCCAAGTAAGGGGAGCTTATCTGAGCTGGCTTATTTGTTTAGTAAATGTTGAGTTATTATGAATTTAATTTTGTTTTAGCCGAGAGTAAGTCGTTGTATGGTTAGACCTCAAGTTAGAACTCATAGTATTATGAGTGAGTGGATTTCTCTGTTGCTTAATGAGTATTTAGAATGTTCTAATGAAACATGATACGTTGAAATATTATGATATATGCGCTGAGAATGTTGAAGTATGTTGAAAAGTCTTTTTAATGTTGTGAGTTGTTTAATTCGTTTAGAAATGCTTAAATAATACTGCAAGATGTTTGGTTTTGCTGTGAATATACATACATATATGGATGTGTTGCTGAGAACTGGGTGAAAGTGTATGTATAGCTGAAATGCTGAGACTGGTAAGCCATCTAGCTGTACCGTATTATGTTGATTTAGCTATGCTGCATCACATTCATTTTTATCATTCTAGAGCTGATTAGGACGCTGAGTTATGTTGTGTCCGAATCTAGATACCGGGATGGTTCGCTCCCAAACCAGAAAATTGTTCCTCTGGATTACTTAGGCTATGAAACCAGATAAAACTGAATCGTTGTATTTGTATTAGATGGGCCGGAAATAGGCTGAACATGCTGTATCAATTGATTGAAGCTATTGTGCTAAATGTTGTGAACTTTATGAGTTGTTTAACTCATTTTATATATTATACTCTATAATTATGATTGTTAATTATATAAGTTCACCCTTGCATTTTCTTATATTGGTATGTGTGTTGAAATGATCGTACGGTGGTACGTGAACAGAAAGGACAGGTAATGTGTCTACTACTCAAACTGAAAGGTCTGGCTGAGGGACAACAAAGTTGGCATTTTTGGAAAATTATAGTGTTAATTATTTTTGTCAGTCTAAGTTGTAGTAATAGGTCTAGATTATTGGACTACACTTTTCAAGGAATGTAATCATTATTTGAAAAACTTGTATTTTTGAACTCCTTATTGAATAGTGTTGTAAATGTATAAATTTATGTAAATTTTTTGTATTAAATGAAAATGTCCTTGGGGCTTTGTTATCTTGTTAATTTAGAGGTTGAAGTTCAAATTCTAAAAAATTTATACTCTTTGACTTATGTACATACTCTCTCATAAATGAATAAATGAATTAGGAAAGATAATGCGAGATGTCATTGATTCTTTATAAAAAAAGATTGCGACATCAACACCCTTAAATAATTCAGGTTTTATTCCCCTAGGCTTAGGGGCAACCTATCATACATCCACTGACGATTGTCAAAAAATATTTGGATCAAGAACTATATAAATCTAATACAAATACACAATGTTGTATCAACCTTTTATTTTAGATTACACAAATTTCTAATATAAATTTTGACAAAATCTCCCCTAATATATGAATAGTTAAGAGCTAATATAAAAATCCAAATTTCCTTCATATATAATCTATATATTATATAATAATCTATTAATCAATGCATAAAAAATATACACATTGTAACATCCCCAATTTCGGTTAGCATGGCATGGATTGTTAGTTATTAATTAGTAACTCTTTGCTTCATTTCCTTTACTCTAACTTAGTTCTTGCTACGAATTAAGATGTTTCCTAAGACTGATAAAAAAAAAATTCACTTATAAATTTTATTTTTGTGATTGACTGTCCAATTGTATTGTGTCCCTTGCTTGCATAATTATTTTCTTAGGGTATGTTTATTTATTTTTGTATATACATACCTATAAAATCATGTGATGAATACCTTGAGTAACCCTAGGATAGTAAGACAAATTTTGGGATAAAGTTGACCATTGATTTGGATGGATAGGCCCCACCTTACTGATCACTTGATTAATATTATTGCAAATTTTTATTGCTAAATGTTATCCCCTGATTTATTTTAATTGATTATGTGGCATTGTTATTTTATTTATGGATTCAAAGGAGATTATTCGTGTGACTCTTGCCCTCCCTAGTCCCTTACCTTAATTACCTACTTGACCCTAGTCAAGTTATGCATGAGTCTTTTCTCCTAATGTCATACACCCTAGGTTCACCATTCAATGAGGCACTATCACACCATATTCCACGTGTGAATAAAAAGGGAATTAGGAGAGACACCTTAATGACATTCGAGATACCCTCTCTCTTAATTAGGGCAACCAAATTTTTGTTTAATGCATGTGGGGGAGAGAGAGAGAATCGGTTTTAATGACGAAAATCCTTATCCTAATGATTGCATTTAATGCAATATTCGAATTCCTAATTACCCTAAATAAATGCAGCTGCCACCCATGAACTGTTGCATTTTGATTGGCCATTATTTGAGAATTCCTCATTTATGGTGTAACCGAAAAATGGAGCCCTAATCCTTTCCTCTCCCTTATTGATAATTGCTTAAAATTAAATTGGATCTGCATGAGTCTCTTTGTGTTCCCCACTATCACGCGCACCAAGTGGATCCTTAGGGTAAAATGCTCCTAATGAACTAGGGCTTGCGTGTGGGAGAACTCAAAAGGCACCCGAATTCTTTGAAAATTTCCCTTTTGAATGTAGTGTCAGGTTCAATAGAAAATTGAGGAAAGGGAATCAGCTTTAAATGGTGTAGATTTAAAACCTTGTTAATGACACTTAATGCAATTCTGTTTCCCTAGTTACCTAAGTTAATTATAGCCGCCACACATGATAATTATTTAAATTTTTCCTTCCTAATTGGTGCAACCAAAATTAAGCCCCTATTCTTCTCATTAAATGCAAAATTTTGTTGTCATATGTGCTTAATTAGGGGGCTAACTCTTCACCTTAATTCAGCACATTCAACTTGCCTCTCACCTGCATTAATTACCATGAAGAAGTGAAGAGACGCCTGCCCCATTCCCTCCTCAAATAGCCCAACCCGCGGCCTACTTTTAATGGGCGAGCCAATCAATACAAAACGTCACACCTGGAGTATTTACTTCCCTTAAACCGTGCCCAGCATTAAATTCATATTCCCTTCCATTTATTTGTTGTAATTATCTTTTCTTGTGGAGAATCTTACACTTGCACGGTCATAATGGAAGCACTACTCTTTCACTAGCCACTCAAAGGACTCAACCTTTCAAATACATAGAATGCAAAAAGGGTTTGAATTTATTTCCCTCCCTATAAGAACTCGAAACCGCCACCTGCAATTCAAGTACATGAGTCAACGTGAGAAGTTATTACCAAGTGCATTTAAAAACCCTAAAATCGTGTCAATCATTAATTCCTTCCTTAATTTCATTTCATTAATTTCATATTCTCGTTTCTTGTTTTATGACAATTATTAATCATTATGGAGGCTTTTCACACGCCCACAACTACGAGAGGAGGCACCACCCTTCCACGAGTAGACTATGAGCCGCAACCCTTCAGGTGATTGAAATATGGAAAGTTAGAACCTCTTCCCTCCATCAGAAAATTTACGCAGCCGACCTGCCTTAATTACTTACTATTACCAAGGACGACCCACCATTCACCATATCTCACTATCATGATTAAATTTTTGAAACGTGCAGTGCAATAAATTATTGCTTCATTTTTGCCTCATGGCATTTATGGCTTGTGATGAGACGTTTCACATGACCGAGAGCTTCCTAGAGACGTGACCGTTCAGGAAAAGAAAACCAAGAGCCATGTTGTTTAGTTGCCTAACCCTAACCGTCACACCCTTTGGAGATGAATGGACATGGGCTTTGTACTCGCACTATATAAAGACCCTTTATTCCCACACACTTTTTTCTCTCTTTCTTTCAAAAACACTCTCAACCCTATCACGAATCCTCTCTCTTAGCATCCACTCACTCTCACTGTGCCTTCTACTCTCTTCTCTCGTGGATAACGTTTTCCACCACCCTCTTAAAAGGGGCAACGAGCACCGAACCACCATTAACACCGCCTGCGTTCACCTTTCTCAACGTTCTCACCACTGCCAAGGAGCCACCGCATGGACAAGTGCTTACAAATGTCAAGATCGAGCCTCCTATTTCTGTTTCATTCTCATTCCAAACCATGTTAGGGGAGTTCTTGTTTGCGTTTGAATGCGTGTGGTTGTTCGTTGGTTTGCAAACCTTGCATGCACTCTTCTCCTCTTATTTTTTTGTCTCCGACCTTCATCAAAAATTTGCATGCAAACAATTTTCCTTCATCTCATGGTAATTATGTTTGGATGGTGTTGTAAAAATCCATGCTTTGGGGCTTGCATGTACTTGATTGAGGTTGAGATAGCTTTGCATGTCGTGGATATCGAAATCCTTACATGATTCTTGGTTGTCTGTACTTATTATTGAATAAAAATGATGGCTTTGAACGAATATGTCATTGCATGTTAAATTTTTACATAGATCCTTCGTTTTCTTTTTGGTTCTTATTGTCTGCCTCCTTTCTCGATCATTTTGATTAAGAAAACACTTATTTCCTTTCTTCCACACTCTTCAAAAATGAAAAACACGTATATGAAAGAGAGAACTCATCCTTCCCCTTTGATTTTGCCTGACCGAGAGCCAATGAACATTTTCCCTTAACCATGAGAAAATTATTCCACCACTTAACTGTAATTTTACAAAATTTTGTGGTAAAAATTGGTTTGCATGAGGGATTGAGTTTGCGATTATTTTTATGGTTTCTCTAATAACATTTACTTAGAAAATACATTTTTGATTTAGGTACTTTATTGAAACTGTTGCAATTATTTCCATCTTCCCTCCTTTTTCTTTTGCTCTTAGACCGTGTGCACCCGATCAAACTTTCCTTGAATGTGTTAGCTCTTTTGAGTGTGATTTGAATCCGTGATTTGTGATTTTGGGATTACACGTGCGACCCAAAAATGATGAAGTGCGGGTGTGATTACGAAACTGTTCATATGCATGATGAGGAGGATGGAGAGTCAAGATCACAGTTTGGCACGACTAGGGAATGTAGAGTGTTCAGGTTCAAGAGAAGAACCTTGGGGGTAGTGAAGGGGGGTTGCCCCAATGACGCGGAGTAACTCACTGTGACCAGGACACTTCGTCATCAAAGCCTTCACTAATCCTAACGTGATCAAGCATTGCTGAGGATCATTGAAGAACTCATTCCTGAAGAACAGAGATGAAAATGGGGGGAAATATCCCTGGATATTGTTTAAAGTATGTGCTTATAGGGAATGAGGGTCTCCGATCACCTTGATTGGAGGAATGTTGAAAAATTAAGGAAGTAGGGATATCCTAAGTTGCATTGGTTTGAATCATATTGTTGATGAATTTCTGTGATTTTGCTTGTGCTTTGCGGCTGTCTAATGGATATCAAATTGAGACTATGTGTTTACTGGAATATGATTTTGTGAATATTTTTATGTTATTTCAATTACCTTGCTTATTCAATTACTGATGTATAATTGTATTGGAGCTCACCCTTTCTGTTTTTGTCCTGGTATTGTTTCTTTTGTATGTATTGCATGATTGTGTGACAGATGGACCCACAGCGAGCGATAATTTGGGGAGAGGACTCTGGAGGAAAGGAGGCATGGACGTACGGTCCAGCAATGCGCCGCCTCCTGTACCAAGGGATGATCTCCATGACCATGGGACCTCTCATTAAAGATGGATGGAAGCCCAATTGGAGCGACCACCTTTTTGCTGATATCTCCGTACCCTTACCACCTGAATGAAGTATCATTATTCATTCACCCCCTCATTCTCTATCATCTCAAGAACCCCCTGCCAAACAACTTAAAACTTTTGTTGACAAAAGTAAGACCATCATTAACCTCGACCCAGAGCCTACTCCCTGTCCCAGCCCTACTCCTATGCCTGAGTGGAAAGACATCAGAGTTGTTGAGTCTTCCATCAGGCCAGTACCCCGTCACTCCCTACAAATTCAGGCACCCTCTTCCAATGAAGCTAGACCTTCCACCCAACGCCCTTTACCACCACCACCTACCATTGGTTGGATTGACAGCGACCCGGATGACTTGGCGCCCTCTCCTCGCCCTCAGCCAGCGGATGATTCTCCCGACTCTAATGGAATGGAATCCGACCCTAGTGAGGATTCCTTTCCGTTAGAGTTTTATTTATATATTGTTATTTTATTTTGTCATGGATGAACACTGCTCATAGGTTTTGGGTTGTTTCGTTACCCTTTGAAATACTAAACTTTGGGGTTTTGTTTTACTGTGATTTTTTTTTCCTTGGACATATTGGCTGGAGGATTTATGTATATACTTTCTTTTATCTATATGCTTCTCGTCATACTTTCAGACTTTTATTTCCATCGGTGTGCAATGCTAAGCGTTTATCTATATTGTTGTTATAAAATCAATCTACAAATAATTTGGATGATTAACAAAAATGATAAGCATGTTGTTAAGATACTGAATTAATTAAAGTATATAATTTTGTGAGGAACGGATTCAATGGAGTCGCTTTGTTGCGTTTATTATCTCTTCAATTTAATTTGAGTTGTGTGATGAACTGAATTATGGTTAAATTGAGAATATTGTGGATTGACATGGTTAGGTTGAGTAGTATGAGAAGGGATTTTATTATGACTATCCGTGGAGGTGCCTTTGAATGAACCATGAGAATTGAAAGTAGGAGTTATTCCCTGGTAAGATGGATTGTAATTAGTAAGTAGAGTCGCTATGATGTTGATTTGCATGAGTTCTCGTACACGTTTATCTTGGCTGCATCATTTTATAGAAGCCTTAAATTTCAACATAATAAGAAGGAATCTTGATAGAAATTAGGTGTTACACACATCACAATCCTAAATCGTTCTATCTCCTTGTAACTCCACAACATGCATACTTTACAATCTCCACAAATACAAACAATCCCTTCAGTACATACAATCTTCAATTCTACAACTCTATATTAGAAAATTTTAAGTCTCTATTATATATCAAAAATTAAAAAACTAAACCGATTAAAAGTTAAAGTATCGTACCAGAAACACAATGATGTAAATTATTTTCTAAATGGATGTTCCAACCACTCATAAAGGTAAAAAAAATTGATGATGCTAGAGAGAAACAGAGACAAGGAGATGAGAGAGAAGAAATAATGGAAAGTGAGAAAAAAGAAGGAGGAGGCACGATTTTAATAGGTTTCGCTCGTTACAGATGAAAAAATCTGTTTGTAAATAGTTTAGTGAAATAGTATATTTTACAAGTTTAATTACAAAAAAATTTATTCGTCTGTTAATCTACCAAAGACAATTACAGACAGATTTTTTTGTCTATAAATAAATAAATAAAAAATTAATTAAAATAGTCATATTTATAGATAAATTTTTCTTATCAGTAACTCTCACTCTAAAATTTTTGCTAATTTTTAGATTACAAAAAAATTGTCAATAATTCTTTCTATAATTTTCACATCTAATAACGGACTGTAATATAGAAAATTTAAATATCCATTTATATTATAAATGAATCAAATTCGTCTGTCTATATATGATTTCAATTTTCAAGTATACTAAAAATAAAGAATTAAAAAAAGAGACATATATATAAAATTTTAAAAATATTTATCTACAATAATTTTAGAGATTAAAATATTTTATAATAATTTTTAAAAAATAAAACTATATATCATATCAATATATTTTTATCATATATTATAAATATTACTTTAACGTTATGTTATAATTTATTAACATATGTCTAAACTTAACTGATTAAAATGTTAAACAAAAATTTAAATAGAATAAAATGAGAGTTTAGTGAATTGTAAACGGTGCACCTTTGTTTTTCTCATTAAAAAAATAGCCGCCCACCTCTAATATAGAATGAAGTAATTGCGTGGGGATTCTTCAATTGCAGAGTGAAAGTGAGAGAAAGAGAAAGAGAGATACAGAGCGAATGGAGAGCATAGAACACAGAACGGTGGAAGTGAATGGCATAAAGATGCACGTCGCAGAGAAAGGAGAAGGACCAGTGGTCTTGTTCTTGCACGGCTTCCCCGAACTCTGGTACTCTTGGCGCCACCAGATTCTCTCTCTCAGCTCCCTCGGTTACCGTGCCGTCGCACCCGATCTCCGAGGTTACGGTGACACCGAAGCTCCTGCTTCGGTTACAAGCTACACCTGCTTTCACCTTGTTGGTGACGTAGTTGCACTCATAGACTCTCTTGGTGTCGACAAAGTGTTTCTGGTAGCTCATGATTGGGGTGCCATCATCGGTTGGTATCTCTGTTTGTTCCGACCAGACAGAATCAAAGCCTACGTTTGCCTCAGTGTCCCCTTCCGACCCTTCCTCGGAAGAAACCCTCGCAAGAAAACCGTTGATGCTTTTCGCGACTTGTACGGAGATGACTACTACATATGCAGATTTCAGGTAAATACCAAAATCTCATAACTTTATTACAAGTTTGAGTCCAAGCCAGATTCAATACTTAGGATTAGAAAATACCGACCTTTAAATTTAAGTAATTTATTTAAAAAGTCTTAATAATTTACATCTGCGATTCTCTTTTTTTAGATATTTTTAATTTTTTGCTGTTAATCATTACTTCAATTTTTTTTTATAAGTTTACGTAGGATAATAAATTAATAAATATTGCTTATTATAAATTATAATATTTAATAATATTAACATATTAAATTTTATAAATTTCAATAAAAAATTATTTTATATATAAAAAATTCTTTTATGAATCTGATAAACGTGTAGCTAGAAAGGTTTATGTGGTGCACCTGGATTTTTACAGCTGATTGTGAATGTGAATTATAATTCCAGATCTGAGTATATTATGGACAAACAGCAGATTAATCAGATACTGATTCAACAAACCATTCTGTTATTTCGCCATATATAGATTGTAACATAAAGTTGTTATGATGATAAAATAAAAAGAATATAACAGTTGACTTATATAAACCTGTTGAGGTCACTGTGATTTGCATTAAAATAACGTTGTGAACAGGAACCGGGGAAGATGGAAGCTGAGCTGGCTCGTGTTGACACAACATACTTGTTGAAGAACATACTTACGACGCGCAAAACCGGTCCTCCAATATTTCCAAAAGGGGAGTATGGAACTGGATTTAACCCCGATACTCCTGAAACCTTGCCATCTTGGCTCTCCCAACAAGATCTTCTTTATTATGCTTCCAAATTTCAGAAGACCGGCTTCACTGGAGGCTTGAACTACTACAGAAATCTCGACTTGTCAGTTCCTTTTTTCTTTCTGCACTTTGTTTTGTTCTTTGAAAAAGACAAGAGAGGGAAAGTTAATTTAGATAAAAATAACAATTTTCTGAAATCATTTGACATAAAGTATGAAGAAAGAAAACGAAAAAAGCAACCTTTTCATGAAAAGACAATCTTTAAAATAAATAAACTATACGATATAGCATTAGGTAGAGAAAAAGAGGGTCTGGTGGAATATTAAAAAAATTATCTTTCCCCTCAATTTTCTCCGCTTGAAGAAGGGAAAAGATATTTGGTAAGTCCCACGAGATTTGTTTTTGCGGTCCCTCAATCTTATGAGTAGACAGACAGGACCGCCAAGAATTTGTATCAATAAATCTTTAGAGGTCGTTCCAATAATTGACGGGGGTTCTTCTTTTCATTTCAACTCCTTCAAATTTATGTTTTGAAGATCCTTAGAATTAAATTAGAAACAGCCTAAAAAGAGTTAAAAGGAATGGTAAACAGAATATTGAATGCTTTGCAGGAATTGGGAGCTGACAGCAGCATGGACAGGAGTAGGAATCGTGGGTGTGCCTGTAAAGTTCATTACTGGGAGTGTTGACTTGGTATACACATCCTCAGGGATGAAGGAGTATATCCACAACGGTGGTTTCAAGAAAAATGTGCCATCGTTGGAGGAGGTGGTGGTGCAGGAAGGGGTGGCACACTTCAACAACCAAGAAGCAGCAGATGACGTCAGCAAACATATCTATGATTTCATTAACAAATTCTGATAATCAATCACTTGATTCGCAGCTTAAGAGTGGAGCCACTCCTCTGACGTTGAGGAATAAAATTTGATCACCCCGCGCTATTCTCTTGTCCAAGTTTGCAAGCTCGTTTGTTTCAAGCTCCATTTCTACGCTCTTTTGTGCCATTATCGTCGAACATTTAGTTATTTGAACACCCTATGTTTACATTTTGAGTTAAAACACGTGGGGATACCATGCGGTGGCTTCTCCTAAATGTTCCTAAACATTTTCTCAATTGAATGTTGAATGGGAATTGCAAATTTGAAGTCCATAAAACAACAAGGCCAAGTCTCACACAGTACCATCCCTTAATATTCAATTGGTATAAATTAACTGTTAATTTCGATTACCAGTTGGCTGAGGCCGCTACTCATAACGCGTTTATGTAAATTGGGTTTGCGGTAACAGTCACTCCACTGCTCCCTTTTCCCTCCCCTCTTCCTCCCACGTATACGTCTTCTTTTACTTGTGTTTCTTTTTTTCTCTATTTTTTAGTTGCTCACAGTATGTATTAATTTTTGCTATTTTTTACTTATTAGTTGAGGCATTAATCATTTTGTATGTATTTTGATATTTTATTTTGTTAATTTTTTTGTCATTTAGATTTTCTAAAAAAATATAATAAAAATGTAATTTATTTATATTGCAGGTTGAAAAAAAAACCGTGGCTTTTTTCGGGAGTGCTCATCCGCAAAAAAGTGTTATTCTTTAGAAAAAAGTAAATGATTTTACATTTTTTATATTTTAATGTAAATTATGTATTTAGATTTAGGATAATTGTTAAATTAGTTTAGTTAAAAAAATAGGTTGTAAAATAGTTTACTGACAAATATTATATAGAAAAATTAGAATTTGTTGATATTATTTAGTTGCTCTTTTGCATAGTATAAAGAACAATACGCATTTGATATTTGATTTTAAATTTTTTTTAAGTAGCAAATGTAAGTAAATTTAAGAATAATCATTAATATTCATATTATTGATATTATTATTATTATTATTAAGATGAATGTATTTCATCGAGAATGTTATTAGTATTACGTTGAATATTATATAATTTAAATTTCTTAGGATTTAAAGAATAGTTGGATTATATTTAGTTAAAAAATTATAACAATAATTAATTATATTTAGTTTAATTATATTAATTGATATTTACACAATATCACTAAATTCATTATAACATATTATGAAAAATTATATGTATTGAAAGTATGTAAAATATAATTGATGTTATTTAGTAATGATTTGTATTAATAAATTTGTTAATAATTATAGTTTTTTAATTAAGATGACGTAATAGGTATTTGTACGTAGGGTATGTATATATAATTCGTTGTAATAAAAGTTACATTTGTATGTAAGATGGGTAAATATAAATTAATTAAATTGACATTTGTATCAATAATTTTTTAAAAAATTAAATTTTCTTAATTAAGATTAATAATTATGTGTATGTATATATAATTTATTGTAATTAATTTTATATGAAATTAAAGATTACTTAAATAGGGATGGGCCAAAATTGATTACGACTCGTTAGACGTTTAAGTAAATATAATAAATTATAATTTTTGCAGAGTTAAAAAATTTATATTATATTTTAGTATAAATTTATTTTTAAAAGAAAAAACAAAAATTATATTAGTTGAAATTCACTATTAAAGAAAATCAATTCTACAAAATTAAATTGATTCAAACTTAAGTTTATAAAGATTGATTCAAACACACGCTGACTGTAGTAATCTTTTTTGCACTCGTACCTCTTATAGTATTTTAAATAATATTACACAAATGGCCTATGCACGTGGCTCATGACAAATTATTTTTTACAATAAAGATGAAATCATTGAATTAAAGTTACATTTTAAATTAAAATGTTAAATAAAGATAAACATCATTATAACCCATATTTGATTGGACCGAGATAAACTGTCTACATTTATTTGGCCTTAAAATTAATGATTCAAGTCCTCAAATTTATTGATATATTTATTTAACTCCATTTTGTTATTAAAAGAAAACATTTGAGTTTAAAGTAACTTCTAGTTTCATATAGCACTTGTCTAACACAAAAAAAAAAAACAAAACCACAATGTTGTAAAAACAGGATAAACTCGCAATTAGTGTTCAAGTAAACTCGAATAATGAACGCAAAGTGACCATTGTTAAAATCTAGAACAAAGTTTTCCAGTTGACTATTGTTTGAGAAACATATTATACAAAAGGTTTAATTATAATTTTAGTGTTAGTACGTTTCGCCGGTGTGTAAATTTGATTTATTGTTATTTTTTTAAAGTTAACTAAATCTATACTTTTAAAATTATGTAACTTTAAACTTCTCTCTATTAATTTTAAGGCTTAATTATATTTTTTTCTTTATAAATATAGATCATTTTGTAATTAATTTTTATAAATATTTTTGTTAAGAAGTAATTATTTTAAAATAGATAACTTAAAAATTAGTTCTAAATCGTTAACTGTTCCTGGTAAGTATTGAACTGTTAGCTCAACATTCTATGTGACGTTACATGGCCATTTTAATGTCCAATTACAGCTTACATGATATCTCATATTATTTATTATTTTTTATTTAAAATTAAAATTTACAGATAAATCTTTTAAATCTATTTTATTTAATTGCATAAAAATACTTTCTTCTTTCTTCACTCCTCCTTCTTCCTTCACCCCTTATTCTTTCCCAGAAACCCTTTCTAATTGATCAATGTTCATTCAGATTCATGGCTTGGCAGTAATAAACACGACAACCACTCCACGTTTGCAATAATAAACACACAGTGAAACCACGATTCATCCTCAAAATTCAAACGGCACAAACCCTAAATCCTTTAAACCCCAATCCAAAAACCTAACTTAGCTTCTCGTTCACCTCATACAACTAAAAACCACAGTTTCCTACACCAAATGCACAGTGCACTCTCCAAAAAACCATTAAAAAAGAAACTATTGAATCTCTCGCAAAGTATTTTGCTTTCTATTTATGAAACAAGTGGCATATTATGACTTTTTGTACATTTCAGAGCATTACCTCCTTTGCTACAATGTTCTTCCTCCTGTCTAAAAATTCAAATCCTTCGTTGTATTCTTTTTATAATTTTTTCTCATGTCTCTGCTTGGTGAGCACGTTTCAAGCTCTTCTTTTGCCCCCAAAAGTTACAATTATGCATTTTTAATATCATTAGCACACTTTCATTAATCATTATTCTCCTGCTTTGCTTTGGAAAGGCTGATTTTGGACGGAAGAAAAATGTGAAAAACGGGTTTTGTGATTTTCTTTTCCTTTTTCTTCAATTGAATAATTTGGACAAATTTACAAAAATAAAACATTTTAAATAGTAAATTATGTATGTCTTAAAAAAAAATTGTACATAAATATCTTAAATTGAATTATATGGAAATCGATTAAAATAAATTTTACACACATATAAATAAGTCAATTATAATATTTTTTACAATGTAATAAAAAAAGTCGATTATAATAATTTCAGTAAAGTAAAATGAAAGGAACTCCTAACAGCATAAAGGAAATTGGTATGAAAATGTCTCAATTGTGATTTAATTGATCAAATGCACAAAAATATATAACAAACAATTAAAAATAATACACACAGAAAAAAGAAGAAGTAAATAACCAGACGGAATAAACTATTATATTCCAAACATTCAACTCAAATAAATCAAAGGGAGGTCTGACAAATTCCCCTATAGCCTGCCCTGAACCCACAATACAAATTTGTTGTTTGGAAAAAGATTGCTGGAGTTTTTCGCATACCCTCCCATCTTTCATTGTGTACTCGCAGAATAACAATTGCAAAGGTAGGAGTGTTTGAATGGTCAGGTACGTTGGATCATCTCTATAGCCTTCATATTGTCCAAGAACAACTTCATCGTCTTTAATTAGAAGTACTTAAGAACCTGCAATTGTTATATCAACCAGAAAGTGGGATAGATGTCAATGTCAAAAAAATATGAAAGCAATTTCAGTTTAAAATGAAGGCCCCACCTGCAGCAGATGGTTTTGAATTATATCTCGAATAATTCTGCCAAATAAAAAGAAGTACATCAATGATTATGATTTTCCAATAGTAATAATAGAAAATTATACAAAATACATCAATTAAAAAGATTTTAGTATTGTCAGATAATTAAAAAAGAAATAGTGGCAAATTTACAGAAATGAAGGAACAAACTTGGGGATGGAGATGAAAGTCACAAATATGAAGATCCCTCAAAGCTGGCTATTGAAACATTTCACAACAAGGCCAGAAAATACTGTTAGCCAATTTAGCGGGAAGGGCAACCCATAGAAAAGAATAAATGGAAAGACGTCTTTAGGATGAATAATCCTAAGATAAAAGAGACTGTTGGTGAGGTTACTGGTGGAGCTGAGTTGCTGAGCTTCATTGGATTTGAACTTCAGGAGGAGAATGGAGAGACGTGGGCGGTGATGGAGGTTCTGACTGAGGAGCAAATAAAATTGATTAAGAAAGCAATAATGGTACTAGAATCACAACTGGTACAAGGACCTACAAAGAGTGGAAATTTGGTGTGCAGAAGTTGATTATAATACTGAAAGCATTGTAAAAAATAATTATAATTAACTTTCTTTTAACATTAAAGTTGACAAAAGTTTATTATAATCAATTTTTTTATTGCATTATAAAAAATGATTATAATCAATTTCTATATACGTGTGTAAAATTTATTTTAATCAACTTCTATGTAATTTAATTCAGAATATCTATGTATAAATATTTTTTTAAGACATATACGTAATTTATTATTTAAAATGTTTTATTTTTAAAAATTTACCGAATAATTTGTCTAACAGGGAGGGGATGCAAGATAATATGAGTCCCGCAGGCATGATTTTGTGATGGCATGTGAGGGTCAGAGTTGAGCTTTGAGGGTTGTGAGTGTTTAGATGAGGTTGTTGGGCTTTGGAATATTGTGAGCTGTGCCACCAATTTTGAGACACCCCTTGTTAAGGGGGAGATTTTGAAGGCTGGTGCTCATTTGAATTTGGTGGTTCCTTCAAGGATTCAATGAAGGACTGTGATGATGAGGCCTTAAGAAGGGGAACAGTGTTTGCGGACAACAAGGCTGGCTTGTTGAAGATGGGGAGAGAACTGGATCTGAGTTGTAGGAGAGGAGAAGAAAAAAACAGACAAGAAGAAAGAAAAAAAATTAAAAGACTTTAATGTAATTATAAAAAATTATAATTAAAAATTTATTTATAATTATATAATTTTAAATTAAAAAAATAGAAAAAGTCACGTAAATAATTGATTTCAGAACAAATATCAAATTCTAAATTACTAATATTAGAAGGATCACTCTCTAATAAAAATATTTGTAGAAACTAATTACAAAAAAAATTATATTTATAAAGACTAAAAATATAATTAAACTTAACTTTAATTAACTTTAAACTTATTTTATATCTATATAATTTAAATGTTAAAATTAATAAAATTCTGTAAAGCTTTAGAAAAATTAAGACGTGTTATTTATGTTTAAAAAATATTTTTATCAAATTTTGATGTTTAAATTGAAATGTTTTGAAAATTTAAAATAATTTAATTATTTCAATTTAATTTAATATTTTAAAAAATAAGAGTTTAAATATTTAAGTGAACAAAAAAACTAAATTTATACAATTTGAAAAAAAAAACTTATAAAAAAATAAAAACGCCAGCAAAATTTACAAGCTTCATAGCTTGTATTGCTTAATGTCATGTCAATTTTCATGGAATTAATTTGCCCATTTAAGAGTGTGATACGAATGTTTGAAATCACGTCTGAAAGCTAAAACATGTCTATCCCTCAATGATTTCATGTCTACGCTTGAATTAGCGCAATTCCAATTCCAAACACGTCTGAAGTCAATTTATGTTGAGCAATAATGAAAAATGACTATTCAGCAGCGTGAATTGCCCTTGTACATCATCATTTTCAGACATTTTAAATTAAATTGTTAATTTTAAGCATCCATAAATAAAATTCTTTATAAAAGAACATATCTACTTATTATATTAAAATTATAAAAGTGCAATAACTACCCTTTTCAATAAAATTTTACTATTATAAATTTATTCTTAGCCCATCAAAACCCTTTTAAATTAGATCAAGAATGAGCACTTTAACTGCGGCCGAGCCGCGTATCAGACTGGTGACTCAGTATTAGAGAGTTTTGCATTAAAAAGCACAAACATGCATCACATAATTAACGATTATCCGTTTTCTAGCATCAAAACTGAGTTGAAGTTCCACAAAACATAATGGATAATAAAGGAGCCAAGAATGAAAACTTCATGCTGAAAATCATTATCAGAATACAAGAAATAAAGTGAAAACTGCCTTCACCGTCTAATTAATAATAACAGCAGAGAAAAGGATACTATCTCATCAAACCCTAAATCCTCGGCTGTTCCTCTTTCCTCTAGCCCTCTCAAACTTCCTTCCCTTGGAACGAACATAAGGCTTGGTGTGGCTATGAGGCACACCAGGAGCAGGACCAAAGTGCTTCACAGCTTCACGTGCATTCTTTGGGCCTCTAAGAAGAACCTGCATCCAAAAAACTTTTAAATAACCACATCCAGAAAACCTATAACCTCAGTATATCCACGTTCTTTCTATTAAAATACACACAAATCCACAATATTTACACAAATCACATACAGCTAACCAAACAAAATATGTGCAGACAGACTAGAAATCTTTCAGCTAGCACAAAGAATCCAAAGTACAACTGGTCAAAATTGATTAATATTAAGCACAGATTCCATAGATCCAGTAATTGAATGTTTGAACTAAATTACTGCAATAAGATGGTGGCAGTTCCTTAGCTAGGGGCTAGAGAGACAACAGGTTCCATAATCTAAAAGCTTCAATCAAAAGCATGTTGAGTTATCAATGACAGAACAAATTCTAGGCTTAAATGTTATTGGTTTTCTAAATATCACTAGTCTAGTTTCCCATTTGGTCCTGCAATTTAAAAAAAAAATGTTTAGTCTAGTCCATGTAAAATTTTCCTTTGCCCATATGGTATCTATGTGTCACTTAAAAATGAAAGATAATATGAAAAAATTGTGATATTTAAAAAAGCCAAATGAATAAGCAAAAATTAATTAAACCTAAACAAAAGATAAAATGAGAGGCACTCCGCACAATATAAGAAAGAAAGAAATTAAGAGGGTTACGTTGAAAGTTTATAAAGGAGAGACCAAACTGTGAACTCATGATACAGAGATAGGCTGAATACACTTTAAACTTCAATTATTAAACAACAAACCAGCAACTCAATAGAGTTAATCATTCAGAAAATGAGAGAAGTCTGTAGTGGAATCTGCACATACCGTGTTCTGTCCCAGAGGGGCCCTAAGAGCCAACTGATCAAATGTCAAGCATTCACCACCTGCCTTTTCTATTCTTGCACGTGCAGTCTCAGTAAACCTGAGTGCGGTTACTTTTAAGGATGGAACTTCATAAGCACGAATATCATCAGTTATAGTCCCCACCACCACAGCAATCTTATCTTCCTACACAGGTAAAATTAAAAATTAAACCCATGGAAATGGTAATAAATCAAACTACAAAAGTTACTGTGAAAATATACAAAATAAGAAAAATAAGACAAACCTTTCCCTTCATATACTTAATCAACCTTGACAAAGATAGTGGAGGCTTGTTAACCTTGCTCATGAACAACCGCTTGAGAATTACAGCATTGAAATTGCTGCCAGTTCTCCGAACAAGGAAGCGATAAAGCTGATCACGTAAAAATTAATCAGAATAACTCAAAGCATAAACAGAGAAATAAATTACATAAACATACATTCAAATAAGTATTAACGCAAGACAAATGAGAAAAAAGAAATATTTGAGAACCAATACTTCTGAAACAAATGGAAGGTATCTCCACGAAAATGAGTAAACTTGTACATCAAAATGTGAAGTAACGAACTAACGATGAAATAGAGAAATAGTTCCCTCAGTATATAATAAACTGAAAAAATCAATCATCTTTTATCAGCATTAGCATGGTTTTAAAAAGGCATCATTGGGAACTTTTTCTCCTATTAAACACAAAATTGTCATTAAAACTACATATCACTCAAACAAATTTTGAGTTTAAAATAACGACGTTAAAATTCAATAAATGAACCACAGTTTTCAAGTACTTAACATTGAATCAATTAATCTCGTAGGTTACAGCGGATCTGCACTAACGTAATAGTAACAAAGCATACAACAAAGAAGAATTGCAGTTTCACTAAAAAAAAAAGAAAAAAGAAAAGTTAAATAAAACGCACTTAATTTGTTTTAATATCATTACACACCTCAGATAATCGAAAATTAAAACAAAAAGTAAACGACTTCGTTAACAATGAAAGCAAGCGGCTCAGACAAATGTGGAAAAATCTATTCCCAGACCTTGCAATGGTGAAGGCCTCATAATGAGCTGGGATCACATTTATCATCATCGACCACAAAAAATAAACAATGAAAAAGGCGCAATTGAAGTAACGTGAAACGGACCTTGACCAAGAGTTTGAGATAGATATCATTGGACTTTGGTGCTGTTCTCTTCGTCTTTTTGCTCTTACCTCCGGCTTTGAGATCGATTCCCTGTGTGTGAATTCAAATGACAATTCGTAAGAAACAGGAGAAGCTTTCTCCTATAGAAGTAGAAGAAGAAGTGTAAGAGAAAGAAAGAACCATTGCTGCTTCTGGTCTCGGACGACGCTGCCACTGCTGCACCTGAGATATGATATGCCACTGCTGCACCTGAGATATGATATGCCACTGCCCTCTATAAGAATGCTAGGGTTTTTTACTCCTTTTGCTTTGATATTTCGTCCTCCTGATCTGGGCTCAGCATATGGGCCGGGTTTAGTTCGGAAGCAAGGGAAACGATTCGGCCCTATTTTAAATCCATGGACTTAAGATACCCAAAAACTTTTTCACGTGAGAAATTGTGTACGAAAAATACTATATGCTATCCACTAAAAAACATTTACATACTTTTAGAATTATATATTAAGAGTTTGATTTTGGGTTATGAATGTAAAAAATCTTACAATATCAACTAATTAAAATAAATGATTTATATTGATTATCACAAAAGTTAAATTCTTGTTCATAAGAGAGTTTTTTTTGTCAAAATAAAGTAAAAATTAAAAAATTACCGAAATAAAGTACTCGTTAAACATTTGTTCTGTTTCAAATTTTTTTGTCACGTTTTTATAAGTTTCATGCAAGTTTTGGACTTTACAAGACTAACATTTATTTTTAAATAATAAAATAAGAATGTCAATCTTTATATAGCCAATGCTAGCTATGTAAAGCTAACACTTTTTTATTATTATAAAAAAATAAAGTTAATAATTATTAGATTGAAAGATAACAGTAGAGGTATTAAAGATTTTCAAATATAATTTTTAATACATCATGTTGTATCTCTCTCTTTTTTTAGTCTTTTGGCCAATTGGGTAGTGGTACTTTTATTCCTTGTTCTAGAACTACCTTATCATTACCAAGAAAAAAATGTTATTTTTTTAACAAGTTTTGTTGAGTATGAATATTGTACTTCTTTCACAGGAAAGAGGTAATAACTGATAAACCAATCTAGACGGTGTCAAATTATGTATTTTGAAGTTCAAGTCTTTTATTATCTTTTCTAAAACAACCTATTTGAGCATCTTATTTCATGCAAGTTACCCTTAGGTCCAAATTTTTAAGAGTTCCATATCCTTCATTTAGAATTCATATCTAAAATAAGATACAATGCAAAATATATTAGGAACATTTAATACCTGTGTTGTTATCTTTCAATCCAATAATCATTAAATTTATTTTTTTTAATAATAAAAAAGAGTATCGACACTTGCAATGACGTGACAGAAAAAACTTTATATAGAGAAAATGTTTCGTAAATACTCTATTTTAGTAATTTTTTTGTTTCTACCCTATTTTGACTAAAAAAAACCCTTTATAAGACAATTTATAATAATAAATGATTATATGTCAATATATTAAATTCATATTTGAATTCAATTAAAATATAATATATGATACAAAATTTATATAATATTTCAATTTACAAGTTGTTGAAAATTTTATTGATAACTATACTTGTCTTTGTTAAAGATAGAAAGTGGCTCGAAACCATTATCACTTCCAAGTATCTTTTGAAAGCTTTCTGAAGAATCCGTGAATTCCAACTGAACCTTCCAAAAAGCCTGCTTTCCAAGTTTCCTCAAGGCTTCATTGGATAGTTTCTAAATGAGTAAACCTTTACTTTAGTCCCTGAAATATGCAGCGTAAGTCAAAATAATCCCTTACATTTTGAATTTTAAATTTTAGTCCTTAAAATTAACAATTGTCAATCACATTAATCCCTACCTTCAAAAAATGTTAAAATTGAGTAACAAAATGATGATTTGTTATGTTAAGTAACACGTGGTAGTGGTACAAAACAATGTCATTTTAAAATCTTCAAAAAATATATCATTTCTGTCTTTGAATTTTTAACATTTTTGGACAATAAGGTCCTTTCTCGTCTTTTACTTCTTCTTTTATGGAATCTTCTTCCTTCTTCTGACCATTGATATGATGTTCATAGTACTCCTTCATCTTGAGTTTTTTCACTTGAACCGCCAGATCCAAACCTTAAATATGTGAGTGGACAACCAATTGTTATTGATTTAGTGAAGAGGTCTCATATGTAGGACATTAACAACAGTGGGTTCTTGCAAAAGTTGTCAATTATGAAACCCTCATAACCCCTTACAATGATTTCTCTAGAGTTCAAAACATCTTTTAGGCTAACAAGGAATAGATTATTGTAGTTTTTCTTAAACATGTTGATGGAAATGCTAGTTTTATTGTTCCTACACCTGACAATCTATTGCACCAGTCGCTAAGGGAAGAAGGAGAAGTAAAAGATGAGGAAGGACCTTATTGTCCATAAATGTTAAAATTCAGGATGAAAATGATCTATTTTTGGAAGATGCTAAAATGACATCGTTTTGTGTTACTGTCGTGTGTCACTTAATGTAATAAATTATTATTTTATTACTCAATTTTAACGTCTCTTTATGGTAAGGACTAATGTGATTAATAATTGTTAATCTTAGGGGCTAAAATTTAAAATTTAAGGGACTAACTATAGACAAGTTATATATTTCAGGGGCTCAAGTGGGGTTTACCCGTTTCTAAATATGCAACAATTCTAGAAGCATATCCCAAGGGAACATGGATCCTTTGCAAGAAATGTAAATGAAGGGGGCGGATAGTTGTTTTTTGTATTTTTGTTTAAGTGAAAAGTAATTCTTTTAAGTAACTGTGTCTCTGTAAAATTTTACTATAGCTTGCAGTTACTGTAGAAAATAATTTTCCATCCTAAGCAACCAAAAATTTTGCATGAATCATGCCCCATCTTTATCATGAAATAGTGCATGTTGAATCAGCAATTAGGAACTTAATTATAAATAAACGATAAATGATATTTTAGTCTGACACATTTTTTAATTTATTTTTATAAATAAAAAATTTGTGTATTAATTTGAATTCAAAAGTTTATTTTCACTTTTGTTAATGTCATTTCGATATATCATAACATTGTTAGTTCTTTCTTTTATGTGGCAAATGACAATTTAAAGTGATATATTTAAATTGTTTTTTAGTTTCTACAAGATAACTTTTTATAATTTAGTTTTTATAGGTATTTTTTTTTTTCATATCAATCTCTGTATGAAAATTTATTTTCAATTTCATTTCTATCATTCAAGTAACATTTTTATAATAGTATCAAATAACATTTTTTATCATGTTCAAAGGACTATTCCAAATTCTTAAAGTTTATTTTGAATGTTTGGAGGAGGAGGAAAGAAAATGGTTTGAAGGAGGAAGGAAGATTAAATTCTCCTCTTGATTGGATGTTTAATATTGAAAGGGAATGTGACGAGAGTTTAATCATGTAATTTATATTTTTTATTTATATTTTCAAAAAAATACTAAAAATTAAATATTTTTCTCTCTCTAAAAATTAATATTTTTTTTATTTTTTATAAACTTTCAAAGAAAATTCTCACTTTAAAAATTAATAATTAAAAAAATAAAATCTTAAGCGTGAAAGAGCACGAGAGAGAAGAGAGTGGGAGAGAGAAAAACCTACGAAATGGGTAGAAAACTCAAAAGACCAACATTAGAAGTGTTGTAGAGGGTTCAGAAAAAACCATTTAATGTTTTCCCTTCTAATTAATTAACTTTCAAACAAGGGGTAAACTCCACTAACTCTTCCCTTCCCCTTCTCTCTCCCCTCCTCTCCTCTTAAACATGACGACAACCAAACATAGTCTAAAGAAACTTCATATTTCGTTTCATACATTTTCAATTCATGATTTTGAACTTTATAAGTTAGCGTCACTTTATTTCAAACATGTGGCCTAAAAAGACTTTATTTCTTAATTTGTCTTTATATGGGCAACACCTCTAGTATTTTCATCTTAAATATCAATACTTGTCTTCTTCATCGTATTTTCATAATAATCCTTATCCCTTATTGTATCATCCTTATCCAAATGTTTATTTTTTAAGATAATCAATATATGGTTATAGAAATACACACAAATAATGATGATAGTAATGATTTAAAGAGTGATTTTTATTTTTTTACAAATGTATATGATGGAGCATACAAATAGTGATATGGAAGATGAAAATGATAGACATGATATTCATGTAAAGATGAATTAAGACATGAAATTGGACGTAAACAAATAAAGCAGAATATGATGCCTATAAAGACTAAATTAAGACAAGTATGATAGGAGAATAGATGATGATTATGATAAAATATGATGGAGCATACAACTAGTGATATTGGAAATAAAAATAATATATGTGATGTTCATGCATAAACAAATCAAAATATGAAGCAAAATAGGAGACTTATTTGAGGAATTTAAAATACTTTTCGGAAGATGATGAAAATTTGGAATACACTTATGAAGATTATGAAAAAAAATGTCACTTGACACTAATATAATAATATCACTATAATGATTGGGACAAATTGAAAATAAATTTCTATTTAAGGACTAAAATACAATTTTTTACCTATAGAGACTAAATTACAAAAAAAAAGGTTGTGTATAATAGGCCTGTCCAAAAATGCCAAAATCAGGCTAGTCATGTAACACCTTAATTTCAAATTTCTGACTAAATAAGTTTTAGCAAAATTCGGAGTAGTAAAAATTTCCCATTCAGATAATTGTACAAGCACAATTTCATAAAATCTTTCAAATAAGAAATTAAAGTACAATTTGCATCATTACTCGCTACAGGATTTAAATATACATTATATTTTAAAAATAAATTTCTAAGTCTTATAGCAGTTTCATCCTTCCTTTCTTCCTTCAGGGGTTTCGGTGCTGATTGTCTTGGTTACTTGAAAAATAAACGTAAAGATGAGTTCTTTACACTAGTATAAACACACCGACAAGCATTAGACTCACCTGACTCATTATACATAAATTCTAATCATATTAGGAGCATATGTCAACGACCATCATGCATCCAAATTCTTAATCACCATAGGTGCACTCACTGCACCAATTACAAATCCACACATTTACACAAACACACATGTGCTCACTGCACGTAGCCACTCTCACTGTAGTACTGTGATCACAGATTCCTGATGCCCTCGACCTTAGGGACTTACTCAGTTATACTATGGATGGTCACCCGAATAGCTCCCGCTCCATGGATACAACATGTGCGGTATTTAGCCCCCAAGAAAAGGTGTTAGTCAGAGGCCGAGTCAGGAGGAGAGTGTGTGGCCTATGGTGCACCCACGCTCACTGTTGGTGTCACCATCACCCTCTCTTCCCCAAGGTATTACTATCGCCCCCATCTTCCATACACTAGTGTATCTCTGAACCATTCATAGTTTTCACATTCAAACACGTCGCAGTCACATCCAAACATACCATCACACTCATTTTCAACCATTCAAGTTATTCAATCATTTATCTATAGCATGCCAACACAAATGTACAATCACATTTTACTCAACATTATTCATATTCTCATTTCTATCACATGCAACATGGGTTTCTCACACAATGCCTACCACATTCAACTTATCACACAATTCACACAATGTGCCGGAGGTCGGACACCTCCGAACTCAACCCAACTCGTACAGTCCATCAAGATACATAACCTCATCTCTTATTTCTATCACATTACCATATTCATTCAAATAAACTTATTTCGAACATAGCTAACTAGAGCAAAGTCCTCCCCTTACCTCAAAACGAAGGCCCGACATGAAATGTTGATGAAATCGCCTCCCCACACGGATTTCATCCCTAAAGCACACAAAAATCCTAAGGAAACTTAGGGGGAACTTCAGAAAATGAAGGAGAGGAACGAAAACCGAAACCCTAACCATAGAACTTAGCTCCAAAGACTCCAACGTATTTCTAACCTTCAATCAAGCTCCCAAATATCCTTGGAGGGCTTTTAATCGGTAGGAATGGGTTTGGGTAGAGAGAATCGTAAAGGAGAAAGAGGGAAATTGTGAAAATAACCCTCTCCTCGAACCCTAACCCTTCAAATATCCCTCTGATCGCGACACTCTTGCTACAGCGACTCCCCTCACTGCAGCGAGACACCTCTCGCTGCAGCGACGCCCTCTGTCGCTACAACAAAAAACTCAGACAAATTTGCATTCTGATTTCTACAGAATCTCGCTGCAGCGAGACCCTCTCGCTACAGCGAGATTACACCCAGAAATGCACCCTAAATTGTCGCTCTATTGCTACAGCGAGACGTCTCTCGCTACAGCGAGAAGGCGACAGTCGCATGCCTTCCTCCTAAAGACCTTTCGCTACAACAAGAATTATCTCGCTACAGTAAGAATGCCCTGCACCAGGACTTAGCCTATTTCTTTCAGTCCAAATTCCAATCACACATACCTATACATACATTCACATGTATCTGTATTCACACACACATTCCCATCAACTAACGTATACTCATATCACCATTAAGTCAATCAATACACCAACACGTGGCAAAACACATATCCACCTATATTTACATACCATTAAATCATATTACAAAATTCGGGGCGTTATAACTCTTCCCTCCTTCAGGGAATTTTGTCCCTGAAATTCAATTAAACTACATAAACAAGTGTGGACATAACTCTCTCATTTGGCTCTCCGTCTCCCATGTGGCGTCTCCTTCGTCACTTGAGCTCCATATCAACTTCACTAATGAGATCTCCTTGCCCCTTAGCTGTTTAATACGACGGTCTGCAATCCTTACCGGATATACTTCGTATGATAAGTCCTCCCGTAGTTGAACTGGGTCGAGATCGATTACGTGCGAGGGATCTGACACATATTGCCTGAGTTGTGACACGTGAAACACCGAATATAGGTTCGAGAGATTCGGGGGCAATGCTATCTAGTATGCAGCTGGACCGATCCTACTCAGCACTTCAAACGACTCGATGAATTTAGGAGATAACTTCCGAGATTTCAGAGCTCTCCCAACTCCCGTCATAGGCAAGACCTTCAAAAACACGTGGTCACCCACTTGGAACTCCAAGGGTTTCCTCCTCTTACCGTAGCTCTTTTGCCTATCCTGTGCAGCCTTTATTTTCTCTTTGATCATTTTGATCTGCTCATTCTGTTTCTGGATCATATCTGGTGCACATAGAGTAGCCTCTCCGTTCTCATACCAAAATAATGGAGTTTTACACCTTTGCTCATACAAAGCCTCAAACGGTGCCATCCCAATACTGGCGTGATAACTGTTGTTATACGTGAACTCCACCAATGGCAAGCATTCCTGCCAAGTCCCTTGCTGTTCAAGTACGCAAGCTCTTAGCAAATCCTCTAGAGATTGAATGGTTCGCTCAATTTGGCCGTCAGTTTGCGGATGATATACCAAACTGAGCTTCAACTTAGTGCCTAACGCCCTCTGTAAGCTCTCCCAAAATCTCAAGGTAAACCTCAGGTCTCTATCCGACACTACACTAGTCAGCACTCCATGCAGTCTGACTATCTCCCTCACGTACAATTCTACAAGTCGTTCCAATTTGTACTTCATATTGATCGGGAGGAAGTGTGTGGCCTAGGTCAATCGGTCCATTACCACCCAAATGGCATCATGGTTGTTTCTAGTTCTCGACAACCCATAAACAAAGTCCATAGAAATGTTGTCTCATTTCCATTCAGGGATTTCCAATGGTTGCATCAATCCAGGTGGACGCTGGTGTTCTACCTTCACTTTCTGGCAAGTTAAACATCTAGCTACGTATTCGGCCACATCTCTCTTCATTTCATTCCACAAAAAACTCTTCATTCTACTCTTATGTGTCTCCTCAAGTATTACTCGCTTCAGTTCGTCTACTTGGGGAATACATACTCGGTTCTGAAACTTAATCACTTCGTTCTCGTCATAGTGGAACTCTAAGTTCTTATATTCACCCTTTTGCCTCATCACGTCTTGCAGGAAAGTATCTCCCTACTGAGCATCTCGGACGTACACTAGGAGATCATTATGAATCTTTGTCGTCCCAAGATATAGACTCCCCGGCCTCACTTTCGTGGCCAAATTCATGTCTCAAAACTCCTCAATTAGCTCCATCTCTTTCACCATCATTGCAGCCACATGTAATGATTTTATGCTCAAAGCATCGGCTATCATGTTTGCCATGCCAGGATGGTAAGATAAAACGACGTCGTAATCCTTGAGGAATTCCATCCACCTCCTCTGCCTCATGTTCAGTTCTCTCTGATCAAACAGATACTTTCGACTCTTGTGATCACTGAACACCTCAAATATTGCCCCGTAGAGATAATGCCTCCACACCTTAAGGGGCGAAAACAACTGCAGCTAGCTCCAAGTCGTGAGTCAGGTAGTTAACTTCGTGTGGGCATAACTGTCTTGAGACATAAGCAACCACTCGCCCATCTTGCATCAAAACACACCCAAGCCCATGTCCGGATGCGTCACAGTACACATCAAACTTCCGCTCTAGGTCGGGTAGAGCCAACACTGATGCTGAAGTCAACCTTATTTTCAATTCCAAGAAACTAGCCTCACACCCCTTGGTCCATTTAAACTTCTTTCCTTTGCGGGTCAGCTTTGTTAGGGGCAGAGCTATCTTGGAAAACCCTTCAATGAACTTTCTGTAATAGCCTGCCAATCCCAGAAAACTACGGACCTCAGTCACATTTGTCGGCCTCGGCCAATCGACTACCGCTTCTACCTTTGTAGGGTCTACTTTGATTCCTTCCTTTGACACTACATGTCTCAGAAACTGAATCTCTGTCAGCTAGAATTCACACTTAGAAAATTTTACGTACAACTGTCTCTCCTTCAGAATTCGCAAAATAATTCTTAAGTGCTCGACATGCTCCTCTTGAGTTTTTGAATAAATTAGGATGTCGTCGATGAACACCACCACAAATTTATCCAAAAACTCATGAAAAATTATGTTCATGTAGTCCATGAACACCGTAGGCGCATTGGTCACTCCAATCGACATTACCAAATACTCATAGTGACCATACCGTGTCCTAAATGCCGTCTTAGGGACATCATCCTCTTTCACCGTGATCTGATGGTCCTCCGACCTCAAATCAATCTTTGAGAACATCGCAGCTTCCTTCAGCTAGTCCATCAAATCGTCAATTCTTGGTAATGGGTACTTGTTCTTAATTGTGACCTTGTTGAACTGCCGGTAATCTACACACATCCTCATACTTCCATCTTTCTTCTTCACTAATAGTACTGGCGCTCCCTATGGTGATACGCTTGGTTTCATAAACTGCTTCTGCAGCAAATCTTCCACTTGCTTCTTAACCTCTGCCAGCTCCACCTGTGACATTATATAAGGTGCCACAGAAATCGGATTTGCTCCTGGAATGAGATCAATAGTAAATTCTATCTCTCTTTCGGGCGGTAACTCAGAAACATTCCCTGGAAACACTTCCAAGAATTCTCTCACTACCGGTATACACTCCGGTTCCACCGCACTCTCGGCCTCCATTGAAAACATGACCATGAAGGCCTTAGTTTCCGCTGCATTCTCTCACGCCCCTCGACTCAAAAGTCTCGAAACTTCTAACATTGATGCACCGAAGATCAACGTCTTATCCTACAATCCAATAACACATGGTTGGCGGCTAGCTAATCCATCCCCAAGATTACGTCTAGCTGAGAAAGAGGCAAACAAATCAAATCTACCTCAAACTCCCTACCATGCACCATGATTGCACATCCCAAGCACACCCACGACGTCACAACCAGTTTACCCGTAGGGGTAGTTACTATGACGTTACACGACAATTCAGTCACATACAAATTTAGACTCTTCACACAATCCACAAAAATAAAGGAGTGCGTAGCACCCGAGTCAAACAACACATCCAACAACCGACCCTTAATAGTGCATTTACCTCAAATCAACTCTTCTGACTGTGATGCCTCCGCTCCACTCATAGCGAAAACTCTTCCAGGTATGCTTAGTTTCGGCCCAGTGCTCCCTCTGGATTCAGGTCTCTGGGCTGAACTCGTAATGCCGCCCTTCTTTGGAGACCAGCACACATTGGCAGTGTGCCCCAACTTCCCACAATTCCCGCAGTTTGTTCTTGGATGTGGACAATCCCACAGCATATGTGGCCCTCCACACCGGAAACATTTAATCGGCCCTCTGAAAGAGCTAGTACCAGAACTGCTCCCATTGCTACTCTTCTCATGGGATGAACTTCCTCTAAAGTGAGACTTGCTTGAGCCTAAATATGGTCCCTTCGAAAATCTAGGGGGTCTTCTATCATGCCTCATTGGACCACTCCCTCTAGTGTCCACGATCTGGCCTTTTGAGTTGGCCTAAAAAATTCTACTCTTACTCACCAAAGTGGGTAAATCCGTCAGCTGGAATTTTGCAGGGAACATAGGTCTTCCTCTTCATTCCCATGCTGGTAGTGGGGCCAGTACTTCATTAACTCTTGAAATTTTGCAGCATACTCCCCCACGATCATACTCTCTTGCCTCAGCTCAAGGAATTCCCTAGCTTTCTGCTTCTTTAAATCCTGGGGAAAGTAGTTCCCTAAGAAGACGGTCTTGAAAGCTTCCCAGTGTACATAGCCATCTTCTTGGGATAAGGTCTGGCCAGCAAACCTCCACTAATCTTCAGCCTCTCCACACAGCAAGTAGGTAGCATAGGGGACTTTATGCTCCTCATGGCATCCCATGGCATTAAAAACTTTCTCCACATCAGCCACCCATCTTTGGGCTCCCTCAGGGTTAAATCCTCCCTTAAACTTTAGAGAATCATGCCTAGTGAAGGCAGATAACCTCTATACTCCGCTGGTTCTCATCTTTCATTGTGCACCAAGGCCTCTAGCATTTAAGCTATGTGCTCCATAGGATCCTCAATGCTTCTAGCTCCCCTATCTCTACCTCTACCTCTACCTCTACTAGCCATGCTTTATCTAAGCTAATCACAATCAGCAAACAATATTCCAATACATCAGATCAATTATAACATTTATAATTCAGGTAAACAAAACAATCAACACTTATCTTGGACGCTTCAGCCCGTTACCCCAGTCCGGTTGGATGAACTACTCTGATACCAAATTGTAACACCTTAATTTCAAATTTCTGACTAAATAAGTTTTAGCAAAATTCAGAGTAGTAAAAATTTCCCATTCAGATAATTGTTCAAGCACAATTTCATAAAATGTTTTAAATATGAAATTAAAGTACAATTTGCATCAGTACTCGCTACAGGACTTAAATATACATCATATTTTAAAAATAAATTTCTAAGTCCTATAACAGTTTCATCCTTCCTTCCTTCCTTCAGGGGTTCCGGTGCTGATCGTCTTGGTTACCTGAAAAATAAACGTAAGGGTGAGTCCTTTACACTAGTATAAACACACCGACAAGCATTAGACTCACCTGACTCATTATACATAAATTCTAATCATATTAGGAGCATACGTCAACGACCATCATACATCCAAATTCTCAATCACTATAGGTTCGCTCACTACACTAATTACAAATCCACACATTTACACAAACACACGTGTGCTCACTGCACGTAGCCACTTTCACTGTGGCACTGTGATCACAGATTCCTGATGCCGTCGACCTCAGGGACTTACTCAGTTATAATATGGATGGTCGCTCGAATAGCTCCTGCTCCACGGATATAACATGTGCAGTATTGAGCCCCTAGGCAAAGGTGTTAGTCAGAGGCCGACTTAGGAGGAGAGTGTGTGGCCTGTGGTGCACCCACGCCCACTGTTGGTGTCACCACCACCCTCTCTTCCCCAAGGTATTACTACTGCCCCCATCTTCCACACCCTAGTGTATCTCTGAACCATTCATAGTTTCCACATTCAAACACGTCGCAGTCACATCCAAACATACCATTACACTCATTTTCAACCATTCAAGTTATTCAATCATTCACCCATAGCATGCCAACACAAATGTACAATCACATTTTACTCAACATTATTCATATTCTCATTTCTATCACATGCAACATGGGTTTCTCACACAATGCCTACCACATTCAACTTATTACACAATTCACACAATGTGCCGGAGGTCGGACACCTCCGAACTCAACCCAACTCGTACAGTCCATCAAGATACATAACCTCATCTCCTATTTCTATCACATTGCCATATTCATTCAAATAAACTTATTCCAAACAGAGCTAACTAGAGTAAAGTTCTCCTTTTACCTCAAAACGAAGGCTCGACACGAAACGTTGATGGAATCACCTCCCCACACGGATTTCGTCCCTAAAGCACACAAAAATCCAGAGGAAACTTAGGGGGAACTTCAGAAAATGAAGGAGAGGGACGAAAATCGAAACCCTAACCATAAAACTTACCTCCAAAGACTCCAAACATATTTCTAACCTTCAATCAAGCTCCCAAACGTCCTTGGAGGGCTTTTAATCGGTTGGAATGGATTTGGGTAGAGAGAATCGTAAAGGAGAGAGAGGGAAATTGTGAAAATAACCCTCTCCTCGAACCCTAACCCTTTAAATACCCTTCTGATCGCGACATTCTCGCTGCAGCGACGCCCTCTGTCGCTACAACGAAAAACTCAGACAAATCTGCATTCTGGTTTCTACAGAATCTCGCTACAGTAAGATTACACCCATAAATGCACCTTAAACTGTCGTTTTGTCGCTACAGCAAGATGTCTCTCACTACAGCGAGAAGGCGACAGTTGCATGTCTTCCTTCTAAGGACCTCTCATTACAGCGAGAATTATCTCGCTACAGCAAGAATGCCCTGCACCAAGACTTAACCTATTTCTTTTAGTCCAAATTCCAATCACACACACCTATACATACATTCACATATATTCTTATTCACACATACATTCCCATCAATTCACACACACATTCCCATCAACTAAGGCATGCTTATATCACCATTAAGTCAATCAATACACCAACACATAGCAAAACACGTATCTACCTATATTTACATACCATTAAATCATATTACAAAATTTGGGACGTTACAAGTCGGAGGCCCAAAATGCAGATGGGGTTGGGTCAGCCTATTTAGGGAAACTGCGGGTCATTAAAAATTGGGGTTTTAAGGGTAGAAGCAGTCGGGCTCAGGTGAAAAGATTGACAACAAACTAACCAGATCGCTTATTAAATTAATATTAAAAAAATAAAATCCTAGGGACACATAGTTAGTCATTGCTTAACTTAAAATGTAGTAAGTCTCCCTCTATTCTTCAGCGATGCAAGTCATTTTATCGGTCTTTCCTCTCTTTTTATCTGCTCTTCTATTTCGTTCCCAAACCAAGTGCTCTGGAGCCTCTGCTAGGGTTTTCATCTCTTAGACTCTTAGTCATGGAACCCTAAGGCTAAGGCGCATAGTCTTTCACTCTTAAGTGGCATGCTTTGGTAGGGTTTTTCACTCTTAGTCATGCTTTTCATCTCCTATTGTACGGTTTGGTCACAAGGGTTTTTAGGGCTACAATTTCACCGTCAGCAATTGAAGGCGGTCGATCTCCTATTGAGTGAGGTAATAGACTTATACTCTGTATTTTATTAAGTTGTGTTAAAGTATTTTGTTACTTTGTAATATTGGTCTGATAGCTTCTTTTTTTTTATATCTCTCTTTCTCAGATCAATTGCCAAATCGTTTGTATCTCAAGGTAATAATATTTACTTTGTTTGAAACAAAATTTGAGTAGTTTAGTTTCTAATATTACTATTTTTTTTTTCAATTTGTTATGTTGAATTGATGCAAGGTGATGTTGGCTGAAGGTGGTTTTGGGGTGTTCATTGTTTACCTTAAGCCCTTATTGTTGGAAGGTAAACTTTAGCATTTTGGTGTTCAGGTTGTCTATTATCATACTTTATGGTTTAGTTATTTGTTGATTGTTTAATGTTGTCTACCATTGTTGGTTGGTTGTATGATAATGGCTGAGCTAAGATACATGTATACTATTGTGTTACATATTTATGATGTATTCTTTGAGATTATTGCATGTTGTTGTCTCACTAATGTATAATGGCTGCTACCATGATTCTATGTATGTATGTTGAATGCCTTTGTTCTCAATCTAATAAGTGATGTTTTCTAAAATTTTCATTCACCTACCTATTGTGCCCCATTTTCCTCTATTGTTTGTTTAGTGATGATTTTTGAGAACTTAATCTCTTTCTGATTGATGATGTTTTCTGAGATCTTGTCATATTTTAATACCTGCTCTTCTCTCTGATCAATGATGGCTGCAGTCTGAGATTTTTGTGTTATGTATACTGCAAGTTCTTGATTTGTTTGTAATCAATGATGTTTTTTGAGATTTCTACCTACTTATTATGCCTTCTCTTTCCCTCTTCCTCTCGTTGTAAGTTAAGTGATGACCTCTAAGATAGTTATTGTGAGCTAATATGCCTAAGATCAGTGATGAGATATGAATACATAAGAATTTTTTAATAATTGATAAAACTTTAAGTAATGTCATTCAACACTTAAGTATAACTAGTAGTTGTTGACCTATGCTCTTCCATTGAAATAGAATGGAGGAGTTTGGTCAGCACATGCCTCTTGAAACTCAACAGCTAGTAAACCAATTGGTTGTTCCCACTATTTTTGCATCAACTTGTGTAGATCATGGTGGAAATCCATCAGATGCAAGTGCTCTTACGAATAAGAGGGGAGCAAATGCAAATGCTTCCAAGTTGACTTTAGATGTTTAGGGTAATTTCACCAAACTACCTTTGGCAAATAATGATGACATTTTCTAGGCTGCATGCAACTATTGCAAAAAAGCCTTCTATTGTCACTCTAAAATTCATGAAACATCTAGCTTGAGAAGTCATCTTCGTACTTGTCATAAATATGTACGTCCTTACTAGTGATCCAAACCAAACCGTTTTGACTTTTGGGTCTGATAGTAATGTGTTGTGTGTGGCCAACCTAAGATTCAACTTAGAAGCTTGTAGAAAAGTTATTGTGAAGTTCGTGATTTTAGATGAACAACCTTTTAGAATAGTCGAGGATGACAGATTTAGGTTACTTATCAATCAACTTCAGCCTCAATTCACCCTTCCATCTTGCCAAACACTCACTAGGGACTATTATCGACTGTTTTTGGATGAAAAAAATTAGACTTAAAGCTTTTTTTTTATGTCTGATTATAGTAGAGTTGCACTCACTACTAATTGTTGGACTTCAATTCAAAATTTAAATTACTTAACATTAACGACTCATTATATTGATAAGGAGTGAAACTACCATAAAAAAATCATTAGCTTTTTAGTTACTTCCAATCATAAAGGTGAGACCATAAGAATGCATGTTGAAGAAATTTTGAGAGAGTGGGGTCTTAGAAATGTCTTCACTATTACTGTTGACAATGCATCTTCTAATGATGTGGCTGTCAACTATTTCAAGAATAGGTTGAAGCTCTTCAATGTGCTAACCTTAGGTGGAGAATTTTTTTTACATGAGGTGTTGTGCAAACATTTTAAATTTAGTGGTGAATGATGGTTTAAAGGATATGCATGCCTCTATATCTACTATCAGAACTGCTATTAGATATGTGTGGTCATCTCCTCAAAGGCTAGCCAAATTCAAGGAGTGTGTTTATTTTTTTAAAAAATTCCTTGTAAGAAGCTAGTATGTCTTGATGTTTCCACTCATTGGAACTTAACATACCTCATGGTAGAAGCTGCTAAAAAGTTTCAAGCTGCGTTTGAGAAGTTAGATCTTGAAGATAGTTGTTTTAGACCTTTTTTTACAAGTGTAGCCCCTCCATGTAGTAGTAATTGGGAGAATGCAAGAGTTTTTGTTAAGTTTCTAAATATCTTTCATGATGCAACAAAGATCCTTTTTGCTTCCACCCATGTCACTATTCCTATTGTCTTCCACCAATTTTCTAAAATTATCATTGGTCTTTTAAAGACATGTACCCAAAAGACAGATTTGGTAAGAAAACTATCTGTTGATGTTAAACATAAGCTTTTTCAATTGTATGCTTAGTATGTTGCCCTCCATGAGGGATAACATAGGGCTATACAATCTTCTCAAGTTTCTTAACGAGAGAATTCAACTCAAACTTCTACTCCTCAAGTTACAGCCTATTCTACAAGGGCTGATGCTTACCAACAACATTTAAGAAAGAAAAGTTCAATTGATAAAAAAATGAACTTGATAGGTGTAACGCCCTGAATTTTGGTAATATTAATTATTATTATTTATATAAATCTAGATGCATATATATATGTGTGTATTTTCAGATATATGTTGTAAATATGTGAATATATATAGGTATGCATGACTGGTTGAGCTGAAAATGGGCTAAGTGCCTAAGTGCAGGGCGTGATACTGGGTTGTTCTCGCTGTAGCGAGAGGGCCCTAGGAGGAAGGACCAGAACTGTTGCCTTCTCGTTGTAGCGAGAGAGCAACAATTTGGGGCGCATTTTTGGGTGCAGTCTCGCTGTAGCGAGATTTTGCAAAAACTAGGATGCAATTTCGTCTGAGATTTTCGCTGTGGCGATAGAGGGTGTCGTTGCAGTGAGAGATGCCTTGCTACATCGAGAATTTCTTGCTGTAACGAGAGTATCGCGATCTGAGGAGTTTTAAAAGGGGGTTTAGGGATTTGAGATTCATTTCTCAAATTCCCTCTCAAATCTCTTTAATCCTCTTGACCCAAAACCTTATTCCACTGATTAATTGCCTCCAAAGCTGTTTGGGAGCTTGATTGAAGGTTGAATTAGTGTGAGGGACGCTTGGAGGTGAGTTTTAATGGTTAGGGTTTTGGTTTTTCATCCCCTTTTCTCTGTTTTCGTGGTTTCCTTGGGTTCTCATGGAGTTTCTCCATGTGTTTAGACGAAATCCGTGGTTTCCTTGGTGGATTTAGCATGTAGGTCTTCAATCCAAGGTAAGGGGGGACTCTATCCTACTCTTTTGTGCATGAATTGTTGTTATTTTGCTGAATATTGTGTTGTGCCTGAGTTAGTGGATAGGAAATTGCTGAGAAATGTAATGTGGGCCATGTGCTGTGATGTGTGAACATTATGTGTGTTGACCTGAAATTGATGGATTGTATGTAAATGTTGTATGATAGAATGAGGGCATGCATGTCGAGTGTTGTGAATGAGTATAGGCACTTGTGCGTGTATTTAAATGAATGTTGTGGAAATGTGGGTTCAAGGGCCGTGTAATATGAACGATCATTGTAGGCTATGTGTCATGTACTGTGAAATGGGATGTGAGCTGTGTGCCATGTGTAAGCATGACTATTGCATGCGGAATGAAATATGTGTGAATGGGCGTGTTAGCGTCGTTGTAATGTGCTGTGAATAGTTCAGAGATACACTGGGGATGTGAGAGATGAGGACGATAGAAATACCTTGGGGAAGAGGGAGTGGTGGTGACACCGACTGCGGAACCGGTGCACCACGGGCCACACACTGTCTTCCTGACTAGACCTCTAACTACTATCTTTGCTGAGCGATCCGTGACTGCCCACGTAGTATCCGTGAGGCGGGGGTAATCGACGACCATTCATGGTATAAATCTGTGATCACAGTGTCACAGTGAATGTGGCTGGCGTGCATGTGCATGGGTTTATGTGTTGTACTTATGGATGTGAAATGTTGCCGATGCCGTGAGTGCATCAGTGTTAAATTGACCTGAGTTGTGTGATAATGCTGCTTGTGATTATGTTTATTTAATGTATGGGAAATGTTTTAGAGTTGAGACTCTATGTTGATTGTGTGCTTTTGGGTAGTGTAGAGTACTCATACTTACATTCATTTTTCAGGTAATCAAGATAATTAGCACCGGACTCAGTGAAAGGATGGATGGACTGCTATAGGACTTAGCTTTTATTTTGAAATTGTTGTAACTAAACTAGTCTTGTAGTAGTCATTTGATATTAATTTGTAAACCTTCCCTTATTTCAAAGTATTTTATGAAAATTGGTTATTCTGATTTGTGAAATTATTATTAAATCGAAATTAAATTTAATGTGTTACAATAGGTATCTTGCTGAATCATGCTTGAGTTTTAATGATAAATTTGATCTTCTTTTATGGTGGAAACATAATAGTTCACGTTTTCCAATACTGTCCACTTTGGCAAGAGATGTACTTGTTGTTCTAGTTTCAACTGTTGCATTCGAAAGTGCGTTTAGCATTGGAGGAAGGGTCCTAGATAGCTTCAGAGATTCCTTATCTCCATAAATGACTAAAACGCTCATTTGTACCCAAAATTGGTTAAAATCCTCTCTTTTCTAATTTAAGGATAAGGACATCAATGAGGATTTTGAGATTTTAGAGACTATTATAGCAGGTAGTTTATTGTTGTTGTTTTTGGTAATTTAATAAATAAACAACTTGTTATTTTTGGTATTTTAATATTTTTTTGGTTGATCTCATGCATTTAAAACTTCTTAATTGTTAAAGGAGCTGCACTTGTGACTGGAGGGATTGGACCTGAAAGTTCTATTGATCTATCTAAGCCAATTAATATTAGCTAAGATTGCTTATAAGGTAAGTTGTGTATTTTTTTTTTAACATACTGCCTTTGTTTATTTTTTCACTTTTTTTATTTAACTTTGTTTTTGTAACTTTGTGCCTTGGTATTATTTTTTTTTCTATTTTAGCAATGACTTTTTGGAGCATGAGATATAAAAAAGCTATTTTGAATAGATGCTAATTTTGGGATGGAATATCAATTAGGTTTATTTTGGATCAAGGACTATATGGAATCCTCGAGGACAAAGTGCAGGTTCTTATTTTTTTATTTTAACATTGTCAAATGTTTTAGCAAAGTGATTTTTTGAACTAATTCTGAATTGATCTATAATTTATTTTTGTGTAGATATTTTTTACTTTTGTTGAATTATTTTGGACCATAACCATTTAAGCCCCTTTATTTTATGTTATTGATAGTAAGATGTTGCTCCCTCTCCACTAAATATATTCACGTATTAATTTGCAATATTCATGTCATTGTTTTTGTTTCATGTTATCTTATAAATTTTACTTTTATGCTCTCAATCTGATAGTAGTTTTGAAACTCAAGTCAAGATTTGTCTCACCATATCAAATCACCATTTTCATCATTTGCAACCATCATGGATAGGTATATGATATTCCCTTCTAATATTCATTCTCTTCATATGCTTAACTTTATTGCAAGTTAAATTCATTAACTGACTAAGAATTTTTATCTTTTTTGCAATGTTCCTCCATGGATTTACAAACAGGAAGGAGATGAGAGCTAATTAAGGAGTTGGAGAAAATTTTGTCTATTACTGATCAATGTTGTTGCCAATCAATACTTTTTCATATTTTTATGTTGGTTTGGTTGATTTATTTTCCTGCATAGTTTGAAAAAATATGTCATGTGGACTTGTTATTGTAGCTTGTGCATTTGAGAACTAAATTTAGGACCCAATTGATATTTCTAATTTTCCCTTCTTAAAATGCATGTGATGTGAATGAGTAGATTTTGATTGATTATTTTTATTTTATTTAAAATTTGTCGTGTAAAGCTAGATTTAGATTTATTATGATTTTAGTTCTATTTTTTTTAACTGAACTATGACTTGACTTCAATATAAAAATTTATTCTAATATATTATTTGTCATACACTGTTTTTCCAAAAATTCTAATTCTGCATTGTATTCTGTTAGGAAAAAAATGCTAATAAAGAAAAAAAATTGAAATTGGGCTTAAAAAAAGGACAAATAAGATTTTCTTATAGTTTTGAGCAACAAAAACCATTTTGGGCCCAAATTAGCCCAACCCGATTCTCTGACTCGCTCAAACTGCAATCCACTTAACCTGCAACCCGTTCAACCCAAATTTCTAGGCAAACAGTTATAGGCTTAACCATGCAAGGGTCAGTTTGAGTTGTTCTTGGGTTAACCACACCTAAACCCGCCCGACTTGATCCATTGGACAACCCTACTATACAAGAACTAAAAGACAATTTAAACTTGTCACATTAGATACTTGTTTCCCATGTAAGAAAGAGAGTTAATGTCGTTACAACGTATCCAAAGATAAAATAAAAATAAATTTGCATATAACGAATGAGATACAAATTTTTTACTTATAAAAACTAATTATAAAACATAGTTTTGAACAGGGACTAAAACATAATTTATTCCTATAAATAATTATAATTTTATAAAAGAATATTAAAAATAAATTTAAAATAATGTATTTATATGGAAAAGTTTTATTTTAAAATTAAATTTACTAGTTTTAATGCAAGATTTAAAATAGAACATGAAAGCTTCAATTTTTTTTCACTTATTATCAAATATATATTTATTTTTCAGAATCATGATTGGTTTCTTTGAAGAAAGCGATTAAAAAGGCTCCCATCAAATTTTATGCCTTGTTTAAGCATAATCAAAGTAATGAAATTTAAGCATGTTTAACTTTTTTATTTAAATATTATAATTTAAAAAATAAATTCTTTATTTATTATTTTTTTTAAACTATTTCCTTGTTTGGGTGAATCCATGTAGCAAAAGTTTTGCAAATATAGTTGACGAAATCATGTAATTTTAATTTTTTAAAAATAAATTTCATTACTAGAAGCACAAAATAAGCAAGATGTTGTCACATGTCATCGTCTCTACAATTTCACCATATGTTTGGAGAAATTAAAAGTAAGGATAACACATGTCACTATCAATAAGTTTCACTATAAAAATTATACAACTTTTGAAAAGTTGACATGTAGTGTGAACTTAACAGAATGTGCGAATAATATGACGAAACTTGCACCATGTGTTAATAATATTTGAAAAATCTAAAGGATACGCAAGTTTTGCTATATTATTCGCGCATTTTGCTAAACTCGCACCATGTGTTAACTCAGCACAAGTTGAGCCATTTTCACTGGAAATTCATCCAAATGATGACACGTGTCATCAAGAAGTTGCCAACTATTTATGGCAAAACTTCTTTATAATTTCGCCAACACATGTACCAAAATTGTAGAAATGATGACACGTGACAACATCTTACTTATTTTGTGTTTCTGACAACAAAAATTTAATTTAAAAAAAAAATAAAGTTTAACAATTTCGTCAGTTGGTGAATTTTTTTTGTTGCATAGCATATTCATTTTAGACAAAAAATAGTTTGAAAAAAATAATAAATAAAAAATTTATTTTTAAATTACAATATTTAAATAGAAAAAAGCCTGTGTAAGAAAGGATCTCAATCCTCTCCAATTTATGTGAATTTGCATTTCTAATTTTATTTTCATTTAAGCTAATTCTAATTCAGTCAAGCGAATCTGTGACCCTTCCTTCTTCCTTCCACATCCTTACCACAGTTTCAAACTTTACCATCCTCTAATAACTCAAAAGTGTTTCATGATGTCTTAACTCCAACCCCCTCTCAGCGTGGTGTTCTACGGCGGCACCATCAGCAGTCACGTGTACTCGATAGTGGCCATCACGGAGGAACTAAAAACAGTGAACTCCACATGCAAGTTTTTCTTCATTGGCACACCCAACAACATGGAAAGCATTGCAATCTCCTCCGCATGTTATTATCATATGGTTTATCTGAATTACAATGAGATTTATACAACTTTTTGTTCTCCACCGTCATGAGTAAAGCTTACTCTGTTTGTTATCCCTCTTAAGCTAAACCTTCAATTTATTATCACCTAATTGGCAACCATTCATCGTTCTAATGGCAGCTTGAACATCTTTTGGAGTATCAGAACTAACTAACCCTGCAAACTAAAGCAAATTAGATACTGGCTCTGTTGGGTTTCTCAGCTCCCTTCCTATGTGAAAAAAAGTTCAAAAATTGCAACTACAACTTCGTTCACTGTTAGATAGGGCCGATTTTTTTAGGATTTAGGGTTTAGATTGGGCTGATTTTTTACAGCAGGTTCATAACACGTGAATCTTTATTGGTTGGATTATTAAAAAAAATCTGGAGAGAAAGAATGCAATTTCGTACTCTGCAAGTGAGTTTTTTCATCATCTTGTTTGGGAGCATTGGTGTTTTATTTATTCTGCCTGTTTGTAAGCATTGTTTGTGCATTCATTGGAGACATTCTTGTATCTTTTATTGATTATAGTGAATTATTTCTTTAGTCTATACAACTTGTGATTTTTTACCTTTATCTCGAGAGATTTTTTCACATTAACAATTGTTTGTCTCTTATGCTATTTTGTGGTTTAATTTTTTCTCTATTTTTATTGGTGCTCCTCACTTATTCTTGCAAGTTTGAGAGAGTATTTTTTCACTGCTTATTACTCTCATATTGTGTTTGTGTTATTATATTGACATCTCATGAGAGTGGTATCAAAAGCTCTTTGGTTTTGTGACTGATTTATTGGCTTGCTTGAATGATGGAAGCACAAAAAAAAGGTGGTTTCTTTGAATAGAGCAAACTAACAGTTTTAGACGGGCAAAATAAAAGATTTGTTATTTGTGAAGAATATACATCTCTCTTTCTTTGTTACAAGGTCTACAAAATAGTTTAGCACTCAAAACTCTACCAAATTGTTGAAAAGCAGTTCTTCCGTTATGACCACTGTCGGGTACGGGTAAATTCTGAATATCTGCGGTACTGCCACAGAACACCATGTGAAGTGGTGGCTGGAGTTGAGACAACAGAAAACTTCTGAGTTGTTGGAGATGGTGAAGTTTGAAACTTTGGGAAGGATGTGAAGAGGGAGAAGGAAGGGTCATTGTTGGCTACGGTAAAAATAAAACCGGAAGTAGTTCCTTTTCCTGCATAAACTTGGAGAGGATCCTGATCCGTGTACAAAATATACTAACTCCTCACCACAAGTCTAATCCCAAATGTTTCCTCTCCCGTTCTTTCAAACATTGTTTTATACTTCACATACCGACACTGCCAGCGTTTGAAAAGGAGCTGCCGTCATTAGAACCGATTGCAAATAGGCATGGAGTAGAAAGCAATCACGAGGTTCAAAGGTTAAGCCGTATAGAAGCACCACAGGAATACATGGTCAGAGGCAGTGCGTGACATGGTTGTTTCATCTATCTTCTAAGAGCGTGTTTGGTTTCACGTTTAAATGGACATGAACTTACTTTTACTTTAACGATATTAATTATAATTTTTACATTAAATTTATATTTACAGAATTTTTAACTTGTTTTCAAACATTCACTTAGTTGCCAAAGTCGTACAGTACAGGGGAAACAGTTTTTTATGTTGTATTTTTTCCTTACAGAGAAAAGCCACAAGACCATACCGAACTCTTTTATAACCAATTTATACATTGTTTTAAACAAAACCCATTTTAAAGGGGAAAAAAATCAAAGATCAAAGTATATATGAACAGAAAGAAGGGAAGATCGTTGAAAGCACATACTAAGTAAGACTTCACTTAATTATTTTAAATAAGAACTCGAGATTCACCCACAGATTAGCACGATTAAGTATGTTCACAATATCACATACAAGGAACACTCATCTGGAAATTCTTCTCCTATGTTCTTGTGCATTAGAAGACCGTTGCTCCGCCATCTTGCCTTCCAACTTCCTTGCAGTTCGCTTTATAGCTGCTAGTTTCTGGCGTTGGCTATGGCTTTTCCTTTGGCTGCAACATTAACATATATAGATATAAATATAAAATAGGCACCATTTCAACAATCGAGAAAATGAATGTACACTACAAACAAAATAGATAACAAATTCCAAGATTCTTGCTAAGCTAAGATGCAACTGTATTACTGTAATTGGTTGACTTTGGTAATATGTTACGGGGAAATATTAATTCCATCACAGCTTTTCACAGTTAGACAAAATATGCAGAGTAAAACGAATATGGAATTAAAACGATACATAGAAAACGAACATGGAGAACAACTCCTGATAATTCACGTGTAACAAGTTGTGTCTTTTTAACATGCCTAAGATTGACCTGACAAGGGCATACAAAATGCACAGCTACTCAAAATAGGAAAGAAAAAGACAGCTTTCTGACCTTATAAACAGTAACCCTGCTGTCAGAACCATCCCTCCGATAGCCCAAGAAACTCTTTCACCGAATGGCATTTCCCTTACCCATTGTTGGAAATCATCAAACATCCTCAAGCCCTCACCTTGCTTGGTCAACTCAAACTGTGAAGCCTTCCACGAATCAGCAACTGAACCTAGACTTGCTTTATCACCATAGCAGGAATCTTCTTTTGAGGCAATATGTACAATACCGGATGGCTTCACTCGAAAACCTGCAGCAAGACAAAGATCTGTACCATTGGAGACCCATTCAGCAGCCCTACCACATACAAAGTCATTTACTCCACAAGGTGCTAGAATCTGGGGTTTCAAGTCAATAAAAAAATGGACATAAGGAAACATGTTAAATAAACTAAAGACAGGTGATCTAATAAATTAAACAATGTTCTGCTATAATTTATTGACAAATGACTCCAAACAAAACAGAAGAAAAAATGTAACCTTTTGTTCTTATACCAGTAGATGCAGCACTCTCAACTTATTTGCATAATCTTACATAAAAATTTTAAAAGAGAAATAATTGCCCATATACCTGTGTTTTAACATCCATAGAGAAGTAAGCATTTGAACATGCGTCGTAAATTCTCTCACATAAAGATGCACAAATAAGAGGAGGTCCAGGCTCGGTACCAACATGTGGATCACATATGGAACATTCCAACAGTTCCCATAAGTGCAAGCACTCTTGGCTAGCTTCCCCAGTAGAAGCAAGCTTCCTTACAGACAGCAGTGCAGGATATGTATGGGTTACATCACAGCAAGTCTTTTTACGAAAAACACGGCAAAGGGTCAAATCTTTAGGACCCTTTCTGGGAGGGTTTCCCTCAAATTTGAATGGAGGGAAACGACCCCCTTGAGAAACACACACTCCACTGGATTTACCTGCATCCACAAAAGAGAAAGAGAATTGAAAACCGCAGGCATACACGAATATTATTCTGCTATAATTTCATTTAACAAAGAAGCAGTAACAAGCAAAATTGAAATGATAAACTTTGGCTTTGACCTACCAAAATAATTTATAAGATACCTAACTTGAGTAGATACTTTTTACAATTGCACAACCAGCAGATTGTTACAACATTTGATAACAAGGTGCATTAAAACCCCAAATTTTCTATAGAGGCAAACTCTACTCAGTTACTATGTACATTAAACACATTATTTCTTGCAAACAAAAAATGTGGAAAATGGAATAAAGATTGAATTACAAGGCAGGTTGTGATAACAGAAAAGTAACACCTGTACAATATTCTGCCAAATATGAATTACAATATGCCTACACAAGATGAAGTTGTTCACTTCTCATTATGAATTCTTTTATCAGGATTTCTTCCCATGATAATTTTTCAACAAAAATGTGCATTATAACTCCGCCTATGGCCCCACAGTCCATCCCAATCCTGAGTAAAGGAGAAAGGTTATGTTAGGCTTTCGACAGCCAAAGTAAAACTTGTCAAAATCTTTTACACAGATCACTGACGATGATATAATGCTAGGGTTAGGTCATTACATTACGCAAAAGCAATCTGTTGTATAGCTCAGGCGCAGGGTCAAATGAGCTAGAGCCTAGAGCCACTGCACTGGCCCTTAGATGTAGTGTTAAAATGACCAACGATCCTCACATTTGGCTAGACAAATGTGGATAAAAAAAGTTAGTTCAGGAATGAGTGTTTTGGTTTGGTTGGTGGAATATCGGTACTTTGATAGGAAAGTTGTTAAAAGTGGTAGAGACTATGATTTGTAAAAAGATTAACACCATGTGCCTTTAAGAAACAAAGTGGGTTGAATATAAGGCTAAGGAACTCAATATTATAGATTTTAAACTTTGGTATACAGAAAAAGTCAAAGAAAAAAACAAAGTAAGCATAATTATGGATAACACTTGGAAAAATAATGTGTTAGAGTTTAAAAGAATTTGGAGACAGGATCATATCTTTGAAGTTATTGGTTGCACAAGATACTATTAATATCATTAGTGCTTATACCCCATAAGATGGCTCAAAAGCTCTTTTGAAAGCAAAGTTTTGAGATGGTTTAAAGGGGTCAATCTAAGACATTTCACAAGCCAAAAATATTTTCATAGGCGGAGACTTAAGTAGTCATGTTTGGTTGTGAGACAAGACAGTTTGCAAAAGTTTATAATGGTTTTAGTTTTAAAGAATTAAACAAGGGAGGATGATTTATCCTTAATTTCTTAATAGGTTACAACTTCAAGATTATCAACAATTCTTTTGAGCAGAGAGAGAGAGAAACATCTTATCATTTTTAAGAGTAGGGTCTCAAGGTTGCAAATCGATTTCTTTTTTGGTAAGAAATCTAAACAAAAGAATTTGCAAGGATTATAAAGTGATTCCAAGAGAGTCTTACTACACAGTATAGGGTCTTCGTCCTTAATGTTCATTTCAAGACTAGTAAATAGAGAATTTAACAAGTTATTGTTTCACAAATCAAGTGATAGCTACTTAAAGGTGAAAAATAATTGAACTTTTAGAAGCAGATACTACTAGAAGAGGGTAGCTTGAATGCATAAGGTAGTGTTACCATCATGGACCAAAAGATAAGAAATCATGATGGTGAAATAAAAGTGTGCAAAAGAATAGTAGAAAAATAAGAGGATGTGTTTAAAACTTTGCATGTATGTAACAATGCTGAAAATTGGGCAAGGTATTGGAACAAGAAATGAGACAAAAAAAAGCAGTGAATGAAACACGTTCTAAGGCCTCTGAGGAGTTCTATCAAGATTTTAGGACAAAATATGGGGAAAAAAATATTTATAAGTTTTCCAAAAGTAGAGAAAAAAATCTAGAAATTTGGATCAAGTTAAATATATTAAGAATGAAAAAAAAAATATTGATTTCAAATCAAGATATCAAAGATAGATGGGTGAACTATTTCTATAAATTTTTAACAATAGACGAGGACTAAATGGAAACATAGAAAAATTAGAAATTCAAGTGAATGATCTAACTTTGGCATATTAACATAGAATTCAAGTTGGAAAAGTAAAGAAAACTCTTAACAAGATCAATAATGATAAAGCAGTTATCCATGATAATATCTCTATTAAAGTTTGAAAAAATTTGGTAAAACAAGGAATTGAGTAATTTACTAAGATCTTTAATAAAGATCTAAGAATATGTCAGATAAATGGAAAAAGAACACTTTGGTCCCTATATAAAAAAATAAGAGTGATATCCAAAATTGTACAAATTATAAAGAGATTAAACTTATGAATCACACTATAAAGTTGTAGGAAAAAGTGATCAAACATAGATTACAGAATAAAACTTGAATTACAGAAAATTAATTTGGTTTTATTCAAGGAAGGTCTACAACAAAAACTGTATATCTTTCACAAAAATTGATGAAAAGGTATTGCTGTAAAGAAAGAGATTCGCATGATTTATATTAACTTGAAAAAAACATATGACTGTGTACTAAGAGAAGCGTTATGGAAGGCTTTAGAACATAAAAGGATTTATGTGCATATATTTGAGCTATACAAGACATATATAAAGGGATAACTATGTGTAAGAATTTTTGAAGGTGTATATAAAAATTTCCTATGGGATAGACTAAAGCTTCACTTTCAGTTCTTACTTGTTTAACCTAGTCCTAAATGTACTTACAAGAGACATTAAAAAGATTACCCATAAATGCATGTTCTTTAGAAACAACATAGTATTGGTTGTGGATTCAAAGAAAAGGTTAATGTTAAATTTTAGTTAGGGAGAGAGACTTTAACGATTTTTGTTTGAGCAAAAAACAATTTGAAGGTCATGCGTTGAAAGTTAAAATTAAAGATGATATTATACCACGTCTCTAAGTTCAAGTATTTAGGATCAATTCTACATAATGACGAAAAAATTAATAAAGATGTTACTCATAGAATAAAAGTTGGGTGGTTAAAGTGAAAAAAATAAATTATTTGAGACTATAAAGTACTCATTATGCAGAAAATAAAGTTTGAACGTACTCGTACTATAATACAATCATCTATCCTATATGGTAATGCATGATAAATCTTAAAAACACAACACAAGAAAAAAATGAGAGTGAAAAAAATGATAATGTTACTAAGGTGGATAAATGATCACACGAGAAAGGACAAGATAAGAAATGATTATATACATGAAAGTGTTAAAATAACACTTATAGTGAAAAAGATGAATGAAAATTGTCTTAAATGGTTTAGTCACATACAGATAAGACCTTTAAAGGCATCAATGAATAACGGAAATGACATAACTTTTAGTCTAGTAAAAAAAAGGACAAAAGAGACTTAGAAGAATCCTAGAGGAAGTTATTAAAAAGTATCTTTTAATTGATAGTATTATGTGATCTGTATAATCGACCTCACCTAGTCGAATAAGACTTGTTTGTTGTTGTTATAGATATACATTAAGCATGCCCATTTTAGCATTAGTTGAACAAAGAAGAGTGCAGAAACTAGGATGAAAAAAGGATCCCTAAAAGCTAAGCTGAATGACATATACATTGGTACCGTGAGAAGGAAGGCAGAAACAGTCGTAAATAGTTTAAACCCAGGGTACAAAAGTTTATCTCGACATTATTCGGGATTCTGGTTCTAAAGCCAGTTTATATAACTAGCTTCCACAAGCCCATGCAAGCTTTATATCCAAATCTGAGCTTATCAATTAGTTCCATTAAGATTGCCCTTTGAGTTTTGACTTTTGAGTATACTTCACCAACTCAATGGACCGCCAAAATAGCATTGGATGACTTGGGTCTAATAGAACAGAACACGTTATCAATCATGAAAATGAGATCAAAGAATAAACCACTCAATGTCTTCCCTGTGAGCGTCAAATTACTACTGATAAAAACTGAACCTTGTAACACCAATTCAAAAACAAAAATCTGTGTCTCTCTAAGAAGACAAAACAACTTAGGAAGGGATTTCACACAACCACGACGCCAGAGCATCAGAAAGGAACAAATTTAAGAATTGCCCCGATCCTAAACTATCACACTACTCACTACTGAAACTACACACTATTTCAAAAAGGAGAAAAAAAATTTCCTTTCTTGTTTTCCTGCGTGTATCCTTGCTTATAACTTATCGTGATTAAATAATGAATAAAAAGACAATTGTTGATAACAAATAAAATTTGCAAATCAATATGATTTTTATTTATCTAAAAGAAAAAAAGTTAAAAGAGAGAGAAGGTAACCAGAGGTGTGAGGAAAGAAGAGGAGCAAAATCAGGAAGCCATATTCCATATTCTTAGGTCCAAGCCGGGAGTGGAACTCCATACCCGCAAAACCACCATAGTGTGACCTTGATTTCATGGGGTTTCCAAAACTTGCGACTGCACCCAAACACGGTGCAATTGAATCCGAACCGAAGTTCTCAACTCTTTTCTGTTTTGTTAATACATCAAGGCTTAAAAAGGCTATAGGCCCAGCCCAAGGCTGAACCCAACAAGAGGACCCACGGAACTAAGCGAAATATTGTGTGTTGGTCGTTTATTCTAATCCTGGATAATGAAAATGCCACTGATTTGGGCCACTATATATATTACCTGCGAGCCCACAGTCAAGACCGAACGAAACCCGTCAATTTTATTTATTTTATTTTATTATTTTCTTAAAAAAAATACCCTCTAACTGACGGTAAGAATTAATCATTTTTAAGGCAGAAAAATTAGCAAAGTTGCAACAAAATAAGTTTGTCTTCCAATTTGTTAAATAAAATGTAGAGTTTATATTTTAAATTTGAATTCAAATTAAAATGAAAACTTTTTAACTTCATCTAATTAAGTTTTATGTCAGCTAGACTTACAAAAAGTTCAAAAAATTAAAATTTTAATATGGCTTAAATATAATTTTTGTGAACTTAAATTAGATTTAAACATTTATTGTTCAACTTGTTAAAATTTGTTACTTACAATAAACTATCCCAACAAGTTAACAATTTGTTTTCTCAATTATAGTTAGTATAATATCTCTTTCTTGACAGAAAGTTTTTGATAGACATTAATTAACGTGCTTAAAAATTTGATGGCGTTAGTTATTTATATTTCATTGATTTTTCATATATCTTTCATACGTCAAATTATTTTGTTCAAGATATAATAAGATATTAAATATCAATGTCTCTTTCCTAATAAAAAGTTGAACTAAAATTTCCTAGTTTTCTAACAAATTAATTCCTTCACTTTCAATGAAACTCCAATGAGAATTTGATTAACTTTCAAATAATGTGTTTATAGAAGAGCAGTGGATCTTAAGTTTTGGTAGTTTCTGATTTTTCAATTGGCTTTTTATTTGCGTGTGTGTGTGGATCTTTTAGATATTTTTTAGATGAGAGGAGAGATTATTAAAGTAGATACAGTTTTTCCCAATAAAATAATCTTCATACGTGCGGTTGGAAATTGTGGGTTCTACTTTTGATCCAAACAGTAATTGCATGTTTTTGTCAAAGTTTGTATATTTTAATTTGGTTAAAGTTAATTTTCTTAACTAATAATATATTGGTGCTTGCTTTTTGTTCATAAATTTGAAGAAGCATCGTATGCGGGAGCTGTAATTAAACATCTTGAATATTTATTTTTATAAAAAATTATTTTAAATTTCAATTTCAAATTTTTTATTAATATAGAAAGATTCTTCAAAATTATTGTTAATATAGAGATATCGTTAATCAAAGACAGTTGGTGTATGTTGTTCTGCCTCTAACATTGTAAAAAGTAGTGCCACCAAAATAAAAAACATTGTCTGTTAGATTATTTTAATAATCTTATTATAGTGATTTATGTAATTTATAGCATGACTCTAATTAATGATTTAATGTGATAGTGGTTAAATATAAAATATAGAGTCATTGATGGTATAATTGTAAATATAATTATAAGGAAACATTTCTCTCTCCCTTCAGATAAATAAAAGAGTAGTTACTAAATAGAAGTTACGACATTCTTTATTGAGACTATTATTTTTTCACGGTAATCGCAAGAAAAGAACTTTCTCTCAACCATCCAAGAGGAGTTAAAAGAGGAAGGAAGAGTTTGGTAAAATACAAAGGGTTAACGACATTAAAGAGAGAGGTAACATTAAGGAACAATAGATTCATGTTAGTGCTCTCTAAACCCTTAATTGTGTGAGCACCATGTATTGTGTTGTGAGAACAATGCAATTCAAGATCAAATGGGAAATGTTAATTTCATAATAGTTGTATCAAATAGAAATTACATAATGGAATAAAAAAAATCTGATAGTTGATACCAGAGCAAAGTTGTGAATTTTGTTGATTCTCCATAAAAGATTGGTTCTCCATTAAAGTTTTCTCCAAATTGCATGAACCCTAGGTATTTTATATGATGGATTGACATAATTTTGATGTTAAATAATTGTTTTTGATTCAATAATTGAAAACCCTAAAGTTTTGGAAGATAGAAACGTTAGGTTTTGAATATGTAATATGAGCAGGGCCATGTGTCAGTGATAAGGGCCATGCATCAAGGAGCACGACCACGCATTAGGAATAAGCACGACCTTGCATAATGGAAGCATGGCCATGCATCAGGAAGCACAACCTTGCATCAAATATAAGCACGACCATACATTAGGAAGCAGGGGCATGCATCAGAAATGAGCATGACCATGCTTCATCGAAGCACGACTATATATCAAGTAAAAGTACGGCCATGCATAGTAATTTCATGGCAGAATAAGAAGTATAATTCATAAAATTTATGGATCACTTTAGAATTACATCAAAGTAGATTTTACTTACCAAAGTGATTAAATTCTCAAGTTAATTAATTCTAAGTTGTATGATCATAATGAAAGCCTCACAATATAATGCTTAATTTTAAGGGTAGCTTGTTAGTCACCAAAGTGGCCTAACTTTAAAAGTTTGTTTAAGCATTTAATTGTGTGTTGTAAATTGTTCAAAATTGTTTGATGCTATGTGGTAACATAAAAGGTGAATAATTTAGCTCATTAATTATAACGCTAGGAGATCACCCAAAGGTAGATCATTGCATATGATTAATGACATTAAAGAGACATGAAAACACTTCATAATATGTTTGTATATCCAAAGATGACTTGCAAATTGGTTCGAGTGACTAGTTGTTAATTAAAGTTGTTTATTTAGCATCATTATAGATAAATTGTGTATTTAGGCATTATCCAAAGGTAAACTTAGATACATAATTGATAATAGTTGGTTATTTGAATCCATCAAGTTTATCCAAAGCATAAATGTTTAAGCGTGTGTTAAATATTTCAGTCCCTATGAGTGCGTATGGCATGAGCAATGGCGTAGTCAAGTTCAACGAGATCAATTATGATGATTGGGCTGAGCAAGTTCAATTCCAGCTAGGTGTTATGGAGTTAGACCTAGCAATCATTATGAAACAAGAGCCTTCAGCCATCACAAAGACCAGTACTGAAGAGGAAAAGACTCTTTGTGAAGCTTGGGAAAGGTCGAACTAGCTGAGCTTAAACTTGCTAAAAATGACTATGGCTGAAAATGTGAAGCCATCAATGCCAAAGACTAAAAATGCTAGGGAATTTATGGCAAAGGTAAAAGAGTATACACAATCGGACATTACTGACAAGTCCATTTCAGGTACCATGTTGACTGAGTTGACTACTAAGAAGTTTGATTGGTCACGACCTATTCATGACCATGTGACTGACATGATCAATCAAATAGCAAAGTTGAAATCAATGGGCATGGAGGCGAAGGAATTCTTTCTAGTACAGTTCATTTTGAATTCACTCTCTCTGGAGTTTGGTCAATTCCAGATAAAGTACAACACCATTAAGGATAAATGGAATATACAGGAAATTAAGGCTATACTGGTTCAGGAGGAAGAGAGGTTGAAAAAGGTGAAAGAACATTTCGTCTATCTCACATTTCATGAAGAGGCTAGTAGTAGCAAGGCTAAACCAGGTAAAAAGGACAACAAGGACAAGAAGAATAAGGCCTTATTAAAGGTTTGTGAAAGTAGAATCCAGAAGGGTCAGAGCTGCTTCTTCTGCAAGAAGACTAGTCACTTCAAGAAAGATTGTCTGAAGAGAAAGATTTGGTTCGAAAGGAAAGGTATATATATTATGTTTCAGTATGCTTTGAATCAAATCTTATTGAGGTACCTAAAAACACTTGGTGGTTAGATTCTGGTGCAACTACTCATGTGTCACATGTAATGCAAGGAGTTTTTTCGATCCAGCCCATAAGCAGAACTGAAGAGTTCTTATACATGGGGAACAAAATGAAGGCATGGATAGAAGGAATATGAACTTAAATATTGATCTTGCATACTGGTTGCTGCATAAATCTAGAAAAGCGTATTTATGTTCCTGAATGTGCTAGAAATTTGGTTTATGTTGCAAAGTTGGACGAATTTAGTTTTAATTTTAAGATTAAAAATGGTACTTTTTCTTTCTATAAACACTCGTACTATTTTGGATCTGGTATATTAGTTGATAATTTATATCGTTTTAATCATAATGTTAAATTTGTTGAATCTCTATTTCATGTTGAGAATGCTGTTAGCAGTAATTTGAATGTGCATAATGAATGCTCTGCTTTCTTGTAGCATCAAAGGTTAAGGTCACATATCGAAAGAAGGATGATGAGGTTAATGAAAAGTGAAATTTTACCTCAGTTGAATTTTGCTAACTGGGATGTATGTATGAATTGTATTAAAGGAAAATAAACCAAACACACATCAAAGAATCCAGCCACAAGAAGCAGTCAACTCTTAGAGTTGATACACACTGATATTTGTGGTCCGTTTGACATCCCATCTTAGGGTGGTGAAAAATATTTTATTATCTTTATTGATGACTACTCACGTTATATCTATCTATATGTGTTGCATGAAAAATCTCAATCAGTTGATGTCTTACAAGTGTTCATTGATAAAGTGGAAAGGCAACTAGATAGAAAGGTAAAGGTTGTGAGGTCAGATAGAGGTTTATGGAAAATTTGATGAAAGTGGACAATGTCGAGGTCCATTTGTGACACTTCTAGAAAATCGAGGAATATGTGCACCGTATATTATGCCCGGTACACCACAACAAAATGGTGTAGCTAAAAGGCAGAATCGTACTATCATGGAAATGGTTAAAAGTATGTTGAGTTACAGTTCTATACCTATATCTTTGTGGATGTACGCATTAAAGACTGCTGAGTATCTACTTAATAGAGTTCCTAGTAAGGCAGTTCCAAAGACTCTTTATGAATTATGGACAAGAAAGAAACTCAGTTTAAGACATCTTCATGTCTGAGGTTGTCCAGTAGAAGTAAATGTGTACAATCCAAATGAAAAGAAGCTTGATGTTAGAACTATTAGTGATTATTTCATCGGCTATCTTAAGAAATCAAAGAGGTACAAATTCTACTGTCCTAACTATAGTATGAGAATAGTTGAGTCTAGAAATGCAAAGTTCATTGAAAATGGTTAGTTTAGTGGGAGTGGTGAAACACGAAAGGTGAAAATTAAAGAGACACATGGAAAACTCCTGTAGCTGGTGTCTCTTCTCAAGTTGTTGTTCCTCTTGTTGTATCATGGTCACACAACATAAGGAGACAACAAGTTAATGTTCCAAACCCACAAGAACAACATATAGAGAATGAACTAACTGACAATGCGCAAGTCACAAATGAGCAAGAGGAAAGTGAACCACAAGAGATAATATTTAGGAGGTCTATAAGGCAGAAAAGACTGGTTATTTTAAATGATTATGTGGTTTACTCACTTGAGCATGAATGTGACTTCAGTATTGATGAGGATCCAGTCTTATTTAAGCAAGTCATAGAATGTAACAATTCTGAAAAATGGTTTAATGCCATAAAAGAAGAGTTAAAATTAATTAGTGATAACAAGGTATGGGATCTAGTCGAGTTGCTTAAAGGTTCAAAATAAGTCGGTTGCAAGTGGGTCTTTAAGACCAAACGTGACTTAACAGGCAGCATTGAGAGATACAAGGCTAGAGTTGTTGCTAAAGGATACACTCAAAAGAATGACATAGACTATAAAGAGACTTTCTCTCCAGTTTCAAAGAAGAACTCTTTAAGAATTGTTATGGTTTTTGTGGCTCATTATGACTTAGAGCTCCACTAAATGGATGTAAAGACCGCTTTTCTGAATGGTGACTTAGAAGAGGAAGTTTATATGGATCAGCCAAATGGCTTCTTGACCACAGGCAAAGAAATTTTGGTATGTAAGTTAAAGAAATCAATGCATAGGTTAAAACAGGTTTTCAGACAATGGTATCTTAAGTTCAATGATACCATCACGTCATATGATTTTGTAGAGAACATCGTTGACCAGTGTATCTACATGAAGGTCAATGGGAGCAAGTTTATCATTTTAGTCATATACATTTTTCTTGCTACAATGATGTTGGGTTGTTGCATGATGTAAAGGAGTTTCTCTCTAAGAACTTTGAGATGAAAGATATGGGTGAGGCTCCTATGTGATTGGAATAGAAATATTCCGTAATAGATCATAAGGATTATTGGGATTGTCTTAGAAAGGCTACATTAACAAAGTCTTAAAGAGATTCAAAATGGAAAAGTGCTCATAAGGGATGGTTCCAATTCAAAAGGGAGATAAGTTTAGGGAAATGTAATGTCCTAAGAATGAGTTGGAATAGAAAGCAATCGAATCTATTCCCTATGCATCAGTGGTTGGGAGTTTAATATATGTTCAGACATGCACTTGGCCTGATATCAGTTTTGCTGTTGGAATATTAGGCCGATATCAAAGTAATCCCAGAATGGACCACTGGAAGGCTGCAAAGAAAGTCCTTATTTACAAAGCACCAAGGACTACATGCTTACTTATAGGAGATCTAGTCACCTGGAAGTAATTGGTTACTTGGATTCAAACTATGCTGGATGTGTAGACTCAAGGAAATCGACCTTTGGCTACATCTTCTTATTGGCTAGAGGTGCAATTTCATGGAAAAGCGAAAAGGAGTCCATTATTATTACGTCTACTATTGAAGCAAAATTTGTGGCGTGTTTTGAGGCTACTATTCATGCTTTGTGGCTGAGAAACTTTGTCTTAGGGCTTGGTATTGTTGATAGTATAGAAAAGCCGCTAAGAATGTATTATGATAATTCCGCAACTGTCTTCTTCTCTAAGAATAATAAGTATTCAAAGGGAGCAAAGCATATGGGCTTAAAATACTTATTAGTGAAAGAAGAAGTGCGAAAACAAAAAATGTCTATTGAACATATTGGTATTGATTTGATGATAGCAGATTCACTAACTAAGGGATTGCCCCCTAGAACGTTTTCTGGCCATGTTGGAAGAATGGGCAATATAAACAAGTCCTTGTTAGCATGATTGTATGATTCACATATATGTGTATAGATTGTTTTGCTCATATTATTGTAGATAATTTTGGGAATTCAATAAAAGTATTATTTCTGCTTATTTACTTATTATCAAAATTGTGTTAATGTACATGTATGATTTGAGTTTGATAACAGGTTGAGTGTTAAAAACACATCAGAGTTGCAGTCTGTAGTATAATTGATTAAAGCTATCTTGACTTGAGTTAGTTCTGTGATACTTTAAAGAAATCATGTTGTTAAATGACTTGTGACTGCCATGATCCGATCAATTCAAATCGTTGAAAGATCATGACTTGATATTATCAATGATATGCGCACTTACAATTAACGACATCAAAGAGAGAGGTAACATCAAAGAACAATGGATTCAGGTTAGTGCTCTCTAAACCTTTGATTGTGTGAGCACCATGTATTGTATTATGAGAACAACATAATTCAAGATCAAATGGGAAATGGTAATTTCATAATAGTTGTATCAAATAGAAATTACACAATGGAATAAGAAAATCTAATATTGTTGTTCTATTTCATGGCTTTTTCATTTGATTGTATTTTACGCATGGCCAACGTGGTGGATCAAGATTACCAATGGGAAAGGATAGGTGAGATGATTAATATTACATTATTTATTTTGGGGGTGGAGTAGGTGTGAATAATTTCACTCATTTTACTAATAATTAGTAGATATATAGTGCTTCTATGCTCTAATCACACTGACAAATATAGCAATAGATGTATGTAAAGTCATTGATGAGATATTCTATTTGCTGATTGATGATGATTTATAACAATAAAGGTGGTTGCCTTTTTGGTACCTTGGTTCACATATGGTTAACATATTTTAATTTGGAAAGAGGCAAGCGATCGTAACACATTCTTCTAGTAAATTACTCCTTTGTATGTTCATTTTCAATAATTCTAGCATTCATAACTCACATAGGCAATATCGTTGGAGCTGCATGATTTTGTAAGAAGTAAGAATGTAGGCAATTGATAATAATCTTCCTTCTCTATTTACAAATGATTCCAATGGAAAATCCATCGTTAACTTGTCAATAAAATCATCTGAAGTTGTTTAGCTATTAAAAGTGATTCAAACATAGGACAAAAGGAGCAAGATCATTGCACTGTTATTAATTTTTTTTTATAAATTGATACATTAAAATAAAATTTGTTATTATATTTATAATAAACTTAAAATTTCTTGATTATCAACATTAAGATTAATGAAGTTTCTAAAATAATAAATTTTTAGCAAAAAAAATTGCAAAGTTATTGTAAATAATTTGATTTTGAATGCTAAATTATGCAACGTTGCCAATGATAATTTACACTTCAACATTCAAATGTAACATGTTTGTTTAAAATTTTTTAAAAAAAGCATATTAAAATTTATTAGTAATAACTTCTTTTTTTTTTTTTTTGTCAATAAGCATTCACATTTCAGTTTATAAATATTGACTTTATTAAGCTATAATCAATCCAAAACTAATAAGTATTACTTTTTAAAATTATTTTCAATTATTTATTTTTTTGGATTTAAATCATATTAAGGTATATGAAAGCAAAATCAATGGTTAGTAGTTGAATAATAAGGAGAATTTGAGAAATCTTATAAACCATTTTAAAGCTTACTTGTTTTCTGTTTTTAAAAATAATTTCTTTAAAAAAATAAAAATAATATAAAATTTATTTCTTAGCATAACTTTTATTTTATTTTAAAATATAAATTTTTAAAATTTAAAATTAAAACAAAAATAAATAAACTTTTAGTATTTAGCTAAAGATATTTTACGATATTTAAAGGTTAAGTTAATTAGTATGCAAATAGTTTTGTTATGCTTCAGTTGACAAACTTGTAGAAATAATGAGAAACAAATTATACAGTCACATTTACCTATCCTAATTTAGTTAGTATTGTATGCTAATTTTTTTTTTAAATATATAAAGTAGACATCTAATTCAAAAAGTTAAATACACAAATGCTAAAAGAATGAATTTGGCAACTCTGAAAAAACATCACCATCAGAAATAACCATTACATCCACACATGTGTAAGGACACACACATATAAACATGAACTAAACATTAAATTGATGCGAAACAAAAACATTACTTTTGCAATAAAACTATATACCACACTGATACAAGTTGCTTTGTGTTATCTAATAAGATCTATCAACTAATAAAGAAATAGGGATTTAAGCTACAAAATAAATGTAAACCAAATTTACACTACTTAGTGTATAATTACAAATAAAGACAAACTCTTATATCTCAAATGTATTTTGCTATTGCTTTGTAGCCTTCAATTGCCCGCTAGTGGAAGTAGGTGTGTAACGCCCCAATTTTCATCAATTAGCTAGTAACTCTTAAATCTTAATTGCTTGTTAATTCTGGTTGGTTAATATCAGAATAATTTACTAAATGCTAAAAATTTCCTATTTTTATTCTCTAAGGAGAATTTTGACTGATCTTTAGAGTTCTGCATTTTAGAGTAACCACATGCAATACACTTTAGCTTCGGTATCATCCTAAATTATTCTGACTGTGTTTAGTTGTATTACCCAAAATACCCCTGAGAGTCTTGTCCGAAAAGCTGATTTTTGTATTATTTAAATTATTATCAAATCATAATTATCTACCTCGAAATTGCATTAGATTTTTAATCATTTCTTAGTCGTTAAAATTGTTGCACGGAATCTCACAAAATCTAGTAATCATTACCTTAAAGATTTCCAAATCTAGTATCGGCCACTAGAATTTCATGCAATGAGGCCTTGTCCTCCAATTTGCAAACATCGTAATTACCCGAATCTTTCGAAATCTAGTATCGGTCACTAGAATTTCATGCAAGAAGATTTTGTCTCCCGATTTGCAGATATAATCATTTTGGAACATTCTTTTCTTGTCTTCCAAAATGCCGACACCATGATTGCTTTAATCAATTACCTTTTCTTGAATTTAGCACCATGTCAAATGTCTCGTCCACATGTCAACCTAGTCATGTCACATTCTTTTTCGGCCAATCAAAATACATGCAAATGCTGCCCAAAATATTCTCTATGGAATTTTGTGCCGCTTTTTGGGAATTGCTTCACCAAAACCGTGTGGATGCAGCCCTACACCATTCCATGCATTTAGCTTGCTAAAATGTGTAAACTTTGGTTGCAATTTTCCCTAAAATTCAGTATTCCCACTTGAAAAACTGTGACACCCTTTCTTGCACCATTTGTAACAATTTCACTTCAAATTTATCTTAATTAGGCCTTGTGCAATTTTTGAACTTTGGAACCTTGCCAAGTAAGCCAAACCGTGAGTGTTTAGTGGCATTAGACAATTAAGACTTTAACTCTTCGTATAAATAGACTTGCCAATTTCAATTGCCCATTTTGGAAACCAAAAACCGAGACCCTTCCTTCTCATTCTGTCTCACTTTGCTCTCTCATTTCTCATCCTCTCAAAGTCTCTCACTCTCTCAAACTCTCTCAAGGAAACCGGGAGGCTTCAGTCCACAAACCTCACAAATCTCTCATCCACACTGCACACACACTTCACCATTCCTTCACCACCCTATTCCTCCACCATCTCTTCAAATTTCGTGTTGAAGGAGCTCACTTTGGAGGAGGAACTTGAAGATCTTTGGTGCTGTTTTCTTGGTCTAGCAAGCATTCCTTGGAGATCCACCATTTCCAGCCCTCTTCTCTTCCATTTCACACTCCAAAACTCAAAGGCAAGGGGGAGTTCTCACCTTTCATCCTTATTTTGCTTTCCCTTGGCTGAACTTATGAAAAGTCCTTGGAAAGATTTCATTTTTACCTTCAATATTTTTGGATAAGTTGATTGTACCATTTGCATGTTGAGTTTCCACTTTGTACTTCACTTTCATCACTTCTAAAAATCACTTCCAAATTCTCAATTTTGTGCTTGGATGAAGTGATTCCTTTAAAAGCTTGAAATTTTATCACTTGCATGTTAATTCCTTCTTGTGCATGTCTCGGTTTTGCACTTGTTTTGTTGGATCTCTTGTTCAAATTAATAATCCACCTTTGGAATCATGGAATTGTGAGCTTGCATGATAAATTCCTTCACTTGCATGTAGATTTTGACTCTTGTATATTTCGATTTTCCATTTGTTTAGCTTGATCTTCATTTCTAACCAAAAATCCTATATTTGGATGGTAAGACAAGGTGTTGCATGTTAATTTCCTACCTTTGCATGTGTTAGATTACTTGTTCTAAAGTTTAATTATTCTTGAAACAAGTTACTTTCAAGATTTTTAGAAAATTAAGTGGTTGAGTGCTAAAACCACCTTGTATTGCCTCAGTTTTGTCTTTTTAAGCATGAACCCTTGCTAAAAATAAAAGTCTTGCACTTGGATGATGAAGCTATGCCATTGCATGTTAGTTTTCTCTATTTTGCATGCTTTGAACCTTGGTGAATAAATGAACTATAATGCTGGACAGTGAATGAGTTATACCATGGCTTGATTGATTGAACAGTGCTAGACTTTGCTTGTTTAAATGGTTGATTATTGCTTGCAAACTTGTATGATTGACCTTGGATGAGAATAAGTGCATGGCTTGATTTTTTTTTACCTTGCTATGGTGTTGGAAAATGTTGGAAATTACTTGTGTGAATTTGCTGGAAAAGTGTGAATGATATGAGATGAAATACTACTCATCCTTGGTATTTGCTCTTAGAAAACCATGAAGAAGATTGATGTGATGCATGGCTGAAAATTTAAGTTACTTGCTATTTATTATGATTTATTCCATGGAATTACTACTTTGATAGTGTCACATGCATCATTTGCATCTCACTATAAAAGAATTGATGAATTATATTAAGGTGCAGCGAAAGTGATTATATAATACTATGATTTTGATGATCTAGTGCCTTTGAGGGCTGTTTGATTGAATTGGACCATGAACGTGATTGGAATTATTGATCTAGCTATGTTGTGAGTAGACAAGTATAAAGAATGAAAAATCAGCAAGTGACCATGCAAGAAAAAGTGTAAAAAACCGAGAGGAAAGGACTTGGAAGATTTGTGAATTAAATTGATTAATTTGATGTTATAGAAAGTACTTAAGCTTGATTGAACTTCTCTAATAAAGAGTGCAAAACCAAGAGATAATGACCTGGGATCATTGGGAATCAACTTGACTAATTGATGGTTTAGAGGAAATTTAAGTTGGATGAATACTTCTTTTATAGAGAGAAAAATTGAGAGGAAAGAATCAAGAGCAAGAGTTTGAGTTGAATGATTAATGGTTTAGAAGGTGCTAGAGATTGATGGAAATGAATGAAATGGTTAGGATGAATTTGAATGGTGAGGAATGGGATTGTACTAAATTTACAAGAGAGATTAGATTTGAAATATGAAAGAAAAAGAGTAAATTGAGAAAGAGGAGATGAATCTTGAAGGCCTGAATAAATTGCCTAAGCTATGGTCCAATGTACTATATGCTACACTAAAACTATCCATGAGTATGAATCAATAAAACCATGAGATTATGAAATTATAATGAAAGATCCATGTTATGCTTGAGTTCCTAAAAATATACTATCTTGAAACTATTATGAACTCATTGAGAATTATTGTGAAACTCATGGAATCTATCTATCCATGCTACGGCATGTGACTCATGGAGATTATCTATCCATGTTGCTAAGTCTATGATGACTTCTAGCTCTATGCTATATGCTATGATTCTAAGTCCATAATGACTTCTATTATTATTGTGCAATAGCCTCCAAGCGGCTAAGCGAAATGAATTGAGAAAACTATCACAAGAAAATTAAGAATGCTACTTTGTGCATCATATTATCTTGTGAAACGACTTGATGGCATAACAGAGGCACAGTTGTAGGTATTGGAAGTTCGGTCCAAAGTAGACCTTCCGGGGGTAGCGAAAGGGGGAACATCCGACCTAAGTGGCATATGGAAGCTGAGCTCCCTGTAGCCGGGTCGTGACCCACTTGCAAGACCTTACCCAAACCTGACGTAAACTCCACAACACTAGGGTCGTTGAGGTCCATTCCTGAACGTGCCGGATGGCACTACACATCAGCTAATGTGTTATTATTCTATTTCTATCTATGATATCACTGTGCAGTGTAGGGAATGGAGTCCTCCGATCGTCATACTACTTGAATCTATCTATCTATCTCTATGCTAAAAGTTGGGCAAGTTGCCAATCATAAAGGAATGGGATCCCCATGCATCATTTGCATGCTATTGACACATGAGTGACTATATAGGTGAGATTGAAACCTGCATTCATGCATCATGTGCATTATTATTAGGGATGATTGAGTACTTGTGAAATTGGCAATGATTATGAATATACTTATCACCCTACTATATTATTGAATGTTCAATGATGCTGAACGTTGATCGTTGGACTAAATTATGATTGTGACGCCGCCTTCCTTAGGGTATGGCTATTGAATGACGTTTGTGTTTGGAGAACTCACCCCTTTGTTTGTGTTACCTTGTATCGTTCTTCTTTTATTTATATAGATGGACAGGAACAAGGTGAAGATGTGGATCCTTCCTTTTGAGGAGGATATGTGGTATTTGACGTCGTGGGTCAGCAAAGTATTTTCCGTGGATTTGCTCGAGTAATTCATGGATGGGAGAGTGGAGGTTCATGGATCACCCAGCATGCTGCCGACACCCCTATTGAGATTGTCTTTTCTGTTCCTCCTGATGACACTCAGTTACCTTATCCTGCCTTGTCTGCTTCCCCGACTCTCATGTCTATTGACCCTTGTACTCCTATTACTAGGCCAGTTCCCGCACCTGTGCCATTTCGTTTTATGCCCCTTACTTCTCCACCTGTGCCAACAGAGAAGGATGTCCATGTGGTGGAATCCTCCATTAGGTACACTACTATGTCATTCTACATCATCCTACTTACCCTTTTACTTTGTTACCCACTGCTGATACCCGTTTACCTCCTCGCACTGTTGGACGGATGGAGGAGAATGGTGGAGACTCTGTTGCTGCTGCTTCTTCTAGCTCTGCTTCCCCTACATCTTCTGAGGAGTCTAATCCCATTGAGGATTACTCTCCTTATGATTGATGACTGTTTTGTTTATTTATGTGTTAGGGGAACTGCTCTTAGGAAGTTTGGTCTATTTATGTTATGTTATGTTATGTTATGTTATGATGTATCTAGATAATGTTTATCATTCTCAACTTTGTTCAAGTACTTGACTATTCCGCTGAACCGAAGTTTAATATATTTGGATATTATCAGACTTTTTGTTGTGTTTAATCTTGTTCTATTATGCTATCGAGATTGAAGTATAGAATGATGAGATGAGAAAACTATATGCATGTTAACTCTCTCTCAAAGAAGGGAGATTATACTTGTGATTGTATGAAGAAAGGAAAAAAAAATATTACCAGATTTTAGTGTTTTCTGAACTATTATATTGTAAAAACTGGCCAGTGTTTTAGCGATTTTGGGTCACTACAAGGTGCATCACATAATTACATGTAGCCACTGAATAGTTGCCAATGCAATTGAAAACTCTTCTGTCCAAAGTTTTCATTATTTATGATTAATAATAATTTTATCTTTCCTTTATTGATTGGTATTTGCCTTATTGCACTATACTTGTATGTTCAGAATTGATATTTCTTTTAAACATACCATAATTAATTATATTGTAAGTTATCGTACCACATATAAATAGATTTATAGGATAAAATGATATAAAGAATCAGGTGGATCAAGCTTAGTTCTTCTCTTTTAATAGTTATTAAATTAACAGCTCATAAGCTCTTTATGTTTTCTCTCTCTTTTACCTTGCATGATCATTGGGAGTAATAGCTCAGGGAAAAGATTGTTAACATTGCGTAATCATTAAGTGTTAATAGATTTAGTATGAGTGATTGACAATTATAAGAAAACTGAAGTTAGAATTAATCTAAAAGAGAACATAAATAATGGTAAAGGTAAAACCATACCTCATAAGTTCTTCTCGATTATGTTTGTTGTTAGAGGCTGTGCTAGTTTAATTTCTTTTTAATTAAATTTTATATTTAAATCTGTATTTTATTGACTTTTGCATCTTTTAAGTTTAAACAATTAAATTAATAAATTATGGATACTTGGAAACAATCATTGTGTGATGATATTTTAGAAACTTATTTTCAAACCTTTATTACTCTTCGACGAGTACACTTGTCACAAACACTTTACTCATTCAGAAGTAAGATTACATTACTACATTTCTTTAACTCTGACAATTTTAAAGTGGAAAAAACAAACACAAATAAAATGGAGTAAACACTATAATATATATCCTTTTGTCTCCACTCATTTAAAATTGTTGACTAATAAGAAAAAAATAATTCTTAGTTTCTGCACAATAATATTTTGTGATCTTTCATTGAATCAAAGTGGAAAAATATATACAAGATAAGGAAAGGGAAAAAGCATAAGGTACCATGCTTGTACAACTGGCATACAAAAGCCTACACAGTTGGCATATAAAACCAAAAAAAGGAATAAGAACTTGTACCAAAAAAAGGATAGCTAGCCTAACAAACCAATATTCCAGAATTGAATGTTGAAAGGAAAAAGTAATGTAAATGAAATACATTTATATCCCCTCAATTTAGGGCCATTATGTTGAGAAGGTCCAACTTGTGAACATTTTTGTGATGAGGACTTGAGTGAAGAGATTTAGTAAAGATGACCGCTAGCCGTCTAGAAGTAGGAATGGATAGTAAATCTATTAGCTCATATTACAATTTTTCATAGACAACATGACAATCAATTTTAATATATTTGTTTCTTTTATGAAAAGTAAGATTATAAGCTATGTGGATCGTAGAATTGTTATACAATAAACAAAAGCGAGTGCTATAACATATGCATAAAGGTCCTTGAGTAGAAAAAATAACCATTGTATATTACAAATAAGAGTAATTAAAGCCCTATACTCTGCCTTTGATGAAGAATTGGAAATAGTATGCTGCTTCTTTGATTTCCACAAAATCAAAGATGATTCCATAAGAACACAATACCTAATTATTGATCTCTTAGTATCTAGACAAGATCCTTAATTAAAGTCTACAAATGTTGATAGTCTAAGTGTAGAAGTAGCTAAAAAAATTACCTTTTTGCAGGAGTAGACTTCAAATATTTCAAGACCTTTTAAGTTGCATGCATATGAGAATCCATTGGTTTTGACATAAATTGGGAGAGTTGTTGCATGATAAAGGCTATATCAAGTCTTGTTGTGGTTAAATAAAGCAATTTTCCAATGAGATTCTATAACCAGTTACATCAAGATAAGGAGTTCCATCATTTGCAAAAAGTTTAGTTGAATGATATATGGGAATAGAAATCCCTTTTGCTACAAGAAGACTATAATCTGTCAATAGCTCTAGAGTATATTTCCTTCGATTTACAATAATCCCTTTCTTACTTCTACCAATTTCAAGACTTAGAAAATATCTCAATTTTCCAAGGTCATTAATTTTAAATTGCGAATCAAGAAAAACTTTCACATACATGATGACACTTAAATAATTTCCACCTAACACAATATCATCAATATATATCAAGATTGTAGTAAAAGAATTGTTAATTTTCTTGACAAAAAGGAAATAATCAGCTGTAGATTGCAAAAAACCAAGAGAAGAAAAAGCTTGAGATAGTTTGAAGTGCCACTAGCACTAACCTACTTTAAACCATATAAAGACTTGTTGAGTTTGAAAACTTTATTTCGATTAGAGGTTGCAAGGCCTAGAGGGAGAGATATGTGCACTTGTTCACTCAAGTCTCCATGGAAAAATGCATTGTTGATGTCTAATTGCTCCAAGCGCCAATCATTGATAGCTGCAAGAGTCAAAACAATTCTAATGGTAGCCATTTTAGCAACTTGCAAAAAAGTCTCAAAATAGTCCACCCTTCAACCTGAGTACAGCCCATGGCCACCCAACTACCCTTGTACTATTCTACCTTACCATTGACATGATATTTGATTTTATATACCCACTTACATCCAATAGGGTATTTTCCCAAAGGGAGGTTAACAATGGTCCAAGTGTTATTTTTTTTTAAAGCTTCTAACTTAGCTTTCATGGCATCTTTCTATTAGTCATAAGCACAAGTCTCTTTGTAATTCTTTGGTTTGCATAAAAAACTTATAAAAAACAAAAATCTCTAAAAGAATTGGAACAAATTGATGGAAGATTAGAACATATATTCATATTTGACCTTTACTTTATTTGGAGTTTACATTAATTTATATATTAATTGTGCATTTTTATATAAAGAGGATGCAAGTAGATTTTGGGTGCATTTTGGGCCCAAATTGATGAAAGTTAGAGCTTCGCAGCAATCAGCACGCCCAAACCCTTTCAACAAGCACTGGAGTGCTTCGAGCCCATGTACGGTCGTGCTTAAGGCCTTGCACGACCTTGTTCATCTGCGGGAAGCCCAATTATGAAGAGTCTTTAAGATTTTCAAACCCTATAAAAGAGAGACCTCATGCATCCTGTGGGAACCATTTTACATCTTGTCACTTGCACGGGATCTTTGGTATACTCTTGGCGGGACTTTGAGTTTTGAGCAATCGTACTTGAAGACCGAGAACTCATCTCACACTCTAGTTTGCTATTTCTTTTGATTATGCCTTTTTTATGATTATATTAGTTCTTTCCTTTAACATGAGTAACAAAGTCCATAGTTATGGTTAAAGGAACTATTATTCATGAATTTATGGGGTTTTGATGTTTGAATCTAAATTTGATTTTCGTACCGTGATTAGATTTTATCCTATTATGCTTCCTTCTTAATCCTAATTAATTATATCGTCAGGCGACTATACCTCAATTAGTTAATAGATTTATACGATAAAACGAGACAAAATTAGGTGGACCAAACCAATCTTTCTCTTCTAATCATTATTAAATTAACAAAGTTCATAGGTGATTTATGCTTTCTTAAATTGATGTCTTGCATTACTATTGGGAATGTTAATTTAGAGAAAAGAATATTAATATTATATGACTATTGGGTATCAATAATATTTGTATGACTGATTGGGAACCACAAGAAAATTGAATTTAGAGTTAAACAGAAAAATAACATAAATGATTGAATGAGAAAACTCATACGCCCTAGGCTCCTCTCCTATAAGTTTAACCAAGACGTGTGTTGTGTTATTTTCTTTTATTCAAAATTAATTTTATAATTAAATTCTAGGTCTTACTTGATTTCATATTTTCTAGGGTTAAACAATTAAATTAAGAAATTCTTAGTAATTGAAAATCAATTCTTGTGGGATGATATTTTGGAAACTTATTTTAGAAACCTTTATTACTTCTTGATAGGTACACTTGTCCTTCGAACATATGATAAATTGATTCTTCTGAAATTGATTATCTTCATACTCTACCACAAACAACTCATTCTTTAATTTAGCTAAACTAATCATCTTCTTGGTAGGTTTCTGCATAATGATGCAATTTGTGTCAATGAATGTTAGAATATAGGAAATTATTTTTAATAATTTTGTGACAAATATAAGGTTAACTTTGAATTTCTAGACATATTAAACATAATACAATGTTAAGGTGGAAGAAAAAATAATAGTTCTAGCAAATGAAGTATAACCATAACTTCTATTTGGTAGCAAAATAGATATAGGATTAATTTTGTGGTACTTTTTAAAAAAGGGAAGATGGAATGTAACATGGTCAATTGCTCTAGTATCAAGAAACCATTGACAAAAAATGCTACCTGAAGGTATCATAAGATTTTTCAAGAACAAAATTTTTTGTTGAAGATTGAACCATGTGGGATGTATGAATACTTGAAGAATAAGGCTTGTTACTCTATTGGATAAGGCTAGCAAGCTTCAATATTATTCAAGAACAAAAGTTTGAGCCTTGTTCACCCCTTCCTCTTCCAAATCTGCCTTGGCCTCTCCCTCTGCCTACAAAGGTTCCTCTTCTATAATTTTCCTTTTGGGCTTGATTTGTATCCACATTCAATGCTATTTTTGAATTAGGTATAGAATCTACAGTGACGTCTGCATTCATTTGGTATTCTTGTTACACAACTATATTAAAAACCTTTGTCAATAGTGGTAAAGGTTCAAGTATCAAAATATGAGATTTCACATTTGAATATTGCTCATTGAGTCCTTTAAGAAAACAAATTATATAGTCTTCATCCCTATATTTTTAATCATCGAGGAAGAAGTCTGGAATTTCCTGTTTCATCTCAAGCAGTCCTAAGTCTAATAAAGTAGTATGTTACATTGATATCACCTTGGTTTGAGTTTATAGAAATCATATTGTAGATCAGAGATGTGTAACATATCTCTTTGTGAAAACATGTCTTGTAAGTATTTCCATACAACAGACTTGGTTGGTTGAGTGTAGCCATCAAGAAAATATATACAAGATGAGGAAAGGGAAAAAAGCATAAGGTACCATACTTGTACAGTGATCACTCATATTTTATACTCATATTTATAGCCTTATTGCATCTTCTAAAATACTTCTTCTTTCCTAATTTCTTTCATTTAGCATGTTTTTGTAATAAATAGGAGTTTTTGTAAATACTTACTATTTTTACATTGTATTTCATATTTTTTCTACTCTGACCTTTGTCTACTATTTTGGTCATAACTTATTTTGTAGATATCCTTTTTGGCTAATTCTTTTTGCATTGGATTCCTAACTTCTTGGGCTTTAATTTGGACATATGGAACATGATGTTTAGAGTCCAGAGATATTTTTTATAAATTTTAGAAGTTCAGGCATAAAATATAACTTTTGTATATAGGATTTTCTTGTACAATTTTTTGCAACTCAGCATTGGGACATTCATTTTTCCCACTATTTGTAGGGGTCAAAATGTAACACCCTGAATTTTGTAATACTTTTTAATTATTAGTATATATATATATATATATATATATATGTGTGTGTGTGTGTGTGTGTGTGTGTGTGTGTGGATTGCCATATGTTGGTGTGTTGATTTACTTGATGGTGATGTAAATATGTGTATGTGACCTTGTTATGATGTTAATACGTGTGTAGAAATATGTATATGTTGGTTTGTGGCTGGAATTGGACTAAGGAAAATAGGCTAATGTGGGTGCTGCAAAGTGTTCTTGCTGTAGCAAGAGAATTCTCGTTATAGCGAGAAGGGGTGAAATTGTCGCGTTTTAGCTGTAGCGAGAGTTCCCTCGCTGTAGCTAGAGGGCAACAGTGGAGGGTGTATTTTTGGGTGCAGTCTCGCTTTAGCGAGATTCTGCAGAAACCAGGATATAATTTTCTCTGAGATTTTTGTTGTAGTAACAAGCGGCATCGCTGCAGCGAGAGATGTCTCACTACAGTAAAAGTGTCTCGCTGTAGCGAAAGTGTTGCGACCAGAGGGTATTTGAAGAAGTTAGGGTTTGGGAAATTCATTTCTCATTCCTCTCTTCAAAATCTCTTTGATCCTCTCGACTCAAAACCTTATTTCACTGATTAAATTGCCTCCAAAGTCATTCGAGAGTTAGTTTGAAGGTTGAAAATCATGTTGGGAACGCTTGGAGGTGAGTTTTAAAGGTTAAGGTTTCGGTTTCTCATCTCCATTCTTTATTTTCTCGGTTTCCTTTGGTTCTCATAGGATTTTTCCATGTATTTAGGACGAAATTCATGTGGGAAGCACCTTTCTTAATGATTACGTGTGTGGGTCTTCAATCTGAGGTAAGGGGGACTCTACCCTATCTCACTGTGTTTGAATGCCATGTAATTTGCTATGCATTGCCATATGGATAGTTTAGAATGTATGTGTTTGATAGAATTGATTGATTGTAGTGAGATTGTGGTAGAAAGATTGAATAGAGTATAGTGTAATGAATGTTAAAAAGTGTGTATGATAGAGTAAATTGATGAATGTAGATTATGTTGAAAATGTTGTGTGTATGGAATTACTATGCGTTAGATGTAATGCAAATAAATGTGGGCATCTGTGCCGTGTAATATAAATGAATGTGGGCATCTGTGCTGTGTATGAATATGAATACTATATGTGGCTGAAAATGTGTGTGAAAGGGCATGTTAAATGCGGTTATAAATATGCTATGAATGGTTCAACGATACACTGGAGATGTGAAAGATGGAGACGATAGAAATACTTTGGGGAAGAGAAAGTGGTGGTGACACCAACAGTGAGTGTGGGTGCACCACAGGCCACACACTCTCCTCTTGACTAGACCTTTGACCAATACCTTTATCGAGCGACTCGTAACTGCACAAGTTGTGTTCGTGAGGCGGGGGTAACCGACGACCATCTATGGTGTAAAATTATGATCACAGTACCACAGTGAGCGTGGCTACGTGCAGTGAGAGCACGTGTGTGTGAAATATTGTTGGTGCAATAAGCGCATTGGTTATGTATTGAAATGGAATACTTGAAAGTGTTGCATGTGATTGATTATAATTGAGTAGAATATGTTAGAAAACGTGTGAAGTGTGTAAGTTGAGTCTCTATGTTTATGTGTGTTAGATAGTGTAGAATACTCACCCTTACATTTATTTTTTAGGTGACCAAGAGAATCAGCACTGAGCTCAGTGAAGGAATGGATGATACTGCTATAGGGCTTCGATTTTATTTTGAAAATATGATGTATTTGGATTAGTCGTGTAGCAATTACTTGATCAAAATTTGTAAACCCTTATTATTTTGAAATACTTTGTCGAAACTATGTGTTAGGAAAGTCTATTTAAATAAAAAATGTATTATTCCTATTTTGTGAAATTTATTATTTTGAAATTAAATTAAGGTGTTACGCAAAATGCTAACTTTGGGGGACAGATTTTCATCTTCATTTTTGTAAAGTTTTTTTTCCCGCTTCTAGAGAACAACATTTTTTTCTCTCCTTGTCATTTATGTTTTGCAATTCCAATTATGATTCTGCAACATTTGATTTTTGTTTCCCTCACTTTGATTATGATTATGATTCTGCATTGTTGAGTTCTCGAATTGCATCACCTCAAGCATGGATTGCAAGATCAATTGATTGCTCTGAGTTTGTCCTTTCATCTTAATTTTCAGATTGCATTTCTTGATCAAGATTTGTATGTTGGCATGTATAATTTGATTGAATTCTACTCCATTCTTGATTATAAGATAAACTGATTGATTATTTGATTAGTTTGCATTCAAGATTTAGGCAAATTCGATATAAACAATTCTAGTTTGTATTATTGCTTTTCTGGATCTTAAATGTGGCTGTGATTCTCGATTTCATTCTTAAATTCAATTTACTGCATTTTAATTTCTTGTCAATTTAAATTCTTGCATTTTAATTGCTACTTCTAATTTATGTTTTTGTTGTTACTTCTTAAAAACCAACAAAATCCCCCAAATCTAACTGTTGCTGCATGATACAAACTGGAAATGGAATGAACTTGTGTCCTTGTGAGATGACCTAGGTTTGCTCTTTATATTGCAAAATTATTTGAGAAATCTAGTTTTGTTTGAAGCCATTACGACGTAGTTATCTTACAGCTAACATACAAAATAAACATGCCTACACAGTTGGCATACATAGCTAAGAAAAGAGAATACAACTTCTTATGAAAGAAAGGACAGCTAGCCTAACTGAGCAATACTCAAGAATCGAGAGCAGAAAGGAAAAAGTAATGTAAATGAAATACATTTAATAATAATGAAAATAATTTAGTTGTTAAAGAGCAAGTTTATTTTGGGAAAAGTTTAAATAAGGAGTGTGTAACATTTCAAAGAGTTAAAGTCTATTAGGTAGCATTTGAATGTTGTCCCTGGACACTGGGGACAGGGACACAGAAACAAGGAAGGATAGAGACACAATAGGTATTGTCTGTATATCATGTTTAGATTTGAGTACAGAATGTTGTGTATTGTGAGACAAGACAAAAAAAATTGATTAAAATGTCCAAAATGCCCCTAATAAAAAATGTTTCAAAAACAAACTCATCCCTCTGTCTCAACACAAAACTAACCATTTCTTCCTTACCTTTGTACGTGAAAAACCTACCGTGATCTTCACCTCCATCTTTTTTTTTCCTCTCTCTGCTTAATAAACAACCTATCTCCTTCTCATCCTTTTACTCCAAACCTTGCTGCAGTAATTGACCTTCTTTGTTGAACCTTTCTCTAGCTTGAAACCTCCTTTGCAACTATCATCCCCACTAGCATAGGGCCCATCAACTAGAATGAAATTGGTGCTCTTGTAGTCAATAGTCACACATAGAAACATCATCTTCTTTGTGGAGTGTCCTTTTGTTTGTGGCATTGCCGCCTTCATTCAAAAGTTCATGGCAACAAGGTAACCCTAATCCTAGTTATCTATTTTTGGATCAACATTTTTGAAAATTTTAAGAATCCAATCCTTTCTATCTCTTATTAAGTTTAGGTTTCTCCTTAATTTAATTTTCCTTGTTTTGTTGCCTTATGTAATTAAACTACAAATCTAATTTTTCCTAGTTAAGTTCCTCTTAACTTGATTATTATTTTAATCCATTGCCTTATGTAATGTTTTGTTTGACGGTGATAAATTGTTAATTTATTTTTTTTCAGAATCTCAAGTGTTTATTAAAGTTTTGAATTGGTCTTGTTTTAATTTGCCACTAATTTGATGATGAAAGAATGAATTGCTTTATTATTACATAAGAATTAGATCTAAGTAATATATCAAAATTAATTTCATTTGTAACAAAGAATTAGAACCATATACATAGTCCTAATTTGCATTTTTCTAGCATCAACACCCTAAAAAGAATATAATAATAAAAAATAATCTCTTGCTCAACATATAATTTAGGTGTTTTAGTGTAAGACATTGCTTTTCTATTAATATATGTATTAACTTAGCTCTAAAAATAACAAACGATTAATTTAATCATAATAATTTGTCACATACCTGAAATGGTATATACTTATCACAACAAACAATTGGAATCTTGAATCATTTCTTTGATGAAGAAAAATAGGTGTTAGGCAATCCAACAAAATATAATGTACCCTACTCACAGGAACTCTGTTATGTATTAACAACCTATAAATCATTGTATTGTAATAAGAATAACTAAATAATGTGATATGTTCAAGAAATCATGATACAGAAAGAAATAAATATCAAACAACTTTCATTGACCCTTTCTTCAAATGTTATATTTTTAAAGTAGCTCATGACATCAACATATAATGACTCCTAAGATGATAATTGCTAGAAATGATTAGATTTTATGGCATTAGAAAACTATTACATGGTTTGGTGTATAGAATTCTTCATTTGTTAAGCATTTGAACAAGATATTCAACCCTAAGTTTCTCTGTAGTCTTGTAAATATTTTGATGTAGTTTTTAGTGAAAAACTAAATATTAGAAAGAAAGCATTTCAATAGTGATTAGTGTGAATTTTAGGTCAATTGTTCCTTGAATTCAGATGGTAGATGTTGGGAATAATAGTTTAGGTTTTGGAATATATGTTGGTGGATTTTGTACAATGAAATGATTGTTATTTTTGTAGGTCTTGAAGTTCTATAATTAGAAAATGTTTGGCTAATCCATTTTGTAGGCGTGGAAATAGGAAGATTTTAATGGTATCAAAAAAGTCAGCTAATCATGGAAGAGAGTTTTGGAGGTGTCCTAATTGGAGGGTAACCTTAAGAACAAAGTTTTATTCTGTTTGTTTAATTTCATTGCTTTGTTTGGCATGGCACCATAATTTATTCTAATAGTAAATTGAGATGATTTTTTTTCCTAAACCTGATTTTATTTTTTTATATAGATTTATTTAGTCAAGATACTAACAATACAAACTTTAAGTCAGATAGTTTATGTTCTATATTACAGCAAGTTATAAATGCAATAGATTTATTAATTATACTTAATTGTGATAAATATGTTTTGTCATTGCATATTCGATGCAAAATAAAGATAAGACGTGTGATTATTTGAAATGGGTTAACGATGAAGATACATATGATGTTCTAACTACTACATATGAGGTGAATTCACAATTGTCTATGAGAACTATTGTATTACTTGAAGAATCACAAAGAAAAAATAAGAAGATAAAAAGAAAGTTGTGTCTTGGGAGGATAAAGTCAAACATGTTTGTATTGGCTTTATTAGTTTCTTTGGTTATGTACTACACTAAATGAGGTGTGGGTAATTGTAAGCAACCAATTGTTTGGTTCATGCCCTATATTATGTACATTCAATTCTACTTTTTCATTCTAGATGCTCATGAATAATTTTTAATGCATTTTAAATATGTAACACAAATGACTACTTTTTAATAGATATATACATTCATAGCAATAGAGAAAAATACTTTTTTTTTTATTAAACCATAAATCTTTGCCTTCAATGACGTTTCTAATGTAATGCTCATGTATAAAAATTCATGGACAAAGTAATACCAAAATTATTAGTATTTCTAATAGAGAACATTAATACTAAACATCAACAGTAGATTTAAAATCATAGGCAACTTCATTGAACAAAGTCTTGTCAAAACAAGTTTAAAGTTAGAAGTAGAAGTTAACATATAACCAAGCAAACCTAGTTATCAAAATCACTATGGGTAAATATCTCTACAAATAAAATAAACAACTTACTCAAACATAGCTATCCGATATAGCTATTGTGAATCCCTCCTTGTGCTCACAATAGGTGGGCAATGGTCAAGTTCGGTTGGTAATATATAGAACCAATACAAATTGATAATCTTCATACTTAGGTTGACTTTGACCATCAAATCATTAATTAACTCTATTTTTAGTTTGAAAACTTGTGCGAGTAATCGGGTGAGTTTGAACAAAAGTAGTTTGCTAGTGAGGGTTTTCTTAGGATTAAGGTCATGCATGAGTCTTAAGAATACATCATTTTTTGGGATAAACTCGTAGGTGAAGGAAGAATGTCTACCAAAGATGGTGATTCTGCTATCGTAGAGAATGTGGTTAGAAGCATACTAGCGAGTATTGATGAGGTAGTGTTGGTGACAATGTCGTAGAGGAAAAAGTGGGGTGTAGTTGAGTTTGAGAGCAAGGTCACAAGGGTTGAAGTGGCAATGGTCATTGGAGAGGAATAAAAGATATAAAAATCTAAAAAAAGAAAAAGAAGATATTATAATAAAATGTTACAAGTTATTTGCTTTTGTAGAGTTAAGATGTCAGGAATTAATTACTTATCATGTCATAACTTAAGTGTTACCATAAAATAGAAAAGAGAAAGGTGAAATCTATACATTGACCACCGTGTTATTTCATATCTCTCTCATCTATCATTTCATTTCCAAAAAAATAATTGTAGATTTATATAGTATTTTTTTTTTTTTGTCGAAATAGGTAGAACTGGTTAAGAAAATGTCAACCCATATTTGACCAAATTAATCCATTTAAATATAAATATATATTTGAAATGACCCGTACTCAATCCAACACACTCGATTAATATTTTTGGACTTATGGTTGATCCGGTTTCAGTCAAGCCATCGATTTTTGCCCACCCCTAATGCTTAGTCATGCTACAAAATGTATTCTACAAATATGGATTATGTGTGTACTTCACTCAAAGTTACATGATCTCCTTCGATGTGAAACCAAGGCTAGTTAATGTTGCACCTAGATTGACTTCTGAATTCACGCTTGTAATTACATTAGCCAAAATTTGCACGTCCTCACGTTGAGCCTTTGTTGCATTCTTAACACTGTAAGCTAACCTCTCAAAACTGCATCATTTATTGATCATCAATGCTTCCAGCTATGTCTATCTCCTGATGATGTTGCTTGTAGCGGTAGGGTTGTAGATTTAGTCTCCATTGGAGCTGACTTAAAGCCAAATTAGTCATCTAAGTACTCTTCAATTATCGACCTCAGTTGTAGCTCTTCCTCTACATCACTACAGCTTATAGCATCACATATAATTGCCCTATCTTTTTCGAAAATGTCCCGTAAGCGCTTATACAAAGGAAATGGTTTTTCAAAAATAGTGATCTTCTAGTATATAACAATTTAATTATATAAACGCTATCTATATAAAGACTAATTATATAATTTACATTAAAATTCAATAACATCCCTTTCCCCACTCCACCAATACGTCTCTACTATCCATTTCCACATAATACTGTTCTGAATTTCATGCAAATCCATTGCAATTCAGCATTTTAACAACATATTGATATTTTTCCTTTAAGCGCTTATGTTTTTTTATAGTGATTTGCATTTAGCCAACATTTGGGTAGGTTGGTATTTATTTTGTCAGAAAGCTATGGGAAAGCCCCTGACTTAAATTGACTTGTATCAACCTAAAGTCCATCAACCTTTATTTCTTCCATTAAGCATACCAAATGCTCAATCTATGTCCATTGACGTGACATTTCTCTTGTCATTTAGAACGTATTAATAAATTAGAAACATATGAACAGTACATGACATATGCACTAAAGAAAACTTACAATCAAAACTACAATCATAACGAAGCTATGAATTCATCAATCATAAATCTTTGCATTTAAACCAAATGAATTAATCCAATTACAATGAAAGTACAATACATAAAATGGACCAATTCAATTAAACCAAGTACATAATTGAACTACTCTTCATTAAACCAAACACAATCAGTCATCTACATGACACAACATAAACCAAATAAAATAAATAGGCAGCCTTCTATGGGGTACGGTTTCTTCTCCACTCTTCAAACATTTCATTGGGTCCCCACATGGATTTTCATCCCTAAAACATGGAAATCTCCATGAGAAATTGAGAATACAAGGAAGAGGGCCGAAAACCAAAAACCCTAAATCACAAACTTACCTCGAAGCGCCCCAAACTCAATTTCAACCTTCAATTTAGCTTCCAAACGGCTTTGGAGGCAATTTAATCGGTAAGAACGGGTTGGGAATAGAGAGAATCAAAAGAAAAATAAAGAGAGAAGAGTGAGAATGTGTTTCCTAAACCCTGAACCCTTCAAATACCTAATGAATTGCAAAACTCTCGCTATAGCAAGATATTCTCGCTGCTGCGAGTGACACCCCTTCTCGCTATAGCAAAAATCTTAGAGAAAATTACACTATGATTTCTATAGAATCTCGCTATAGCGAGACTGTACCCAAAAATGCACTACTCTATCGCTCTCTCGCTACAACGAGGGATCTCTTGCTATAGCAAGAGCGTAACAGATTCATGCCTTCTCCCAAGGCCTTCTCACTACAGTGAGAACACCCTTGCAGCACACACTTAACCTATATATTCAATCAATCCAACCACATCCAATCTCTCAATTCACAATCAACATCCACAATTATACACACACACACACACACACACACACACATATATATATATATATATATATATATATATATATATATATATTCACTTACACATATTCACACATACTCATGCATTCACATTACCACCACACTCATCAAATACCTATTCATATAGAAATTCATAATTTACATTAATAACTTAAAAATATTATTGTTATTATAAATTTTGGGCGTTATACATGCAATCTTCTGGGACAAGTTTAGCATTTGCAAGTAGAAGACTTCGGACACGCAAGACTGAACACAACACCTTGTTAAAATACTTCCTAATTGTTTCACCCAGCCTATAAAACCTAACTTGGAGGCTGCAAATTTTTTATGGTGGGCTAATATGATTAGAAAAGTTGTTATTGACTTAGCTATGCTAACATAACCATCAACGTTTAACTCATCCTGAATTTGAAGGAATTCACACAGAGATGAAAATGCATCTAAATTCATCCATATCTCCCAAATACAATTCATATCACCCTCACTCCCAATTATGCTTTCCAGTGCATCTTGCCTAAATACATTAGTGTTTAGACTTCGACTAATGAAACCATCATCCGTCCTTCTATTCCTATTGTACATATACACGGTTAATAAAACCATAAACATCAAGTTGTGGAATCTTTGCCTCATAATCCAATAATATGCAATAGATATCTTAACTTATTTAGAATAGTTTATTCTTTCCTATTAAACAAAAAAAATGGGCAATTGCTTCATAAGTAAAGTCTTTACTAATAACATGCACATAGAAAAACATAAATTTCAAAACAAATACTTGGAATTACTGCACCAAAACAACAAGTTCCTATTGCAAAATATTGAAAAAACTAGTCAAAGTGTCTTGAATGGTACCTAGTGATAGACATCTATGTAAATTCCTACTTCTGTGTAAAGAGAGTAAAGAGTCCAAGGAAGTTTTCTAATAAGAGATTCTTGAAAACTTTAGCACTTACAGACTTTAAACCATAAAGTGTATCATATCACATGATGCAACAATAGACCACCACAAGAATATCTTAATTTGAATATCTAAACAAATTAAGTTGTATGCAGAGAAGAGGATTTTTAATTTGATTTTTTATGAAATAAAAAAATCATATGAAAAGGATAAGAAAAATAGGATAGAAATTGAAAAAAAAATTTTAATACGAACAAAATGAATCTCAAATGAAATAAAAAAACTATTTAACATTTGCTTATGAATAAAGTTGTCACTGGAGAATATTAATAACTTAATAATATTATGAATAAACAAACTAGAAGGATTAAATCTTGTTAATGTGATTGGTGTGTTACAAAAAAGAGGTTCATAAGAAACTACGGTTAAATCTTGTTAATGTGATTGACATGTTTGAGAATATTATATGAAGTTATAAACATAAATTAAAGTTATAAACACAAATATATCCAACATTAATTTAATATTACAATTGAAAATTAAAATCAAGAGGGAGCTGGAGATTGACAACAGAAAACATTACCTCAATATGGAGGTATAGAAGATAAAAGAATAAGGAAGAGGAACATTACCTCTATGCACAATGATGACAATGACAAAGGATGTTGAAGAACACACTTGGTAGAATGTTGTCTTGGCTGAATTGGAAACTGAAGCTAAAATGGCTTCATAAGAGGGAGAAGGAGAAGATAAGTTAGGGTTAAGAGTAGTAGTTGTCATTTTCAATTATTACTAAAAACATTTTTGTCACAAAAATTCAGCTTTGTGTCTTTGGAGCATGAACACCAATGTCCATTTTTCCACTCTATGTTTTTATCTCCTTAGTGAGATACTAATCAAACAGAAAATGTGCACTTCTATGTCTCTATGTCTCTCTCATGCTTTTGTCTTTCAACTAAACGCTACCTTAGAGAATAATTAACATTAAAAAAAATTACTTTGAGACAGGCCTATGCAAATAAATAAGCTTTTAAATTTTGATAGACAACACCCTGATTACTTGTTGTACCATGTCATTATAAATCTAAACAATTAGTTTAACAACTAATAATGATTAGATTGCAAACTAGTTAAGAAGGTATAAAATGCAATTGTTTTTAATCTTAACCATTTATCATATTGAATACTAATAGGTGACTCGTGCGATGTATGAATAAATTATTATGTCATAATATAATATTATAATTATTAATTATAAAATAAAAAATAATTTTAAATTTTTTTATAATAATGGATAAATTATTTTAAAGTTTAAAATTAATTAGTACATATGCATTATTACTAATAAAAAATATTAACTATTTGAATAGAAGATATATAATATATAATTTTATAAAATTATTTTTTTTCGTATTATATTAATTAAAAAAGAAAGTTTTTTTATAATAAATTTAATTTAAATTTTATATAAGCTAGTTTAGTTATGTAACAACTATAGTAATATCATTGGTTGGATTAGTTTTAATATAGATTATTACTAATAAAAATCATATCTATGCTATTGATTTGACTTTTATTTTTAAACTCAGAAAAAAATCAAAAACTAATGATTTGAACCATTATCTTTCAATCCACCTTTGTAAGTTGTATTTCAGAAAACATTGAAATTTTATATGTCATTTTAGAGAAAGAGTATGTTGAACAAACAACATGTACTTTTCTTTATATATACTAAATAAAATATAATTTTGTTGTTTTTATTAAATGTTTTACGTCTGTCTATGTAGTTCTCATGCACTATTTACAACATTAAAATTATTTGATTATTCATAACAGATTCAAATGTAACATACATGACATTTTAAATATTAACATATTAATATTAATGCATTACAAAAAATAATAAATATGCTAATCACACTAAATTAATATTAATTCTTATTCTTTCTATTGTTGCATGACATTTCAAATATATAAACTCATTATTCTTATTCATTCATTCTATTATTTCTCATTAACTAGATACTAATTATTAATTTTTAATAATAAAATTTAACAAAAAAATGTATAAATATATTAATCACACTAAATTAATGTAGTTGTGAAGACAAAATTTCTTTCAAAACTCATATGTTTTTATATATATAAAGATAAATATTAGTATAAAATTAGTAGCTTAATTTTATCATAAAGCATAATTTATGTTAATTTTTAAATGCAGTATAATTTTGAATCCGTCTTATATTTTATAAATGTATTTTACATTTAAAAATTAATTAAATATGAAATTGGTGTAAAGGTTATTTAATGATATAAAAAATAAGCTGACATGCTATCAATTATATACACGTACACTTTAAAGAAAACAACATATGTCGCTCCAACATGCAGACATGCATATATATTCAAAAATATACTTGGGCCATGTCCCATTAATAATGGTCCTTTCCTCCCTAGCCATCATTGTGATCAAAAATGATTTCGTTGACTTAAAAAAAAAAAATTCAATTGGGACTATTGCGAATTTGTGTTAATACTTTAATTTATCATAAAATGTTTATTTATTTAAAACAATAAAAAGCATATTAAATGTTTTCAAACAATAAACTATTAATTAGTGCTAAAAATAAATAAAATAATTTTATAATTACATTTTAAATATTTTAATATCAACAACTCTTTAAAAAAAATTAATCATTTTATTTTACTTAATTAATAATGTTGATAAAAAGAATATACGGCCTTAAAATGCAAATAATAACAAATGGAAACAAATACATATTTGTAAAAAAAAAATAAAAAATTTAACGACCTTTAAATGTTTCTAATGACAAACAATAAAAAATAACAGTTTTTTATTTATTAATTCTTTATTGTATATCTTATTGAGCATACATTAAAAATTAAAGTTTTAATTTCACCTTTTCTGTTGAATATATGCACAATCAATTTGATAGTATTGCCTTTTACTTAAAAATAATAAAACAAACTATTAAATTTCACTCAAATTAAAAAAATAATTATTATTTTTTCTTCAAATTCTAACCTCATATCTTATACAATACTTCGAATTTTGACAAGTTTCACTAAATTTTTACTTCTCAACTCTCAAAAGTTATTTTATATTTCAATTTCATTACAAACTCTCCAATAACTTACATAAAAAATGGAGAATTTTGAATATAAAGGAGTTAGAGACCAAATTTATATGATTTAGAAAAATTATATTAAAAAAAGTAAAATGTAAAACCACACATACATAAAAGATCAAAATAAAATTAGGCTGTTTTAAAAACATCATCAACAGAACGTATGTAACACGTCATAGGCTATTCAATTCATAAGTTTGTGAATTGCCATTTGGATAAAGGGAGGATTAATTACTTTGAAAAGACAAAGAAAATGGGTATTTGCAAGCGACTGAAGTCATAAAAAGGTTTAAACAAAAAATAATTCTGTTTTTGACCTTTTTTTTTTTTGCTATTATTTTTTTTCACCTTTTTTGTGTAATTTTTTTCTTTTATTATTAAATAATATTTTTGAGATATATTTTTAAAAAATTTAAATAATATAGCAAAACTCAAATAAATACGCTATTAAAAGACCTAAGTTTCAATCATCATGCCATCATCTGTAAATCTAAAAGATTAGACGGCCAAATAATTATGAACGGACTTCGGACTAGTTGAGAATATATTTCATATAATTATTATAAATCTAATCATTGGATTTTAATAATTTTATGATAAAGACTCACACTCACAAAATATAATTTTGAATTTATATTAAAAGATTTAATCAGTATAAATTGTGTAAAATATATTTGGTATTTAACATTTTAATATTTAAAGAATACAAAACTACGTAACTTCATAAAAATAAAAAATAAAATAAAAACTTTATTGAGATTTTAAAGAAAGGCATATATTCGAAATGAAAACATATGTAAACGTGTCGTTGAATAAAAAAAGAAAAATGGACGTTCCGACATGAAGACATGGAAATATATTCAATAATACTAGTGGGCCAAGCCCCATCTAGAGGTGTCGTTTATGCAGAAGCCATCGTTGAAGACAAAGCCCCATCAAGCCTACTTTGAAGACAACGCCCCATCCCAAAGTGTCCTGTTCTTGGAACTCAGAAGCCATCCTTGAAGACATAATTAATTTACGTATTGAACCATTGTCCATTTTTTATGCTTAGCTCTTCTGTCTCTCTCCCCTCAATCCTCATTTTCAATCCGATAACAGATCATGATACTTCAAATTACCCAAAGATATGATGCTTACATTCAGAGAGCAAAAACACCCATCAAACTTTAGAAAGACTTTTTCTTTATATACATACACATATCAAGATACATCTCTACCATACTTTATTTACAGCTTACGAGCCACTACGTACACAGCTCAACAGTAAACTAATTAAGACCGAGAAGCTAAACAACACAACTATCTCACATCACCCCACGACCTCAACCGCTCACTGATCAACTAATAAACACATTCATATACATATATATACGTAAATGCACTCCAAGCTAAACAAAAATGGATAATGGATACAGCAGACTAACGTATATGCACTCCAAGCTAAACAAAAATGGATAATGGATACAGCAGACTAAGGCCAGAGAAAAACAAGCTATATTTTCAGTCATATCCATGGAGTAGAAAGCGATGATCAAGCTCATTTCTCACACATCGAAAGGAGAAGAAGAGCTTGGTCTGTTCTGCCCTGTCTTCTCGTACGCATCGGATGTCGACCTTCTCCGAAAACGGAAGGACTCTCTAGCTCCTATAAAAAGATAGGATACATAACATATCAGTATATCATGTTATATATTCTTTATTGCATAACAAAGTAATCATATTTAATCAATATTTTCTTACTAAAGTTTTGAACTACACTTCTAGGGAGTATAGGATCTATTAACTATAAATAAATAAAACTAAATGAGGGAAAGAAAAAAGATTTTTAAATCATTTTGAAGTGCTTCAGTTTGCTACCATTAGCAGTCAAGGACCAGATTGAGACCTTTTACTTTAAATTAGATATGGGCAATAATGAGAAGACGTGTGTTCTTGTTGAGACTTGAACTATAAAGATGCATTCACTCTAGGTAGTATACGAATCATTTGAAACCCGGATGAGAGTGAACGCATTTTTATACGTCGGGCTTTCAATTGATTCAAATATTAACATACGAATCAATCTCACTACATAAATATCCAGATGCTTGTGTTTTTAAATAAGATGTCAAACTTTCTATTTTCTAAACCCTTACATAAAGCCCCAACATCAAATACGTAGCACAAACTCTACAGGAAGCCTGATTCCTGAGGTTACTTAGCTGACACCTTAAGATCTCCAAATTATACAATCATCTTGCATATTATTTCTAATCCCATTACTTATCATATCTATAATTTATTCTATTATTTTCTTAATGTGAAATGATTGTTATTCAAACACTATTTATACGTGGATGTGCACGTTGTGCACGTCCTTTTCATTATTCGATCTGCGTATCCCAAAGGAAACAAAACACCCATCATGTCTAGCGCACGTAAAACAGTGTTTATCATTATCCATTAATTAAATATAATACGAAGATAAACGCTGACCCGAAAGGACAAAATTACCCTTATACACAGTTCTAGAGCATCCCACTCTCCCTCGTGTTCCACTTTCCCGGGAGACATTGGCAGCTCCGAGAAAGCCAATCCAAGGTCAAATTAGACATTTCACTTACAAAGAGTTGAAAAATAGAGTACGACCTTACCAGAAAACGGAGACACCGGAGGAGTAGAACCGGCGGGGGAAACCGGAGCCGATCCACTCTGACTCTGGTATCCAGGTGGTTTCACGATCATGATGCTACGCGTCACTCTCACCGCATCCTCCGGCGAATCCTCACCGTACGATTTCACGCTTCCGGTGTCTGATTCTGATCCACCAAAACCAAAATCACACAACGGCAAGCTCAACGTTAGCGTAGTTTCCATTTTTTAATTTATAAAAAAAACGATGCAACTAGATTCATTTAATCTTTAAGAATCTATATGAACGTTTTATGTTGAATAGATCTTAACTTCAAACTGTACAGAACTTGATCTGCATGTTCGAAGGTTAACAAATATTAGCGCGTAGGTTAGGATCATAACAATTCGAGTGAACGACGATGGTTCTTGTCGCGGTTCTCGTTATTGGAACAATAAATTAATTCGAGAAATTCTAGCAGCGGCTCATGCGTACCCTTGCCGGAGCTATTTCGGAAAGCGAAGGTGTGGTGCTTTCGGAGCTTGCCGAGACCGTTGTCCGGCCTAGGGCCGGCAACGGTGTCATCCCACAAGTGATCGAGGAGGCCCATGGGAAGAAGGGTGTATCGTGTTTGAGCGGATCAGAGCCCAGTGTGGAGTAAGCAGGTTCCAGAAAAACGCTGCACTAGATGAATATTTAACGACGGCGAAGCGTTAAAGATCCAACAAGTAATGAGCTTCGAAACAGATCTGCACCGTTGATTCGATAGGATACCACGTGGGAGCATTGACGTGGCTGTGGATCTGGATCCTCCTAGCGATAAGGTTCTCCTGTGCACGTGGGCCCCACTAGGATTGTGAGAGGAAAGTGTGACACGTGACATTGCTTCTGTGTATGAGAAAGGAAACGTCACGTGACATGTCATTTTCCCCAAGGGGTTAGTTCCAAAATACCCATGACTGTTATCCAAATCGGAAAGATAAGGCCCTCCTTTTATGAGATTTACAGAAAATGACATTATTTTTAACCCTCTCTCTCTCTCTTTTGTTTTGCTTGTATTAACTCAAGTAGAAATAATATTATTTCACAGGAAATTTTGTTATAAATTTTTTACCAATATTTTATTATTAATTAAAACAATTTGTCAACTATAAATATAATATTTTTAACTTTGAAAATTTTCACAACATCAAAAGAAAGGAAAAAACTACAGACTGCGGGTCTCTTTTTATATGGCAAAAGAAATTAAAATATAAAATTTTGAAAAAAAAAGTTACACAAATATTTTTCTAAAAAAAATATTTTTTAAATTTTTTAAAAATTATCTTTAATATTTTAAATTTTTTTATAATTCTTAACTGTTCTATATTAAAATTTCTACACCTACAATATATATTTTTTTGTAAGTTTTTCAAAAAATCTCATATTTTTTTATATTATATTTTTAAATATCATATAAAAATAAAAAAATCACAAACAACACGAATTTTTAAAAAGTTATTTATGTATATGTTATTTAAATAATATATGTTAAAATATGAGATTTTAGAGAAAATTAAAAAAAATAATAAATAAAAAATTTATTATAATTTTAATTTTTGGTGTAGATGCATAAAGTTAAAAACTAACAATAAAAAAACAAGCATTAAAAATTGATATTGACAATTTTTAAAAAAAATTAAAAACACCAATGGCCTATTTTAAAAAATAAAACCACTACAAAACGCAATTGATGATTTTTGACAATTTTTGCATTAAATTTTTTTTTAAAAATTCTCATATTCTCAATTTTATTTTTTTTCAAAATTTCATATTTTAGTATTTTATTTTATTTTCTCTGGCTTTTTGTTTTGTCGCACCTAGTGGGGGATATAACATTGTTAGTGTCAAATAAAGTCAACTAATTCAATCGCTCTCTTTCTTTGTAGCTTTGTTTTTTCGTAAACTTGTTTTGTTCCACCTCTTTATCCCTTCTCCATGTGTGTCCCATTTCTCCATTATTGCCCTTTGAAAATTGACATGGGACATCATCGCCAGACGAGAGAGAGACATTTAACCACTAGCGATAGAGGCTAAAGGCAAGTGGCAAACTTGAGTTTACTTTTCAGCACTTTCGAGTCTTTCAACTAATAACATACTCAAGATAATCTCAACTTAGAAGGGGCTCTCTCTCTCTCTTTCCTCTCCCTTTTTATTCTCTTCCTCCGCCAACACAAGACATAACAATCTCCACATCAATCATCATCAATGGATAAGCAGTGCTTTAAATCCAATAAGATAAAAAGTAGAAAAAGGAAAATGAGAGAAACACACAACGGGACACTAGTATATGATTTGAACCAGTGTCACCAGTCACCGCATCAACGTATGATTCAGCTTAGACTAGAGCTACAGGTTCGCTAGTTAAGTTAACCACATTTTTCAGCTAACATTTCCATCTGATTATAACATATATAGGACAAATGGACCTTACTTTAATATCCTTTATGCAGTTATACATGTGTACATACCCAGTGGTGTTTCAGCTATCAAATTGAAAGACCCCACGAATAATAATAAGCTGAGATTAGTTAAATGTAGAGTATGGACCTAAGAAGTATAATTTTGTAACGAGAATCACTTGGCTTCTTTGACTTGAATATATTAGGTTCATGTATCTTGACTCAAGGATGGTTTTCCTTAGCTTGCTGCTTAATTGCCGAATATGCTACCGTAGCAGTTTGTGCTGGATCACGTGAGCACTTTCCATACTTGTTTGGAAACTGGAAGGTGCATATACGAGGCAATGAAGGCATATGGTTTTATTTGGGAAACATTGTGATCCGTCCTGGATATGTATTCAAATTATCGTCATATATTTCTCCACAATTACAATCAGTTAAGAACTTAACAATTAGGTTTATAAAACACAATTTCCACTTCTTTTGAATGAACAAAGAGGTAAATGGCTTCTGGCTATATGGTATAAGGAAATCATTTTTGTACTATTTTGCTAGATAATTTTAGTTATATTTTTAAGGTATATCTTTTTAGTACTTCATTAATTGTTTAATCTTTACAAAAAATTATATAGTTTGAACTTAGTTCCTATAAAAAATTTTAGTAAGATATAATTTTTATTTATTTATTTATTGTTATTTTTAATTTCTTTAACTGCCATGGTCCATTGAAATATAGTTTCAGTTTTTAGTTAAATTACATGAATTAAAAATATTAAAAATAATAGTTTATGAAAAATTAAGAATTATCTAATAAATTGTGTAATATTTTTTTGGAACCAAACAATTGATTAAGTTTATTTTTAAGATATGATAAAAAATTATTAAAAAAATTATACATAATATTATTTTTTATTGTTTAAATAATAAAACTGAGGCATAAATATATATGTGTGTGTGTTACTCAATTAATTAATGAAGTATAATTTTATGATTAATAATAATATTTTGATTGAATTCATTTTAAACTATATATTAATTTAATTGCATAAATTAACACAACTATATTATATAGTTGCCCAAATTAACCTAAATTACATAGTTTCATCAAAAGAATGTGAAAATTAACTTTCAAAGAAATAACCATTAAATTCTTCTCAACTTGAAATGTGAAAAATAAATATCTAATTAATTCCTTTCTACTTATAAGTTGAGTTGAACAGGTGAATGGACATAAATTCAATTTTCATATATTTTTAATTTTAATTTTTTATTTTATCTATAATCTTATTTATAAGTAAATTTTTTATTTCTCTTTTTAATATATTATTTTGACATTTTTTTCTCACATTTTATCTATCGTCATTATTCTTATTCAAACCTTTACTAGTCCCTATTAAATTGAAAAAAAAAAAGAAAAAATAAGCAAAAATGATTTTTTATTTTAAAAAATCATCTGTTCCTTCGATTTAAAAATAAAAAATATGTATATCATATTTCTTTTTTTTTTACAAACCTACAGGAATTTTGGAATCCAGCGTATAGTAGAGTAGGCATGGGCTAAATAGGAAAGCGCATCAGCATCCAGCATCAGCATTGGGACTGTCTTTTCTGCTGCAGAAACTTCTCCAGGTGTTTCCTGCCACCTTCTAAATTATTTTCTTTCCTCGCATAAACCCAATTTCTATTCTCCAACACGCAACCCATAAGGACAATTCGTTACTGTTTCTGCGCCTGTTTTTACCTCAATACTTCACTCAATTAAATTAGCATTTTCCATGCACAAAGATAATTTACTTTTGAAAATCTATATTGTTAATTTACGTACATGCAAATTACCAATAAAAATATTTAGAGGTCTCGCTTACCCCATGCCCACAAGGCAAGTCTTTGCAGGTGGGGGCCTAATTGTCTGTTTTGGCGGCAGAAAGCGTCCAACAGAACTGACCCATAGATTCGTAATTATAAATCTGCATCTTTATTCAATCCAACGGTTGATCAACCAGTAAGAATAAGATTCACTGGGCCATGCATGTCAAATTCTGGGTCAAATCTACATTACCATGCTATTGGTTCCAAGTTTCTCTTTTCACATCCATGTTCAACCCCCCACTTTCCAATTTCTACACAGAACCTTTACCACACTGTCCAAAAAGAGCTTATTAATGATATTGGCGTAAGTATTTGACCCACTTACGAGTTCTTGATAGAAGAGCCATATCCAAGATCCCAGACTGCGAGTTCTTCTGAATTGAATTTGGAAATAAGAAGGGTTGGTTGCTTCTTTAGATCATCATATATGGGTCATGGGTCATTAAAGAATGTCCACTTCAAGACTCAATGTCTTAAATCCTCCTTCACTCACAATATCACATACCCTTTCTCTCTCTCTCTCTCTCTTAACAAGCAGTGTATAAATGCATGAGCTTCTCGAGCACTCTCAACTGAAGCAGTGTCAGCGTGGTTCACTATAATCTTGATTGGTGGGTAGGTCCTGTTGGAGAAGCAGGGCACGTGCAACATCTCTCTTCAACTCCAATCTAGCTCGAGCTAGTTCATGTGTCTGCACGTGCTCCCCTTCTCCAACATGATTTTCCCACCTTCTTTCCTGCTCCTGTATGGCGCAGCATTACCAGAAGTTGTTTGAATTTTGTTGGAATGATGATCCTAGGTTGTTGTCGAACCTCACTTATCTCTCTTGCTCCATAGGGGTGTTTCTTTCTGTAGAGAACAGTGAGAGAAGGTGGAGATTTGGAGTACACGATTTACTTATAATAGTTATGCCTCAGTCCTCACTTTAAGAAACAGATGTTTGCATGTGAATATGATTCGTGTTTTGCAGGGTCAAATTGCTCAAATGGAATGCACAGGCCAACTCCAGGACGTTACAACCAGCATGAAGACTGCATTTCCAGCCAAGAGGACATATTTAAGCGTTTCCAAGTCTTTGCCATTGAATAATATATTTCCATATCTTGGACTTCATCTCTCTCTGCTTATCCGTTACACCTAGGAAAAAGTCAATTAACTCTGTATCTTTTTTTAGTTAAGTAATCTCATACATGTTTAGTGATGATGATAATGATGAAGGTATCAAATTTCAAGCGAGTGCATTTGTTCCCAGATGACCAAATGTTCACCTTTAGAGTTAAGAGGAAATCAGTTTGTTGATTTCTGATTCCCTGGTGCTCACAGATCCAATAAATATGACTGAATATGAATAATACATAATACAATAAGATTTGTTTTTCTGATCATTATTATGTGGAAAATAACAAACAGACAGCTCAAAACTTTAGCAGTTTTCAACTTCTCACTTATCAAAAATCCATGTTTGGATGTTGCCAAATTCTCCTTTTATAGAAATTATTATAATCATTTGGAATTTCTATTATCAGCACTAAGTTAAAAGTAACGTGCGCAGCAGCAGTGTTCAAAGCTTGATTTGAAGAAAGTCTTCTTAAAGTATATAAAATCAGTAAATTTCTATGAACTAGAAAATTTATTATATTAAAAATATAAAAGTATAATAAGTATTTTTATTTTTAATAAAAATATTAATTTCATAAGTTTATAATCAATTTTAAAGATTAATATCAACATTTTAAAAACAATAGAGTACAATAACGCTCATTTGAGAAATTTTTTTATAAAAATAATTGTTTATTTTTTAAAGATCCTTTTATAAAAAATGTTATTATTTAAAAAAAAAATGGAATCACACACTAATAGTCGTTTTAATACAAACCGATGATCGAACGGCCTCCAGTGCACAACTACGATAAGCAAATACACGAGTGCTAATACAAAAACATGAAGATGAAAGTTTTTGACTTCAAAGTTAAGAGTCAAACATATTAAGTGCTTGACGAATAAATGAGAGAAGAAGAAGATGATGCAATAAAATGGTACTTGGGGTTGGATTAGACTGAGCGAAGGGGAAGTGATGACGGTGGAGTGGTGAAAATGGTAAGAGATGGCGTGAGGATAATGGAAGTTGACAGTGGTAAAAGAAGGAGGAAGCAGCAGTGGAGGTGGGAGTTTTGCCTTAGGAAGTGGGGGACTCTGCTCCTCCTTTGTTGCTGCTGCATGCAAGCTAAAGCCAAAGGAAGCTCATTACTTCTTTTGTCTAATGTTGGAAATTGAAGTGTGAGAAGGAAACAAGAAAGTAAGGTATTGCTGCCAATGCAGAAGAACCTTAAAATGCAAGCAATGCTACGAGGGGGTAGAGATAGTTATGAGATGGAATGATGAATGCAGACCCATTTCAACACGCAATGCACAAATATCCAAGTCCATACAAGAAACTCTGGATTATGATTATGTCACATTGTTGGAAAACGAACGACAAACATTAATTTAATAAGCTCTTTTAGTTCTTTTTTAGGGTTAATATTATTTTTAATCTCTTTATTTATGAATTGATGTAAATAATTATTTTATAATAATAATAGAATGTTGTTTTTAATAATAAATTAAAGTAAATGTCATTTTATAAAATTTGAAATTAAAGTTAGGATTCTACAAAGTAAAAAAATAAATTAATTAAATGAATTATATTTATAATTTTAAAGATTACAATAAAAAAAAAATTCACCCAGCAAGTATTGAAAAAAAAAATGGTAGGAAAATGACGCAACAAACGCGGTGAACAGTGAATTACAGATTATTGATCTAAAATGAAAGGAAAAGCATAAAAGTACTGCAAATTATTATTTTTTTTTAAAATACAAGTCTATTTATTTTATTTTTTTAAAATCACTGTAACAGAGCATTTGATGTACAACAATCAAGCATAATAAAAATTTAAAAGAATTATTAACACCACTTTATAAGACTGATTTAAACTATCAAAATATTAAAAAAATACGAAAAATAAATATTTATCACATTAAAATTATAAGAGTGAAATGATATTTTTTAATAAAAAATTATTAAATTTATACGCTTAAAATCAACCTTCAAAGCTTATGTTAACTAAATTCTAAAAAATAATTACGTTATAATATAACCTTATTTTATTTTTCAATTAATAATTTATATGTAATATAAATTCCTGAATAGTACGATTTGGTACGAATTTTATTTTGTAAGAAATGCACATTATTATTTTTTCAGTATTTCAATTAGTCACGTCCAGTTGGTTTTTTTTTTATTATTATTAAGACGTTTTTCATTGTAAATCCATTAATTGCACCGCATTAAATAAATAATGAAGAAAGAAATGAGAATAAAGAACAAGCACAAATAGATTCAAGAGAAAAATACAGAAGTAATGTAAACTCTGTATAAAAAATTGGTTTTTGTACACAATATATTACTTTATCAGTACTTACCATGAAAAGCATTACAAACATAACAGTTGATACAACTAAAAAGATCTCAGCGACAGCGAGTAAAGAATAAAGAAACAAATAAATGGTTACGTATGATATGAAAAAAAGAAAAAGAAAAAAAGGAGATATAAATAAAATAAGTGTAAAAGTATTTGAATTATAAAATCAATTAAATTGTGATATATTTTTATTTTATTTATTACTTATTAACTCTTACATAATATAAACGGTTTTATCAATAATTTAACAGTCATTAAATAATTATGTCTCATAAATACATTATGATTACTTTTTAATTGTGACTACAATTATTAATTGAGATAAATTCACCTTAGTAGATTTTGCACTTTGATGAAAGGAAAAATTTTTATTTGTTAATTGCGAGATGCCCTATTATAAATAAATTAAAGAAGGTAAATGAAAGAGAAGAATAATGACAAGGCACCCACTTTAAGGGGAATCCAAAAAGAAGTGTAGTACAGGTTTTAAAAAAATGTTTTCTTAGTTGATTAAGCAATACCCTTAATGCTCCTAAAATACAAGAATAAAAATAAACACGATTGTTTGATATTAGAATATTAGAATTTGACTTTAAACTAATTTGATATAAGTATTAAGAGAGTTAATTTAGTGTCCTTGAAATGATCTAGTAGTTTCTACAGGATAGAAACGATGGGGTCGATCTATGGATTCTTTTTCCTTTTGTCGCATTTCACTCAAAAGGTTGAAGAGAGATAGTGCATCAAGTTGTTCGCAAGGGCCAGCTTGATCCTCTTCTCTAGGATCCCAAACGAGAAAACCCTAGGAGAGTCATCGACTCCAACTACCGTCCATATACGATCCATACTAGATCTAACCAACTGTATATCCTACCTCCTCTACGTTATATCGACAATCATTTAAATACACGATTATTATATGATAATTTGTACACTAATGACCAAAATAGATATCTACTTGAAAAAAGTATTAGTCATTGAGCAATAATAAATCCAATACTCGAAAAATAACCAATGCATCACCAGGTACAGGTGGTGATAATGTCACGAAATACCACTTTCTTCAGAAATCAGAATAAACATTGAATGCCACAACCGGAGTAAGGAAGGAACATGAACCATATTATGGTATCTTTGCCGCAACCGTTCAAGTCGTAAGAGTAATTCAATAAAATTAAGCTTTGAAAGCTACAAACCTCGTTATGAGCAGACTTTGACAGCAAGTTTGATTAGGAAATTTGGACAGATTGAAGCAATACACTAAACATGTCGCAAGAAATTATCAAAATTCGTTGAAAAATCATTGTATAAATACAAAAAAACAAATTTAAGTATAAAAAAATAGTGATGCCTCCATCCATCATAAATTGTATTTCATTCTGTTATCATTCTGTTATAAACTCCAGTTAAGTAATTAACATATTTATTCATATTAGTATTCCTTATAACAATGGGGGAAAACCGATATAATAACATTTATCACCCCAAAAAATTATGGATCATAATGGGTTTACTGCCCCGCGATGTTTAAACATAGTGAACTCTAATAATGTGACGTCATTCACCATTCAGCTATTTTGCATATACAAAAATGAATTCCAGCCCACAAATTTATGGTCGCCTGCAACAGGATTGAATTTTCTTATCCACACATCATATTAAAGATTTTCATTTGTAATATAACCTTTTCCATACATCTTGGTATGAATTCATAATAATGATAGGTAAGAACAAAAAAAAAAGTCACACTAAGAACATATCTGGATACTGTGTATTCCTGTACAGAAATTTTCATCCATTTGAATCCTTTCTTTATTTCTACTACTACCAAGCACAATGCACAGAAGCAAGTCAATAAGCAAACCGAGTGTGTTTGGAAACATGCTGAAAAAACGTGCAACCAGTAATGTAAAAGTAAACAAGAATCCCAGGCTATTCAAATGTGAATCCAAATTCACTAGATACTGCCTTAATGCTATCAAGTGGTCACTTGATCAACCTATTTCAAGTGCCAAACCCTATAGCAACAAACAATGGGGGCTTTGGGGGAAGAATTTTAGTTGATTTGATTGTGAAATCCAAGGGAAGTATGAAAATGCAATGGAACTGTATCAAAGGAGAAATTTGACAATATAATGTGAATTCAAATCTGAATTCAACATAAATGGCACCAAACTCTTAAATAAACAAAACTGTTAAATTGCAACTAAAGTAAATAAAACAACATATCTGGAGCTAATAGTTGGCAAAATAGAAGCTAGCGATGAGAAAATGGGTAAACAAGGTTTTAAAATGAATAACTAGGTGACATGATTAATCTTCTTCCTCTCCTTCATTCTCAGCAATGTTGAAGTACCTCAGTTCATAAACACTTCTATCTTTGTTAGAAGCAATCACTCTGAGCCAGTCCCGCACATTGTGTTTCTTCAAGTACTTCTTTGTCAAGTACTTAAGGTAGCTGCAACCATACGAGATATTAAAAAAAATGGAAAAAAACATGAATCAAAGTAATTTCAATAATCAAATAACAAAAATAAATCATGTCCAAAAGACATCTTCAATTTTCAGAAAATGACATAAAAATAAACTAAACTATAAAAAATAAAACAAGAATAGAGAAATACCGTTTAGAGAAGTTGCTGTCAGAAGTAACGATGATCTTGGTCTTCTCGCGTGCGACGGAGACAGTGTCGCCGAGAGCACCGGCCTTGCCACCGACCTTAATCCTCTCTTGGACGAACTTCTCGAGAGAGGCAATGTCCATGATCTTGTCCTCCACTGGCTTGGCGCAGTCAATGATGAATGTAGCCCCCTTCTTCTTTCCCTTGGCACCTGCTGCACCTCCTCGACTCATTTTCTCTCACCTACCGTTGAGAACCTGTGAAACCACTCACCCAAAGCCAAACACAAATCGGATCCGTTTTCATTTTCTGTATGATTCCTAGAAAACTAATAAACGCTATTGAAATTCATCGAAGATTCAAAATCTTAGTGTGCTCGTCTGCCTGTTACTCAAAGTCGAAGATCAAAGCGCGATTACAGAAAGCGGATAGCAGAGAGAGAGGATTACCTTTACGCCACACAGCAAGAGCACAGCACAATGTGAAGAAATGAGCGCCGTATAGGGTGGTGGAAATTAGGGTTTTGGATTTGGCTCTCGTCTTATATGCTAACATGAAACGCGCGTTTTTGTGTTATATAACAGGGTGGTGAAAAAAAAATTAAAAACACTAGTTTTTAACGTAAAAAAAATCATATGAACAATTATTCTCAGAAGAAAAAAGCACATTAAGTTTAAATTATTGTTTCAACCCTTTAAATCCTTTATTTATAAAATTGTTAAAGTAGATGATGTCAATCTGTACTTTTAAGTGAGTTAATTAGCATGCATTAGGAAAGGGGGATAACTTGCAAATTGCTTGCTTTAATTTTAAATTTTGGTAAATTATTTTGCAACTTCTAAGTTTTATAAATGATGAGTTTATTTTCTTATGAAATTATGTTTTTTTAATATTATAAAAAGTTTCGTATAACGTTTCAAATTTTGTGATATTAATTATTATTATTTATATAAAATCTAAAAGATTGAAAATTTAAAAATAAATTTTTTGAGTCACTAACAACTTAAAATACTGTTGAGTCAAATATCATACCCAAGACCTGCTTAAGAATAAATGCCTACACATCCGAAGTTTTACATGAGTTGTGAAAAGAAAAAACATATTTTACATATGCTTGCACAAAGAATTATAACCCTTATGTTTAGATAATTTTACGCTTATTCAAGCTAGACTGTATCTCATGAAATTGCTATAATACATAGAATAGTAGTAGATATATGTGCATTGCACAGATTTATATAAATATATTTATATTTTTTATTATTTAATTTAATTTAAAAATAATTATAATTTAAATATAAAAATAATTATTTTTAATATATTATAAAAATAAAAATATTTAATGAAAATTTTGATTATTTTTTAAAATAAATTATGTATAAAAAATAAATATAACAATTAAACTTAATTTATATGTAACTTTAAATATTATAAATCTTAATAATAATAATTTAACTATCAATTAATAAATATATTTATGTCTTACACAATTTTATTTATATTTTTTATGAAATTATTTTATTTTAAAATAAACATAAAATTATAATTTAAATATAAAAAATATATAATAACAAAATTTTATTATATTAAATAATGTTAAATATAATTTACATTGAAAAATATGATAATTACATTTTCATATAAATTTTTTTATATTTTATATATTTTTCATTCTATTTAATAATAATAATTTTAATTTTTTTAAGTTGATGTAAACATAAAAAATAAATTTTTTAAAAATATATTAAAAGGAACGTGAAACTGAAACTAAATAGTAAAAAAATTATTATTTTTAAATATAAGTAATATAAATCTATTATATTATTATTTTTATTATTAAATATTTTAAAATAAAAAAACATAAATATATATATATACCAATGAATATAAATATAATAAAAAATATTTTTAATAAATAATGAGATTTAGTATTATACTATGATAAGATTCATTTGAATGGAATATAATTTTTATTTTTCAATAATTAAAATAAATATTAACATAAATTTATGGTGAGTTTTTTCAATTTTTTATATAATCAAATTTAATAATTTTTTATTAAATATAATTTATTGTTAATTTATTATTTCTATTCTTAACATTGTATAACTATTAATGTAAAATTTTTATATATAATTAATTCTAATAAATTTTTTTAAATACAATTCAAATGTAATAATTATGAATCAATTATAATTTAAATTCTTAAGATACGTAAAATATTATAATTAATTTTAATAATTTTTATTAAATAAAATTTATAGTTAATTTGTTATTTTTATTTTTAATATACACCAACATCTATTTTAATAATATGTGTGACCAACATTATATGTCATTTTAAGTATTTTAAATTTTTTGATAAATTTTTATCAAATACAATTTATGATTAATTTGTTATTCTATTTTTAACATGTACTATCATTCATATTGATTATTAGTATTATCAACATTGTGTGTAGCTTTAAGTATTCTAAAGTTTAATAAGTATAAATTTTATTGTAAATATATATAGTAATAAATAGTTGTCGTCAATTTTATATAGATTATTTTATATATTTTAATTAAATTTAATTATAAAAATATTTTATAAATGTTATAAAGATAATCAAAATTTAATAATATTATATTTTATTTATTTTTAATATGTTTAAAATCTCTTTTAAGAAATATATTTATAACATGATATTTTATTACTTTTTTAATTATTTTTTAAATATTTTTATTTATAAATTTTAAAATATAACATATATGAAATTGTCAACGATATAATTTTAGATAATATAAATTTATACTCTTATAGATTAAATTAGTTAAAAATATATTGATGAATTCGATATAATTTAATTAATACGTAATATCACTTAAATATAATACAATTTTATGTTTATTTAACAAATTAAAATAAAACATATGAATATAATTTAATAAAAAGAAATTAAAAAAAATATCAATATAAATAATATATATACTTAATTAGATAGATCGGTTGACATGATTGTAAAATATAAAAATAAAATAAAATGATAGTAAAAAATTTTAGAAAGTTTTTAAAAGATATATATAATAAAAAAATTTCCTTTGTATTATAATTTATTTTTTATCATAAATATAATTTAATAATTTATAATATAAAATAATAATTTAATGATATACAATATAAAATAATAATTTAAATAAATATATTTAAATTTGAATATAACTTAAAACAAAGATACAATTTCATTTTGCATTAACATATCACTTTGTGAAATATTTTTATGTAATTTAATTAATATTTTTTCATGTTTTTAATATTTCAAAATGAATTTAATTTAATTTTTAATATTTAATAAATTAAATAATGTTTATTAAATATCACTCATAGTAAATTTGTTATTGTCTTTTTTAAAATTGTATAACTATTCATATAAAAATTTTATATAAAATCAATTCTAATAAAATTTTTTAAAATATAATTTAAAGGTAATAATTATAAATTAATAATAATTTTAGTTCTTAAGTTATATAAAATATTATAATTAATTTCAATAAATTATTATTAAATATAATTCATATTCAATATGTTATTTTTATTTTTGAACTAACATTTGTTCTAACCATTCATATCATGTAAATAAATCTAAATATTTTAAATAATAACTATAACTTTTGTTATAAATATATACACTAATAAATAAATAAAAAATAATATATTTTTTTAATAATGTAACATTCATATCACTAATAATATAAATTACTCTAAACATTTTAAATTTTTATAATCATAAAATTTGATATAAATATATATAGTAATAAGTAGTTGTAATTACCAATGTTATAAATAATTATAGATACAAAGATATAGATAAATAGATAGATGGAACACCCACATTTAAGCCTTGTATAATTAATAATGCAAGTAAGTGATTTTACATTCACTGTAAATGTTATGTTTATTTGCAAGGGCATAAGTTGGATCTATATGAAAATAGAAATAACTTTAACTGCGAAATTTTAGTGCCACCTTTTGCACTTTATGTTAAATCTCTTATATATACTTAAGCGGAGAAGAACGAAGGCGGAGGAGCTTATCTTCTACATTGAATGTTAAAAAATTCTGACTTACTCAATTATCAATTCACCTTTTATTTTCTTTTTCTGTCGACAAAATTTGTCTTACGAATCAAATGGTGTGCTTTGAAGGAATCTACCCTGCTTTTAGAGTTAAGTAAAAAAAAAACCCAAAGTTGTTTCACTCACTTAAAGGTGTATGTACTCTTAATTGCGTTCATGATATTATTAATAAAGATTAGCAGTGTTTCCTTTGTACCTTAGACACAATTTCTATTTCCTTATTTTAACTTACAACTATATTGCGGTTTGCATGCAACTATATTTGTCAAAATGTCAAACTTACTGTGTTTTTGACTAGTTAGTATCCATTTGCATACGAATCACCAAGGTTATTTTGACTCTTGAGCACTATTTTATCACAGATCAACTTGACTTCTTATATTATCTAAACATATTTCCAGTGTCCAGATTGAGCTAAGTAGAGTGGGGAAGTAACTCTTAATAATGTGTAATTAAAACATTTTAATAATAATAAAATAACACTAATGTTCCTCATAAAGATACAATGGTCTTCAATGATCTCTTCCTTTGTCTAATAATGTAACGTCCTTGCCGATATTTCATATTTTTCTTTATATGACGTGGAGAGAGTATTTGCAAAAGGCACTCCGATGATAAAGTCAGGTATCAGTTTAGGTAATAAATGCTATTTACTATTCAAAAGTCACCTTTTTACCTATACATCTTACTTTCCTTTTATAGGCAATATATTAAGTTAATAGGCTTCATAACTTAGTTCTAACTTTAACCTTCTGATTAAATAGATAATTAATGACTATCTTTTTTTAGTCTCTTTAATCATCTTTATTAATTTATTTTAATATGACTGGAGGGGTGTCTGTCCTTTAGGCCAATGGGGTATTTGAATTTCTATTTATATTGTAATGACAAAGGAGTGTCTTATCCAGTACACTAGCCCCCCAAGCCCAAGGAGATATGACATATGGGCTTTTGATTAGGACTGTTGGTGATTTGGTACTATAATTCTTTTATTGGCAGAAAAGGTATGAACCGATTGGATATGTGGTTTAAAATTTATTTGTGCCTAGGTCGAAGAGGTATTCAAATTACTGTATATGTGTGAAAGGCTGAATCATTCATCGTAATTTTGCCTCGCATGGCTAATAGAACAATGTGTTAGGTTTTTAGGGTTTAGACAGATTAAGGTTTCCTTGTGATTCGTGCCTTTGAAACGAAAGGTTACTCTTTCTTATCCGTTTATCTGGAAGAGATCTGACAGTTGAGAAAGGAGGTGACCTTTCATTTGCTCAAAGCCATATGTTCTATAAATAGGTGGTGGTCCAGACATTATGTATGTTTTCTACTCTACATTGAAGGGTATACTTTTGCTCATTTGTTCAAGTGTTCCCTCTTTTTTAGATTCAAATGTACGTTCGTTTTTGCCTTGTCTTTTTCTTTTCTTTTTATTCTTGTATGGATAACTCAATGGAGTGGGAAGATTCGTTATCTGAGGTTCGAGGCCGAGTAGTTCTAGGGATATTGTTGATGGTCATATCGAGGTGACTGAAGGGGTGGAGGAAACAACAACACGGTTGGATATCAAAGAGACCTCTAGCCCAATCAATATATTGAGGGATTCGGGTGACGAGGTGAAAGAACCTATTCTGAAAGGTGTAAACTCTGGGTCAAACTAACCTCTCCCTAACACAAGTCCTATAAGGGAAAGACCAACGTTCCCATCTTGTACCTGGGTACAAATGGGTAGATAGGGAGGTGTCGATGTACTTTTCCCGCTTCAATCAGAAGGGGAAGGGTAGGTCTATGGGACGATTTGGATCCATATCCTATACATGTTAAGGTTTGCTGAGGAGATGGGTTGGCAAATCCTGAACATGTATTTTTAGGTAAGGATGTTGGGCTGGCCGAGACCTTTTTTGTATACGAGTGTATGTTTAGAGAATTAGGAGGTCGTTTTACCGTTTGATGACTTTCAAATGGGAGTGCTTCGTATACTGAATGTAGCGCCTACTTAGTTACACCCAAATGGGTGAGCAACTATGCAAGCTTTTCAAATATTATGTAGATATCATTACATAGAACCTAGTATAGGTCTTTTCCTCCATTTTTTTTGTACCCGTCCCTTTGATAAAGCTAGGCGAGTTTCCTTAATAAGGCAAGGTGTAACGCCCCAAATTTTGTAATATGATTTAATGGTATGTAAATATAGATGGATGTGTGTTTTGCCACGTGTTGGTGTATTAATTGACTTAATGGTGATATGAGCATGCCTTAGTTGATGGGAATGTGTGAGTGAATACAGAAATATGTGAATGTATGTATAGGTGTGTGTGATTGGAATTTGGACTGAAAGAAATAGGTTAAGTCCTGGTGCAAAGCATTCTCGCTGTAGCGAGATGTCCCTGGGAGGAAGGCATGTGACTATCGCCTTCTCGTTGTAGCGAGAGACGTCTCGCTATAGTGACAGAGCGACAGTTTATGGTGCATTTCTGGGTGCAATCTCGCTGTAGCGAGATTCTGCAGAAACCAGAGTGCATATTTGTTTGAGTTTTTTGCTATAGTGACAGAGGGCGTCGCTGCAGCGAAAGGTGCCTCGCTGCAGTGAGGGGAGTCGCTGTAACGAGAGTGTCACGACCAGAGGGGTATTTGAAGGGTTAGGCTTCGAGGAGAGGGTTATTTTCATGATTTCCTTCTCTCTCCTTCACGATTCTCTCTACCCAAACCCATTCCTACCGATTAAAAGCCCTCCAAGGACGTTTAGGAGCTTGATTGAAGGTTGGAAATACGTTTGGAGTCTTTGGAGGTAAGTTCTATAGTTAGGGTTTCAGTTTTCATCCCTCTCCTTCATTTTCTGAAGTTCCCCCTAAGTTTTCTCGGGATTTCTGTGTGCTTTAGGGATGAAATCCGTGTAAGGTGGCGATTCCATCAACGTTTCGTGTCGGACCTTCATTTTGAGGTAAGGGAAGGACTTTACTCTAGTTACCTTTGTTCGGAATAAGTTTATTTGAATGAATATGGTAATGTAATAGAAATAGAAGGTGAAGTTATGTATCTTGATGGACTGTACGAGTTGGGTTGAGTCCGAAGGTGTTCGACCTCTGGCACATTGTGTGAATTGTGTGATAAGTTGAATGTGGTAGGCATTGTGTGAGAAACCCATGTTGCATGTGATAGAAATGAGAATATGATTAATGTTGAGTAAAATGTGATTGTACATTTGTGTTGGCATGCTATGGGTGAATGATTGATAACTTGAATGGTTGAAAATGAGTGTGATGGTATGTTTGGATGTGATTGCGACGTGTTTGAATGTGGAAACTATGAATAGTTCAGAAATACACAGGTGCGGAAGATGGGGGCGGTAGATTGGGGAAGAGAGGGTGGTGGTGACACCAACAGTGTGCGTGGGTGCACCACAGGCCACACACTCTCCTCCTGACTTGGCCTCTGACTAACACCTTTGCCTGAGTGGTTTAATACCAGACATGTTGTATCCGTGGAGCGGGAGCTATTCAGGCGACCATCTATAGTATAACTGAGTAAGTCCCTCAGGTTGAGGGCATCAGGAATCTGTGATCACAGTGCCACAGTGAGTATGGCTACGTGCAGTGAGCACACGTGTGTTTGTGTAAATGTGTAGATTTGTAATTGGTGCAGTGAGCACACCTGTGGTGATTGAAAATTTGGATGCATGATGGTCGTTGACGTATGCTCCTAATATGATTAGAATTTACGTATAATGAGTCAGGTGAGTCTAATGCTCGTTTGTGTGTTTATACTAGTGTAAACGACTCACCCTTATGTTTATTTTCAGGTAACCAAGACAATCAGCACCGGGACACCTGAAGGAATGAAGGATGAAACTGCTATAAGACTTAGAAATTTATTTTTAAAATATGATGTATATTTAAGTCCTGTAGCAAGTAATGATGCAAATTGTACTCTAATTTTTGATTTGAAACATTATATGAAATTGTGCTTGAACAATTATCTGAATGAAAAATTTTTACTACTTTGAACTTTGCGAAAACAGATTTATTTAGAAATTTAAAATTAAGGTGTTACACAAGGCGAATTGCCATTATTCAAACCTTATACCTCATCTTTCAAGAGTTTTAAAATCGGATACTTTAACGTAAAGGTAAACCCTCATGTTGGTAAAAAGTACTTTTATGATGCCCCTCTTCCCCTTTCATTGGACCCGCATCCCTCATCGATATGGCATATACCTAGAAAAAATGTTATCTCCTGAAGAGCTATCAGTGTTGAATTATTTGAAAACTTTGTCGCGAGAGCTTCCTGCCCGAGCTCTTATTCTTCTGCTCAAGTCTCCCCAGCCTCGGTTAGATTTGGAGGGTTTGCTCCGTTTCTTTGATTACGATTTTATTGATCGTTATATTAATTTGACTTCTTGTTTTCGGTGCACGTATAATGGCACAAAAAGGAGCTGGTGTGACCTACCGACAGGCTCTTAAACTCATTACTCCAGAGGGTACCTGGGCTTAGGAACATCGCCATCCTCAAGTGGATCATGTTCCAGACCTCGATATTGCTTGCCCTCTTCCAATCGTCATTCCACTTCCTGAAGGTGCCCAGAAGAAAAAAAAAGAAGAAGATGACCGCCGAAAGAAACAACTTCACGCCGAAACCCCTTGAAAAACCTCTTCCACACCGAGTGGTTCTTCCACCAAATCTGTTGTTCCAACAATGGTAATGTTAGATGAATTTTTTGGAAAGGTTGTTCGGGCGACACAGTTGGTTTCGCTAGACCTAGTATCGGACGATGGGCGGACTCTTCTTGATGGCCATGATAAAAGATCAAAATAGACGTGGTTTTGTAAGTTCCAAACCCGACCTATGGTTTTGGCCCATAAATTGGCTTTGGAGCCCATTCTTGATCTCGAGAAGGCTCAACATCAAGTGGCTACCACTGAAAAGGTTCTTGAGCAAAGTGAAGTGATTTGGTCTAATTTGGCCGATACTAATCAAGCTTTGGAACTTAAGGTGGGTCAATTAAAGGAACACCTCAAAATAATGGATGATCGGGTCTGAGCTGCTGAAGATCGGGCTCATGTTGCTGAGGATCGTGCTCATGCTGCTGAAAAATCTACTAAGGCCAAAGGATTGGAGTGGGCCGATGCCCTGGTAAGGGAAAGAAGCAATAAGGAGAAGGCTGATGCTGATATGAAGGCTTTTGTAGCTGAGTGTCATCGCAATATCATCGCCGAGCACAAGGCCAACTTTCAACATGTTGTTTAGTAGGCAGTGCAATTTTGTCAAGTGCCTCATGCTTTTCACTTTGACGTGACGAGGGATTTCTTTCAAGGGAATTTCTTTTGTTATGACGAAGTGGCTGACGATGATGAGGCTGACGTCCTTGCCCTTTGCCAAACTCTACCAGCAAATAAGGGCGATCATGGAATGGTTGATGGGGCTACCGAAGGTGCTCCTATACAAGATGCTGCTGGAAGGGGCAGTACTAGGGGACTTTTTTTATTTTTTGTTAAAAGTCAGGCTAATAGTGCCTATATATTTTTTGTAATGCTCTTCGGCCATTCTATTCCTTTTCATTAATGCAAGTTTTATTTCTATACTTGTGTTTGGCAATTTTATAGTGATATATGTTTAATCAATGTTTAATATGATTCCTTGCATAAAATTTTGGATATTCACATTTAGTATGTTCATTACTTGTGTTGATAACTACAAGAACTTGTTAATCAATTTGTTTATTTAAGATGAATAAGCTATGTAACCCGTGTGAAGTGTCAAAAATTTGTAGACGTATTAAATTCGATATCAAGAATGTCAGAATTTCTTGATTAAGCTGTGGCTATTAATTGTGCTTCTACTTTAGCCGAGTGGGGTACTCGAGAAAGAATGAGGTACTCATACCAAGGATGGGAGGAAATGTGATTCAATCTTGACCTAGTAGGGGTGAGTGTGATGGAATGTGATTCAACCTTAGCCGAGTAGGAGTACTCAGGAGGGAATGCAATTTGAAAGCAGATAAGAAACTCTAGTAATAAGAATTTATGAAGTAGTTTTTATTGATAAATGCCTCATTAAAAACTTTCTTGGAAAAACCCCTTTTCACGTTCTTTTAAGAGGGAAAAAACCCAAGCGAGTAAAAGAATGCACAAAGTTTACAGGATTATTATTTCTAGCTGAAATAAAACTTCAAATGCGAGATGTTCTAGGTCCTCAGTATAGCTTTTCCTTTCAAGTGTTTCGAGCTTATAAGATCCGTTGCTCAATCTATCTGTTATCCGAAAGGGTCCATCCTAGTTGGCAGCGAGTTTTCCTTCCCGTCGGTCATGACGTGCTTCACCGGTTGTTCTCATACCAAGTCTCTAATTTTAATTTGTCTCGGTCTGATCTTGGAGTTATATTTTCTTGACATCACCCTCTGACTTGCTTCCATCATGATGGCAGCCTGGTCTCTGACTTCATCTACAAGGTTCAAGTTGGCGGTTAGAAAGAGAGAATTTGGTTCCTCTTTGAAATGTTGTTACCGAAATGAAGGTTCACCGATCTTTACTGGAATCATGGCTTTGGTTCCATATGTTAATTGGAAAGGTATTTCTTTTGTCGTGGTTTGGGGTATACACCAATATGCCCAAAGAATTTCTGGTAGTTTTTCAACTCATTCACCTTTTGCCGAGCCTAATCGTCTTTTAAGCTCATGAAGAATAACTTTATTGGCGGCCTCGGCTTGGCCGTTACTCTGGTGGTGCTCGACTGAAGTGAATCGATGCCTTATTTTAAGCCCTTCTAAAAATTCGTTAAAGCGTCGATCCATGAACTGAAGGCCATTGTCTGTGATTAAGGCACGGGGTATGCCGAAACATATAATGGTGTTTTTTCAAGTGAACTTTTGGACATTGTTGGCTGTGATAGTTGCGAGAGGTTCGGCTTCCATCCATTTAGTAAAATAGTCAATAGCAACAAGAAGATATTTGCATTGTCCTTTGGCCAAAGGAAATAGGCCTAGCAAATCCATTCTCCATATAGCGAAAGGCCAAGGGGAGTGAATAGGATGAAGGTTCTCGACATTTTGGTGAATGAGTGATCCATGTTGCTGATACGGAATACATTTCCTAAGGAAAAGCTCATAATCTTTGGTTAAGGTCGGCCAGTAATACCCTACTCTTAGCACCTTTGCTGCCATTGTTTGTCCTCCTGAATGAGTTCCACAAATGTCTTCATGAGTTTCTCTCATTACATAGTCAGTGTTCTTCATTGAGACATTTTAGCAGGGGGTGGAGATTCCTCGTTTATACAGCTCTTGGTCGGCGAAGGTAAAGTTTGCTGCTTGTTTCCCGAGTTGTCTTACTTGCTCTGGATCTTCAGGTAATTTACTAATATTGAGATATTGAGTAATCTCTGTCATCCAGTTCTGAGATGTCTCTTTAATTTCCATGCACTCATGCTTAGGAACGCTAGGCATATTAATTTCCTGCTAAATCATACTCTAAAACTGACTGGGTTTCCTTTGACTGGCCAACTTAGCGAGCCTATCAGCTTATTCATTCAGGGCTCTCGGTGTATACCGAATACATACTTCATTAAATTCACCTTCTATCCGCTTAAATTCATGATAGTATTGCAACATGACTGGATCCTTTATTTGATACGTATCGTTAATCTGTTTAGCCACAACTTTGGAGTCACTCTAACATGTAATGCGTTTAACTCCAATTTCCTTCACAAGTCTAAGGCCGGCAAGTAGTGCCTCATATTCTGATTGATATAAGATGCCTTAAATTTGAATCGTATAGACTGTTCAACCATGTTTGGCCCTTCTAAGATAACTCCAGCTCCACAGACACGAAGATTTGATGACCCGTCTACATGCAGTTTCCACATGTTGGTAACAGTCTATTTTTTGGGGGTGAATTCGTTGACAAAATCTGCGAGTACCTGATCCTTAAAGGGTCTTTGGGTCTTAAAGCGAATATCAAATTGGGATAATTCAACCTCGCATGTCATTAGCCGACCTGCTAACTCAAATTTTTGTAAAATTTTCGCAACTGGGCAGTGGTACGTACCACCACCCGATGAGTTTAAAAGTAATGCCTTAGCCGCTGGGCTGTGTGAACCAGTGACAACACTGCTTTCTCCATTAAATGGTATCGAGTTTCGGCATCTTGAAGCGTTCAGCTAATATTATATTGGTGCTTGCTCAGGTATTTCATGTAATAAGATTGAATTGATAGCGTTGTCTGATACGGCTAAATAGATAACAATATCCTATCCTGATCTTGGCTTTGTTAGGACGGGAGGAGCTGCTAACATGTTTTTCTACTGGACAAAAGCTACTTCACACTCGTCTGTCCAGGTGAATTTTTGGAATTTCTTGAGGAGATCAATGAATAGTCGAGATCTTTCCGCCATCGCAAGCAAGAATTTGGCTAGTGCAGCTATTCGGCCAGCTAGCCATTCTACTTCTTTCATATTACAAGAGCTAGTCATATCAATAATAGCTTGACATTTATCTGAATTTGCCTGAATTCCTCTTTCTGAAAGCATGAATCTTAAGAATTTTCCACCGGCTACCCCAAATGTGAATTTCTCAGGATTAAACCGCATCCTATGTCGTCTTGCTTTAGCGAACACTTCGGTTAAATGGGCAACATGACTGTCAAGAGAGATGGATTTAACTACCATATCATCAACGTATACTTCCATACATCTCCTTATTTGTTCTGCAAAAATCTTATCCATCAACCTTTGATATGTTGCCCCTGTGATTTTAAGGCTGAAGGAAAGTTAGCCTAGCTCGTTATAAAGGTCGTCTTCTTTTTATCCGGGGAGTACATCTGAATATGATTATATTCAAAATATGCATCCAAAAAATTGAGTATTCTGTGGCCAACTTCATCAACCAAAATGTCAATATTGGGGAGGGGATAAGCATCCTTGGGGCATGCTTTATTTATATCAGTGAAATCAGTGCACATCCTCCACTTCCCACTTGCCTTTCTTACCATCACAATATTATCCAACCAAGTGGAGTATCATTCTTCTCGGATAAATCCAGCTTGTAATAGTTTGTTAGTCTCTTCTCGGATTACTCGTGCTTTGTCACCTCCTATCTTCCTCTTTTTCTAAGCGACCGACTTAACCCCCTTATAAACTAATAGACGATGGCATAGGAAATCGGGATTTATACCTAGCATATCTGAGGTCAACTATGCACAACATGAAACATGATCAACCATAAGATTGCCCATTGTCTACTTCTCCATTAGAATTCACACATACACACAAAAATCAAGAGGACTTTGCTAGGTTATAAAGAGGCACGGTGAAGGTAGAAAAATTACGAAAGTAATCAAGCTCAAACCAAAGAGGATATAAGAACAATGGGGAATGAATCTAAAGAAAGTAAGTATAAAATTAAATCTCTTAAATAAAGATATAATGTAATACAATCCAAAAACAATACTCTTTTACTTTTGCTAGCCATCCAATGCTTCTTTTCTCTTTTATTGCTTACTTTTTCTTTTTCTTTGTTTCTTTTTTCATTTTTTTTTGTTATTTTTTTGTTTTTGTTTTCGAGAGCTAATTTTTCTTTTCTCTTACATTTTCTAAGGTAATTTCCCCCACACTTATTTCTATGATAATTCCCAAAACAATTTCAAAGTTCTTGTATTCCTTAAGGTTGGGTCATTTTATTGTTTTACACCTTTGGCTTGAACTGAGCTAAGATAATAAGAAATAGGATAAGTAGGCTCAATGGGGCTTAAAAAATAGAAATAATGCAATATTGACTTTTTAGTTAGTAGTTTGCAAGAAAGAAATGATGTCTCTATCATGTTAATACAAGCATATGGAAATATAGTCTCAAAAAGGCTCAAAGCAAGTTCTAGTGTCATACAACCATGAGTGCAAACATGCAATGAAGGAAAGTAAAATGACATGATATTGTCATCTACATGGCTCAAAACCTCACAAGGTATATATTCTATTACACATAATCAAGCACACAAGATATCAAAGTCCACCTATCAAACCGAAAAATGATTCAATCAATCCATCAAAGCCATAAAATAGTCACTTAATTAGACTATGTACACACTAAAAGCATAGTACTCCCCCCACTTGAAATTAACATTGTCCTCAATGGAAAAACACAATAAGCATAAAGACAATTCAAACAATCTAATAAGTGCGAGAGAGGTAAGAAAATTTCCTATAAATCGGGGTAGGTGGCCAATTCAAAAGTGGTCTCCTCTTGTTCATGTTCCTCCAAGCTCTCATGAAAAACCTTGAAGTTTCTTTGCGATCCCATATCTTGAAGTTCAATAACACTATAAGGAAAAATATTAATAACAAGAAAAGGACCATCCACCTAGATCTCAATTTATCGGGCATCAACTTAAGTCTAGATTTATATAGAAGGTATTTGTCATCAATGTGGAATTCTTTACGCCCTATTAGCTTATCATGAAAAGCCTTGGTGCGTAGATGTTGGAGTTCTCATATGCTTCTCTACGAATCTCCTCCAACTCTTGTAATTGAAGCTTCTTATGCGAGCCAACTGTCCCTATATCTAGATTACATTGCTTGATTGCCCAGAATGCCTTATGCTCCCACTTCTACTAGTAGATGACATGCCTTGCAAAAAACAACCCAATAAGGAGACATTCCTATAGGTGATTTGTAGGCAGTTCTATAAGCCCACAGAGCTTCCTCTAAGCACAAACTCCAATCCTTTCTGTTGAGTTGGACAACCTTCTCCAGGATGTGCTTTATTTCCTAACTGGAGATTTTTGTTTGTCTGTTAGTCTGGGGGTGGTATGGTGTGAAAACTCTATGCATAACCCCAAACTTTTGAAGTAAGGAATCCATTGTGCGATTGCAAAAGTGTGATCCTTGGTCACTAATCAATGCTCTGGGAAATCTAAACCTCTAGAATATATGTAACTTCACAAAATCTACAACAACACGAAAATCATCAGTACGAGTGACTTTTGCCTCCACTCACTTGGAGACATAGTCCACTGCTAACAGAATATAAACATAGCCAAATGAAATAGGAAAGAAACTCATAAAATCTATACATTATACATCAAACATCTCACAGAAAAAGAGAGGTAGTTGGGCATCTTATTCCTGCCCGAGATGTTCCCAGTCCTTTGGCATCACTAGCATGTCTTATAGAAAATATATGCATCCTGAAACATGATAGGCCAGTATAGTCCAGAACCTAAGATCTTTTGGGTTGTACACTAAGGTCTAAAGTGTCCATCACAAGCCAATAAATGGCAAAATCTAGGCACAGACTAGAACTTAGGTTTAGGCACACATCATTTAATAATATTGTCACTGCACGTCTTTCAAAGGTATAGATCATCCCAAGTTTAGTATTTGAAATCACTCTTCAGCTTGGCAACCCGAGCTTTGAAAAAGTATGTAGAAAACTCCATGGCAGTCAAATAATTCACCAAGTCTGCATACCAAGGATCATGTCCTCCAATGTGGTAAATTTGCTCATTTAGAAAGGTATCTCGGATAGGGAGATTCTCAAGTGGCTGCTAAATTATGCTCAAATAGTCTGCCACTAAGTTTTCTACACCACTTCTATCTCTAATCTCAATGTCAAATTCTTACAAAAGAAACATCTAACAAATTAGTCTCGATTTAGAATCTAACTTCTTAAGCAAGTACCTCAAAGTTGCATGATCAGAGAAAATAATAACTTTAGAGCCAAGTAAATATGAACAAAATTTATCTAAAGCAAAAACAATGACTAAAAGCTCTTTTTTTTTTTGTAGTGGTATAGTTTGCTTATGTTTTATCCAAGTTGCGAGAAGCATAGACTATGACATGGGGTTGTTTCTTTATGTTCTGACCAAGGACAACACCAACTGCAAAGTTTGACGCATCACACATAAGTTTAAACGAAATCTTCCAATTCAGAGGTTGAATGATGGTAGTAGAAGTGAGACGCCTTTTCATCTCATCAAAGGCATCCTTGTAGCCTTGATTAAAGATGAAATCTGAATCTTGCTGCAAGAGGCTGAATAATGGAGAGCAATTATGCTAAAATCCTTTATGAAGTGCTTATAGAAACCTGTATGGCCAAGAAAAGAGTGCACTTCCTTCACAGAAGTGAGGTAAGGTAAAGAAACAATTACATCAATCTTTGCTCAATTAGTCTTAATACCACTATTTGACACAAAACGCCCTAATATAGTTCCCTCAGTCACCATAAAATGACATTTCTCATATTTCAGAACCAAATTAGACTGTATGCACTTATCTAATACTCTAGACAACCTATCTAAACATGCATCAAATGAGGACCCATAAACAATAAAGTCGTCCATGAATACTTCAAGTAAGGTGTCTTGGAATTTCACAAAGATACTCATCATAGACCTCAAAAAAGTATCAGGCGTATTACATAGTCCGAATAACATCCATCTGTAAGCAAAGGTACCAAAGGGATAAGTGAAGGTAGTCTTATGTTGATCCTCTAGGACTATGTGTATCTAAAAATAACCAGAGAAACCATCAAGAAATCAGTAATAAGATTTTCTCACTATCCACTCTAGAACTTGATCAATGAAAGGCAGAGAAAAATGATCCTTGCGAGTGGCCTGATTCATCTTCCTATAATTAATACAAACTCGCCACCCATTTTAAATTCTGGTTGGAATCAACTCATCAAACTGATTCTTTGTTACTGTTATGCTGGTTTTCTTTGGTACAACGTGTATCAAACTCATCCACTCACTATTTAAGATTGGTATATCATGCCGGCAGCTAACAATTTGCTCACTTCTTTCTTCACCACCTCTAGGAGGGTGATATTCAGTCTTTTCTAAGGTTGCCTTACAGGTTTGACATCTTCATCTAGTAGGATTCTGTGTATACCAGTTGATGGGCTAATCCTTGGAATGTCTGCCAAGGTCTACCCAATTGCTTGCTTGTGGGCTGCTAAAGTTTGTAACAACTTCTCCTCTTATGCAGCATCCAAATCTGCTGAAATGATCACTAGCAGTTTATCATTAGCCTCTAAAAACGTATACTTCAAGTGCTTGGGTAGAGACTTCAGTTCAAGTGAAGGTGGCTTCAGTTCAAGTGAAGGTGGCTGCACAATAGAGGGAAGTGTCATGGTGGAGAAGTCTAATTCTGCAACATGTATTTGGGCAGGTTCAAGGGTATGTGTACTTGTTGTAATCAAGTTAGAGCTTCCCAAGCCTGTTGCTGCATCACATGAAAAATCATCAGCTGTTAAATATGCATCTATTTCAGTGCAAACTTTACACAAATCTCTTACAGTACATATATAACTAGAAATATTAGAAAAATTAATACAAAATTTCTCAGTTAAAACATCAATAATATATATATAAAATACACTATACAGCTCTATGGGATCCTTCGTGGCCTCAAAGATATTGAACTGCACAACATCGTCTCCAAACTTCATGGACAGAATTCCTAAGTGCATATAAATCTTTGTCCTTTTTATTTTCAGGAAAAGTCTACCAAGGATGAGTATAGGTATGCTGGACTCTTCTGCCATGTCCAAAATGTAGAAATCAGCAGGAAATATTAGCTTATCCACTTTCACCAGCATGTCTTCTACTACTCTAGTAGGAAATGCAGTGCTCATATTTGCCAATTGAATGACTACACTAGTTTGCTTCAGAGGGCCAAGGTTCAGAGACTTGTAGATTGATGTTGGCATCACATTTATGGAAGCACCAAGATCGAGTAATGCATTGCTGAAGGTGGAATTCTCAATAGTACAAAGGACAATAAAAGTGTCAGGATCCGTGCACTTCTGCTGTAGATTGGGTTGTATGAGGGCTAACATGTTCCTCTCCATACTGATTCTTTCATCTCCTTTCAACCTTCTCTTGCTGGTGCATAACTCTCTAAAGAACTGTGCCTATTTTGGAATATGTTTTATAGCATCCAGTAGTGAAATGTTCACTTCTACTCTTCTGAATGTCTCAAAAAGCTCCTTATCAAAGTCTGTTAGTGGCTTTGACTTAGCCACTTTGTTTGGAAAGGGGAGAGGTGGTTTTTGAACAATTTCTGAACTGCTAGGGGCAGTTTGTTGCTCTATGTTTTGCTTCTTCTCTACCTCTGCATCATCTTGCACCTCTTTATTTTTCTGGTTGTCCGACAGCTCCTTCCCACTCTTAAATATTATGGCACTCACATGTCTGGGGTTAACTTCTGGTTGAGAAGGAAGTTGTCCAAAACCTTGAGACTTGAACATTGACATTCTGTTAGAACTGCAGATTTCTCTTGGCCATTTGTTTGACCAAATCCTCCAACGAAGGCTCAGAATTCTGATGTGTTTGCTACTGCCTCATTAGAGGTGGTCTGTAGCTGTTACTTGCTTGACCGATTGGTAGCTATTGTTGGTCAAGGGCATTGTATCTCATATTTGGATGGTCATTGAAGGTAGGATTATAAGACTGGTACTAGAACTGGTATGGCTGCTGCTGCTGTCTCTGAATTTGCTAGAAATTCAAAGCTTTGTACTGTTCTTGTCTTCTACTAAAAACTCCTTGGATAAAAGCTTGTTGGTTCCTATCTTGCAGCAAAGGACAACAATCTGAGGTGTGCTCTATAGAGGAACAAATTTAGCAGTCTCTGGTCATCCCTCTTTGTGGAGCAGTTTATTGCGCAACATCTAGCTGCCTCACAAATGTAGTGAACTCCTCAATTCTACTTTCAAGTTTGTTAGAACTTGTTGTCATATGGTTTGGTTGATGTACATTGTGCACTTCTCTCACTGGTGCCATGACTCTTGTATTAAATTGCTGAGAGTTCTTTGCTATGTTATCAATCAGAGCTTTGACTGTAGATGGTGTCTTATCCATGAGAGCTCTATCACTTGTTGCATCGAGCATACTCCTCTCCATTAGAGCAAAGCCTTCATAGAAGTATTGGATCAACAGCTGGTCACTGATCTGATGGGGTGAACAGGTTGCACACAACTTCTTAAATCTCTCTCAGTACTCATAGAGGCTCTCTTGGCTGAACTGCCTTATGCTACTGATCTCCTTCCTGATTGTCGCTGCTTTAGATGCAGGGAAGAATTTTTCAAGGAAAATCCTCTTAAGGTCTATCCAACAAGTGACTGATCCTAGCTGGAAGTAGTAAAGCCAATCCTTTGCTACACCATCCAAGGAGAATGGAAAGGTCTTCAGCTTGATGTGATCTTCTAGAACTCATTGGGGCCTCATTGTTGAACAGACTATATGAAATTCTTTCATATGCTGGTGAGGGTCCTCACCTGCACTACCATTAAACTTAGGCAACAAATGGATTATACCAGATTTTAACTCAAAGGGAGCATCTACATCAGAATACTGGATACTGAAAGGTTGGTATGTAACATCTGGTGCAACAAATTTCTTAAGAGTTCTTTCATGTTGATTATTAGCCATGGTATCAAAATTCACACTTACACTATCAGAATTACTACAATTTTTTTAAAAAAACTATTATTATTATTATTATTATTATTATTATTATATTTTTTAAATATCAAAATTAAAAAAATAAATAAAAAAAATTAGAAAAGTGTTCTAAACAATGAAATTTAGGATTTTGAGCAGAACCGTGTGTAAATGAATAAAATAATATGATGAAAATGAATAAGATTAATAATTTTTCACATCTCATAAAATAATGTAGAAATAAAATTGTAGTGCGGTAATAGAAGAAAACATGCTTCCATATTGTTCTATCAAGGTTCCTAGAGTGGTAACCTAATGGTCTACAATGTTCATTCTTACTTTGGGTAGTTTGTAAGCCTAAGGATAAAATGTCACTAGAGTTAAAAATTCATTCCATAAAGTCATTATCAATCAGTAGGTAGTCTACTAGATGTAGGAACTTATATAGATAAGATAAGTTCTAACTGAAGTTCTCGTGATAGACAAACAGGTTACTTATGTTATGTTATGATTAGTAGTGTGTGAGAGAATAAATAAACCTTATACAAATCAAATAATAAAAATATGTAAGGAAAAAAAAATCAAATAAATTATAATAGGAAGTGCGATAAAAAGAAAATAGAAATTAAAATTATTTTAATTTAATTTTTTTAAAAAATTATACATTAAATTTTTTTCAAATTTTTTTAAATAAAAAAATTCAAAATTTAAATTTAAATTAGCAAATTAGTTAGATAATTTTTTTAAAATTTAAATTTAAACTAATTGATGTGAGATATTTTATGTTTATATTTATAATTTTATTTTAGTTTATAAACACTTTTAATATGCTTTGTTTTTAGAGTTTTTACCATTTTCTACTTATTGGAATAAATTGGGCCTATTACAAATAAATGTTTTAATTTTGTATTTTTTGGTAATTCTAACATCTGACTATTCTTTTGGCCATAACTTTTTTTATCGATATCATTTTTGACTGATTCTAGTTGCATTGGATTCTACACATCTAGGGCTTCAAAATGCATATATGGATCACTGGATTTGGAGTTGATTTTGATTTTTTATGATTTTTTGAAGTTGAGGCAGATTTGTTAAATATTGTTGCAAGATTGCATTTGGACCCTTTGTTATTAAAAAATTGTATTTGGGCTTGTAGTTATAATTAAGGCCTAAATTTTGGCCATTTAGTTTACCTTAATTAGAGCTTATAAATAGACTAATAAGTTTCTGATTTAGGGAGGTGATAAAACACTTTGAGATTTTGAGACTTGGTCAAAACAAGAATATTTGTTTTTACTTTCTCTTTAACTCTCTTGTTCTTTTCTCATTCTTGCGTGGGTTAAGTGCTTCGATGGAAGGTTTAACCTCTCGTTCAATCTGCGAAATCCAAACGCTGTAATTCTGACTTGAGTTCTGCACTAAATTGCTCCGAGTTTGTTATTTTCTCTAATCTCAAAATTGTGTATTGTGATTGTGATTAACTTTTTTGTTTTAGAATTTAAATTAGAATTCGCTTGATGCTCTGATTTGATAATTAATGTGGATTAGATTCAATGATTATTTGATTTAATTCGTAACTCTGTTCAATTAGATTGTTCTTTAAACGTGGATTTAATTCTTTAGATATTGTGATAGCTGTAGTTATACGCGTTTGGTATTCTGTGGATTGATGTTTCTTAATTCATTTTTACTCAATTTTATTCTATTCGTAATTCAATTCAATTAATTTTTAAAATCCTAAAAACCTTAAACCTAAAGTTGAATTTGACTGAGAATGTGTCTCCATGAATCGACCTAGGTTTGGCTCTACACTACAAAATCTTTAAAAAAACTTAGTTGTTTTGATAGCGACTCTACATTGTCTATCACTAATTTATCTAAAAAAACTAATCCTATCTTTAAAAACAAAACAAACTAAACCTAATCTAAACCGAATCCAATGAATCCTTATTCGCTGCTCCTCAAATTTTTACAAAACCTATGCAAAATATCTGCGAAATCCCTGCAAGGCACAATTTTTGCAGCAATCCTATTAATCAAATTTTTCAATAATTAAAAATTCAAAATTAAATACACTAAAATACCAGAATTTTAGAATGACAGAAACACATAAAATACAAAACAAATGACAAAAACAACTTGCAACAGTTAATAAACAATTAGCATGCAAATTTTATTTTATTTTTTTATTTAACCTTATTAATGACAAAAATTAAAATTAAGCACACCTAAACAAACGAACTAATGTAAAATAAAAAAGATACCAAATCACAAATAGAAATAGAAACAAAAACAAAAGCCTACAAATCAAACCAGCAAAAAATCAAATTATGCAAAATTTGCAAACAATGAAAAATAATAATAAATCATAAAACAAATCAAAACTGACAACGTATCCCAGCAACAACGCCAATTTGATAGACGATGACAAGTAGCTATCAAAACAACTAAATTTCTCTAAAGATTTTGCAGTATAGAGCTCAACTTAGGTTGATTCAAAGAGACACATATTCAGTTAAATTCAATTTTAGGTTCTTTAATAATGCGAGTAAATTTTAGAAGTTTGAAAACTGCAAATTTATTAAATTAAATTACAAACAAATTAAAATTGAGTAAAAACTAATTAATAAATATCAATCCACATAATATCAAATGCGTGTAACTTTGATTATTACAGTATCTAAAGATTTTAATTCGAGTTTGAATGATTACCCAATTCAACTATTAATTCAATCGAATAATCTAATTGAACTAGATCACGGATTAACTCAAATTATCATTTAACTTAACCTGAATTAATTATCAAATTAAAATATCAATCAAATTCTAATTTGAATTCTAACCACAGAAAAGTTAATCACAATTGTAATATATAAATCTGATATTAGAGAAAAGAGAACAAACTCAGAGCAATTTGGCTCAGAACTCAAATCAGATTTATAGCGTTTGGATTCTGCGAATTGAATGACAGGTTTTGCCTTCTATCAAAGAACTTAACCCACGCGAGAATGAGAAGAGAACAAGAAACTTTGAGTGAAAGTAAAACCAAGGATTTTTATTTAGGTCAAATCTCAAAAACTCAAAGTGTCTAATTCAACCTCTCTAATTTAGAACCTTATTAGTTTATTTATAGGTTCTGATTAGGGTAAATTAAGTGACTAAAATTTGGGCCTCAATAATATCTAAAAACTCAAATACAATTATTAAATAATAATAGTCTAATGCAATTCCATAACAATATTCAGTAAATTTGCCTCAACTTGATAATATTATAAAAAATAAAAACAAATCCAAATATAATGATCCATATATGCATTCTGAAGCCCTTGATCTGTAGAATCCAATGCAATTAGAATAAGCCAAAAACGATATCTGTAGAAAATGTTATGGCCAAAAGAGTAATCAGATGTCAGAATAATTGAAAATATAAAATTAAAACATTTATTTGTAATAAGCCCAATTTATTCAAATAACTAGAAAATGATAAAAATTCTAAAAATAAAACATATGAAAACTGTTTATAAATTAGAATAAAACTATAAATGTAAACCTAAAATATGTTACATCAAGGCTATACAAGAGGTCCATCGTGATGAGAAATTATTGTCCATTATTTATGCCTTTCAGAAAGGTCAAGAAACTAAACCCGAGTTTATATATAAGCAGGGGACTTTGTTCTATGATGGAAGGTTAGTGTTATAAGCAATTTCTGCTTATATTCCTAAGATGCTAAAAGAATTCCATGAAACTCCTCAGGGAAGACATTTGGGGGGTATTATTAGACATATAAGAGGCTGGCAGCCAAGTTGTTTTGGTTCATAATGAAAAGAATTGTTCAATAATTTGTTATGGGATGTGATGTTGCCAACGACAAAAATATCTTGCTGCAGCTCCTGGAGGTTTGCTTTAGCTGTTAAATATTTCAATACAAATATGGGAGGAGATATCATGAATTTCATCATGGATCTACCTAAGTCTAAAGGATATGAGGCTATCTTAGTAGTGGTGGATAGGTTGTCCAAATACATCCATTTTATACCCTTAAAACATCCATATTCTACAAGGGTGTTGGCCAAAATTCTTACATGTGAAGTGGTCTATTTGCATGGTGTCTCAACCTCTATACTCAATGATCGGGATCCTATTTTTGTGATTACTTTCTGGAACGAATTGTTTAAGTTGCAAAGGACTCATCTTAAGATGAGTGTAACATATCACCCACAAACTGAAGGCAGTCAGTTTGGAGACATTTTTGAGGTGCTTCATAGCTGACTAGCTAAAGCTGTGGGCACAATGGCTATCTTGGGCTGAATATTGGTATAATACCAATTTTTATGCATCTATAGGTACCACTCATTTTGAGGTGGTTTATGGAAGAAAACCTTTGTTGTTAACAATATTTCTGCTTGGGGAAGTGCAAGTGGAAGCTATTCGCAGAGAGCTGTTCAAAAGAGATGAAGCACTCAAACAATTGAAATACCAATTACAAAGAGCTCAAGCTCGCATGAATGATCAAGTAGATCATAAAAGGAAGGATAGGCAGTTTGACGTAAGAGAATGGGTCTTCCTAAAATTGAGGCCTAATGGGCAATTGACTTTGGGAGCTAGGATTCATCCTAAATTAGCTCCTCATTATTATGGTCCCTTCAAGGTGTTGGCAATAGTAGGAGCTGTAGCATACAAACTACAGTTACCTGTGTCAGCAAGAATACATCATGTTTTTCATGTCTCACTCCTTAAAAAAGTTGTACGTAATAACAATGTTGAGGAGACACTTCCATTGGATCTGGCTACAAATTCTAAAATTCTTGTTAAGCTTAAGATAGTGCTTGCTAAACGTGTTATCAAAAAACATGGAGCAAGTGTCAGTCAAGTACTAATACCATAGAAAAGACAAGGTATGGAAGAGGCAATTTGAAACATCAAAAATCAATTTTCCCACTTGAGACTTGAGGATAAGTCTCATTTGTAAGAAAGGAGCATTGATAGGAGTGGAAATGTGGGCTTAAACTATGAGGAAAGGCCCAAGGTATAGAAAGTGTATGTAAGGAGAAACTGGGGTAAGGACAAAGAAGATGAGGTGACAAGAATTGTAACAAAATTGCCAAACAATGAGGAACGGAGATTTGGTATATAAGAATGAGTAGGAGAGAGAGAGAGGTAGCTAATTTTTTACAAGAAAGTTTTGTTTTAGGTAGAGGGCAGTAGCTTCTCTAAAGGAGTTGTACTCTATGGTAGTGGAATTGTATTTCCTTCTGTAACACCCCTAATTTTGTAATATTAATTATTGTTATTTATATAAATCTAAATCCATATATATATATATATATATGTGTGTGTGTGTGTGTGTGTGTGTGTATACAAGTGTAAATGAATGTTATGAATTTACCTTGGATGCGTAATGATGGTGTTTTATGTGTATGTATATACGTGTATGCATGACTGGATAGGGCTGAAATAGGCTAAGTGCTTAAGTGCAGGGCGTGATACTAGACTGTTCTCGTTGCAGCGAGAGGACTCTCGCTGTAGCGATAACGCCCTAGGAGAAAGGACTGAAACTGTCACCTTCTCATTATAGCGAGAGATGTCTCACTGTAGCGAGAAAGCGACAGTTTAGAGTGCATTTCTGGATGCAGTCTCGCTGTAGTGAGATTCTGTAGAAACCAGAGTTCAGTTTTCTCTGGTTTTTTCGTTGTAGTGAGAAGGCATATCGCTGTAGCGAGAGTGTCGCGGCCAAAAAAGGATTTAAAGTGGGTTAGGGTTCGGGGAGAGTTATTTCTCCTTCTCCCTTAGAAATTCCTTTGATCCTCTCGTTCCCAAAGTCCTATTCCATCGATTAATTGCCTCCAAAGCCGTTTGGGAGCTTGATTGAAGGTTGAATCCATGTGGGGAACGCTTAGAGGTAGGTTTTAATGGTTAGGGTTTCAACTTTTCATCCCTTTTCTCTGTTTTCGTGGTTCCCTTACGTTCTCATGGAGTTTCTCCATGTGTTTATGACGAAATTTGTAAGAGGAAACACTTCTTGGTGGATTTAGCGCGTGAGACGTCAATCCAAGGTAAGGGGGGACTCTATCCTACTCTTTTGTGCAATGAACATTATGTGTGTTGAACCGAACTTGATGGATGTGGATTGTATGTAAATGTTGCATGATAGATGAATATTGGCTATGTGTCGTGTAATGTGAAATGAATGTGGGCCTAGTGTAGTGTATTTGAGTGTTATGTGGGCTGTGTGCCGTGTGTAAGCATGACTATTGCATGCGTGAATGAAATATGTGTAAATGGGCGTGTTAGCGCCGTTGTAATGTGCTGTGAATGGTTCAGCAATACACTGGAAATGTGGGAGATGAGGATGGTAGAAATACCATGGGGAAGAGGGAGTACTGGTGACACCGACTGCCGAACGGGTGCACCACGGGCCACACACTCTCTTCCTGATTAGACCTTTGACTACTATCTTTGCTGAACGACCCGTGACTTCCCACGTGGTATCCGTGAGGCGGGGGTAACCGGCGACTATTAATGGTGTAAATCTGTGATCACAATGCTATAGTGAGCGTGACTGTTGTGTGTATGCTTGAGTTTGTGTATTGTGCTTGTGGGTGTGATAATGCTGCTTGTACTTACATCTGTATAAATGTATTAGAAATGAGTTAAATGTGAGACTCTATGCTTGATTGTGGTTTGGTAGTATAATGTACTCACCCTTACATTCATTTTTTAGGTAATCAAGACGATCAACACCGGACTCAGTGAAGAGGTGGATGGAACTGTTATAAGACTTAGGATATTATTTTGGAAAACTGTTGTATTTGAACAAGTCCTGTAGCAACTGTTTGATATAATTTGTAATCCCTTTTTCTATTTGAAATGGTTGATGAAACTTGAATTAAAAATAAAAATTTTATTATTTCAAAAATTTGTGAAATTTAAACTGAAATTTAAGATGTTACACCTTCTGTATTGTTTTCTTTCACATCAAATAATATAATCATTCTCAGATCCCATTAGTCAATTTTGTAGTTTATTTTATGGTTTCTAACAAAGTATATGGTGTTCTTTCTTAGGGTTCTTTCTTAGAGATGGTCAATAGGTAACCTAGACCATTATTTTCACAGGGAATGTACAATACATGATAGCTAAAATTGACAAATTGACAACCCTTATTTTGCTCCCCTAGTGGTGGCATATAGACTCAAGGTTGGATTTCATTCCCTTTAAATTTTGTTGTACATTATTTAGGTATCAATTTAAATTTACTAGGCAGCAATGGATACAATGACAATAAAAATGAGTAGTGAATTCTCATTAACAATGCATATAATTTGAAATAGGTATATAATTTGTAATAAGTTTGTTAACACGAATTTTTTTATAAATTTCACCTTCTTCATTTTTTGTTTTGTTGCAATTATAACCGTAGGACCTATGAAAAGTTTTAATATATATGTATTATATCTAGTTTTAAACAATGTAAAACATTTGAAGGGATGTAATATAACATAGTTTGTCCTGTACTCACTAGGATTTAACTTAGAGTTAGTATGGAATGAGATTATTTATAGATGATGTCTCATCCATAATCATCATTACCTCTCCACCAGTTTTCTACTTCACCTTCCAACATATAGATAAAGAAAGTAACTTTGTGTATTTGTGCAATTCATTATATTAAAGATCTTCTCTATCTTTTAGAGTCTCAATTCTTCTCTCTCTAAATCATAACCTCCCTTAAAAATAGGTCGACTATTGCGTTGGAACTTTGGCAACATATTGAGTTCATTCCTAACTTTTCCTATCCCCATTTCTTCCACTAATTGGACAATGGTATTTACCATATTTTGGAGCAATGTGAGTTGCATTACCATTACTTGATCTTTCGATCATAATTTCCTGTTATAGTTAATGACAATATCAAGGTGACCAGGCTCAATATCATAACGAGTTAGCAAAAAAGCTATAATAAGTCCACCAATGACAATACTTATTAGTCCTTTTCTGCTTCCTAAATTACTACTTTCACAACCTAAAATTGATTTAACATTCAGATAAAACATCTCGTACCACTTTACGTTCTATTGCCCAAATTTTAATATATCAATGTCACTATTATTTATGATAAGCTTGAGGAAATTTTTTTACTTATCTTATTGTAAGAAAAATAATATTTTAAATTATGAGTTCTTAAAATTAGAAAACCAAAATATATTTTAGCATTTTCCCCCCCTAAAACAAGCATGAAATTTTATTTTAAGGTCACCTGTTTAAATGTTATTCATGGAATTTTGCATTAATTTTTTTGTAAAACGGGTTCCATTATTTAGCTCGGTACCGATTCAACTCAATTAAGGTTGGTTCATACTCGATTTTCCAATCAATTTGATCAAACCGAGCCAAGTTTTTAGAATTATGCTACTTTCTTAGAAATCAACAACACTCACAATTTTTAAAAACATCACTGCTTGTTATCTAGTGTAAAATTATATTTCATACTTATTTGATGTGGTTTTTCAAGGATAGAGGGTTCGACAACAGTGGCATACAACAAATTTGTTGGCTGGAAAGACCAAGTTTAGGTGGGACAGGGGAAACGGATTTGGAATGAGAATAGATAAGTACATTTTGAGTGATTCACGACTGGAGCTGATTGTGGTGGTTCATGATGTTTGCGGAGTAGGGAACATCGCCGATGGGAATGAAGTCCTGGGAATACAAAAGCAATAAAATGGTATTTTATTACAAACTCTACGACCCCTACAATTAAATTCCTTTTCTTTAAGTTAACGGAATGAAATTTTTTTCACTTGGCAATGAAAATATATAATTTAAATTAATTAATTTATCCATGCATTTCAATCGTATTCATCAATTTATAATTAATTTGATCAAAATAAATTATACTTAACTTTAAATCAATAGGCAGCTCAAGGTTTACAACTAATATAACATCTTTGTCTCATCTTGCTGCAGCCAAGGGGCTTGTCTCTTATTCACGATAACAAAGACTTGACATGAAATGCTAGCAAATGTATGAAGCACCTAATACTAATTAATCCATCCCAGCAAGGAAGAAATTATATTCACTCTGCCGCAAGCATGTAAAAACTTCGATAATGAATGGATCACAGTATGCAAAATTTGCAATTATCATATGAGATATGATTAGAACTAAGATCCCCCAAGTATAAAGAATTAAGTGAACTCTGGTCACGATATATTTATTGCCCAGAATTCCTTACGCAGCCTTCGCTCCTGTCTTATGATCATAATATTCTACAAGTGCAGCTCCGGCTAATGCTCCCAGTGTAAGAGCCTGTGCATGCAACCTGAAATAATAATAGAAAAATTATACTCTGCATTAAATTGTAGAATAACAATGGGAAGAGAAGTTTTAAACCCATATCATGTAGAACTATCACAGTTCAGTTATTCATATATATATATATATATGGACATGCAGGCAATTGTTTCCTACTTGCAATACGTACGAAGATCAACTTATATCCTTTAGGGATTTGACGATGGTATCATCTTTTCCTGTCCCTCTAATTGATTTTTTTTTTTTTGTACTGGATTGTTTGTCATGATTTGATTCTAGAGACAAGGAATGAGAGAAGGAAAGCAGACAACAAACAGGATTACATCCCAGAGACAGTGGAGTAATAGCAAATTGAAAAGCTCATCTCCATAGAAAAAGAAACAGAAACTAAAACCCATAAAAAAAGTAATCACCAAAAACTACAGCGTTTGTTTTGAGACAATTAAAACGCCAATGTATCAATATCCTAAACACCAGAGAATCATTGATTTATCCCATTGCCATCTGAGGAATAGAAATATAAGGGCTTGGATTTCGATTCGCCTGGCTGATTGTTATCATTAACATTAACTTCATAGGATCAGTGAAACTGGCATCATACCACAACAAAAAATAAGGGAAATGGCAGACATAAAGCAAATTTTTCAAGAAACGGCAACAGCAACTGTGAATAAAACAGGGAAACAAAATAGTACTAGTTCTGAAGCTAAATTTAATCACAGATGATAAGGAAAGAGTACAAGTTGATTCAAGATATAATTCCAAGACTAAATTTGGATAGATGGAAAGGGATGAATGAGGGGAATGGAATGATCCTGTGATTCATCCACAAAAAAAGTACAGTAAGATGGATTGCATTAAAAAGGAATCTACTTGTATGCATGACAAACCCAGAAAATTATATTTAATCAGAAAAGTATTTTAAAAGATCAGAAATTGTGACTAACCTTGCGTGAATGATCTTAACACTGGTTTTCATGTTAGGTCGAGACCAATTGTACGCAATTGAACCCGTAATACCGCTAAGCCACAGACACCCTAATCCCATATATCCATAGCAAAAACCACAAAATCGAAAACAGATATAAATTAGACATCTTTGAAAAAAAAAAAAAAAGAACAAAATGAAACACCCATCACCGTAAACGAAGAAAAGCAAAGAGCTTCAAACGAATCTAACGAAATAAACAAGGGTATTGAGAGATTTACCAACAGTACGAAGCTTGTGCTCGACGACCCATTTTCTTATAGATTCCAATTGGATCTTAGCATCGGCCATTGTATCGTGAGAGAGAGAGGAGTTGAAGGGAAGCGAAGTTTGAGAAGGAAAAGTAACGAAAGGAATAAAACGGTACACGCTGACAGGCTCAAGGTTTGGCCTTGAATATGGTATCGGAATATAAAAGAAAGCGAAGAAGAAGAAGCAAATAAGAATTCGCAATTGTAAACCCTTGGCTGCGAGGTGGAAGGTTGAAACAAGGTATAGCGTGTTGAATTTGCTGACGCACGGGATCACAGTTTTTATAAGAGAGACTTTTTATTAGCCCACTGTATTCACCAAACCAGGTCTCTTCTGGTTCGACCAACTCAATTACCAAATAGGCAAAAAAACATTTAAATTTGTATTTTGTGTATAAATTTGTAAATATGAATAATTTCAAATAATTTTATTTTGCATGCTGTTATGATTTAAGTGATAGATTAACAAACTTTTGAGTTTTTAATCATGTTTTTTACGCTATTAAAAAAATTCAAATAAGTCATTGCATTTAAATTAAAATGTGTACTTTTAAACACGTGGACATAAGTTATATTAATTGTTATTAACGTTCAAAACAAATCATTGAAATATATTAAAATATTTCATTTCTAATCATCATTTTCATTTCAACCGTACAAGTATATATATATATATATATTCAATTAGTTCTCTTGTAATTATAAATTTATACGATTAAATGGGTGACGTATGGAATAGCCATACAAAATAACTCAGTAACAATGAAATTCCACCACCAGAGTTTAAACTATTCATTTTTTTTCAAAAAGTTTTATAAGCATGATAATAAAACCTTTAAATTATATCGACTTGTTTAAAAAAAAAGTACAAAAAATATAAATCAGTTAAATCAATCCTATTAAAAGTAATTATACTAATCTTAAAATCAAAAGGAAATAAAATGGTGCATTTTTTATAATTGTAAAATTAGTCCTACTATTATAATTTAATTATGCAATAGTCTGCATTTTTAATTTGAACAACAGTTTACATTTAAAAAGTAACTAATACATTTAAATAACCACCTAATTAAGTACATGGTTTAAGGTTTATGATTTAAATATATCAGAATAATATTTAAAGGATATAAATATTTGTGTTGAAAAATTACTTGATCTGCTAAAATCAAGATATCACAAGTTGAAAAGTAAATTATTATTATTTTTTTTAAAGCATCTAAAGCTGAAGTTCTGAAAACGCGTGGACGGCTTAGATTTGATGGTTATTGTGGGGCGTGCACGTGTCACCACAAAAGTTATGCACTTTCGTGTGCTCTTATTCTCCCTCAGCTCAAGACCGAAGATTCTCAACTTCCATTCGTTTCTCTCATCATCTTCTCATCTCAGGTATCACTTTTCTCTCACGATTCTCAATTTTTTGTTGTTGCAAGATTTTTCAGTCGCTTGTTTGATTCTTCCTCTGATTTTTCGCTCGCTCTTATACTTCCTTATAGAAATTTAGGGTTTGGCTCTTCTATTGCCGTTTTTTTTTTCATTTATTCTTCTCGAAACTTATACGACCATGGATCGATAAGTGATTATGTAACAGGGAAAGTGGTAGAATTCATAGGGACTTATATGACTCCGAGAGTTTTTTGGTGCAATTAATCACGAAGATAACAGTGAAAGAAGCTAACTGAGTATATATTGAGAGAGAGAGGTTACTGAGTATATATATATTTTTTATTGGCGACGATTGTTTTCTGCTCTGTTCTGTTTCATTAAACTGCCGAACAAAACAGAAAGTTCTAAACGGAAATATAATCTTGATGGCTGAATATGATATATTTCCTATAACCGATAAGTTGTTTCATTTCCCTGTTCGAGACAGCTCAGGCATGTGTTTGTGTGTATTATATTATTCGATTGTTTTAGTGATTTTACTAAGCATGGATTTGTTAAATTATGAATTCTTTGGTTATGTTTTAGCTGACTTAATTAAGTTGTTTACATATTGCAAATGGGAAAATTGATAACTGTGTAATTTAAACAATTCTTTAGGGGGAAAAATGAGTGGCCGTTCAAGTCGCACAATTTATGTTGGAAATCTTCCTGGCGATATTCGCTTGAGAGAAGTAGAGGATCTTTTCTACAAGGTACTTATATTTAATTCTTTAGATTAGATGCACAGCTAATATAAACTTTATGTTACCATCACGTTTATTTTTTTATTAGCAGTAGATGGACATGTGATGGTTTGTTTAGCAACATAATTATGGTAGCAGAAGGCAGTACAAAAATCAATATTTTTATCTATCAATTATCTGCACTATTTTCTCCATTCATTTATTTTCTTGGTAATGCCCATACCCACAAGATTCCTTATGAAATCTAGTTGTAGATGAAGAGTTCACAAATTGTTCTCTTCCCTGTCTAATTGCAGTATGGTCCTATTGTTGACATTGATTTGAAGATCCCCCCAAGACCACCAGGTTATGCTTTTGTTGAGGTATGTCTATACTTCATTTGTAAGGAAGTGAACTATTTATCTCATATTTTTTTTATCCCTTCTTCTGCTTATGCATATTGAATATTATATTACAGTATGAGGATGCTCGTGATGCTGAAGATGCAATTCACTATCGAGATGGTTACAATTTCGACGGTTTTCGGTTACGAGTTCGTATATTTTCCTTTCATTCCCTTGTATATTATTTGTCTCTATGCTATGTAGTGTTCCAATGAACTTCTTCTCATAATTTGTTGCTGTAGGTTGAACTTGCTCATGGTGGGCGGGGATATTCATCATCAGTAGACCGTTACAGTAGTTATAGTGGTAGCAGTGGTAGCCGTGGAGTTTCCAGGCGTTCAGACTATCGTGGTATGCATAATTTTCTAATTTATGTTTTCTTTTCTTTAGCTTGGTATCTTTGTACAATAGTTTATTGCTGTTTCTTTTTGTTTTACTTTGTATTTCCAACTGAAAAGAGAATGTTTTTAGTTGACCCTATTTTATTCTGTTTGCAGTTCTGGTCACTGGATTACCTCCTTCTGCTTCATGGCAAGACCTGAAAGTATGGCTTGACTCGTACTTTTTCCATGCAGTAGATTAATGACATTTTATGTTTTGAAATTGAAAGTCAATAAACATTATTTGCTGATTCTGAGATTTAAATGATTAGGATCACATGCGTAAAGCTGGTGATGTGTGTTTTTCACAAGTCTTTCGAGAGCGTGGTGGTAAGTGGTTTATGATCTAATTTGGTATGAGTTTAATTTGATCACGAAGTGGTTAATGCTGAGAGGTGCTTAAGAACATAGGCCTCTTGCACCCTTGCCCCAGTCCTTTGATTATAGGTGATTGAGAGTAACATTGCATGCAGAATGGGGAAAGTGTTTTCTTTCTTTATGCATTGACTTCGGGGTAAATATTTAAAAAAACAACTATCGATTTAGACAATGCACATGTTTGGTTCAATACAGAAATGGTTTTCATCTGAAAGTTTTCTATGCCGCATTTTAATGACAAGCTTGTATGAACGCACAATAAGCTAATCCAAACATGTACTAAAATGTTTATTTTGGTTAGTTATAAATTATCTTATCTGGTAATTTCAAATGATTATATTGATGTAAATGCATGACTTATTTTGGGAACAAAAAGTCTAGTAAACGATGACAATTGTCTTTTTGTTGCAGCTTCCTATAATTGCTAGTGTTCATAGGCTTTTTTATATGTTAAATTTTTTATAACATGGTTCTAATCCTTGTTATAATTTGTATGTAGGCATGACTGGGATAGTGGATTATACCAATTATGATGATATGAAATATGCTGTAAGTGTTCTAAACCTATATAAATCCAATAGTTATCAGATTCTGGGTTTTACTTGCCTGGTCATCTTGAGCTGGATTTCTTATGACTGGCATCTTTTTAACTACTACATTTGTTCTGCTTCAATAACTTTGTTCTGTCCTACAGATCAAGAAACTTGATGACTCAGAGTTCCGAAATGCCTTTTCTCGGGCATACATACGGGTGGGTGGATATTATATTCAGTTACATTGTGCTTTCTATATATGTAATTTTTCATTGACCTGTATCTCTGGTCCAGGTGAGGGAATATGATCGCGGTTATTCTAGAAGTCCCAGTCGTGATTCAAGGAGGAGCTATTCTAGAAGTCCCAGCCAGAGTCCATATTTGTCACGAAGTAGAAGCCGCAGCCGTAGTTACAGCTATAGTGACAGGAGCAGAAGGTTCACTTTGGTTGCCTTGATGAACAGTGATTTAGCATGTGTTTTTGGAGCTTTGATGAATTAACTAAGCTCTAATTTTTGCAGTTTGTCTCCAAAAGCAAAGCGTTATCAGCGTTCAATATCTCCTTCAAGGTTAGTGTCTACCAAGTCTGATATAGATGTAATTTTATGCTTTGTGATGTGAAATTTTAGGTTTTTTTCCTTTTTATGCTTCTACATGATATGTATGTTAGAATTTGGGTAACCTTATTAGGGAACAAATGTCAGTTCGTTAATGTAACTAAGGGGTTTCTCTTGGAGTGTATGTGCTAATGGTTTTCCAGACAGATAATATCATGTGTTATAGAACATGACATCATATTTTACATCTATGGTGGATCAAAATTAAATGCTTGATAATTTTGCTTAAAATTGTGTTAATGAGTATCACTCCGTTAATGTGACTAGGGATTTCTCTTGGAATGTGTCAAACAGTTTTCCAACTAGGTAGTATCACATGTCATTAAAATGTAGAACTTGACAACATACATCTATGGTGGATCAAAACTAAATGCTTGATAATTTTGGATAAAATTCTTTGCTATGTGACTTTTTGTCTCTTGTCTGACATTGTGTTCAACTTGACAATGATTCCGATGAGACATTCAAATAATTAGAGAGGGGGGAGACTGCTTGCACACTCTGGTTGTCCTGCACCAACAGGAACAAGACAATTTGTTCTGGTGAATTCTGTGATGTTTATTACTACTTTTCACTCAATCTTTATGCTTTTTTTGTCTATTTAAGTTTTGGTTGAGAAAGGAGAGCTTGGTTTTGTTGTTTACGATTCTATTATTAGTATTGTTTATTCATGGTTGATTACATCATTTCTCTCGTAAACAAATCAACTTTTGTCAACCTTTATCCAAGCCATGACTTTTTATTTGTTTTGGTTTTCATGTATCTGCCTGGCAGTATTCAAGCCACGCTCTATCTTTTAGCTTATTTTTAAATTACGTTGGACAGGCCAAACGTCATTTTAGCTTTTGATATTGAGTATTCCTTCTCCCAGTTCTCAAAAAAGGAGAGATGGACACTTAGTTTGTTAATTATACATGCAAAAATAGTTTATTTCTTATGGTCTTCAATTTCTGGCTTGGGTCATTGTGTTTTGAGTAGCAGAGGGTCACTGAGGTATAACTATTGGGTAATTATTTTACACTATAATAGCATGTGTGGTGATTTTGTACCCACACCTTAGGGGCTCATATGACTGGGAAGATGCTGAGATGAGCCAGGAACTATGATAACAGTTAAGATTATTCATATTTAGTTACTGTACCTTTGTTCTCCGAGCTTCAACTATGTCTCTACATTTTTTGAAGTTTCTCTTTGCTATCCACATCCGTACATAGGTGTAGAGGATTTCTATGGAAGTGCTCTTTTCCTTCCATATTTCTCTTGATTCAGTAGGATCTCTGCTTGTTGCATTTATGAGCTTGTTATTTCTTGATTGAAATGAAATTCATTGGAACATTTTATAAAGATATAATGGCATCCCTTTGTTCCAATTTTAATTTCTCATCACTTATGGGATTGTTTGGATCCACGTCCTATTGTAGCATTCAGTTTCTTTTGTGGATGGCTTGGATTTTTTTATGTTTTGCTTTTCTAGAATATTCTGATATTCCTAGTTGTGTCACAAGTTTATGAACTTCTCTTTTTCCTTTTTGTGCTAGTTGGAGGGGACATTTTGTTTCCTTACATTTCCCAATTAATTGTCTGAAAGTAAAATTTTTATTAAATGCCTTCCACTTTGTTCTTCTCATAAAACCTAATGCTGTACCATAGACTTGTCAGCATAATTCACCATATGTGGAAAGGTGGAGGGGGCATTGGTAGAGTGGATCGTCAGCTTGGCCACTAATTATGCAATGATCATTAGGGTTGACTCTTGGTTTTTAGATGTGGCCTTTTGCGGCGACCTGGGAACTGCATGTTAGGATCTTGATGGCATGTGGTGCTCAAATGCCTGCAACTTTGCGGTTTGAGGTAATACTGTTTTGTTGATGAGCACCTGTGGAAAACCTTAATGTTGTGACTAATGATGACGGTAATAATATATTGATTAAAGGCATGGTCTGCGATTGTTGTAGACTGGATGACAGTAGATGGATGAGTTGCAATCTAAAAGCTGGATCACCAAGAACTAAATGCTATTGGTACCAACCATTGCAAATCAGCAGTGTTACATTCAAAAAACTACAACATAACCTGTGCTCTGAGTTCTGGGTTGATCTTATCCTTCTCGTTAGGATTTCTCTTATTATCCTATATTGGATTGGCTATATCTTCCCTGTAATTGGTTCAAGATATCATGTACTGCTGACAGTAGAATTTTTAACACTTATTGAGACTAGACGTATGATACTGGGTTCAATTGCTTTTCCACTTGGATGCTGCTGAAGATTTGTGGTGGATTTATTTCTTCGTTTTGGTTATGGTAACTTTAATGTGGAATATTGGGCTCGTGGATCATTGTGGATATTGAATTGTTTTGTTCATTAAAAAATTTTGCAGATCCTATTCAAGATCCAGATCTCCATATTCATCCGTAAGTATTATCTAACTAGCATTGCTTAAGATTATTTACAAACAGGAGGAGTGGAGCACAGTTGTACAAAGTTTTTCTTGACATTTGCATGATCTTGTCCTTTGACATGATTTGTGAACTGCAGCCTCCACCTCACCAGAGTCGCAGTTCTAGCTAAAGTCCAACGAGCCCATCATAATCTCGTTTGGCCTGAGTAAGTTAATTGTCATTAAACTGCTAACCTTTCATGTAGTAGATTAGAAATTTCCAATTTTTATTTTTTAAAATGTTCTTTGATCTTGATGACAGGTGAGATCTGAATGCAGCCAAATTGTTGACTCTAGAGATCGCTACTGGGCATGCATTTTATGTGCTGGATTTTAATTTAAGTTGAACATTAGCCCATTTAAGGTCCAATTTAGCTATGCTGCTACCTATAGTGGATTTTAAATTGATAGATGAAGCCGTGAATCAAACCTGTTGTGCATTTAAAATTTTATGTGGATATTGGGAACCAGAATTGAAATGTATCTGTGTGGATATTGGGAACCAGAACTGAAATGTATCTGTATCATCAACTCTGGCTGGGCTACATTCCAACTTAGTCAGAGCGTTTAGTTGTCTAACCCTATGATATTGGATTGCTTAATTATCGCATTCTCGTGGGATTTAATGCTCATTTTTACCTAAGATTTTGTTGTGGGTAGCCGGTGGAATTCTTAGGATTCTATTTAATCCGGGAGTGCTCTATACACTTAACCAGTGAAATAGACAAAAAAACTCCTTTCCATAATTAGTAGGTTTACAAATTATAGATTAATGGGAGAAAGAATTTGTGTATGCTCATCTGTTTTCTGTTAACCAGACAAACTCTGTTTTGAATGCTGATACGGTCAAAATTGAGCAAAAGAAAACGTGAAGTAAAATTATTGATGCATAATACTGTACTCATTATTAATTGGATCTGAATCCTTTCTAGTTTACATTGAAACACAACCGTTCAGGTTAAACAATTTGAAATTAGTTTAAGCTTCTGCAAAAGTGATTTAGAAGGTGGGGAATTTTGCTAAATTTGTATTCGCATAAACGAATCTGTTCGAGATTTGCTGAAATGCTCGCTCCTGTTGTACATTGCAATCGGGAAGCCAAGAGTGCTAGAGACCTGGTGAAACTTCTGGAGCCCGACTTTACTGCCACAGAGAATGCAATGAACCCGTTCACAATTTTATAAATTATTGGGATCATTGGTTGGCAGATATGTAATTGAAATGATATTTACATGCTTGTGGGTTTTGAACCACTTATGTCACTGTTGAACAAAGACAACGACGAATTATACTGACTACTGTCCAAAGCCAAGCAGTACGATTACATTTCTGTCATTGGTTTAGGAAATGTGTTTTCCTTGGAATTTTTGTTACAGCAAAGAGTAAGATCTAAATCAGCAAGATCACATTAATCAACTTCATCTATAACCTCATCTTTGAGTTGTTTTTCCAACCCGCACCCTTATTATCATATCAGTAGCAGAGTTTCCAACTCTATGTCAGGTGGCTCAATTTAAGTTTACGTTGCCGGAGTCATTTTCCCAGCTAGGAATGCTTGGCAAATGTGATGTCAATTCCTCAATGGAAAAATGTCTACAACGTTCCCCATCCTCAAAACTCCCTCTCTCAGTCCTTCCAAAGAAAACTAAATGTAATTCAAAGAACCTGCAGAAAAGTCAAAGTGAGAGCAACCAGCAACTCACTCCCCTATGCACTCTTTCAAAAAACGAAAATGAAATTGGAAGGACAGGATTTGCAATTTGCTTAAGCGAAGGAAACAGACTATCCACTATTTCACTCAAATGAAAATGAAACCAAAGGATCTTATTCCTATGTACACGGAGAGGAATTGGATCCTGATTAATTTTGGTACCATGGAGAGTAACCAGAAAATTTCTGTAATCATTTTTCTTTCAGTAAAAGGTTTTCTCATTAAATAAATGCTGCAATTGTCTTGTTCGGTGGTGGGGGGAAATGATTGTAAATATCTTTAATGGCGATACAGAGCCTACTTGTATGATGATGGATATATCATATGAAATTTCCTAAATTGTGAACAATTCAGTCGTGGTGTATTTGGTATGTTGGAGCAGTATAGTCCAACATTGTATTTGTCGCTGTAGTTTATCAGAAGAGTAAAGAAAGGATCATATGCCGTGTTTAGATATTGACATATTTGAATTAGTTTATACAATTAATTTTGTTTCTTCTAGTCTCGAGTTCAAGAGGTATCTACCATAGTTTGTGTCTATCGATGAATCCACCTTAACTTAAAGGCTTAAAGCTAAGCTTTTTGTGCATAAAAATTAGTTTTATATTTGCTTTATATCAAAAATTAGTTTTAGTTTTTCAAAAAAAAAAAAAAAAGATTGTTGGTTTTGGTCCTTTTAAATTCTAAAAAAATTAAAAATGGTTCTTATCGTCATATCACATGATATGTATTTAGATATGACACCAGCAAACATTATGGGATAACATATCAAATGTAGATTTAAATGCATAGCACATCATTAATGTACAGTGGTAAGAGCCATTTTTTAAAAATACAATTTGTAGGGAATAAAACAAATATTTTTACACAAACCAAATTTTAACATGTTTATAGACGTTAAACATATTTTACTCATAATTAATCGATTGTTTCACAGTCACCTTTAATGTTTTTCAATTAAAATCAGAGTTTTATATAGATAACATGTGACGAGACTTAAATGTGACCTTTTAACAAGGTGAAATTCTAATTTTAATTGAAATACAAATGGCATTCTTTTATGGAAGCTCCCTTCTTTATTTTATGATGTTTGGTCTCACCAAGTTGGGGTCATTTCTGTCTCGTCAAAACATTTTTCTGACCCCTCAGCCTTGTGGATGAAAACAGCTTGACTCCAACAAGGTAAAAATCGTAGAAAATGAACCATGTCCAAGGAAGGAGAAGAATCTGGAAAAAAAAGAGAGTAAAAAATAGCAAAGCTATGGCAGAGATGATTATGTAAGTTTAAACAACGAAGAAATTGGAGGCTATGTTTATAAAAGCACAAGCACATGGGGAAGGTGCTTGCAGAGGAGAAGCAAAAATGTAACCCATGGCTGAAGACTACAACTATGTGAAAGAGGCAAAAGCTTTCGTGGAGATTGAATTGATGGAGGTAGTGTCACCTGTAACCCTGCCAGAGATGGAGCAAAGAGTTTTGCGAAGGAAGAAGTAACAAAGACATCTCTAAGCATTACTGTAACGAGAAAGATGCTTGATATCTAAGGAGGTCGTCGGGTCTTTTGACTACAATGCTGTCTGCTAGCAGCGCAGAAAACTTGGGTTATTAATATTTTTAACGAGCTCGACATGTAATTGTAAATATACCAAAGAGTAAATCTTAACTAGCTTCATTTGAATAACTTTACATTTATCAACTTTTGTTAAGCTAACTATAGTTAACAAAATTTTAATAAATATATTAAGTCTACAAATTTTATAAAATTTAAAATTAATTAACACTTCATCAAATAATTTTATTTTAACATTTAAGATATTTGTTAAAAAATAAATGAAAAAACTTTCTGTAAGATTATATACTCATAAATATTTAAATTAACTTAGTTAAGTATTTAATCCATATAAAAACTATACAATTCAAACTTATTCTTGTATAGTTCATATTTTTTTTTTCAAAAGTTATTATTTAGTCCTAAAGAAATATTATCAAGCATCAACTTTTGATTAGATCACGTTCATTAAAAGGCTAAAAACAATCATTTGTGAAAAAAAAAATAGCAACTATACCTCAAAAAATATTTTATAACTAAATCCAAATTAAATAACTTTTTCAAAGACGAATAACTTAATTAAGCCTATTAATTTATCTAAAAATTAACATATATAATTGTAAAATTACGACTTAACAATTTGATTGATAAAATTCAAGTTCATAAAATATTGTTAAGTAAACATTAAATACATACTCAAGAACTTTTTAAGAATCCAAGATCTTTTTAAGGAAAATAGAACTAGGCCACATAGGTTCAAGAGATTTTGTGGCACGCGCCACCTAACGTCACAGCATGAACAGAAATAATAAGAAAGCAAAACAAAATAAAAGACTTGCATGTTAACCGCTTGTAGTTATTTGTTATGTAATAGTATTTTATAAGATAATAACCAACGATTATTTTTTAGAAACCAGCCCTGAACTTAAAATTCTGAGGTATGGTAGTTCTCATTCATGCGAGTCCGTCATACCTTGGCTCAATTCTTGCACAATAGTTTACAAATCACTCGCGCCACGGGGTAGATGTAAAATTACTCGTATTCTCAATACAAACATTTGCATGAGCGTCATCAAATATAAATAGTTGTTGACCCACTACATATCCAACCACACCTGCTTTCATCCACCTGATTTATCACATGAAATGACAACGCCCTAGTAATTCTTCCAAAAACCTGATTTCCCCAACTAGACATACCATCTTATTTTATGCCCACCGAGGCAAATAAACTAGAGGAAGCAAATGTCCATCACACTGCCACGTGGCTGCCAGAAAAATCAATTCCAAGACCAGCCAGAGTATATACTGTCATAACATGACAGACCCAAAGGCCAAAGCAATATGTAACATTTCTCAAAGCATACATAAGTTCTGATTTTCCATAGTAATGGTAGTTTGCTTCACAGTGAACAGGATAAAAGTGTATTACCGATTTTGTGAAGGCAACCTATCTGATCCATGCCTTAACCGAAAGCTGCTGGACCTACCTGGGTCTGACCTACCGGTGGCTTGGTGGTATGCTCTCCAACCTGAATCTCTATCAACATGGCTCAAAGAAAACGAAGGCATGTGGTCTCTTTCCCAAGCATGGAAGTGACTTGGTAGATGGTTTTCTTCTTGAAAATTGCGTCCTGACAAACTTGGTGGGATAAGAAAGAAGCCACCACTTTGGTCGGGTGATGTGGCCATCGGTGCTAACTGAGCTGATCCGCTATGACTGCTCGGTCTTCGAGTTCCAGAAGCAATAGGTGTCCGCATTGTGGTTGAGTTAGGAGGTTGCTGTGGTTGATAGTATGCCTGAAGAGCCTGGACTCTATCACGTGCCCGAGCATTGCTACCAGGATAAGGAGGGATCATTGAGGAAGCAACTGAGCTCCCCGCTCTGGCAGCAGAACTGCAGAAAATAATGCATTGAATGTTGTAGCTCAAATAAAAATGCATTGAATATCAATTACATGACCTATGCAAATTTTCACTAGCTAGTGAAGATTCTGAGATCTATCCTTTTTTATCTATTTAGTCTATATAACCAAAATTCATTTTGTATTTAATAGAATGAGCAAAATAAATATTACGGCTTAGCTTGCATCAAATATTCAAATTACATTTGAGCATGTAATACACTCATGCAAACAAATGTCTTTTACTGAGGCACATTGACTCTAAAGAGGTACCTGTGACCAACAACGAAGGGATGCACAAAAGATCCTGATCTTGGTACATCCGAACCACCCCTGGCTGGCCTTTGAGTACCAGGTGATACTGATGGCTGATCACCAGTAACTAGACGACTACTTGCTGTAGAGAAGGGAGGGGAATGGTGTTCCCAACTGTGATAATGAAGATCCACAGCAGGAAATGTGTAGGAGGTTGGCATGTCACTAGGCACAGATGAGCCATTCCAATGGTTGAAGTTTGAAGCTTCTGATACAGCTCCACCCGAATTGGAAGAGGATGGATGTATTGGTCCAAAGTATGCAATATATGGACAAGGATGACTAGCAGATGATACTGCTGTATGTTCCGCAAATATGGCATGTTGTCCCAATATATCATGATCTGCATCTCGTCATTCCATTAAATTAATAGATTCAGTACAGTGCAAGCATCAAAATAAAAAATGGGGACACTGATTAGCAAGAAAAGTGATCTTACATGCATTTGATGAGAACTCCCCTTCCCTGGGAAAAAATCAGGAACATAAATATGAGTTGAATAAACATCCAAGAAGAGGAAAGGGGGGTGGGTGGTTTTCGCAACGGGGGGAGAGGGTTCTTCAAAGTTTGTTATTCCTAGAGATTATGGGGATTGAACTAGACCAGAAAATAAGGTATAAGCATAACCATAATCCTTATTACTAAAGAACCAATCTCTGCCCCAGCATGAAAGTGATACAGAACTGATATGTTGTTGTATGGAGAATCTCACCCTTACCCAGTTAGCTGAGAGATCTGGAGTTGCCCACTCAACTTCCTTTTCACAACAACCAACTGACTAGCTAACTCCCCCTCTCCCCTTTTATCACTACTTCTATTCTTCCTAATCCCCTATTAACAGAAATGAATTCTAATCCCCAACCATAGTTATCAATAGCGGCCGCTATCACGGCATAACAGTGCAATTCCGCTATGGCAACCCTGTAGCATTGCGGTTCAGTGTCGCGGCTGTCACGCGGCGAATAGCGGTCAGAAATCGCGGCCGCTATTATGTTCTGTTTAAAAATTCTGAATATGCCCTTTGTTTTTTTAACATTTGGGGCTTTTAGGGAGGGAGGGGGGGAATATTGGGATTTCAGCCCCCTTTATTTTTTGAATCTTGTCCCTCCCTCTCACAGACCCTAACCCCTCAACTCTCCTGTCAGCTCTTCTCTCATTTCTCCTTTCATTTCTTCTCTTTTCTCTTTGTTTTTTCTATTTCTTTCTCTGTTTTGATTCCCCAACTTTGTTCTATTTCAAATTTCAAAGCTTCAAGTAGAAGCAATGGCTGCTCCTCGTGCACCTTTTGCTTTTTGTTATTTATTTCCTTCTCTAATTTGGGTTTTCCTTTTTTGTTTTGTTCCAAATTTGTATATTAATTTTATATTTTTCAGCATGTATGTGTGTGCATTAAAACTTCAGAATAGCGGTCATCCTGCTACCGCTATCCCCGCTATAGCGTTTTTGAGGTTAGCCGCTCCGCACTGCTATCCGAGATTGACTACTATGTCTCCAATTAACCCTATCATTCGTCCTAACCTAGTTCCTAACACAAGGGTCATCTACAGCATGCAATTATCCATACTAGATTTTAAAATCCAAGGGTGGATATACACCTTTACTTGCTCGCTTTATAGACAATGTCACCTTAGAAAAGCCGTTTGCCAAAGCACACTCAATAAGCCTCCTCTTTATTGGGGGGCAAAGTGCAATAAGCACAGATGACAGCCTCCATTTTAGTTGGATCCACTGGTAGCAATAGTTAAAACTAAAGTTGCTTCACTAAAAATTTGACTGCTGCTACCTAAACTGTGCAGGTCCATTATGTATATGAAGATTCCCAAGCCTGGTATGGCTACCTCATCAAAAGTCAAATTAAGGATTTAACAATTGGAGATGAAGGAATTCTATTGAAACAAACACTTAATGAAGAAACTAATAAGCTAACTTCTAAACTTATACTGACGCTACTGCCTTCAAGATGCGATACTCTAGATTTCTGCAAGTTTTTCTAACATTTTTCTCTTACATACCAAAATGGTGGTTCTAAAATATAACCAGGACTTCAGAGTTCAGATTTATTAATAACAGCAGTCACTTGAACCACATTCAACTTCAATAAACCTACTTAGGTACCCAAATTAAAATAAAACACATAAAGTTTCAGCTTAACACTTCTCATTGCACCATTTATAATATGTCATTAATGTGGAAACAGATATAATATATACAGTAAATCCCACCAAGTATCTTCAAACCAGCCTTCCCAAAAATCCCTATACAAGTTTTCTCATAATGCATAAAAATGCAGTTTCAACACTAGAAAGAAAAGAATATGGCAAATGAAAAGTCCAAATCAGTGAATTTAAATAGATATTAGTTTGTATGCATTCGGCTTACTCGAAGGATGATGGAAGTCGTGTCAAGTTGCCAAAAGGGCACCAGTGAACTCCAAAGGACTGCAGAAACCATGCAGTCAAAATAGTAAGCAATATATTATCTATTTACATAATGAAAACGGAACATGAAATAATTTCAATTGTAATAAGAAATGACAACCTTGAAAGTCCAACTATTACATAGAAAAATGAATTTCATCTATAAATGACAATGGAGAGAAACAAAGCCCCAGCATATTCACGGTACACTTAGTACAGGATGCTAAAATGTACAGGAGTGATTTGAGTACCTAAATGTATGCAGCTTCCCCATTATCTTAAATTTAGCCCATAACTTTACTTTTTTCTGCTTGTATATAATTTCATAGTTCATACAATTTTAAATAGTAATGCTAATGGAGAAAGGCACATAGCTAACTGCCTTCCCAAAGAAGCATTCAGGGAAAAACCTTTTTGATAAAGACAAGCAGACAAGAAACTTGCAATTTCTCACTCTCCCTCACATGAATATGAATACCTAATCATTAGAAATATTTATGCAAGGCTGTGTTCAGCTGAAAGCATAAAATAGAATACAAACAAATCGTAATATGTCAGGACTATTACCATTTCAGAGTAGCTAAGATCATAAAGGTCCTCATCATGTGTCCACTCATCCATGCTAAATTCTGGATATGACCGACAACCATTTGCATAAAGCCATTGACCTTTCTCAATCTTCCGACAATTAGGGCATTGCATTGCTCCTTTTATGTTGAATGCCGAACCAATGCAATCTAAATAATATAAAGAAAGTAATAATAGGAATAAGAATAAGATGCCATGTGGATGGAGCTAGATGAATCTATCAGCTTGTTAAAAATTAATTCAAGTAAAAACTTGAAAGCTAGCAGATTAGCAATTAAACAAGTATGACAATAGGTGGCAAACATTCAAAAAACTCAAACGTAGGCCCTCTAAATTTTCCGCTTTCCCAATCTGCATGTCCCCAACTGAACAGCTTATGCAGTTGGGGTGCATGGAGATTTGGGTATGGGTATAAAAGCTCAAATTTTAATGAAGACCCCACAATGTACCAAATGTAATTTCCAAGTTCATCTTCTTTTATCACTGGTTGAGAACTATCAACGTTTTCTAAGCTTGCTATCAGTACGTAGTACTAATAAAATAGAAGAAATATATAGTTGATATTTATTATTTAATTAAGCCTATGACAAGTCTGTGACCATATTTTGAGTGCCAAATTATGGTCTTTCAAAGGAGTTAGCTTTTGCAACTTTGATGAGATTCATGGGATACAAGGGACTATTATATGCAGTCTGCATAAACCAAACATAAGAAATCCCTCGCATGCACACATTCATGACATTGCTATTGCTTCTATATTCGAACGACTTGAATATTACTGAACTGCATAAGAAAAACAAGAGAAAAGATACATGTGAGTGTTCACTTTGCCTCCCAAAAATGATAAAAAAGGGGGGGAAGGGACTCAAAGGACTATCCATCCTTTTAAAAAAGAAGCCTTCACTGATAAGGTAATCTCAGAAAGTTGCTGTTTAAAATACAATGGTTTTTGAAATGAGATTTTTCATGTTTCCGGGTTGATCTAACATTCCAAACTGGGATGTGATATCCCACCACATTGAATTCAATACCACATACATATTGACCCAATTTTCCATAAAAAATTCTTTACTTACTTTAAGAAAACAACAATCTTCAACAGGGCCCTAGAATGACCACCTTGTTATCTTGTCATATTCACATAAACGTATGCAAATAGCATTCACTTGTACACATTTATAAACAGTCAGTATTGCACATATAGCAACAAAAGCACTTACTACAGCAAATAGCGCACATATAGAGACAGAAGCTTTTAATATTACAGTGAATAATGCATAATGCAGCACATGCTATTTCGCAGATAAATCCCATTCATGTTATATTGAACATGTTTAATATATTTAAATATAAATTCAACATAACAACAGCATATACAAATAAAACTACTAATTGTACGTGAAAAACTACAGTCACAATCACAATATAAGTAATTAACTACATCAACTCCATAATTATCCAAAATTTAACCGAAAGTAACCATAAAAGTATAACCAACAACATCAAACACTTAAACCATATGCCAACGATGAATTATTTTAGAGATACAACTCATTTTCCATTTTATCTAACATAACAAGTTATAAAAATACTTTTAAAGTGTCAGGATTGGATTTGTTCACCCATAGAACCATCACATAGAGCCTTTTAGTTTTCTATTAATACTTGAATTTTAGTTTTAATATGCATGAAATAATTTAAGTGGTAAGCATCTTCATCAGTCCAGATGTGTACCAACTACAATAACAAAAGTGATTCTATTATTTTTAATAAATCTTTTGTAATCAAATGACGATCTTGATGCATTAAATTCATAAAACAAAACTACCAACAAAAGAACCTGTGAAAATTGAAATTACCACTGCTAATTCAATTAAAACCATAAGCATCTATAGAAGACCAATTGAAGTTATTCCTCTGGCAAAGAGAACTATATTTTTAGAGCTAATATGAAGGGGTAATTCATTATTATTGTTTACTTAGCGGTCGGTATCCAATATTATTTGAACATTATCATAGAAAAGCTCGCTTCATATATGCATATGGAGACTATTCCTCCAAGTGCCCTATTAAATTAAACAGATACAGAACTTGATTTTAAGTGTAATTGTCAAAATCATAGCTATCAATCTCGGACTGCGGCGCATAGCGGCCAACACCAAAAATGCTATAGTGGGATAGCACACACCAGGATGACTGTTATTTAGAAACTTTATATATAAATTAAATAATTTATACTATATATAAAAGTGCTAAAAGATTTATAAGAAACTCAAAATCAATGACATATTCATAATTAAAAATAAGAAGTCATAGTTCTGAGGCAAAACATACAAGTAAATAACAATAAACACATGGTAGTCAAAATCAAAATTCTATGTAGGATCCAGGGAAGGTGTCAAAGATCGTAACTCGTAAAGATCGTAACACAGATCGTAAGACCCTACAAAATTGTATATATGCATATAAAATAATATAAATATGAAGATGAGAGAAGCTAAACAAAGACATAAAGGAAGGGAGCTACCCTCAACTCAAAACAGAGAAAGGGACACACCCACTAAAAACAGAGACAGAGATGGAGATCAGAGACAGGGAGAAGGAAAAGATGGATTAGGTGATTTATTCTAATGAAAAGACTATGTTACCCTTAAAAAAACTTAAAACAAGGTCATTTTAAGGGCAAGAAGGGAAAGTCAGTTTATATTTAGAAGATAAAAAAAGTCTTTTTCACCCTTAAAAGCCCTAAAAACTGCTTTGTTCTGGGTATAGAGAGGGAAAGTCGACATTTTTACTCTAGTGGCACTGTTGCACCGCAAATTAAGCTACGATGGCTGCAAATACAGCTGCGAAGACCACCACAGCAAAACGCTCCGCTATGGCAGGTCTGTGGCAGCCAAAGGTTGCTCTGCCAGGCACCGCCATGCTATTGACAACTATAAAGCAATTGGATCAATAAACATGTCAGCAGTCAAAAAGCCAAAACAAGATAAAACAGACATGGCAGAATCACGCGAGCCTACCTATTTTATGATCTTGCACAGCGATTTCATGCGATCTTTCAAATCTCCAATCTTGCTTGCAAGCCAACACGGCATGGTGGTTTAGGATCGTAAAATCGCATGATTCTACAAGTTAGCCCGCGATTTTCTTTTTAAGTTTCACTCTAGTGCCACTGTAGCTGTGCTACAGCGGCTATTCAAATCCGCTCCGCTATTCTAATTTGTGGATTCTATATTTGCAAAACAGAATCATGTCATGATCCTTAGTTTTGGAGGGGGAAAGTTCATACAATTGACAACATCTATCAGCTAATCAACTCAAAAACATGGAAACCTTCGAGTAATTAAACAAAAACATACAGAAAGTTAGTCAAAATGTCACAATTTGGGTTTTTGAGCAATTAAACAAGACCAAGACAGTGCCAAATTTCCGCACACATATAGATGATTTCCTACCCACTGCAAATCTTGGAAACTGATCTACATTTCCACAAGTCCGTCATAAAAGCTAACTTCACCATAACAAAACATGGAAGCCCAATCATCTTCATCGCCAAACGACAACCGTGACGAATCCAAATTGCAAAATTTGTTTAAATCTGATAGTTTCCAAAAAAAATACATATACCCAATCATCCATATTCTGTCGTCACGACAGGACTCTCACAAAGCTGCCCTTTTGGCCATAATCAGTAAATGCACCCAATTTTCCTTTTAAACAAATCAACACAACAACAAACAGGATCCCATAACCTAAAAAATTTCTCTTGGTTTCCTAACCCCAACGCCAATGAACACATCATCGAGAGTAAGAGTCAAGCATAGTTGATAAAAACATTAATTATAAAATAAAAACAGAAATCCAGATCTCAATTGTCGTAGTTAAAATCGATTGAGGCATCGGTGTTTGAACACACAAGATGTATAACATCGTTCAAATTCCTTGATTATTATTCATTCCATCGCATTCTCGGGCAGTGAGAGAGAGAAATTATAGTTACCGAGATGGAATTGATGACCGCATTGAAGCTTAGCCCAGGATCTCTCCCCATTATCGGCAACAATCTCGAGGCAAATGGAACAAGACACTGAACCAAAAGACTTTCCTCCTCCATCATCTCCGTCATCCACCACGTTATTATTGCTATTGTTATTATCCTCTTCCTCCTCGGTACCAAGACCCATTACAAAAACCCTAAAATCGGAAAAGAGAGAGAAACGACGACGTTTAATTGAATTGGCGTTGTCTATGTGTATGAGTTAAGACAGGGATGAGAAAGGTACGGAAAGGAAAAGATGTAATCTGAGATCTGAAGTCTTCGGTTTGGGAGGAAGAAGAATGGTTTTGAGTTTGCGATTTTTGATTTCTGTTTGATACGTTGCGGATCGTTGGATTCTTCCTCTGACTCCTGATAACTCTTATCCAATCAACCTCACCGACGGTCACGATTCATTGGCGGTGTCTTTACCTTCCTTTTGACCTCCTATACTATACATTACGTTTTTTCTTTTTTCACTTTTCTTAATTAACTCTAATTACTCGTTTAATTAAGAATAAATATCAAGTATAATTTTTTAAGTATTTTTAATATTAATTAAAATTTTATTTTAATAAAAATAAATATTTAATATCATTATAAATTATAAAGATAAAATATTATTTTTAAATAAAAATAGTTTTAAAAATATAAAAAATCAGAAATTTTGTTAGATTTTAATTATATTTTTTTTATAAAAATAATGGTTATAAATATGATTTTAATAATTTTTTTTGTCAAATTTTAATTATATCATTTATTGATATGAATAATTTAAGATTTTCTTCTGGCATTATTTTACGTTAGTAGAAAGTAAATACTTAAATTAACTCTTTAATATTTTTTTTCTTTATATTTTTCATTAAAAACTACAAAAATTTCATATGTTTTATTTTTTTATTCTTAAATTAATATTTATATATTATATTTATTTAATTTTTAATTAATTATTTAAAATGTGTTAAAAAGTTATGTTATTACTATTTTCAAAATTTTATAATTTCAGTCTATTTTTTTAAAAAAAAATTATAATCACTCAAATAAAATTAATTTTCAATTTTCTTAAAACATTTTGTTGATATCCAACTCATAGCAATCGTGTAATTTAAATATTGATATAAGAATTTCTTATAGTAAATTTTAGTTACGAAGGTTAATGACCTAAATTTTTTTAAATTTTTTTATAAAAATAATAAATTTTTGTGTTTTTTTATAGCAACAAATTTTATTTTCTCATGCCCTTCCTCTACATTGGTTGTATCTGTTATGCATAATTTCTGCAAATTTCGCTTAAGCCATGTTTTCCTTACTTAAGTGAAGGTTACAAGGGAAAAAAATGGCTCACTGAATGAATGTCGCTTAAGCAATCATTATTTCGCTTAAGCCACACAAAGTATTCTAATATTCACTTAAACGAATAAAATCTAGCTTAAGTGAAATTGAGTATCATACTTTTGCTTACGTTAAATTATTATAGCTTAAGTAAAATTGACTTGACTTAAGCTAAAAATAATGTTTTAAGCGAATTTGGCCAAATTTGTATATTCATTATTGTATAAAATTAGCTTAAACAAATATTATATAACTTAAGTGAAAATTACAGAAAATTATTGTCCTGCATTTTTTAGCATTCAACCACATCTCTTTAATTATTGTCTCTATTCTAATTTAGTCAATTTGTTTTTTCTAAGAGAATTGGGATGAGTATATGATATTTACAAATTTAATTGGTTCCATTTACAAATATCACAATTCAAAGTATGACAATGCAAAGAAAGTATGATTATTTAAGTTGTTAAATTTGGAAAATATGTTTGCATATTATTTGGGATGGAAAATAAAGAAAAATTAAACAAAGCTTCTACAATACTATTACAAACGGGGAATACTTGATTCAATTTCATCTTTTGTCTTAGATATCCTTTTTAATTTTTTTTTGTTTAAATTTTAACTACAACTACTGAATCTATCAAACTATTCGAAGAAAAGAGATGGATCATGTAATATCCTTATTTTTGTATTAATTAAAATTACATTATATGATAAACATGCATGTAAGGGTATGTTGAGAGAGTTTTGAAGTGTTGAACTGTAAGGCTGTCATCGTAGCGAGATAATTCCCGCTGTAGTGAAAAGTATAGAAGAAAGAGTGCAATTTTATCTGATATTTTTGCTGCTGCGAGAAAGTGTCTCGCTGTAGCGAGAAAGTACCTCGCTGTAGCGAAAATATCGCAATTTTAAGGGTATTTAAGGATTTTTTTTGCATGAAAAATCATATTTTTCTACCATTTTCACGTTCTCTCTAATTCCTCTCAACTTTCACCCCTCTTTTTTAGATAAAACTCCTTAAAACCTTGATTGTTCTTCGAATTTAAGAACGTAGAATCGTCCTACACGATTCTAAGTAAGTTTCTCTGAGTTTAATTGTATTTTTACTGTTCATTTTCTTTGAATTTTGTTCTTAAGAGATAAATTCGTGTTACCTAGGTAAAAGTGTTATTTTAGGATATTCTTCATCATCAACCTTCATTTAGATCTTCATTTTAAGGTAAGAGGGGCTCTATTTTATCATTATGTATTATAAGTCATATGTTAAGCCTAGGAGAGTATGTTTACATAGCATTTTTATGACATATGTATGAATAATAGGTAATAATGCAGAAAGATTTCTATATGAATATGTTTGATGTTTTGGTTTACTAATTTTACTATGTAAATATGAAATGTATGATGAGAAAGCATATTATTATCGTTGAACAAGTTTAATGAATGTACTGGATGTAATATAACCTTATTATTGAGATATGTCTGAAAATGATGAATGTGTCATCGATGATTTATTGAATGATTTGATTATTGAGATCATGAGTAAGTGATAAGCGATATGGAAATAGTCTGGAAGTGCTAATAAGCACGATTTTATGAGTGGATGATGGAATGAATATAAGAGCTAAATGGATTGGTGTAAATAGTTACAGAGATTCACTACGAGTATAGAGTCTGGAGACAATAAGAAAATCTCAAGAAAATGTAAGGTGATGAGCGACATTTGCGATTGTGCACATATTATTGTTGAGTGCAAATGCGCCACAAGGTCTCACATTCGTTTCCTGACTACACTCATGACTATGCCTTACTAAGGGGCTCGTAATTGCATACGTTGTATCTTTATTGCATGAGCTAACCGACAACTATTTACATGATTGAGTAAGATCTCGAGAACTGCTAGAGGTATCGAATGACTGTGATCACAGTACACTGAAAGTGCATATTTGGAAATAGAATGATAAAAATATAATGAAATTGTGTGAATTTGTATGTTGGGAAGAAAATAATTAATATATGATATGAAATGATGATTATTGAATATTTATAATTATTGTGATAAGTGATATGGTGAAATTGTGTTATGTTTGAAAGGTAGAATAATTGTTCATCTTTACACCACTCTGCAGGTAGCAAAGATGATAACCCATCCTGTGCAGATTGATATAGTGGATATCTGTGCTAGTAGTAGGTTAAACTATATTTTTAGCAAATATAGACGTGTAGTACAATTGTATTTTAGATAACATTTTGAGAAGAATCAAGAGTACACATTAGAAGTAGTCTATAATTATAAATTATTCATAATTTGTTAGGAAGACCTAATAGTTATACATTTGAAAGATTCCCTAGTATAGAAATGATGGCGGATTCTGGTGACGAATATCTTGGAGAGGATGATGAATTAACTGCTGAAGACTTGGCAAAAATTGAGAGCTGACATGATATATATGATTAGTTTCAGGTCTTCAATATGTGGGAGGGAATATGAACTGTTGTAAACTTTGATATATTTTGGATAATGATATGTAAATATTACTCTGTGATATACATTATGTAGTTTATTTTCCTAAATTTTTCATAGATACAAATTAACTGTGATGAAAAGTTTTTATCTCTAGAAATTTTGATTAACTATTATAAGAAAATATTTGATTATTCTTTCTAAAATTTATAAACTTAATATATTTAAGATGGAGAAATGTAGGGTGTTACATATCACCCTTACTTTCTCATCTCAAGGTGAACCTTCTTGTACCATAGCATTTAAGATGCTTTCTTGTTTTGTTTCAAGGGTAGCACATAAAGTGTACTGACAAGGAGTCAATCTCTTGTAAGTTGAGTGAGTGCTTCATAGGTGTTAGAAACACAAAGGAAATGCTTGAACTAGCTTCAAAAACAAAAATGAAAGGGAGTGATTTTAAGATAATAGGGTTGAGTTTTATGTAAATAAAAAAGGAAACTTAATTTCATAACAGTTACAATTATGTTTTTAAAAGATATTTACTTTTTAAAGAAAATCACTTTTAAAAGACATTTTAAATATATAATACTTAAAAATTCTCACCCTGCGAAATTTATTAAAGATATAATTGTAAATATTATAATTTTTAAAACTTGTTACAACATTTCATCTTACTAACTCATTTATGAATCATATAATATACTCATTCATTTAGCCATCACCCTTCAATTTTTTATGGATTGTCGCCTTTTTATAATATTCAACTTGTGATTAGGAATGGAAATAGGTTAGGCTACGCTAGACTTTGCATAAATAGGCAACCTGACCTATTACTTGTTATAGGCTTTTTATCAAGTCTAGCCTGACCTTTTTTAAAAGCCTGATTTGATCTATTAGCTTGTTTAATGGCCTACTTCGTATCGAGATATTAAATAAGTTATTAAATTTCCTTATAAATACACTATTAAACTATCTAAATAAGTATGTCTTTTAAAAGCATAAGACTTATATCTAAATACTATTTTATTTTAAATTACTATCGACAATGAATTTTTTAAGATTCTATTCGCTCAAAATTTAAGTAAAATGTGAAATGCACTGTTTTACTTATATATTATTGATGGGGTGAAGTCATAGCTAACCTACATAAATCTTGTTCTCTTGCACTTCTTCTTATTTCTCTCTTTACTCTTTCACTTTTCTTCCTCTGTTATTACTACTTATTTGCCATTGTTGGAGTTGGATCCAGATCCTCTCTCGCTGTGACAAGAATTGGATATCTAATTTAATTTTTGCTTAAGCACAAATAAAGAAAACAACAATTTTTTTTTAAAGTTAGTTAGCTTAAATGAATTTTGTATATTTCTCATGAGATGGAGAGTGAGTGTAGGGGGAAGAAGGGGTTGAGGATGGGAGAGTAGGCGGTATAGAAGTGAGGTTGAGAGAGAGAAAGGTGAAGGAATTTGGTATAGGGAGAAGATGAAGAGGTGGGTATTAGGGTGAGGATAAGTGTGGGAAAAGGAAGAAAGGAAAGGAAGAGGGAGTTGAGGGAGGAAGAGAAGAGTTAAATTTTGCAAAAATGGGAATAATAAAATTTTCTTTTAAGCATAAATTCCCATCACATAATTTCATCAAATATTGCAAAATAATAAGGGATTACAAGTTTATATCAATGACTGCTACAAGACTAATTCGATTACATCATAATTTCAAAATAAAATCTAAGTCTTATAGCAGTTCATTTATCCCTTCACTAAGCCCGGTGCTGATCATCTTTGGTCACCTAAAAAATAAATATAAAGGTGAGTACTCTACACTACCCAATCACACAATCAAACATAGAGTCTCACCATGCACACACTTCACTTCATTTATATACATTTTACACAAGTATAATCACAAGTAACATTGTCAAGCAACTCATTTCATTTCACAATCAGTGCGCTCATTGCACTAAGAATAATATTTCACACACAAGTGCGCTCACTGTACTTTGCCACGCTCACTGTGGCACTGTGATCACATATTCACATCATGGATGGTCGTCGGTTACCCCTGCATCATGGATACCACATGGGCGGTCACGAGTCGCTCGGCAAAGGTGTTGGTCAGAGGTTTAGTCAGGAGGAAAGTATGTGGCCTGTAGTGCACTCACGCTCACTGTTGGTGTCACCACCACTCTCTCTTCCCCAAGGTATTCCTATTGTCCCCATCTTTCACACCCTGAGTGTATCACTGAACCATTCATAGCATATTTACAACCGCATTTAACATGCCTCATTCACACACATTTTCATTGCACACAATACTCATAGTTGCATATGGCACTCAGGCCCACATTCATTCACGTTATACTCAACACACAAAAATTCTATACACATATCATTTCAACATACATAACGTTTAACATGCTATGTCCAGCATGAGTAATTCATCGAAACACACATATCCCCACTTTCAATTTCAGCCACATTACAACAAATAGCAAATAAATAAATTTCTAAACAAAATAAGATAGGATAGAGTCCCCCTTACCCTGAATTGGAGACCCAACACAATCTAATGGTGGAAAATGTTTCCCACATGAATTTCGTCCATAAAACACATGAAAAACCCTTTGAGAACTCAAAGAGAACCCAGAAAACAGAGAAACGGGATGAAAATAGAAACCCTAACCATTAAAACTCACCTCCAAGTGTTCTCAACTCGAATCTAACCTTTGATCTAGCTCACGAACAGCTTTGGAGGCAATTTAATAGGTGAAATAAGATTTTGGGTCAAGGGAATCGAAGAGATTTTGAAGAGAGGAATGGAAAATGAGTTTTCCCAACCCTAATCCCTTCAAATATCCCTTTGGTCGCGACACTCTTGCTGCAGTGACGCCTCTTGTCATTACAGCAAAAATATCAGAGAAAATTACAGCAAGAGTACAACGAGACCTTCTTGATGTAGCGAGACTGCACCTAAAAATGCACCCTAAATTGTCGTTTTGTCGTTACAACGAGGGACATTTCACTATAGCGACAAGGCGACAGTTTCACGCCTTCCTCCCAGGATCCTCTTGCTACAGGGAGACATCTCTTGTTGTAGCGAGAACACCTTGCACCAGATATTTAGCCAAATTTTATCAACAAATCAGTCACAGTTTAGCATTCTCAGTACACACACACACACACACACATATATATATATATGTGTGTGTGTGTGTGTGTGTGTGTGTGTGTGTGTAAATGTGAATGGATGTTTGAAATGTGCACTTAAGTTCATGATGAAGCGTATGGATAAATATGCAATTATGAGAGTATATATATATATATATATATATATATATATATATATATATAAATTAATAATCAATATTACAAAATTTGGGGCGTTGCAATCTAAATTTTCTAATGCATACATTATTGCTAGTAACTTTTTTTATATTGTGGCATAGTTAACCTGTATGATATGGAAAACTTTAGCCTTTGTTTAAGCAATATGAAGGCATGCAAATAATCAACATTAAAATTAAAAGGAGTATCCTTATTGAGCAAGTTGCTGAGTGGTATTGTAATTTTGGAGAAATCCTTTATGAATTGCTTATAGAATCCAACATGTCTCAAGAAGCTTTTGATTCATTTGACATTGGTTGGTAGTGGTAGCTTTTCAATGATTTCTACTTTAGTTTTGTCCACCTCAATTCCTTTAGAAGAGATTTTGTGGCTCAACACCACACCTTCTGTCACCATAAAATGACACTTCTCCCAGTTCAGAACTAGATTGGTTTCCACACATCGCTTCAAAACGGTGTTTAGATTTTCTAAACACTTATCAAATGATGCTTCAAAGGCTGAAAAGTTATCCATAAAAACCTTAATGTAGTTTCCTAGCAAACCTAAGATCACAAGCATATAGCGTTGGAATTTGGCTAGTGTATTACACAATCCAAATGACATTTTTCTGTAAGAAAAAACATCAAAAGGACACGTGAAAGTTGTCTTCTCTTAGTCTTCTGAATCCACAGTGATATGATTATACCCTAAATATCCATCCAAAAAATAATAGAAAGTCTGTCTCACTAGTTTCTCCAACATCTGGTCCATGAAAAACAATGGAAAATGATGGACTAATACCCTTAAGATCGGATAAAGTCCAACCTATGACTCCTTTATTAACTTTTAAAACTAAAATAAACTTTTCTTCATCTTCCTATGATAAAGTATTACTAATCACTATTGATTTGTTTCCTCCATTTGCAAGGAGAACATATTTCAAATGTGAAGTTAACATTTTTAGCTCTAACTTTTGATCTTTAGTTTTCAACTCTTGTGGTAACTTCTCTATTAGTATTTCCTTTGGAGAAATTTTCTTGGAAGCATAAAAAATTTTCAAATACTCTTCAATTTGTTTCTCTTCTTCTTTATTTAGCTCTTTATAAACCTCCATTAAAGCTTTTTCTACTCGACTAGACTTATACAATTGCTTCCTTTCTGCTAGAAAAATTTCATCTATCACATCCATCTGAAAAACATTGTCATTTATCATTCAAAAATTGCATAGCCTCAAAGACATTGAAGTTCACCTCCTCATCTTGGCTTCTTATTTGCAGCTTCTCATCATTAACATCAATAATGACCTTAATAGTCTTTAGAAAGGTCTTCCAAGGATCAAAGAAACTTCTACATCTTATATATCCATCACTACAAAATATAACCAAAAAAAAACTTATCAATCTTCACTAAGACATCTTCAACTACACCATAAGGATGCTTCATAAATCTATCTGCTAATTGTAGCATCATCTTTATTGGTTTGATCTCTAAGTCTCGTATTCTTTTCAACATTGATAAGGGCATCAAATTAATACTAGCCCCTAAATCTAATAGAGCTTTTCCCACAAGTAATGCACCTATGGCCGGTCAGGAACCTTAGTCTTTTGAGGTAATGGCTTATGAATAATTTCATTGTAACTTGCCTCAAGTTTCATGATTTCTTCTATAGATCTTCTTTTCTTTATAAGGAGTTCCTTCATAAACTTAGCATAAGTTGACATTTGTTCCATAGCTTCCATGAAGGGAAGGTTGAGTTGCAACCTTTTGAATATGTCTATAAATTGGTTATATTGTCTCTTATTATTTTTCTTTGAAAGAGCATTAAGGATAAGGCAAATTTTTTAGCTATGGTACCTCACCCTTCTCCCTCTTCTTTTCACTTTTTTTTTTTCCAATTATCTACAACACCCTCTTTATTTACAACTCCTCCCTCATAATATTTTTCTCTCTTTTCTTTTCTACTTTTATTCTTCTCTAACATCTCTTCTTGAACAGCTAGGTGGTCTCCAATTCCTTTACCAATCTCTTTACCACTTTTTGAACTAATGGATTTGCAATGTTCTTTAGAATTAGTTTGAGTGTTGGCAGAAAAATATCCTGCATGTTGCTTTGAAAGCTGTTTAGCCAACTAGCCCACTTGTGTCTTTAGATTCCTTATTAAAGCCCTTGTGTTCTTTTGGTTCGCCAACGAAGATTGCATAAATTTCTCTAGAGTATCTTTCAACTTTGATTGTCTCTTATGAAGTGGGAGATAATCTTATTGTTGTTGGTATTAAGGTTGTCTATTTGATGGTCCTAGTTCAGTTGGAAAGATTGCATAAATAACCCTATGAAAAATTGTTAGCTTATAAATTATTAGAATTGGAAAGATTACCCTAGTTCAGTAGGTTGCTTATGTACTGCACCACCTCATCTTGGTTAGTTCCTGGGTAAAAATAATGACCATTTAAATGGTCACCTCCACAATCAAATCTAAGAGCTTGTTGCATAGGACTAGAATTCACAACATACAATTGTTGAGGAAGTTTGTCCATTTTCTTTGTAAATGCCTTAATTTGTTTTGTCAAAATTTTATTCTGTGCCAAAATAGTATTAGAAGTATTTAAATCAAGCACTCCTTTCTTCTAAATTATCTTCCTATTATACTGAGCTTACATATTGGTGGATGATAAGCCATTAATGATTCTTGTTGCTTGCTTTGTATCTACAGCCATCATTGTACCTCCTCTTACTGCATCTAGAATCATCTTTGTGTCAGACCTTAAACCATTGCAAAAGATATTCAATTGATCCACATCTTCAAACCTATGGTTAGGACATTTTCTTAGTAAAGATCAAAATCTCTCTCGAGCTTCATAAAATGCTTCATTTTGTCATTATTTGAATGTAGAAATATTAGACTTGACATTGACATATCTGGCTAGTGAAAAGAATCTAGTCATAAACTTGCTTTCTAAATCATTCCAACTAATTAAGCTTTGATTTGGTTGTGATTTTATCCATTTCTTAGCTTCATCAATTAAAGAGAATGGAAATAGTTTCATATCAGCAGCTTCTTCTTCACCTTCCTCAAACCCTATCATTGCACACAATTTATAAAAGGTATCCAAATAAACATAATAATCTTCACGGTCCTTCCAAAAAATAAGTGTGCAACAATCAAATTTAAGAATGCTGGTTTAATCTTCACTCTTCTAGCTACTGGTGGGATAACAAATCATGAGAAATATCTTGGCCCTTGATGAAATGCATAATCTCCTAGTGCTCTCCTTGGTGGATTAATGACTCTTCCTCCATTATGACCATTATTTCTAGCTTCTTTAGTCATCTCGTCAAACGTTTGAGTGGATTGAGATGGTTGAGATTGTGGTTGAGAAGGACTTCCACATGTCTTGATAAGTTTGTATTTTGACATGCTTTTACAACATATATATTTATGTGTGGTCATTAATTTATTAGGATTTTGCACTAATTACTATATTAATTATATAATTTAGCATAAGAAGACCAAAATTGGGTTTTGGGTGAATTTTAATCCCAAATTGGATGAAAAATAGGGTTTCGCCATAACTAGCATGCCCATAACCTAGCAGTCAACATGAGGGTGCTTCGAGTCATATAGCATGACTATGTTTACCTACGAGAAGTCCAATTATGGAGAAATATTAGGATTTTGAAACCCTGTTAAAGGAATCCTATGGGCAATGACTTAGGCATCTTTTCACATCTCTCACTTTTTCACATCTTAAATATTGGTGTTGGCTAGTTACAGATGACTATTGGAGGTTTGGAAGCACGTCTTGGGATCAAGAGTTCTCTTCATATCTTCTCTATTGAAAACTCTTCTAGTTTGCATTTACTTTTCGAATAATTATGGAGTGGTTTATTGTAATGTTGGTTTTCTATTTAGCTAAAATCATGGTTAAGGCTATGGTGAATCTTTTGCATTACTTTATGAGATCTTTATGATTAATAATAATTTCATATTTTCTTTTTTTATTAGTATTTACCTTATTACACTATATTTGTATGCTCGGAATTAACAACTCTTAGACATATCGTAATTAATTATATTGTAAGTGATTGTACCACTATAATTAATGGATCTATACGGTAAAATAAGACAAATAATTAATTGGACCAAGCTTAGTTTTTCTCTTTCAATTGTTATTAAATTAACAACTTATAGGCTCTTTATCTTTTCTCTTCTTTTTACCTTGCATGACCATAGGAGATAATAGCTTAGGAAAAAGAGTGTTAACATTACACAACCATTAGGTGTTAATGGATTTAGCATAAGTGATTGACAATCATAAAAAAATCAAAATTAGAATTAATCTAAAGAGAACATAACGAATTGTAAAGGTGAAACAATATGCTCTAGTTTTTTTTTATCAATTTATTGTTATAGGTTATGCTATTTTAACTATTTTATATTTTAATCCTTATTTTATTTTAAATTATGCATACTTTAAGTTTAAACAATTGAATTACAACGCTCTTAGTACTTGAAAACAATTTTTGAAGGACGATATTTTGGATACTTAATTTAAAACTTTTGATTACCTTTTGACGAGTATACTTATCTATGAACAGGTTTTTCTACTTGAATGGGTTTCTTCCTGTTTCTTTTTTTCTAACTTTTCAATTTCTTGTTCAAACAACAATTTATCTGCAGAAACCTTTTCACATAATAGCATAAGTCACAAGAAAACTAAAGCAAAAGTTAGTACACAGACAAAATCAAATAATAAAATTGCGTAAGAAAAGTTAATTACAGATTTAATGAACTAAACATTCCAGAAATTTAAGGAATAAAATTGTTCTCTAATAACGATGACAAAAACTTGTTGTATTTCTAGTATAAATATAAAAAATAACTCATAATATAATAGTGAGTTAAGTATCGTATCCATATGAAACAATTGTATTAAATTTTTTCAAGAATTTAGTTTTAAAGTGGTTCGCAATGAAGGTGATTTTGAAATGATTTTTTTTTTTTCAGAAATATTGCAAGTGAATAGAATGTAAATCAAGGTTCTTAAAATGTGATTGAAAATCAGATTAAATGAATTAAGATTGAACTTTATTAATCTCTCTTATGTATTTTACTGATTAACTAATGTATAGCAAATAAATTATAGATCTTGATGTTATATACAACTTTCACCTATATTGATTCTTCAAGTACAAGATTCTAAGACAAATTTATTATATATCGATTTTTCAAAAATGCAATAAACTATCCATCACTAAGATTTAGTGTTTAAAGCAATTGATGCATTAATATTTATTCCTAAACTACACATCAAGTAATCTCATTTAGATCTAAATCTAAGAGATACTTTCCAGTTATAACTCAGGATTTAACATCAAGAATATATTGATAAGATAGATTCAAGCATTAAGAACAAAATAAGAAAACCAAGATATGTAACATTGAAGAACAAATATATATATATATATATATAATATGAATCAATAACAATACATTAGAGTTTGGTGATTATATTTAATCCTATTAGAAAGATTAATTGCTCATGACAACTATTACATGTATTCAGCGAATGAATTGATAAATACTTGATAAATGAACAAGAATCTGAGTGTTCTCACTCTTTTCTTCTGAGTTCTCTCGTGTTTCTCTCTAGAAATTAGGAACAAAAATCTCCTAACTTTATGTGCAGATTGCCTTAAATATGCCTCACAGTAAGTGGAGTCTCGCTTGGGCACCATTTCTCGCTCAGGCGAGAAGAAAACTTCTTTCTAAAGAAAGCTTTCTTGCTCAAGCAAAAAAATTATAGCTCAAGTGAGAATGTGACAGTAGTGACCCTCTGTTCTGTTTGATTCTCATTTAAGCGAGAAGGATATAGCTACCAATCAACTTTAGAGTTTCTTCAATTTCTACTAATCTTGCCCCTTTCCTCTTCAATTTAATTCACCTACTGAATGAGAATTTAGGATTGAATTTCATTAAATTCATATTCAACTCTTAAAAACATACATATGGATGCCAATCTTAAAATTATGAGTTTGAGCTCAAATACATGCAATCAAGTGCAATAGGTACCTATATCCATGATATCTTTTTACTTAATATCAATACTTATCAATGCATAATTGTGTAGAACCTTCATGTCCTTTCCCATTGTTGTATTAACATTTTCTTAAGCCATTTCTTCCTTTTCCAATATGAATTATAAGAATCAATATGAAATATTCTTGGATTTTCATCTGCAACAATAAGATTCAATTACCATTCTTGTTGCACAACAAGACGAAACACCTTATCAATGGTGGAAAACATATCCATTAGCATGATTGGGGGCTAAACATGAGCATGTTGCTCATTCATCCATTTTAGAAAATTGAATCACATAGTCTTGATCTTTATGTATCTTGAATAATTAGATTGTATCACAAGTACAAGGATCTAGGCACTTATAATGTGGTGTTAGACTCGAAATTTTCCCATTTGTGTCATAAAGATTTAGGCATATGAAGTATTTTGAAATACTAAAAGTCCGCTACTGAAATTTATATATGTCTTCTAAACTATTGAAATTCTAACGAATTGATTGTAAGATGGTGTTTGAAATTGATTTATGAATACACGCTAATATCATATTCTTGCATCTTTCTCAAGTTGCATGTATGAGATCATTTATATTTGGAGGAATGGTGCTTCAATCTATAAGCTTCATGTTACTCTTTGATAAAAGAGTCAATCTCATGACTTTGGACCAAGAATTAAGAATTATAATTCTTGCCAACAAGTATAGAGTCCTAAGAGGTTGAGATGAATTTTTATTACCATGAAGATAAAGAAGATTAGATAGGTTGGTCCAAAAAATCTTGGTAAGAACTTTAATTTGTCATTCTTAATTATTAATCAATATTTACAAAAAATAAAACATAATTAGATTACTGCTCGAGAGCTAAGTAACTCTAATACTATCTTACAGGACATACTAAAAAATGCTTTAAATATTATTGAGTAAAAAAAGTTTTTAATACAACATAATTTAGGTACACTAATAGTATATATATGAAATGGAGCACATATGTACATTAAAGTTATAAGCTTAAAACTAACTTAAATGTCTCATGGTTGTTATTTATAGAAAGATAACATAATAGACCTATTTTATATAAACTTTTAGAAAAGTTTTTATAGAAGAAAATATTTTATGATTTTCTATTTTTTTTGAAAAGTTTTATTATTTAAATTTTTTAAAATTTAAAAAGATAATTTATTTTTGATTTATAGAAAAGTATTTATTTTTTATACTGATATTTTTTTATCATATAAATTTAATTAGAAGCTTGCTTAAATTTAGTCTATTTCTAAGATGTTATATGCAGGGTATCGTGATTTTTTGGTTTTATTTAACTGTGAGGATGTACCATCAAGGTTTTGAAAACACAAGCTTTTGACAACGGTAAAAATAATTAAGATCAAAATTATCATTATCTCAAAGTTCATTTTTTTCTCAAAACAATTTCATTTCAAAAAGAACAAAACAGCAGTAATGGGAAGATATTAAGATTTTATTATTTAAAAAATAGATGTATAAATACTCTTTTTCTCTTGTAGTAGTCTCTCTAATATGCTATTCGACAAAATTAAAGATGTTATTTTTTCTTCTTATTTTTTATGATAATTTCTTTTTGTAATTATTTATCAATAACAATCTCGATGTTATCATCTTTATGATAATTTCAATAAAAAAATGTAAATATCCAGAGTCCAGAGTTTGGAGATTTTTACAGTAAAATTATAAATAGAAAAAATACTCAAATAGACCCAGGTCTATTTAATTACCCAAATAGACTCAAATCATGTAGATGAAATTTAGCCACCCAGAATTTGGTTTCCAAAGAACCAAATTCTGAGTTGGCTTTTTTTTTTTTTTTAATTTTATTTTATGTTTTTATATAATAAAATAAATATTTATAATATGTTATTCTAATAAATATTTATAATATTTTATTCTAATAAATATTTATAAATATTTTGTTAGTTATATATAATAAAATAATTTTTATTATTTAAATTATATTTATATTTTTATATTATTTAAAAATGAATAAAAATAAAAATAATATTAATTTTAAATGTTTATTAAAATTTATTTGACATATTTAAGGTAATAAATAATATTTTTGTTTTTCTTATTATATTATTTAATATAATTTTAATTTTTAAAAAATGATATTAATATTATATTCTGAAATTATAGTTTTGGTTATTTAATATTATATTTTAAAAAAAATAAAAATTATAATAAAAATTTATTTAATTTTATATATTTATAAAATAAATAAAAGTATTAAATAATAACTAGTTTATTTATTTATTTTGAGATATTAATCTTTATTAAAATTTATACATAATTATTTATTTAAAAAATATGTTATTAATATTAATAAACATAATTAAATAATATTATGTAGATATTATATATAAAAGTTGCAATGACATTCATAAAATTATAGAGTTAATATAAATTACAAATACTAAATATTTAAAAGTTGCAATGACATTCATAAAATTAAAAATGACATTAAGAAAATTTTAAAATAATAATAACAACATAAATCAATGGCGGGAACTAAAAACTTGAGCGATGTTTGGACATGTCTTCCTTGTGTGATAATAAGAACAATTTTTTGTCTGACTTTGTTGTTCTCTAATGTCCATATCTGTTCTTATCCTACTGAACTTGGGTCGACCCTTTGAAGTTCTTTTCAGTTTTGGATTTGGACACAAAGTTGGGCCGTGTAAGTTGGCCAATAGTCTTCGTGTCTGAGTTTTTCAACCTGATTTTTGTATACCTTAGAAACTTGTTGTAAGGTATACACGGGAGATATGTAGATGTCAAAGTTGTGGTGTGTGTGTAAGCATGAAACAAGTACATACGAGCATGGGATGTGAACTTTTTGAAACTTACCACAATCATACCACATTTTACCTAACTGTATTGTAAATCTTCCTACGAGTCAAATTTTTGTCGGATCTTGCATTTCTTCGACTAAAAATCTAGTGCTTATTCTATCAAAGGTGATGACTCAATGAGTGTTCACCTTTGACTGTGCATCTTAAATTGCTTTAGTTGCAACCTCCCAATACATATGAAGAATTTATTGCAACGGGTGTATGTTGTCATGACCATGGAGCAAATTGGTAGGTTTCTAGTTTTCTTCAAGACCGAATTGATTGACTCCGCTAAGTTTGTTGTCATGTGTCCCCAGCATCGTCCATTATTCCATGCCAGTGTCCATTTTTTCCTTGGGATGTTGTCCAACCATTGTGCAACTTCAAGATTATTATCTTTTACTATGTTGTAATAGTAAAAGAATCTCAGTTCAGTCATCCTATATGCTGAAAATAAGATTATAAATTAAATTAATATAACTAGCTAAGCAATTGTATAAAATATTAATGATAATATAGAGTACGTAAAAAATTAAAATTACCCATATTGATGACATCTTTCTACAGTGCAGCGTTTTTGAATTGTCGCATGAAGTTTTGTACAATGTATCTAATGCAATAGACTTGGACAAAATTGTTTTCTATCCAACCACTTCCATTTTTGGAGTATGCATTTCTTATGGCCTCGTGATGATCCGAAATGAGGCACAACCCCTTTTGCGGGGTTACATACCTCCTTAAGAAAAAAGAACCATGCATCGCTAGTTTCACCTTCAACCACAGCAATGACAATGAAAATTATGTTGTTGAGGTCGTCTTGCGAAACTGCCACTAATAAAGTCTCTTTGTATTTTCCATACAAATGTTCCATCCACTTGAACAATTGGTTTGCAAAAGGAAAAACTATCAATCCATGGCTTGAAGGTCCAAAACAACCTCTTGAAGAACACATTTCTCCCGTCAAGCAAGCCACTCTTGTATGCCAGTTGTGTACTCAATTTCTAGATGAAGCTCGGAACATACAGTTGCATTGCAAGCAACTGTCTAGGTAACTTACGGTATGACTCCTCATAATTTCTGAAGATATTTTCAATAGCATGTTGTTTCCCTAACCATCCCCTTCTACAACTGATTATGTAACCGATTGTGGACTTTATGTGGGCTAAGATGGTTATGATGGGTGTGGATGGATTAGTCTCAATAATTTCATGAATGATTTGAGAAATCATTCGTGATCCCAACTTATTATGATCCTGTGAAATGAGTGGGGAAGCACATGTGTGGCACCCTTCAAGCTTCATTATTTTCCAGTGTTGCTCTTTTGTGCGCAATATAGTGCAACATCTCCAGGCACAGTCATTGTGAACGCATTCCATGACTTGCCTAGTTGTGCTTGACATCTTCACCTTGTAAGTGTAATGATTGACAATGTGAAATCTATTTATGGCGTCTTGCACTTGTTCTTTTATTAGGAAGCGCTGGCCAACAAATAGTGTTCCAGGCAGATACACTACTATTTCAAGATCAAGGACATTGTCAAACTCAAAGTCATGTTCTTATATTTGACTAGGAAAGTCTAAAAAATGTGGAGGTGGGTTGTATAATGGTAATGGTTGTGATGGTGGAATATTTAGAAGTGAGAGGGAGTCTTCTTCATCATCCTGCTGTTGAGATAGGATTTCATCTTCGTCCTCGCTAAAAGGATCAAATACTTTGATTGGAAGACCCATAACAACATGTTCTTCAATAGGGTTTTATCAAGAGGCTGAGAGGGTAGGGTTTACTCAAATGGTTGGGAGGGTATTTCATTGAGGTCCATGAATGAACCAGTTAAAAGTTGTGTGTAGGACTGAAGGTCAGAATTCATATCATATGTTGAAAAAGATGGATTTATGGTTTCGTAAGTTTGGTAAGGTGAAGATGAAGGTAAAAGTTATAGTGGCTGGGTTACGTTTATAGCAAATGTAACATATAGTTTTATACTTGATTGAAGTTGATTTGAATCGTGGATGTTGAAGAGTGCCTTGACATCTTCATCATCGTTCAACTCAACAAATGTGTAGTTGCTAACTCCCAGGCCAAATCTAATTGGGTAACAAAAATGTATGGTTGTCATCCTTTCATTTTCGTCTCTTTGAGTTTTGTGTGGATGACTTTCTTGAGCTTTTGTAGAGTTACTCCTATCTTAGATGTACCAATTTGGCTGATGATAAGGTGAACGTGACTCCTTCATTAGAATATTTGTTAATGGCACCATCAGAGTGAACAATGACATAGATTGAAGACATTTTTAGAAGGAGAAGATTCACAAGAACAAAGAACAAGGATAGAAGGTTGAATGAATAAAATGAACACGAAAATATGGCTATTTATAATGGTAAAGTTGGATTCTCAATCATTCAATGTTTCACCATGTTTTACGAGTGATGGTGACCTCTCCATTCACGTAGACCAAGAGATAGTGACTTCTCAGTCACGCAGACCAAGAGATAGTGGCTTCTCTATATTCCAAGGCTACTCTCTCGTACCAAAGTTTATCTATAAATATGTTCATCTAAGGCCATATGTTTTCATTCAAACTTGCATCCATCTTTGTTCTTCGTTTCTCTCCGTCTTTGCTCCCATTACTAAAAATATTGTTTTGGAAGCAAAACAAACACAAGTTCGCCTTCTTACACATTACCATTATTAACTGAATATGTAAATCAATATTCTATGTATAATATTACTAATTTATTAATAACTGCAGGAAACTAAAAACATGATTTCATCTTTCTGTCATTCAATGCCAGAACTCAGTCCTCTACTTGTTCCTATACTTGAACAACTTGGTTTTACTGGGGTAGCAAAGCTAAGGCATCTTAAGGTGGATCACGCATTGATAACAGTTTTGGTCGAGAGGTGGAGACCTGAAACTCACACATTCCATTTTCCAATAGAGAAGTGCACCATAACCCTGGAGGATGTTGCACTTCAACTCAGGCTAAGAGTTGATGGTTTACCAGTCATTGGTCCAACAATGTTTGACTGAAAGGAAATATGTGACGCATATCTTGGTATCGTGTCAGTCAAGGGAGAGTCACTTATTGGCTTTATGCTAAAACTGAAGTGGTTGAGAGACAACATGTTGCCATTACCAGAAGAACCATCTGAAAAAGAAGTTCACGCCCATTGTAAGGCTTATATACTAGGTTTAATTGGAGGTGTTTTGATGTCTAACAAAACAGGTAACAAAGTACATCTTATATATTTAGCTTTATTAACTAATCTTATAAGAACAAAACGATATAGTTAGGGTTTTGCTTGTTTAGTTATGTTGTACCGAAAAATGTGCAGAGACCCAGAAGTTGGTGGCAAAATAATGGGTGGTTGCTCATCACTGTTAATGTCCTGGGCATAGTATCGCATGCCATATATTGCGTCAATTTCTAGTAATCCATCAACATACCCTCTCGTGTGCAGATGGAGCGGGGTAGAGTACTAAACTTTCGAAATAAACCTCACAATGATGTTGTGGGGTATATCAATGTTTGATCACATTTAAGCTAATTAGGTAACTCTTCATATTTATTTTCTTATCTTTTACAAATCATCTTAAGTAACAAAGTTAAATTTATTTTTAGTTTTTATAGGCGCCATATTAAGACTTGCAAACATCAATACCCACGGAAGCATATAGAGATGTCCAACTGTGGACTTCATGTACCGCCATCCTTTGTTTTGCAATTATTGAATGACACCAAACAGATAGAGTCAAATTACAGTTTCGTCTCTTCCAAGAAGTCCCTTCTTCACTGAATAATTTGAATGACCTCTACAAAATTGACATGAGAAGAAGATAGGATGAAAATTGAATTATAAGACATGCTCAATGGATCGAGATATGAGACAACAGACATGAGCTTACAATAACGGGTCATCCAATGTAAGGCCCATTGTGTCACATACAAGAATACATTGAATGGTACATTGTCAATTCCATCTATTTCTTATCTGTGTCACCACTACTACAAGATCCAAGGAGGAGCGACCAACAACTATGGACTACCAACATATTTGAAATCGGTACGACTTCCACACTGTCGTACCACAAGACTGCATCAATTCCTCCGAACATTATGTCAGAAGCAAACATAATTAACACAAGACATTCGTTTGCAATAACATCGGAGGATTTTTTTTTACAAACTTATTTGGAGTTGATTTTACAACTCTATCTTCAGCACAAATTTATATGCAGTCTCTTTACCAACCAGATTTTACTAATGAACCTGATAATTCATCAAATGCATTCCAACAACTAGACCTTCATGATGATCCAAATCCTCTACAAGTTTATCCTAAAATCTCAAAGTAACAATCACAACGACGAAACCCATCACGTCACAAACGTCACCCTCATTGTGGAACTGGTCACCATTACGGAGATAATTAATTATTAATGTTGTTATAAATTTGTTATCATCTTTATTAATGCACTTTGTATTCATCAATGTTACCTTAGTAATATGAAAACATTAATTTCAGAATATTTGTCTCAAATATAAATAATTAACTTATAATTTAATATTTTATGTACTTTTTAAAAATAATTTTTTATTCTCAAATAAAATTTATTAAAAATTATATTAAATAATATCATTTTAAAAAATATTTAGTTAAAATAAAATTTTTATTCAAAATATCATTTTATCATACTAATATTTAAAAATATTAAGTCAAAATTACGTATTTAAATATATAAATAAACAGAATAATATTTAATATATTTATTTAATTTTAGAAAATATAATGATTATTATTTAAATATAAATAATTTAAGCATTAACATTATTATCTAAAATAATATACTTATTATTTAAATATTTTAATTAGTTTTTAAAAATATAATTATTATTGTTTTCTAAAAATATTATTTATCTTAAATATGTCAAATAAATTATAATAAACATTTAAAATTAATATTATTTTTATTTTTATTTATTTTTAAATAATATAAAAATATAAACATAATTCAAATAATAAAACTTATTTTATTATATATAACTAAAAAAATATTTATTAGAATAACATATTATAAATATTTATTTTAACAAAATATAAATATATAAATATAATTTAAATAATAATATTTATTTTATTATATAAAAACATAAAATAAAATTAAAAAAATCAACTCAAAATTCGGTTTTTTGGGTTGCCAAATTTTATCTACATAATTTGAGTCTATTTAAGTAATTAAATAAACCCTGAATTTATTTGAGTATTTGTTTTTTTAATGATTTTACTATAAAAATCTCTCAGAGAGCTTTGGTTGAATTTAAATTTATTTATAAATTCAACAAATGATTAGCGGTGGCTAAGAGGTCAACATATTGGTCTTAACCTTTTTCCTTTATTCGCTCCACTTGCCAACGCACATCATATCATATGGAAAATAAATACAAAAGAATATATCACCCAAGAGATGGATATTCCATGCCACAGACATTCTAAATTGGTTAAATTGTCCATTAATATATCTTGTTGCTGAAACTTACCCCACACCACGTTTACACACTCTTTAAGCCAACAAGGGTTTACGTACATCAACCAATAAACATACCAAAGTCTATATATCTCTCTGCCCTTTTCCAGTTCCATCTTCTACAGAACATAAACAAAGGAACTTTTTAGTTTAAAAAAATATTATAAACACAAAATAATGGTTTAAAAGGTCATGTTCTGCTCGTCATTTCAGTTGAAAAAATAGTGATCAAATCAAGTGTTCCATCTGTTTAACTAACAAACCTAGTTAATCTAAAAAATGTAATTTTTTTTATTAAAAATTACGAAAAGGAGTATATGGTTATAATTTTTTTAATAATTCATTAGTTTTTTAATTTTAAAACTGAAAATCCAAAAAACACAAGACAAGAGAAACTTATCATGAAAAACAGACCAATGAGCAAGGATGCCCACTTGATTTCAACATCTTATCCCTTAATTTTCCCCTTATCTACTCAAATGGTTCAAATTCAAATTTCAGATGAAAACACCTAACTTCAATAGATATCGGTTAGATTTAGATAAGGATAATACTATACATCCATCACCTACAAATTCTACTATCACTACGAAACTAGTACTTGAGAAGTTTTTTTAATGGCAAAATAGGGGTTGTATCATTCTTCCTTTGTCCTAGTTCGATTAACCGTCTTTATCTTGATTTTGAAATTAATTATCATCCAACAGCAACAAGTAACAACAAAATAAGCAAAAGTAAAATTACAAGTATTGGATTAGGACTTTAGGAGAAAAATCAGGAACTGTTTTTGCAATCTAAATATCTGGAATCCCACCGACCTCTGAATTCTCATTCTATAAAAGCTCACCGTCTCTGTTCTCACCCGTCTCTCTCACCCTCTCAAACTCAAACTCAAAACTCTTAGATCTCTCTGCTTCATATAATTTTCCAAGTTGACTATATTTCTTTGTTCAGAGACAAAACAACAACTCTAACCATGCTTGTCTACCAGGATATTCTCACAGGTAGAGCTTTCATCTTCAAAACTTTTTCTTTTCTTTTGCTACTGAAGTGGGTTCCTTTTTTTTTTTGTTCTCTCTCTTTCTCTGTGTTTTGGATTGGATCTCATGGGTTTGTTGTCACTCTGATGAACGCTAAAAACTTGTTCCTCAAAGTGAATGAATTTCATGTTATGTTCGTAGGATCCTATGAATACATGTGCAGATAGATAACCTTTGTCGTTGTCTGGTAAATATTTTTCGAGAATTGGATTTTGTTTCTTCGACATGGGTGATTTAAAATAGCGGAGTTTTTCTCCCAAAAAGCAGAAAAGTTAGAAGTTTTTTATTTCTTTTTGTTTCTCTAGGATGAAAGCTTATTCTTTAGTGGTCTAACCTTAAATTTGAAGTTGGAAGGAATTTCAATTATTATCCAAAATTAGAATGGAATTTATTGGTTTAATCTGTTGTTCAAGTAGCACGTGCTGTATATATATATATATAAGGAGAAAAAACAAGAAAACATTAAAGTCTTAAATGAGCAACGACAACAGATAAATCACGTTGTGTATTTGGGAAAGAAGTATAATTTTTCTGATTATTTTTTGTCAAAAAGTGCTTGAACTAATAAACTTGAGTTTCTTGATGAAATTTTTAGGGGATGAGCTTCTCTCTGACTCGTTCCCATACAAGGAAATTGAGAATGGAATGCTGTGGGAAGTGGAGGGAAAGGTTGGGAATGATCTATGAAACCTTATTTTCTTTGAATGCCATATTTTTAATGTTTCCTAATATATTTTATTTCATACGTGCTTTGTTGCGCCTCAACTTTATTATATGTAATGTGGCTTTTGGCAGTGGGTTGTTCAAGGAGCAGTCAATGTAGATATTGGTGCTAACCCTTCTGCTGAAGGTGGAGAAGAGGACGAGGGTGTTGATGATCAAGCTGTCAAAGTAGTTGATATTGTTGATACTTTTAGGCTTCAGGTAAGGAAGATTTCTTATTTGAATTTTCTTGTTAACCATGGGTTGATTTCTTGTGCACTACAAAAAATTTATTTATATATTTTATTTTTCAGGAGCAACCAGCTTTTGATAAGAAGCAATTTGTTACATTTATGAAGAGATATATTAAGTTGTTGACACCAAAATTAGAGGCAGATAAGCAAGAGTTGTTTAAGAAGCACATTGAGGGAGCAACTAAGTTCCTCCTCTCAAAGCTAAGTGACCTTCAATTGTACGTGCTTCACTTTATATTTAATCTCATTTGTTAACCCTTTGATATTCGGTTGCTTTCTGAAATGCATAAATAATTCTTACTGGTTAAGTTTCAATGTGGCAGTTTTGTGGGGGAGAGTATGCACGATGATGGGAGCCTAGTCTTTGCATATTACAAGGAAGGTGCTACTGATCCAACTTTTATCTACTTTGCCTATGGGTTGAAGGAAATCAAGTGCTGAGCACGTGGCTTCTAGTTTGAGACCGCATTCACAGGCCCCTGTAGTTTTTAATTAGTCGTCGTGTGTTTTTGGGTTTTGCTTATGTTATGTGGAGATTGTTTCTAGAGTTTAATTTCGTGTTTTTTATTGAGGAACATGTTATCATTTAATAATTTAACCGAGTAATATGTGTTTTAGTTATGCCTCTGTTCTATTTGCCAAATTAATTATGTTCTTATATATCGTACCCGTACTCATTTCTTGTGATTGATTATTTTCTTCCTTTATTTTTTTTTTCTCTGTTGAAAGTCCATATCCTTTATGTTCCTTGAGGTCTGTTTAGGGGCTGATCATGATGAAGTTCGCTGAAAAAGCTAATAACTAAAATTAAGTAACAATGTCTTTTTCTTTTCAACAAAACGATATCACAATTTGCAAGCAGCGTTTTTAGGCTTTTGCTACTCTCACATCTTGCCATGCAATATTACACGTCACAACATGACTTATATATAGATTAGGAACCATGTTCTCAATGTTTTTTGTCTATGCAATATCACTCACCACGGCATAGGCTATTTTCCTGAAGATCACGAGCTGTCTTGCCTAACTCTGCCTTAACAAGCAAGATAAGATGCAGTGACATGAATTTGTACATAAACTTGCTTTTTCTTTTCTAAATGATAAGATTTCTAATGTCGCTTTTGCTTCCCTTACGGTCCATACATTCAGAAACACGTACAACACCCAAAAATAAATCTTAATGCTACGAACAAAGTCCCAAACAAGCTTATATATAACAAGCTTAAATCAAATTGTTAATAAGGAAATTAAGCATAAAGTCAAAAAGGTTTATAATCAAATCTTACTAAATCCAATAATGAGTTAACAACTTTCAAAGAAATTTATCTGCAATCTACATATTGCCCGACCTCATTCAACCAACTTGAATCGAGTGATGTATTAAATAGTTAGAATCAAATTCTGATTAGAGCCTGGTTCTTAATGAAACCATTAAAATCGAATGGAACTGTTTCATAAATCTTTATTCACCAGAGAATCGTGTAGCCTGGTCAACGAGATTTAAATCGTAGCAAGCAGATCAAATTTCTAAACTGTATTGCGTGTTTTTTTAAATATGAAGATTCTGGCGTGTTATAGGTAACGAATCATTTGATTAGAGTAAAGATTGCAAAAAATAAAAATAAAATAAAAATAGCAAACAAATGTCAAACATCAAAATAGTTTTTCAATTGGCTTGAGATGTCTCATAGATCTTTGTTAACTGAAAAATAGTTCGTTCCACAATCCATCCTATGCATAATAATTCAGGCTTGCTTTCTTCTTTGCTTGGACTTGAATAATACCTTCATTAAAGTCCTCATGGTTCACCTGCATTTGGAACAAAAACAAATTTTACGAATATTCCAACATCAACAAGTATATAAAATTAATTATAAGTTGGTCTGAAGCAGAAAAGCAAAAAATAAAGTTGAGAATAATTATTGCAATAAAATTCTTAATCGTTCCATCTAAATATGCTTGGGAGTGTATATTTCATAGATTATGTTGGTGTTCATAAGAATGGCAGCCTTAACAAACAAAAGAAAAGCGCCAAGCAGAAGTGTCAACCGAGTAATATCTAAATCATGATTTCTGTTTCGATAAATTGAGGTTTAAATTATGTAAGTTGTTAAACATATGGAAGAAAATAAACCTCGGTTGCATCTCGGCGTAGAGCCAACATTCCAGCCTCAACACAGACAGCCTTCAGTTGTGCGCCATTGAAATCATCTGTGGACCGAGCAAGTTCTTCAAAGTTGACATCTGGGTGAACATTCATCTTCCTTGAATGGATCTAAATTATCAAAGTGAGAGTAGTCAGTGTATATTTTGTTTGAAAAAAATGTAAGACAAAGTTTGAAGATACCAAACCTGCAGAATTCGAGCTCTTGCTTCTTCACTTGGGTGTGGAAACTCAATTTTCCGATCCAATCGACCAGAACGCATAAGGGCAGGATCAAGAATATCCGCACGATTAGTTGCTGCTATCACCTGGAATTTACAAGAATAAACAAAAATGGCACATCATTCAATCACCTATACCCTAACTGAACAAAAATCCAGTAAATTTAATGCCAACTTCTAAAGACCAGTGCCAAAACATGGGATTTATTGATTCAAAAATATTTGAACTGTTATGCTTATCCCAAAGACAACGATCATCTTGGAAGCTTAATTTTATTACATCCACCAGATAAAACATATAGATAGCCAGAATTAAAGACAAACCTTAATCCGGTCATCACTACTAAAACCATCAAGCTGATTGAGCAATTCTAACATTGTTCGTTGTACCTCCCTGTCTCCACTTACTTCACTGCAATCAGCCACAAGATACATCATAAGGTAGATGAACCACTATACTTGAACTAACTAACACCGTCTCTACCTCAAAAGGGGAAAAAAGGTCAATTTCAATTGTAGATTTAAACTCCTGCCAATTAATACCTATCAAAACGCTTTGTACCAATTGCATCAATTTCATCTATAAATATAATGCATGGTGACTTCTCTTTTGCTAGTTGAAATGCATCACGAACAAGTTTTGCTCCATCTCCTATGAACATCTGCACAAAATTCCAGGTTAGATAATTCTAATCCCAACCCAGTTCAGAGACATGAATACAAACATAAAGTAAGTAGTGAACAAATGCAATAAGAAGAAAAAAGACTGACTATTTAGATGGGTCAGATAGATAGGAAAACATTTGAATCTGATCTATTTTTATGCACTCTTGTACTCAGAACATTAAAATAAGAGTAAATGAAGAATAATCTGTGTATAATCAACAAATGTAATTGACATACATCACAAGCAAAATTTAGCTAAAAAAGACTAGAGAGTAATGAACAATCTGGCCCTAGTGTACCAACTATTCAATTGCAGAATAAAAAGGTGGGAAAAATGTTATAGACATGTAACAATGGAATCATTAGTACAAACATGTAAGATGGAATCATTAGTCATGCTTAGAAATATATAAAGGAGAAAAGGTAAAAAATAGAAATAGATTGTCACACCTGGACCAGTTGAGGACCAGCCAATTTCAGAAATGTGGCATTTGTCTGTGCTGCACAGGCACGGGCCATTAATGTTTTCCCAGTTCCAGGAGGTCCATATAAGAGCACTCCCTTGGGAGGACGAACTCCTAACTTTTGGAATCGCTCCTTGTGGGTCATTGGCAAAACAATGGCTTCAACTAATTCTTGAATCTGTCAACAAAGACCATGTTATTGATTGATCCACATGATACTGTCACCTTACCAAAAATAAAAGAATATTTTGCTTCAATAAATTAAGGTACAAATAATTAAAGCTCACCTGTTTCTCTAATCCACCAATGTCATTGTAATCCTCCGTTGGCTTTTCATCAACTTCCATGGCCTTAACTCTAGAATCATACTCAGAAGGCAGGGTATCCAAGATTAAGTAACTATCTTTGTTGACACCAACCAGATCACCAGGTTTTAACTTGTCAGGGTCAACAAGCCCAACAACAGGAAGAAAGATTGTCTGCAGTCAAGATTATCGTTTCTGTAAGTTATATGAGGAGCTATTTATCTCTCTATGAATATATTAATATCGACTAAGGCAAACAAGAAGAAAAGCATATAATAATAAAGGTAACAAGAAGAACAACAAATAATCTTAAAATGGTATCGGAACAGAAGATTTCGAAATATATGTCACCTGTCGAGTAGATGTCTTTAGCACAACACATTTTCCCTTTCTTTGTGAGTCAAGATCAATATTGGCGCCGTCTTCTTCAGCTTCATCCTCAGGGTTCATTTCCAATATCTAAATGCAAAAAAAAATTCACATCATAATCCGAGAAGAATCAGGAAAAACTAAGAACCAACCTCAGCTACCCACTCCAGAGGATTCAGAATTCAGCACCCAAAAATTCCAAACAGAACATCCAAAACAGATAAACAAACAACATAGCTACCTCAACAATGTTGCCAACGAGGTAGGGCAGCTGCTTATTAAGCTTAATCTTCTCCTGATTCTCTTTGATCTTCTCCTTGTACGATTCCAATTCCAGATTCGTCCTCTGCAATTCTTCCTTTAGCCACGATAAACAATTCAACCACAATCAGAAACCCTAACGGCGAAGAAAATGGAAGCAGCACAAATAGATAGTGTAATCGACAAGGTTACACGAAATATTAAAACGAAAACATACCTTGAGAATGCGAATCTCGTTGTCGAGAAGACGAGAAGCTCTGACGACGTCGTCGGTGGTCATATTCGCTAGCTGATCATCTTCGAAGCTGTTATCCTCTACCATCGCGCTCGCCATTTCAATTACTTCTTAGAAATTCCAATGAACCTAATCCGAATGCAGTGGATTATGATTTCAACACACAGATTGGGGAGAGATAAAAGAGGGAACCAACAACCACTGCGCAACTTCAAGTGTTCCAAACCACTGTTAGCCAACTTAGAAGACGATTATATTTTCTCAATAATTGTATTATTTGACAAGTAATGAAAAAAAAAAAAAAGGTTTTAAAAAAAATGATATTGAAAAACTTAGGTAGCAATTGTGATTTTGGTGTTTTACTTTTCGATTAAATCTATATTTTTGTGTTGAAAATAACATTAAATACATTTTTACTAAAATAAAATTGAATCATTATTAAAAACGAATACCTAATTTTTTTAAAAATAATAATTACCAAGGAGTTCATAGGTCTAATTGTAAAAAAAAAAAAATTGAAAAAATATGTTATTTAGATTATAATGGAGGTTTTAATATGCACTTAATTGTTGGAATATACCATTGATAAAATAAGATGTTGGAATCATTTTTCCCACCCCTTACTTTTTCAAATTTGAACTCTTAAACTTTTTTATTATTTTGAAAAAAATTAGAAGTGAAAAAATTATTTTTAAAAATAAATTTTAAAAGAGTTAAATATATTTTAAAGATTAAGTTTCAAAGAAATATTTTATAAATTAATTTATAATTATTTTTGAAAATAGTTTTGTAAATTCTAGAATTAAAATTTCAAATAAAAAAGAGAGAATAAAATGAAATTTCCTCAACTGTTTACAGATGTCTCGCCCACGATAAGAGTGAAAATATTGTTGACCAAAAACTATTGGCCTGAATTCCACCTATTACATTTAAGAATAAATAAGTGGTGAAGGCTTTGTTCCAAGTTCCATTGTCGTCCAGCGGTTAGGATATCTGGCTTTCACCCAGGAGACCCGGGTTCGATTCCCGGCAATGGAAATGCACTTTTTTAATCAGTTGTTATATTGTTGGAAACGAAATAAATTAGAGAAGAGGAATTAACAATGTGACAAATATCTTCACATCTTTTGGTGGCTGTTTAGGCAAGGAGTTTTATTTTAAAAAGAAGGGATGGTATTTTTTAAAAATGATAAATAAAATTTAATAATTTTTAAATTAAAAATATAATAATAAATTAACATAAATATAGTATATAACTATAAATAATATATAGTTTTATTGATTTAAAATAAAAAATAATTTTATCTCTTTTTCTTTTCAACTGCTCTCTCTCAAATTGCTTTTATTTATCGACTTCCGAATAGCTTCTTAAAGTTTAAGGTTACTGTCTAAATAATACAAACACGAAAGAATACAAATAAGTGGTTGTTATAGTTCTATTTGATGTTTTTTTTCTCTCAATTATTACTATATATGCAATAAGTTGTGAAAATAATTGGTGTAATACTTTCAATTTTTTTAAAAAATACAATAAAAAACTTGTGCTAAATTTTTAGTCTGTTAAGATTTTTATATCATATGTTCTAATTAATAATTATGCTAATTGACATCAAACATGAATTTTAATTACTTGAATATATTAAATGATAGTTGTTAAAAAATGAACGTAAAATTATAAAAAGTAAGTAAGAAAACAGAAAGAACAATACTAGCAAAGAAGAAAGAATCACAATTTTATTTCATATATTCTCAATATAAATGAGATACTTATTTATAAGTTTAAATTTATAATCAAATAATTTTATATCTTTAAATATAAATTAAAGAAAACGGTTACAATTTCTTAAATTACAAAGAATATAAGAAGTTATGAATATAGACATTTACTCACGATAATTCATAACACTCCCTCTTGAATGTCTATTATTTGATAATATGATTCATAACATCTAACTAGGAAAAAAAACTCCATGAGATAAAAACTTAATAAAAGGAAAAAGTATATTATTCTTTAATATGTTATTAGATACTACCTCATTAAAAGTCTTGTCAAGAAAAACCATGGCTAAGGAAAAAAAGGTATAGAGTGTATTTAATTCTCTCCCTCATGTGAACAATCATTTCTAAGACGACAAAGTCCAATCTTATGAACTAGTTATTCAAAAGTTTTACTTGGAAGTGATTTTGTGAAAATATCTGTTAGATTCTCACATGAACAAACTTGTTGAATATTTATATCCTCATTCTTTTGAAGATGATGGGTAAAAAAGAATTTTAGAGAAATATGTTATGTTCTATCTTCTTTAATGTACCATTCTTTCATTCTCTCAACTGAGTAATACACGCAACATTATCTTTACATATGATTATTAGAGTCATTTTTTCTAAAAATAAACCACAAGTTTCTTACACATGTTGAATCATAGATCTCAACCAAACGTATTCTCGACTTGTCTCGTGTAATGTTAAAATTTCTGCATGATTAGATGATGTAGTCATTATAGTTTATTTCATACATCGCCATGAAATTACTGTACCACCACATATAAACAAATAACATGTTTGTGATCTACCATTATGTGGGTTAGCCAAAAAACTCGTGTCTGCATAACTAATCAGTCAAACTTAGATTTATTTGGATAAAATGATACATCAGGTCGTGTATGACAAGCAAGATACATTAGTATTCAAATTACATTAAGATAAGGTACTTCAAGATCAAGTAGTTCTTCATCATTTTCCTGAGGTTTGAAAGGATCTTTACTTACATTTAATGACCTTACAATCATTGGAGTAAACAATAGATGTGATTTATCCATTTAAAACTGTTTTAATACCTTTGTTATATAAGTTTCTTGATGCATGAAAATTTTATTCTTTACAAATTTAAGTTGTAATCCAAGACAAAACTTTGTCCTTCCAAGGTCCTTCATATCAAATTCCCTCTTTAAACAATTTAATGTTTTTGAAATCTCTTCAGGAGTTCCAATGATATTTAAATCATCAACATAAACAACAATTATTACAAATCCATTATAACATCTTTTTATAAAAATGCATGGATAAATAGGGTCATTTTTATATCCTTCCTTCAACAAATATTCGCTAAGGCGATTATATCACATGCATCCAGATTGTTTTAATCCATAAAGTGATTTATTCATTTGACAAATTAAAACCTTTAGGAAGTTTCATATAAATGTCATTATCAAGTAAGCCATACAAATAGGTTGTAACAACATCCATTAATTACAAATCAAGTCCTTCATTTACTATTAAACTGACTAAGTATTAAAAAGTATTTGCATCAAGTATAGATGAATATGTTTCTTCAAAATCAATGCCAAGTCTTTGCAAAAAACTTTGAGTAACAAGTCATGTTTTATATCTTACAATTTCACCTTTTTCATTTTATTTTCGCACAAAAACCCATTTATATCCAACTAACTTTATATCTTTAGGTGTATGAACTATAGGTACAAAAACTTGATGTAACACCTTAAATTAAATTTCCAAGTAATAATTTTGTAAAATTGGAGTAATGAAATTTTCATTTAATAAAAGATCTCATTACAGAATTTCATAAAACGGTTCAAAACAATAAAAGATTACAATTTACATCAAAGACTGTTACAGGACTAACTCAGTTACATCATAGTTTCAAAATACAATCTAAGTTCTATAGTAGTTCATCCTTCCTTCACTAAGTCTGGTGCTAATCGTCTTGGTTACCTAAAAAATAAATGTAAGGGTGAATACTCTACACTATCCAACACACACAACTAACATAAAGTCTCACCATGCGTATCTATAGGTATTCTAGCATATTTACTTGAGTCTAGGTAATTACAATCAATATTTCAAGCATTTCATTTCAGTTCATAACTTATGCACTCACGGTACCATAACAATTTACACAGTGATCTTAACGCACCTAACAACGCTCACTATGACACTATGATCACAGTTTCATACCATGAATGGTCACTGGTCACCCCCGCTTCACGGATACCATGTGGGCAGTCACGGGTCACTCAATAAAGGTAGTGGTCAGAAGTCTAGTCAAAAGGAGAGTGTGTGGCCCGTGGTGCACCCACTCTCACTTTGGTGTCACCACCACTCTCTCTTCCCCAAGGTATTTTTACCATCCTCATCTTCCACACACCTCTAGTATATCGCTAAACCATTCACAACATCATTACAACCACATTTAACATGCCCCATTCACACACATTTTAACCACACACATTACTCATGCACAACCTACAGCACAATTATCCATAGTTATTAACATTACACGGCACATAAGCCCACATTCATTCGCACACACAGCACAAGTGCCCACATTCATTCACAATATACGACCCAATGACCCACATTCATCTACCACACACAACCCACATGTCTATTTCATACACACAACATTTCAACGTGCCATCTATACTCATTTCCATCTATTTACATCATTCAAGGACACGCAAACACACCTATATTGGGCTCAACCATTCCATTCATCACATTCAACTTCAATTCTTTATAAAAATCCATTCAAATCACTTTCAAATCATCACAATCATACCCACCACACATTATCTATCTCAATCACATTACAAAACATAGTAACTAAACAGGTTTTTTAAGCAAAATGAGATAGGGTAGAGTCCCTCTTACCTCAAATGAAGACCCACACACAAAATCAGAAATGAGAAGGCTCCTCACACGAACTTAGTCCTAAATACACGGAAACTTCTCGTGAGAACCAAGGAAAATCAAGAAATAAGAGAATAGGGATGAAAAACTGAAACCTTAATTATTAAAACTTACCTCCAAGCGTTCCCCACATAATTTCAACCTTCAATCTTGCTCTCAAACGACTTAGAGGCAATTTAATCAGTGAAATAAGATTTTGGGTCGAGAGAATTGAAGGGACCTTGAAGAAAGAAAAGGGAAAAAATGAGTTTCTCAAGCCCTAGCCCCTTTAAATCTTCTCTAGTCATGACACTTTTGCTACAGCGAGATACTCCCCTTGCTACAGCGACACCCTCTCTTATTACAGCAAAAATATAAGAGAAAATTGCATCCTGGTTTCTGCAGAATCTCGCTACAGCGAGACTGCACCCTAAACTGTGGCTTTGTCGCTACAGTGACAGTTTCACCCCTTCTCCCAATGCCTTTTTGCTACAGCGAGAATCCTCTCGCTATAGTGAGAATGACACAGTTTCATGCCTCATGCCCAGGGCCCTCTCACTACAGCAACATCCACACTTAGCCTGTATACACACACACACACACAGATATATATATATATATATATATATATATATATAATCTATCCAGTCCACTCAATTCAATCCATTCACTTCATACATATATGTACATATATAATAAATACATGACACATCAAAGTCCACGTAAACACTTATTTTAATAAACAAACTATATTACAAAATTTGGGGTGTTACACTTGACATTTTGTAAGTGACTTTAATTCTGCCTCAATTGTATTTTTTTTTTAAGTCATTTCTTTTTCTACACTCGTTGATTGATTTTGGTTTGTGATCCTCTATATCAGGTACTACATCCAATGCTATGTTAAATGAAAAAATTGTCAACATTGACTTTATTTCGGCTCCATTGTATTCTATTGATGACATAATTTATTGGGATCTCTTCATTTTCATGATTTTTAAGTGCATGTGTTTCCTCAGGAATTAAAATATTAATTATGTTTGATGACTCTTTTGGAGTCTTTACATCCTCGTTATGGTAGCCTTGAGTCTTAGTTCCTTTTCTTTTTCGAAGATTTTTATCTTTGGAACCAAAAGGTTTACCATGTTTCATACGTGATTCAAATTGATTTGTAACATTGATTTTGTTTGGAGTATTAGTCGCTAGCCCATATGATTTGGTCACTATTTTTGTATTCGTAAATACATTTGGTAGTTGGTTGGCTAAACCTTACAAATGAATTATCTTTTGAACTTTCAATTCACACTATTTTGTTTGAGGATCAAGATGAGATAAAGATAATTCATTCTAACTTATCTTTGTTTTCAAATGCTTATTTTCTCCCCTCTAAAGTAGAAAAAAATGATTCATCAAAATGACAATAAGAAAATCGAGCATTAAATAAATCTCCTGTTGTCGCAACTGAGCGGTCGCAACGGTACGGCGAAAACGTTTTTAAAAATATCAGAGGAATCGCCACAAAAGTTTATTTTAAGAAAACATTGGAAATTTTTTTTTTTAATAATATGATATTTGAAACAAAAAATAAGTTCGAGAATCATTTACGCATAGGAAAGGTATTAGCACCCCACAACGTCCGTTAAAAAATGGTTACCTAAAATTAATTGTGCAAATTCATTTTAATTTTGAACAACATTTGTTTTAACCCCTAAACATTAATTAATTTCATTTTAGAAGAAGAAAGAAAAAAATTATTTATTAAAATATTAACTGGGTATCTTAAAAAAATTATTTTAAAAATTATTTTGACTTGACGGGTCTGGTTCACGCTCCTATATATCCCCAAGTACAATGAAAAACTCAAAGTCACGTAGTTCTATCTAAAATTACAAAGTTGGTTGATTAAAAAAAATGAGTTTAGTAAAAGAAAATTTAATTTGAAATTAAAATTATTTTCATAAAATTATAATGTTTAGAATACAAGATAAAGTGGTTATACGTGTATCCTACGAGAAAAATACAGAAGGTGAAGAAAAATCACACAACTATTTACAAATCATTAAAAGTATTTTACTCCTAAATAAAATATATTAATTTTAAAGTTGATTATGATTAATGTTGAAAGAAAATTTAAGATAGCGTAAGCTATATATAAATTTGTTATAATTTATTAGATAATCGAAGGTAACGTAAATTACACATTAATATTATAGAAATTTGTATAAATAAGTAAGAAAATATTTAATTATTTAATTTATCAAAATTAGAAATATGAAATTAATTTTATTTTAATAAAAGTAAATAAATCTTTAAATTGATTAAAGAAGACACTTATTTAATAAAATTTAAAACTTCATTTGATATATTTATATCATATAAAAATATAAGGTAACGTCGGTACATATAGATTTTTGACAATTTATAATGCATAAAGATAGAGTCGCTATACATTAGCATTATACATTGCTTTGTTAATAAAACAATTTAGATTAAAATTAGTTGATTTATTCAATATAATATAAATATAAGGAGTTAAATATATTTATTTTCAAATAGTAAAAGATAATAATAATAATAAGATATGGAATAAAACAATATAAGAATTTTCATTTTCAAACTAACGTAATAATGATAATAATAACAAATAAAAAGGAACGAAAAATGTACATTAAGCATGCAGCGGACTGAACTCTTCACTGATCAGGATTTTATTGGATTTCAAAGTGAAATCAAATGAAATAAAAGAAAAAAAAAGGAAAAGTTAAAGTCAAATCAAATGTCAATACATTATTATACTTGTCGTTAGACATCTGCAATCTTTCTCAGCAAATTTCGATGCATCCAAGTAATATAATAATATTGAATATGAAAAGTAAAGTTGATTAGATCAAGGTCAAAGATAACGTGTTCTATTTACTAGTTGTTCCACACAGCTTTTGCACCAAGTTTTCACATCATGAAAATAAAAATAAAAGTAAAAATAAATAAAAGCTTGACGATTAATAAAAGCGGATTAGTTCTTCGTACCCAATACTTTAACTATTTTAAATTTCTCATTCATTCCAACATTCAAAACTAGTAGCATAAAACACTAGCACTGAGTAAAAAGAATACTTTTGATTTCAGCTTTGTAATGGTGGATAGTTCCAGATTTGAACAACTACTATTAAATAGTGACGGACGGTGTATTCTTCTTCTTCTTTTTATCTTTGATTTGCAATCTCTTTGCTATATTCCTTTTTTCTCCCCTGTTTTATGTTTCCTTTTGAAGATCCATTTTTATCTGCTTTCCCTTCTTCCAAATCTTTGAATTTTTTTTTTTTGCCGCCCTTAAATTTTTCTCCCCTTCTCCAAGCCTCCTTTCTCAAATCCCTTACTCATGCTTTTATATGGGTCCAGTTCTTCACATTTTAGGGTTTCACATGGAGACAAGCTTCTGAACTTTCCCTTGTTCATGTATGGAGTTCGGTTTTGATATATGAGTTTAAGCCTGTACGGTGCAGGGCTTCCATTTCCATGAATCAGTTTCTCTTTTTTTCAAATTTTTTTTATTTTTCATAAAATGATTTTATTTTATTTTATTTTTAAAAAATATTGGAGGTAATCCTTGGAAGGCAAAAATTGATATTCACACCTATCATTGGCTCAAGGTATTTTATTATAGATGAAGAGTCACAGCCAACATATATTCCTAACCTTATTTAAGGAGCCATCTTAGTGCATTGCGGTGGAGTAGTAGGAACATACACTGCATATCCATAAATTCTAAGATGAGAAATATTTGGTTGTTGGTCAGAAACTAATTGCAAATGAGATAATGTATGTTAACTTGTTGTCTAATGCGAATAAGTGTTGTAGCATGCAATATTGCATGTCCCCAAGTCGAATTGAAAGTTTTGATCTCATTAGTAATGATCTTGCAATTAATTTTAGACGCTTGATTAATGATTCATCAAGTCCTTTTGAGTATATACATTTGTTACAGGATGCTTAATATCAATTCCAATAGACATACAATAATAATTAAAAGCTTGAGATGTAAATTCACCAGCATTATCAAGGCGTATTTTCTTAATTGGATAATTAAAAAAATGAGCTCTTAAATGAATTATTTGTGCAAGTAATCTCGTAAACATCTAGTTGTGAGTTGACAATAAACAAACATGTGACTATCTAGTTGACACATTAATTAAAATCATAAAATATCTAAATGGTACACATGATGGGTATATTGGTCCACAAATATCACCTTGTATACGTTCCAAAAATATGATAAATTCATTTCTAATTTTAGCTGCTGAAGGTCAACTAATTAATTTTTCTTGGAAACAAGCAACACATGAGAAAATATAAGATTGAAGAATTTGTTGGCTCTTCAATTAATGTCCACATGAAATTTTAATTATTTTTGGCATCATGATTGATCCAGGCTGGCCTAACTGCCAAATAAAAAAATTATCATAATTTGTAAAATTTTGATTTACGATAATGTGTTTCAATTATGTTTATATATGTGTAATATAAACCAGAAGAAAAAGAAGGTAATTTTTTTAACACACATTTTTTATTTGAGATAATTTTTGTGATATACATGTATTCTTCTTTTCCTTCATTTGTTATTTTAATATGATATCTATTTTTGCATATATCTTTAAACCTTAATAAGTTTCTATGAGACTTAGTGGAGTACAATGTACTAGCAATGTGTAATTTTGTTTCACTAGACAACAATATATTAGCTCTATTAGAACTTTCAATAATCTTTGTACTACCAAATATAGTACTCATGTTAGCTTGTTGCATCATTAAATGATAAAATATTTTTATTTTTTAGAATTGTGTGAGTTGTTGTACTATCAACAAGATATACGTTTTCATTGTTAGTATCGTCCATAAGAACATTCATTCTTCATTGCAAAAATAAAAAATAAAAAAATTAGATACTAAAAAATAGTGAAAATTTATTATTATTATTTATTTACACTTACTATATTAAAATTTAATTTAAGTAACAACTGTATCAATGAAAGAATAACTATAACACATGATAATTTATTTTAACCATTACTTTTTTTGTGTAGAGAGAGAAAAAACACATTAAACATAAATTAACATATAATAAAAAAACATAATAACTCAATAATAAAAAATAATAATAAACTTATTTTTGAACACTTCTATCACCAATGAGATGGTCAATTTTTTCATCTGAATCAGCCAAAATATAAGCAACATCTAAGTAAGTAACATTCATACAACCATAAATAGAATCATCAAATAAAATTTATCTCAATCTTTTTTTCCTTATTTTTAAGTGATTCTTGATAAAGATCAATAAGATGTTTTGATGTACAACAAATACGTGACTAATGACCTTTGCTTTTACAACGATAGCATATGTCTTTCATATTTTTGCTACTTTGGATACCTTTTACCTTTTTCAATTTTCTCATCATTTTCCACTTCTAGTGTGAAAATCTATATTTCTGATTATCACCACGACCATGTCCATAACTATTACCATGAACACGATTATTATTACTTCCACGACCACGCTACGACCACGACCGTAAGTTTGTCCATAATTACAATAATTATGAGTTGTTACATTCATTTCTAGGAATAAAGCAAAGCTAGTTAGACGAAATTCATGAGTTTTCATCAAAAGCTCATTATTTTGTTCGGCCACAAAGAGATAAAAAAATTAATTTAGAATATTTTTTGAATCCTTTTTCACGATATAGCTACCACAAGAGCACATTAGATGTGTGAAAAGTGGAAAATGTTTTTTATAACATATCTTCATCAATAACCTTTTCTTTACACAATTTTAATTGAGATGCAATTCTAAATATTGTTGAATTATATTCACTAATAGTTTTAAAATATTATAAGCATAAATACATCCAATCATAGTAAGCTTTTATAAAATAGCTATTTTTTTGTGATCATATTTGTCTTTTAAATTATTCCAAAATATAAGTGAGTCTTTTATAGTTAAATATTCATTTTCAATCCTTTATGAAGGTGGTGACTAAAAAAGGATCATAACTTTAATCTTATCTTAATTAGATGCTTTATTTCTTTCATTGATAGTATTTTGAAAACCTTTTGTATCTAAATGAATTTGAGCATTTAATACCTATGATAAATAATTTTTTCATGTCATGTCAAGTGCAAGGAATTTGAGGTTCGTAAGATTTGATATATTTAGTACTATCATAAAAATAAAAATAAGTTAGATATCATCAAAAGTAAAAAATTATATATGCAAAAAGAAAATTAAACATTCAATTGATAAATAAAATAATAAATTTTTTTCTTTTAATCAGCAGTTAAGAAGGTAAAATATTATATTATTTATATAAATAATAATTCAATGTTGCGAATCTTAAACTACTAGTAAATTTTCTTGTGGATGAAAATTTATAAATACAATTATTTAAATTAAAATAAATAAATAATAATATAATTTCGTAAGAAAAATAAAAATAAAAGAATATCGTACTTTGTTCGAGAATGTTTCTTTTTTGCAAAAGTATGTATCAAGTGAGAAAATAGAGAGAATAATACTAAAGAGAAAGAGAGAATCTCAATTTCATTTCATATATTCTTAATACAAATAAGATACTTATTTATAGGCCAAAATCTACAACTGAAGAATCTCATCTCTTTAAATGTAAATTAAATAAAATGGTTACAATTTCTTAAAATATAAAGAATATGAGGAGTTATGAATATGAACATTCACTCACAATAATTTATAACAATAGTTTGATTTAAGTTTGAAAAGGATTGATTTTAAATTTTTTTTTTAAATTATTAAATAATTTAAAATATAAGTTTAAATTAATATAAATTAAAAAATATACATTAAAACGTATGGACATGAAGAAGAATTGATTGTGAAGATAGAACATATAAGTTCTGCTAGTTAGTACTTACGTGTTCATACATAATATATAATCAATTTGAATTGGTTAACATCATCAATCATAATTTTTTTTAAAGTGTTTATGGTGAAAATTGCAAGTAGTGAACAAATAAATTCAAGAGCAATTTGAGATTAAATTTTAGGTGCTCGTTAAGTTCTTTTAGGTGTGTTGTTATTGTAATGACCAAGTTGATGTTGTAAAACAGAGTATTAAGCAACAATAATAAATAATAGTAAATGATAATAATGTAGAACTGAATTGAATATAAGAGTCTTACAGAAAAGTAAACGAGAGTAAAATTGCAAGAACAAAATGCAAATGAAATGGAACTAAACATACTAAAATCAAATTACAGAAGTGCAAATTGCAGAAAGTAAATGACTAAATGTAACTTACGACTCTTCACAATGAACAACGGGAACTGCCTTTTGTGTGTGCTTCTTCTCAACCGCTGTCACCCATTATCCATAACCGCTCATAATCGTGCCTTCTCCATAAATGCATATTGTCTACAATTGTTTCTTTGTGCCCACGATCTCTGACTTTCAACTGGTGTTAACAGGTTGATAACTGTTTCTTTGGTAGTGACTTTAGATCTTATGGTTTTTCGTCATGTTTCCTCACCACTTAAACTCTATCTTACATCTAGGACTTAGAATAAATTTCTTGTCATCTTCTGTTTTAACAAGTTTTGAGGAAACCTATAGAAGATTCTCGTGGACTTAGAACAACTTCTCTTTATCAATTCCTTTTTTGACAAGTTTTAGGAAAAATCAACGAGCTCCATCTTCGACTTATAGTTTCCTTGGCAATTCCTTTTTGATAAGTTTTTAGGAAAACTTATCGAAGGTTGTCATGGACTTAGAAAATTTTCCTTGTTGATCCCTATTTTGACAAGTTTTGAGAAAAATCTGTAAGCTCATATAGTCTTGTAGACTTAAAATAATTTTTCTGGTCGATTCCTATTTCTACAGGTTTTGGCTCCTTTCAATTTGGGGACTTGAAAATCTTCAAAACTCTTCGAAAAATAATCCTTTTTTCAATAGAAATTAAGTTCCTCTTTAGACCTTCTAAAATTTCTCGAAATTAAGCCTTCTTTTTTACAAAGAATAAAGCTTTTCTTTACCCTCCAAAACTTCTCGAAAGGTATCTTTCCTTCCAACCATAGATGAGGCTTTTAGGACTCTCCAAGACTCCTCAAAATGTAGCCTCCTTTTCGACAAAAAAATAAGGCTTTTTTGCTAGTTTTCACAAAAATGTTTCAAAAAGTGATTTTTCCAACAAGATTTTAGGACTTAAATATTTTTATAGATCCATGACTCATCAAAGTGTAGGAACCTAGGGTTTTGTGTTTTTATTTGAAAGACATAGTCTATTCTCTACTCCAAAAGTTTAATGAGAACCTCTGTAACTTAGAAAAATTTACTTTTCCTAAACATAAAGATCATTATAGCCTAATATAACTGCATTTATTAGAGTCCAACTTGAGACTATAATTTCATGTTAGTTGTTCCATGTACTCGATAGTAAATAGCGCAATTTAATAATATTTTTATTTTCCATCTCAAAAACGATTTCTAGTTAATTATATGGTAAACACAATTTAAAAAAATGTCAACATAAACTCTAATACATGCTGATTGATGCATTGCTTAAATATGTGTAGGGGTAACAGTCCCAAGCTTGAGTTATATTCAGCTTGAGCTAATTTATTATCGATAAAACTTTACTATAAGGAGCCCGCATACAATAATAGACTGATAAAACCTCATTGTTCCATCTTGGTTGTTGAGCATGTAACTGAAATGCACAGAAGAAGAAAATGTAGTAGCTTCTCCCAGTGACAGTATACTTTCCCTATATTTCTTTGAACACGTGGTTAGAAACCAGTAAAGGATTTACAGATGATTCCTCTATTTTAGTAAACAAACTGTTGTTGGGTACAACTCAGCCTCTACCTAACATATCAAACATACGAATCCCAGAAAGTGATTTACACAGTTAATTCCAAAGTGTGTCAATATTATAATGAATATAATTGACCCAAGGCCAATGATTTGGTAAGGCTAGTAATATAAACTATCAAATTATTAACAATTTCAGGGCTTTAGACTTAGTCTGGTCCCCCATTTCCATGACTGATAGAATCTCACCTCTTAAGACTATTTTCCAAAAAACAACTAAATAGAAAACCAATCCAAAGCTTACTAACTGCTTGGCATTTTTGAAAAAAAAATACAGAAATAATTTGTGGGGCCTTAATGCATAAATAAACCAATAGTTTGGCAAGGGGGCCAATCTTACCTTTAAAGTTTGGTCTGCATTAGAACTTGGAATCTGATGGATTGGAGCTCGTCATTAACAGGTAACCACAGCTATATTATAGAAAAGGGGGACCTAACAACTCTAATTACCCAAAGAATAAAAAATAGAAAAGCCCATCCACCCGGCATCATGTACCTTTTCTAACAAAAATATTAACTGTAGTTCTGAGGCCAGAGGATAAGCAACTAAGTCATAAATTTTTATAAAAGAATAAATTATTTATTATCTTAAGAATATAATACAGTAATAAATATTATTTTTCAATAAAAATTTACTATTTATAGGTGTTTAAATTCAACCCTATTATGCTTTTTCCTTCCACCAAAAAACTTGCAAATCTATCAATATCTTTTGTTTTTGTCTTTGCTTTTACCATCTATCTACGTGTTTACTCTTCAAGCATCTTTTCTTTACTCTTGTTTTGCATTCGGCTTAGTCCTATATTTTTTTGGGCGCAAAAGGAGTTTGATTGGTTGCTACTTGCTAGACCAAGAGCTTGATGACCTGTAATTCACTTTTATTGAATCGGTTCTCTAGTTGCCAGATTCCTTCCAATTCTACTTTAGAGAACTAAAACGGAGGCACAACGCATAGGCAAATATTACGAAATAAAAATATGAAATTCCATCTCAGATGGAAGCTGAACTTTCTCGTAGTGGGGGATACACTTTCCTGAAAATGCAAACTCGTAATGCCTTATTTTTCTTTCACCATAAAACTAGCATAGCATGTAATGAAGAGGAGAGAATTAACATAAGTTTCTTATAACTAAGATACGTTTAATTCGAATTCTTAATCAAAGAAGCCTAACAAATTTTACAATCACGGAGGACAAAGATCGTTCACCCACATAATCACTCCCTCTATAATTTGCCTTTTTTTATTTGTTTGTCATTTTATTATTTCAGTCCAACCTTCAATTTAGAAATAAAAGTTTCCTCGGTCCAACAAATCACATATCCCCGTAACATTCAAAGTTTAAACGCAACAACACTTTATTTCGGCATGGAAAACAATGCATTTTTAAAGCTTAGCTCCAGCGCGGCAAAGCATTGCAAAAGATAACGGGGAAATTTATAAAATCTATCAATCTACCAATCCCAATTTTACACCTTGGTAACGCAAAATCTTTTGGGTAATAAATGTGGGGAATTAAAAAATGAAAATCGTATACGAATACGAGGGATTGGGCATAGAGCGAAATTCCAATTATCGAAAACGAGAGCATTAATGATTCGCTGATACCCATCACCAATACACGGACACTGCCTCTGTCGTTTCCTCGCCCACTCTCAGATTCAATATTTGATAGCACACAGCTTCACGGAAAGGTGAAGGCAAAAGCAAGAAAAGGGTAACAAATGTATATAAAAAAAAAGACATTTTTTCCCCTTTTTCTTTACTGAAACGTTGAAATCAAATAACTAACAAAAGCATTATTAGTGTTCAAGAAACAGTGTATTCTCACAAGAGGAACCCGAAAATGGATTACCAGAAAAGTTAATGTATACTATAACAAATTTATATGACAACAATAAAACACATTTGAATTGAAATGGAAAAAAAAGAAAAAAAAAAAAAAAGAAATTAGCTCCTGCACCTTGTAATGGCACTGCAGCCACGGTTGTAAGGGTTGGCCTGTGCCCCAGGTCGGCAATTGTAGTAGGAGGCGCCACGGCGAGAGCAAGGGACTGTGTTCCTCTGCAGCGCACCGTAGCTTATATACTTGGTGGTGGCTAAGATGCGCCGGTTGATCTCCGAGTCCAACTCAAATTCTTCCCTTTCAAGGCACTCTGCGATGGAGCCTTTGCAGGTGGGTACCCATCCCATTCCGAGGTGGTGGTGGCCTCCGGCTACGGCGGTCGGCGACCAACTCATCGCCACCAAAATGGTGGCGGCGTAGATGAGCGTGAGAGCTAAGGAAGATGTTTTGGGCATTGTGTTGTTGAGATGTTTGCGTTTGTTTCTTTGTTTTGGTTGGTGAATTGGGGAACGGGGTGTTGCTTCTTTTCTTTCAGATGAAATGAATTTAGCTATGTCTACAGCTAGTGGCCAGTTTAAAACTAAAGAGCCTCATCTGTTAGAAAAAGGACACTCCAGTTCCGTTTATTTACGTTTATGCCATTTCCAGCAAGAAGCTTCTTAAAACGGTAGCAGTACTGCTGCTGTGTTTCAGAATCTGAAATGAGTTATTAAATGCTTTTTATAATAAGTCTTGCTAATTATTACCGATTAGTAATGATTTTAAAAAAAATAATAGATATTTTTTAACTAGTGAGATATGACTTATTATATTTTAAAAAAATTATTTTTTATTCTTTGATTAATGAAAAATTGTTTCATATAATTTAAGAAAATTAATTACCTTTATAGTTTATATAAAACATTGTCTAATAACTAATTTTAAATTTCCTTCTTAATTAATTAATTTTTTATTAACTTTTGATATTGAAAATAAAATATGTTTTATATATTAATATGTAAGTAAGTTACGAAAAAAATTTAATTTAGTCTTATTAACTTTTGAACTTTATAATAATTAACCAATCTTATGATTAATGGGTAAATTAATTTAAATTTTTATAAAAGGTAAATATATAATAAAAAATAAAAAATAATTTCTTGAACTCTTAAAGTGACAGATTAAAAAAAAATTAAATGATGTTATATAAAATGACATATAGGGACTAACATTTATTATTAAAATATAAAAATATATTATTACAAAATTTAAACACAATTCACTTTGAATGGCTTCAAGGAATTAGTTAATATTTTCTTAATTTTTTTATTGTGCAATGATGCACGATTTAAAAATATTTAATATTTTAAATTATTAAAAACATAAATATAAACGTACTTTATATTTTGAATATAGTAAACATTCTTTTCATAAATAACTCCTTTTATAATTAGTGATAATTAGAAAGCTAAAAATTAGATGATAAGTAATCCTCGGTAACAATTATACCTAATCATCACGAGCGGAAAAGATGATTACATATTAATGAAAAGGGAAATGTTTAGCCAAATTTGACAAGTTTATCTTTAATGAATGCTTTCCGTTTAATATTTGTGGAGCAAAGGGAGAACAGAGGCAGTGGTTGGGATAGGGAAAGAAGAGACGTGTGGAGCATCAATAAGAGTATTTTATTTGCTTTTTTTTTTTTTTTTTCTGTTGAAGGAGAGGACATGAGTAGGCATTGCCTGGTCCTTCTTTTGTTGCTTTTATAAAATGGAGAAAGGTTATTATATGTTTTGCCTAGTTGACTACTGTATGTCTGTGCTAAAAGCAAGAAATTGGCTACCTATTGTACTCTTATATATATGATCATGTGTTACATTCACGACTCCTGGTTTCAATTTTCCGAGTGTGAGAAATTATCTTCGTATATTATGTGTGTGTGACTTCCCAACACGTCTAAGAAGTGTATTTTAATGAATGTCAACATGGCAAGGAAGCGTGAAAAGCCAGGTCACCTTGAAATTCGACAATGGATAACAGGGTTTTGAAAGAGGTGTATCATGCCGTGACCTAATATTGTTTTATGATACCATATTCAACAAATTTATACAAATAAAAAAGATAAATATAGTGACTTATAAAAAATATATATTATTATAAATAATTTATTTAAAATTATATTATTTATATTATTTACTATTTAGTCATGGTGTATATTTAAAATTTAAAGTTTTTAATATTAGTTCAACTTGCACAACTCTTGTTTTGTTGGGTTTTTTCCTAGTCGCTGCTTTGCTGTGTAAGTTTGCCTCATTGCTGATTTTGGAATAGGATTAGACTTGATTGCAAAAGAAGAACTGTCCTTTTTAACACGATGAACCTTATAGCATTTGAAAAAATTAGTTCTGAATGTGGTATCAACAACAAATCTTGTCTGATCAGAGTATCATTTCTGACAAGAGTGGATTCAATAAGAGTTGTAGCAGAGTCGAGAACTAGCAACTAATGTTGAAAGATAGAATTGGTTACTTGACCACCTCTTTTTTTCTCGTCTTAACGTATCTTGAACTCTAAGGAAAACTCTCTTTCAAGCTCCGCTATGTAAGATCCCCTCGTTGCTCAGTGTGATGCTAACAAAAGCTTAGGATTTTTAACGAATATGGGAGAACGAATACAGAGCAGTGAGAAGTGACATGGTTGGTAGGAAATAGATTGACCTCATTAGTGGAGTAAAGTGATGTAAGCCTAAAGATAAAGCATAATTAGGATCAACTTCGGTGGCAAAAAAAAACGTGAGTCAAAGGGTTGAAACACAAAACAAAGCAAGAAGATGAAGTAACTATTAAAACATAAACTTAAATTTTATCTTTTAATTAACAATAATTATGAGGGAAGGACTAATTGATAAATAAAATAAAATAAAATAAATATAATAATTTATTATTTGAATATGTGTTTAAATATTATTAATTAAAAAATTTTGGGTACGTGCCCTGAAAATTTTTAAGGGTACCACAAAATTTTTCTTAAAAATATAAAAGAAAAACAGAGCAAGATAGAGATATAACTAACAACTATTGAAAATATATAAGAGTTAGTTTGAGAAGTGGGTGGTATAACCAAAAGTCTAAGTCAAAAATCAATTAGATATATATTAAGTGGAAGAATTTCATAATTTTTTTAAAACTTTTTTAATAACTAAAGTGGAGAATGACTTTTTCTTAATTCGTGACCATTGATACGATGAACTGATAGAAGAATGACTAGAATTTAATCTTAAGAAAATAGAGAATATATTGAGTAACTTGTATTAGACATCAATACTAAAAGGTGAAAATTTAAATACACACCTTTGAATTTGTTTGGTTTTAAATAATTAGCGTTGAAAGAATTTTATTTTATTTTATTTTTTTGTGTGTGAAATTGATCAAATTATGCAAAAGAAGAGAAAGAAGAATCTGAACATGATGACAAAGAAAAAAGTAAATTTCTGTCACACTCCAAAACTTGTTTACCCTCTCTATTTTTCTATTAATGTCTAAAAACTTAACTGAACCCATTTACTTTTCCTACCAAAAAGTTCAATATTTACTTTGCAAACTCTATTTTTTATTTAAGCCAAGTATTTGCATGATAATCTTTATTTTTAGGTAAAGTTCAATATTTCCAAAAAAATTTGTTATTATTTGTTTGACACAAGCCACTCTCTAAGTTCTAATGTTTATTTCACATTGTGTTTTTTTAATTTCTTGTTCAAAAAGCATTGTTCATTTGTCATCCTTTTATGTTGTCTTTCTATGAACTGAGTGTTCACTATACTTGTGTTTATGGTAAAAATTGAATAAATAAATTCAAAAGTAATTTGAGGTTGAATTTTAGACTCTCTTGAGTTTTTTTAAATATGTTTTTAATGCAACAATTCAGATTCATGTCGTAAAGCATAAACTTGAGCAGGAATAGTAGAATGATGAAATAGAAACATTATCAAACTAAACATAATTACAAAAATATGCTAAACAAAGACGTAATTGCAGAAACAGAAAACATAAATTGAACACCAAAACTAGAAACAAATTGCAGAAAAAATAAGCGTACGACTTCAGCAATAAACAATAGGAATTGTGAATCCTTTGGTTGCTTATGTCTGTCCAGGTACAAAGCTTTCAACGTGTAGAGAATTTTGGGTGCTAGTGTTTAGGTGCAAAAATTTGTTCGCTAGAAATGTGAAGTTTCATAATATTTATAGATGGATGAACAATAGTCACTCCCTTTTTTTCACGGGCACTTCCCGATAATCGCCTTCTGTGCATGCTTCTTCTCAACTGCTGTCACCCACAACCGTTCATGATCGTGCCTTCTTCATGACTGTATGTTGCCCACGATCGTTTTTTCGTGCCCACGATCTTTGACCTTCAACTAGTATTAACTGTTGGTAACCGTTTCTTTGATAGTGGCTTCAGACCCTATGGTTTTTCGTTATGTTTTCTCCCCTCTTAGACTTCATCTTGTATTTTGACCTTAGAATAAATTTCTTGTTATGTTTTGACAATTTCGAGGAAACCTATCAAAAGCTCTCATGGGCTTAAAATAATTTTCTTGTCAGTTCTTATTTTTTGACTAGTTTTGAGGAAAATCTGTCTCATTCAGTCTCGTAAACTTAGAATAATTTCTCTAACAGTTTTTACTTTTCAACCAGTTTTTAGGAAAAACCAATAGTTTCCCTATCAGTTCCACCTTATCGATTTATTTTTTGACAAGTTTGAAGGCAGACTCAAAATCCTCAAAACTCCTCAAAAAACAATCCTTTTTTTAACAAAAACTAAGGCTCTTCTCAAGACATTCAAAACTCCTCAGAATTAAGTCTACTTTTTGACAAAGAATGAGGCTATTCTTTAATGCTCCAAAACTTCTCAAAAAGTAGTTTTTTCCTAAAGATGGGGCTTTAAGGATCCCTCCAAGACTCCTAGAGATGTAGCCTTCTTCTCGACCAGGAATGAGGCTTTTCTGCTAGTCTTCACAGAACATGTCAAAAAGTAGTTCTTTTGACAAAATTTTAGGACTTGAGTATTTTCACAGGTCCATGGCTCATCAAAGTGTGAGAACTTAGGGTTCTTTTTTATTTTAGTTGAAGGCCTTTGTAACTTAGAAAATTTCTTTTCCCAAACAACTTGTCTTTGCATTTTTATGTACTTTGTTATTTTCAAACACAAATTAATTCACATCTTTACTCAATGTTTATGACTCTAATATAAAAACTTGTTCATACATATTATTTTATAAGAACTAAGTAAAGAAGGGCAACAAAAAATACTCAATTATTTATTTATTTATATTTTGTTTGTCTAATTTTTTTTTTATATCTATACTTTCATTTTGTCAAAGAAAAGTCTGAATTTAATTTTACAAAAGAAAGAATGGAAACAAATTATTTGTTTTTAATAAAAAGTTAGTCTTTGCAAATTTAAAATTAAACAAAATTGACTTCCTATGGAGAAAGTAAACATTACTTAATTGAAAGACAACACTAAAAACCACTCCTTTATACATGAAAGAGCAAGCATATCATATATTAGTTTTGTTTCTAGCATTGTCAGAAAAATAATGAAAAGAAAAGGGAAGCATCAACACTATATGAAAGAAGAGAGGGAACTAAAAAAGAGCATTAAATAACAAGAAGGGGAGGAGAAGTAGAAAAGAGAGAGGAAAAAAACGAGAAGGAGAAAGATATAAGAAAGATAAAAAAGAAAAAAACATTGTACCTAAGAGGAAGAGGAAATGAAAGTTAAAAAAATAGAAGGGAGAGGGAGAAGCATTAGAACTGGAAAAAAAAAATTACAAAGAAGATAACTCAAAAAGAACATTAGAGAAGAGAGAGCTTGAGGGAGCATAAAATAAAGACTGATGAAAAAGAACAAGGGAAGGTTGGATTGCATAGTCTTCTTCTCCAGTCCACTCTTCAAGAAGTAACCTTGAATAAGCGAAAGTTGCTACCTTCATCCCCTTCTAAAACAAATGTAAAAACTACTTACTCAAAAGCAAGTCCATCTTCCACCAATTTTATTTATTTCCATAATTTTACTCCTACTTATTTCAACCACACCAATTAAAGCTTTGCTATGGAGAATAGACATCACCAAGGGTCTTTTCTCATTTTGTGCTTTTTAAACCCACTTTGTGCAAAGACTTTGCACGCCTTACTTTTGTTATCTTTGTTTTAGTCTTATTTTAATACTAATATATTGACATACATCTATTATAGATTGTCATCCACATGACTTGTAGCCGTTATTGCCATAGTAATTTGATAAGTGTCAAGTTTTAGTAATTGTTGCATGAATTTTAGCACTTATTTACTTCAAAGTATTGAATTTAGATCTTCATTTTTTTATTTTAGAAGAATTTGATCTAAGTACTTTATTTGGCTTAAAAATTAAGATAAAGGTTTATCTTAATCCTCTTTTATTAAAATTCTTGATTTTCAAGAGCATAATGAAAATGGAAGGTAATGGCATAAGGAAATGATTATGATCCTTTATCGCTCAAGCGAGAGATTATTGCTTGAGAGAGAATATGTGCATTAGACAGTTTTTGCTGAAGCAAGAAGTTTTCACTTGAGCGAAAATGCCTTTATGAGCTTGAATGAGACTTTCTAACATAATTGAGAATTCATTTATTCCACTTTTAAAGAAAAAGAATCAGAAAAAAGGAGATTGAGGAGCAGGGAGCTATTGTTGACAATCTAACACTAGCAAGTGCACTAGGATTGCAACAAGTAATGAGTAATTTTTAAGAACAGGATATCGTTTTCACAGGAAATTTAGATTTCAAGTATCAATTCACAATGTTGTAACCATTTGAGCTATACGAATTTGGAAGGAGAGTTGTAACATACAAAAACAGTAAACCAAAGCAATTAAAAAGTAAAGAACTTGCAGAAAAATAGATCAATAAACAACAAAAGTGTAATGACAGAATGATGAACAATAGCTAGGAATTTACTTCACAAGAATATCAACATTAATTCACCCCTGCCTCTGAAATCCAAGTTATTAGACAATTGACAATCAGTTTCTCTTAATAATAGTCAGAGTTAATCCCTTAAGCAATGACCTAATGATAACTGAAATTCCCTAATCCCTTAGGTGAAATTCAATTACATGTTGCACTAAGAATTAGAACTTTAGATTGCAGAATCAGATGTACTTATCCTTAAGAACCCCTAATTCTAGTTGCTAATTCATTTCAGAGAATAAGTCCAATTCCCATTGGTAAAAGCTTCTCTTTGATTAATTAATTGAATTCCCATTCAAAGATACATGAAGTGCAAAATTTAACAACGCAATTATTCCAAAAACTCAAGATTCAGAAGCAAGCGATGAATCAATATATCAATTCGAGTTCCATAAATTCCTAACTACAAAGAACTACTCAAACATGGAAGTAGAGAAAGAGAAAGAAGAAGAAGAGAAGAAGAAACTCAGAATCGCCATGGCAACAAGCTCCAATCCAATGTCTCTTCTTGAAGCTTCGAGATTCAACTCCCTAATCCTCTCTCTCACTCTCTCCCAACGAGAATCTAACTAACAAAACTGAAAATGAACAGAATCCCAACCGAATCTGAGCATTCTGGTATTTATAGAAATTCTCAGGTTTGAGCGTTGCCACTTTTCTCCATAATAGTAGCCATGCAGAGTCTCAAGTTGTTGTGCGTTAACACTTTTATGAGAAAAAGTGGTTACACGCACTTTGCTGAGTTGAGAACTCTCTGGAATGCTCACTCTTGCTGGTAAAAGTGTCAACGCAGAGCTCAAGTGATTGTGCGTTATCACTTTTATGAGAAAAAGTGACTATGCGCAACTCGTCAAGTTGAAGGCTCTCTGGAACTATCACTTTCAATAATAATAGTGGCTACGCAGAGCTTTCCTGATATTTTCACTCTCTGGAACGATCACTTTTACTGATAAGAGTGGTAACGCAGAACATTCTGAAACTTTGCCTTCTCTGGAACTATCACTCTTGCTAGAAAAAGTGATTACGCCCAAGCTGTACTTCATCTTTGAACTCTGGAGTAATCACTTTTACTGATAATAGTGATCACACCCAGCCTGTATTCCTCATTCCTTGTGTTTTGAGCCCAGTCTTGCTACTCTAGCTTTTCCTTTCCATTGTATTTCTATTTCCATGAACCTTACTCAAATTATTCCTACAAAAACAAGATTAAAACTTAATTTCTAAGCAGAATTACACAATTTGCTAAGATAACTACAAATTGAAATAAAACTCAAATTCATTATATTTTTCTGAGTTTTTCTACTTTTCTCATGTGTTTTTCTTATCAATTTAATTAGAATTATGCTAAAATATCAGTAAAAAACATAGATTCATCAGGAGCCAAGGAAAATAAGGGAGAACTAGGGAAAAGAGCACTGCGCATCAATATTTTGATGATTTTTATATAGTAGTTTTTTATATATATAAATGTTGGTGGTTTCATTTTATTCATTATACTTGATCCTATTCTATGTAATAGTATTTTGATTTAGGATTTAAGGTTTAGTTAGAAAACAAACTTTAGAATCAAATTGAATGAAATCCACTCGATGTATTGTAATGTTAGGAATATGTTTGATTATATCGGTTGCTTTTTAACTCTCATTTTTAATGCTGGAGAATTCATTGAACAATTGAAGAATCATTATTCATTAAATTCTCTTTAAGAATCTTGTATATAAAGAATCGATATAAGGAAACATTAAGATATTGCATCTACATTTATAGATTTGTGCCTAAATGTTTATTTATCAAAATATAGAAGAAAATGAATAATGAATCCAATCTCAGCTCAAACCATAACCTTTTCATATTTAAATTTATTTTATTTCTTATTTGATTGAATTTTTTTCATCCATGAGCAAACGTGTGCAAACATTTATACATTTTTTAACTGAAAGTTTTAATTAGAATAATAGAAATTATTGATATATTTTCTAATTCCTATGAATACGACAACCCTTACTCATTTACTAAAACGAAAATTTGGTAGCTTGCAAAATATCAAAAATATATATATATATATATATATATATATAAGTTTATTTTTACTATTTTAATATTTTTATGATGTGTTACTCATTTTTAGAGTCACAAATCTAAATATTAATATTATAAATAACAATAAAATAAAAAAAATTAAATGAGAAAGATAAAAATCATATTAAAAGATAAAATTATCATTATAATTTGCATAATATTTTACTATTATTATTTTATTTAATTATTTATCTATTGGTACTCTTATTTTCATTGTTATTTTATCTTTGTATAAAGTGAATATAATTTAATTTAAAGTCATGTATCTTTTCTTTATTCTATAATTAGTAAATTATATTTTCTTTCATAATTACATAACAATGATAAATAAATAAGTAAATAAAATTTATGCAATGATTTATAAGTCTAATGTATAGTTATTCTACTTTTGTGCATTATAAATTATTGAAACTTATGTATATCAATGTCACTTTAAGTTTCATGTACTATGTGTGTATTTAAAAATTAATTTGTATTATATTTTTTACTAATTAACTGTTAATTTTTTATTTTGTTAAAATTTTATTCTTTAAAATATTCTCCTCCTTAATTATCAAATAATAAAAATTTATTTAAAATTAAACCATAATTCATCTCTAATTAATTATAAAACCAATTAAAGTATACTCTCTTTAATTTCCTTGATTAATCACAACATACTTGCTTAACTAGTTCTCTATCTAATTATTATATATAATTTATTTTTAATTAAGTTAAAAAATTTCACAACGATTTATAATACTAACTTGTAGCAACTCTATTTTTATGCGGTTGAAAATTGGTGAAATCTATGATTACCTACTTTACCTTAGACTTCATGCAATATATAAATATTTCTTAAAACATTAAATTATTTTTATTCATTAAATACCTATTCTTTTTATTTTATTTTTTATTAGAATATGCACATTTGAATATCTTCTCCTTTCATTTTTAATAATACAAGTTTATCATAAATTAAATTATATTTCTTAATTCTAACTAACTTAATAAATACATTTTTTAAATATTTCTCACTTTAAATACTAAATGATTAATTTACTAATTTATTAACTAAATTAAAATTATATTAGTATAGTGATTTGTAACCGTAATATGTCGCATCTTTATCTTTATGTGTTATAAATTGTTAAGACCTTTATATACTAATTTTACTTTTAATTTTTTACAAAATAAATTTATTTCAAAATTAATTCATGTTTAAATTTTATTTCATTAAATAAATATCCCTACTAATTAACCTAAGTGTACCTTTCACTCTTTACTTATCTAGTCTCACTGCGATTCACATTGTGACATATATATATATATATATATAATTTAAAAAAAATAATTTTTCTTTATTTTGAAGAAGCTAAATTTGTATTTTCCTCCATTTTTTTGGTCTGGTGTATTTTTCTTCAATTAAAAACAATGTAACTCAAATGCAATAAGAAGTGGAGGAGAAAATATCTCTCATACGTAAACAACTATGACATATCATTTAGGGATTTGGGCATTCAAAAATTGGGGCAGGCTAAAATCACTTTATGGATTAAGTGGGTCAAGACAGAAAACTGTTAGAAAATGAAATACTTATGGAACAAAACAAAATAAAGCTGCAAAAATTCCACAATATTTTCTTTAGGTGGAGACTGAAAGAGTGGTGTACTGGATAAGACACTACTCGATTTTAGTTATGAAAAGAGGAAACTGAATATATATTCGGCCTATGAAGGACGAGCACGCCACAAAACATGATAATTATAAATTAATTATAATTAATAAATTACTGATCAGGATTAGGGCTGGTCTACGAAGTCCATTAGCTCATAATATCTCCTATAAAAGAAAGGTAAAAGGTACAGGTAAAGACAGACTTTTAATAAAAAATAATTAAGTATTTACTGCTCAGAGTCAAGACCTGACTTGAGCATTGAAATGCTTTTTACAGGACAAGATTCGAAAGGATGTCACCTCATCGAAGCAGAGACTTAAAGATTAGTGTTTTCCTAGCAGGAACAAGTGGTCTTCCCAATTTACAAACTAGAGAGGCTTTTCAAAGGATCAAAACATTTTCTAATGCTCAGGTGAAAACAAAAAAAATGAAAAACCCTTCTGATCCCTTTATTTAAAATTGTGCAAGCTGACGTATGAATTTGAAGTTAACCGTTATCTTCTTCCAAGGTTTCAACGTGTGAAGGGAATTGAGGCTTGTATAAGAAGGTAAATTGAATCTTTGATAAAATGGAATCAGGTTCCTCTGCGTTAAAAATGAAAAAACGAGAGAATATGCAAGAAGGCCTTCATAAATATGTAAGTGTAAACGCACCTTCAATCTCCATGGAATAAATTCTTTCTTGTTTGTTTCGTGTTTTGGGACGCCTGCATGTTCGTTTGCAATTATTTAATTGCAATTGCAAACGGCTTCACAATCATGCTCTAACCGCTACCATCAAATCGAATGTTACTGTTTCCACATTACGATTATATTCGATTATTCCATAATGTTTTCTAGAGCAGTCCGTTCAGATTTCCTCTAAACACTGTTATTAACTTGCTTTTAGATTTAAAATTTTATTAAATAAGTTTGGCAGACTTATGATTCGGTCTGAGTGATTTGTTAGTCACGTTATCTTATTATAGCAGCAATATAGATCTTAAAAAAGAAATGTTGTTCAACCAATTGCATCACAATAACTTGGAATTCCGTCACATATACGGTTTCCTCTCATAAATGAATAAGAATAAATTAGACTAAAAAATCGTCTGCAAAGGTCCAATAAGCTTCAAGTTGACGGCAGAATCAAAGCCAGAAGAGCTATCCAGAGATTTATAATAATGGTTTGAATAATTTCAATCGATTTTTGATAAAACCATTCCTGATAAAGTTAGATCCACAAATACACCTCCAAAAAGAGGCGGTGTTTGTCCCATTCCAACACGCCAGGAATATGGGCACCGCTTTGAGGGAGTTTGGGTGCGAATCAGTGTACAAAAATTACTGTACGAAAATTGCACGAAAGTTTACGGGTATGATCTGTTTGGCAAATGCAAACTTTCATTTGTTAATTAAGTTCGTGTGTTTTCATAGTTGACACTTGCCCACTTGAGTGCTGTTTATCATTGGTTATGTATTGCTAACTTCTCAAATACAAAATAAACATACAAATGGATCGATTTATTATTATTATTATTGATAAATTTTCCATCTTTTAATTATCTTTTCTGATCAAGCCGACAACAGAAAGAAAAGATAAAAATTCATTTGCCTAAACAAAGTGCTAAGTGCAACTACACCCAACAGCCCCAAAAGGAAAAGTTTTTCGTTTTCTTTTTTTGAAGAGTTGCTCATCGACGTGAGGTCTAGCTGCTGCTTTACTTAACAAGGTCATAACAAAGAAAGTTAAAGAAGTAGACACATAAATAAATAAAGTTCTGTTTTTCAAAGATTTTGACATGTCACCACACACCAAAAGAGGCTTGATTTCAAAGAAAGCGTGCATAAACGTTAATAAGTTACTCTCAAGGGGCAGCTGAAGATTGCTAACTAGCAAAGAAAGGCAAAATGCACCAAGCAAAGCAACTACTAATTCTTTCCAAAAGGAAACCTGTCCAACGAAGAGCATGTTCATATTTAGCAAAATTTTAAAGCTGGGTCTAGTATTTTCAACAAAAAGAAAACAACCCGAAATAAAGTTTTCATTTAAAAGGTGAATTCTAGTGTCTTCCATTTCATTTGAATAATAAAGTAAAGGATAACTTCTCCTAACCATTGGTCCAAAGTTTTTTAATCAAACGGTGTATGATATATGGTGAGAAATCGACAATACAAGTTATTTCTGAAAGACCCTTTCTTCTCTAGCATATCAGCGTTGGACGATTTAACATAATACATCGCATAAGTCTTAATAGTCTCAGAACTCAGCTCTGCGCCTCTCATTGCAAGAATCAACCGCTTGGCGTTTTGACATAAGAGGAAACTAGCCTAAGCCTGGCCTTGGCAAAAATACACCAAATACCAGGCGCAGTTATTGGAAAGATCCCAATCTAACATAATACACTAACAATAAGGAACATTATTTTCTATGCTGTTCATGTTTTTCATTAATTAATATAAAAAAAAATTCTTAATAAACAATCACATTAAATAGAAATATTTTATTAAAATTGTTTTAATTTTAATAAATAAACACACTTTCAATAACTAAGTCATTTGAACCTTCCCCTAACCCAGAACCGAAAATTAATATGGAGATTGTGGGGTAGGATCAAGGTCAATAATTTTGCAATTCAGTATATGTCGTAGCATGATAGAAAGCAAGAACAAACCACTGATCATAAAAATGGAGAGGCAGAGCCCCATTATTGCACCCAACAATTTCATCCGTTCAAAACACGAAAAAGTTCATCTTTTTCTTCTTTCCCTTAAAATAAAAAAGAAAAGGCTGTTATAATATTCTTGTATATCTACAAGCATTACAAAATTACACTATGGCCATGGCCATGCTCATACAAGTTGTATGTGTAAAAGTCCAAAATGCACTCAAATGGAATGATTGCACTCACCCTCACATGACTGAGCACGCATTAGGATTTTCATCGCTAAAGTACACGAATGAATCAGACGGCTGCGATGTAGTATACGATTCCGATTCGTATACATACGGTGGAGCCTCCATTTCGTTCACTGGTCGCACCACATGGGTGTATGAATACGGTTGTGGAGACGCATAATACGCTGCACCGTAGCTGCTGCTTGGATAAGCTGTGTGATAGTTCACTGTATGAACCGGAGGAGCATAATAATGCGGTGGATATTGATGGTAAATGTGATGACGTGGAGGACTCTCATTGGCTGGTCTTGAAAATGGAACTGGCCCAGGGACATGAATCACATGAGCGTGTCCCTGTGACTGGTTACCGAAACCACCGTTGGGAGGGGCATCACCGCGATCTTCAACCGTAACGGTAGCGTTAGTACTAGCCGTAGCCGTAGCCGTAGCCCTAGCCGTAGCACTAGCACCCTCGTTGCCATTGTTGCTATTCCCTTTACCCTTCTTTTTCTTCTTTTTCCCTCCGCCCTCGCCAATTTTCTCACTCTCCGGTGCTTCATTTTCGTTAGGAAATTGAACTGCTACGCTGACTTTTTTCTCCGTTACTGGTTCGGCCGGTAACATGGCGGCTTGTCTGGCCTCTGGCTTTGGTTCTTGAAACTGCACACCGGTTTTACCGGTGGAGCATCCTTCGTTGGCTTTGTTAACGTTAACCGCACCGCATCCGTCGCTGTTTTTAACGGCGTTATTATTGTTATTATTATTTGCAGTGACTTCGGCAGTTTTGGATGTGTCTTGGGCGACAGGTTCTTTATCTTTATCTTTACCACCGCTTTGGTTGATTTCTTCGCTGCTTTCTGGGTTGCTTTGTTTCTCTATGTTCTCTGCTTTTTTCTTTTTGGAATCTGCTTTTTCAGGCCATAACTCTGCGTGCTTCCCTATCTTAGTTAATTTCTTAATCAACGTCTCGCTCCCTACGTTTCCCGTTACTATGACTTTTTGTTGCCTCAAATCAATGTCTATGTTATAAACTCCTGGATTAATTAAGGGCAATGATTATGAGCAAGAGATTAAGCTTTGGGGTAACAACATAGGTGTTAACGAGAGCATGTTAAGGAGAATAGTAACGTGTGTAGTATAAAGAAGAAGAAAAAAAAGAGGAGTTTAATGAGCGTAAGATTTGAAAGAGATGATATGAGGGGAACCCAGGTGGAGTTGTTGAGAAAGAAATGGAAAGGAACAAAAACACTACTGAAAATCAGAAGCGAAAGATAAAAAGGTTTGATTTTGATGATCATTACCGTCTATGGCTTGTAGAACTTTCTTTACTTTCCTTTTGCATCCTTCGCAGTGAATGGAGACTCTCAACACAACGGTCTGAGAAACAAGCATGACAAGTTCAGAACATGTTGGAGTCCCATTTGAGAGATGTTAAACAAATATAAACGGTGGCACAGTTGTTTTACCTTAAATGTGAGAGGTTGAATATGTGCTTCCACTTCATTACCTTCGGGTTTCGTTTCTGTAGCAGCCATTTGAACATGAGAGACGTCACAAGGCAGGGAGAGGGAACGCTTAAAAGCAAGACTATGAGACATAATATAAGCGAATATCTTTATAATTTTAATTTAAAAAGAAAAGAAAAGTGAAGGCTTTTCATAAAAAGAAGGACCTCGTTAAAAAGAGTGAGAAAAAATATCGTGGCTCGTAGGGGTAGTCTAATTGAGTACGAGTCATCCATTTTTATTTAGAAATGCAAATTTTGTAGTGGACGCCTGTCAATTTAGCATTTGGTGCGGTTTTTGCTTTTCCCAATCACTGCATGATGCCTTTTTAACGGGTTTTTATTTATTTATTTTTCCTTGTTTTCTTTTCCTTTGATACAAGCAAGGGTTGGACAGTTGTACCTTAAAGAATTTCGAGAATATATCCCTGTGACCGATTAGTAGTTAAGTGTTATGTTTTCTTTTCTTTTTCTTCTTTGCCACCTTCAAAAATTAGAGCCTTTGAAAGACTCCAATACTATCATTACAAGTGTATTTCACATGTCATATTTCTGTACACGACTAATTTAAAGATATTACAATACTGTAGACTATTTATTTTTAGACGAGTTTTAAAAATTATATATAATAACACATGATGTTTTTAAATAATTACAAAAATTAAAAATTTAAAAATTGTCCGAATTCAAAATCCATCGGCGACAATTTTTTAACAAAATAATAATAATAATTTTAAAATTAAAATTAGTCAAAGCGGCAATTTTTAAAAACTTAATAAATTTTTTAAATAAAAAAATAAAATGTCATGGACATGTCACTTACAATTTTTTTGAAATTTTTTTATATTTTTTTATTTTTCTTAAAATATTATATTTTAATAATTATGTCTTTTTTCATATAAAAATAAAATTACAGTATGTTTCTAAATCAATTTTTTTATTTAGACCATTTTTTATTCTTTCATGGGTTACTCTTCTTTAATTTTAAAATAAGATTTACATTTTCAGCGCAAGCTTATATAAGTAATGTATCTTCCCAAACGAACTTAGTAACCTTTTTTTTTCTTACTTTTTGGTCTGTCTTGTTCATCAAGGGCGTAATTGGATTGAGTTGTTTGAAATTTAAGAACAAATAATATTCAAACTGATTAAAAATAAGGATATTACTTTTAGTGCCTCTACTTTTTTTTTTTTTTTAGTTATACCACTTTTTTAAAAAATTTGAAAATTTTATTATTAAAATACCCTTCTATGTTAATGTTTTTCTTCAACAACAATGGAATTATATTTGTCTTCAAACAAGTATAAGTATAATTTTGAAACACTAGAGGAAAGATTAAAAAAATATTTATCAATGCAACATTTTTTCTTGTCATTTTTATGTAAAGAATTATTCACACTTTATAAAATAAAAACAAGAAAATTGACCATGGAGCATCACTTGTACTTATTTTGTTTCTTGAATATTTTATTTTATTTTATTACTATATATTATCTTCAAACCTCCTTCCACCATTATTGCTATGAATGTTCATATTTTTGACACTTTCACATTTATTACTTTTGAGTTCTTGAAAGGGTATTTTTGGTCTTGATATCTCCGACATTAAATTTATCAAGCAAATTTTTTATATATTTATCTTAAAACAGCTTCAGAATACCTTCTGATATATTTTTGAGAATTCTTATGCTAAGAATCTATTTAGCTGATCTAAGATTCTTCATCTCAAAGTTTTCTATTAACTGTTACTTTAATTCGTTGATTTTTGTCATACTGGACCTTACAATTAACATGTCATCAACATATAAAGGAAGAATGACATAATTATTAACATACTTCTTAACATAGCAGCAATGATCTGCATAACATCTATGAAATCCAGAGTTGCTCATAAACTAATTAAACTTCTTATACCATTGTCTTGGTGCTTGTTTCGAACCATACAAGTTTTTGTGAAGTTTGCACATAAGATTCTCCTTGCCTAAAGCTTTAAAACCTTTTGGTTGTACCATATAGATGTCTTCCTCTAAATCTCCATGTAGGAATTCAATTTTAACATCTAATTATTCCAAATGGAATTTCTTTGCAGCTATGATACTCAAGATAATTCTAATGGTAGTCATCTTGACAACATGAGAGGAATTCTCTATGAAGTCAATTTCTTGTTTTTGTTGAAACCTTTTCACTAAAAGTCTTGCCTTGTATCTTTTACTGCCGTCAGGTTACTCAAGATAATTCTAATGGTAGTCATCTTGACAACATGAGAGGAATTCTCTATGAAGTCAATTCCCTATTTTTATTGAAACCCTTTCACTACAAGTCTTGCCTTGTATCTTCTACTGCCGTCAGGTTACTCAAGATAATTCTAATGGTAGTCATCTTGACAACAGGAGAGAAATTCTCTATGAAGTCAATTCCCTGTTTTTATTGAAACCCTTTCACTACAAGTCTTGCCTTGTATCTTCTATTGCCGTCAGGTTCTTCTTTCAATCTATAAATCCACTTGTTCTGCAAGGCTTTCTTTCCTTGTGGTAGTTTGGTAAATGACCATTTTCCAATATTCTGAAGAGATGTCATTTCATCTTTCATTCCTAACTCCCACTTAATAGATCATTCCCCTGCATGGCTTCTGCAAAATATTTTAGCTCACCAGCATAAGTTAATAACAAATAATGCAATGAATTAGAATACCTTTGCAATGCTACTAGTACTTTACTAGATCTCCTCAATTGGGTCATAGGGATTTCTGGCATTGTTGTGGGTTCTGGTTCTGGTTTGGATTCAGGTTCTTCCTCTATATTTGACCTTCTATTAGCTACATTACTTTTTGAAATTTCTTCCAATTCTACACTCTTAGAAAGTTTTGACAATCTCGTTGCACTCATAAATTCCACAGATCTATCTTTATAGAACATGTACTCATTAAAAGTAACATTTCTATTTCTAATGATTTTCTTGTTTTAGTTATCTCAAAACAACCATACATGTTAGATCCATAGCTAATAAAATAACACTTTCTTGCCTTGTGGTCTAATTTATCTTTATTGTCAGAGTTTATCAAAACATGAGACACAACCAAAAACTTTGAAGTGTGAAAGTTTTACCTCCTTTTTAAACCATACTTCTTCAAGTAATTGATAATCCAAGGGAACTAGCGGTCTTCTATTTATAAGGTAAGTTGTTATATTTATTGCTTATGTCCAAAACATTTTAGTAGATCAATCAATGCCAACTTATTAAAGTATTGAAGAGTTCTTGTAGAATCTGATTCGTGTTTTTTTATGCCTTCCATCTAATTATTTATCTTTTTTATGAAAACCTATTTTTTCATATCCACCTACTTAGGCAGCAAAGTAATCGTTTATAAAATAGGGCCCAATATCAACATTCTTAAAGTTGTTCACTTGCATTATATTTAACTTGCTAAATTTCTCAAGTGTTAGAAGCATTCCACAAAACTATTCATCTAGTACTTCATGATTATGGTCATCAAAAAAATTATTACATACCATCAACTAGAATTTATGCTTATATGCACTTTAAATTTATCTTTGCAACCACACCTATTTTAGAGGTTGACTTTGATACTTACTATTCTCATTGGTTGAAGTTTTCACACAAAATCTTTGCCTATAAGTTTGTAGTAAAATTTTATGTTTAATGTTTTGAAGAATTGTGTTTTTTCTAGCAGTAGAATTATTTACATACCATATATAAAACAAGTATGTTACCTCCAAACTTATGAAATGAACATTTCTTATTTGGTGAGGGCTAAAGCTTTTAAGATCCATATTAAGAATATCTTCCAAGTTATCAACATTAATTATCACATCATTGTCATCTTCTTCCGTCATTTCATTATTTATATCAGTGTTATAGGTATCATTAGTGCAAACTTTCTCAATTTCAGCCTCACCCTCATCTTCAAAATTAGAATCGACTCTATCTTAAATAAATCTAATATATTTCCTCCAATTCCTAAAAGAAAAGCAAACAACACATTATAAAAGTAAATTTGAATCCATGATAAAAGATTGCACTACTATTCAAGTGATTTTAATTATACTTCAGTCTGTAATTACTTTGAGAAACAAGCTACTTATTGCTTCACTGCTCATGTTATTCCCCATGTATTAAGTCGTATATTACTAACTTTTGAATACTTTTAGAACTATATTAACTAACTCAAGGTTATCCAAAAAATATTCCATCATGATATTAAATTTTTATATATAACATTAATCCTAATTTCATGAAATTATCTTAAATTAATTCTCATCAAGTCAACTAATTAAAAAAAAATGGATAGGATTTTCTTATTCCTATTATCTTGCATAAATCCACCAAACTAAACAAGTAGAATGTAGTAAAAATAGGATCTCATCTAGAGATAGTTAATGTAAAATGATAAAAGATTGTATGAAATAATAGAAAATGTGTACCACACTAGTATAGATCATAATAATATCCTAATAGTTTCCAATAACAAACATCTACTCCCTTACCAAAGAATATTAGTTGAGTGATCACTACTAGAATTATGGTTATTACCTGCTAATTTTGTTTCTAGAATTTTGTTTCTAGAAAATTCCTACAAAATTTCATATAATTGTTTTAAAAAAATTATTATTTTCTTAGAAAAAATTAGTATAAAAATTTGTAAAAATTTATTAAGTTTCCTTTAAAAAAATTTAGGAATAAAAAAGATAAAAAAAAACTCACAATTTCCTACAATTTTTTTACCAATATTTTCACAAGAAAATTTTGAAAAAAATATTTACAGCAATTCTAAAGACTTCTTACGTTGTTTCCTAGAAATAAAAATGGTAGAAAAAGCTTAATATTTCTTGTAAATTTTTGTGCACAGAATTTTATAGAAAAATTGAATGTAAATTTGTAGGAAAACTTAATGATCTTATAAATTTTATTGCCAATATTTGTAGTAAAATCGATAAAAAAAATATTATTTTTAAATTAAAATTTTCATTTATTTATGAAAAATTAATTAATTAAATTTCTCATTACAAGAAAATTAAATTAAAATTTTAAAATATAAAATAATTTGAAGATACTTATAAATGATTTAAGAAAAAATTATATTAATTAAATAAAAAAAAGTTGTTGACAAAAGATATTAATATTGATTTTAAGCTATATAATAATTTTAGTTTTTGTACATGATTTATTTATTATTTTAATATTTATGTGAAGAAATTATATATTAAAATTATAATATAAGATTTAATTTTAATATATTATTATTATAAAAAAAGAATTAATTGATATAAGATTTAATTAATATATTATTAGTGAAGATAGTGGTGATGACAATGATAACATGTGATTATATTTTTTATTTATGTTTTTTATACTATATGTGGACATACGATAAAAGTAAATATTGTGGTCATTTGTTTTAAATTTTAGTAGTTTACTTGTTTATAAGATTTCCTATAAATTTACTCATTGTGACATACTTTGGAAGGTCATAGCAACAATATTCAAGAATAGTTTTCATGAAGACTTATCTTGATAGTTTGATCAATCCAATGGGTTGGTTAGAATGGAGTGGTAACTTTACTTTAAGTACTTTGTACTATAAAGAATACATGAACACAGGACCAGCCACAAACTGAGTTAAGTGATTGGATTATCATATTATTATAGGTGGATTGTATAACCAAATTTATTTGTACAGTGTGAAGAAATTGATATAGTTTGTATTTTTTTAGACTAGATTTCTTTATTTTTTCACTAAGTATTATTCTTATATTATGTTTCAAACACGTTTCTATTGAATTAGAATAATTACCATCACCAAGGCTTACGTACACATGATATATTATCTTGTTATCCTTGTCCAGATTAGTATAAACCATCAAGCTCTATCACAACCTCTCATGTAAACCATTTTATTGATTTACAAAATTTTCTTACAAATTTATTTGTAAAATTAGTTGTATAAATTATTTTCTTTTTGTAAATTTTTATACAAACTTTTCTTATTTTCTTAAGAAATTTTTCGTTGATAAATTTATAAAAAAATTACTTATGGACTTTCTTGCAAATTGTTAAAAAAATAAAAAAAAATTGCAAAATTTCTTAAGTTTTTTTTTTACAAATTTTTTATTAAAAATTTACATGCAAATTTTTCTACAAATTTTTCTTAGAATTTATCTGTAGATTTTTTTGTATATATTTTTTTAGAGATTCTATTGCAAATTATTTTTACAAAAAATCATCTGCAAGTTTATTCCTATTAAAATTTGTAGAAAAATTACCTGCAAAATTTATTTTTTGCAGAAATATAACCACAAAGGTATTTTCTTTGACAACAAATTTGCATGAAATATATTTTTCTGCAAATTTTTTATAAATTTTTGCAAAAAAAAAAAATCCTAAATTTCTAGTAATGGATGAGAAACTTACCAAATTTATAGCACTAGTGCTGGAATATTAGCAAAAATAATTGGAAAACTAACTATGATGTGGATAATCATCTTTTAAATAAATAAGTTAAACCTAAACAATGGTGATACCAAGATTCTTAGTGAAATTAGGGTAAAAGGGTACATGTAGCTATATAGCATAAAATACTTTTTATTTTTTTTAAAATATTACAAGGGATAGCAAACGCATAATATATAACATGAATAGTTAATTTGCATTTTTATAGAGACACTAACTTGATAACACTACTAATAATATATATTTTACCTTCCATTGAAAAGAAGTAAGTTTGACAGTGATTATCCACCAAGTTTGAAAGCAAATATAATAACTATACTTTGCCACCATTATTAAATTCCATCCTTATTTTTACTTAGATTAGCTAGTGGAGAACATTGTATAGGATTTTTTTATTTTTTTTAGTTTGACATTGCTTAGTGTTGTTATAAATTTTATTAGATGCATGTAATAAAAATAGTAGAATATAAGGACACTAAATTTGGTGGCTAATGCAAAGAAAAAAAATTAGGTTAAATATACATATCACTATGATTTCTTCAAATTTAATTGGTATCACTTACAAGTATCACAATTCAAAAGATGACAATGCAAAAAGAGTAAGGTTATATAAGTGGTTGGATTTGAGAATTAGGGTTTGTGTAAAATTTTGTGAGAGAGAAAATGGAGTTGAGTGAAGAGTGAATAAAAAAAAATATATTCACTAACATTCAGAATAATTTCAATTCTAATTCCATCAGAATTAAAATTAGTTCAAAATTATAATTTTATATTTGGTGTAATTAAACAATTAGAATGTAAATTTAGAATTTTAGATTGAAATCAAATTTTATAGTGTGATATAAAATCTATTTTTTTTAAAAATTTAATTTTATATTAAAATTTTATTTTATAACTTTTCAAAAATAACGCGTTAATTAAAAATATAAAAATAATTATTAAAGATGATATAATTAAAAAATAACTGAATATTTCTTTTTCAAAAATCATGACATAGTAAATTTATTTTTTATGTTTAATTTCTCATTAGAATTTAATAGTCATGAACTATCTTTCTCATAAATTAGATAAAAGCATACAAATACTTACAAATATAATTTAATTCTCAAAATTTAAAATATAAACTTAAAATACAAATTGATTATAAGTGCTTACGAGAACTCTCATTTTGAGACCATGAGCTAAAATAAATAGAAACATTGCAATAAATTCTTCTACATTTACATGATAAGTATTATGTAGTCTTCTTCTTTCACGTAAAATGTTGCAAAGCTAAAAAAAACTTGTTTAGTAAGACATGATTAATTATAGCAATTTCTGTCAGTTACATGATATAATCGTCTCAAAAGTATACTTTTTAACGTGTCTTTTATCACTCTATTGCATCTAGCACTAGTTTTCTCTTTTTTATTTTTCTTGTACTCTAAATATTTCTTTCGACATCTAACAATTTAAGAAAAGTATTAAACAATTTATTATATAATTAACAGAAACAATATATTTTGCGACAAGTATAGAAAGTGCAGAATAGCAATACGATACAGTAATATAAACATAATAAGCATATAAAAAATGTATAAAAAAAAGAGAAAGAAAGAAGAAGACTTAAAAGAATAACAGGAAGAATAAGAGGAAGAGGAATAGAGAAAAATCACAATTATTAATAATCAATGTAAAACGAGAAAGAAGGGAATAGAGAAACACAAGAGAACATAGAAAAAAAAGTAATATTAATAATCAATGTAAGAGTAGAGTTAAAAGGAGAAGAGAATACAACAAAACAGAAGGAAGAAAAGATGCATAAAAGAAAGAGAGAACAAAGAAAAAGAGAGGAAGAAAGTATTTGGAAAAGAAAATATCAATAGAAGAACAAGAACCATGAAGGTGAGAAACTATGAAGACAAGGAAAAGGCACGTGAAAGTGTATTGTGACTTATAATATTAGAAATTCAAATTCCTAGGGTGCAGGTTAGGAATTAAAGTGGGCCAAATTTAATTGTCATGGAATTAGTCTATGGAATTATAATCTCAATTCCAAATGGACATCCAAACATGATAATTAAATTCTAAAGTCTAATTTCAATTCTGATGTCTAATTTCATACTCAATTCTGTACACCAAACAAGCACTTAAGGGGAATTCAATTTATATAAAAACCTTACCTATAACAAATACTCAAAAGAAACTACTATAAATATTTAATAACTTAATATCCTTAAATTATAAAATAGTGAAAAAACTAAAATATAAATATGATAATCTTAGAAATCTGCTATGACAAATCATTTTACTAACTCATAGATGAGTCATAAACATGCTAATTCATGTTGGTCGTCACCTATAATATATTTTTAATTCATTTTTGTTTGATGAAGCTAATATAAATTATTGTCCATCTTTGATCAATGATAAATCTATATTTTGAAGTATTTTTATATGTTTAACTCTTGTTTGATGAGGATTTTATACCAATTTATTAATTAATTGTTTCAATTTATCATGAATCAATCACTAGCAAATTGAAGAAGCATTTTGGTCACAATTAGAAAAATTTGACAGAAAGCTCGGTCACGTTCAACATAAAGCACAACCTTGTTTAAAAGCTAACTATGCTTAATGGTATGCACGACCATTCTGCTTGCATGGTGATTCAAATTTAAAAACTTTTTAGGGTTTTGAAGAACCCTATTTAAGGGGGAATGAGGCCCAGCAAGAAGAACTTTTTTTGCATAACTGACTTTTGGTAGTTTTAGAGGTACTTTGGAGCTGAGATCATTGGTGAAGATGAAGAGGATTTCCTCAAAGTTTAAGCAAGTGATCAAGAGTGTGTTTAGGGAATAAGAATGCTTTTCATCTCTCTCCATCTAGGATTTCTAGTTTGTGTTTCTCCTTTTTAATATATATGAATTTCTTTACAATCATTTTCATTGGTTATTTCATTACGAGTAAATAAAATCATAGTTAGGACTATGATGAATCCTTCGCATGCTTTTTTTTATCTTTTCGTTTAATGACAATTGTGGTTTCTTTTTTATTGGTTTTTAGCCTAGTGAGCTTATATTTGTATGCTAGGAATTGATCACCCTTAACATATTGTAATTGATTGCAATGTAAGCAATTGTACCACATATAATTAATGAAACTATAGGGTACCACATATCACCCTTACCATTTATTTTCTTTTTATTTAATTTCTTTAATTCTTTAATTCCTGCTTTTCATTTAATTTCTTTGTTATATGATCGCTCAATTTAAGTCTCCTACAGCTTGCATATTTGATTTGAAAGATAAAAAAAATTACACATGGATGAAGGAAAGAGTCCAAATAGTAAAGGATAGCAAAAGGAAGAACTCTGCAAGATTATTTTACACCCATTACTAAGGGCAAGGTTGGAAGTATTATGACTCCTAATGTGGAGGCCAATAACTTCAAATTGAAGTCGACACTTGATCAATATAATTCAAAATTCTACGTAGTCTAGAGGTTCACCTAATGAAGATCCCAACCTATATCTAGAGAAATTATTCTTGTTCACTGATACTATCGAGTACAATGGGGTCATTACTAATGCTATTAGACTTCGCCTTTTCTCATTCTTTATCATGATTAAAGTGAATGAATGGTTCTCAACATTATCAACCGATTCCATCACAACATGAGATCATCTGACTCATCAATTTTTGGAAAAATGCTTTCTCCCATCTCATTCTGCTTAGCTCACCACAAAAATATCTAGCTACAAACAGTATGAGTATGAATCCCTATATGAGGCGTGGGAGCATTTTAGATAACTTTTAAGGCAGTGCTAATACCATGATTTTCCTGTTTGATGATAGTTGCATCTCCTTTGCAATGGGCTATCATTCTCCAAAAGTTGCATGGTTGATGCAACTTGTGGAGGACAATCATAAAGAAAGAGTTAGACGAAGCTTACGCACTGATAGATGAGCCAACAATTTTCAGTGGCAGACAACTAACCACCACATGAGTAAGAAGGATATTGCTCTGATCTATCAGGATAAAAGTGACAATCCATTAGGAAATCAAGTGCAAGCTCTAGCTAGGTATATGGATTCTATCATGAAGACACATGAACAATTAATAAAGCCACTTGTGGCTTTTGAGTGTGAGCACTACAACTCCATAAGCCATGATAGTGTGGTTATTAAATTAACAAACTTATAGATTCTTTTATATTTTCTCTATCTTTTTGCCTTGCATGACCACTGGGGATTATAGTTTAGAAAAAAAGAATGCTAATATTGCATGATCATTGGGTGTTAGTAATTTTACTATGAGTGATTGACGGTCATAGAAAAATCAAAATTAAGATTAAATTAAAATTGAACATAAAGAGGTGTAAAGGTGATAAAAATTGTGTTATTTTCTTAATCTTTTACTTATTTTCTCATTTAACTATTTCACACTTTTATTTTAGTTTATTTTGCACTATTTAGGTTCAAACAATTAAATCACAATATTCTTGATAATCTTTGTAGGATGATATTTTAGAAACTCAATTTAAGAACTCCTTATTATTTTTCAATGAGTACACATGCTCACAAATATTTTCCTTTTTCATTGGTTTTTATCCTTGTGAGCTTATATTTGCATGTTAGGAATTAATCACCCTTAACATATCATAATTAATTACATTGTACACGATTGTACCATGTATAATTAATAAAATTATAGGGTAAAACCTAATTGATTGTATGACCATTGGCTGTTAATAGATTTAGTATGAGTAATTGATAATTGTAAAGAAACTGAAATCAGAACTAAGATAAAAGTAAATATAAAAAGGCACAAAGGTAAAACCATAGGCTCAAGGTTCATTTCGACCGATTTTTTGTTAGAAGTTGCACTCACCTCTTTTCTCTTAATTTTTCTCTTTTAGTTTAAGTCTTTTAGAATTCTTTTACACACTATTTAAATTCACACAATTAAATTCCGATAGTTTTAGTAATTAAAAAAAATCTCTATAAGACAGTATTCTAGAATTTGAGAATCTATTTATTACTATTCAATAAGTACTTGCCCACGAACAATCAACCTTCAACCAAAATTTGGAACCAAGCTAGGTAATTTAGACTAAAGAAAACTATAATTATAACTTTTATTGATTTAATCCACGCTCCTCACATCTTGTTAAGCTATTAAGACTGATTATTCTGGTTTTACACAACTCTATAATCTGGTGATAGTGGCACCATTGAATAAGACCAACGCGAAAGGTTTCTGTTATCATCTAATGAAAGCTTTGTAACGAAGGAAATTATCATAAGAATTATTAACGCCTGCTGTGTGCATTATGGCATCAAGATAATGGAAGGCTAAAAAGAAGTAAACTGATTAAAATAAACAAGATTCAATCACTTATTTTTTATACTTTTTCTTTATACCAAACCACAAAATAAAATAAACTTTGTTCTAATTTTGTTATTAGTATTTTTCATCAATTCGGACAAGTATTCTTAGAGTAAGAAATATTAGTTAGTTAAATTCCAGTTCAGTATTATTTTATCCCCCTTCCTCCAGATCCTTATTGATTGCTGTACAGTAGAGCGGGTAGTGATTTCCAGCCACGTTTTAAATGAATGTTGATATTGTTTGAATGCTTATTTTGATATTTATGTTATATCCCTAATTGCATCGGCCTTGGAATTTCGATCCTTCAGAATTAATGCAAGAGATGTATAAATATTGATCATCCAATTTATGTCATTACATGATAAGTTGTTTTTCTAAAAGTAAAATTCATGACTTTTCACATTTAGATCCAATGTGTTCTGAAAATGCAGAGGATCCATATCCAAGTCTTCAGGAAGATAGTATATGTCACCCGAGTTGTAGTTACTAGTTGATTTTCCTGTTTGTGGCTACCTATGTACTTTTTTTCAAAACAAGTTTGTGTCCTGTTAAATAAACTAAGTTTTGTGTATATTATAATTATAATACAACTATAATAAGCATTTGAGCTGATAGAATGAGACCATACAACATATCACGACATAATATATATTACACAAAAGTAAATACAAATTTTTCATACGTGCATATTCCATGCATCAAACCAGCCAGATATATACCCCATTACCTCTACCGACAAAAAATGATTCAACTATATATAACTACAGTTGCTAAAAAAAAATCAATGAAAAATGAATCTAAAAGTTTTCTTTGTGAAAATCAAACTTGGTGCTGGTTTTCCTGGAGAAATCAAGAGAAAGCCTTTTTAGTTCCCCAACCAATCCATGCGCCCCACAGTAAAAAACACCTGAATACAAAAGATTGAAAATTATTAGCTAAGTAACATGTATATGTAAATTTCAAATATCAAATTAAGAGCGAAAATCAATACTTACCAACTCGTTGGTCAGGGTGTTTGAGGGCTGCATGCTTAAATACATTACGCCAGTTAGGTCTAGCAAAATGTGTTTTGACCCTTGTCCCTGAAACTATATCCACACCACTTTTGGCGTGGTGGAGGGATTGAAGCATTGTAATCAAAGCTGATCGAGCATCTCCTTCTTCATAAACACTTGTGCAATAATTATGAAGTTCAATGACTCCTTCTTTGTCATTCTCTGCTACCTCATTCATCACTCCTCTGAACCATTCAAAAGAACCTTCCTCACGAGTAACCCAGTAGAAATAAGCTCGCTTGGTGGCAAAAGGTTTTCTCTTGTTGTTCTTAACTCCACTTTCCACCGATCCTTCTTCTAAGTCTTGATGTTGCTTAATGTTGTTTAGCACGTCTTTGAGTATGCTAATCAAAGGTGTGGCGCCAATTCCTAGCCCCACAAGAAGGATCACTTCGTAATTTTTGTAGTCTTGTGCCGGAGCTCCATAAGGTCCATCAATCAAGAGCCTTGGCATCCTACAAATTATTTTTGTTTTATTAGGATCAGAAATTAAAGAAGTCATTTTGCCAATTTAATTTTACTATTGTTCTCAATCACATATATGTTTTTTAATTATACACTGAAAATGATATTAATGACAGTTCATCATATAAATATATATATACCTTGGCTTGTTGTTGCCTTGTAGCATATCAGCTCGTAGAAGACCACTTTGGTCATCATTTGCCGGTTGGCATGCCTGCATCAATCATATTGATGTAGAAATAAGCATTTTTATCCCATAAACAACATCAATTAGAGAAAATGTACAATATTCCCTAAATAAAATGAATATAATACATTATTCTCTCTTGCAAAACTCACCTTGGCAAAAACAGCCTTCAGTTGTGAAGTCCAATCACCCAAAGTTCGAATGTGAACGCTTACATAGTCATCTCCCGGAGCTGAAGTAATTGAAAAGGGATGCCTACATATAGATACCAGTACCACACAATTAAATTGAATTTTCTCATAATCGCATGCACTCTTTATTTGAGTAGCTATAGTAGTAATAAGAACAAAAATTCTGATCTTAAATTAGTTACATACCATTCAAATGGGGAGACATCTGAACAATTAACATAAATATACTGGCCACTAGAGTACTTAAATCCTTGTGGCTTGGACACATGCAATGCAAGTACATTTCCTGGGTACACTGCAACCTGAATTTTCAAAGAATAACATTAAAAAATGTCATTGGTAATCAATGAGTGACCCGATTGAAATTAAAACAGAGATGGAGTGAACTTCTTGAGCATGCACCTTTTGAATTTTCACAGATTTGTAACTAGATCTTAAAGCACGGATTAGCCTTTCACATGCATAAAGTATCATGGGAACGGCGAGATACATCCACGTCTGTGCAAATAAATTTTGTGTGACCAAATTCAGCAACCAACAAGATAAAGAAAATGTCCAAGGAAAACAAAGAAGGTGTATGTTTGAGAGTGAGACCACATACCGTTTTCTTGTACCATTTCTTGCTGAGGTATAGGAAGTATCCGTGAATGATAAAAAGCACATAGACAATGACAAAAAGGTGGTGGGAATACCAAAAGGCATTGAAACCAGTGAGCTTCTTAAGGGGTTTAGGGAGGTTTAGTCTGTTCCGACGGAACCATGGTTGAGCCAAAATAAAGGCTATGGCCATAAGCACCACCATGACCACCCCAGTCCAACCCTCTGTCCCTTTCACAAACCACCAATAATTATTTGGCCTTTTATCCCCAAAAAATGGTTTCATGGGCTCATATTCTGCGTCCGTAGCATGTAGTAACCTTGGGAAGTCACATGTTAGATGTGAAATCGCATGCAACCCAACCCCAATAGCAATCCCAAAAGCTACCACCTATATAAGTAGCGGAAAAAGACCCAGAAAGTTCAAGTTAGTAGTGCAATTTAATAAAAAATAATAATGTAACCATGTACTTTGTTTTCACATTGTGGGTATGTACCTTGTGAAAGTTGATGTTGTCATCAAAGGGAACAACTGTTCCTAGTTTGGTCCTGCTTCTAAGCCAAGTGATGGTGTTTCTGCAGACAGGCAACAAGATCAAAGCCATGTTGAACTTGAGTGTTTCAGCACCGCCTTTAGCTGTTGTGACACAATAACCCATGACGTGGAACACAGCACGGTGCTTGTATTGGATGAACTTCCAAGTGAAAAGACCAGCACAAATTGAAAGCCATAGAGCTATGACCCATAGACGTTTCCAATTGTCCTGCACAAAGTATGCTAGTGCCCGAAAGCCTCGCTTGATGGGGTTGTGCTCTTTTGTAGGAACTAGCTTCTGGCTCAGCAATTGGCTCAGCACTCTACTATCCGTGGTTATGTGGGTTGATTGTGCCGGGGCTTGCAGAAGAAGCATTTCCAAGTTGTATAACTGCATCAGACCATACATTACATTAGGGAACATTTTTCATAATAATTGGGCCTTCACAAAAGCTTGTAGTGAAAACCCAATATTGAAGGTTAGGTAACTACTTCGAATGTGTCCAATATATATATACACACTAAAAATAATTAAAAACAAAACCTAATTCAAGATATACACTTTGCTAACTCAAAAAATGAAGCATTTAAGATAGGAATAGTAAGATATTACTATTTTAAGTTAGTGTTGATTATTAGTTAGTGTTGATTATTCGTATAAATAAGATTCTTGAAGTCTCAAGAGATTGATAATAATGAGAGGACATTAGATACTCTAGGTTTGGTCATTCAACTTAATTAGTTCTTATCGTATTATCGTTGTTGCTATGAATCAAAATTTAAAGAAGAATGGTATGTTTGATAGTTGATTTGTATACCCAACATATTTTTTAATAAAAAATTTCAGCGTGTTTTGTAAGACTGGTCCAGAGTTTTAATGTATCAGAAAAGATTGGTCCAGTTTTAATGAGGCCCCAGCCTGTAAGGAATGGAATGATGAAATTTGGGTGCATTTCCAGCGAAAGTGCTAATTCTAAATGGCCAGCCGAAAAGATGCGTCCTCATTTGGACGTGCAAAATGTCAGCGAAAAATAAGGAAAAGCACCCAATGCCAATGCACAGGAATGCAGCATACCTACCGAGCCTAGGAATAAGAAAACAGTGACCAAAATTACACATATAAACACTACCATCAAAGTATTTATGAGGGGCCATTTTCTAATCCATAAACTTAATTTGTTTTGAATTTATCTATGTGTAGAATATAAACCTCAATGTATCCAAGGTTGTCCGGATCCAGCTCCTCCATGATAAGGGCAGCATATTCCTCTGCACGTTCTTGTATTTTTGACAACTTATTAGCTGAAGCGCTCAGGGTTATAATCTGCAAATTAAATCATTCAACAGTGTTCAAAACTCCACAAGTCCCAAATAAAATAAGCAATCTAACATTGAAAATTTGAATTTGAATTTGTAAACATTAGGCATTTGGTTTAATGGTCGCTCAGTCGATCAGTAGAAATAATTGGGTGTTTTCCCTCTCTTTTAAGTTAAAGAACTCTTACATGCATCCTTATATATCAAATAATAATAAAGGTAAATTTCAATTTGGGACATTTCTTTCTATTTGATAATAAGCTCTTACCTCTTTTACTTCTTCTTCTGTAATTCGTCCATCGGCATTCTTATCCACCCTGAGATGAGTTTAACTTAATAAGTTAGGGAAGAATTAAATAGAAGTGCATGCTGACCTAATAGACTTGCAATAGTTCTTACGTTCGGCTAAAAAATATTATTTTATTTTGACTAAGATTGCATACGTAATTGTTCAAAATGTAGCTACTTTCTATGTATATTTTTCTTATAGTCAACCAATCTAATAATAATATAAATACATTACTGCTTATCATTTTCATATGCTCATTTATGGCTGAGTTGAAAATAGTGAGTCAAATAATTCGAACCATAAAGAGAAAAAATGCTACGTTGACGCTAACGAAATATAGAAAAATAGTTGCAAATAGAAATGCAAACTCAAACTATATTCGACCAAAGAAATTCATAACCTAAAATATTTTTAATAAAAAAATTAATATGTAGGGTAGTATATATGACGCATGATTTCACATGCAAATTCCACAAAACGCGGCACGTCCTTTTCCAAGTCTTATAGCGGGAAAAAAAAAATTATAAGTGGATTCCACCCGCGTAACGATTTCCTAGCATCATTTGAAAACTGAGCACTCAATTGTTACATTAGTCCAAATAAGAAATATTTCTATATAACGAAGCCTATCTTTATGGGCAATAAGTTGAAGGCAATGAAACCCATCTCTTTCATGCTTCCAAATTAAATCATATTTCTTTAGTCATGCATATCCTAATTAAGTAATTTGTCAGTACCAAGAAAATGCAATGAGCTTCCTATTGAAAATGCAAATTAAACGAAAATGAAGATGGAATGAAGTCTTACATGTCAAAAAAGGTCTGAAGCCTTGAATCAAAGCTCTGATCCGTAATTTGCTCCCAAAATTCACGCAACTCATCCTTTGTTATGGAAGCTGATGTTATGCCCCGACGACGAGCCAATGCATCAAACAACTCCCCGGCAAACTCCTTCGACTCGTTCATTCCTAGTTGTCATCATTTCCACCCAAAATTAGATCCACGAAGAGTTTCTTAATGCAAATGCAAAAGTAATTAGTGACGGATACTCATAACAGTAACAATACAAAATTATTTTCTTTTATTTTAGTGTATATTCTTCAAATATGGAGAGAGAAAAAAACGAGACATGCATCAATTATTGTCTATCCTGTACATTGACAAACTATTGTATATAATGTCCCATAAATCAATTTATTTGTCGTAAAATAATAGAGCTGTCCAAGAGTAATGATAAATGAGAAATACTACTGCTAACACATCCTTTGTAATTGATCAATTTTTAAAAACTTGAAACATTTGTTTCATAAATGAAGTGTTTATAAATATGATTTTAATTGAAAAAAAAATAATCGTATGGAAGATTTTGAAGGGTATATTCCTAAATTGGTGATAGATACACGTAGTAACATACCTATGCACTGGCTAAAGCGAGTCTTGGAAAGCTTTCCATCAACGGCCAACTCATCGAAGCGGTTCTCAACCTGGGACCAACCTTCAGTGCCAACGTTTTTGGTCATGAACTTGAGACCTCGTAGAGCACGAGCAGCACCAGATTTGGTTCTGTCAACTCTATCGAAAGCCTTGGACGAGGTCATGCGCTTCAGCTCCTGCGACACCTGTCTCAGCCGAGCCGAAAGCGACGACGGACGCATCTCGAGCCGGCTGGCCAGAAACGCCGTCTCGGAGTCGCCGCCGCGAATGTTCTGGACGGACACGGAATCATCACGGACGTCCAACGTAATCTCCACCATGTCATCGTCGCCCTTGAACCTGGCGCTTTTGTTCTTGCTGCCGCTCCTTTTGTTCGAAACTAAAGGCCCACTCAGCGGCCCACTGAAGCCCACTTGCGTGCTTCGGCTTCCCGTGCTCTCTGTCTCCGACCATGCCTCTTGTTGGTTTTCTTGAATCTCCATGCCTATTATTCTCTTCACTCCCCCAGCTAATGTTTATGTCTATCTACCTTGATATATAGATTTTTATTTATGGAAATTGAGCTGTACAACTTACGACCCAATGGTAAGTGTGCTGTAGTTGGGTGTGTGGGGTTATTCTTTTCTTCTCTTTTCTTTTTCAACTGGAAATGTGTTGAAGGCTTGGATAAGGAGGGTTTGAGGGTATGCTGAGAAATTGGAGAGTGAATGGGAAAGTTATTATATATATATATATATACACATAAAGAGTGTGTGTGTGTGTGTGTGTTGGGTACGTGGCTTCGTAATTGGGTAAGGTTGAAAATTGAAATAAATTGGGAGGAAATGAGAGGTGAGAGATATAAGTCAAATAATGGGGGAGATGAATCAAGGGGCGCATGTGGATATTGTTGTGGTGGTTTTGGGCGCGTTAGTTGACGAAGACGGACGGAGAGTTGTTGGCATTCAAATCCTTCTGTGTGTTCAAACTTCAAACGACATTGAGGAAGAAAGAAATCCGTTTATCCACATTAACTATTTTACGTGGGGAAGCAGCTAAGAAGTTGCATATATGGCTTTAGTTTTCACAATAACCACAAAGCAAAAACAAAACAAATTCCACTTTCAAGTGCGAGGATAGACTCTCCCAACAAAATATTGGGGTAGGCCAGTGGAGTGAAAGTGACATAATTATTGCTTCTTCGTCTTTCCCTTTTCTAGAACATTATGCGCTACCATTCAAAGTCAAACACATGTCTATTTTTTTAACTCTTATTATGTTATCTTCCAATTTCATTTACATTCTATTAACGTCCTCCGCTCACTTCAGTAAATTTTTAGACAAGTTCAAGTAGAGAATTTAAAGATAGTCTTATAAATTTATCAGAAAAGCTTATTATTTTTTATATTAATTTATTTTTTCTTATCAATCCAAATTGAGTCTTAAATATACGTTTCTGATCACGAATTTTGTGCTAAAAGAACTACCGTGGAATTTCGTGTAACATGAGAACGGGTTTGAATGTAGGCTGGGATCCATCACATATGTGTGAACGAGTTTCTAGTTAAATAATTACTGTTAACGATAGAATGATTGTTAGAGTTGCTAGAATATTATACAGTGAGGGCATTTTATGAGAATAGTAATTATAAAAAAATAATGCATTTTAACTTTAATTTTAATTTTTTTTTTAAATTGACAGGGAAGGTAAAAATAACACCAACAAGAAAACATTTCTGGTAAAATCTTTAAAAGCATAATAAAATAAATAAATATATTTATTGAAAAATACATTAAGAATTGTCAAAAATGCTAAAACAAGTATTATGTAAATTTTTTAATTAAAATAAATAAATTTATTAACTAATTGCCCTAGTTAGTATTTATATGTATCAAGTAAATCAAAATAAGAGTAAGATTAAACACAAAATTATTATTATTAAAGATTTTTTACAAAAATTATAATTCTAATTTTAGAGTTTGATATTTGACTATCCCTCTGTGTATAAAACTTCACTTAGTGTCATTATTTTTTCAATTATTGGTTTTAAAATCTCTTTGGAATGTGCCGTTTTGTGAAACAGAAGGAATCCGTGATTGATTTAAAAATAGCAGAGGGCGTGTCAGTTGCTCCGAATGGCGTCCCTGGTTCAATTATTAATAAGGAAAGATGTCATTATCAATTTATATAGAGTGTTGGAAACAAATAATCTTATGGAATGACCCGATAATATTTTGGTTGTTTTAAAATAAGAGAATTTTCTATTAAATGGGGCTTAAAAACTCAGAAATACAAGAATAGAAAAACAAAGAAATAGGAGGTTCATCAAAATAAGAATAGATTTCAAAAATTTCCAAATAGATTGGATTAGAAAGGGGAAAAAAAAAGTCTAAGCTATCTTGAACATTCAATACAAATTTGAGAGCAGTTTTAGAGTCATTCTCAATTCGTATGGTGTGAATACCAGCACGAAGACTAATTTAACTTCCATGAAAATACTCTGCAGCCCAACACTAAGAAAGAGTAAGGAGCAATGATGTTAGTAAAACTAGAGACAAATCAGAATTCCACAAGAAGTCATTTGACTCAAAGAGGAGAAGGAGTTATCCACATTTAACTTGCGTTGGCAAGAGACAAGAGAAGTCCGTTTAATCATCACTAGATCCTTAGCATGCCTAAGAAAGAAATTGGGACACCCCAAAAATTGGAAAAAATTTAATTTATATAAGCTAAAATTTTATGAACAAAAAAATATTTATGAAAAATAAAGGAATTTTGCTCTTTTCATAAGTATCAAATAATGGTGGCAAACAAAATATTCAATTATGCAATATATTCTTTTTTTCCTTATAAATAAATTATAGGAGAACTAGTTTATAAGACCTAAACTAAAAACATAAATCTAGTACTAAGGCAAAATAAAGTAGTCTCATACATATTTAGGATAAAAATAGTTTTGAAGAACATGTATCACAGTTTAAAGAGTCTCATTACATTTGGAATAAAGATTAGCGTCTAACATTTCTCTCTTAAACCTTTATCATTTATAAACAACTTGTCATGGGCCACTTTTTACAAAAAAAAAATTATTGTAGGAGACCTTTTCCATCTCCAAACCAAATTAAACTGTATTAGGAGAATAAGTATTTAATGGTTTAGAAATTAAACTATAAGCATGCATGATGGAAAAAAAAATCATTTATAGATAAATTTAAGAAGGTTGAATCTTGACCATTTGAAATAGAAAGGGGCTTAATGCTAGCAATAACAACATATTTGTCTTAGGAGAATATCTTGAATTTTCTCCCAAGTTTAGCAACCATTAGAAGCAAACAAAGCTATATACAAATCCTTATTTATATCAAGAACGGACTAAAGGGAATAATTGGTTGAAAAACTAACATTTAAAACTCAATTATTAACTCAAAATTTAAAAGATAGACCAACTCGATAAACCAATTCAACCCTTAATATAAGGAAGGACAAGTTAAGACTATATCTCTTCAAATATGATAAGTGTGTTGGAAATTACTAACAGTGTGATTTTAACCCAATTTAAATTTATATTTAAAAGTTAAGAACTTGGGCCCATAGGTCATTAGTTGAGCTAATAAACCTTCAACCACACTTTAACATAAGAGCCAAATTTAGCTTTTGTAGGTCCTTAAAACCTATACCCCTTTCTAACTTAGCTCTACATATGTTATGTCAGCCAATCAGGTGAGTTTTCCTAACTCCAAGGGACCCTCAAATAAAGTACTTATATATATTATTTAATTTCATTACAAACAACAATAGGAGTTAAATACATAGTTTGAAATACTCACGAAGTAAGACTGAACAAGAGTAATTTTATTAGCTAATGAAAGGGACTTTATTTTCTAAAGAAAAAGTTTTTTTTATAATTTTATTAATGATAAAAATAAATTTCTACCTAGACAGGCTATGATGCTTACTAAGAATATTTAAGTAATTTCCAAAAGATTTAACATATTTAATACATAATGTCTTACAAAATTCCTAAAACCACTATTAGTATTTTTAGGGGAAAAAAAGAAGAGAATTTGTCTTTATTAACTTTTTGTCCCAAAAATAAAAGTTTTGATGCCTAACTTTTATAAAAAGAGCAGCTTGTTGTAGACTAGCTTGGCCACTAAAAAAATATCATCGATAAAAAATAAATGAAAAATTTGGAGCCTTAAGTATTAAAAGAAAAAGGCATCCAATCACCATTTAAAACATAATCTTTTATTAAGTGAGTAAGCCTCTCCATACATGTGATAAATAAATAGGGAGATAGAGGGTCCACATCCCTAATGTCTTAAAAGAATTAGAGAAACTATTTTGTAAATCCAAACCCATAGTAAAGGACAACATACACAAATGTATAATATTAACAAAATTAACTTTAAGACTAATTTTCTAAAGGGTATCAACAATAAAGTTCTATTTAAGTTTATTATAAGCTTTTTTAAGATTAAATTTCATAGTCATATAACAAGTTTTTCCTTCTTGTTTATTAAAAGAATGAAGTGATTTTTTAAGAATAATGATATTATCAATACTTTGTCTGTTAAAAATGAAATTGCTTTAGGTTTTTAAGATTAAAAGAGATAAAGAAGTCTTAATCCTGTGAGTTAGAGCTTTTGTTACAATTTTATAACTAACATTATCCAAATAAATGAGTTTGAAATTATTAATTGTTTTAGGATTCCTAGATTTAGAAATAAAAATAATTTAACTTTTATTAATTGGTGACACTTTTTTAGAATTATTAAAGATATTTTTAATAAGGTTAAACAAAAGAAGTGAGATAAAAAATTCTCAAAAGTAATGTTAACTGACTAAAAAAAGGCTTTAACCTTCTCCAAGGTTAAATTAAAAGTATAATATATCCTTATCATTATTTTTAAGAAGTAATTTATTAAAAATAAGATCAGTAAAGTAACTTAGGACAATTTCTTTAATTTTAACCGGATCAAATTTCCACTAGTCATTATTATCTTTTAAAACTTTGATGATATTCTTTTATTTACAAAAAATAATAATTTTATGAATAAATTTATTATTTCTATCACCAAAGGTTATTCATTTAACTATGGAACAATGAAATTAATATTCTTGATAAAGGTCTATTAGTATTCCTTCCATAAAAAATTCATAAAATAAATTAAATAAGTTATTCCTTCAATTATGTTAAAAATACATTTAATAGTTTATATAAATTAATATAAATCGTGTTTGTATTAAAACATATAGTTTAATAAAAAATGTGAAAAATAATTTCTTAAATTTAAATCAAATAAACCGACAATAGTTGACTCCGGTCTCGAGGTCATTTTCAAGAAAAAAAAAAGTCTCAAAATAAATACGAATATTAAACTTGAAATCTATTATTAAAAAGAAGTGAACAAATTTGTAAAGACGGAGACAGTAAGAGCTGTTCTCAAAGTGAAAACAAAACATGACAATTCCACTACTGCAAAAAAAGCAGTAGAAAAAACATAGATCGAAATAGAAAAGAGTTATCTTAACGCAAGACTTCAGAAAAAAAAAATGCTTTTCGTCAACGACAGATAGGAGAAGTAAAAGACACGTGAGATGTGAAAAGGAACATTTAACGGAAAAAATTCGTAATTAGTAAAAATTTAATTAAGTATTATTTAATACTTTTTTATTATATAAAATTATAAATATTATTAAATAATATTTTAAATAATTTATATGAAAAATAATAGAATAAATTATAAACTATTTCTATATAATTTACATAATCTCTTTCAAACTTACACTAAATAAAAAAATAAATGGGACGCGTTATATAACACCACTGGTTGTATATTGCACACATTGACCATGTGAAAATGCATTGGAGAGGCTGCCCCGTATATGCTTTCGCCGTTCACACTCACAACTTCTTTTAAACACGTAAGAGTTTGAGTAATATATGGACAATGGTTTGAGAGGTAACCACGGCACCTGGTATATTAACTCACTATAAAAAAATATACATGGCATCTACTGATAAATAAAATTGTCAAATATTTATATTACTTGTTAATATATTTTTTATTTAAAAAATATAAATGTCTAATTTAGATGTTAAGAATTTATACTAATAATAAAATACATTATACTAATATTTAATGTATTTTATAATACATCGACTAGGGTACCCAATGACCAGATAAAATATAAAATATCTCTGTAAATTGTTTGACAAAGTCCACCAATTGTCTTTACCTAAGACTAATTGTTGAATGTTTTGCTTAAATATTAGCAATTTAAAATTCTCTTTAGCTCGTGGGAGGCAGAATATTGCGCTGACGTCTTGTCGCTGACCGAGATCCAGAAAAGCCATATATTTCATTGACTTTTTTTTCTGTTACGGCGAAAAGAAATAATCACTACGTCATTCAAAATTATTTTCGATAAACAAAATAATATAACTATTTATTAAATATAATTTTAAAAAACAATTAATATATAATTATTTTTTAAATATTACTTTTAAAAACAATTAAAATATAATTTTTTAAAGGTAATTTTAAAGAATTATACATATTTATTTTTAAAAGTAATTATATATTATTTATTCTTTAAAGTCACTGTAACTATTGATATAAATTAAAATTTTAAGAAGCTTTAAAAAATTTTAACTTATAAATACCTATAAAGATAAAGTGTCATTCAACTTATACTAATATTATGAATTTCTTATTTTTAACCTTCTGAATATTAATAAAGTTAACTTCTTTTATATATATAATATATATATCTTTCATGTTTTTTTTTATTTTTGTCTATTTATTAATAGTAAAATTCTTATTATTTTGATTTTTTTGTTTATTAGTGTTTTTTTCACTTAAATGTAGACTATTAGTTAACATGATATATAAATTTGAAGTTAAATGAGACAAATAATTAATTTTAGTTTATGACGAAAAGAAATACTTAAAGAAGATATCTTTAATTTTAAACATGCAAATTCGAGTTTAAATATAATAATAAAGTATTTTTGATTTGTAATAAAAAAATTTAAAAGAAAAAAAATTTAAATTTTAGATTTGAAATTCATACTTTAAAGAATGACTAATAAATTGATTTTAAATAAACACTTGGAAAACAATTATTAATTATTCTCCAAATTTATCTAGTTTGAATAGTAATGCTTGGTAGAGTGGTTTGATCCATCTACAAAATAATGCAGAATTAGTTTTTAATTTTTTTTTTTGTTGTATTGAAATGTTTCAATTATTTTCAATATTTTTATTTAGATATGTGTTTTTATATTTTAATTGGTGCAATAAAATTAGACATGATTTCTCATATGAAATATTATAAATTTCAACTCACTTGTCATTTATTTATTTATTTTTACATTTTAATTTAAAAGGAATATGAATTGTTTTATATTGTTAAATAATATGATATTTTTATATAAAATTATATATTTTTCTAAATATGATTATACCATGTTATTTATTAATATAGAATATTCAAATTCTTTAAAAATGGTATAAAAGATAAAAATATAAATATAATAATTATATTCTTTAAAGCTTACATAAATACAAATAAATTAAATATTAATCATAGAAGGTTTTTACTTTTCCTTAAGATTTTTAAGCAAAAATATGTGCTGCAATTGGTTTGTTTGTAAATGAATATTCAACATGTCGTGAATAAAGTAGTAAAAGAAATTATAATAAAAAATAATATATGTTAAAGTGACAAATGTGGATGGCAAACTTTTGTATTGAACAAAAATAGTTAAATTGAGTAATATTTTTTAGTTTTTTAATAAAAAAATTATTATTTTTATTTTTTAATTACAAAAATCAAATGCCTAATTTATATATATGTATATATATATATATACATATCAGTTATTATTATTTTTATTATAAAATTATATTAACAAGACATTTGTTTATTATTTATATAAGTTGATGTATTTACTTTTTATTAATTTGATTATTTAATAATATAAATATTTTTATGATATAATATAAAATTATGAAATATAATTAAATATTTTATTTTAATATAATTATTTATTTATTTTTATATAAAAATATCAAAATAATATACTTAGTGAGAAGAACTAAAATACATATTTTCATATTTAATCTATTTGTGTAGTTTATTTATTGCAATGGGAAATTTTTATTATTTTACTCTCTTTAATTTTTGAATGAGTACTAGAATAAGCTAACTTATTCAATTAAATATTAAACTAAAGCATACTATAGTTAAGTGATTTATAATTAAAATAAAATTTTAATTATATTTTTTATTTTTATAAAAATAGTACTTTTAGAGATAAGTTTTTTTAAAAAAATTATTAAGATTTAGTCTTTGTCATTAGCTGTGTTCTATCAAATAATGAGTTAAATGACAAAAATTCAGTTTATTATTATGATGTCACTATCATGTCATAGTTACTTTTTATATTTATAGAAAAAAGTCATTCTTCAACCTTTTCTTCTCTTTCAATTTTTCTGAGTATTCTTCTTCATTAATAGTTTCTTAAAATCCTAATAAAAAAATTCTATAGCTATTTGATGAATATCATTCAAAGTTGGATTTTCTATAATGAAATTATTAAAACTGTCAAGCTTCTAGCTTATTTGTCCAATTTAGCATGTTCCCGAGCTATGGAGGAGACAGTACCCATCCTAGAGGTGCTTCACGTTGAATTGTTTTCCAAATCTATGGTGTGACCTTAAAGGTTTTATGATGTAATAGGGTCAAAAAGGTATAATTTTTTTTATTGATCATATCATTCACCTTGAACTAGCCATAAAATTTGTGGCTGAAAATGCAGAGTTTTTAATTTTTCCTTCTGTTGAACTTCCAATCTATTATTGAAGTAAGTTTCATTTATTCTTGCAATGCAAATATTATTTGTGGGGTGTCTTCAAAAGAAAACAAATGTCACATTAGATGAATGGTGTTAGGGACTTTGTTTCTTGCCATAGCACAAGCTTTAGGAGCTTCTCCACTTCCTTACCCACAAACCTGTCCCTAGCAAATTCTTCATCCCTTTCAAAGATCTTAGGATCCTTTGTCGCAAAAAATTGGTTCAAACCACGTCTCTCTTTCTTTCACTAGAAACACATGTTTGTGACTCTCAATCATCATCTTTCTCTTCACCTTCTACCTTTGTTGGATCACTTTAGTTAGTTTACAATGGTACGGTTTGAAGTTTGAATAAAGAAAACAAAGGAAAAAGAAAGGCGCACAGTAGGAGATGACTAAGTAATAATTTTTAAAATAATATAAATGTTTTAAGAACTTTGTTGTAAATATCAAGTTTTTACAATAAAATATTAAAAATGTTACTAATGTGAAGAACTGAATTTCTGTTATCTAATTCATCACTTAATAAAGCATAGTTGATAGTAAAAATTAAATTATTACATTTTAAAAATGTCAAAACTAACTTCTAACAAAATTTTGTTAAAATCTTATTTTAAAAGATGCTACTTTTACTGGGACAAAAATATAACTAAATCTAAATTAAATATCACCATATGAAAAATGTTAATACATATATAAACAAAATTATTTATTTTTGTGTTTTTTATTGGCATAGAAGAAAGAATATTATTTTGTATGTTTAAAATTATGTTAACAAAATAAAAAATTTATCTACAAACGGTAAGAGACATAATGAAAATTCCGTGCTGAAGCTTTGCGCGTATACGTTTGAAAATTCAACATTTTCTGCTTCTTGATCAAATTGTAATTAAATTAACAATTTTCTATAAAACAACAACCTTTCTTTCTTGATTACATTTTCTGCCAGTAGACTATAGCAGGAAAATGTTGATGGATGGTGTCTAAATACATTTGACGATCAAAGAAAAGAAATGATAGCAACACTCTCGAAAGACAAGATGTGTGCCGTAACCAAACGAAATTTTCATGGGCGTTTATGATCTTTGATGGATCTCAATAGCAAAGGGACAATATCTAAGTTTTCAGTTTTCACTGACTCTCTTGGAATTTGAAAGGTTTATGTTTCAAGATTAGACGATTCTGAAAACGATGGGCACTAATGACCCATACATCTTAGATTCTTAGTGCTACTTCAAAGAGGCGGCGTAAAACCGCGTTAAAACGGTCAAAAGTAAAACGACCATGTGAATCCCCACACTACACATCACCACAATCCTTTATTAATCTTTATTCTTAAGTTATTACTTTTGTTAACTTTCATTTTTAGAATTTATTTTAAACATTAAAAATGCAAAAAATTTACTTATTTTTATATTTTTTTAAGGACCACTAGTTATTATTTCATAATAAATTTCTATTTTTAAATTTTTTTATAAAAGTATAATAATTTTTTAATAAAATCTTAATATTATTAATTGTTTAACCTTAATTTTAAGAGTTGAAGTCAATATTTTAAAAAACTATTAATATTTTATATACTTATTACAAATTTAAAAAATATATTTTGAATATAAAATTATGTTGATAACTCATCTTCTAATAAGATAACAAATAAAAAAAATCTTGTGATTTTCATTTTAAAATATTTTATGATTCTTATAAATGTTTTTATATTTGTTAATTAATATTTATGTAATAAATAATAATGAATAAATGAAATATTAATGGATATAATTAAAAGATAAAATAATAAATAAAATATTTTTAAATATTTCAAAATTTAATTATTTTTTAAATTTTTATATATTTTTTAAATATTAAAGAAAAAGAAAATATGATAACTTTATAATAGAAAAAACATAATAGCTTTATTTTGTTTGGTCATGTGTTTGGGTGTTAAAACCTGGTAACTTTATGACTGCCAAATGCAGAACCAACATGCGTGTGGAGTTTTTGTTGTCCGATGCGCCTCAGAATAGTTGTCGATCTAAGAGGAGAACAGCTGCTGTGTGCATTGTGGCATTGTTCCATTCTATAGCACTTTTAGCAGACCTAAAGTATCTACTGCTCACGCCATCATGACGTTAGATGGTGCATCTCTATAAAACAAAGTTTATCTACATTTTAATTTAAAGTTTGTGTATTATAATTTTTTAATTGACTAAGTTGTTTTAATTATTTTTTTATTTTTATCTAAATTTTGGGAATTTATAATAGAATTAATCAAAATGTAAAATTTAAAAGCTAGAAATAAAGTTTTGGTAAAAATTAAAAGATTATAAAATGTGAAATTAAAATTTAAAGATCAATTTTTAAAGTTTTTATTTTGAATAAAAGTGGATGCTTAAATTCAATAAATTTTGAATAACAAATAATTTAGTAAATTCCCTTTTAAATAATTAAATACAAAAAAAATTAAAATAATAAAAATCAATTTTTTATTTTTAAATAAAAATCAAAGTAACAAAAATTAATAAGTATACCGCAGAAAGCTAGAAGTGCATTGTTAGAGTTCTCTCTTGTAATTCAATGTTGTTATTAGCTAGAATTTTCTAGAATGTCCATTTTAGACACTGCCATTGAGATTATTATTATTTTTTTTACATTTTAGTTGGTTTAATGTGATAGACAGTGTGAAAGAAGGATTTTCTCTTAAGAAATCATATTCCTCTATGCGAAAAAGTATATACGTAAGAATGGAGGTAAACATTTAAAGCTTGTCGATGATTTGAAAAATCAGAGCATGAAAAAGACAAAGAAAATAAATAAAAATGAGGAAAAAAATTGAAAATATCACATCATTCAAAGCAAAGTTCTCGTATGAGAATATTCTCATTCTCAGAGAAGTATTGACATGGTGTTCACGAAAGGAGAGCTAAAGAAACAAAGTACATAGATTAATGAGATATTAAGGAGCAATTGGATGATAATATTTCATTGTGAGGTTTCTTTTGATGACTACAAATCATATAGTGTGATCTTTAGAAATATACGTTAATAGTTAAATTTCTAGAAGAAAGTAAGTTTAAAATATTTGGAATAAAAAATAAAGTATATTTAAGGGGAATGAAGAAATAATTATGTTAGATTTGATTTTTTCTTAATCTACTTCTCTAATATGGTAGATATTTGTGGATAAGTATATTTATCGAATAGCAATAAAAAAGGTTTTCAAATTAAATTATTAGAATATTATCTCACAAAAGATTAATTCTAATTATCAAGACTATCATAATTTAATTATTTTAAGTTAAATAGTATGTAATAAAAATAAAGAAAAAATAAGCAAAAGATAAAGAAAATAATGCAACTTCTAATAAAAAACTATTCTTAATGAACTTATGGTTTATGATTTTATATTTATACTCTTTATGTTTATTTTTAGTTTAATTCAAATCTCTTTTTTTTTATTTTATGATCGTCAACCATTCATATTAATACTATTAACACCTAATGATTATACATGATAAAAAAAAATATAAATAATATATAAATTTGTTAATTCAATAATTGATTACAAGAATCCTATATTTGTATAAGTATATAAATATTAAAATCTAAATTCATATGATATTTTTAAATAATAATAATATAATTGTTAACATAATTTTATATTTTAACTATTTATATAATTATACAATAAATTATTTATTTATATATTCACACACATACGAGAGTGATGACAAAATGAGATAGTAGCTTCAACATCTGATAAATTTAAATTTATATATTTTTAAAATGATTTATTTTGAAACATAATTAGTATAAAAAATTTGTATAATCAAATATAATTTCTATATTAATTATTGTTTAAATTAAAAATTATTGCTGAAATAACAATTCATGATTGTATGACAGTTTAAAATTTTTTATATTGTTAGTGCATTTCAATTAAATTCTTAAAAATTACTATTAATTTAACTTATTAAATCATGAATTTGATGTATTATCTATTGTTAATTTCTTGGTGACATTATTTAATTTAAAATTATGTATATAAATATTACTTTAGACCATTTAAAAGATATTATTATATACTAAAATATAAAATTCCTTCAATAATAAAAATATACTAAGTAATTTTATAATTCAAGTTTTGAAAAAAATCAAAATTAATATTTTATATTATACTAAGTTCTTTTGATAATTTTATTTATTCACACACGCGGTTGGATACTACATTCGGTCCCATCCTTGGTTGTAGCTTGTCATTTAGGAATTAGTCCTTATTTGTCTTTCTATTCATCTATTGCTTGCGTTGGTTTTCATCTTTTGGAATTTTCACTTTTTCCCATTTCCCATTTTTCATATAGCATATTTTAAGGCCCATTCAATTTGTACCTATTTTTTAGTCTTTAGCGGGTTATGCAATCAAAGCCCAGCTGACATAAGTAATGAAAAACAAGGTCCAACCCATCTTTATAAATCATTAAAGGGGAACAAAATATTTTTTCACGACAAAAAAAAAGAAAAATATTTTTTTAACACAGTTTCATATTAATAACAATATATCATTTTTTTCAATTTTATGAGTATATTTCTAAGCTGCGCATGTATAAAAATAAAGAAAAAACTCAACTTGCTTTCAATTTTCTTCTTCCGTGCATTTATTTTCAATTTGTAATTAGCTGTAACGTTCAGTTGTCGGTAAATTTTATTTGATTATTTTTGGGAAAGATGGGGAAATTATAGTAGAATAATCAAAGAAACAAAAAACGTAGTGGGAGATAAATAATTCAACAAAGCAGAATATAATGAGAAGAAGACGACGAAGAAGCAAAAGGAGGATGATGAAGCATAATGGGCTTTAAAGTTGAATTAGTTTACTACTTTCTCTTATATTAATTAATTTCTGACAAAATTTTGCATTGGATTCTTTTTTCTTTATTTGTTTTTCTCATTTGCTTCGTCTCCTTGTTTCTTGTCCTAAATACTCTGCCTATGTTTGCAATATTCTTTATTGTCGGCCTTCAATTATGTACCATTTGAAGCTTCACCACATTATGGGACTTTCCTCTCGTTAAAATTATTGTTCTATTTGTGAAAACAAGGGAGTAAAAATCCTACTTATTTTGTTGTTCGGTTCTACCTAAGAATTTTTACAAAAAAAATATGTTACAATTTGAGCATTTGAATTTTGCTATGTTATTTTAGCTTCCATTCTATTTTATTGTAAATAGCTTGTTTTAAGCTTTTGCGTAATGGTTCTTTCAATGCTAATACGACGTTCCCATCCTCAGTAGTATGATTATGATGCCTTGGTCTTGGTGTGCTTTAGGGTTGTGCAAGGCATCGCTTTATTTAAAAGTTTGGGAGAGAATGGAAGAAAAAATTTGAAGAAGGGAAAATATAATTTAAAAAATTTTAAATTATAAACTTAAAAGAAGATCTTAAATGGTTTATGAAATTTAGAGTATGTTTGACTTTTGTTTTAAAAATGGTTTTATGTTTTTAAAAATATAATATAATATAATATAAATTTGTATTAAATTTTATTTTTAAAATAAAACAATTGTTTTTAAAACAGAAATTAAGCATGCTTTTATTCTCTTTATTTAAAATTTTTAAAAAAACTATTTTTTAAATAAAGTCTTTAAAGGAAAAATTGGATGTAAATGTAAAAAAGACTAAATAAGATGAAGCTATGTTCATTAAAAAAGGTTGTGATACTATCATAAGATTCTTTTTTATGTTTTTATAAGAAATAAATAAATAATTTATTAAAATAATATAAAATAGTTATACATCATTAAATTTATAATATATTTTAAAAATATTTATAATAATAAATATTTAACTTGATAATTTATTCATTAATATAAATCTCATGATAAATTAAAATATTAAAAATTTAATAATTAATACATTTAAATATAGATATTAAATTTTTATAATTTTAAAAAATGTTAGTAGTTATTTTTTATAAATAAAATTATAAAAATAAAAGTATAAATATTAATGAGTATCTTTAAATTTTTTGTTAAAAAATAAAAACATATTTGTTTTATTTTTTAATACATTTTAATATTTTTATTTTTATTTTTAATTAAAATTTTAAAAAAATACCAATTAATAAAATCTTAATAAAAAATTATAAAATTAGGAAGTACGTGCATTCAGAAAAATAATTTAATTAAATATTTATTTTTAAATTTTTTATTAGATAAATGTTTACAATTTAAATTTTATTAAAATAATTAAGAAATTATTTTAATATTTTTATAAAAGTAAATTCAAAATTATTAGATTTATAAAAATATTTATACAATATTTTAAATATAATTTTTAGCTTTTAAAATTTATCTGATTAAAATATCACGAAGTCAGTTTAGACCCAGGAACAGTTGATTTATCTTCTTGAACTCTATGGCTACAAAAGAGACGTGAAGGCGACACATTGCAGGTTTTGGAAGCAGGTGTCAAGACCAGAGCATTCTCCGTGGTTTGGTTAGCTCAGACATGTACGCTGTTTGTTGTTTTGACCAAACTTTCTTTCCTTCTGGTTAGTGCTTATGACTGAGACAAGTTATTCATGTGAGGACAAAGAAAGCTAATCTATTTTATGAAAAATTCATCAACATCCTTCCAAACAAGTCGTGGATACATATCTACTTTGAACCACAAGGTTGACAGAAACACACTTGAGAGTGAATAACCAATAAAAAAACCTCTGGGTAGAAGACTATTAGTCTCTGTAGCATCTCCTTTTTAAACTAATCAACGCATTGCTTTAATCGCTCATACATGTCTTCACGTGATATGTTGAGAAAAAGTTTGTGTAATTAGCATATTTAATTAGGTGAATCTAAAAGTTTATATTTATTATAGTATAGTGAATCTTGCATAAAGTTTCCAATGTTCAATACCCATTTACAGAAAGTATAAATCAGAAGGGGAGGGCCTGAGGGGCTATTTGTGTGTCCCCCACCTTGTTTCTTTTTTTTGTAATAATGGGTTGGAGAAATCTTATAGAATCACCCGTATAGCGTTAGGCAAGCCCAACAAAACGGGACCCACTATCTACTTTTACATAGTTTTGATTAGGTGACTTTTTAGCTACTAAAAGTTTTATCCAAATTCAAAGATCATGTCTCAATTCTCAGACACTTAAAGCTTTTGAATCCTCAACTTAACGCTAAAAGGACGAGGAAGATCGAGTGTTTTGATCACAACGAGCGGGAGAAAACCCACTTACCCACTAACATTACTTTTCTGACAAAACAGCTTAGAAAAGCATATGAGACAAAGAATTAAGTCAAAGTCGAAGGAGGGAAAGATTTTCCCAAACAGTGTTATGCATTAACAGTGTCTTTGTAGGGTGGAATTGATTATGTTATGAAGAGATAAGAGTGTATGAACAGGGAAGTAAAGAAGGACCAGTACAACCACAACTGCCAGGTTCAGGGGTTCCTTGGAGTAGCATTAAAGACACTGTTCCAGATCTTCCTCACACATCACCGGCACCACCCAAATGACAATTCTTTTTCCCTTGACAAACTAATGGAACAAAGGAAAAAAAAAAAAAACCTTTTATAAGAGGAAAACTGCATTGATGTCTTGATGACTTTTAGTTGGAAGAAAAAGAAAATGGGCTGTAGTTATGAGCATCTTACCATGATCTTCATCATCACCCTCTTGATTCTTCTATCCTCACAAAGAACCCACATTTTGACCCTTGGTGGTTCTCCATTCAATGCAGCTGGAACCTTCCACGTTCATGGCCTACCAGAGATGTATATCATGGAGAAGAATGAACAACAAAATGATAACCAGATTAAGAAAATCTCAGGACTTGATGAGAATGAAGAGAAACAAGCTTTCATAGTGGAAAAGTTTAGATCTTTACTTGGACTCGAGAGTTTCCACACAAGGGTACCATCCAATGGCCATGCTGAGTTTCTCTCTCCCTCACCTTCTCCATCACCCAACATCGAAGCTGAGGCTCCAACTCCTTCTCCTTCTCCGGTTCCACACGTGCACCCTCATCTTCATCATCCAATACATCACCCTCCTAAGAATCCACCACTCAACCAAACTCATCATGAAGATAGAGGCAGGGCTAAAAGAATACTAATAGCTGTTCTTGTATCCGCGGGAATTGCCACATTAATTGGTGCTTGTGGGTTAATCTTGGTCTGCAGGAAATTCACAAACCACACAAAGAAGCCCAAAAGGACAATGCCACTATGTAGCAAGAGCAAAGGAAGTGGAGACACTTACCAAAATTCATCAAGCAAGGTGAGTTTAAACTCAGGACTAGATCTGTTTTATCTTAATGTTTTAGGTGAGGACATAGAGCAACACGCTTGCACCTTGAAAAAGACTTGCAAGGATGGTTCAGAGTATGACAACTTTAGCAGTTCTTCCACGAAGGAAATTGTATCTGTTCATGAAGATGTGGAATCAGCGAAAGGTGAAGCTGAATCTGGTAATGGCAACCCTTCTTCTGGGGATAAAACTATCCCTGAAGATTGTCATTCATCAGATGATGAAAGTTTTCATTCCGTTGTTGAAGATTCACAATCAAATATAAGACTTTCCAATGCTTCAGCTGGTAGCCTTAGTGACACCCTTTCTTTGTCCCCACAAAATTCAAGTTCCTTAGCAAACCAATTTCCTTGTACTCCCCAAAACTCAATCTCAAATACACAGTCTCAGCAAACACCACATAGTCCAAAACAATATGAGCAAGAAATTGAGTCGTCTTTCCAATGTTCAAAAGCCTCTACTTCTTTCCCTCCCCCTCCTCCACCCCTTCCACCCCCACCTCCACCGCCATTGCAAATGCCACTTTTTTCTTTGCATTCTCTCACTTCTTCATCTAGAGTTTCCTCTCACTCTCCACTCTCTTTAACATCTAATAATTTATCATCTCCGGTAAATTCAGACACTTTCTCAGGCTTAAATCAAAGTCCAGAGAAAGAGTTGGTTTCCCCAGCTGAACCTTACCCTACAAAATCTCCTTCCAACATTCCCCCACCACCATACCCACCTCCATTTCTAAAAGGTAATAACAACAGTGCCAAAACCCCACCTCCTCCACCATCTCAACTCCCTCAATTTACCCCACTAGGTAAAGATGGTGCACCATTGCCCAAACTCAAACCACTTCACTGGGACAAAGTAAGAGCTGCTCCCAATCGTACAATGGTTTGGGATAAGCTACGATCAAGCTCATTCGAGTAAGTTCAACTTCAATCGCAAAAAATACTAATATTTTTCTTTTCTTTTTATTAAGTTTAAGCACATTTTGAATTTTATTCAGGTTGGATGAGGAAATGATCGAGTCACTTTTTGGCTACAATTTACAAAATTCAATTAAGAATGACGAAACAAGGAGTAAAACCCCGTCTCCAAGCAAGCATGTGCTTGAGCCAAAACGGCTGCAGAACATAACAATACTCTCAAAGGCCCTGAATGCGACATCTGAGCATGTATGCGAGGCCTTAATGCAAGGTAGAACTCCTCAATTATGAATAAATGCCTAAACTAGAGGTAAAACTACTGTATGAAACATTCCAAAATCCTATGTCCAAAGCGCATTGGTCATAAGTATGATGGAAATAATACAAAATGGTAATTGTCCCATACTCATGACATAAGTTATCTCTTAAAAGGTAATAATGTAATAATCATTTCTGATATGTGTCCTACTAAGTAAAATCGCACACCGACTTTTTTTTTTATTCATATAGCATGGGAGTATGCATGTGCATTTATACCGTGTGCTGAAAAAAATTGATGGTTAAAATAAATGTTGTCGAAGATCTTATTAAATGGTTTTGAAAACCAGGGAAGGGGTTGTCTTTGCAACAACTGGAGGCACTAGTTAAAATGGTACCCACCAAAGAAGAAGAGTCCAAGCTCTCCAATTATAAAGGCGACATCAATGAATTGGGGTCCGCCGAAAGGTTTGTGAGGGCAATGCTCAACGTTCCATTTGCGTTTCAACGGGTGGAAGGCATGCTTTTCAGAGAAACCTTTGATGATGAAGTTGTTCACCTCAGAAACTCATTTTCAATGCTTGAGGTAGCCACCAAACCAACTTATTTATTTATTTATTTATTTTTAGTGCTTGTGTAGAAACTATTATTTTTAGAGAAATAATCCTTTATTTTTTAAAAGGGCATGATAAAATAGTTATACAGAAATTTATAAAAAAAATTTATATATTTTGAAAAATATAGAGTGAGTGTTTTTTTTTTTTCAATATATTTTTTTTAATTTTTTAATAACTTCCCTTAAGATACTTGCTAATATTTTTGTTTTAACAAGTTTTTTTAAAGAAAAATGATAAAAAATAAGTGATTATTTCTTATTTAAAAAAAAAAGTAGTTAATCGAAATATGTCCCGTTGAAAGTCTAATTAAGCTTTATGATTTCTGACATTTTCTTATGTCTCAATCGCTATTAGGAGGCATGCAAGGAACTAAAATCGAGCAGGCTCTTCTTGAAGTTATTAGAAGCAGTGCTCAAAACAGGGAACCGAATGAATGTTGGAACAATAAGAGGAGGTGCTAGAGCTTTTAAGCTAGATGCTCTTCTAAAACTTGCAGATGTTAAGGGAACTGATGGTAAAACTACGTTGCTTCATTTTGTTGTTCAAGAGATTGTTCGTTCAGAAGGAATAAGAGTTTCAGATAGCATTATGGGAAAAATAAGCCAGAAAAGTAAGAACAGAACTGAGGAAGAAAAGGAAGAAGATTACAAAAGGATGGGATTAGAACTGGTTTCTGGTCTTAGCACTGAGTTATACAATGTGAAAAAGACAGCTACTATTGACTTGGATGTTCTTGCAAGCTCTGTGTCAAACCTTTCAGAAGGAATGGCTAAGCTGCAACATCTATTGGACAAGGAGTTGCATAAGGATGAAAGAAGCATCAACTTTGTACACTCTTTGAAGTCATTCTTGAACTATGCAGATGGGAACCTGAGGGAGTTGCAAGGAGATGAAGAGAGAGTGTTGGCACGTGTGAAAGAGATTACTGAGTATTTTCATGGGGATGTGAGCAAGGAAGATGCAAATCCACTTAGGATCTTTGTGATTGTGAGAGATTTTCTGGGCATGTTAGATAATGTGTGTAAAGAACTTAGAAGGTCTAAAACTCCTCGTAGCCCAAACCCACTTGCTCCTTTCAGATAGATCATAGACTATGATTCAAAACTGTCTTGTGTGTTCATAGGAATTGAAATTTTTAAGCAAACTGAGTGTAACTTTTTTTTCTTTTATGGAGTTTTGGAATATTTGGGTTTTGTATCCTCTGACTTTTCTGTTCACATGGAACTTCGGCTAAGACTTTTCCCTGTTCTCAGGGAATGATCATGACCTTTTTGTGACAGAGGGAATGGTCCCTACAGTTTTAAAAAATTATTATCGCAATTTTTTTAACTATGATTCATGTATAATGAACATTTATTTAATATCTCGTTTATCTTCTTTTTTTTATCATTTGTGATTTTATATATATATATATATATATATATCACAAATGTTTTATAAAATATTTCATTTCTACCTTATGATTTTTTAAAATAAAATTTTTTAAAAATAAAATAAATGCAAAACTTCAAATATTTTTTCTTTTTATAAAATTTGAAATATATTTTATTCAATAAGCAAGTCAATGCTATTTTTTAATTACACACAAGTCAAATTATCTTTTGTGTAATTTATACTTAAGCACGACTATGCTCATGATTAACACATCTTGATATTAAACAAACAATACATATATAAAAACAAACACTTATTACAACTATTATTTAAAGAAAGTTGAAAATAATTAATGTTGTCAAGTCTATAATTTATTATTGAATAATCTATCATGTTTTGTAATTGTTAAATATTAATTGAAAGATTATTTAGTATTAGAATAGATTTAGATGTAGTCTGAAATTATTGTTTTTCTTAAAAGGTGAACAGTAAATCTGGCATTAATAGTAAAGCGATGTGAACAGTATCGAAGAAGTCAATGTGTATTTAGATACAGATATACAACACGGTACAAAAGCAAAACTCTCTATTGCTAAGAGTGCTAATGCTACGAGTGGCGTGTTGTTTTATACTCTTAAGAGCCTAGAGGTATGAAACCTAAGGGTGTAAAACTCCTTGCTGATAAAAATGGTAATAATAGGAATAGTGTTGTAACTTCAAAGGTTCATAAACATACTGATAATTGTACCTTTAAGCACAAGAGTAAGAAGTTGAAAGAGATCTTGTTGATAAAGGATGATATGGATTATAAATGATAAAGAAAGTATTATATGAGGTCTTGGAAATAACGTGAGGGCAACATACCTTATTTTCCCTAATAAGTGAATTTTGGGGACAAAATTTCTTAAAGGGTGAGAGAATTGTAACATCTTCATTTTTAGATAATGTTAATTATGGATTATTAAGTGATGCTAAATAATGTTGGAGGGTGTTAAGAAGAATTTTAAGTGTTTAGTAGAGTTCTGGTGCAGGGAAAATCTCGCTCAAGCGAGACATACCTCACTCAGGCAAGATTGCACGCCCATGATCATCTCTTTTTTGGACCATTCTTGTTCAAGCGAGAATAAATCAGGTCACCTGAACTGTCACCCTTACTCTGGCGAGATGGAACTTGCCCAAGTGAGGAGCCGTAGGAAGAATTTGGAACTCTTTGGACACGCTGCTCGCTTAAGGGAGAATATCAGAAAATGCGTAAGGAGCCGCTGTTTACATATTTCGCTTAGGCGAGATGTGTCTTACTCAAGTGAGGTACTTCTCGCTCAAGCGAGAGCATACGAACAGAGGGTTATTTAAGGAATTTTCAGAGTGAAATATTTCATTTCACTTAATTCACGTTTTGATTTCTCTCATTCTCTCTGGATTCACACTCTCTTTTCTTCGAAAAATCTCCTTAAAACTTTGATTATTAGCCGAATCCAAGTTTGGACCCTCAATCTAAGCAACTCTAAGTATGTTTCTTTGAGTTTAACTTTGGATTTACCGTTCGTTTCTGTTCAAGTTCTATTTTTATAGGTTATCTCATATTATTTAGGAAGAATTCTCTTTTTAAAGGATCTTCTTCATCAAACTCCCTCTATATCTTCATATCGAGGTAAGGAGAGTTCAATTCTATCATTAGAACATAGCAATATTTATACTCTTGAAACCCCAGTAGTGTTTCTTTTTATTGTGAATATATATATATATATATATATATATATATATATATATATTGATGAAAATTTTAAGTATTATGATAGGTTAATAATGTATATTTCTCTGACCTTAAGAAGTTCAGTTGATGATAATTGATTATTTTGAGATAATATGAAATATAATTGGTTGTATTATTCGACTTGGGTTGAGTCCAGAGATATTCGATCTTTGGCAAAATTGTTTAATTGATAGTTGGATTATATGTGCAAATGGTATGATGGTGTGGTTGTTGAATTTGATTAAAAGTTGAGTATACGTGTAAACGGTTAAATGATGAATAGTATGCTTGAAGAGTTTATGTATAATATGCATTATTGTGAAAATATTTGAATGGATATGAATATGGAAGTGTGGATTTTTGATAAGATTGTGAAGTTGAGATATGTGTTTACAATACGTGAGTAGTAGCCAATTAATTGATGTGATTATGATATAGGTATTGTGACACGTTGACGGGTGTATTCACAATATATGTATCGTAATACATTGAATTATATGATCATAATATATGTATTGCAACATGTTGATATGTGAATGGTATATTAATTTATGAGAAAGGAATTAGTGTGAATAGTTACAGCGATACACTCGGAGTATGGAATAGGGAGCTGATTATGGAATTTGGAGGAAACGTAAGGTGATGGATGATATTCGCTTAAGTGTGCACAATTTATAAATTTGAGAATGCACCATATGACCACACTCTTTTCCAATAATACTCTTGATTATACTTTTGCTAAGGGGTCCTATAAGTGTGTACATTGTATCCGTATGCATGGGTTAACCGACAGCTATTCACCTATTGTGTAAGACCTCATAAATGCTGGAGGCAACTATGAAATGTGATAACATTGTATGAGAAAATGGTTGAATTGAAGTTGAAGTAAATTGAATATGTTATTGATATGCAAAAAGGTGTTGATGTATTTGGAACATAATTAATGACTGATATTTTATTAATTTATGTGAGTATGATATGAATATTATTTTAGAGATTAATGTATACATTTCTGTTAAATGAGTTGTAAAAATATATTTTCTAATATACAAATTGTACTTGTTATGTTTTAATGATGAGAAAAGAACTCATCCTTACAAAATATTTCAGGTAACAGGAATGATGATCAGGAACAAACTCTCAGTGTTTGGGCATGGATCAGAACTGCTCTTGGAAATTTTGTTTATGATAATTTTGTAATTAAGTACTCTAAATCACACATATATATATTAGTTGATAGTTTGTAAAAGTATGCTTATACATGTATACAACTTAAATTCAGTAGCTCTGAACTGTATATTATTTTGGTATTATTAAATTATAGTTAGATTTTGATTCTGTTATTGTTTCATTTTCATTGTAAATATGTTCGAATGATAAAAGTTTTGATTTCTCACATATTGAAAATACTCGATTGTGACAAAAAAAAATCAATTTATTCTTTCGACTTGCAAATTTCTAAATATTTAAATCACTAGTTTTAATTATGAATCTATTTGTTCAGTTGGTTTACAATAAATTATTATTTATTTTCTAGAATTTAAAAAGTAGGATGTTACAACTGGCTATCATCAAGATTGAAGATGTGAAAGAAATATGTAAAAGGAGTGGAAAGGATGGTATCAAAAAGATAATCCAAAAAGTATCCTTAAGTCGCTTCCCTTGGGTTCCTTTAATAGAGTTTAAAAATCCTAAAATTGCTTCAAAGTTAGACTTTTCGCAGGTAAACACAATTGTGCAATAACATAAGCATGCTTGTGCATGTTCTTGAAGCACTCCCATGCTAGCTGCAATGGTATAGGTGTGTTGGCTGCTGCGGAGCCCAATTTTTCATCAAATTTGTGCCAAGAAAATCTAGTAGTGACTTCTCGCAGTAAACTACATAATAATCATAGAAATTAGTAAAAAAACTTGATAAAATAATAGTCACTCATGAATATATAGGCTATATAAACATGTCAAAATACAAATTTATTAGATTGTGACATTAATGATCATGTCTAACTAATCTCTTCTATCTTCTCATCAAATCTTCCACACTCTTATTTGGTACAAGCCTATCAAATTGCTTTTCTTCCACATCTTTCTCATACTCAATGAATTTTGAACAATTGAAATTGGCAATAGGTTCATCGTTAAACGATTGAGGAAGTTGTGCAAAGCTTAGACTTGCCACAATATCACCAAAAATTTCTCTTCAACCTTTAGTTATTTATGACAAGTTGATAAATTAGGGAGTAAGAGACTCTAACAACTAATTCTTGAGGATTTGAACATGCAAAGGTAAATTGACATTCTTTTAGAGTTATAAATATTTTCATTATGCAAATCTTTAAAAATTCTTGAAAATTAAACATCATACTCACATCCTTATCATTGTAAATTGGATAGCTTGTATACTTGATATTGCCTTGTCCAATTGCTACAGGAAACTTGTACAACATCTTTATTATCTACTTGTTATTTTCATGGCTTAAATGTTGTAATATACTGCATTGCAACTATAAAAAATTGAATGGTAAGATGTATAACAATGCAGATCAGTTGAACATTACTAAAAGTAAGTTCTTCTATACTATTTGTAACTTTGCTATTGTAGTGAACTAATGTATAATAACTATCAGTCATTTTTCTTCTAATCAGCATAACAAAAATAATTTTTAGTGATAATTATTTAGTAGCCATAAATAATTTTTCACTAAATTATTTTTAAATATAAATTTAATGTATTTATTTAATATTAATCAATAAAAGGTTAGTCTACATTAACAATTATTGAAAATTGTTGATAATTTATAGCATTCATGCTTTTTACTTGACAAACGCAATATCTCTTCCCATTTAAAAAATTCACATTTTAATAAGAAAACATAAACTTAATTATAATTTCTCACTCAAGTTTTTAATTTAATTATATAAAAAATAGTACATGAAATTGTATTAGACCTTGTTGGCATCTCTCTTTAAAATAATATCACCTCTCTCTCGACACTCTCGTTAACATCTATCTCTAAAATCAAACTCTCTCTATCTCTTGTTCTTCCTTCTTTAACTCTCAACTTTAATAATCAAGAGAAGATTTACATATCCAATATGTGTAAGTCAATGCTTATTTTCTCATATGTACTTCTCTCATCTCCCCTCATTCTCTTCTCAACATGTTTTTTCTTAATTTTTTTTTTGTCAATCATCATTCTTTTGAATTTTTTGTTGATCATCTTGCTCTTTCTAATTGTTTCGAGTTGTTCTTTACATAGATTGCTCAACTTGCTTGATTTCTAAATTCATAAATATCACAATTTCTCTTGCAAGGTGAGTTTTTAGTTTTTGGGGCAGTTTTCTAGGAATTGTATCCGTCTATAAGCTACAATTGATGAAGATGCTTAGTTCATTCCACAACATAAGTTAAAAATGTATGGTTGTTGTTAGGTTTTCTAAATTCTTGAATTTATAACTTATTGAAAAATGGATTTAAACAAATAGTTATATATGTGCATGCTTAACAACTTTGCCTTATCTATTTCGTTGAGTTTCATATTTTTTATATACTTATTTTTCTCATTTGTGCTGCAGGGACAGAGTATTTGAACAACATAAAACTTTGTATCCTCTTTTACTTTGACATATACAAATAGGATTGACAGTAACATTGAAATATTTACACACATTATTTTATCAGTTAGTTCTCATATAATCTGCAGTGGTATGTAAAGTTTGTGTCATGTGAAATGATTATTGTTAGCTGAATTGAAGATTAGTTTGTATCTAATGGCTGATGATTATTGACTAACACCTAATCTAGTTATTTCATTATTGACTAAAAATACCTAAACTGACTAATAGTCTGGTACATTTTTACATAGTTTAGATTGTTTTAAAAATGAAAAACATAAATTTCTATCAATATCTAATTCTTTGGTTAATCTTGGTTCTAAAGTATACCTGCAAGTGAAGTGTAAGTGTCGCAATTGAGCGGTCGTAACGATACAGCGAAAACGTGTTTAAAAAAAACATCTTTTAGGAATAAAAATATTTTCTAAAAATCAGAGGAGTCACCACCAAAATTTATTTAAAAAACCTTGAAATATTTTTTAAAATAATATGATCTTTGAAACTAAAAATGAGTTTGAGAGTCATTTACATGTAGGGAAGGTATTAGCATCTTACAACGATCGTTTAAATAAAAGTTACCTTAAATTAATTGTGTAAATTTATTTTATGTTATTTTTATTTTAAAAGAAGACATTATTTATTGAAATGTTAATTAATATCTTAAAAAAATAAAAAAATTATTTCAAAAATTATTTTAACTCGATGAGTTCAGTTCTTATTCCTACGTATCTCAAGGTGTAATGAGTAACTCAAAGTTACGTAGTTCTATCTAAAAAATGATAGAATTATTTTATTAATTAGAAATTTATAAGATTTTGGAAGAACTTGTTTTAAAATGAATTATATTTTCTTGAAAAATGAAATAAAAATTGTTTATATTTTTTAAGATATAAGACAGCATAACTATACATGTTACCCTTCGATGAACGATACGAAAGGTGAAGAAAAATTACCCATTCATATTGTAAGTCATTGTAAAAATTGTGGTAATTAAGACCAAATATTTTAATTTATAAAAAGTATTTTTAATATATGATTTAATTCAAAAATTTAATATTAAATAAATTTAAGGCAACGTAAGCTATATATAAATACCTTATGACTTATTTGTCGACTGAAAGCGACGTAAATCACACATTTGTATCGCAAAATATTATATAATAAAATAGAGAAATATACTTAAGTAATCGAATATTTGGTTATTCAATTTATCAAAGTTGAACACATAATTTAATTTTTTAAAGTATGAAATTAATTGTATTTAATAAAAATGAGGAGTATTTTATTTTATTTTTTGGTGAGTGAGGGGGTTAGCACTCCAAAAACCAAAAATCACATAACTCTCGCCAAATAGTGGCTAACATATTATGAATGAAAATAGGAGGCGAATCATAAACAATTATATTCTCCTCTAGGAAATGATGTTTAGCTAACAAGTCTGCTACTAAGAGTCCTTCCCTACCTAACTTCAGCACATGAAACTGTTAACTCATATATCTCTTGCACTAAATCAAAACAAGTGCTTTGATGGGGACATCCATTCTTTTAGTAGAGTGATTGCCTCCAAAGAATTAGATTATATCAAAATGCGGGTATCCAAGTTTCTAAGACAAATTAGCCGAAGGCCTTGTTTAATAGCCCACAACTTAGCCTGAGTGATAGAACAATAGTGTAGTTTTCTTGAAAATGTCATAATAAATATACTATTTGAATCCTAAATTATACTGCCACAAGAGCTTACTTCCGCATACGACATAGCACCATCCCCATTCAACTTGATAAACCCCGTAGGAGGACAACTCCATTTCCTTAGATTATATGCATACTCTTTGCACCAAACGGAGAGTTGATGTTGACTATTAACTTTGCACGACCCATTACCTCAAATACTATTTGATTTGACGATGAGAATGAATGTTGAAACACCACTGTATTCCTTCTATGCCATAGCGCATCAATGATGACAGCAAAAATAAAGGGCCAATTCATCCCCCCAGTACGACTTCTTGTTGGGTGGAACACCATCCATTCCTGAACATTACTTCCCATGGGCTGGTCAATAGTAATGCCACCAAGCATGTTGCTCCAAACTTCATGTGCAAAATTACAATCTTGGAGAACATGCATGGCATCCTTGGAACCTTGCGTGCAGATGGGACACATTGGGACTACCTCTAAACCTCGTTTAGTACGTGCACCATTCGTTATGAGACTTTCGTGTGCAGCATGCCAAAGGAATAGGTTGATCCTTTTTGGGCCTTGCCATTTCCATATGACTTCGAAAATTAGAGCACAGGGTACTGGTTCAGCCGATGACAAGCTTGTCCCCAACAAATTTCATCTGACCTGGCATTTATCATGGGGGAGTTTGAGATGCAATACTGTTAAAAAGCTCCTAGATATCCATGGTATAATATGATAAATATTCCACGTTCCCTGTTCGGTTACATAATCATAGACCTTTTGAAAGAGCTCAATAGGTGGGATAAAAGCAGAACGTTGTGGCAATGTTTGGAGTAAGAAAAATTTTCTAAGTTATAAAATTATAGTGGAAGAAACAATATTTTGAGGAGTTTTGGAGGGTCAGAGAAGGAGCCTCATCCTTTATTGAAAAATAAGCAAATTCAAGAAGTGTTACAAGTTGTTCGAAAGGGCTACATTTAAAGTTATTTTTGATGTTTTCGTCATATCTCCAATTTCCATCAAAACTACTTGAAAGACAGGAGAGTAGTAAAAAAAAATTATTTTAAGTCCACAGGACTGAAGGCCTTTTCGAGATGTTTTTGAGGATTTCCTAGCCCCTGAACTGAAAATAACTAAAATAGATTGAAATAAGACTAACAAGAAACTATTCTAAGTCCACAAGACTGGAGGTGTTTCGAGGCATTTTTAGAATATTTTCAAGCCCCTGACATCCAGAATTGCTCAAAAAACAGGAAATGGTTAAAAAATATACTAAGTTCACTGAGCTCCAGATTTTTCCATAATTGCTCGAAAAAAAGGAGCAATAACTCCACAAACCTAATTGAGCCCTAGAGCTTCTCCAGAAGTGCTCAAAAAATAGCAAGTAATCAGAAAATATTCTAAGTACACAAACTTGACTCCAAATTTGCTCGAAAATAGAAATGAGCAAGAAATCAAGGGAGAAATTACTCTAAGTCTACAAAGCTAAATGAGCTTTTTTGATTTTTTTCAGAACTGCTCAAAAAACAGAAAAGTCCTTAAGAGTCATGATAGGACACAAAAGGTTAATGTAAGGTTCAAAAGCAATTATTACCAGATGAAGATCCAACAACATAAAGAAAGATCATGGACGAGAGTAGTTATGGAAAAAGCCTCAACTGACTGCACGATCATAAGCAAACATAGATAATGGGTAGCCGCAGTTGGAAGCAAGCATGCACGAAAGACAGTTATCAAGAAAGTGCTCGCAAAAGAAGGAAGATGGTGGTGATTTGCTTACCTATAAATTCCTCAAAATTTCATTCTATAGGGGATGACTTTTTACACCCAGACACCGCACCTAAAATTCTCTGAACGCTGAAACCCTGCACCGCGTCAGACACCAGCTACTAGGAGACTCACGGTAGTCGCTGTTCATTGTTGTGAAGAGTCGTACGTTACATTTTTACACATTTACATTTCTGCATTTTACCTTCTAGTTTATTTTACGTCTTTTGTTTATGCTGTTTCTTTCTTGTTTGGTACATTGTCAATGTTTGCGTTCAGTTTAATACGCATTTCCTATTCCATAATTTTGCTGTTCCTACTAAATTGTTTATTTTACGACATTAATTTTACTGTTACGTTAACAACACACTTAAAAGAATCTGAGAGGACCTAAATCCAGTCCCCAGATTGCTTTTGAATTATTTGTTTACAAACTATCATTTTTCATCGTAAACAGGCAACCAGGTGTCAAACCAAAAATGTGTAGTACATCCATCCTTCGCCCATCACTTGGCATGTTGAATAGTGTGTTTCCGGTTCAAACAAATGCCTTTCCACAAATTAGACATACTAGCTTTCTTCTCAACTCATGGTATTGTACCTTCTAGGCATTTATACTTTGAGTGTACTACTTTCACCCAAAGCTTATTAGGTTCTGTAAGCAAGCTCCAACAATTCCTGATCATGAAGGAGTTGTTGACATCTCTCATAGACCATAGTCCTAATCTGCCACACTTCTTAGGCAAACATATAGTATCCCAACTGATGGCATGAATTTTCTTCTAAGTTGGGCTATCACCCCATAGAAAATTGCGACATAATTTATCCACTTCATCACATATACTCTTGGGTATATGAATTGTTTGCATGGAGTAAGATGGAATAGCCGCAATCACTGATTTGCATAATGTGAGTTGACCTGCAAAGGAAAGGGTAGAGGCTTTCCATCCACTTAACCGTTTACTTACTTTATTGATCACACTTTGGTAGTCATTCCGCCAGATTCGCAAATGATGAGCAGGAATTCCCAAGTACTTCCCCAAGTTATCAGTACGTTGGAATCCTAAGGCTAAGCCAATATCGTTTCTCATAGTATGGGACACATTCTTAGAGAAAAATATCCTTGTCTTTTCCAAGCTAACCTTTTGACCAGAGCTAGCACAAAAGCAGTCAAGGCAAGCCTGAATTACCTCTACTTGATCCATTAAAACCTCGGTGAACAAAATGAGATCATCAGCAAATGCAAGATGTGAGAGGGAAGAACCGTCCCTAGCTAGTCTGATAGGTTGTCATTTGCTTGCTTCGACCTCCATTAAAATAAGCTAAAAAAGTCTCTCCATATAGAGGACTGGTGAGAGTGGATCACCCTGACGAACACCTCGAGAGGGTAATAATTCATTTAGGGCTTCCCTATTCCAAAGCATGTGCATTCTTGGAGAAGAAATGCTTGTCCACACAATGTCCATAAACTATCTTGGTAAGTCAATATCAAGTAGTGTGTCCTTCACAAAGTCCCACTTCAACATGTCATAGGCCTTCTCCATATCAATCTTGATCACATGAGACCCAAGTTTGTATTGGTAAAGATAAATATTTAATTAAGAGAAATTAAAAATATTTTTAACAAGTTTGTCTTGCATGAGACCCAATATAATGTTGGTATATGAAGGTCTTACCAATTTTAAACATATAAAGGTAGAGATTCTATAGAATAATGTTATAAATTGCTGCATTAATTAAGTAGTTTAATTTTAATTTAATTAATTGATAAATTAAGTTAGAAAATAGAATGTAAAAATAAAATATATTTTGATTAATTAATAAGATGAGATGAATAAAAAAAAGGAATATTTTTTTAATTGATTAATAAATTATATAATTAAATGAAAAATGAATATTATTTTATTTTTAGAATAAATTTTTATATTATTTAATAATTTAAGAAAGGAAGATTTTTAACCATAAAAGTTTTTAATAAAAAATATATATAACATTAATTTTCTAAAAGATTTCAATTTTAAATATGTTGATAGTGCTTACGACATAAGATAATGTAGGTATATCCATGTCTTGACAATTTATAACACATAAAGATAAAGTTGTATATATTAGTGTCACAAATTGTTGTACTTGGCTTAGTCAATAAATTGATTACTTAATTATTTATTATGTGAAGAGAGAAATATTTAAAAGAAGACATTTAGATTAATCAGTGAAATAGTTATTCAATTAATATAAGATGAATTATAAGTTATTGTAATAATAAGATGAGTTTTTTTAACTTAATTAATAAATTGATAGTATGATAATTAAAGCAAAAATATTTGAAAGGATATATTTTAAAGTGTGAAATATTTAATTGATTTAAAATAAAACATTGTTTAATTCAAAATATTTATATCTTATAAAGTCAACGGTAATGTACATACATATTGGCCTTAATAATTTATAATGCATAATAGTAAAGATTCTACACATTAATATTATAGATCGTTACATAAATTAAGTCAATCAATTTAATTAATAGATAAATTAGAAATAGTAGTATTAATTAAAATATAATCTAATTGATTAATAAATTATGTAATTAAGTGGAAATGAATCTTGATTCATATTTTCGAAACAAAAAATTATATTACATAATTTATTTATTTAGGAGTAAGGTTTGATCTTTGAATGCAAAATGCCTGAGGTAACATTGGTATATGTAGGCTTTGACAATTTATATCATAGAAAGGTAGAGTTGTTAGACATTAAAGTTATAAATTATCATGTTAGAATTTTATTTTAATATATTTAATTACAACTTTGATTTTTAATTTTTAATTAGATGTATAAATATGTATACATTTTAATTTTTAATTAATTACATAAAAAATTATCATTTCAGAAGGTTTAAAGTAATGTAAGTACTCATAAACTTTTACGCTATTACAATAAAATAAAATCACAAAATTGAAAGAGTTATAATACATTTGTCAATGAAATAAAAATGAAATTAATATTTAATGATACAATAGTAACTAAAGAAAAATAATAAATGTAGGTACAAAATTGGAATAAAGATCAAAACTTTCACATTAAAATTTTAATAACATCAACTCAATAAAAATATAGAACAATATGACCAGCGACCAGAAACGAAAAATATATATAACAAGATGAAGTAATGAATAGGTAATTATAACCTTCTAATTGTAATATTTTCTTATAAAAAAATGAGAATAAATACAAGCGGGACATATATAAACAGTGAAAATAAAACATAAGAATTTTTGAGTGTGATTGAAGCTGTTTTTCTTATTATATTATCACTTAATGTCATCTAAAAATATTATTTGATTTGATTTATTTTATATTTTTGTTTCTTTGTTACTTTTTCTTAATTTTCTTATCAAACTTAAAATAATAATAATAATAATAATAATAATAATAATAATAATAATAACATCATCAAAACATAAAAAAAAAATGATAACAACCAATCATACAAAGTAAAATTTGATAAAAATATACTTCAGATAAAATTGAGTGTTCACAGTAGGTCATTAATTTTATAGCTTTGAAAACTAGTAGCAATTATTCTTTATCTTAATTTCATTTATGTTGTTTGATTTTGAAAGGTATAGTTTGGGTTTAGGATATGGAAGTGCTTTGTAGCCAATTCGTATGATCAAACATGTTTAAACATTCTCTAAGTAAATATAAAGGATGGGCCCTCTTTGTTTTAAGTATAATTATTGATTTATTAATATTAATTTTAATAGCTTTAAATGATAACTCAATGTATCTATATCCTAGATTTATGATTTATTATACTATTGTATTAGTTGGTCTGATAAAGTAGCTCTAACTTTTCATGTTATATGGACTATTATTCACCATGTTAACATTTTCTACCTTCTTTCATCAAAGAACAATATTTTTATGTTCGAAAAAGAATAATAGTACATTACACAAGGTTATTTGTCAAACAAAAAGAAACCTATTAAGTTGTTAAACTTGGATTCAATTTATTCCCTATTTCTTCAAAAGTTATATCTTCTAATACATTATTGCCAAATATCCTCTATATGGACTTGGAGTTTACATATAAGTGTTATGTAATGAGAGACATAATAATACCACATGTTTTTAAATGTATTCAAATTTTTGAACCTTGATGAGCTTCACATGAACTATTTATTTGTAAAATTCATATATGCGTTTAAGTCATATAGATACATAATATGGAGGTCTCATTTATAAATCTATTATAAAAAATAATGAACATACTTTTTATATTTATAAATTTCCTTAATATGGCATAATGACCTTAATATTTAGGTGGAGAAAAAGAGGCTGCTACATGTTTTCACCAAGCAATTTGTAGTTACCTACAAGGATTGGAACATGTTAATTTAGGCATATTATTAGTCTGCTTTTGTTGAAAGTTTATCGTCTGCTAATGATGTGGTTGTTGGTTGCTTAGCTATACATCATATTGAAGTCATTTGAGTATTAGTTGAAGAGGTCACATAATTACGTTTGCTAATCATTCACTATAAGTAGGAAGACAATACTGTTATGGCATTATTGTCAATATCTTTACTTTCTTCCTTCTTAAGTAGCATTTACTAATAGGAAGTCTAAATGACTTTATGCATGAAATTAAAAATAGAGATAGGACCTATACCATCTTTACAAGAAAAGGATGTAAAGAAGGAATTCAAATTTTTTCTATTGGTATTAGGTGTTTACTTTACTCTAAATGTTCATTTGTTATGTTATAAAACAAGTTTTACTTTTTTCTCTGGTTATAATTATGTTGTTTCACTTAAAAAGTTGGAATTTTGGTTGCTTATTACTATTGAGTACTAACATGTAATTTGTTGTAATTCATGTTTTCTCTTTTTTCTTTTCAGTGGCTATATGAGGCTGTAGCAAAAATTTTTAATTACTTCTAAAGGATTTTTTGTTTGAAAATTATCACTTGCTCATTGTTCAGAGGACAAGTGTACCTATTGAGAAGTAGTTCCCGTAATAAAGGGCAAGTGTATCTCAAACATGCTGAAGGCCAAGAATAAAAATTCTATTATGCCTCAATCATATTAAAAACATGCAATTAAAAAGAAAAGTCTTAAGTCGGTTCCAAATCAAGTTCTAGAGCACAAATTCTGAGGAGGTAATCACACAAAGCAATAAGGAAAGGGGTACAATTAATTAAATTAAGATAAAAATCCTCTTTAAGGCTCAAAACTCACATCTGTGGGTTAATAGTTTAATGTAGAGCATAAAAGTAAGGAACTTGGCTAATTATTAGTTTCCAAATGAAAGTATAATGCCAATAACAATCACTCAACATGCTCTTCTATCTGGAAAGATTGGGTTTCATGAGGGAAAAAGTTTTAAATTATCATAAAAAATAGCATAGACAATTTACTCAAGAACATGCAATAACAATCATATAATTAGGAACTACTCCCCCATACTTAAAGCGAAACATTGTCCTCAATGTTTGAAAGCAAGCAAATTAAAAACATGTAAAGAGGGCAACTGAATAAAAGGAAAGAAGTTCCCTGAAAATTCTTGGCGCGACAGCTTTGGGTGAGGGAGCACGACCATGCTGAAGTCTTAAGCACGCCTATGCTTATGATGTAAAGCTTCTCTCATAATTGCGACTGAATGCACGACCGTGTATGGGATGAACACAGATGTGTTTTTAGATCAGAGCTCAAAAGTGTGTGCAGGAACAATCAACTCAGTTCTTACAATCTTTCAATATGCTTATTCTTTATTCTAAAAATAAAATAATAATAGCAAAATTAAAATAAATGAAAAGGAATGAAATTTAAATAAAATAAAATAAAAGACACATGTTGCCTCCTAGGAGCGCTTGTTTAACGTCATGAGCCTGATGTTCCTGTTAAATCATGGTAGAAAGAAGGCATGAGTCTTAGAGGTGATTCCATTGATATGTAATTGTCTCTCCAACAGCTTTGCCTCCCCAATGCCTATTACATAAAAAAAAAATTTCATAAGATGAGGATTAGAATAAAGAAAAGAAAATTTAAGCTTCAAATTAGGATGCTTATTAATGGATGGTTTAAGCTTTTGTCTTTTCTTCTTCTTATATTGCTTTCTCCTTGGCCTTCTTCTTATGGTTCCATGCTTCACATAAATTGGAAGAGGAGAAGCAACATCTACAATGCTCACAAAGTGACAGGACTCTTGGCTAGAAGGGTACTTGAAAGAGTTGAAAAGTTGAAATACAACTTCCTCATCATCTAGCCTCAATGTGAGCTTCCCTTCTTGTACGTCTATGATGGCCCTTGCAGTAGCCAAGAATGGTCTCCCTAGTATGATGGGGACATCATCATCTTCCTCCATGTCAAGTACCACAAAGTCAGTAGGAAATATGAACTACCCAGCTTTTACAAGTACATTTTCCACTATGCCTTTAAGGTATGTGATCGACCTATCTGCCAGCTGAAGTGACATGGAGGTTAATACTTAGGTTTATGCATTTCAAGCTTCCTAAAAACAGAATAAGGCATAAGTTAATACTTAGGTTTATGGGTTTTTCCAATTATGCAAGGAATAGTAAAACTCCCTGGGTCCTTAAGCTTAGGTGGAAGCTTTTTGAGGACTATAGCTGAGCACTCTGGGTGAGCTTCACAGTTTCATGTGCTCTCAACTTTCTCTTATTGGTCAAGATCTCCTTTAAAAATTTAGCATATTTGGGCATTTTGGAGATAGCATCAATGAAAGACATATTGATGTGCACTTTTCCCAATAAGTCTAAGAACTTGTGGAACTGTTCATCAAAAGCAGGGTGACCTTGCAGCCGCCGTGGGAAAGGTATCTTAGGCTCGTAGGGCCTTGGTTGAACATGAGTCTCTTCCTTCTTTTCTTTTTCAGGCTCTTTGCTTGAAACACGTTCTTGCTCATAGTGATGCACGGCCGTGCTTTGATCATTGTCATGGGCGTGCTTGTATAAGCACGGTCGTGCTTCAATTTCAGCAGGGGCGTGCTCATCAGTAAGCATGGGTGTGCCTGTAGAATCAGCATGGGCGTGCTTCTCAGCAATCATGGGCGTGCATGTGCCTCTGTTCTGCGATTCTTGTAATTTCTTGCCACTTCTAAGGGTGATGGAATTGCATTGCTCCCTTAGATTAGGTTCAGGCTGAGATGGCAGTGTTCCCATCACTCTTTGACTCAAAAGATTCGTAATTTGCTCCAATTGTGCACTCATCTTAGAAGAGTTGGCTTGTATTTTATATTTGACCTCTGCGAACCTCTTATCGGTTCTCTCAATATGTTGGTCCAACTTAGATTCAAGCTCTGTCATCCTCTTATCAGAGTAATGCATATATTGCATCATTTATTCTTGAAAGTTAGAGTGGGATCTAGGGGCTTCTTTCTCTTTTGGTCTTGCTCCCTGACTTTGCATATGAGGAGGGCGACAAACATTTGAATTTTGACTTCCAAAGTCATTTCCCCAAGAGTTAGAAGGATTACTCCTCCACTCTGAACTATGATTGCCCATGAAATTTGCCTCCTCTTGCTTAGATTCTGGGCTTGCAGGAGCTTTTACAGGTTGGTCTTGAGCCTTCATTAAAGATTCTAGTTGCTTTGCAAGGGATGCCATTTGGTTCATTAGTGGGTTGCTGCTCTCTACTTGGTAGATTGGGACAGTTTCTTTCCTCTTGATGTCGTAAGAGTCAGCAGTGTGCCACTGAAAACTAGAAGATGCCATTTCATCTATTAGCTTGTATCAATCATTTGGATCTTTTCTTATTGGACCCTCTTGCTGCGGCATCAATTGTAGCCCTGGTGGTGATTGATAGGCCATTGTAAAAGATTTGCACCTGTCTCCATGTCAAGAAATCATGATGAGGACATCTCCTCAAAAGGTCTCCAAACCGCTTCCATGCCTCGAATAAGGATTCTGCTTCATATTGTTGGAAGCAACATATCTCTGTCATAAGCTTAGAGGACCTTAATGAGGGAAAGTACTTTCTCAAGAATTGTTGAGTGAGATCCTCCCAAGTTGTGATGGAATTGGCTGGGAGTGAGGCAAACCAAGCATTCACCTTTTCAGATACCGAGAATGGGAAAAGACAGAGTCGAATAGCATCGTTGGAGACTCCATTATATTTTATGGTATCTGTCAATCGGAGGAACTTTGTTAGATGTAAATTAGGGTCTTCATTAGGCATGCCTCTAAGCTCTATGGAGTTTTGGACCATGGTTATGAGTGCTAGTTTCAATTCAAAATTGTTTGCCTCTACGTTAGGGGCCGCGATGCTTCCAGGGGTGCCTCTAGCAGTGGGTGTCATGTAATCTTGAATTGATCTTCTTCCCTCTGCCATTCTTTGCACTCTCACTTCTTTTCTTTGTCTACGAACTGTTCTTTCAATCTCCAGATCAAATAAACAAGTTGTAGAGCACTTAGAACGAGTGAACATATATTAAAAGAAATTATGAAATAATAAAATAAAAACAAAAATTATAAAATATATATAAAACAAAATTAATAAACAAGACAGAATTAAAACAAAGTAAGACACAAATTGCTCAAATCAATTAAATTTAAGATTTTCTTAATATTGAAAAAGCAATCCCTGGCAACAGCGCCAAAAACTTGTTCGGAGGGCAAGTGTACTCATCAAGAAGTAATAAAGGGTTCTTAAATTAAGTTCCCAAAATATTGTCCCACAAGGATTGTTTTTCAATTACTAAGAATTTCCTAATTCAATTGTGTAAGTTTCAAAGATATGAGATTAATTAGAACAAGAATTTATAAAATTAATTATAAAACTAAGGGTAAGGAATACAATGCTCATCTTGGTTAAACTTATCGGAAAGGAACCTAAGACATATGGATTTTCTCATTCAATCGTCTATGTTATTTTTCTGTTTAACTCTAAATTCAATTTCCTTGTGATTACCAATCATTCATATGAATACTATTAATACCCAATGGTCACATAATATTAATATTCTTTTCTCTAAATCAACATCCCCAATGGTCATGCAAGACATTAATTTAAGAAAGCTTAAGGAGTCTACGAACTTGTTAATTAATGACGATTAGAATAGAAAGATTGATTTGGTCCACCTAATCCTTTTTCTTGTTCTATCCTATAGATCTATTAATTAACCGAGGTACGGTCGCCTGACGATATAATTAATTAGGATTAATAAAGAAGTGGATAAGATAAAATCTAATCAGAAAACAGAAATCAAATTTAGATTCAAGCATCAAAATTCTATAAATTCATGAATAATAGTTCCCATAACCCTAGCTATGGACTTAGTTACTCATGCTAAAAAAAGAACTAAAACAATCATAAACAAAGCCATAATCAAAAGAAATAGCAAACTAGAGTATGAGATGTGTTCCCGGTCTTCAAGTACGATCACTTGAAGCTCCAAGTATCGCCAAGCATATGTCAAAAAACCAGTGCAAGAGAGACGAGATGAGATGTATTCTAGAGTAAAAGCCAAGATAAAAACAGTATCCCTTACGATGCCAGAGGTCTTCCTTTTAATAAGGTTTAAAAACCCTAAAGACTCTTCATAATTGGCCTTCCCGCAGATGAGCACGGCCGTGCAAGGCCTTAAGCATGATCATGCATGGGCTCGAAACACCCTCGTGCTTATTGAAAGGGTCTGGATGTGTTGACTGTTGCGAAGCTCTAATCTTCCATCAATTATGGCCCAAAATGCACCCAAAATCTACTTGCGGCCTCTTTATACCAAAATTAATATATAAATTAGTGTAAAATCCAAATAAAATAAAGGTCAAATATGAATATATGGACTGTAAAAGAGGGCCTAATTACAAACTTATCACTCATTATATAATTGCAAAGATTTTGGATACTATAGTACAATTCAAAAACTTACAGCCTTAATGAAAGGTATTTTCTAAAAAAATAGAGTATGAGTATATATATATATATAGGATATGATGGAAGGATCCTTTTGATCCTTATAGTGTTTGGTAGAAACAGAGTCTGAATCCACTAAAATGAACTCATAAAATTACCTGGTCTTATTTACTGCATAAGGCCTAAAATGAAATCCAGGTGGGAAGACTTTAGTAATGGCTTTATAGGGATTTTTATCCCAAAATTCAGGTTCCATTTGTATAACTGAGGAAAATTTCCTTTTTGCCATACAATGGTTAGGGTTTGAAGTCTTTTGCCTGCTTTTTGGAGATTAAGGGTACCTTCTGTTTTATTTAGATTGGTAATTGTTTTCTGGGATTGACTGAAAGACTGGATTATGGTATTTAGACTTGCTAAATCTATTTCCATGTCTTCTTCAAAGATAATATCTGCCCAAGATTTCTTTGGTAGGCTACTCAAGCTTCCTTGTTGGACAGCTAGGAGTGTGCTGATAGGCAGAGCATAATCTGCTTTAGTTTGTTTGGTGGTTTTAGCAGAAGAATCGGTCTTTTTGGAAGATTCTTTTGGAGCTCCAGATTGTTGGGTTGATGACTCAATAATTTGGATTGCTTTTTAAGTTGATGACTTAATGAGGGTAGATGACCCAGAAGAACTTGATTTTGAACCTGCCAAAGCAGATTGTGGTTTTGATTTATTTAGAGTAAGAACAAGCCTTACTCTTCCTCCTCGGGATGTTCCACCCCTGGATGGGGTTGTTGCCTTCCTAGGCATTTTACTTATCCTGTAAATATTCATGGGTAAGATAGTCAGAAAGGGAATTGGAAGTGCCTTTGAGATATTCTATGTCAAAATCAAAAACACTTAAAATTGCTTGCCATCTTGCAAAAATTTGTTTTGAGGCAAGATTTTTAACATCTTTTTGTAAGATTTCTTTAGCAGACTTGCAGTCTACTCTAATAAGATATTTTTGGTTTAATAAATTAGATTGAAATTTTGATACGCATAAAACAATTGCTAAAACTTCTTTTTTAATAGTTGAGTAATTCTGCTATGTAGAATTTCAATGTTTTGAAGTATATGCAATGATATGCTCATGTGACCCGACTTTCTGTTTGAGGATGCCACCATAACCTATGTCAGAGGCATCAATTTCAACAATTTTGAAGGCTTGAGGAATGGGGAGATAAAGACAATTTATTTTTCTGACTCTATTTTTTATTTCTTCGACAATATTGGTATGAACATCAGTCCAAGAAGGAGGATTCTTTTTAAGCCTATCATGCAAAGGCTTGATAATGTTATTGAGGTGTGGAATAAAATCACCTACATAATTAAGACATCCTAAAAACCTTTGTAATTGGGTTTTGTCTAGGATTCTATCAGGAAATTTATTAGCAAACTCAATGGATTTGCTGATAGGAATGATGGTTCCTTGATGAATATTATGACCAAGGAATCTAATATTAGTTTGAAAGAAATTAATTTTGTACTTGGAAACAGCAAGTCTGTTATGTTTGATAACATTGACAAAGACATTTATGTGTTTGAAATGTTAATCAATAGAATGGGAGAAAATTAAGACATCATCAATATAGACAATAACAAATTTTGAATAGGGATTAAAAATGTCATTCATAATTTTTTGAAATTCTGAAGGAGCATTTTTTAAACCAAAAGGCATAACGTTCCATTCGTAATGCCCAAAAGGGACAGTGAAGGCAGTCTTATACCTATTACTTTCACATATTTGGATTTGCCAGAACCCAGATTTCATATCAAATTTTGAAAAGATTTTGGCAGAGTTTAATCTGTTAAGGAGGTCTTTCTTGTTGGGAATAGGATGCCTAATCCACTGAAGAGCTTGGTTAAGAGGTTTATAGTTGATAAGTAGTCTGGGAGTACCCCTTTCTATTTCTGCGGATTTATTAACATGAAAGGCAGAACAAGACCAAGGACTCTTACTTTTTCTGATAAGGTTTTTGTCTAAGAGATCTTTGATCTCTTTCTGACAATATTAAAGGAGTTCTTCATTCATTTGGATAAGTCTAGCCTTGGTGGGTATTTGGCTATCCTTAAATCCTGACTCATAAGGAAGACTAACAATATGTTTCTTCCTATTCCAAAATGCACTAGGCAGGTCAGAACATATAGAAGATTGAATGTTTCTAAAAGAGATTAGATTTTCTTCTAAAGTGAAGAATTTTGTAATTGTTTTTCAATGTTGGGAAAAGAAACTTCTTTAAGAAAGTTAATTTGATTGATTTTGTTTTGAATAGAATTGATATTTTTAGTAAATGGTTTACTAGAGAATTTGAAAGTTATTTGTTTCCCTAAATGATAAGTAAAAATTCTGTCTTTCAAAATTTGTAATGGGAAGAGGGCTTTAATAAGAGGTGTTCCCAAAATAACTTCATTTTTCAGATTTTTTACAAGGTGAAAGTTTGTTTCAATCTTAAGCCCTTGATTTTCTATCACAGCTTTGGAAAGCTTATAGTTAATTTTGAGCTTCGAACCACTAGCAGTGCTGAGTTTTTCAGAAATTTTTTCAAAATACTTTGTAGGGATTAAACCTTCTAAAATACAATTTGAATCAGCACCTGTATCAAAGAAAGCTAAAGTATCAAGGACAAAATCATCAATAATGATTCTGATATTAATGTAAATTTTTTGAATTTTGACCTTGTTGATCAAACACATAAAGGTTTCTTCCAGATTACCAGAATCAACCTTTACAGAATCATTATCTTCAGGAAGTTCTTCTTTCTCAATGTCAGATTCATCATCTAATTGGGAAAGAATAACTTGATGAATTTGTTGTTGCTCTTTAATTTCTCTAATCTCTTTCTTGAGGTTATTAATCTCAATCTGGAGATCCTGAATTGTGGTTGGTTTGATATTATAATTCTTTTCTAATCTTTTGAAAATATTTGTTATATCAAATTTATTTGTGGTAAAATATTCTTTGGGTTTAGGTTTACCTATAAGGGAGTCGTTGAAGTCATTATGGCGAGCATCTCTAAGACATATTAGGATAGCAGCATCTATACCTATGTCTATGAGAGGTTTAATGGCAACTTGGACACAACCTATATGGAGGTACTTGTATTTACAGTTGTGATCATTGATGGAAGATTTGGATAGGAGATGAAATTCTTCTCCTAAATCTTTTCCTAAAGGAATATTGTTTTCAACAGTATTAATAATATAATCAAAACTGTTATATATAATCAAAAGAGGGAGAAGAGAGGAAAATAAGTTGAAACAGCAAAATTTTATTAAAAGATTTCAAGAGATAGGCTTACAAGGATAGTATCATTCAGAGCTTCCCTCTCTAGAACTTCTCTCTTAATTGCTAAATGAAAGGGTGCCTCACAACATGGTCGAGGACTCTTTTTAAAGAAAAAAATTTAAGTACTATTTCTACAGTTTCGGTTGATTACTGGAACTATTTTCTACAGTACAGGTTATAGTTCTTGGATATCAATACCGAAACATTCATCTTCATTTTGATACATATCTTCTATATTGGCATCAAGTTTTGTAGATGATTTACCTTCTTCTTGGCTTTGTAAGAGGAGAAGAACATCTTGCAAATTTTTCTTAATCTTTTCTTTTGAATCGCAACTTGATAAAAAAGCTGCAATTTTTGATTTCTGGTTTAGGAATTGGAATGTTGCTGGGTCTGCCAGGTTTAATAATTTTGGATTTTTTTCCAAAATATTCAGCAACACCTGATGAACCACATGGTCAGCATTGAACTGATTCCACCATTTCACAAAGGAATATCTGTGAAGCAGAGGAAGAGTTTCTTCATTTTCTGTTTTACCATAACGATACTGCCATGAGAATACCCATGCTAAGGCAAAATCAGAAAAGTATTTGAGATTTGCTGGAATTCTTGATTCTCGCAGATACCTGCCTTTGTAGATTCTATAACCTTTGTATGTGTGTGTATATATGTATATATATATATATATAAATAAATAAATAATAAAAGTATATAAATTTTAGCATATCATATATGATATAACATAAAAGGATATATATTTGTCCAGAAAATAATAGAACAACTAATAAAATCAAACTCTAACTCTGTCAATTTTATTATTTCCTTTCCCATTATCAGTGAAACAAATTGCCTCCAAATTTCGTTCATCAAGAGAAAGACTAGCAACTTCAAAAATCCTTACACCTTCAAGTGGATCCCATTCATATCCATCAATACCCCCACATTCTAGTCTCACCCTCAATATAATTCCTTTTTTTCCTTAAGAGAAGACAAAATTTGTGTGTACAAATACAAAATATTCAATCCTTTTAGGATTAAGCCTATTTCTTTTTATAGAGTGGATAAAAGGATAAGTGTTCCGATTTCTTTTACAACAAGAAGAAGAACATAATTGTGAAAGACATATCAAAGCAATGGACTGAAGTTTAGGAATTACAACTCCATACATAATCAATCATTCCTTTGGTTTCAAGTTTAAACTATCTTGCAAAGAATCAAATTGATCAAGCTCTTCAAAAGCACTTGAATTTAACACACTCAGTAGTTGCTCTTTCAACCCCAGAAAGTAACTTCTTAGGCACTTATTTCTCCTGATGTAAACCTCATTATTCTTATATGATAGAACTTGATTTGGAGCTTTCTCAAGCCATTGTCTATAATAATACTTATTATGCAAATTATAATGTATATAAATAAGTCAATTGGAACTTGAAAGAAAAAGTAAATAAAATAAAAGGAGTAAATTAATTAAATTTTATTGAGGATTAAGTGAATGAGTTAAACAATGAAGTTGTGTGTAGCTTTTAGTCTATTTATTAATTAAGATGTTATAAACCACACTACAGAAGGATGAATGTTGATTCAACTCTTTACTCTCTTGTTAACATGTTGCTAACTTCACTTGATCAATCATAGAGTCTCATTTCTCATAAACTAAGTAAAGACTTGAGTTATCAGTATCACAAAAATGAAACATATCATAAATAAGCATTGTAAATCTTAAAAGATTGTCAACTTTATCCCACCAACTATCATTTAAAATTATTTATTTCACAAACGCAGCCTTCTAAACATCATCCTCCTTATAGTGAGACCATTCTTCACTAATAATCATAGATTGGAGACCATGCTTAATAGTTCTCAATCTTTTAAACATAATAATAGTTTAGGAAATTCTAGTCTAAGCAATTGCAAGTAGTTTCAAATGCACAAACTGATTAAACATGGCTAGTCTCATAAAATGATTTATGATAAAATATCTAATGAAATAAGCATCATTAACAACATTACAAATTTAAATACATTCACCATAAGTAACCTCATTAGTTAATGTATTTTTTGGTACACAAATATTTTTTAGGGCAAGATTTAAAGTATGCACAACATATTGTTTTCAAAAAATATGAGGATGAATAGATTCAATAATTTATAGTTGCCTTGCAAACAAGAACATTATTAGTAATGACTTGAACAAAATTTTATGGTTCAACCTCATCAATAGTAGACAAAATTAAATTTGCAATGTAATGCTTGTCTTTGTATTCACATGAACCATCAATAGCTTTTAAGAACATGGGTCCCAAGTCTGAAGTTGTCATAAAGTTGATCAATGGTCTTCTTTGTGCATTAGTCGAACCATTAGTTACTATACTTATACCTTTTTCTTGCCAAGTATCTTTTATAGGTTGAAGTAACCCTAGAATGTGAGTCTTTTCTCTTTGCAACATACTAGGTTGAATCTAATTTATTTCAAAATTCAAATCAAATACAGTGTTCCTAAAATGCAAAATTGTTTGGAGTAGATACGAAACTAGGCTTTATGGATAAAAATTGAATATGTATATACGTCCCAAAACCACACGCCCACCCCACACAAGATTTATCTCAAATCTAAAACTTACCTTGGAGCAGAGATTGAGAGCTGAGATAGAGCTTGTCACTACTGCTCGATGCACCTCATCACCACTGCACATCGCTGCTACACGTTGGAAGATAGAGGCTATAGTACAGGTATGTGGAGGCTAGAAGGGAGAAAGAGAGCCAAATCAAATTTTTGGGCAAAAAAAAAAAAAAACTAAAACCCTATAATTTTGTGTTAAAAAATCTTACCTCTTATACAAAAACTTATTTTTTACAAATTTTTTTGGGTACGTAATCTGACATACTTGTGACATACCTGGTACTAGTATTCCATGGAAAATGGTGTATCCATGCTTCAAAGGGTATAATCATGTTATTTGACTTGTACTTTTCTTCTTTTGTTCTTAGTTTTGATTTGATTGCTTTTACAAATGATGTTTATTCAAAATTATTATAAGTTTGAACTTATGTTACTGTGATTTGCATATGATTTCCTTTTAATCCTTTAGCATATTCTTAGATTGCTAAATATACATTGAAATATAACTTTTAAGGAATAGAGAATAAATGTACAAATATAATTTTTTTTGTATATTTTAAAATGATACATTTTATTAATTTTAATATAAAAATTAAATATTATAAAAATATTAACTTAGTGATTAATTTAAAAATAAAACTATTCACTAAGAGTTTAGTAAATATAATTACATAATAGGATAACATAACTTTTTTTAGAGTAAGTTTAGTAAACATTCTTATTCTTATTTAAAATTTATGTATTATATCTTGGAGAACTTGGGTCCTAGTCTTCTTTTAACTAGTTTGAGAGGCTTCAAAATACAAAGATCGTGGATTTTTAGACATGAAGCACTCCCATGAATAATATGTTATATTAATAGACTAATTTTACTTACAAACTCTCAATTTGTATCCAAATTAAAATGTAGACATATAAAATAACTTTGTGATCAAGAACTTAAGTAGTTCACATTAGATATAAACGGTAATTAGTTACTTCCTCTGTGAAATTTCATGGTGAGTCTATTTCTGTTAAAACTAAAATATGCTAAAATGAAAAATATACCAAATTTATGGTGTGTGATCTTACCACAATATTGGTATGCCCTTGTGCTTTGCTTTCATGAAAAGATACCCTTATAATTTTAGAAGTTCAAATGTTTTTGTTCTTACTACATAATTGCTTCCAAACATTGTTCTGAAAATTGCATTACAAGTCAAATTTTGAAGGAAAGGCCAAACATCACTTTCATACATTTCATCTATTGACAACATTTCATTCCATGTGCTAATTATATCATCATAACTTTAAGAAAATACTAGTAGCATATTCTGTAAATTAAGTACGAAGTAAACCATATTATAAAAAGACTATATATATATATAGAGAGAGGGGGGGAGAGAGAGAGAGAATTTGACTATGAAGTGAAATAGTAAATTAAAGCAATAATCTTACTTTAATTTTTTAAGTGAAATTCAGGGTTGATAATTCTTTGATGTTTACCTATTTCTCACCCTCAAAATTTAACAAACAATTGACAAACTTGACATTGCCACGTAACTTTGGTTTCTGGAAGTCATGAATGTTGTTATTGACATCTTTGATTTAATCGGAGTTTGTGATTATCACCTTTGGTATTGTACCTTCCCAAAAAAAGGAATTTTTGGCTGCACATCCTCTACTCATTTCTCTAACATCCTCGTTTTTATATTTATTAATATAGCATTGAATGTTGGTCGTATTTATAAAGTTATTTGAATTTTAGAGAGTTTAAATGATGTAAGTTGTAGGATATCTCGCTAAAGTGAGATCTCTCTCGCTGTGGTGAGAAAGAGAATCCAGAAATTAGGCTCTAGAATGATAGAGAGAAAAGTATAATTTTGTCTAATTTTTTTGGCTATAGCGAGAGAATGGCTCGCTATAGTGAGAATGTCGCGAGTCAAGGGATATTTAAGGGTTTTTCAAGTTAGAAAACTTGGATTATAATCTAAGTTTCAAGGTCTCCTCTATTCTCTCGACCTCTAACCCTCTCTTCTCAAAAAAATCTTCCTAAATCACAACTCTCTTTCGAATTCAAGCTTGGTAACTATACCAATCAACTCCAAGTAAGTTCTTGGAGCTTTGTTTTCTCTTTTTAGTTGTTTTCTAAGTTTCTCCTTTCTCAAAATGTTCTCTTTTGTGAAATCTAGTAAGATCTTGGTACTTACACCAAAACCCTTCACAAACCCTCTTTCAAAACTTCATTTCAAGGTAAAGAGAGCTCTATTTTGTGATTTTAAGCATAATAAATATTTTGCAACCATGAGAGTACTTTATGCATGTGTTCTTGTATGATTCTTATGATTGATTAACCTTAGATTGTTGTGAAAAGTATGATTGGTTGATTTTGGATGTTAATGATATGTTCGAGTAATATATTTGTTTGGAACTTAGTCTGGAAGTGCTTTACTAAGCACGATCTTTTACTTGAGTGACGATTTTAGAACAAAAGGGAGTATGGGATAAGTGTAAAAAAGTTGAATATACCTAGTGTGAATAGTTACAGATACACACTGGGGGTATAGAGTCCGAAGACGATGAGAAATATAGAGAAAATGTAGGGTGGTGAGCAACATTTGTGCATGTGTACACATTCTTTCTGAGAGCGAATGCACCACATGGCCTCACACTTGTTTCCTGACTATACCTTTACTAAGGGCCGTTATTGTATACGTTGTATCCGTATGCATGGACTAACCAGCGACTATTTACCTAGTTGTGTAAGACTTTAAGAACTATTGGAGGCATCGTATATCTGTGATCACAGTGTAATAGAGTGCATATTTGAAAGAGAGGAATGTAATCAGTTGTGATGGAATATATGTATATGTGATATATATTGCTTTGAGATCATGTTATTATGATTCCTTGCCTTGTGTTCCATGATTGTGATTGTGTTGTGATGTTGGTCTTTAAATTAATATTATATTTAAATGATAAAATATAAGCTTATCCTTACTAACATTTTCATTGAACAAGGATGACAGAGCATCAAGAAAGAATTATATTAATAGATAGTTCTGTACATAATAGACTTAACTATATATTTAATGAATATCAAAGATTATGCTACTTTAGGATTGCTATACATGTTGACGATGAGCCTAAGAATATCAGTATGATGGAGATGGAACTGTCTTATAGTTTTTCTTTTGATTTCCTGTAAGTAGAATACACACACCCTCTGTGTATATATATATATATATATATATATATATATATATATATATATATATATATTCCCTGTTACCGTTAGAACTCTAACAGTTGTGACTTATTTGTTTACTTATCACGATCATGACCATCTCGGAAGACCATCTAGATGGACTTTTGAACGAGTTATTGGTACTGAAGTCACAATTGATCCAGGCGATCTTTATCTTAGATCAGACGACGATCTTGATTCTGAAGACCTAGTAGAGATAGAAAGTTGGCATGGAATCGACTAGTACTGGGTTCTCATTGTTGGAATATATTTTGGGGCTGCTCTGGGACTTAAATTGCCTTTGAGATGTAATTATTTTGGTTATATACATATTATTTTAAGTCCCACTATTTTTACCAAACAATTTGTAAATTATATATGAAACATGTATTATTGCAGGTTTTGTACCAATGTTGTGAAAATTTATTTTGGGTAATTATGATTTATATTTACTGTTATTCATTAAATAATTTCTGTATTGGCAAACCTTGTAAACAACCTTAATTACAAATAGGTATTTTATCTATTTATACTTACAATATTTTTCATATATGAAATATTTATACAGTATATTAAGTTGTATAAATGGAACAAGTAGCTTTCAAAAATTTTTTAAAAAATTTAGTACGTTACAATTTCTACCACATATTTATCATAATGCATATGTGGTATTTAGTACTCATAACATAAACCCAAGTTGTTCATGATCTAATAATTTATTACATTATTCTATCATATTCCTTGGTATAAGTTTTTTTAAAAAAAGAACATTATAATATATTATTTCTCTATATACATCCTGTTTAAATGTTGATTGCATGTGAATACCTTAATAGGTTTGTGAATACTAGGCCCACAAACAACAATTTCACTAGCTGAGACTTCAAGTTTATATTGTCAGTAAGAGAGTCAACTAAGTAAATTCCTTCTAATTTGAGGTAATCCTAAGGCCTAAATATTGTTCTTATGTTTCTGCCAACAAAAACCACATGTGAGATAAAATTAAACAAGTTGAGTCCAAACAATTACTAGTAATAAGAAACCAAAACTTGAAAAACTAAACACGTTGATGAGAATCAAAGAAGGCCCATTGAAGACAAAAGTTTAAAGGCATTAGAAGTACTTCAAAGACCAATGACAAGGATAAAGACAAAGAGGATAAATAGAAACTTAGAGAAAATAAATGTTGTCCTATTTGAAAGAGGGTCCAATTTGGAGTTAGAAGAGCCTAAAATAGTCAATTACATATGCTTAAAGAACTTGTATTCCAATGTGCTCCATCAAGATTTAGTTAATATGTTTAGTTTATTTATTTTAATATTAGTCATACTTATTTTGAATTTTTATTTAGGATAAAATTTTATTATTTTATTTAGTTTATTTAGATTTAGGTTTGTTGCTACAAGAAGCCCGTTAGGGTTGTGTTTGTGTTAGTTTATGAGCATTAGACATATATATACTCTTGTATACACACTTTTTAATTAGTTTTGAATACAATTTGAGATTGAACACTCTTGTGAGAGTGTGTGACTCTAAGTTCTTAAGTGAGCTAATTTTCTTTGATCTTATCAAGAGGTCAAGACTCTTGTGATGATCGTTCCTTGGCTTATCAATCTTGCGATTGTGGCATCATTTTCCATCTTTATTCTATTTTCACTTTTATTAATTTTCTTCTTTTTTTAATTCTTATTTGTGCCCTAATAATTTCAGTTTTGTTGTATGAAATCCAATTCAAGATCGTTTAATTTGGCAACACATATTGTAATTGTCATCAATTGGTATCAAGAGCTTTTGTTAGAATTGAATTGAAAGGTACTGTTCACGATTACTATTTCTCTAGTATTGAGCACTGTTCACGTAGTGCTTATTGAAAAAGAAGAAGAAAAATACTACAAAAAAAGAAAAGAAATTGCAACACACAAAAGTAAGTTTTCGGCATATTTCTTACAATTTTCAGTTCTTCTTTGCTTAGTTTATGATTGATTCCATGCCAAAAAAAAAAAACAGTCATTATTTCACATTACATAATCTTCTTGAAACTCTCTATTTTTGTCTTATTTGCATTCTATTTTTTAGTGTACTTATTTCTTAGTCTTTTTTTTTCTGTTGTCTTGTTGGCTTCCTTAGTTTTGTCTTAAAGTTTTCTTTTGTTAGCTTTGCTTGTTTCTTGTTGATTGATCGTTTCTTGATTTTAGTTAATTGTGTGAATTTGAAGTTGACTTTCTTAAGAACTTTTGAGAACACTTGAGCGAAAAAATGCAAGAGAGAAATCCTTACATAAGAGCTAATTTAGAGTGAAACACAAGTGAACATCTACTGAGTGGAAACACTTAGCAAGTGGAGAGAACCTTTTCATTTTGCATTATGTTTTGTAAAATGTCTCAAGAAGGAGGATCAAGTTAGGGGAGCATTCCTCCTTGACAAATTGAAAGACTTGCGCAAAGATTTGAAAGAATGTTTGAGAGGTAAAATGAAGCAATAAGAAATATTCAAGAGACTTTGGCAAATAATGCAAGAAGGCGGTCATGTGATCATTCTCCACATGCCCATGGAGATTCTAGTAATTCTTTCAAGAGAAAGAAGAAGAAATAGGAAAGATGATGAAGAGAGGAGGTATGATATAAGGAGAGATAATAGAGAGAGGAAGAAATGAAAGGAAGAGAAGAGAAAAAGATGTAAGAGTGAGCGAAAATGAGAGAATTGGTGGAGTTAAAATAAAGATTCCTAATTTTCATGAAAGGAATGATGTTGAAGCATATTTAGAGTAGGAGTTAAAGATAGAGCAAGTATTCTCATGCCATGACTATAGTGAAAAAAAGAAAGTAAAAGTAGTTTCCCTAAAGTTTCATGACTACGCTTTGGTATGGTGAGATCAAATTTAAAAGAAGCAAAAGAGATATGACGAGGAGCCTATAGATACATGGATTAAAATGAAGAATCTCATGCATAGGAGATTTGTTCCTACATACTACAATAGAGAGCTTCATACAAAGCTTCAAGGTTTAAAACAAGGTGAAAAAAGTATTGATGATTATTACAAAAAAATGGAAGCTACAATGATAAGAGCTAATGTAGTTTAAAAAAGAGAAGCAATAATAACCCGTTTCTTGAATGGGTTGAACCATGACATCAGTGACATAGTAAAACTTTATCTCTATGTAGAACTTGAATATTTGGTTTACCAAGCTATTAAAGTAGAAGCACAACTGAAGAGAAAGAGGACTTTGAGGAAGAGTGTCTCTTCCTATAACTTAAAAGGATAGAAGGAAGAAGTAAAGAAGGAGAAAACATCAATTAAGGACACAGTTGTCCAAAGTGGTAAACCTTCCTCTAAAACTTCTTTTAATTCTACTAATACTTCTGTTTCTCTTACTTCATAGCATAGAGCAATCAAATGCTTTAAATGTCTTAGAAATGAAATCTTCAGTGCAAATTCATCTTAATCATCACATGCTTCAAGTGAAGAAGATAGTGAGTTTGAAGCTTTATGCTATGAGAGAGATTTGCTTATGGTAAGGCATCTCTTGGATAATATAGCTAAAGACGATGACACTGCGCAAAGAAAAAATATTTTCTATTCAAGATGTTGGTACATGAACAGGTTTGTTTATTGTTGATAGTGGTAGTTGGACTAATGTGGCTAGTGTTAGACTTGTTGAAAAATTGAATCTTATTACTACTCCTCACTCTAAGCCTTATAAGCTACAATGGTTGAGTGATAAAGGAGAGTTAGTTATTAATAGACAGGTTTTGATTACTTTTCTAATGACAAATATGAGGATGAAGTCTTATTTGATGTAGTGCGTATGAAAATAAGTCATATCCTCTTGGAAAGACCATGACAATTTAACAAGAAAGCTATCCATGATAGTCATTCCAACAAGTTTACATTTGTACATAAAGGATGCACAGTCACTTTAGTGCCATTACTTTTAGTCAAGTACATAAAGATCAAATAGTCATGAAGTTAAGAAAAGAGTAACAAAAGAAAGATGAGAGAAGAAATGAAAAGAAAAAGAGTGAGTTTGAGAGAAAACTTAAAAAGAAAGGGGAAAAAGTGAAGACACTTACAAGTGAGAAATATGAGAGTGGAAAGAAAAGTGAAGAGAAAAATCAATGTAAAAGCAGAGAAAATTTGTTTATGAGAGAAAAATAAGTGAGAAAAGTCTTGTTGGCCTCTCAGCCTATGTATCTACTTTTGTGTAAAGAAAGTCCTTGTAATAAATTTAGTGATTCCATTTTTGCCTAGTGATATTTCCTCTCTTTTGCAGGATTTTGAAGATATCATCCCTAAAGAAGTGTTTCACATCCTACCTCCAATTAGAAGTATAGAATATCAAATTAAAAAGAAAGTGGAGCAACAAGCAAAATATGTCAACAAGAGAAGGAAGAAAGTAGTATTTGAACCTAGGGATTGGGTTTGGGTACATATGCGCAAAAAAAAGTTTTCCGTACAAGGGAAGTTAAAGCTTTAAACAAGATGGAATGAATTATTCTAAGTCTTAGAGAGAATTGGGGATAATGCATACAAAGTGGACTTATTAGGTGAGTGTGATATTAGTGCTACTTTTAATATATTTGATTTCTCTCTCTATGATGTAGGTAATAAAGAGTTAAGTTTAAGGGCAAATTCTCTTGAAGAAGGAGAGATTGATGAGAATCAAAAAAGGCCCATTGAAGACAAAAGCTTAAAGACATTAGAAGGGCTTCAAGGACCAATAATAAGGGAAAGACAAAGAGGGTAAAGTGGAAATTAGAGAAAATAATTGTTGTCCTATTTAAAAGAGAGTCCAATTTGGAGTTAAAAAAGACTAAAATAGTCAATTACATATGCTTAGAGAACTTGTACTCCAATGTGCTTCATTAGGATTTATTTACTTTATTTATTTTAATATTAGTCATTACTTATTTTGAGTTTTTATTTAGAATAAAATCTTGTTATTTTATTTAGTTTATTTATATTTGGGCTTGTTGCTACAAGAAGCCTGCTAGGGTTGTGTTTGTGTTGGTTTATGAACGTTAGACATATATATTCTCTTGTATATACACTTTTAATTAATTTTGAAATTAAACTCTAGTTTCTTAAGTGAGTCAATTTTCTTTGATCTTATCAAAAGGCCAAGACTCTTGTGACGATCATTCCTTGGCTTATCAATCTTGCAATTATGGCGCTATTTTTCATCTCTATTCTATTTCCACTTTTATTAATTTTTTTTCTTGTTTCAATTCCTATTTGTGCTCTAATAATTTCAATTTTGTTGTGTGAAATCCAATCAAGATCATTTAATTTGGCAACACATATTGTGATTGTCATCAATTGGTATCAAGAGCTTTGGTTAGAATTGGATTGAAAGGTAATGTTCACGATTACTATTTCTCTAGTATCACGCACTCATTGAAGAAAAAGAAGAAAAATACCACAAAAAAGAAAAGAAATTGCAACACACAAAAGTGAGTTTTCGACATATTTCTTACAATTTTCAGTTTGTCTTTGCTTAGTTTATGATTGATTTCATACAAAAAAAAAAATCATTATTTCATATTACATAATCTTCTTTAAATTCTCTATATACTAACCATCATTAAATTGTCACAAAACTATGTGCATTATTCTACCAACCTACTTGTAAATAAAGAAAATGACAATGAATATGATAATGATTCTAAATAAAAGGGTAACTCAAAAAGATATTTATACTTAATCATTTTTCACACTTTTTTTTATGTTCATGTAGTTGTCTTACACTTTCTCTTCTAGTTCATGTTTATAATTGGTTATATTTAATGTTGATAGTTGGAGTAGGTATAAAATGCATATATTTATTTGTCAATATTTATCTAAATACATCATTATCTTTGTACTAATGTTAAAGAATATTGTAAGAAAATTTGTCATAATGGTTAAAGAAAAAGTAACATTAGGTATGTTGAGAACAATGCCATGATAAAAAAAGTGCGACTTTATACAGAGCAAATGTCCACAACCACTCTCGTGTTCAAATGCATTATGTAAGAAAAGTTGAATAATAATGAGACATTGTTAAATGACTAAATTGTAGAGAAATGAAAGAAGTGACTACGTTTGTGGTTTGAGACTTGGTCCAACTCCTTCTTGCAATGAGATAGTAAATCTTTTTTAAATTTTTTTTGTGTGGATAATACATATAATGAAGCTATCTAAAGGTTAGAGTAAGAAATAAAGAACTAAAAGAAAAACATGATGCTAAAATGGGATTAATGAAACAAAATCAAGACAAGTTACTTTCAAAGTTGTCTTTCATGAGACAAGTTATGGGTAAATGTTTTAATACTGAGTTACATGAGACTCAAAGTTGGAATAGAAGTTCATTTGTACATATAAGATTCTTAAATTAAGCTTTTAAACTTTATTTTTTCTTAAAAGATGTTACTGTTGGGCAAGTTTATTTTCTCATAACATGGTATTTTCTAGATTCCTTATGCTTATAGCGGCCTTGAACAAGTAGGACAAGCACTTCAATCACATAATGCTAATGAAAAGTGTGTACATGGTATTACATTTTTTTTGTTGTGTTAATATAATGCTCGTTTTTGTTCTTTTTATGTTTTTCATATATTTACCTACTATAAATATATAATTAAGTGATGAAAGAGGTGAAGATTCAAAAGCTTCATGTCATGGTTCAACTTGATAAGTATCTTAATTTTGTTATAAGACTTAAGAATCATAATCTTCCTAGATCATTTCTTATTAATATTGTTGTTACCATATTCTATATAAATAAATTGATGAAGCATTTAGTATTCTTCTCCAATTGGTTGTAATATATTTTTACATGGTTATGATGAAGTTAAACCCTAGACTTTGTTTAGATGTATGATTATATATGGAATTAAATAGAATTGAGTGAGATGACATGAAATGGAATAGAAGAGAATAAAGAATTAAATAGAATTGAGTGAGATGACATGAAATGGAATAGAAGAGAATAAAATATGCAATAAATTATCATAATTAATGAATTTTTTTTGCATTAAAGTTAAAAATTTTACAAAAAATTTATTAAAAAATTAAAAAAAATACATAAATAGACCTATCCACATTTTATTTAACCAAATAGACCTAAACACTAGCAAAAATTTGCAACTCAGAATTCAATTTCTGATTTGGCCTTTTTTTTCATTTTTAAATTTAATATTATATTTTTATATAATATCATAAATATTATTATTTAAATTATATTATATATTTATATTCTGTTAAAAAAATATTTATAATATAGAATAATATATTATAAATATTTTTTTAATTATATATAATAAAATAAGTTTTATTATTTGAATTATGTTTATATTTTTTTATTATTTGAAAATGAATAAAAATAATAATATTTATTTTAAATGTTTATTAAAATTTATTTTTTATATTTAGGATAATAAATATTATTTTTGTTTTTCTTATTATATTATTTAATATAATTTTTATTTTTTGAAAATGATATTAATATTATATTCTGAAATTATTTTTGGTTATTTAATATTATATTTAAAAAAATAAATATTACAATAATAATTTATTTAATTTTAAATTTGTATAAAATAAAAATTATAATGATAATTTATTTAATTTTATATATTTATAAAATAAATAAAAGTATTACATAATAACCAATTTATTTATTTATTTTGAGATATTAATCTTTATTAAAATTTATACATAATTATTTAATTAAAAAAATATGTTATTAATATTAATAAACATAATTAAATAATATTATGTAGATATATTATATATAATTATATATTTAATATAAATTACAAATACTAAAAGTTTAAAAGTTGCAATGAAATTCATAAAATTAAAAATGACATTAAGAAAATTTTAAAATAATAACAACAACATAAATCAATGGCGGGAACTAGAAGCTTGAGCGATATTTGGACATGTCTTCCTTGTGTGACCAGGGGTGTGACAATAAGAACAATTTTTTGCCTGATTTTGTTGTTCTCTAATGTCCATCTCGGTTCTTATTCTACTGGACTTGAGTTGACCCTTTGAAGTTTTTTTTAGTTCTGTATTTGGACACAAAGTTGGGCCCGTGTAAGTTGGCCAATAGTCTTCATATCTGAATTCTCCAAACTGACCTTCATATACCTTAGAAACTTGTTGTAAAGTATACACGGGAGATATGTAGATGTCAAAGTTGTGGTGTGTGTAAGTATGAAGCAAGTACATGCGAGCATGGGATGTGAAATTTTTGGAACTTGCCACAATCACACCACATTTTATCTAACCATACTATAAATTTTATAGGGTCAAATTTCTGTCGGATGTTGCATTTCTTCGACTAAAAATCTAATGCTTGTTCTGTCAAAGGTGATGACTCTATGAGTGTTCACCTTTGACTGTACATCTTGAATTGCTTTAGTTGTAACCTTCAAGTACATATGTCCAACATTAATCATTAGATTTACTTCCCTGCCTCTGTCAATGAAGAACTTATTGCAATAGGTGTATGTTGGCATGACCATGGAGCAAATTGACAAGTTTCTGGTTTTCTTTAAGACCGAATTGATTGACTCTGCTAGGTTTGTTATCCTGTGTTCCCAGCATCGTCCATTGTCCTATGCCAGTGTCCATTTTTCTCTTGGGATGTTGTTCAACCATTGTGCAGCTTCAGAATTATTATTTTTTACTATGTTATAATAGTAAAAGAATATCAATTCAATCATCTCATATGCTAGAAATAATATTACAAATTGAATTAATATAACTAGCTAAGCAATTGTATAAAATATTAATGACAATATAGAGTACGTAAAAAATTAAAATTACCCATATTGGCAAAATCTTTCTTCAGCGCAACGTTTTTGAATCATCGCATGAAGTTTTCTGCAATATGTCTAATGCAATAGACATGGACAGAATTGTTACAATCCCTCTTGCGGAGTTACGTACTTCCTTAAGTTTTTCAAAAAAAAGAATCATGTATCGCTAGTTTCACCTTCAACCACAGCAAAGGCAATGAGAATTATGTTGTTACGGCAGTTTTACGCAACTGCTACTAATAAAGTTCCCCTTTATATTTGTCATACAAAAATATTCCATCCACTTGAACAATAGGTTTGCAGAAGGCAAAACCATCAATGCATGGCTTGAAGGTCCAAAACAACCTCTTGAAGAACACATTCCCCTTGTCAAACAAGCCACCCTTGTATACTAGTTATGTACTCAATTTTCAGATGAAGTTCGAAACATACAGTTGCATTGTAAGCAACTGTCTAGATAACTTATGATATGACTCCTCTCAATTTTCGAAGATATTTTCAATGGCATGTTGTTTCCCCAACCATCCCTTTCTATAGCTAATTGTGTAACCCATTGTGGACTTTATGTGGGCTAAGATGGTTACGATGAGTGTGGATGGATTAGTCTATAATAATTTCACGAATGGTTTCAGAAGTCATTTGTGATCCCAACTTGTTATGATCCTGTGAAATGAGTGGGGAAGCACATGTGTGACACCTTTCAAGCTTCATTATTTCCCAGTGTTGCTCTTTGGTGCGCAATATAGCGCGACATCTCTTGGCACAGTCGTTGTGAACGCATTCCACGACAAGCTTAGTTGTGCTTGACATCTTCATGGCATCTTCAATTGTTCTTTTGTTAGGAAACGCTAGCCAACAAATAGTGTTCCAGGTGGATACACTAACATTTCACGATCAAGGACATTGGCCAAACTCAGAGTCATGTTCTTGTATTTGATTGGGAAAGTCTAGAAAATGTGGAGGTGAGTTGTATAATGGTAATGGTTGTGATGGTAGAATTGGAAGTGGGAGGGAGTCTTCTTCATCATCCTGTTGTTGAGATAGGATTTCATCTTCGTCCTTGCTAAAAGGATCAAATACTTTGATTGAGAGACCCACAACAACATGTTCTTCAATGGGAGTTTCTTCAGGAGGCTGAGGAGGTAAGGTTTGCTCAAATGGTTGGGAGGGTATTTCATTGAGGTCCATTCACGTTGACCAAGAGATACTAACTTCTTAGTTATGCGGACCAAGAGATTGTGACTTCTCAGTCACGCTTAGCATTGGATCTCTTCTCATTCAAGCCATGCCATATACTTCCAAACAGATTTTCTCTCCTCCCAAACAAAGATGCCTTCTGACATTCACGTAAACCAAAAGATGATGATTTCTCAGTCACACAGACCAAGAGATAGTGACTTCTCAGTCACGCCTAGCATTGGATTCTCTTCTTATTCAAGTCATCCCAAAGTGTATATATAAATATGTTCATCTTTGTTCTTCGTTTCTCTCTGTCTTTGCTCCCATTACTAAATATGTTGTTATAGAAGCAAAATGAACACAGGTCTGCCTTCATTGGAAGAATGCCTTCATTGGAAGAACGATAAGTTTTACACATTACTATTATTACTTGAATATGTAAATCAATATTCTACATATAATGTGACTAATTAATTAATAACTGCAGGAAACTAAAATCATGATTTCATCTTTTTGTCATTCAATGCCAAAACTCAGTCTTTTAATTGTTCCTATACTTGAACAACTTAGTTTTACTGGAATAGTAAAGCTAAGGCATCTTAAAGTGGATCACGTATTGATAACAACTTTGATCGAGAAGTAGAGACCTAAAACTCACACATTCCATTTTTCAACAGGGGAGTGCACCATAACCCTAAAGGATGTTACATTAATGTTGTTATGAATTTGTTATCATCTTTATTAATGCACTTTGTCTTTATCAATGTTATCTTAGTAATATGAAAAAGTTAATTTTAAAATATTTGTCTCAAGTATAAATAATTAACTTATAATTTAATATTTTATTTACTTTTTAAAAATAAATTTTTTATTCTAAAATAAAATTTATTAAAAATTATAATTGTAAAGTTTTAGGATTTAGGGTATTAAAAATTATAATATTAAATAATATAATTTTTATAAAAACTAATTTAATTAAAATAAATTTTTTATTCAAAATATCATTTTATCATACTAATATTTAAAAATATTAACTCAAAATGACATATTTAAATAAATAAATAAATAGAATAATATTTAATATTTTTATTTAATTTTTAAAAATATAATTATTATTCTTTTAGTATAAAAAATTTAAGCATTAACATTATTATTATTTAAATATTTTAATTAGTTTTTATAAATATAATAATAATTATTTTTGAAAAATATTATTTATTATCTTAAATATGTAAAATAAATTTTAATAAACATATAAAATAAATATTATTTTTATTTTTATTCATTTTCAAATAATATAAAAATATAAACATAATTCAAATAATAAAACTTATTTTATTATATATAATTTACAAAATATTTATTAGAATAACATATTATAAATATTTATTTTAATAAAATATAAATATAATTTAAATAATAATATTTATTTTATTATATAAAAATATAAAATTAAATTTAAAAACGAAAGAAAAGGTCAAGTCAGAATTTGGTTCCTTGAAAACCAAATTTTGAGTTGCAAAAATTTGCTCTAGTATTCAGGCCTATTTAGATAAATAAAATGTGGATGGGTCTATTTCTGTATTTTTTTTATTTTTTTAATAATTTTTATATAAAAATTTTGAAGAAAATCAGTAACATAACCATTGTAAAAAGATAAATTTTGAAAGAGGAAATAGAAGTTTAAACAAACAAAGTCAAGCACTGTTATAATGTTATTTCATATTAAAAAATATTTTTTTCTTATTCTTTTTATTTTGTTTATTTGAGGTAAACAATACTTAAAGAAATATTGTATTATAACGTACTTTAAAATATAAGATTTACTTTTATATTAATTTTTTTTTACACATAATTATTTTTATTATAATATACAACTTTGATTACTAATAAAATTTACAAAATTTGACCGTTAAAGAAGTTGAATATGTCATTTTTTTAAAAATGATTTACAATTATTTATTTAAAATAATTGTACCTATATTGTTATTTTAAAATATTTAGGAACAAAAATTATTGTTACTAAAATTTTTACTAATCAAATTATTTATATTTAAGAGATTATTAATTATTAATAAAAAATAATTAAAATTTTACCAACAATAATAAAGCAAGTAAATTAATAAAAAATAATTTTTAAAATTAATTAATGGCCATTTAAATTGTCATTAATATTTACTAGTATTCTTTATAATAGTCAATAAAATATTTACTAACATTGGATACAACGTAAATAATTTTGTCAATAAAATTTTAAGGCTATTTTTATTATCATTAACAATTATAACAATTATTGCTAAAATTTATTTTTGTTGTAGTGAATATTACAACTATTTTACAATTGATTTCACATTATGTAACCACAAACAAATCTTTTCGACACTTATTTATAAATAAGTGGCGTTAAATAAATCACACAAACTAAGAGCTACTTATATTCATTTAATCTCTAGTACGGGACGTGTTAATTATGAGTAGACTTGTCAAATAGGTTGAAAATCATAACCTATCCTACTTAACTCACTATATAATCTCATTTTATTTAGATCCTGTAATTAGTTGGTTTATTTTAACTCTAAGTTTTAATTTAAAAAAAAGTAGTGGGTTAAGTTCAAGATTGAAGGTGAGTTAGATTACTTATTTTTTTAGAACAATTAATAACTGTTATGTTTAGAATGTTTATTAAATTTATTTATTTAAAATTAATTTAAAAATTATATTAAATATAAAAAATGTTTTTAAAATAAAAATATTTTTAAATTATAATACAAATTTATCATAAAAATAATATAAAATACAATTACATTTAAGAATATTATAAAATAAAATTTTTATTAATTTTTTAATTAAATTCAATATGATATATTAATTATTTATGATTTTATTTGAAAATTAATAATAAAATATTTAACTATACAATAATAGAATAATAAAATAACATTTTATATAGTAATTTATTAAAGTAATAATAACAATAAATTTAAATAAAAGTAAATGGAAATTTTTTAAAATTCAATAATTATTTTAGTTAAATTTAATCAACTTTAATATTTTTATTTGTTTTTTTTAATGAGTTTAATAATTCTCTATGCATACATTGTTTGTAGAAGATATGGTTATTTTCAATATATATAAATAATTAATTTTAATAAATTTTACAGAGATATATAAATATAGATAGCTTGTTAATTAAAAAAATTTTAAAAAAATAAAAATTATATAGTTACTATCATATAAATTTAAAATATAATAATTAATAAATATTTACATAAATTAACAAATAAAAAAATAAATTATCATTAAATTATTAATTTATATATAATATATAAGTATGTAGGTAATTTTATATATATTTATTAATTATTAATTATTTTTTTAAAATAAAAAATTAATAAAACTATATATATGTATATATATATATATTCTATATTAAGTTTTAGTATAATTTTTTTAAGATAAAAATTTAGAAACATAAGTTATTTAATATAAAAATAAATTCAATCAAATTAATATAAACTAAAAGATAAATTTATATTCACCGATTCTTACTTACTATATTTCTATATTATTTATCTGCATTTATGAATTTTATAATATGAAGTATTTTATGTTTATAATTTTTATTATAGTAATATTATATTTACTTTTTTTAATATATTAATTTTCACTTGAATGATTCAGTTTAAACCTTTAAATAATAAATGATTTAAATATTATTTTTTTATTATTAATTTTATATATTTATTAAATATAAGATATCTTTATACAAAATAAATATAATTAAAAAAAGAAAAAATTGAAATATTTTATTTTTAAATAATTTATGAAAATAAATAAAAATAATAATATAAAAACATTGTAACATAACTTTTTTATTGTTAATATTTGAATAATATTTTAAAAATGTGCTAAAAATATTTATAAAATTAAATAAGTAATAATTATTACAATTCGTGAATATTAATCAATAACAAAGATAAATATTAAAAAAATATGTAAATTAATTTGATAATAAATTATTATATTTTATTTAATATTATTTAATAATAATTATCAATATAAATATTTAATATTATATAAATTTAATTTTTATTTATTTATTTATTTATTTTTAAACAATTTCATTTATCTACAAGTTTGTAATAAAAACCATGTTATACAAAATAAAAGTTTTTAATAAATTATTTCATAAAACATTATACGATTGCTGTGTAAAAAAAAATTTTTTTTGAAAAAATAATTAACCTATCGTATATAAATTTTTTACCTGTGGAAAAAATAATAAACATTATCGTATATAATATATTTAATCCTGTGAATTTTTTACCCTATAAACTTTTTAACTTTAATCTCTAGTTCTAATTAGTTAAAATTAACTTATTTAACCACTCTAACTTAAGAACAACAATCCTTAAACATATGTTACACTAATTTTAACAAATTAACAAACAGTGTTTTATACACAAATAAAACTTGTGCTTAAGCACAATTATACTCAAAATAAAAAATTCTTTCATGCTTAAACATAAATTGCATTAAAATAAAACAAATTGTGCAAACATATTTTAAATTTTTTTGAAAAACATATTAAAAGTTTTGTTTTATTTTATTTTATCTTTTAAAAAAATTCTATTATCTATACTATCATTTGCAGTTTGAATAATAAAAACAAGTAATAATAATACCATATACTTTCGTCTTCATAGTAGTTTGAATCAAATTGTATAATACAACAATCATTGAGTCATTTATTTACAAAATTCTAAATTTAATCTTAACTTTATAATTTTTTATTTTTTTTCTAAATGACTAAAGGGAACATTATTCTACAAATTTATGAAGTTGAAAAAAAAAAAAAAAAATGAAGATTCGGTCTTTCCATCATCTGTTTTCCCGCGCGTGCAGTACCATTGCAGCGTAACCATGGACGAAAGACGGATTCATGTATGAGACGACATCATTTAGAGGTGCTGTTTTTGAACAGGGAAACCCTTTAAATCCAAAATTGCTTTTGTGTCATTTTGGCTCCTCAAGAAGATTTGGTGGGATTCTGATCTCTAATCCTCAGTCTCAGGTATGCTTCCATTCCTCTCTCCGCTCTTTTCGTGAACCCTACAATGCAACTTCGTTTATTTGGGACGAATTGAAGAAGAACCATAATTCCATTCCACGTTGATGTTCTCTTTTCTCATTCCCGAAAACAGAAAAACCGGGTTTTGAATTTTTTTTTTCTTTCTCATTTACGTTTCAGCATTTTATTTTATTTTTGATAAATTTATGGGAAGGAATGCGATGGATGGCAACAACACATGTTCAGATCAAGTTATTGCTGAAATGGTGAAATGGGTTTCGAGCATTCCAATGTTGTGGAAGCCATGAGAACTGTGGGTCCATCGATTCCCTATGCTGTGGAGCATATCCTCAAGAGCAGTTCTACTACTACTAATACTAACCGTGGAGCATCCACTACCCACACCGCTCGCAGAAAGCAACCTATGCGTGCGTGCCGTCTTGGTGGACAGTCTAGGATAGTCGACCATTTCAAATTCAACGATGTGAAAGACAACAAGGACATGCTTGAAGCACAGGATTTGGATATTGCTTCTGATTGGGAGCAGAGGGTTAGCTATCTGTTGCAAAAGCATTTTGGGTTTTCATCTTTGAAGAGTTTCCAGAAGGAAGCACTTGCTGCTTGGGTTGCTCATAAAGACTCTGTTGTTCTTGCTGCAACAGGAGCTGGTTTTGTTCTTCAACTATTCAATTTCATGCTTTCTGTGTAGTGTGGCTATTCTGCATTTCTTGAGAGTTGTGTTTTGGCAGGGAAATCTCTGTGCTTTCAGATTCCTGCGTTGTTGTCTGGGAGAGTTGTAGTTGTGATTTCGCCCTTGATAAGCCTGATGAATGATCAGTGCTTAAAGTTAAAAGAACATGGAATCAGTGCTTGCTTTCTTGGCTCTGGTCAACCTGATGAGACTGTTGAACTGAAAGCAATGAAAGGCATGTATAGTATTGTATATGTTTGCCCAGAGACTATTGAAAGGTATGTTTGGGGGCCTTGATCGATGCATGTTTTAGAAGGCTTTGTTCTTTTATTCTTCTTATGTTTGGTAACTAACTGCGTTGCAATCCTGTGCAGATTGATTGAACCGTTGCAGGAACTTGCAGAAAGTGGTCGTATTTGTTTATTTGCAATTGATGAGGTGCATTGTGTTTCTAAATGGGGTCATGATTTCCGTCCAGCCTACAGGTCTGTTTTATCCATTGTGTTTCCTCATTTTTTTATGGCAATAGGAGATGAACTGGATCAATTGGTGCAATTGGAACATCTTAAGTGATCATAACTTGTGTTTTGTATTCAAAGAAACTAAGATCTCTGTTATTGGTTGATTTGCTTAATTATCACACATATTTCCTTTGTTCTTTGTTTGGTGCTCTTTATGGTCTTTAGTCTACTGCCATAAATATGTGTGTATGACCAGTTTGTAAATGTCTACTCTTGTTTCAGCCGACTGGCTGTGCTTAGGGAAAACTTCAATACTAGCAAGCTAAAATCCCTGAAATTCAATATACCTCTGATGGCGTTGACAGCTACAGCTACAAAAAGAGTTCAAGAAGACATTTTAAAATCACTATGCATGTCAAAAGAAACAATTGTTGTTCTCACATCATTATTTCGACCTAATTTACGCTTCATGGTGAGTTTGTTGATTATAACTTGTACTTTGTCTCTGACTAGATCATCTTGTTGTTACACATACAATTCACTGTTGCTTCATACATACAGGTAAAGCATAGTCGAACGTCACTGGCTTCTTATGCAAAAGATTTTCATGAATTGATTGAAGTATATGGTGGAAAGCATAATATTGATGGAAATGAAAAAGATTTCTTCTCAGATGATTCTTCCAATAGCTCCGATGCTTGTAGTACCTCAGATGAAGACATTATTTCTTCTTATGAGGTGGATGATGGCCAAGATGAATATGCTTATAGAGACATTAATGCAAATTATGCAATGCACTCAGGAAACACAGGTAATTTAATAAAAGCAAGAGAATTATCAATTGTGTTTCTGGAAAATGACATTGATGCCTTTCAGTGTGAATGACTTAGATGGTACTGATCTTTCTGCTATTTCTGACTTCATTACAAATAATTGGTCATATTTAGTTAAGAAAGGGGAAGCAATTTTGGTGAAAATAATGAAGAAAATCAATCTCATTAACATCTATGGTGCCTAATTGTATGTGTTGCCACGTATATAAATGTAGTTACCCAAGAGCCTTTGGAACAAGGACCAGCAATCATCTATGTACCCACCAGAAAAGAAACACTAAGAATTGCAGAGTATCTATGCAAGTTTGGTGTCAAGGCTGCTGCTTATAATGCAGGGGTATGGGTTATGTTACACTCAATTTTATCTGGTTCAATGGTTGTTTAAATTTGTAGTGAATTAAAATTTATAGTTAGATCATGCCAATTGAAAGATAATCTTGAATTAAAGTTTACTTGTCATTTTTCTTTCTGTTTTACTTTTAAACTATTCTGGAATGCTGCCATGCTCTACTGTGGATTTCATCAAACCAAGGTTGATAATTATGTTCGTTTTTATCCAAGCTTTATATGCTGCACATTTTTCAGTCACCATTTGATTTATGTTGTTTGTTAGGTTTTTAAGCTAATTTAGGAGCTTAATTTCTTTTTCCAGCTCCCCAAATTGGATCTAAGAAGGGTTCATCAAGAGTTTCATGAAAATACTTTACAGGTATGTATCTGGAGCCTGAACAAAAGTATTATAGGTGTCCCTGGGTGAGGTTTCATTCAAGAGGGACCGTGTTTTATTTGAATTGAGGTGACAGGTATCATTTATGAATTTATGATGTCATCATTTAATAGTAACATTTGATGTGTTGGATTCAGAAATTTTAAAATACAGGTATTATTGATTGCTACTTTTTATACTGTGGGAAGCTATTTACATAACTATTATTATGAAAATTTAGGATAAAATTCATGGTACTTCTTGTCTGATTTTTATGGCTTTCTGAGTTTCAGATTTGTTTTCATACCGAATCTCTTCCTACCATCCTTTCCTCCCTATCCACCCATCACACACAAAGAAATAGTGATTTGGTGTTATTAGGACACCTCTGAATTTTTGTACCCTTGTTTTATCCCTGTGATGCATTGTGAGTTTAGTACGTAATTTCAATTATTTCCTTCAGAAGTCTGCGCTTGTGTTTTATCATTTTCAGGTTGTTGTTGCAACTGTAGCTTTTGGAATGGGGATTGACAAATCAAATGTCAGAAGAATCATCCACTATGGTTGGCCACAGGTCTGTTTGCCAAATACATTTTTCCTTGCATAATTAATCAATTAAAGTTTATCTGCATTTTCTTGTGAATTTCATCTTTGATGCTTTCACTTCCTGAATTGTCATTTTTTTGGAGGTATCCGTATCTCAAATAATTGAACTTGTAACTTGATTAGAGTTTAGAAGCCTACTACCAAGGAGCTGGACGGGCTGGTCGAGATGGGAAATTAGCAGATTGCAGTAAGTTTAATTATAATAGAATATAGTTTTCACCTTGTGATGCACTTTTTAGTTCTTCTAGTTCTGTTTGATTTTAAACTCTAGTTACTCCCTTGACATAAGTAATAGGTTGCTTATTGTTTAATTCTTTTGCACCACTTTCTTTCGCCCCACTACCAGTTCTTCATGCAAACCTAGCAAGCATACCATCACTTTTGCCAAGTAAGCAACGGTTAACTGAAGATCGGATAAAAATAGCATATATCCTGTTGTCTGATTGTTTCAGGTTTGCTTTGATGAACACATCTTTATTCGTCATTTTCTGTTTTATTTTAGTACAGAATCTTAATGTATATTTGCAGATATGGAATGAAAACTTCTTGCTGCCGGGCAAAGACACTTGTTGAATACTTCGGAGAGGATTTCAGTCATGACAAATGTCTCTTGTATGTACAGTTTTGGCTCTGCTGTTTTTTAATGTTTCGGCATCCGTTGAAGTGAAAGAATATTTTAAGCTTAATTATACTTTTAGTCCCCATATTTTAATTTGTGTGTAATTTTAATTGTTCACAGTTAGTTCTTGTAATTTTTTTATCATTCAAATTAAGTCACTTCAAAATTTTATCTAATAATTAACAAAAATATGTTATTGATTTATATAAATTTGCAAAGAAAATCTATAAAATAATTAAATAAAAATTAAAAACTTTTGTTATATTTTATACACTACCTTTACTATGTTTATTTAAATATTTTTTACTTTTTCTTATTAATTTATATGAATCAATATTGTCATATTTCCATCATATTTTGAGATGAGAGACTTAATTTGAATAATAAAAAATTAGAAAGACTAAACACAAGCAATTAAAACTATGTATCAAAATTCACATTAATTAAACTATATGGACTATATGTAATTAAGTTGCTATTTTAAATTAGAATAGCTGGAATTAAGTTGCATTGTTTTTTTAATTAGCAGATTTGCTTTCTTTCGTGAACAAGGGTTTACTGGTGATGTGCTAATTTGTTTGAGTTTTTTATTAATGCATGTAAGCCTTCACGTTGTCACTTTCCTAATGAATCTCCATCATGTAGATGTGATGTATGCATTGGTGGTCCACCTCAAAGGCAGAATCTAAAAGAGGAGGCCTGTATTTTACTGCAAACTATAGCTGCCCAAAATGTATGTCGAATAGTTTCAATTTATACATGTGTGTTTATATAAAAATATTGATTCTTGGAATTTTGCAGCATATTGTTCAAACATATGTACCTCATTCTGCTTCGCATATGTCTACTTCTCTGGTTTATGTTTCAATATGATAAATTGATTAAACAAATGCTTTATTTTGTGGTGTTTCTGGATCTATGGTAAGGGCTCAAGTTGTGTGAAACAAAATTGTCACGGTCCAGAGATCATATTTTCTTTATTACTAAGAGGGTAAAAACTAATGTGACATGGACTTTAATTATTTAGGCATGTAGCTACTCCATGGATTGCTCATACGATGGTGATATACATTCTGATTCCAGATATAGAAGACTAAGACAAAGGCCAGGTCTTAAGAAGCTAGTTGCAAAAATAAGGCAGCAGGTGTACCTAGTTATAATTGTCTCATTGTTTGCTATGTTAGATGTTCTGTCTAGTAACATTCATGTTTACTTGTTTTCATATGAAAATGACTATATGCAGTTTCAAAAGTTTTTAACCACTAGTATATTATGGTGGAGAGGTCTTGCTCGAATTTTGGAAGTTGAAGGATACATCAGGGAAGGAGATGATAAGGTATAATTAGCTTTTTTACCAATATATGTATTGGTTGAAACTGGTGGATTTGTCGCATCTGAAAATCAAAAAGTGATGTATAAATTTGAGTGGTGATCCTATAAGGAAGTAATTTATCATAGAAAAATGCTAGTTATTTTTTTTTTTACACTATTCAGCACACTCTGTTATTGTATGAAATTTATGTGGGTCCCACTATCGGTGATTGGGCTTTAGATTTTTTTAGTGAGAGCCATGTAAATTTTACTCATTAGTAGAAAATGTATTGCTCTTTAACATATTGATCTAAAATACATACCATTATCACCTGAAAAATTCTTTAAGATGTTTTAAATTTAAAGAAGGATCAGAAAAATATTTTTGCATGCAATTGAACATGTGCCGCTTGCTATGCCTTAGTCCCAAACTTCAAGCAAAGCTATAGAATAAAAGCATTTACTGTCTTGTCTGCATGTATACTATTTTGTGAATGTACATTGGTAACATGATGCTTTCCACAATACAATGCAGATCTATGTTCAGATAAAATATCCAGAGCTAACAGAATTGGGATTGGAATTAGTCGAGTCCAAGAATGAGCAAGCTTTCTATGTTTACCCTGAGGCAGATATGTTGCTTGAAAAGATAACTGACAAATCATTTTCCTCATTCTCAGAATGGGGAAAAGGCTGGGCTAATCCTGAGATCCGCCGTCAACGCCTGAAAAAAATGCGAGTCAATAGACAGCCAAAGATTCTGCATCCCACCAAAAGGCAGCGAAAGAGAAAAGCTAATAGAGTGAAACCTGAGGCGAAGACTTCTCGAGGTAGACTAGCAGCAAGACTATCAAAACTCTCAAAATCCAAGTAATTTTTTTCAGTTATTAAAAGATGATTTACTCATTGGCACCTGCAAGTGAATTTGCCCATGATCATCTCAATTTTGTTTACTTGTAAAGTGATGATCAAATATCAATGTTTATTTTTTCTTTTTGTGTTTCTCTGGAAGAAAGCCGCATGGATACCCGGCGATCGTAGTGATATTCCAATAATGCAATCCATATAGATAGCGTTAGTTAATTCAATTAAAACAAAGGAAATGATATGAATAGGGAAGATATGTTTTTTATTCTTCTCGCCTCCCGCCTGGGCTCGAGAGTAATCATGACGCCTTTCTATGCTGCCTTTGACAATGGGTTATGTATGCAGTTTCACAATTTTGGTATGTTATTCTGCAAAGTTGTAATCTACATTTAATGAAATCATATCTTAATGAAGTAAATAATTTGTTATTGATTTATGAAATCAAGACCCCCATTTATTGCAATATCAGATACACTAAAAATAAGAAATGTACAAAATTAATATACCTTTTATGCCTTAATCTTGCTGTCACACATTTATATAAGGAATAGCGAGTGATGTATGTCAAAGAAAATAAATATAAATTATTATTAATTTAAAAATTAAGGAGTTAATTTTAATTTCACTGTTTATTCTAAATTTTATCATTATTTAAGTGTTAATTTTTTATTGGTGATGACGGATTCAAGGATGGCAAGATGTGGGGCACTTGAAAAGAGAATAGATAAATTAACTCAAGTTCAAGTAATGTGGTAACCCCAAATCGAAGCAAAGTACAAGGTCTCCTTTGTTATAGTCATGTGTTCTCTAGGATGTGTTAAAACATGAACATCACTCATGAACTTAGGCAACATGGTTTTCGCAATGATAGGCTTCTCCACGTCGTTCTTATTTTGTGTGCCGAACCTCAAGAGATGGCATAAGAAACAAATGGCTGCAGAAAAACTAAAAATCATTAACGAGGCGTTGGAAGCGGCAGAAGAAAGAGTAGTGAGATTCCAAGAAAGACATGATAGAATTTTGAATCAAATATGCGCGACTTACTTGACCAACCCGGAGCTTGTTGAGGCACTAGAGGGTGCTCGAGCAACCATGAACCAGGCATTGGACTTTGCTGTTGATTTGAGGAATATTCAGTTTAAAATCATCGGTTCTTTCCCCGATGCAATCGATGTTTTCATGGATACGTCACAACAAACCTAAACAAATAGATGGAGCTTCGGCTTAGGCCCTGCAAGAGGTGCTTCAATTCCTCCATTTTCAATCCTTACATATTAACATTTTCATGACATAATTGTATCTATCTAGTCTTTTCTTAGCAACGTCCTTAGTTCCAAACTCCTCAATCTATTTTCTTTTATTTGCAGTGATTATAAAGTTACTATAAAATGGCTATTTCAGTTATTCTGTGTTTCTTTTCGTAAGGTTATCTAGTCTTTAAGACAGCTAATAATTAAAATTTTATTGAGCCTTCTGAAATAACAGTGTCTCAAATTAAAGCTCATTTTTTTGGTTTATTAAAAAACAGTGCCTTCTTGTAGAAAAGATAAAATGAAATTAAGGCAGCATGATTATTTTCTTAAAAATTAGTAACATCTATTTAAAATTTGTAGATAAATACATCATCATGAAAATGGTTTGCAAAAGTTTATTCCTACAAATCCTTGATTTAATATTTGTAGACACTAAAGATTTCTTTTTTAATTTGGGTGGGAACGGGATCTCTAATTATATTAAAAAGTAAGTTAAGTTGACAGTTGATTTGTTAGTTATGAATCTTATGATATAAGATTGTATATATAAAATCTTAAAAAATTATATTTTAAACTTCAACTTATGCTAAATTACATTACATACGGAAGCAAAATATACTCTTTCCAGGTGGGACTTGTTAACTACTAATAAGTCGCTAGATAGATAGCTCAACAAGGAAGCTAAGGACATGTAGTGAAATGAGTAGAATTTGATCCCTGGATCCTCAAAATCCCACCCCTAGTGAATTGCATGTGCTATTTGCTGACTCCCATCTTTCTTGGTATTTATTGTCAATCTTCTTGCTCACCCATATAATTGTTGCATCTTCCTCCATAACCCACAGGCTGAGAAATCCTCCAAGTACCCACAAATCACAATAGTTAAAGTCGTGCCCAAAATCAACTGGCAGGGGTATCTTTGAAAAACCCTTTTCCATCGATTAAAGGCAACAATAACATTCTTCGACCGAATCATTAGAAGCTTGAGAAGTCCTTGCTATGTGACTAGGAATGACAATGGTAGGATACTAATTATTGGACCCATCCTCTAGTGGTTTTAAAAAAAAATACTCTAACCTAGCTTCATACTTGCAAAGGTTACTTTAATTCTAGTATTTGTATCTTTTGGATACTCGCATATTCATATCCGCACCTATTACTTACAATTGTGTATCAAAAAAAATATTTATAAAAAAAAATATGCTTATATAACTTTATATAAATAATATAATAATATAAAAATTTAATGTGTAATTGTCAAATAAAGTTCAAACATAGATAGAAAATAAATATTCAAAGATCATGAGAGTTAAATATATCTTAATATAACAACTTTCTAAACTAAAGTATTTAAAAAACATAAAAGAAATTAAACACATAAGTAATTTGTCAATGATGATCTTGTCTTATGTGAGATCTGATTGAATGATGATAACACTAAACTAAACAATGACAAAATATATCTTTACAATGGATGACCAAGTACTAAACAATAACGAAGAGTGAATACATAACACATTTTTTTAAAAAAATTTTGAATCTAAAATTTAAATAAAAATAATAGATTTAATTAAAATAATATAATATAATTAATAATATATATACATATTAATATAGTATTTTTTAATGTGTGCACTGAACAAAAGTATTTTGTTAAAAATAATAATTTATTTTAAAAATAATTTTAGTGAATTAAATATTTATATTGTATATAAATTATAAATAAAAAAATTTGAATAAAAAATAAATAGTTACAATAAAATCTTATGATGAAAAAAATATACATATAAATCAAAAAATTATTTAATAAGTAAATTTGTAATAAAGATATATAACAAACTCAAAAAAATAAACATAAATAAGAATTAACAATATTTTTATATTTAATATCTTTTTAATTCTTGAATATAAATAAATTAAATTTAATAAATTATAGTTGTATTTGTAATGCACATGTTGTATAAGAAAATATTATTTTAAATTAAAATATAAAAAATAAAATTTAAATATTACCAATAAATAATAAACATACTTAATAGTAGGTGGTTATAGATTTTATAAAATATTTACAATATGTTCATTATTTATCATTCACTTAATAATTTAAATATTAATATAATTTTATTTATAAAAAATATTTGTATGAAATACATGTTATATGTGTTTTATATATAAATAAATTCTTACAAAAAAATTTATATCACTATATGTAATAATTAAATTGTATTAGCCTAGTTATATAATATAAAATAGTAAATAAATTTTTTATTAAAAATATAAAAAAATAAATTGTTATAATTTACTTTATTAGTGAATATATTTTTATGTTAATCTTATAAATAACTATTTGCATGGGATGTAAATATCTATTTTTTATTAAATATATTTATATATCTTTATATATGTCTTTTTTTGTTTTTTTTTTAACGTGAATGTTTATATTAAATTTCTAAACTTCTTGTTTTTCATAGAAAAAAATTTAAAAATAGAGAACTATAAATTAAAAGATAAAATTACTCAATAAAAAATTTATCCATTCAAAATAATAAAATAATTATGCCCTATAAAAAAATTGAGTAAAAAATATAAGATATAAAATTATATAAAATAAATAGTAAAATCTTTATTTTAACCAAAATTTTATAAAAACAATAAAAACTTTTTAAAAAACTAAAGGTGAATTCCTTTCTTATTTTCCTGAATTTTTAGTTACTTCATTCCATGATTTTTTTTTCTCTGTAAAAACAAAGAAAAGGTTAATTATTTATTACAAAATAATATGTATAAATTAAATAAAAATTAATATTTAAAAGAAGAAGATAAAACAATATTTATAATTATTACAATACACTTTACAAGAAGATTCACCTTTTTCATTCTTTGATATTTTCATAAGATTTATTATTAAAAAATTATACTGATCATATAAAAAAAATATGAAAATTTATAATATTAATAAAATATTTTTGTAATGTTGTATAAATAGTTTTTACATTCTAAACAAACATGATAAAAGAAAAAAAAAAAACAAAACCTAACTTTATTAAATTGACAGTTAACATTTAATTTTGTTAAATAATGATAAAAAAATATATAACAAAAATGTATAAGCAATAAAAAAAATCAATAAATTATAATATATATATATATATATATATAAATTCTTAAATACCTCTCACACTCATTAAAATTTATGAATATTTCTCCATTCTTATACCTATCGGATATTTTACCAATTGCTATTCCTATATATGGCAGCTCCTCATGAGGCTTCACCAAGCTCATTTTTTAAATTTAACACGCTCTTACAACACCAAAAAATAATCCATGAGTAAACGACCCTATTTATAAAAAGACATACATTTCTGAACAAATTCGGCAGAAATAATTACCGTTTGAGTGTAACGAATCTGGAGCTAATGCTGCTGATAGTTTATTCTAATTTATAACGTGTTAATATATACAAGCCAACGGAATGAATTGGATAACATTAGTGGATTTAGCAATACTCGTATTTACAGCTTAAACGTTATAAATAAGGGGCCAAACAGAAAATTCAAGTAGTATTCACAGCAAAAGTGCCATCAGATATATACATGATGCATCCTAGAATGTCTCTTCTGGCTTTAGGAAATTGTAATATTCAAGTTGGGTCATCTCTCCACCGTTTGCAGAATCAAACTGGCATCGATAGAAGCTGCATTAACAATTTCAATAAACATTGCATCAAAATTTAATTCGCAGGAAAAAGAGCAAGTCAAAGGCAAAGAAATAATGATAATTTTATTTTATATTTTTATCGGATATAGTTGATCAATTGAAAGTGTAAAGGCTCTCATTTTATCTATTTATTTAAGATATGATGTTCCAAAGTTGGCATCATTGGTCACTTACGCTCATAAGATGATTACAAGCATCCAAAAAAATTATGAATGAAAAACAATAGTAATAATGCAGTTATCTGCCTGGTGCCAAAATTGAAGCATTTAAACCCTAACCCTCAAAACCTTAAAAACATAAAACTTCAATGAAAGTAATGCAAAGTAACCATTGGCATCTAATTGCCTTCAGGACTCCAGAAATCAATCTGATTTTCTGTAGTTAAGACTAACCATTGGCACAAAGCCATCAGCCTAGGTCAATTTTAGCAAGCAGTACACAGGTGTAGTAAAATTTTAATGAAGTTCACGACCCAAAGGAAAATTAATGAAGTTCTCAAATCACACTTCCACCATCCTAGATTCCTAGTCCTGTCTGAATGCGTTTAACATCTCTTAAGCAACACCACCGCCCCACAAAAAGAAAAGAAAAGAGCAATGAGAAACTGTTGAAGGGAACAGTTATAATGCATTACTTAAATACCTGCCATCCATGCCAAGTATTACAACTGTATTCTTCTGATGGCCAAAGGCAACGATATACTGCAATCCTTCTTGCAAGCGAAACTGAGCCACAGACCACTCTGAGCTAAAATACTTAGGCAACACACCTATAAAACAGACACAAATGAGAGAAGGTTTCAGGCAAAAACCTTAGTTACAAAATTCTTCACTTTCCATACAAAACAAAAACTTGGTAGTTAAACAGGAAAAAATGCTGCTCTAGTTCTTCTACCATTACTCAACAAGGGACTTAATTTCCATTTAAGATCATCCACGAATGACTCATAACAGACAAGTACACAAACCTTTAATAAATGAGAGGGATGAAACCGCGGTGGGGCTGGCAGTATTAGACTCAGATGCACTATGCGATCTGTCATGCCCCAACAGTCCTGAATCAACCTTCAGGTTGAAAACATGAACCGTTCCCTTGTCGCTCGACACTGCTAACCACTGCGCAGTAGGAGAGAATGCAAGGCTGTATATTTCAGCTCTGTCTGCACCTCGTCGTACCTGAAAACCATCAACACCCCACAAATATTCATTCAAACTTCAATAACAGTTGAACTCATCAGAAAACACACAAACCCTAACTAAGATTTGAAAAACAGCTAGTCCATAATTATTTCCAAGAAATAATATTTACAAAAACAATCAAATAAAAAAGGATAGCTATCATAAACATGTTTCTATCAATGGAAACCTAAATTCTAATTCTACATATAAAGCATAACATAACAATAACAATCATTCACCTCTTGAAGCAATGAACCATCGAGGGTGTTGAAAACCCTAACGAGAGTGCCTTTGCTGCTAGCAGTAGCGAGTAAACGGCCATCCTGTGTGAGAGCGAAGCACGCGATTCTCGAATCGTGAGCCATGATGAACTTGGTTCTCTTGGAAGCGTAATGCTCGACTCTAACCTGACCCTTCTGCAAACCAGGACACACCAAAACCATGGTTCCCGAAACGTGAGAGACTTCGCAGAGGCCTTTAGGGTTGGCGATGGTTTCGATTTGGTGGAGGACCTTGAGATCGGCGAAGTTATAGACAAAGATCTTATGCGCGAGAACGACAACAATTCGGTCGCGACGGAGACGAACGCCTTTGACTTCAGAGCGGAAGGAGAGTTCGCCGATGCAGCGGGACTGGTGGTCGTCCCAAATCATGACCTTGTTGGGAGGGTAGCGAGGTTCGGGGACGCCGCCGCCGACGAAGGCGAGGATGTTACAGCGGAAAAGCATGTGGACGAGGGAGATTCCGCCGCCGGGACCGAAGTCTCGCCTGAAAATTTCGCGGAAAGGGTCGCAGTTGTAGATGCGGAAGCCATGGTCGGTGGCGGCGGCGAAGCAGGCAGAGTCCTGGTTGAAGGAAAGGTGAAGGAGGGTTGAGGAAGAATTGGAGGGAGGGTTTGGTATTTGAGTTGGGGGTACTTCGTCTGAATCGAGGGGCATTAGGTTCTGTGCGGGACGTGACATTTGGAGTGAGATTGAGATTGAGATTGAAATTGAAATTGAAATTGAAATTGAAATGAAATTGGGGTTTTTGATTGTTTTCAATTTGGTGGAGAAGAAGAAGAAGAAGAATGGTGGGTCCAGGTGAGTTGGGTTGGCTCTGCTTCGTGGTTTTCTTCCTTTGCAATGGATATATATATATACACACATCATATGTTTTGTTTAGTTTTGGTATGCCTGGTTGGTCCGTCCACAATTACGGTTATGTTAACAACCTGTTTGTTTACTATTGGAGTCAAATTTGTATTCAAATTTCAAATCAATTTTATTTTCCAAAACAGAGATATAGTACATCACAATATTTTAGCAACTGGATATATTTATAAACGAATTGAATCTTTTACTCTAAAATGTAACCACACTTAAATGTAGTAAATGTCATATTAGTGATCAAATATTAATTAGCCAATCAGTTTTCTATTCACTTTAAGCGCGTTTGCATTAGGGATTTTATTTTATTATGTCACAAATGTTAAGTAAAAACAAAATTTTAATATTTGTAAAGTTTTATTATCTTATTTTATTCATTCTATTAAGAACACAATTTGCTCTAACCTTTTACTTGAATAAAAATTCACTTTAATTTTTCTATAAACTTATTTAATTAAAAGTATTTAATTTTACTGTCATATGAATTGATTAATGATTGTAACAAAGATTAGGTTTAAAAGAATATATTTGAGAAAGGAATTTAATAATTTATTGTTATTAATAATCTGAAAAAAATGGCTTCTCAAAATCAATAAACGCATAATATCATGACAAAAAGAAAACAATGAAAAATAAAATGTATGAATTACTATTACAAAATTCCAATACAAAAAGAAGAATTTAAATACTACAGAGGAATCATAAGTTCAAAATACAATTTTATAAAACTTGTAGTCTTATATATGCAGAAAAATTAATAAAAATCTCAAAACCTATAAAAAAAATTTACATTCTAAGACCTATCTAACGGTTAGACTAATTTTGTAATAAAAATTCATTGGTTATGGAAAATTATAGCCTTAAAAATCACAAATGTTAATTCATTTTATTTAAAATGTTGGACTTTGAAAAATTATATCTATCTCATTAATTAAGATATTAATAGCTAATTCTTTATTAGAATAAGCTATATATTATAAATGAAAGGACTCTATATATAAGAAGTAAAGAATTTAGTAGAACTACTCTCTTTTATAACTAGCTATATGTATTTTTAAGGATTAAAATTTCTTAAAAATGATGGGTAACTTGCACTTTCTCTTTCTCCAATTGGTTTACTTTTTTTACCAACTTTTTGTTAATTTTATTTTAAAATTTTGAAAATAAAAATTTTTACTTAACTTTATTTTATTACCTTATATAAACTCTTCAAATTTTCGTGAATATGTTTATATTTATAAAAAAATTTCTTATTACCGTATAAATTTTCACAATTTTTGTTGATACTTGTGTTTATATTTATGAACAATTTCTCATTATTTTATATAAATTTTCAAATTTTTTTAAATATCTACGTTTATACTTATAAAATTTTTCTTATTACTGTAAACAAATTTTTAAAAATTTTCATTAGTACATATGTTTACATTTGAATAGCTTATAATACTTAATCTATTATTTGTAGCACTCTTTGTCAAAATTCTAAGCAATTACACATATTTAGTTTCATGCAAAATTTTGCTAAAAATTGCATAGTCCATCACTTGCAATTTTTTTTTTTGTTTAAATACTATTTTAATCCTTATATGAAACTCTTTTGAAAAAAAATTGGTCCCTCTAAAATAAATTTTGTAGATAAATCTCTAAATGAAAAAATATTCAATATAGTCTCTAATGTTAATTATTCACTCGCAAGTGTATTTATCGAAAAGTAATAAAAAGTTCTAAAATAAGTTTCTGAAGTATCATCTCATAATAATTATTCTAATTATTAAAAAAAATTTAATTTAATTATTTAACCTTAAAGGATGTGAAATTAAATAAAAACAATGATTCAATTATAGAATTAAAATAACATAATATTTAACAATAAACTAATAAAAAAAACGTAAAGCATATAATTTCATCTTTTCAATTATTTATGTTATCTTTTAGATTAATTCTAATTTTAGTTTTCTTACTCATATTAAATCTATTAACATGTTAATATTCTTTTTTCCAAACAACAAGGGAAGTTACAAAAGAAATGAAAAAGTAGGGTGAGGGATAAGGGGGAAGCCACTAAATTGAAGGTTTCGCTCACTTTAACACTCATTTAGTAGACAGTGGAGTGCATAAGTTTGGGCGAGTACTACACAATCTCGTAAGTCAAGTACAGAATGAGCGAAGGAGAGCGACCTCATCTTAGTCATGCAAGGTAAAAGAAAGAGAAAATATAAAGAGTTTATGAATGTTAATTTAATAATAATTGAAAGAAAATAACTAAATTTGGTCTACCTAATTCTTTGTCTCATTTTACCTTATAGATTCATTAAGTATACGTGGTTTGACCACCTAAGATATAATTAATTATAATATGTTTAAGAGTTGTCAATGTTAAACATACAAATATAGCACATTAGGGTAAAGACCAATCAAGAAAGGAAACGTAAAATTATTATTAATAAAAAACATCTCATAAAGTTATGCAAAGAATTTACCATAGCTCTAGTTATGAATTTAGGCAGACATAATATAAAAGGAAACAAAAATAATACTAAACAAATCCATAGAACTCAAAAAGTAAATGCAAACTAGAGAAGTCTTCAATGAAAAAGAGACAAGAAGAGCTCTTGATCCAAGACATGCTCTCGAAGCTACAATAGTCATCAATGATTGGCCAACACCAAGATTGCAGATGTGTAAAAGGCGTGGAAGAGATGAAATGAAAACTGAATGTGAAATATCAACAACAGGATGATATGTTGCTGCCCTTTAGGTCTCTTTCGTTGTTATGAATCTATATTTTCAACCAATTTGGGCCTAAAACGTATCCAAAATCTAACTGTAGGCTTATTATGCTAAATTGCACAATTAATATATAATATAGTGTAAAATTTAATTAAACTAATAGTCATACATAAATATATAGGTTATAAAAGCATGTCAAAATACAAACTTATCAACTCTCTTATACTTAAAATTTGCTTGCCCTCAAGTAAAGTCTTGACTAAAAGAGTAACATAATAACTTGAAACATATCACCAGAACAAGGAACCTAAGACAACTCAAAAGAATAAGAGCAATATCATTAAGCATAAGTAATAAAAAGGTTTCTCAATTAGAATATTATATTTCCTAACTTTTCAATCAAACATCAAATTAGGGTACTCTACTTTTCTCTCTCTATAAGTGTCTAAGGACAAAAACAGATATCACTAGAAGTATACTACCATAGGCTTGACTATAAACTGACTCTTCACTAAATAAATTGAATACAAGTAAAAATTATGAAATCTTTTTCAAGTTGTAATGTGGTTAAAGAGTTAAAATAATTGAGATGAGATAAATGAAGAGAAAGGATATGCAAAGAGGTAATAAATCAAACATTACGAACATCCCCAAAGTTTATAAATGAAGCTTTTGGAGTAATTTTTATATTTAGCAATTTCTTTACTCCTCTTTCTTTTCATTTATTTGTAACCTTTTTTCTTTTTTTTTTTGGCTATTTTTTGTTTTATTTTATATTTGCATATATTTTCTTTCTTTTTGCACATAAAATATGTAAAAGAGAATTTATCAAACAGTTCAACAACTCAATTGCTCCATTCATAAACTCAAGATCATCAAAGTATTTCATAATTTTAATATAGGGAATTAAGAAAAATTAATAATGCTCAAAGTGGACAACTAGTTGTATCTCAAACAAGCTAATGGCCAAGAATTAAAATCTTATTATGCCTCAATCATATTAGTAATAAAAAAGAGTAGCCTTTAAGTCAATTATAAGTCAAGTTCTAAAGCACAAATCTTAAGGGAATAATCACACAAAATAATGAGGAAAGGGGTACAATTAATTAAATTAGGATAAAAATCTCCTCTAAGACTCAAAACTCACATTTATGGGTTAAAATTTAATGAAGAGTAGAAAAGTAGAGAACTTGGCTAATTATTAGTTTCCAAATGAAAAACTTACTCCATTAATAATCACTCAATATGCTCTTCTATATGAAAAAAATTAGGTTCATTGAGTAAAACAGTTTCAAATTATTATGAAAAAGGGCACAAATATTTACTGAAGAATATGCAATAATAATTTTATTATTGAGAACTCTCTAATACTTAACCCAAAACATTGTCTTCTATATTTGAAAGACTTAAATGCATGCAAAGAGGTCAATTAAGATAGAAATGAAAGGGACTCACTAATAAATTTGCTAAAAGTGCCTGATTGAGAGCTATGAATTGGAATTCCTTGGGTGACACTAGCTCTGGTAAGTCAACATGGCTGATGGACTCTTATTCATGCCATGCTCTCAATATGAATCTTCTATTTTCTTGTTGTGATGGCATGCATGGCTGTGAATATCTCTAAGCACTATCGTGCTTATTGCTTGACTCCTTTAACCTTCTAGTATGCTTGTTCTTCATAAAATAATAATAAGCAAAATAAATGTAAAATACACAAAGAAAGGTAATAAAGTGAAATGAAATGCATAGGTTGCCTCCTATAAACGCTTATTTCATGTCACGAGCTTAAAGGTCCTTGATAAGTGCCATATTTTAGTAGTCTTTGGTGTATCTTTTGGCACTTATTCAATTTCTTTTTAATTAGTTTATACTTAAATTTCCTTTTAATTCCATGCAATTTAATTCATGCCAATTAAAGTCCAACCACTTAAATTTAGTAGTTATTTGCTTTAAATGTGTAATTATATGAAGGCATTTGATCCTTTTTTCTTGTGCTAAATATTAAGAGTGTGACATGATGAAATGAAGAGTGAAGAGAAGAGAAGTAAAGTTCACTTCAAGTCTCGCTCAGGTGAGATATGGTTCACCTAAGCGACAACCTTAACCTGTAGGTGTGCATTCTGTCGGCCAGCATATTTATAAATAAATTATTTGATATCCATGTCGCACTGGCATCAAAAGTTACTAGATTCTTCATAAAAACATGCAGTTTAAGGAGCAACCTAGGTCATCTCTCACAAGGATGCTAATGCAAATTGCTTTAATATCAATTATGTAGGAAAAGGTTGTATCTTTGGGGGAGTTTTGTGATTAAATGAAGAGAATTAAATGTAAATTCTAATGCAAGTAATCAATCAAACTAAAATTACGAATAAAAACTGAGATCCAGAACACATAAACACAAACGTAAAGTGATTAAACCGAATTTGCTTAAATCTTTTTTGCACAACAAATCAATTAATCAATTGCTTGTTATACGATCAAGAAAGAGAGGCACAATTCAATCGAATTATACTTCCTATGCAATCGCAAAACGCAAGATCAGAAAACAAACTTGGAGCAATCATAAACGCCTTGAACAAGTGCAATCCAGACTTTGGCAACGTAATTGAGAAAGAAACGTTGAAGAAAACAACTTGAGATTGCAGAATCTTAAACGCCTTTCAATTGTAAATATAGAGGAAGATGAACTCGAATTGTAAAAGTGCAAGAGAAGAAGAATGGGTAAAAAAAAACGAGAGGTTTATTGGAAGCGGGAAAGTTTTCAAAAACTGAAAAACAACAAAATAAATTAAAGGTGCTTCCAGATCAGCCCCTAACCTCTATAAATACTAGTCCTAAAAGAATAAAATTAAATGGGCTAAGGCTGGGCCAAAAATAAATACAACAAAATGCAAAAATAAAAGCAATACAAAAATCAAAACAAAAGTCAAACTAAAAGTCTAAACTTCTAAAATTCGTAGAAAATAGCTCCAAAATCCAAACAGAAAGATCCATATGTGCAAATTGAAGCCCCAAAAGTAAGGAATCCAATGCAAAAAGAATCAGCTAAAAAGTATATCTATAGAAAAAGTTATGGTCAAATTAGTGAACAAAGATCAGAATAGGAAAACATGAGTATTTACAAGAAATTCCTAAATAATGTGCAAAATGAAAAAACACACTAAATGGAAGAAATAAGGGAATGAAAGGATATGTAAAGGATGCAATAAGACTATAAATGTAGTAACAAAATATGAGTAATCAAATACCCCCACACTTAAGCTTTTGCACTCCCAAGCAAAAAGAAAAGAAAAGGAAAAGGAATGAACACAAAGCAAAACTTTCAATGGATCCCAAAGTGTAAGTAATGTGAGCAAGAGAAATAAGTCCAACAATCAAGTATGGAAGAATCAAAACAATCAATAATGTGCTCCAAACATTAAAAGTAAAGAAAGGTTTCAATCTAATTAAATTATGGATCACAATTGGTAAAATTCTCACAAGGATGTGTATCACTCATTCTCTCAAGTGTCTAGGCAAGAAATTTCACTCAAAGCACATAATGAAGGTAAGCATAACCATAGGCTTGAGGAGGCTCTAATTTCTATCATTTAAAACACATGCACCAAAGATCAATAGAACTTTTATTAAGCATGTAATGTGGCTAAGGTAAAGGTAAGATAAAAGAAAGTGTACAAAGCTAAAAACTAACGAGAAAAGAAGAGCAACGGAGAACAGATTAAAACAAGTAAAAGAAAAACAACAACACACATCACAACTATTTAAACAACAACAAACAAGAATAAATAGTACTTTTTTTTTTCCGCAGGTACTGCACTGTTTCTATACAAACCACTTTTCCAATCAACTTAGAAAGCATCAAAATCTTCTCAAAATTTTATGAATAAAGCAATATGTACAAAACACTCCCACACTTGTTTTTAACCAATTCCCAATACAATTCCAAAGCTCATCTATTCCCAAAGGTTGGGTGCATCATGGTTTTTCAAGTTACATGACTTGGAATGAGCTGCAAAATCATCAAGAAAGAGGTCAATTAGGCTCAAAGGGGGAAAACAAATGGAATACATGCAAGGTAAGTCAATTTGGCCAAGTGGCTAAAATCAAAAGAAGGCCTAAATTATATCAAAGATGCATGTGAACAAATAACATCAAAAAGAGTCAACTCAAGTTCTAGAATACTTACCAACATGAATGAATCACACAAGAAAGAAGATAAGCTCAAATCTCACTAAGGCATACATTCTACCAATCAATGATCCCCAACCTAATCATCATGAAAAACTAGCTAAACTCAAAATACAAGAAACACGTCTATCAAGTTATGAAACTTCCAACTAAGAATGGCAAATGAAAAGTTGCTCACATAAATGAAATCTAAAAGGAAGGGAATCCAATGAAAAATATGCTAAGGAATACTTCCTCCCCTCACACTTAAATCAAATATTGTTTGCAATGTGGGAAAAAGAAATAGGAAAAACAAAATAGCAAACAGTCCAAAAATAAAGTGCAACTAAACATGAAAAAGTAAAGGAAATATAAGGAAAAGAAACAAAAGTCAAATAAAACAATGCTCCAAACTCCAAGTGCCTATGTAGACACATCCTCCATCAAAGTAGGCTCCACTAAGAATAAATCAACTATGTTCTGAGCCGACTCCACTAGTTTGCTCTCCTGAAATAGTTTCAGCTGATGACCATTGACTTTAAAAGTCCTGCTGGTAGCTTCATCCTGAATCTCAACTGCACCATGAGAAAAAACATGAGTAATCACAAAAGGTCCATCTCATCTAGATCGAAGCTTACCTGCAATCAATTTCAACTGAGAGTTGAACAATAGCACTTTTTGGCCTACAGAGAACTCTTTCCTCAGAATATGTGTATCATGAAATCTCCTAACTTTCTCTTTATACAATCTAGAATTCTCATAGGCTTGTAGGCATATTTCATTAAGCTCCTAAAGTTGGAGCTTCCTTTTAATTCCAGCCTACTCAAGTGTCAAGTTACAACTCTTCACAGTCCAATATGATCAATGCTCAATTTCCACCGGAAGGTGGCATGCTTTACCAAACACCACTCGAAATGGAGACATGCCTAATGGTATCCGATAAGCTGTCCACTGGGCCCAGAGAGCATCATCCAGAAACTTACTTCAGTCCTTCCTGTTAGGGTGCACTAACTTCTGCAACAGGTGCTTGACTTCCCTGTTGAATACCTCAACTTACCCATTAGTTTGGGGATGATATGGTGTAGTAACTCTGTGTGTAACCCCATACTTCTGGAACAATGTTGCAATGGTCCTGTTGCAGAAGTGACTTCCCTGGTCACTGATGACAGCCTTAGGCATACCGAACCTGCAAAATATATGAGTACAAAGAAAATCCGAAACAACTTTAGAATTATTAGTTCATGTGGCCTTCACTTTCACCCATTTGGACACATAATCAACAGCAAGCAATATGTAAGAATATCTAGCAGAAACAGGAAAAGGACCCATAAAATTGATGCCCTAAACATCAAAAACTTCATAGAAAATAATGGGCTACTGAGGCATCTCATGTCTCCTAGTGGCGGTATAATTTATCTGAGCTGCATCAAGAGTTCTAGAAGCATAAGCAATAACATGAAAAAATTTACCAACTCTCTGAGATAATACAGCTCCAAGTGCAAAGTCAGAGGCATCACATATCAACTCGAAGGGGAGCTCCTAATCTGGTGGCTGCATGATAGATGTTGTAGTGAATCTCCTCCTCAACTCCTCAAACGCCTCCTTACATAAATTAGTGAATAAGAACGATACGTCTTTCTGCAGAAGATTGGACAGTGGCAGAGCAATGGTGCTGAAATCTCTGATAAATCACCTATAAAAACCTGCATGTCCAAGGAAAGAACGCACCTCCCGCAAAGACACGGGATAAGACAGAGAGGAAATAACATCAATTTTTGCCTTATCAACCTGTATTCCTCTCTCAGAAATAAGATGTCCAAAAACTACACCTTCCTTTACCATAAAGTAGCTTTTCTCATAATTAAGCACAAGGTTAGTTTCAACATATCTTTCTAACACCCTGGTCAAGCTATGCAAACAAGAATCAAATGAGGAACTGTAAACAGTAAAATCAACACCTCCATGCAATTATCAATTAAATCAGAAAAGACACTCAACATGCACCTTTGAAAAGTAGCAGGTGCATTGCATAGGTCCAATGACATCCTTTTATAGGCAAAAGTGCCAAAAGGATAGGTGAAAGTGGTCTTGTGTTGGTACTCAAGAGCAATATGAATCTACATGTAACCAGAGAAACCATCCAGAAAGCAATAATGAGATTTACCTGCTAACCTCTCGATAACCTGATCGATGAATGGGAGAGGGAAGTGGTCCTTTCTAGTATCTTGGTTGAGTCGCCTATAATCAATACACACTCTCCATTTGTTGGCAACTCCGGTGGAAACCATCTCATTCTCTTAGTTCTGCACAACAGTAATCCCAGACTTTTTAGGCACCACTTGGACAGGTGAAACCTATGTACTATAAGAAATGGGATAGATGATCCCAGCCATCAATAGCTTGGTTACCTCCTTCTTCACTACATCAATAATGGTAGGATTGAGTTGTCTTTGGGGCTATCTCACTAGTCTAGACTCATCCTCCAAGTGAATCCTGTGCATACATATAGCTGGGCTGATTCCAAGAATGTCAGTCAAGGTCCAGCCAATGGCTTTCCTGTGCACCTTTAGGACTTGCAGCAACTTCTCCTCCTGGTCCTCCAGAAGGCTGCTGGAAATAATCACTGGAAACATCTGCTCTGCATCCAGATAAGCATATTTAAGGTGTTTTGGCAGAGGACTCAACTCTAATGAAGGCGACTGCTGAATAATTTATAATGGAGGTTGTGGGGCAACAACAGCCATGGATATCACAGAATCTGGATCTGCACTTGCAATGGAAGGTAAAACAACAGAAGATATGACATTATCAATCTCAGCATAAATGGAACATATGCTACTATCACAGGTGCAGTCTGGTAAAACATCTAAATTTGAACACTGAGACAAATCAAAATCTGAATCCAAATCTATATCTGCAGCAATATCAGAATGTATAACATCAATATCAGAATCAAAATCAGCATTTCTATCCACTACATCGACTAGAAAAATAGAATAATCAGAAATCATCGAAGGACTCTCAGCTGGATGTCTCATGGCATCAAAGATATTGAAGTGAACTGTGTCATCTCTAAACTCCATGGACAGTGTGCCAGTATGAACATCAATCTTGGTCTTCACAGTCATCAGAAATGGTCTACCTAGAATCAAAGTCGAGTTCTTATCCTGCATATCAAGAATGTAAAAATCAGCCAGAAAAATCAATTGGTTAACTTTTACCAACACGTCTTCGAGCACTCCCAAAGGCTGAGTTGTGCTTCAGTTTGCTAACTAAATAATTACGTTGGTTGGTTTCAAGTCTCCCAAATGCAACATTTTATGTACGGCTGATGGCATGACATTGATAGACGCTCCAAAATCCAGCAAAACACTAGCAAAAGAGGACTCTCCAATTGTGCAGGGAATGAAGAATGTTCCTGGATCACCACATTTTTGTGGAAGGCTAGACTAGGATAAGGATGAAACTGTCTAGACTTTCCTCTTCTTCAATTCCTCTTATAAGTACAAAACTCCTTCAAGAATTTTGCGTACCGAGGAATCTGTTTAATAGCATCCAGCAAGGAAATATTGATCTCCACTTTCTTAAAGGTATCCAAAAACTCTTGATCAATTTCTACTTTCTTTGATGGAGGAGCTCTAGATGGAAAAGGAAGGGGAATCTGCTGCTGCTACTGCACAGAATTATCTAGGACTCCCTCTTCACTTCCACTACCTTCACTGGACGTCACACATTTATCTGAAACTATTTTGGCTTACACTGGACAATTGGTCAGTTCCTTTTCACTTCTCAAAGTAATAGCACTCACGTTACCTTTAGGATTAACTATAGGCTAAGAAGGAAGTGCTCCAAACCCTTACTGCTGTAAATTATTCACCGAGGTCACCAGCTGCCCAATTTGGGTTTGTAAGTCCTGAATGGTGGTTGAAACGTTCTGTTGAAACTGCAGACTCTGAGTGGCCATCTGACTTATTAACTCCTCTAAGGAAGGTCCACTATTGAGCTATGGAGGAGGCTGTTGTTGAGCTTGGTTCTGCTGTGTAGGCTGTTGTCTCAAAGGAGGGGGCAAATACTTTGGTTGCTGCTGCACAGGGTGGTGTACTGGCTGGTGGTATGAAGGATGTGTAGGCTGTTGTTGCTGATGATAAGTATACTTCTGCTGCTGCTCTGGTGCTAGCCCTAGACCATACCTCAGATTGGGATGATTTCTCCACCCTAGATTATATGTAGGGGAGAAAGGGTTATATTGCTGCTGAGGCTGTTGCTAGCAGCTCATATAAGGAAGGTGTATGCCTGCTACCAAATGAGAAGATTGCGATGTCTCCTGCAACCGAGGACAAGAATCTGTATAATGGTCACTTGCACAAATACCACACGTTTGCTGGATCTGTGGAATTGCCTGGCCCTTGCCAATTGCCTCACCAAGGAAGTTAATTCAGTAAGCTTATTTTTCAGCCTCTGGTTATCAACTGCAGTAACACTGCTTATGGTTGCCTCATGTGTAGCTTTGGTAGTCAGGTTTCTAGAACTGAATTGTTGAGAATTTTCTGTCATGTTGGAGATCAGATACCTTGCAGCTGCAAGAGTCTTATCCATCAGAGCACCTACACTAGCTGCATCAATCATGTTGCGCTCCATAGGCATCAACCCTTCATAGAAGTATTGAATCACAACTGCTCATTTATCTGATGATTTGGACAGGTTGAACACAGCTTGTTGAATCTCTCCTAGTACTCATATAAGCTCTCTCCTTGCAGCTGTCTAATGCCACTGATTTCTTTCCTTATTGCTGCAGTTCTGGATGCAGGGAAGAATTTCTCCAAGAATCTTCTCTTCATGTCGCTCCATGTAGAAATTGGTGTTGACTGCAAGTACAACCAGTCTTTGGCCATGTCACATAATGAGAATGGGAATACCTTCATCTTCACAAAGTCCTCAGGCACATCCACTGGCCGCATGGTAGAACAAACTACATGGAATTCCATCAAATGCTTGTGTGGATCTTCACCTACAAGACCATGAAATTTCGGAAGCAAATGAATAAGACCAGACTTCAGTTCATAAATTGCTACACCCTTTTGTAATTATGGTATCTGAATACACAATGGTTGGCGACCAACATCAGGGGCAGCAAGCTCCTTCAAGGTCCTCTCTTGGTTGTTTGTCATGTTGCTTAACTGTGAAGTAAACTGATTATGAGTACTGTGGTGATCTTTCTTCAATTTCAAAAGCCTTAATTTCGTCCTCTCAATCTCAGGGTCAAATGGATGCAGTATGCCTGGATTAGATTTGGTCATGCAAGGTTAGAATCACAAGGAACAACACACACTTCTTGAATAGACAGAGTCAGTTAAAAAAGCAAGTACCATCAAAATGCAAGATGTGATTGAAGTAAGACCTTTATAAATCTCTATATGGTATAAGATAACACCACAAAAATTTTCAGAATTTTTTGAATTGATTTGGTATGGAAGCTTGAAGCCTAAAGTCAAGAAAAATAGGTCAATAAATGCTAAAAAATAAAAAACTTTTAGAAAACATGCAATTTTTGAAAATTAGGGCGGCCTCAATTGGCAAAGCAGGTTGCGTTGGATAGGAAATTTTTTCCTACCCCAAATGCATATAAAATAAGCTCAATTCTGACATTCCTAGCAAAAGTTATGACACTTTAAAGTTTCACAAAATTTTTCTTCACTACCAAAGTGTATCTCTTTTTCTACAAATGCTTTTTCAAATCTACCAACTCTACACACTAATAGACACAATTAGAAATGTGCATACAAAAATTCAGGTTAAAATTTTACCTCTAACTATTTTTTTGGAATTTTTCAAAATCAGATGAATAGTGCATGAATAGTGTGTGAACAGTGCAATCAGCAAGTGAAATGTCTATTTCTACTACTACTCTGTTTTTCTATTTTCAGCATGCAATGCGAACACACGCAATATGGTATCACAAACCTATTGGACTTAATCAAACACTCAAGCACGAATTAAATCACAACAAATATACATCATGCAATACATAAACACATACAAATTCAATGATAACAGCATGCACTATTAATACAACATAACACAGATTTCAGAACACAAATGACAGATCACAATATGAAACAACCAAATCAAATGCAAACAAACTAAACACTAAATACAGAACACAAATCATAGATCACTGGTCACACATCACAATTCAGAATGTAGAACAAAACAATTGAGCTACACAAAAAAATTTTTAAACACAGAATACAGAAAACACAATGCACCATTGAATTAAAACAATACAAAATGCATCCCCAACAACGGCGCCATTTTTTATATCCATGTCACACTGACATCAAAAGTTACTAGATTCTTCATAAAAACATGCAGTTTAGCGAGCAACCTAGGTCATATCTCACAAGGATGCTAATGCACATTGTTTTAATATCAATTATGCAAAAAAAGGTTGTATGTTTAGGGGAGTTTTGTGATTAAATGCAGAGAATTAAATTGCAGAGAATTAAACGTAAATTGTAACGCAAGTAATTAATCAAACAAAAATTGTGAATAAAAACTGAGATCCAGAACACACAAACACAAACACAAATGTAAAGTGATTAAAGTGAAATTGCTTAAATATCTTTTGCATAACAAATCAATTAATCAATTGCTTGTTATACGATTAAGAAAGAGAGGCACAATTCAATCGAATTATACTTCCTATGCAATCACAAAACGCAAAATCAGAAAACAAACTCGGAGCAATCATAAATGCCTTGAACAAATGTGATCCAGACTTTGGCAACATAATTGAGGAAGAAACGTGGAAGAAAATAACTTGAGATTGCAGAATCTTAAATGCCTTTCAATTGTAAATGCAGAGGAAGATGAACTCGAATTGTAAAAGTGCAAGAGAAGAAGAATAGGTAAAAAAAAATGAGAGGTTTATTGGAAGTGGAAAAGTTTACAAAAACTGAAAAACAAAAAAATGAATTCAAGGTGCTTCTAAATCAGCCCCTGACCTCTATAAATACTAGTCCTAAAAGAATAAAAGTAAATAGGCCAAGGTTGGGCCAAAAATAAATACAATAAAACACAAAAATAAAAGCAATACAAAAATAAAAACAAAAGTCAAACTAAAAGTCTAAACTTCTAAAATTCGTAGAAAATAGCTCCAAACTCCAGACAGTATGATCCATATGTCTAAATTGAAGCCCTTGAAGTAAGAAATCTAATGCAAAAAGAATTAGCCAAAAACGATATCTACAAAAAAAGTTATGGCCAAATTAGTGAACAAAGGTCAGAATAGAAAAACATGAGTATTTACAAGAAATTCTTAAATAATGTGCAAAATGCAAAAACACACTAAATGAAAGAAATAAGGGAATGAAAGGATACGTAAAGGATGCAATAAGACTATAAATGTGGTAACAAAATATGAGTCATCATTATTCCTATTAAATTATGTTGCATATACTTGGTCTATATGAAATTTCATATGTTGGAATGTGAATGGGTAAGTTGTGCAGTCACTAGATAGAAATTGTGAATTGCAGTGCTGTTTGGTTGATTGTTGAGTAAGACTAGTAGCGAAGAATTTGATTGGATATCAAACATTTATATAGGCATTACGCCTTTTAAATGGTGTGGTATATGCTTAGATTATAAGATAGCTGTATAATTGCTGAATAGGTAGCAATGTATTCTTAGTTATGTGTGATAGTATTGTTCTAAGTAATTAGTAGTACGGGTCAAGAATCAACTGTTAAGTGTATTGTACATGTGATGACCTAAGGATTATAGTCAAGGACTTGTGTTATTTCATTTTAGAAAGAATTAGGAGTACTAGATGCTGAGTATTTCGCTCAAGCAAGGTATTTCTTGCTTAAACAAGACTGAGTCATGCAGAATGGAACATTCTGGAGTGTTCTTGCTCAAGCGAGATTAGTCTCGCTCAAGCGAGACAAGATAAGATCTCTTCAGCTCTCCTCTCGTCCAAGTGAGAAGGGATCTTGCTCAGGTGAGAGACAACCTCGCTCAGGCGAGGAGTAGCAGAAAAATTGGGTAGCTCTCTGAACCCAATCTCGCTCAGGCGAGAAAGCTGCTCGCTTAGGCGAAATGCATCTCGCTCAAGCGAGATGTTTCTCGCTCAAGTGAGAATAGCAGAAATCTGAGAGGTTTCACTATCTAATTTTCTCGCCTAGGCGAGAGTGAGCTCGCCCAAGCGAGAGGAAATCTCGCTCAAGAGAGAATTAGCTCACTCAAGCGAGTACGCGCAGATTTGGAGGGGTATTTAAGGAGTTTTAGTGCCAGAAATGTTCATTTTCTCACCAGACAACTTTCTGCTTTTATTTTATCTCACTTCTTCTCCTTAGAGAAAACCTTCTCGAAACTGAATTCCTTCTTGATCAAAGTGAGATCGTCTATCTCATCAAGATCTAAGTGAGTTTTTAGAGCTCATTTTCTGATCTTTACTCTTATTTCTTTCTCTCTCTTTCTTAAGAGGCTTATACATATTGTTCTGAGTAAATTTGAACCATTTAAGTCGTATCTCATACCCAAACACTTGATCTCTCTCTTTGGGACTCACGAGAAGCAAGATCTTGGAACTTGTTCCAGGTAAGGGGAGCTTAACTAAGCTAATTTGGTTCATACGGTAAATAATCTCGTATTAGCTGAGAATTAGTTATTATATGAGCAACCTTAGGGTAAAATCCCAAAATGTGTATGGTTGAGTGTATTTCTTTCATGTATGATAGTTATTTGGAAAGCTGTGGTAGAACATGATGAGCTGCAATATTGTGTTATTTATGCTGAAGATGTTAATATACGTGAAAATACTTAATTATTGTTTTAAGCGGCTTAGTTTCATTATATAATACGTACAGAAATGTTTAATTAATACTAGAAATGCTTGGTTTTGCTGTGAATATATGTATGGCTGTGTTATTGGAGCTGGATGAATGTGTACGCATTGTTGTATTGTTGAGATTGAGAATAAAAATTTTTGTTGTGTTGTAATATATTGATTTAGCTGTGCTGCATTACATTTATCTTCATCATCTTAGAGCTGCCTAGGACATTAAGCTGTACTTGTCTAGATCTAGATATTGGGATGAGTCGCTCTTAGACCGGAACTGTTCCTCTGGATTACTTAGGCTATGAAACCAGATGGAAATTGAATCGCTTCATTTGCATTAGATGGGCTGGGAATAGGCTAAACATGCTACATTAATTGATTGAGATTGTTGTAAACCCTAAGTGTTGTGCAAATGATTTTAATATATTCATACTCTGTAATAATGATTTTTATTTATATAAGCTCACCCTTGCGTTTGTTTGTGTTGTTGTGTGTGTGCTGCAAGAGTGACAGGTGGAGTGTCTAATTTACTTGCTGGAGAGTCTAGCTAAAGAGCGGTCTGGCTCAAAGATTTTGGGATATGAACCCAGGTCACTTGGTTATAGATCTAATATTTTGATGTAACTATTCTGCAACGACTTTGTATTTTGAGCTCCATTTGGAGCAATTATTGTATTGATGAATATACACTTATATCATCTTTGTATTATATAAAAATGTCTTTGGAGTTTTGTTAGTCTGTGGATTTGAATGTTGAGTCAAATTTCCTTTTAAAAACTATACTAATTATAATTTGCTTGTACTATCTCGTTAATAATATTTATATTAGAAACAACGAAGTATGATGTCAATGATCCTTTATAAAAAGGAGTTGTGACACATTCTGCCTTAATCTCGCTTGAGCAAGAAATGTCTTCCTTGAGTGAGAGTCTTGCCTGAGCGAGGAGAGAGCTCGCCTAAGCAAGCTCGTCTGGAACTGCCAAAGCGCCTTTTTGTGGATCTCGCTTGAGTGAGCCATTTTTTGCTCAAGCGAGAATTCATTAATTGCCCTAAATCAAAAAAGTCTAAGTACGATAAGAGAATGATTTGAACCTAATTTTGCTAGGAGGAGTGCAAAATAAGGAAGGAAGAGTGGGAAAGTAGCTACATCATTCGGGAACTAATTTCTATCTCTTGTCCATGTATTTCCTTGTTGTTTTATACACTATGAGTGGCTAAATCTCCATAGGGGATTAGATGTAATCTTAACTTTCTGAGTATTTTGGTTCAATAATCTAGTTTGTTCATTTTCCATAAGTTAGGTGTGTTTATTTTGATATTAATGTTTGTTTCTACCATACGAGAAATGATTTATGAATTGAGAACTCGAGATGAGTTAGGAAATAACCTTGGGACCCAACTGGGATAAACTCACACACTGAGTTGAAACTCTAAGAATAAATTTTAATCTATTGTATGCGAAATAGCTCTTGCTTTTAATGCTGGATTATTTATTGTTTAAGTACGGAATTATCACTCAATAAATATATCTTAGAATCTCAGATTAGAGGAATCCAATGAGTGAATATTAAAGGAGTACATCATACAACCTTGGTAGTTGTTCAAACTATATTATGACTAAAATGTGAAGTTAGTGATAGATGAAATTCAATTCGTGTTATTATCGAAGTAAATCCACATTTTTGTCATCTTATCTTTACTTTCATGCATTCAATTAACCAAAAACCAAACAACCATAGTTGTAAATTTGTGAATATGTAGGAGTTTGTTAATTTTAATTTGGATAACTAAAATTACTTAAGTGTCAACATTCCCTATAAATATGATAACTTTTAATACTACATTGAAAACTTGGTACACTTGCCAAATTCTTAATAGTCCTGCTAGATAACGGTGGGAAAATATGTGATTCTTAGAGGTAAATCCTTTTATATGTAGTTGTCTTTGTAGCAACTTCTCCTTCACAAAGCCTATCACATCAGAAGGATTAATCATGGGAGGAGAATGAAAAGAATGAGTAGAAAATTTAAGCTCTGAATCTAAGGGTTTATCAATAGCAGTTTGAGCTTTTGTTTCTCCTCATCCTCAAGTTGCTTCTTCGTTGACCTTCTTCTTAGTGTTCCATTCTTCACAGAATTTAAGGGAAGAGAAACAGTATTTACAGTGCTCATAAACTTACAGGACTCTTGGTTAGAAGGATACTTTAAAGTATCGAAAACTTAAAAAATGACTTCCTCATCATCTAACTTCAATGTGAACTTTCCTTTTTGAATGTCTGTGATAGCCCTTGTAGTGGCCAAGAAAGGTATTCCTAGGATGATGGGGACTTTATCACTCTCTTCCATATCAAGCACTACAAAATTTGCAGGGAAGATAAACTTATCAACTTTTACTAAGACATCTTCTACTATGACTCTTCGATAAGTGATAAATCTATCTGCTAACTACAAAGACATAGAGGTAGGTTTAGGTTCTTGCATTTATAGTTTTATTTTGATTCCTAAAAACTTTTCATATGCTTTATATTTAGAGTTTTTACCATTTCCTAGTAATTGAAATAAATTGGGCTTGTTATACATAAATGTTTTAATTTTGTATTTTTAGCTACTCTGACCTCTGAGTATTCTATTGACTATAACTTTTTCTATAGATATCGTTTTTAGCTGATTTTAGTTGCATTGGATTTTACACATTTAGGCCTTCAAAATGCATATATGGATCGCTGGATTTAAAGTTTTTTTTTTCTATTGTTTTTTGAAGTTGAGGACGAAGTGCTGAATTTTGTATACGAGATTAGATTTGGACCTTTGCTACTAAATATTTGTATTAGGGCTTTTAGATACAATTGAGGCTTAAATTTTGACCATTTAGTTTATCCTAATTAGAACCTACAAATAGATTAATGAGGCTCTAAATAAAGTGTGCAATTTTATATTTTAAATTTCTAGATTTGGCTCTTTATCAGAATTCTTTTTTTTTTCTTTTCTCGATTTCTCTTATCTTCTTCTCATTCACGCTTGAGTTAGTGCTTCAATGGAAAGCTAAACCTCCCCCTTAATCGGCAAAATCCAGATGATGTAAATTTGATTTGAGTTTTGGACATAATTCCTCCGAGTTTGTTCTCTTCTTCTCTAATCTTATATTTTCTATTCATGATTATGATTAACTTTTTTGTGGGTTAGAATTCAAATTAGGATTCAATTGATATTTTGATTTGATAATTAAATTCGGGTTAGGTAAAATGATAAGTTGATTTAATTCGTAATTTGGTTCAATTAGGTTATTCGATTGAATTAATAATTGGATTGGGTAATTATTCAAATTTAGATTAAAACCTTGAGATATTGTGATAATCAGAATTACATGCATTTGTGAATATGTGGATTGCTAATTCATAATCTGTTTTTCATCAAGTTAATTACGTATTAATTTTAATTTAATTAATTTTAAAGTCACAAACCCCCAAATTGATTCTCACATTATTAAAGAACCTAAAATTGAATTTAACTGAATATGTGACTCTGTGAATTGACCTAAGTTGAGTTATATACTATAAAATTCTTAGAGAAACTTAGTTGTTTTGATAACGACTTGGTATTCGTCTATTAGATACCTAACCTTCTAAAACAAAAAAAGACATTAGATTAATACTATAACCTAAATCATAAAGTGTCATATCAAAATATGCGCTACCTATGGTATAAGGGATAGTAAAACTTCTTAGGTCTTTGATGAACAAAAGATTTGTTGCAAATCTTTATCAAAATATAAATACAAATTAATGTAATACTAGAGTGCTAACCTAGATCGTCTCCTATGAATCATTGAATGAGTAACCAAATATCAAACATGTAGTGTGCAATGTATTTAGGAAGCAAGTAAAAAGAGAGTTTTGTAATTTCAAGTTCAATATACTTAAGCAGAAAATTAAATTGCAAAGTTCAATTAATAGAATATAGTAACTCCTAGTTCATTCATATAGACTCTATCTCTATTCCTCTCAAGATTTAATACTCTTTATCTCCTCCCAGAATTAGGTTAATTTAACAAGTAAAAATTAACCTTATGTTTCCATACGAATTAAGCAATTCACTGGACTCCAATCTCTCATCTCAAGATTATGCAACCTTATAAATAAATTCATAATTAAGCAATTAAAGTTTAGAATCTCATTAAAATGAATTAGGGTTAATTAAGCAATGTCCCCCTCATTCAACCATTAATTCAATAAAATATGGATTCATCAGTCTTTCAACTTTGGTAGTAGCTTCTTTAACATGATTGCAGAGCATTCTTCATTTAATTTCATAGTTTCAAACTTCTCTTGTTTTCTTTTGTTACTTAACATCTCCTTAATGAACTTTGCATATTTGAGCATTTGGAAGATGGCCTTGACAAAAGGAATGTTGATGTGAAGTTTCTTGAGAATATCTAAGAACTTGTTGAACTGTGGATCTTTTTGGTTGCCCTTCAATCTCTGTAGAAAAGGAATCCTTAGTGCAAAAGCCTCGTCAATGCAACTAGTTCATCTTTCTCCTCCTTTTTTGATTCTACGCATGAAGCACAACCTTGCATGTCTAGATGCATGGCTGTACTTATTACATTGTCATGGGTGTGCTGACATAAGCACGATCATGCTTTTTTATGTGCAAGAGCGTGTTGATTATGATGCAAGGGCATGCCTGTATGGGGAGCAAAGGGTGTGCTTTTCAATAAGCACGGGCATGCATGTGTCTCTGTGATTGTGATTGTGTAATGTGTTGGAAATGTGCTAGAGGTGAGACTCTATGTTTGATTGTGTTTTGGTAGCGTAGAGTACTCATCCTTACATTCATTTTTCAGGTAATCAAGACGATCAACACCGGACTCAGTGAAAGGGGTGGATGGAACTGCTATAGGACTAGGAGTTTAATTTGAAACTAATGTATTTGAATGGGTCCTGTAGTAGTGACTTGATAGAAATTGTAACCCCTTTCCTTATTTTAAAAATATTTGATGAAACCAAGGGTGAGAACCTTATTTGAAATGAAATTTATTTTATTCTGAATTTGTGAAATTATGATTTATTGAAATTAAATATAAGGTGTTACAATTTTGGTATCAGAGCAGTTCATCTAAACCGGACTGGGGTATCGGGCTAAAGCGTCCAAGATAAGTGTTGATTGTTTTGTTTGCTTGAATTATAAATGTATTATTGGTTTGATGTGCTGGACTGTGACTATTAAATTGTATAGCTTAGAATATGTCTGGTAGAGGTAGAGGTAGAGGAGCTAGAGGCACCAATGACCTCATGGAACGCATGGCTCAAATTTTGGAAGCCATGGTGCACAATCAAGGCAGAGAGTCGGCTGAGTATCGAGGGTTATTTTCCTTCACTAGGCATGATCCTCCAAAGTTTGAGGGTGGATTCAATCTCGAAGGAGCCCAAAGGTGGGTGGCTGATGTGGAGAAGATCTTCAATGCAATGGGGTGCCGTGAAGAAAACAAGGTTGCCTATGCCACCTACTTGCTGTGTGAGAAGGCTGAGGACTAGTGGAGGTTTGCCGGTTAGACCCTGCCACAAGAGGATGGCTACGTCCAGTGGGAGACATTCAAGACCATCTTCCTAGTGAACTACTTTCCTCGGGACCTAAGGAAGCAGAAGGCTAGGGAATTCCTTGAGCTGAAGTAAGGAAGTATGATTGTGGGGGAGTATGCAGCTAAGTTCCAAAAGCTAATGAAGTACTGGCCTCACTATCAGCATGATGATGGAAAGGAGGACTTATGTGCTTAGTTCGAGCATGGATTGAGGCTGGACATCCGAGCTGCGGTCAGTGTGTTTCAGCTGACAGATTTGCCTACCCTGGTGAGTAAAAGTAGAATTTTTTAAGCTAACTCAAGAGGGAAGATGGTGGAAACTAGGGAGCCAGCCCAGTGAGGCAAGATAGAAGACCCCCTAGGTTCTCAAGGGGACCGTATTCAGGTTCGAACAGTTCTCAATCTCGAGGAAGTTCTTCCTAAGAAAGGAGTAGTGGAAGTGGTTCAGGATCGAGTTCTTTCAGAGGGCCGCTTAAGTGCTTCAGGTGTGGAGGGCCACACATGGTGAAGGACTGCCCACAATCGAGGATAACTTGTAAGATTATGGGAAATCAGGGCACGTTGCCAATGAGTGTTGGGCCGCCAAGAGGGGAGGCAGTACAAGTACAGCTCAGAGGCCAGAATTGAGAGGAAGTACGGGGCCGAGTACGGGGCAGAAGCCGAGCATCCCCGGGAGAGTCTTTGCTATGAGTGGGGCAGAGGCTTCACAGTCAGAAGAGCTGATCCGAGGTAAATGCATTATTAAAGGCAGATTACTTGATGTGTTGTTTGACTTGGGTGCTACGCACTCTTTTATATCTATGGATTGTGTGAAGGGTCTGGGCTTCTATGTGACTGAATTGCCGTGTAATGTGGTGATGACTACCGGTACAAGTAAGCTGGTTGTGACATCATGGGTGTGTCTGGGATGTGCAATAATGGTACATGGTAGGGAGTTTAAGGTGGACTTGATTTGCTTACCTCTTTCGCAATTGGATGTAATTCTGGGAATGGATTAGCTTGCTGTCAACCATCTGCTGCTGGACTGTAGGTAGAAGACCTTGATCTTTGGTGGGACAATGACAGAGGTTCCAAGGCTTATGAACCAGGGAGCGCGGGAGAACATGGTGAACGCCAAGGCTTTCATGGTTATGTTTTCAATGGAAGCCGAAAGTGTAGTGGAGCCGTAGTATATTTCAGTGGTGAGGGATTTCTTGGAGGTATTTCCTGAAGATATTTCTGAGCTACCACCTGAGAGGGAGATATAGTTTGCTATCAACCTCATTCCGGGAGCAAGCCCAATTTCTGTGGCACTTTACAAGATGTCACTTGTGCAGTTGGCAGAGGTCAAGAAGCAAGTAGATGATTTGTTGCAGAAACGGTTTGTGAGACCGAGTGTGTCACCGTGGGGAGCACCAGTGCTCTTGGTGAAAAAGAAAGATGGAAGCATGAGAATGTGTGTGGATTACCGGCAGCTAAATAAAGTGACAGTCAAGAACAAGTACCCACTTCCGAGGATCGATGATTTGATGAACCAATTAAGGGGGCAACGGTGTTTTTGAAGATTGACTTGAGATCAGGATACCATCAAATTCGAGTGAAGGATGCAGATATACCTAAGACGGCGTTCAGGACGTAGTATAGTCACTACGAGTACTTGGTTATGCCGTTTGGGGTGACCAATGCGCCTGCGGTGTTCATGGACTACATGAACAGGATCTTCCATGAGTTTTTGGATAATTTTGTGGTGGTTTTCATAGACGACATCCTTAATTATTCAAAGACTCAGGAGGAGCATGCCGAGCACTTGAGAATTGTTTTACAAATTCTGAGGGAGAGACAGTTGTATGCGAAATTCTCCAAGTGTGAGTTCTGGTTGTCAGAGATTCAATTTTTGGGACATGTAGTGTCGAAGGAAGGTATTATGGTAGACCCTGCAAAAGTGGGAGCAGTGGCTGAGTGGTCAAAGCCGACAAATGTGACTGAGGTTCGTAGTTTTCTGGGACTAGCAGGTTATTACAGGAAGTTCATCGAGGGGTTTTCTAAGATAGCGTTGCCCTTAACGAAGCTGACCCACAAGGGAAAGGAGTTCAAGTAGACCAAGGGATGTGAAGCTAGTTTCTTGGAGCTGAATATAAATAATATATATATATATATATATATATATATATATATTTCATTTGTTATAATTTATTGTTTGTTGCTCCCATCAGTCAAATAAAACAAATCATTTCTATAGGAACAACCAATTACAGCTGAAGATAAGGTTGACTTCAGCACCAGTGTTGGCTCTACCCGACCCGGAGCGGAAGTTTGACGTGTATTGTGTCCGGGCAAGGACTTGATTGTGTTTTGATGCAAGACGGGCGAGTGGTCGCCTATGTCTCAAGACAGTTACGCCCACATGAAGTCAACTATCCAACTCACGATCTGGAGTTAGCCGTGGTGGTCTTTGCTCTTAAGGTATGGAGGCACTACCTGTATAGGGCGAGGTTTGAGGTGTTCAATGATCATAAGAGCTTGAAATATCTGTTTGACCAAAAGGAGTTGAATATGCGGCAGAGGAGATGGATGAAATTCCTCAAGGACTACGACTTCACATTGTCTTACCACCCTGGCAAAGCAAATGTGGTAGTCGATGCTTTGAGCCAGAAATCATTGCATGTGGCAGCGATGATGGTGAAAGAGATGGAGTTGATTGAGGAATTTTGGGACATGAATTTGGCCATGGAGGTGAGGCCGGGGAGTTTATATCTCAGAGCAACGACAATTCACAACGACTATTTGGTGTACGTCCGAGATGCTCAGTAGGGAGATGCTTTCCTGCAAGACATGATGAGGTAGAAGGATGAGGGAAAGGACTTGGATTTTCACCGTGATGAAAACGGGGTGATTAAGTTTTGGAACCAAGTGTGCATTCCTCAAGCAGATGAGCTGAGACAGATGGTGCTTGAGGAAGCACATAAGAGCTGGATGAGTTTTCACCCTGGTGCAACCAAAATGTATCTGAATCTTCAGAAGAGTTTTTAGTGGAATGGAATGAAGAGGGATGTGGCTGAATATGTGGCTAAATGCCTAACTTGCCAGAAGGCGAAAGTAGAGCACCAGCGTCCACCTAGTTGTTACAGCCGTTGGAGATCCCTGAGTGGAAATGGGATAGTATTTCCATGGACTTATGTTTCTGGGCTGCCTAAGACCAGGAACAACCATGATGCCATCTAGGTGATAGTGGATCGGTTGACCAAGGCTGCACACTTTCTCTGAATCAATATGAAGTATAAATTGGAGCGACTTGCGGAGTTATATGTGCAGGAGATAGTCAGGCTGCATGGAGTACCGACTAGTGTGGTGTCAGATAGAGATCCGAGGTTTACCTCAAGGTTTTGGGAGAGCCTACAACAGGCGTTGGGGACTAAGCTGAGACTGAGCTCGGCTTATCACCCACAGACTGCCGGTCAAACTGAACGGACCATCCAATCCCTGGAGGACTTGTTGAGGGGTTGTGTGCTCGAGCAGTAGGGAACGGGAAGAGTGCTTGTCGCTAGTGGAATTCACATACAACAACAGTTACCATGCTAGTATTGAAATGGCACCGTTTGAGGCCTTGTATGGGCAGAGGTGCAGGACTCTGTTGTGTTGGTATGAAATCGGAGGGGCGACTTTGTGTGCGCCGGATATGATCCAAAGGCAATATGAGCAAATCAGAATGATCAGAGATAAAATGAAGGTTGCGCAAGACAGGCAAAAGAGCTACTATGATAAGAGGAGGAAACCGTTGGAGTTTCAGGTGGGTGACCATGTATTTCTGAAGGTCTCGCCTGTGACCGGAGTGGGGAGAGCTCTGAAGTCTCAGAAGCTGTCTCCTAAGTTTATTGGGCCATTTGAAGTGCTGAGTAGAATTGATCCTACTGCATATTAGATTGCGTTGCCTCCGAACCTCTCGAATCTACATCCGGTGTTCCATGTGTGACAACTTAGGCAATATGTGCCAGATCCTTCCTATGTGATTGATCTTGACCTGGTTCAAGTGAGAGAGGACTTGTCGTATGACGTATACTTGGTGAGGATTGCGGATAACCGTGTTAAGTAGCTGAGGGGCAAGGACATCTCATTGGTGAAGGTAATATGGAGCTCAAGTGATGAGGGAGATGTCACATGGGAAACGGAGAGTAGAATGAGAGAATTGTATTCGGGGTTGTTCTTGTAACTGTGTATGTTTGGGTGAATTTTGGAGACGAAATTCCTTAAAGGTGAGGAGAGTTGTAACGCCCCGAATTTTGGTAATATTAATTATTATTGTTCTTATATATATATATATATATATATATATATATATATATTCATATGTGTGTTGATTTATTTGAAAATAATGTTTATGTGTATTAAGTACATGGATGTGTGTATATACGTGTATGTATGACTGGATAGGCTGAAAATGGGCTAAGTGCAGGGTGTAACATTGGGCTGTTCTCGCTGCAGCGAGAGGATTCTTGCTGTAGCGAGAGGGCCCTGAAAGAAGGACTGAAACTGTCACATTTTTGCTGCAGCAAGATTCTACAGAAACTGGAGTGCAGTTTTCTCTAGTTTTTTCACTGTAGCGAAGGGGCGTGCCACTGCAGCGAGGTGAGAGTGTCGCGACCAGAAAAAGATTTAAAGGGGGTTAGGGTTCGGGGAGAGTGATTTCTCCCTCTCTTTTCGAAATTTCTTGGATTTCTCTCATTCTCAAAGCCCTATTCCACCGATTAATTGCCTCCAAAGCCGTTCGGGAGCAAGATTGGAGCTCAGATTTGTGTGAGGAACGCTTGGAGGTGAGTTTTAAATGGTTAGGGTTTCGATTTTTTGCCCCTTTTTCTCTATTTTCGTGGTTTCCCTGAGTTCTCATGGAGTTTCTCCATGTGTTTAGGACGAAATCTATGAGGGGGAGCGCTTCTTGGTGGATTTAGCGTGTGAGACGTCAATCTGAGGTAAGGGGGGAACTCTACCATACTCATTGTATGCAATTATCATTATTTAGTTGAATATTGTGATGTGGCTGACTAGAGGATAGGAAATTACTATGAAATATGATCTGGACCATGTGCCGTGATATATGAATATTATGTGTATGGATGAAAGAATATGTGGTTGATGGAATTTTGCTTTGTATTGCAGTGTGTGAACAAATGTGGGCCCGAGGGCCGTGTAATATAGATGAATGTTGGCTATGTGCCATGTAATGTGAAATGAATATGGGCCTAGTGTTGTATATTTGAATGCAATGTGGGTTGTGTGTCGTGTGTAAGCATGATTATTGCATGCGTGAATGGAATATGTGTGAATGGGCGTGTTAGCGCCGTTGTAATGTGCTGTGAATGGTTCAGTGATACACTGGGGTGTGGGAGATAAGGTTGGTAGAAATACCTTGGGGAAAAGGGAGTGGTGGTGACACCGACTGTGGAACGGGTGCACCACGGGCCACACACTCTCTTCCTGACTAGACCTTTGACCATTACCTTTGCTGAGCGACCCGTGATTGTCCATGTGGTATCCGTGGGGCGGGGGTAACTGACGACCATTCATGGTGTAAATCTGTGATCACAGTGCTACAGTGAGTGTGGCTGGTGTGCGTATGCATGGATTTGTGTTTTGTAATTATGAATGTGAAGTGTTGCCTGTGATTGTGATTATGTAATGTGTTGGAAATGTGCTAAATGTGAGACTCTATGTTTGATTGTGTTTTGGTAGTGTAGAGTACCCACCCTTACATTCATTTTTCAAGTAATCAAGACGATCAGCACCGAACTCAGTGAAAGGGGTGAATGGAACTGCTATAGGACTAGGAGTTTAATTTGAAACTAATGTATTTGAATGGGTCCTGTAGTAGTGACTTGATAGAAATTGTAACCTCTTTCCTTATTTTAAAATATTTGATGAAACCAAGGGTTGAGAACCTTATTTGAAATAACATTTATTTTATTCTGAATTTGCAAAATTATGATTTATTAAAATTAAACATAAGGTGTTACACTTTCCATGTTGTCATGGAGCTTGTTGGGAGCGTGGCAAACCATGCATTCATCTTTTTTGTGATAGAGAATGGGAAAATGTGAAGCCTAATAGCATTAGTGGTGACCCCGTTCTACTTTATATTGTCTATGAGTCGGAGGAATTTTGTCAAATGGAGGTTTAGGTTTTCATTAGGCATTCCTCCAAAATGTGTAAGTTTTGAACCATAATAATCAACGCTGCCTTCAACTAAAAATTGTTGGCCTCCATATTAGGGGCTGCAATGCTTCAAGAAGCACCTTCAGTAGTGGGTGTAATATAATCTTGAATTGATTTCCTTCTCACTACTATTCTTTGGCTTCTCAACTCTTTCCTTTGTCTTCACATAGTTCTTTCAATTTTTGGATCAAATGAGCAAGCTGTAAGAGACTTAGAACAAGTGAGCATACACTAAAATTTAGGACTTCAACAAGAAAGCAAGTTGTAAGAGACTTGGGTCTTTGCCTGATTTTTGCTTAAGCAAGACTTCCTTACTTGAGCGAGAATTCATTAACTTCACTTTTAAGGAAGAAGAATCGGTGAAGAAAGGGGGGTGAAACGGAGCAAGAATAGAACTTCAACAAGGGAAAACTAAGGCATTTGGTGAATAAGCATTGGGATACAATTTCTCAACCATTTTCTCTTCTTTCTTTTGTTGTAATGGAAGCTATGAGTGGCTAAGCTCCCTTTCAAATTGGATGTAATCTTCAACTTTAAAGTATTTTGATGATTTATATATAGTTATCTATTTCTATAGATGTTGGTGCTTTCATTCTATTTTTAATGATTGATTCTATTTTAAATAATAGTATTTTGATTTAGGATCTAAAGTTTAGATGGAAGGTAAGTCTTAGAACCATATTAAATGAAACTCACTCAGTGTTATAAAATTAGGAATATGTTTCAATATATCAATTATTTTTTAACTCTTGTTTTTAATACTGAAGGATTCATTGTATATATGATAAATTGTTATTTATAGTATACTCTTAGGAACTTTGTATTTGAGGAATTGATATAAGCAAACATTAAAAGAGTGCATCTACTTCTATAGAATAGTTTCTATGTATCTATTCGTTAAAATATAGAGAAAGATGAATGATGAAATCTAATCCCAATTCAAATGCTAATATTTTTACATCTTATTCAAACTTCAATTATTGATTGTCTAAATTTCTCAACTCATGAATATTTATGCAAACATTAATATTTTTATAAGAATTTTAATTAAGATAATAAAAATTATAAATATATCTACCAATCTCTGTGGATACGACAACACATACTCCTTTACTAAAATGAAAGTTAGGTACGCTTGCCAAAATTTTAATATGTTTCTCCAAAGGGTTATTTAATAAAGAATGAGGTTTTACTACTAGGATGAAGGAACATTGTGGTAAAGACTTTGAGGCAGGTGGTGTTGATAATAAAGGAGAAAAAGGTGATGAAGGACAAGGAATAGGTGGAGGTTCAGGACATGGGAGAGTTTAGAGCAAGTGGTGGTATAAGAGGTAAAGTTAGTGGAGGAGGGAGAGTAAGAGATAGCAATGGCAAGTGAGAACATAGTAGGTAAGGAGGTGATGAGTTGTTGAAGATGATAGTAGCAACAGTAATCGTTTTGACATATCAAGTATCACATTACAATAAAAATTAACACTATTATGACAAAGCTGTTATTTAGATTAAAATGTCCAACATTTGATGATGTCGAGGATTAACGGCCAGGGGTCAATTTTACTTCTTATTTAATATATTGATTGCTTTTTTCAACTCTTTTTTCTTATATATATATATATATATTTTTTTTTTTTCTAAAATATTTCTAACAAAAAAATAAATTATTAAATAAAGATAATTTTTAAAATTAAATAACCTATAAATTTTTCTATTTTTGTTTCAAATTTTGAAATAACTTTTTTCTTTTATTTACATTGTTCATTTCTATTGCATTTTATTTTTTCTCATTATTGTCCTAAATTTCTTTATTCTTTTATCATCACCTATTTTAACACGACTTTCATTGACATATCAACTCTACCATTTATTTAAAATAAATTTTTGAAATTAAGATTTTATACTTTAAAAATTAATTTTAAAATTAGGTTTTTATATTTAAAAAAAATAATTTTTAAAATTAATAATCTTTTTTCGAAGTAAGTTTCTAGAATTAAGATTCTACACTTCTAAAAGTAATTTTTTAAAATTAAGTTGATTTTCAAATTTATGTATTCCAACTTTTAGAGATTAATTTTTGAAAATAAATTTTTAAAATTAGAATTCTACAGTTTTAAAAATAAGTTTTCATGTTTTCAGAAATTAATTTTTGAAATTATTTTAGAATTTTACGTTTCTAAAAATAAGTTTTTGAAATTAAGACTATACACTTTCAAAAATTAGTTTAGTTTCATACTTATTGGAATTAATTTTCAAAATTATTAACCATTTTCAAAAATAAATTTCCAAAATTTTTAAATAATAATTAAAATATACCTGATAATACTAAATTCAATTATTGTTAAGCATTTAAAAACAAAAACAAAACAAAACTCATTTAGAACTTAATAGAAATTACTTAATAATAGGAACTAAAATTATTTATTTTGAAAAATTTAGAGATTAAAACTTCATTAAAAAAAATTAACTGAAATTAAATTTCAAAATATTTATTACAAAAACAGAAATTTTATTTTAACTTGAAAAGTTTTATTTAAATTTTAGTAACATATTTTGTTCAACTTACCTCAAATAAATAAATAAATAAAAGGACATTGATACATATAAAATTTTGATTTGATTAACAATCAAGTCCTAAAAATTAATAAGATAACAATGAAAAGAATTATAAAAAATTAAATCAATATTACTTGTAAAAGTTCTCTTCCAAAAACCAATTCAAGCTTAACAGCTAACACAACCAAGGGCTTTGATGAATCCACACTTCATAGATATTTTGTCTTGTTTTTTATAGAGTTTTAATAGGAAAAATAGTCTTAGAGATTGTAAATAACATAAAAATCTTATTTAGGTCAAATATTATAGCTTTTTTAATTTTTACCTTATTTACACTAACTTTTGTAAATATATTTTGCAATTCTGAGCATTTGAATAATTGTGCAGGAGATTCTAGACAAATTCCATAAATTTTTAACTCTTTAGGAAAATATGAACTGAGAGTAATCACTCTCAGGTACCAAAGTGATCACTCCAGAAAGCTGATTCCAAAGGATAGGCTAGAGTAATCACTTTTAGAAGCAGCAATGATCACTCCAAAGCTAAAAAGAACCACAGTGTCTTCGCGTAATCACTCTCATGAGTGATAGTAATCACTCCAGAAAGCCTCAGGATGAAGGACCTTGTGTGTAACCACTTTCAAAAGTGAAAGTGATCACTCAAGTAAAGACTAAACTAGAACACTCTGCGCGTGTTCACTCTCATAAGTGAGAGTAACTACGCGCACCCAAAGTAACTACTATTATACACAAAAGTGATCACTACAGAAAGGGAGAAACCCGAGAAATGTTGCGCGTGTTCACTCTTGTTTACAAGAGTAATCATTATGAAATTGCGTCAGACTTAGTATATATAGATTTTTGGAAATTAGGTTAGAAGTTTTTACACACTTTAAGATTTCTTACCAATTTAGGAATACAGAGCCTAGGTTAGCCTTGGGTGACAGCCAAGGGTCCAACCTAGGGTTTGAATTTCATTTCTTCTTTACTTTTCTTTAATTTTTCATCTTGATGTTATTGATTTCTCTTTACTTTCATTTTGTAATTGTTAGACCCATCTTTATGGAGGGCTAAACTTTCTTGTAATCCTTAGTGAGTTCATATGGATTCTTGAATTTCTTGGCTTTTGAATGTTAATATAATTTCTTTTCTTTCATGAATTTCTTCTTCTTAATCTCTTGAATTGAGTTAATGGTTGAATGAGGGAGACATTGCTTAACTAACCCTAATTCATTTTAATGAGATTCTAAACTTGAATTGCTTAATTCTAAATTTATTTCTAAGATTGCGTAATCTTGAGATGAGAGATTGGAGTCCATTGAATTGCTTAATTTGTATGGAAATATAAAGTTAATTTTTGCTTGTTAAATTAACCTAATTCTGAGAGGAGTGAAAGAATATTAAATCTTGAGAAGAATAGAGATAGAGTCTACTAAAGGTTATTACATTTTATTGGTTGAACTTTGAAATTTAATTTTCTGCTTAAGTTGATTGAACTTGAAATTACAAAAACTCTCCTTTTTACTTGTTTTCTGAATACATGGCACACTAGATATTTAATTATTCATCCAATGATTCATAAAGAAGACCTATGTTAGCACCTTAATATTAAATTAATTTCTATTTATATTTTGATGAAATTTGTAACAAATCTTTTGTTCATCAGGATGCTTGTATTGCAACAGCAGAAAAATGCTAATAAAATTTCACTAAAGCAAAAAAATTTCACTTCCATTAAATCTTATCTAATAATTTATGCATGAAAGAATTTCAACTGTTGATGAAGCTTAAGAATTCGTGTCATGGTATGACATTTTTCTAACAAACACGGTTAATAGTGAGTAACGGTTATACAAAAATTCTGATAATGTAACCTGACCCAAAAAAAATTCAAAATATAGAGTAGTTCTCCCATATAATAGAATATCTATGCTTTCATTCAATCATTGATATGTTTTTAATCCAGTAATAGATATTACACGTGCTTTCATTCAATAGAGTTAGTAGCTCTCCCAAATAAAAGAATATCTATGCTTTCATTCAATCATTGATTTGTTTTGAATTGAATACAAATCAGCAAAAATGGTGGGAACAACAACATGCATTGTCCTGGACAAAGAGCTGTATGAAACTACATAACTAAAATTACAGTATATGTGTAATATCTATTACTGGAAGAACCCCCATGGGGTGGTTTCCTTTGGGCCAAACAGCAGCTAGATTTTATTTCCTTCACTACGAAAAGAACCGAATCAAAACGAAAGAAAAAATGCATTGGATATAACGATTGGCTAATGAAAAAAACCAAATGTGGCATTGTTATAAAGTTAGGTTAATCAAGCGTTCACGCATCATCTGCTTTCTGACTAGGGGGAGTACCGGCAAGCCAACCCCACACACCACCTGAACCCTGCTTTTGTTTTGCATTTAAGGCAGCCTGCTCAGATGCAGCTTTTTGTCTCTGGAGGAGTTCAAGTTCCTTTTGTAGTGTTCCAATTGTTTGGAGCTTCTGACCTAATTCAGCAACCTCCACCTGTGATCCCAAATACTCTTTTCAGTGAAAAAGAAAAATCCAAATTCTTCCACATAATAAAAGGAGATAAACGCCAAACTTCTAAAGCAGTCTCACACAGACAAACTAGACCATAACAAAGAGAGATTTTCCTAGAATGATTTCATTGACAAATTCTCTCAGGCAGGTATGCTTCCCCAAGTGACACCAAACTGACCATAGAGTAATATGCATTTGGTGTGATTAACAGTTTTTAATACAATCAAGAAATTTTTGTGAAGAATGGAAAATTTTGAAATTCAAATTCCTGATCAAATTGACAACTCCTTGCTCTATGAATAGCTAGTACATGAATGACATTGTACTGCGTTTCCCCAATAACTTTTCCTCACTAAGCTACATTTGGAGGAAAAAAATTACCCAGTGATGGAATATTGATCACTTCATTTGAATGCCTATAGCTGATAATTTATCGAACTAAGCATTTACTTAACTGCTGGAGAGTGGACTCGGTTCACTCCAAGTGATTAACTATGAATCTATGATTTCAAAAGTACTCCTCACCGACAACCCTAGCCAGTAAAGCCAAGAAGGGAAGCATTCAATTTCCAATTAGGTGTTTTGTGATTTCATCAAGAGCTCTTTCTCTAACAATACTATTGTGAGTTGGATCCACTGGAGAGATCAGGAATACGGTTTAAAATTGTGAGCTTTAATTTCTCATAATGGTAATAAATGTTCAGAAACACTTTCTCGTGGTGACCCAGAGGGGAAGGTTGTCAGAAGCATTAATGATTACCTCAAGTTTGAAACACCTTGACTGCTCAGAAGCAAGCTGACCACGTACTGATTGGAGCTCCTGCATTATCAGTGCAAAAAAGTGAGGACATTTTGATAGCATTATAGAACAATAGATAACATACAAGTTGTGTTTTTAGATCTCATTCTGCTTATTTAACCGCATAATTTACCAGTACTTTACCCATGGATTATATTCAATGTGTACTGGCAACATAGTGTTTCATCTACTTCCAAAATGAAAAAGAAACTTCAACAATTAAAATAGTTACCTTGCAAAGGTCAGAGTTACGAGTTTCAGCATCTGCCAGCTCTTGTTTTAGTTGAAGTGTGTGCAACTTCTCCTTGCTGAGTGATGATTCCAATTCTTCTTTCTCATCCTTCAGGACTGTTATAAGATCACCTTTTGATTTCTGTTAGATACCCAAAAATCAAAATGTAAAAGTGGTGACTAGCAAGAACTGAAATGAAAGCAGGAATAGAAATGAAATACACCAAATGCAGAATTTATCTGTTATGCCTGTAATTTGAATAATGCAGACAGAATTTGCAATATTTGAGGAGTGAAATAGGAATTCACTATCAACAAAAGAGGAATGCTAGCAACACACTCTCCACTATTGCTTAAAATTTATTGACACTATAAAAGTATGAGAGAAAAACATTAATTTAAGAGTAAGATCCACATCATTTTTGTAATTTTCAATAAATTTTAGCTAATAGTAGAGTGCGTTAAAGAGTGTGTATGAGGGTGTGTTGTTAGCATTCTTCATTGACAAAATACAAATGCACATATAGGGTATCTGTGTGGTTTGTAGTTTCTTATGAGCTTCCAAATGATTTTTCATTATTATTTTTGCTTTGGACCTAACATCAGCAAAAGGTGAAATATCACACTAACTGGTTCAATGACATTGGCTAGACAATGCAAGTCTATGTCAGTCAAGTGAAATAGGGCATGCTTTACAATAATACATACTATTGAATCAACATTTTCCATAGCAAGTTCCTTAACTTTCCCTTCATGCCCTGCTGCAAATTCAGACACCAGATCTCGAGTAGCATTTGTGGCGTTGTGCACAGCAGCAACACCGTCTGGTATGGGATTGTCAAGTATTTTTGATTGCAAGGTTGATTTGTGGCTTGGTTTAAGGACATAGACCTGAACACAGTAAACTACATCAGGGGAGAGAGAACAATAAAACAAAAGTAAAACAAAGCAGTAAAGGCCAAGATTTTGAAATAATATTTAGTTCTTCACCTCATTGTTGTACCGTCCATTGTATCCTCCAAATGATACAAGTATGTCTTCACCATCACATGAGCTTACAACCAAACTTGAGCCCTGCAATGGGAAATGCTTTAATATCATAAGCAGATAGCACTAGAAAACTATGATGAGTGATGACAGCATGGAGTTAACAAGGATGTAACATTTAGAATGAATATATAGCACATGCAACTCTGTAACAAGATATGCATATATAAAAGGGAGAAGTCCAGAAACAGAACTCCTGATAAAAATATTTACCATCAAGGGGGAATAACCACTTGGAGTGTAACACATTATACAAAATGACAGCATCAGAAGGTTATTTTTTCTACATGTCAATATTTTTAACAAGAGTGAATATTTGGTGTTCTCCCATGATAAAAGGTCACTACACAATTAAAAGTACCTCACTAGCAACAGGAACACGCCCTTGAACAGAAGTTACCATTGACCAAGTCAGTGTAGACATATTTAACACATCAGTCTCTGAGACCCCTGCAAAATAGCATGGAATATAACTTGAAACAAGATATATAAAGCAACCGTAAGACACCACCGGAAATGTCTTCTAATCTAAAATCAACGATACATTTGCAACAAACTAGGTGATAAAGCCATACAGATATATCTGTTAGCATCTGTTGATAATTGTTAGTGCGCGAATGAATTAGTTAGTTGGGCTGGGATGAGAAGACATAATGCATGTTCCCCGTAACTGAGAAGAGGGGTTGACAGTAGAAGTATCTAATCATTTGAGAGGAAATTGAGGCCTTTGGGCATTGGAAGTCAGACCCTCAAAGTTCTGTAGTGCTGTAATCAGGGAAGATTTTCCCTATTCTTTCTAATAGGCTACCAGTTTTCTATCATAACTACACTACAAGTTACCCACCATAATGATCCCAATAGAACAGTAATGTTTTTATAACTATAACTTATACAAATTGTTTTCGAAGCCATGAATTTATTCTGTTACAGTAACTCCAGAATGCATTATGCAGTATCTTAGTAAGTTCACAAGTAATTTTATTTAATCTAACCATTTGAAGCTCATTTCTACAAAATTATGTTCAGGTGAACATTCCCAAACATAGAATTCAAACTTCCGAAAGCAAACTCCATTCTCATAAAAAAGTAATACTCTGCCAATTACCTAAACAATGAAGGACTAATCAAGTGCATCTCAATGTTGGTTGCTAGGATCTTCTATGTGCTTTGATTTCTTTTGGTTGTATTTGATTCTCCACCAAGTTTTAAACATTTTGGTATCACTTCCATTCACTCATAAAGCACACAAAGAAGGAAGAAATATGCAGGACAAATAGGCCAAACTTGGCCTATGCATGTGTTAATACATATTAAGAATTCAAACAGGTCTTGGAGAAGATGGCACACACTGCATGTTCAATAATCTTTACCTTAAAAATGGCATTTTCTTTAACACAAACTACCTGAGATAATCAATGGAATGCTTGTTATCAATTTGAATATTGCTCTACATTTATCTTCCTTTCTACTGTTTTTAGAAGTTGGGGCCATGCTTGACAGTACAAGTATGCATAAATACATGCAATTTAAAAATGAGAATCAAACCAGTTAAATTAGTTTCTCATACACACAAACATGTCTCTTTGTGCGTGTATATTTGAAAGCATGCCAAACCAACAAACTATGCAGCACTACCATCATAAAACTAGTTATTTATTTATTTATTTAGTTTGACCTAAGAATGAATGTGTCTACTGCAAGAATTCCAAAATTATTTGTACATGAATCAAAAAATATTTTATACAGGAAATATCCATTCCCCAAAATGAAATATTTTGAATTTAGGTAACCAGGTGACAAAAAGCCGTACCACTCTTATTGTCACCCCCACCAACAATGAACCAGTTCTCCCCTACTGTCACACCAGCATGTCCAGCGCGGGGTGTTGGTATTTCACCCAATTGTGTTGGTCGAGACCATTCCATCTGCATAGTTCACATAGATGATTAGATGAAGCTGATTTTTCCAGTCCGCAGCCTAATAGAAGAGGCAGTGGTCTTACAGTCTGCAAATCGAGAACGTGTAAATCATTATAGCAAGTTGCATGTGAACCCCCACCAAAGATAAGTAAGTATCGCTCCACATGAATAGCAGCAGCATGATCAGACCTTGGAGAAGGAGGCACCCCACTGCCATTTGAGATTTCTTTAGCATCAAGAATTAACATGTTTCCCTTGTTAATATTTCTCTCTAGATAGGAATAGGAAAGCCAGTATAATAGCATATTCAACACCAATGAAAATGAGTAACAATTACCATGTATCAGAACCAGATTTTGGCATAAGCAAAGAAGATAATTGCAAAACAAAATCAAACATCAAGTCCTTCTTATGTTTTTTTTTTTTTTTTTTTTTGGTTTACACCCTTAAAACATTAACATTTACCAGCATATTAATTAAAACTTTCATGCCCAACCCCACCCAACTAAAAATATAATAAGATAGAAAGGTTGCTTCAGGAAACTTCTTACACAGCATCTATTTCATCCCATGTCATGGTTTCCAAATCAAGAATATGCAGGTCATTCAAGAGAGTTCTCTTGGCATCTTGTCCACCGAAAATTACTAAGCTTGTTCCAACTAAGGTAACTGACTGGCCTCCACGTGATACCTAAAAAGGACACATGAAAAAAATTCAATTTAACTGTTGATTGATGTGTTCCATTTAAAAAAAAAAGGATAAAATTAAACTCCCCACCCCTAATAGCTTAAGCAAAAAATTATACTTCCTACTCTTGAGAAATTAATATTTGCAACGTATTGATCCATTGAAATGTGAACAAGCCATTTAGAGGCAATTCTTCTTGTTGCAACTATCAACAACATTAGCAACTAATTTTGAATCCTACTCAACTTTGGTGCCTTAGAAAACACATCGAATATTTTGGTTAAAGTTCCAAAACCATTAGTGAGGGAGTCTAAAATTTCATTTCATTCTCTGATAGGTCCTTAATTCATAAAGAGGGCCCAAATGCATTTTTGTCCAAGAATTTCTCTAAGCCCCTAATTTGGAAAGTATACAAGAGAAAGAAAAAGAGCGGGGAGGTTAGTAGTAGCCAGGTGGCACAGTAGAGTTGGTGTGGAGGGAGAATTCTTTACAAGGGAAGTGATAAGGAGAGAGAAAGGGGAAGAAGAATCTTGTTTTGTTGGCAGAGGCATTCGTATGTTCTAGGAAGAGTATAGCTCTAGATAGGGAATTACTCAAATTCTCTGGTTTTTTGTCTTTATTTCCGTAATTAATATATATCTCATTTTCTTTCTATCTCAATACCAATTTTCATTCCTTTTCTTTTTCTATTACTCTTATGTTCATCATTTTGTTGTCTATGGATTCCTAACAAACTGGTCCTTCTTGCCTGATAATTCAATTTCGACGAACATCGTTAGTTCCATAATCAGCATTAGTGACTACATTTTGAATGCCACCAAAGAAAAGGGAAAGCAGAGTCTCAGCCATAAAAGAGGCAATGTCAGATTTTCGTAACATTCTGGCGGAGCTACGAGCTTTGATAGTGGAAAACAGGGAGAGACTTGATTCCATCGCTACCAAAGAATCAGATAATGACATAAGCTCTCAGTCCAAGAAGAAACCAGAGGCAAATCCGAATGAGAGCGGATGGTCCAAGCTTGACGATGACTCGTTGGAGGAATTTCGACGATTGGTGAAGCAAGTTGAGCTACAGATGTTCGATGGAGAAGATCCCGTTGATTGGATCATTAAGGCGGAGGTGTATTTCGAGGTGCGAGGTACTCAACCATAGGTAAAAGTGAATTTGGCCTAGTTGTGCATGGAAGGGCCAACTGTTCATTTTTTTAGGTCCCTAACGGAGGAAGGAGGAGAGTTGACATGGGAGAAGTTCAGAGAGGAGTTGCTGAAACAATACAATGGAATCAGCGAAGAAAATGTTTTCGAACAGCTTGCTGTACTGCAACAAGACGGAGATATTGAAGACTACATCCAGCAATTTGAGAGGTTGACCGCACAGGTTGGTTGTCTTCCTAAAAAGAGCAACTCCCAATGCAAGTTTCAATCATCTATCTCCAAGGATAACTTCCAGGTATTTTGTCCATGGATTACATGACGGAGTAAGGGGCAAGGTGCGAAGCTTACAGGCTCTTGGGTCTTTACCTCATGCTCGCCTTCTGAATGTGGCCAGAGCTGTGGAGTTGAAGATGAGGGAGACGAAGGAGAACTGGGCTGGATCATGACAGTTCGGATCCAATACCATGCTTAGATTCGGGGCACAGCATAGATCTGGGTCGAATGGGTCGAGTAAAGACAGAATGGATGATTGGGTCCATGTGAAAGGAGGGAAAGAAGGCCATGACAGAAATACAAATGGCCCAACATCCAAATATAAGCCCAAATTTGAAAAAAAGGGGACGTCGAGAGGAAACAAAAGGGGCTATGCTTTAGGTGTGGGGGCCCTTTCCACCCACAGCACCAATACTCAGCCAAACAACTGCGTATAATGTTGACTGAGGATGACGATAACGAAACAGGTGAGACCCACAAAATGGAAGTCGATGAGAAGGAAGGAGGTGATTCCAAAGGAGAGTCCAGTGTTATGAACCTTCAAAGCTTGGAAGAGTTGAAATTCCTCCATCCACGCACATTAAAGCTTCAAGATATGGTAAAAGGAGTCCCTATTCTGCTCTTGGTTGATAGTGGGGCAACCCACAACTTTATATCCAAGAAGATTGCCGAGAAGCTAGGGTGGCAAATTGTTGAGACCAAACCCATAAAAATCAAATTGGGTGATGGTCACAGAACAGAAACCCAAGGGAAATGTGTGGGCATAGAGCTTGAGTTAGGGAAGCATAAGGTGAAAATGGATGTCATTCAATTTGATTTGGAAGGAATAGATGTGGTGTTGGGAATGTCTTGGCTAGCATCCCTTGGAGGGATGTGGGTAGACTAGGAGAAGCAACTCATGCTAGTGCAACTGCAAGAAGAATGGGTTGAGTTGAAGGGAATTGGCAATGAAGTACAGCGTCATATGGCATTACATAGTTTTTTGAACAAATATCTGCAGCTGATTGAAGGTATATTGGTTTATGCTGAGCTGAATTTGTCCCTTACAGGAGGAAACATGAGGACACCAAAGGAGTTACAGAAGTTACTGACCTTGTCGATGCGGTATTTCAAGAACCTAGGGGGTTGCCTCCCAAATGAAAAGAGGCACATGCTATTGTGTTGGATGGAGCAGGTCCAGTTAATGTAAGACCATATCAATATCTTCATCATCACAAGAATGAAATTGAGCGATAAGTAAAGGAATTGTTGCAGGCTGAAATAATCAAACCAAGTCAGAGTACTTTCTCTAGTCCGGTTATCTTAGTAAAAATAAAGGACACCTCTTAGAGGATGTGTGTCGACTATCATGCTTTGAACAAGGTCATCGTTCCTAACAAATTTTCCATCCCAGTTATTGATGAATTACAAGATGAACTCCATGGTGCAAAATATTTTTCCAAACTGGATCTCAAATATGGATTTAACCAAGTCAGAGTCAAGGAGGAGGACATGCACAAAACAGCGTTTAGAACTCATGAGGGCCACTACAAATATTTAGTAATGCCCTTTGGTTTGATGAATGCCCCTTCAACATTTCAAGCCCTCATGAATTCCGTTTTCAAGGATATGATGCGTAATTTTGTACTTGTGTTTTTTTATAACATTTTGATTTATAGCCCAGACTGAGACTCTCATTTGGAGCATATAGTCAAGGTGCTGCAATGGTTTCAAGCTGAAAAGTTAGTTGCAAATAAGAAGAAATGTTCTTTTGCCCAACCATCAGTTGAGTACTTGGGTCATTTAATCACTAAGGATGGGGTGGCAATGGATCCTAACAAGATTCAGAGTGTTTTAGAGAGGCATGTTCCAATTAATGTGAAGGGAGTCCACGATTTCCTTGGATTGACGGGCTATTATCACAAATTCATACTGGATTATGAAAAAATTTTCAGGCCATTGACTGTTCTGACCAAGAAGGATGGGTTCTTTTGGTCCAGTGAAGCACAAAAGGCGTTTGAATTACTCAAAGAAAAGATGACCACTGGGCCAATTTTGGCCTTACCAGACTTTTCTAAAGAATTTATCATCGAAAGTGATGCCTCTGGGCTTGGTTTGGGAGCGATCTTGATGCAGGAGGGGCGTCCTGTGTCTTATTTCAGCAAAGCTCTTGGGAAAAGGAATCTAACTAAATCAGCCTACGAGAAGGAGCTTGTTATGAATAGTTAGAAAAGACGTATTAGGATTAGAATTTATTTTAGTATTATAATAATGGGCTTGACCTAGTAGGATTACATATGTATCCTTATAAATATAAGAATCTCTACACATTGTAGAGTATCCATTTCCAGCACACTAATCTATCTATCTCTATATGCTCTTTCTCTCTTAATCTCTACAGAGCTCATGGCCGTGACTCTAGCTATCTAACATTGGCGTCCCTACCTTCTTGATCGTAGGTTTGTTATGATGACAGATCAGAAAAGTCTCAAGCAATTAATGCAGCGGCTTATTACCACTGCCTGTCAGCAGAACTGGATTGCCAAGCTCCTCGGTTACCAATTTGACATTGAGTATAAGCCTGGTCAAGAGAACAAGGGGGCCGATGCTCTATCCCGTATGTTTGGAGATTTAGAACTCAATTCTATGCTCCATACACCTAGCTGGATGGGAAGCAAGGAGTTGATTGAAGAGGTGCATAAAAATGCCCATTTACTGCAAATTATTTCTGCATTGCAGCACCAACAGCCCACCAAACTAGGATTCACCTACACTAAGGGGGTTTTGTTCTATCAAGGGCGTTTGGTAATCTCTAACCAATCTGCTTGGATACCTACCTTGTTAAATGAGTTCGTGGTCATTTTGGTTTTTATCGAACTTATAGAAGGGTAGCAGCCAACCTATTTTGGTTCGGTATGAGATGTTTAGTTCAGAATTTGTGCAAGAATGTGATACTTGTCAACACCAAAAATACTTAGTTGCATCCCCTGCTGGCTTTACAACCATTGCCAGCTCCAGAACAGATTTAGGAAGAAATATCTTTGGATTTCATCACTGGGCAGGGTTTGACGCTATTTTAGTCATTGTGGACTGGTTGTCAAAATATAGTCATTTCATCCCTCTAAGACACCCTTACTCTGCTAAAACAGTTGCTGAAGTTTTCACTAAAGATGTGGTGAAACTACATGGGATTCCTGCTTCCATTCTAAACAATGGAGATCCTACTTTTGTTAGTAGTTTTTGAAAAGGGTTGTTTAAAATGCAAGGGACGCAATTGAAAATGAGTACCGCCTATCATCCTCCGACCGATGGACAAATTGAGGTTGTAAACAGGTGCCTTGAGACCTACTTGAGATGTTTTATTGCTGACCAACCTAAATCTTGGGTTATCTGGTTGCCGTGGGCGGAATTTTGGTGCAATACCACCTTTCATGCATATACAGGGAGCACTACTTTTGAGGTAGTATATGTACAGACACCCCCTGTAGTAACTCAATTCTTGCCCTGTGAAATCAAGGTGAAAGCGGTTGGGAGAGAGCTTAAGGATAGAGATGAGGCCCTCAAGCAGTTCAAGTTACGTTTGAACCGAGCCCAAAGTTCTATAAAGGTTCAACCCGATAAGAATCACGCTAATCGACAGTATGACATAGGTGAGGTGGTGTTTCTAAAACTCAAGCCTCATGGTCAGCAATCTATAGGTGCAAGAATTTGCCCAAAATTATCCCCTCGCTACTATGGTCCTTTCACTATCTTGAGCAGGGTAGGGAAGGTTGCCTACCAGCTTCAATTACCCCTAGAGTCTTGCATTCAACCCCGTTTTCCACATTTCCCTCCTCAAGAAAGCTGTTGGAAACTACTCAAAAAATGATAATTTACCTACTGATTTGGAAGGGGATCTCAATTCCCCTTTGGAGCCTACCACTGTTTTGGCCTCTCGAGTCATCACTAAGAAAGGGGTGTCAATTCCTCAACTGCTGATCCAATGGAAGGGAAAACCAACTGAAGAGGCTAGTTGGGAGGAGAAGTACAACATCCGCAATCAGTCCCTGACTTCAAGCTTGAGTACAAGCCTAGTTTTCATGGAGAGGAGTATGATAGGCCCTTAATTCATAAAGAAGGCCCAAATGCATTTTTGTTGGCAGAGGCATTTGTACGTTTTGGGAGGAGCATAGCTCTGGATAGGGAATTACTCAAATTCTCTGGTTTTTTGTCTTTATTTTCGTAATTAATATATATCTCATTTTCTTTCTATCTCAATACCAATTTTCATTCCTTTTCTTTTTCTGTTACTCTTATGTTCATCATTTTGCTGTCTATAGATTCCTAACAAACTCTCTGAAGCATAAAATCAATAATAGGGTATTCAAAATTAGTTGTTATTGACAATGAAAGTTACAAAGAAGGAAAATGTCTCTAGGAGGCTCTTCCGTAGTTGCTAACAGTCAATAAGATGGTTGTTTACAATAAAATGGACTAAAGTATAGAACATTGGTGGAATATTTCATGGGAGGGAGTGTAAGTTTTTAAATTAGTTAATCTAAGTATCTCTCAAGGAAGTGGGGGTCTAAGTTTTACAGAAAAAGAAAAGATGAAGCAACACTGCATAAGCATCAAATTTATGCATCTCTTGTTAGACAATCAGAGAAAAAAAAAAACGCAACATGCCACATATATCTAAAATTCAACAATTTCAAAGATTTTTAATGACAGATACATACCGGGGGTTTCCCATAAGTCTTTAGAGTTGACCATGTTGCCTTTTGCAGATCAAACACTTTCACTATTATAATATAATTAACATTCAATAATAATATTAAAAATAGATTCTTAATTGTAATTACAGTAGAAAAGATGACAATAAAAGAATACAGAAGTAGGAAAAAAGCAACTAAACAGGGAGGAAACACCATATCAATGGGCATAGATTGAATCAACAAAGCAAAATGTTACATGTTTTTATTGTTCAATGAAAATTTACTTGAAGAACAAAAAGAAACCTACTAACAAAATTTGTACATGAATGTTTCACTTGAGTATGTACACAAATTTCATCACTCTCTACCGTCTAGATTGCGTTTCTTCAAGGTGAATAAAGTAATAATATCATGTCTTTCAGTTTTTCAAATGAAGTGAAGAGTGAACCATAAAATTTTGTAAAGCTTTTGCTCTGAAACTCATTTAAATGACACTCCTAAATTTCCCATTTCTACATGCTTTAAGTTTTGCATAGATATGATGCTAAAGAATGACAAGACATAACATTATTATCATATACCTTGGATACTTTCATTCCGATCTTTTGTATGCCCAGCAATTGATAGAAGTTTATTTTCCCATGGAATCTATGGTGACGAAGTTACAATAATCAAAATCCAAAATATTCTGAAATTAGTACTAGCAACTAACAAAAACGCGTTGAATATAGAAGAAAATATGATGCAGGACTTTTCAAATGAGAAATTTTTTTTTTTTCAACACAAACCAGGGAATGACCAGCACAAGGGGTTAATGTTGCTGAGGATGACGAGTCAGTAGACTCTTCAACCTTAGCCTCAACCTTTGACCAAGTCCAACTTCTCAAATCAAGAACCTGTATTGTTTCAATGTAATTCAAAGTTAAAACAGAGTGTAGTCAACTCAAGAGGTAGAGGGAGGTTAAGAAAGTTAACCTGTGAAAACCACAACATAACCATTACTTGAACTTAAATTGGCAGTTTGAGACAACCTCACAAGATATATTACTACTTAGCCAAAATGCATGTTTCATGCAGCAGAGATATTAAATATATGCTTACATGGAGATCACTAAGGTAACGACCATTGTGGTTTCCCCCATATATGTACAATTTGTCTAGCACGACTGCAGCTCCATGCTGAACATATAAAAACACAATAATAGCTGAGGAAAAGGAGTAAATTGATTGGATATAAACAACTTGCAAAGAAGAATGGAATTTATATTTTGACCTCATATCTGGCTTTTGGACGTTGACCAGATACAGGAGGTGCAATCCATTGGTCATAGACTCCAACTGAACCAATGCCTTCAATGACAACATCCTTATCCTGGGATCCAACTTGACTTCCATTTTCAGTGGAAATAGTTTTTATCTCTGGATATGAGTTCCCATTCTCAATTACTGGTTCAACTTTGGTATCATACTGTAAAACCAGCAAGACAAAATAGAAGGGGCAGAATTATGTCAAAAGTAGCAGGAAAAGTGGAGAAAAATAGGATGCTCTCATTGCATTTCTCATGTAACTTTACGATGACAAATCTCTTACATTAATTCACATCTAAAGATCAAATCCTAAATATTATATCAATAAATCAGCACACAACATGCAACAAAAACATTGAAATGACTCTCAGTCGCACAAGAATTGGATGCATGCCTGGTGGATGAAAGGAAATGACTCAGCATTACATATAACCTTAGTGATACTTACATTCATTTGTACATCAACAACAGGGTCTACAATGGAGTTAGATGCTCTTGAATACCAACCAGGATCTTCTTCCTACATGAAAAAGGGAAATAAGAATGAAAGTAATTAGCTACCATTCTGCATTGTACCAAGGAAGAAAGGTGAAACAAAATTATTAGCATGACCTCCAATATTTTCACAAAAAGACGCATGGCTTCTGTGGAAGACATGTTTCCAAGTTGGTTCCAGCTGCATCAACAACCACTGCTGCTTATTGATATTCTCAACAAAACAAAAGCACAGTGCAAACAGCCAGAATAATATAAAAACAATTATTAAAATTAGTGCAGCATGCACAACAAACTATTTGCATAACGTATACAGCATGAAGAAACATTGGTAAAATCCTAACCACACATAAATGCATACATTAATAGAGTGAAGGATCAGTGAGACTGATATAGAAATAGCATAGCGAAAAAAAAGAAAAACAAAAAGACAGCTTGAATGTTAAAGCACACTAACCTGGCCCATTTACTATGCTCCACAATTTTCCATGAACTGGGTTCAGGGATGTTACAACGTCCTATACTAGCCTGGCATAACAAATCAAACATTAAATTTACGCGTAATTCTCATGAATAAATCCCTACTTCAAATCAAAATAATATCAGCACATCTGACAACAAAAACAAAAAGCCATTTGATACGAGGAGGCTAAAATGGTGGGATGGATGGATCAATGCAGTGGCAAATCAACATTTCATTCCTCGGTGTTTCAAACGCGTCTTATATTTATTGGTGTGCATTTCATCAGAATCTACACAGACTAGGTTTGTCTTTTTCTTTTAACCAATATTGCATACAAAACCATTGCGTCCTGAAATTGTTTTTTCATTTTTGTTCCACTCACTGTCTAAACTCCAGATCTACCAATAACTACACCCCCTGGAATAGCTAGAGGCACACTCAATTGATCAGAAACGCCTTCCAATTCCATCACCGACAACACAACACAACAGAGCAAGCTAGCAATAGCAAAATTAAAAATCGAAACTCGATATTCACATAAATAAGAGTTGCGACAAGCGAAAATAAGCGAGAGCATGAAATGCGCGCCGAAGCAGAAAGTGAATCGAAGAGATCGAAAACGGTGCGTACCTGCTGATAGAGGCTATAGAGAAGAAGAGCGGTGGAGTTGGCGAACTTGGCGGTGAGGGCTTTGGTAGGAGACGTGGATCCGTCAAATCCAACGTAAGAGGCCGCGGCGTAGAAGCGCTCTGGATATTGCAGACCAGAGCTTGCTCTCGCCATCGCCATCTTCCTTCTTCACACTCAAACCAATTCCTATTCAATTGATCTCACTCACTCCCGCACTTACACCAATATACAATACGACGTGTCGTTCTTGTTCCTTCTCGAGAGCTGATATTACAAGTACGACACAAAACGAAGGTGGCGTGGAACTGGTGTTCTACACGTTAAAATATTACCATGTACCCGTTGCCTGCCATGTTATTGCAGACTTCACAGATCCACCATAATTGGTAAAAATTTTGGCATTAATCCCCCAATGTTTCCATAATTGTCAGTGTCAACCCCTGTAATCTGTCCTTTGCACTAGTTTCTTTGTTCTTCCCCAAAAATTAAAATAAACTTCACACTTATTATTTACTCTCTCACTTTTACAAATATTGAAAACATAATTAAAAGTTATAAAATTTAATAGAATACAAAAGTTGTAATTAATAACGTTAATTAAATGTTTAATAAATATAGATCTAAACACGCTGTTATATAGTATGATTATTTTTTATTAAAATAAATTTTAAGAAATTATTCTAAGGAATTTATAAAAAATATTATTTTTCATAATTTTTTATTTAGTCTAATAATTTTTTTGGTTAAAATTAGTTTATTTTATTTTATTCTAATAAAATTTATGATTAAATTTGTGACATAAATCGTTAGTTTAATAATTTTTTAGTTAAAGAGTGATCTAAATGCACCGTAATGCTTAGTTTGTTTTGGGTAAAATTAAGCAGATAAAGAAAAGTATATGTAAAAAAAAATAATGTGATTAAATATTTTGACTTTTATATAAGTGGAAATTATCGTTAACATGAGATCTATCAATTTACTTTTCCTCCAAAATTATGAGATTTTGGGTGAGGGTGAAAGACATTTTTTTTATATTTTATTGAAAATTTTTAAAATAATACAAAAAATAAAATTATATAATTCAAAAAAACATATTAAAATTTTTATTTTTATTATATTTTTTAATATAAATCATATATACTTTTACTTTTTTATTATCATCCAATTAAATTAAAGATTTTTTTATTTTTCTCTTATTTCTATTGATTCAAACAAAATAAATTTTTATTTATTTTTCATTTTTTTTTACTTTTTTCCTATTCACTTTATATTTCATTCAAACATAATATAAACGCAAAGATGTAAATTTATATTATTTTTATTGCATATTAATGTAAGAATGCAAAATTAAAATTCGAGAATTAGGATTCCCCCCCCCCCCCTCATCCTATACATTGACAAGGGAATCAAAATAAATTTTATTAAATTGCATTTTTAAATTTTAATAAAGAAAAGACTATGATAAAAAAAATGAAACATAATATTAAAGCATTTATTTTGTGGTTGATATATTTAATATTTACTATTTACTATTCAAATATTAAACAATTCTATCACAGCTAGTTGTGAATAATTGTTTACAAAAATGACTTTAATTAACTTTCAATAATTATGTCTAACAAGTTGGCAGCTATCTCGTATTGTTCATTGTACGTGTACACACATACCTACGTTGTCAGCCCTAGTATTTAATTTTATATTTTTGTTATCATTTGACTTGAATAGTTTAGAATAAAGAATGCATTGTGAAGTAATAAACTAAAACATAAACAAAGAAATTGTAAAAAACGAAAAGGTAGAATTTTAAATGTATATAGAAACGTGAACTTGACAAGTCGATCGAATCATGCAAATGCTATAAAATGTGTTGTTTTTGTGATACTCGCGTCAATTTGACAACTCACAAAATGTCATTTGGATCTATTACCAGAAGTAATGATGATTAATAGTCACCGGAGAATGATCAAATTATAATGCAAAATAGGACAAGCATGTTAAAAAATTAAAAATTAATGGTCTTGAGTGGATTATTCTCACTTATGAGTGAAAATAGGTTAGGTTACTTAATTAAAGTAAGATTTATTTACTAAATATATCATACTAAAGTTTGGGCTCATTCAAAAAGTGTGTTTAACCATTTTAAATAATATCAACAGAAATAGTAATAAATATAGTATTTTAATATTATTTTATTTCATTTCATAACTTAATGTTATTAACATATATATATATATATATATATATATATATATATAAACTTATTTAGAGTTAGTTTTCTTTACTTATTTAAAATATTTTATTATAAAATTGACTTATTGCAAAAATATGATATATCGTTAATTTATACATAATAATTAAAAGATATGTAGATATTTAAATAAAAACAGATTAAAACAATATGCATTTTTTTCCTTTTTTAATTATTTTATACACTTTTTTTATAAATCTGTATAAATAAATTATGTATTACACGTCTTATATTTATATTAATTATTAAATAAAATTTATATAAGAGACTTACTTTGAATAATATAAAAATTAAATATAAATAATTAAAATTAAGAAAATAAATTATATATAATATAAATTATAAATTCAAAAATAGAATTAAACTTTTTGATGATATATATTTTTCATCATTACTTTTTGTGTGATATAAATATTTTGTTTCTAAAGTGACAACCAAACTAAGGCTAAAATCAAAACAGACGCTGCGGCCCAATATATATTGGACTGGATCACACACCTATGTCCAATGCCCGTTACCTCCTAAACCTCTTTGTTGAACTAAAGACCTAAACAAAAACCAATTAGCCGTGGCATGGTAACACATGTAACATACAAACACTGCACGAAACTCGAACCACCCTAAACGACGGCGCATTCAAATTCTCGCCACCGCCGCAGCATCAAATTCCGAACTATTATTACCTTTGGTTTCCCCTTCCAAGTTCCAGCGTCGCGATGACGGAAACGCGCGAAAACGCGTCGAATGAAACCGTTCGCGAATACGAGGAGAAAGAAGAAGACCAAAGTTTCGAAGAACTCGGTTTGGACGCTCGCCTCGTTCGTGCTCTGCTCAAAAAGGGAATCGAGAAACCCACTCCAATTCAGCGCGTCGCTATTCCTCTCATTTTGGTCACACTCTCTGCTTCAACTTCAACTATCGCTATAAACGGTTCACCTTCATTTTCCCTAAACTAGTTCACTCGCTGTTTTCAGGAAGGTAAAGACGTGGTTGCACGAGCGAAAACAGGTTCGGGGAAAACGTTCGCGTATCTTCTCCCGTTGCTTCAGAAACTGTTTACCAGTAACGTTGATAGGAAGAAGCTAGCGCCCAATGCTTTTATTCTTGTCCCTACTCGCGAACTGTCTCAACAGGTGCATTCACTTGTTTCAGTTTGTATTCTGCGTTTTTTCTTTTTTAATTGAATTGGATAAATTGATTTCATCTTTTTTCCCCTTTTATTTCTATCTTTGATTTCAGGTATATGCGGAGGTATTGTCGCTTATTGAGTTGTGCAGAGTTCAACTGAAGGTTGTGCAGTTGAATAGCAATATGCTTGCTAATGACTTGGTTGGTTATGATTCTTTCCCGAGTCTCGTTTGTATGTTATAATTATTTTAGGGAGCAAGTTAAAGTTAATTTCTGCACCTGATACATGTGTGGATATTCTATTTCCTTTCTGCTTAAGAATGTGCTTTGCTGTAATTGTCCTTGAATTGGGTTTGCAGCGGGCAGCATTGGCTGGACCCCCTGATGTCTTGATCTCCACTCCTGCTTGCATAGCGAAGTGTTTGTCCGGCGGCATACTTCGGGCAGCATCCATTAATGGATCGCTTGAAACTCTGGTTCTTGACGAGGTGAAATCTTCTTAGCTGCTCCATTTCTAAAACAACCATCAGCTTTTTTTCCCCCATGTTGAATTTATCCACACACCAATTGCATTTTAACACAATTTGATATCCAAAAATTGTTGGGTTTAATAGTTTTCACTTTTTACTTATTTGAAATTATCATGTTTTGGTTGTTTTTTAATTTATATTGTGATTTAAGTAGTTGATGAACCATCCTTGATTCTACTCCTTATTTGTATCTGATGACATGATTGATATTCAATATAATGCTTTCAGGCAGATCTTCTATTATCATATGGGTATGAAAATGACATAAAAGCTTTTACACCTCATGTACCCAGAAGTTGTCAGTGTCTTCTTATGTCTGCAACATCAAGGTATGTTATTTACTATGTTTCTTCCACTTATTATATTTTTCATGTTTCTCCTAGTAAAAAGCATTATGATATAATGGGATGCTACATCTGTCATTTTCAAATGTGTGTGTACGGTGAGAGATGAGTCATGCTCACTCTTATAACATATATAACTTAATATAAATTGTGATTTTCATCGATTTCACTGTTGAATAAGTTGATAATTGTTTAGTACCTGTATTATTCACGTCACATCTTGTTAAATTGAACAAAAATAAGTAGATAATGAAATGGTCTTTATTTTTATATATTTAAAAAAATATGTACTACTTAATTTAATAGTCACGGATGAGATTCCAAACAATTTTAGATTAATCTATGATTTTACAAGTATGATCTATATATGATAGAAACCTTTAATCCAGTGATGGTTTTGAGATAAAATTATTTGGTAAAAGGTTATTGAATGGTGTAAGAGTAGGTAGAACTCACTGGTGTGAACCGACCCTCCTCTCTTTCCCTCTCTCAAATGTGCTTGGCCATTTTTTTTGTATTAAATAATATAAAACTTAAAACAAACACAATGACCTTTCTTGCACCTTTGTAGATTATATTATATCCTTGCTATAGATGAATATTATCTGTAAGTTTTATCAGCCAAATGTTTTTCCCTGTATGTCATTGACGATTCCATAGCTGATTTTGGGATTGGCCTTACGTTATACCTAAAAGTGTTCAACAATTCTGGGTAATAACTTTCTTCCTGTTTCTTGACATCATGGAGTTAATTGCAACTAACATAATTCTTTATTGTATCTTCAAAAATATTGAATCATTTCTTTCTTTAGAGAAGGAGAGCATACTTCAAAAATACCGTGTCCATTTGTTTAATCTCTCTTCTGTTGTATTTATTTTTCTAATGTACTGTCTGCAGCGCTGATGTTGACAAGCTAAAGAAGTTGATTCTACACAACCCCTTTATTTTGACTTTACCTGAAGTGGGAAATCATAAGGATGAGGTCATTCCTAAAAATGTTCAACAATTCTGGGTAATAACTTTCTTCCTGTTTCTTGACATTATGAAGTTAATTGCAGCTAATATAATTCTTTATTGTATCTTCAAAAATATTGCATCATTTCTTTCTATAGAGAAGGAGAGCATACTTCCTCTCTATGCTTGGGATCTGTCTTCTTCATTGATACTAAAAGGAAATGAACCATTATGGCAAGGAAAATTTCGATTTCAAGGGAGAAAACTCTTTAAAGCATCATTGGATTCAGTGATCCTTCAAAAATTCTAAGCCTTTGTATGAATTCAAAATCTTGCATACTGATATGGTTGGCTACTTAAGAATACTGAACCCCCACCCCCCCCCCCCACCCCCCTCTTCTGAGGGTGCTTGAAAGCTACCATTTTGCATAATAGATTTTTAGGCAGTGTTTTACTTCAATTTTTAAAAATATTCTTTTTCTTTTATGCCTGCATCCTTTTTATTCAACATTATTCTGTGGAGTTGATCAAGTTTTAACTGTTTTGCGTTGAATATTTTTCTGTCAGATCTCATGTCCTGGCAGTGATAAGTTGCTCTACATCCTTGCTGTGTTGAAGTTGGAGTTAGTCCAAAAGAAAGTTTTGATATTTACTAATACCATAGATGCGAGTTTCAGATTGAAACTATTCTTGGAAAAGGTATGTATTAAATATTCATGAGCCTTCACGTGATAAGCTTAAGCATTTGGGATAGTTAGTCAATGACATGGTATTAGTGTTTCTAAGATCAAATGGTTAAGAATTAGATCCTCTCCATCCATTCTTATATATGAAAGTTGAATTTTATGGGAAGTTAGTGTGGGTTTATGCATTGGTCATGCATCAAGCCCATAGGACTCTTGCACAATTGTAGTAGCTAAACCATTCATGAACCTTCCTTCATCTAATAGCCTGACCTTTTTGGGTAGTTGGTTACTGGCAGTGTGCATAGTTCTTGTTATGCATTCAGTAAATTAAATCCTCCTGATTATATGTGACATCATTCATGTCATACTTGTACATCAACATTAGCTCAAATGTATTTTTTGTTTTGCATTGATTTTCATATTGTATCAGTTTAATGGATAATAATTAATAAATACTTCTATACTCTGAAAATTTTATCCTTCAATATAGCTGCTCAAAATAGTTCTTGTTATGCATTCAGTAAATTAAATCCTCCTGAAGGTTGTATTTTTAGTTAAAATAGTATCTTTGATAACTGTGCTTGTAGTCTAAAACATTTACTAGCAGTGGGATTATTTTGTTGTCATCATTTCTTCCTCTCTCATTTTCCCCCTATATACTTGTAGTTTGGGGTCAGGTCTGCTGTTTTAAATCCTGAGTTGCCTCAGAATTCTCGTCTACATATTATTGAGGTATGCAAAATTATCCAATTCCTTCTTTCTTTTGATACAATAGCTGCTAAGATTTCTCTACTTCACCTGGAGTTATGACATTTTCATGCCAGTCAAGCATGAGAAGTTTATGTTTTCTTGAAAAAAAATCTTATTATTAATTAATTATAATTTATGTTTTCATCAGGAATTCAATGCAGGCCTGTTTGATTATCTAATTGCAACAGATGTTAGCCAGTCAATGGAGAAGGATGAAGCACCAAAGGAAAGTAATGTTGGATCACGAAAGTCTAGAAAACATGCTAAGACAAAAATAGATTCTGAATTTGGAGTTGTGAGGGGAATTGACTTTAAAAATGTATTCACGGTATGCAAGTTCTCTCTTACATCTCTTTGTGAATTGTGGTGTTTGTGACTTGTTTCAAATTGTTGCTCTGCACATGTCATTTTGGTAGTAATTGTATACTATGGTAAATATTCTGGTTTATATCTGTTTCATGGGGAGAGTGCCCAGTTCACTGACATCATTTAGTTAATGCTTTCTCTTGTTAATGAACAGGTTATAAACTTTGAAATGCCTCAAAGTGTTGCAGGATATGTACATCGAATTGGGCGTACGGGAAGAGCATATAATTCTGGTGCTTCTATCTCTTTGGTGAGTTTGTCAGACTAAAATCCCCTTTTTCATGTAAAAGTCCAAAATTGTATTATTGCTTTATAGATGTTGCTCTCTAGCCTATCTTGGTCCACTGGATATTCTATTGAGATCCTGGGTGGCACCTTGCTACTTAATGCTGGATCATTTAGATATTCCTTTGTCTTCTTAGGTTTCTGCAGATGAGATGGATACATTAGAAGAAATAAGATCTTTCGTTGGGGATGATGAAAACAAAGGCTCAAATTCCATTGCTGAGTTCCCCCTCCTCACAAAGAATGCAGTTGAATCTTTACGTTATAGGGCTGAGGTGATTTATTATTTCCTTAATTCCTTTACTCTTTAAGAAAGAACTAAATAGTATTCCATTGATGCATCAAACCAATGATAGCCTTTTTTTATTGGCTTGGTATATCTTTTTCTTCATTGTTAACTATTGATTAAGAATCCTCATGTTCAAAAATGAAATTATTTTGTCTTATGTGTCAAATGAGAAACATTCTTTGTGATTTATCATGTCATTTGTGTCTTGGTTAAACTTGAGAATATTTACTAGCATCTTGCACATCTTCTCATCCTTTTTTTCGTTTAAATGTATATTATGTAAGGGATATTTTGCACCTTCTGTTCTTTTCTCTGATTTTAGGGATTTGCAGTCCATGTCTGAGTATAATTGGTGTAAGTATCTGCTTTTGCAAATAATAATCAATAATGATGATTGGCATTATCTTGCAGGATGTTGGAAAGAGTGTAACTAAAATTGCTGTTCGTGAGTCACGAGCCCAGGATTTGAGGAATGAAATTTTGAACTCTGAAAGGTGAGTGCCTGGTATCACGTGACTCTATTGAGAATTGTAACTGCCATCTTCGATTTATTTCCTTTCTAATTCATTCCTGCAACCTTTGTTTCTATTATAGGTTGAAAGCCCATTTTGAAACTAATCCGAGAGACCTAGGTAATCTAACATTGTAATTGGTTGGTTGTATTGTTACAGTATGCAGTTGGCATTTATTTTGCATTTTTATGTTTGAAGTTGAATTTAAGGATTGAAATTGTATTTGAGCAGATCTACTGAAACATGACAAAGTTTTGAGCAAGAATACCCCGCCTTCACACCTACGTGATGTGCCTGAATACCTATTAGACAAAACAACGAAAGAGGCAAGGGCAATGGTCAAGCTCGCAAGGGATGCAATGGGAAATAATAATCGCCGCAGGGGATCCAAGAGAAAAATGAGAAAAGGTGGAGACCCTCTGAAGGCTGTCTCTGCTGCGGTATGTTTAATTTTTTCCCTTGGGGTTTTACCTCACTTTTATGCCCATTCTGAATCTTTAAGGGTAAAGGGGATGGAGGAGGGGCGTGTGGGAGACAAGGAAAATGAAAGGATGGAAAAGAATTTGGGTAGTTTTTTATGGACTTGTATGAAACTGAAAAAATGTTAGCACAACCCTGCATAGATCTACAGATAAATTCATTGCTGAAAACTTAACTAGTTGTACATTGTGGTATACTATTTCTGTATTCTATGACTTTTTGGATTACATTTTTGTCAGGTATCAAAAAGACCGCACAAAGTTGCTAGGAAGGCTGGTGCAAGCGAGAGCAACAATAGCAGTGATAGACATAAACGCCAAAAGAAAAAGGGTATTTTTGATTGATGTGCTTTTTTCCTACAAAGCCTTATAATAGGCTCAATTTTGTTGTAATTTTGGTTCCAAATATCGTAAATCAAAAGTACTATTGTAATTGTTGCTCCTTAATGTGACTTGAAGTCAATATTTTCCCATTACAAAATTAAATTTTACTTATTGAAATTATAGTTGTTAATTTTGGATAATCACGAATAGTAGTTAATCTCTAAGACACTGGAGTGAAATAGCGTACAGTGATATGACTGTAATTTAAAAATTTATAATATGTATATATAATATGTTATATATGCAGATTTTTAATATAAATGCTTAAGAAATTCTTTAAATTAATTACATAATTATCTATTGAAGTAAAAGTGCAAAATAGTACAATGAGTGTTATATTAAACCAAAAATGATTAATATAATAAAGTTAAAGTCTCAAAATATTTGTCCTTATACCTTAATCTAATCAGATTATGTTCTTGATAGAAAATTATCCTTTTCATTGTTACTCTTTGTATTACTACTTTTGTAGATATGTTATTTCTTTCTAACTTTTTTTTATCTAATTTCTTTTTTTACTCTTCATTTTGCATCTCTTTTCTCTTTTTCAACATTGTTTGTTGTCTAGGGTAAGCAAGAGACTCATCAATCCAGGTAGCTTCAACAACAACTTACTCAAGTTAAATCAACCCAATAGCTTTACCAACAATTTAAGTTAAATTATCATCATAAAAACTTACTCATCTTCAATAAGTTTTCTATTTTTTCCTTTTATTTTTTAATTAACCACTCATTACAATCATCGATACCAACTAAAACAATGAGATTAATAACATTACAATTGTTCTAACAATTTAACAAATTTTGATTATACTTGATATAAATCATAGTTTGCAACTTATGGCTCTCTAATTTGCCTCTCTTCTTAGAGTAAATTTAATCATTAATTAAAAAAATGTTATAATCTTTTCTTAACCAATTAATATAAATCTAAAATAAAACTATTTACTAAAATTTAGTTATTTACTTATTTAAAAATATTCTAATTTTTCTTACAATTTGATAAGTTACAAGTTAAGTTTAACACCTTAATGGTTAGATTTTACAAGTTTAAAACTTGATTTTCATAATTCTTCCACCATTCAATTTTATAATTAAAATAATTGACATTATTTAAATAAAAATAATAATTTTAAAAGTAAATCAAACTATTTTGATTTAAACTAAAGAGAAATTGAAGTATGCTTTTATCTTATATATGCATTCAAATCAAAAATTTCATCAACTCTTTTGTCTATGGGTAGCTTAATTGTAATTTTATCTGCCTTTTCTTTATAAGTACTCAATTTCTCAATGCATTTGTATAGTCCATGTGTCTCTTCAGGATCAAACTCAATACTTGGATTGAAATAATAAAATTTAAGGTTTAAGAAATAACTTGTATGTACTAAGTGACGAAGTTGACACTCACCTTCTATCAATGACACAAAGATCAAACTCAATACTTGGATTGAAATAGTAACTAAGTGATGAAGTTGACACTCACCTTCTATCAATGATACAAATACATGTTTATACTTCTCTTCATTTCTATTAAAAGGTTTTTTAATGGCTTCCTTAGCTCTATCCATCACTTTATATATATATATATATATATATATATATATATATATATATTTCAATTATTGATTGGATTAGTGGTTAAAACAGAACTTGTCTTAGAATTTTGTTTTGAGTCAGCTTTAGAGATGGCATTGATAGTTTTAGCAAGAGATTACGAATGGAATGTTATGCCTTTTGGCTTAAAAAATGCCCCTTCTGAATTCCAGAAAATTATGAATGATATCTTCAATCCTTATTCTAAATTTGTCATTGTCTACATTGATGATATTTTAATTTTTTCTCATTCTATTGATCAGCATTTTAAACATATAAATATTTTTATTAATGTTATCAAACAAAATGGACTTATTGTTTCCAAGTCTAAGATTAATCTTTCCAAACCAATATTAGGTTCTTTGGTCACAATATTCATCAACGATTTATCATTCGTATCAGCAGATCTATTGAATTTGCTGACAAATTTGCTGACAGAATCCTTGATAAAACTCAGCTTCAGAAGTTTTTGGGATATCTTAATTATGTAGGTGATTTTATTCCACACCTCAACAATATTATTAAGCCTTTGGCTAACTGCTTATGGAGTTTATCTTTTTGACAGACTTTGATAGCATTATGAATAATAATGGCAGGTTTAGATACATCTTCTAGTATTCCTAGGAATGTCTATCAAACCTCTGAAAAAGAAGAAGAAAACCAAAGTATCCAATCTCCAACCTACTCTTCCCTTAATGAATCTTATGATGTTATTTCATAAATTCATTATAGATAAAGAAACCCTTAGGAAAGATTTCTACTCTGAGGAATGGAAATTTCAAAGAGAGTGGTTCTTCTAAAATTACAAGGGTAAAAATAGATTCGATATATATATAATTGGTGATCTTTTTTCATTCTATACAAGTTTAAATACAGACACACAAGAGACTTCATCACCTTGAGTGTACAAGACTTTATTCCAAAATGTAGGCATCAATACAATGTCAGTTGCCTTCTTACTCTTAGTATCTTTGGTTATCTTTGATTTCAAACAATCATCCAGAGTGAACACTTTTCAAAGGTTGCTTTTTTGTTCATGCAACCTTTGCAAAGTGAGGAATGTTGTTGCAAATCTAGTGACTACATACCTAACTAATTCTATCTTTTTTTTGTGAATTTTCTCATTAAGTTCAAAGTCAAAGAGTGGTTGTGTATGAACCCTATAAGAGAATAACTCCTTTGTATGATTTTTTTGACTTTTTGAATCTTTCCAATGTCCTCCAACATCAAGTCCAAACAATGAGTTGCACAAGGAGTCCATCCAAAATAAGTGTGGTCTTCTTAATTGTAAATATTTACCTAAAGTAAGATTTCAAGAATTTATATAAGATAAAAATAATAAAAATAAATTTTGTATAATGTATAATTCTATAAACAATTCACCAATAAATTAATCAATGTCTTATTCTTCTTATTGGTCTATCTGTCTGGCATAATAAAGCAATCAAAGTTAAATCATTCTACCTCCAAAGGTTTCATAATTTCCTTTATTAGTTTCAATTCCTTTTTCAACAAATGAACTCTCGTTTGATAATAGCTTAGTTGTTTTAGGCGTGGACCATAATTTTCAATTGTTTCAATCATGAACTTGAAGCTTTTAAACTTCATAACATTAAATGGAATTGAATTTCTATAGAAGAATTTTGCAATGTATTGAATTGTCATTGTCCTTACTTCTTTGTCATAAGCATCCTTGATGCTTGTTTACCTTTAAACTTTTTTCAATTTAATTGATGCTTTTGACTCCTTCATGAGGAGCAAATTCAGAAAGCCTTTTAGATTTTTTTTCCCTTCTTCACATTAGAACCAACATTAAATGATTCAATTGTAGGTCTTTTTCCAGCTTAAATAAGGTGTATTTCTTGAACCTCTTCTTCCTCGTCTTCATCCTCTTTTAATTCCACCATTATATCTTCTTTATTTTTAACATTTTTTTGTTAGTATGCTTTAATGAGCTTCTTCTTAATCTTTAATGGAATTTTTTTATGGGTACCTACATCTCTTCTTATCACTATTTGGTATGTTTTTGCTCTTGTAATTCTCCCTGTTATGGTTTTTAAAGAAAACTCATAGGTAATACTCTTTCTATGTTAAGTCAATTCTCTAAAGGGCTTCACCAAGCCATAAACATCAATTACAAAAGCTCCTTGCTTCTATCCTTGTCAAGAAGATACCATGGAAGGGGGATTAGAAGTTTGGAACAACAAACAAAGCATGGATTGTTCAAGTCTTGACTTTCCAAGCAACAGAGTGTAAACAAAAAATAAAGCGTGAATGTGAACAACAAAACAGGGCATGACAAAGTAAATACTGAACAACAAAGTAAAGCTTGAATAACAAAGCAAATAATGAACAACAAAATAAAGCTTGAACAACAAAGCATGACTAAACAATAAAATAAAGTTTGAATAGAAAAGCAGAGCTTATGCCAAAAAAGGTTGATTTCTATGAAAAAAAAGAAGTGGGCAAATCTCTAAAAAAGCAAAGGAGACACTAGAAAAGCTTATTTTTCTAGTGAAATAGAACTGGGAAGCCTTAAAACAAGTTGATTTTTTTTGGCAAAATGAAGTGGGTGAGCTAGTGAGTAGGAGATAAAGTATTTCTCTTGAGGTCTCACTTTTCATGTAGAAGAAAGACAATTGATTATCTCATATATTTATTATATATAAGTTAAATGAAAAGTTTAAATTAAATATAAGAATTTTTAAACTTAAACTGATGTGGAAAGATCCTTCTCCTCTCTCTCTCTCTCTCTCTATATATATATATATATATATATATATAATAAATGAGATATGCTTTAGAAAAATAGAAAAGTTTCTTACTTTCTTAAAAATTGTAATAGTTACGCGACTTCTCCGTGTTAACCACTCATAACTTCGGTGACAAGACCAATGCCCCAAACTGTGATGGTGCAATTGTGCGCTATTATCATCTGATTGAAACTGTAATTTTGCTTTCGTCCATACAACGTCTTGCATGCTAAAACTCGTTAGTGTCACTACAATGTTTATAAAAAAAGTATATTATATATAATTTGAGAAATTTATATATTAAAAATTGTAAAAAAAAAATTCTAACATTATTATTTTATTTATTCCTCTAAAAATAAGATAAAAGTAAAAATATAAAATTAAGTAAATTTTTTTATTAGTTAAAAATTAAGTGTAAGATAATTGAATTATAATATAGAAGTTTTTTTTTAACTAAGTAAAGTGTCATATATTCTTTTAAAATTATAATTAATTAAAATATACAATTAGTTTATATATTTGACATATTTATAATTTTTTTTATAATTAAAAATACTTATATGTTAATCCTTATGTAAATATTTTTGATATTTTAATCATTCTATTGTAAATGGTATTATAATGACATAAATTAAAATATAAGAAAATATTTTATAAACATTAAAATATAATTTTTTAAATATAAAAATAAATTTTTAAATGTGTTTCAATTATAAAAATTGAATTTATAATTTAATTTTTTTAAAAAATATTTATATAATTTTAGAGTATGTTTTAAGAAATTTGTATAAAAAATAAAGAGTCATAACCCCTAAGTTATTAAGTAGATTATTTATTTTTCTTGAATTACTTGTAGAGATGTAATAGATTACAAGAAATAAGATTTATGTTTAGATAAGATAATAGTAATTTTAAGATGATTTATTTTGTTTGAGCTATTTAAAATAATTTATTTTTATATTAAATTATAGAAAACGATAAATTATTTATTGATAGTTGTGTGTTAAAATTAATAAATTATTAGAAATAGTAGAAATACAGAATATTTTAAAAAATAATGTTAAATTTTAATCATCAATTTTAGAATTTTTTTTAACGGAAAAAATTTACTAAAATTTTAAGCTAAATTATTATTATTGTTATTATAATTATTAGAATCTTGCTAACGAGTGCTCTTAAATTAATTAAGAAATTAAAAATAGGAAATTTTATTGAGATTTATGTTAGAGCATTGAAAATCATAAGAGAATGTGCATTTATTCCGTTTTTTGGACAAGAGAAAATTTTGGTTCGTAACTAATTATTATTATTATATTATTATTATTACTAATCAAATTAGAACTTTAAAATATAGTTCCATGGAACATAGAATGATTGAAAAGAAAAACTGATCCTTTTACATGTGTTTATATTTATTAAAGAATTTTTTTAATGTGTTTAATGATATGTACTAAAAATTATTAAATATACTATATTGAAAACTTTTTTTTTATAAAGAACAAAACTTAAGCACACTTTTTTAAGGTATTTTTTAGTATGATTACTAATTAATTTTTAACTCAATAATTAGTAATAATATTAATATAAAATTTTTATTAAAAATAAATTTTAATTTTAATTTTAATTGGTAAACGATATTGATAACACCTAAAGAATAACTTTTTATCTTTTATGAAGTATATTTATTATTATTTTTTAATAATTTTGATATAACAAGTTTTTGTTTTTAAAGATAAACGTTATACACATGTTAAGGAATTTATTTTTCTAAACTTAAGTTGAAAGATCAAAGAGGTATGATATTTATAGAGGTTTCAATTTAAAGTTGACTTATAGAGCAATTATTGTTTAATTTAATTTAAATTTATCTTTTTTAAATTATATCATAATCTATACCTTCCATAAAAAATAATTATTAGTAAAAATATTATTTTATTAAATAAATTAAAGAGATATTTTTAAAAACAAAATCAAATTAAAAAAATAAATAACAAACACAATATAAATCACATAAATAATGAGAAAAAAATATTAAAATATTACTGTTTAATTTTTTAAAATATTATTTTTAAAATAAAGAATATATATGTATATATATATGTATGAATATTATTGAATTAAAATAAAATTATTATATAATTAATTTTTAACTCAATTAGTTTAAATAAAATTAAAAATAAATATTTTATTATATTAAACAACACTAAATTAAAAACTAAAACAAATTCATACTAAGATGATTCTCATTAAATGTATCATAACAAGATCTTAATCCCAAAAAAAAAAGGATCCTAATCCCAACTGACTTAATAGATCTTAACATATCAAATACAAATCATTAAAACGAATTCATAACAATTTAAAAAAAAAACATATAATTTATTGTTATTAGTCTTTTTTTAAGTTTGGTCTATGAAGTACTTCAGATAATTCATTAATAATACATACATCCTAAGAAGATCCTAATCCCAACTAATGAAAGTGATCTTAAAATGTCAAACAGAAACCATTAAAAAAAAATCATAAATAAACATATATGAAACCAATAATTTATTATTATTATTGCCTTATTCCCTTTTTTACCGTTCGAGTTGCAGGCGCATGAAAGGTGATCCCCCCGCAGGCCACCGTTTACTGTAAGCTTGCACACGATTCTTATCGCACACAACACTTTCTCCATCCCAACACTACCCTCTCTGCAACATCAATTTCTGGAACATTCCGCCGTAGCAACCACCGAGCCACTTTCAACTCACTCGCCGAATCGCTATCGCTATTCAATTCCTTTCCCCGCCTCCCTCTTCCACTTCTATAATAGGGTTTCATCCCCCGAGCCTCGTGCTTCGTCCTCGAAGCTAGGGTTTGTTTTCCGAACCGAAAATGGACCACGCGCGATCGACGAACGGCGAGGAGAATGTGGGGATTCCCGACGACTTGCGGTGCAAGAGATCCGACGGGAAGCAATGGCGATGCACGGCGATGTCGATGCCGGACAAGACGGTGTGCGAGAAGCACTACATCCAAGCCAAGAAGAGAGCTGCGAATTCCGCTATGAGGGCTAACCTCAAGAAAGCTAAGAGGAAGTCTCAGTCACTGTCGCTTGGCGAATCGGATATTTATTTGGAGAGCAAGAGCGACGATTTCGACGTTCCTCTTTCCTCCATCAACCACTCCGCTAAGAAGTTCTTAGATAAGGTTTCTAAGAATCAGTTCCGTTACACGCCTGAAGCTGATTCCAGAAGAGCTTCCTCTGCGCTCCACGCTCGCAGCAACGTCGCTGATGATGACATGGATGCTGATGCTGACGCTGACGCTGATGCTGATGCTGATGTCGACGCGCCTCTCTACGAAGACAATTGGATCTCCTATGATTCTCCACCGGAGAAAAGATCGCATAGGAGCTTGGATGCTAATGCAACAACTGTGAGTAGAGTGTTAGGTTAATTCGGATGGATTGTTTTATCTCTTTTGTGTGTAATGAGTTGGAATGCTACTTTGCAGGAATATTCCGATGGAACCTCCGGTTCTTCTGGAGACACCGGCGGGCAAACTTGTCATCAGTGCCGGAGGAATGACAGAGAACGAGTTACTTGGTGCCTCCGGTGTGATAGGAGGGGATACTGTGATGGCTGTTTATCAGCGTGGTGAGTGTGGAATTTTAGTGAAGATGATAACAGTTTCAGTTGGATGGTGATTGTTATGGTTTCTACTTGTTTTTTAGGTACTCGGACTTTTCAGTGGATGAGATTCAGAGGATGTGTCCTGCTTGCCGTGGAATATGTAATTGTAAAACTTGCTTGCGAAGTGATAATTCAATTAAGGTATTTTGATAGTTACTAATTTAGTATTTGATGAAGGGTGTCGTTGAACTTTAGCATAGGTAATTTTTTCTTTCGATTAGTGAAATTTCTGGTTTTGCTGAATTTAAGGTTCGAATACGTGAGATACCTGTTATGGATAAGTTACAGTATCTCCATGTGCTGCTGTCGTCGGTGCTTCCTGTGGTGAAGCAGATCCATCGTGAACAGTGTTTTGAAGTAGAACTTGAAAAGAAGTTGCGGGGTAAGGTCCTCTGGTGTTTTTCTTTTCGTCTGGTGAATGAGTGTATGGCCATGTTTTAATAATGGTGTCATCCTCAGGTGCTGAAATAGATCTTCCGAGGACAAAGTTGAATGCAGATGAGCAGATGTGCTGGTACATTTATAAGACTTATCTTGGAATTGGTGGTTTTAATGGGTGCAGAAACATCATGTGCATGTTCCTTGTTCATAGATAGTATAAGGCTCATTATTTATTTTGATTTGCTTTCTTGCAGCAATTTCTGTAGGATACCTATTACTGATTATCATCGACGGTGTCCAAGTTGCTCATATGACTTGTGCCTTAATTGCTGTCGAGATCTTCGAGAAGCAACTGCAGATCTCAATAAAGAACCCCAAACAGAGCAAGCAAAAACTTCTGATAGAAACATATTAAGTAAGTTTCCTCTTTGGAGATCCAATGACAACAGAAGTATTCCATGCCCCCCTAAGGAGTATGGTGGCTGTGGTTATTCATCATTAAATTTAAGCCGAATTTTCAAGATGAACTGGGTTGCAAAGTTGGTGAAAAATGTAGAGGAAATGGTTAGTGGCTGCAGAATTAGTAATGCTGATGATACACCAGAAGCCGAGTTGAATGCTCTTAGACTATGCCAATATTCTCATAGAGAAGATAGTGATGATAATTATCTTTATTGTCCAACATCTGATGATCTCAAAACTGATGGGATTGGCAATTTTAGAAAGCACTGGAAAACTGGTGAACCCATTATTGTTAAGCAAGTTTTTGACGGGTCATCCATATCAAGCTGGGATCCAATGGTCATATGGAGAGGGGTTCTAGAGACATCAGATGAAAAAGTGAGAGATGAAAACAGAATGGTTAAGGCCATAGATTGCTTAGATGGGTCTGAGGTACACATATATCTATAGCTCTTCTCTTTTGGCAATTGAATTGTACTGCATTTTTGGTTCATCAGTCTTACTAAATTACTCCACATTATGGCTACATTTTATTATTTTCATTTTGACAGATTGATATAGAGCTTACTCAATTCATGGAAGGATACACCAAAGGGCATATTCATGAAAATGGTTGGCCACAATTATTGAAGTTGAAGGATTGGCCTTCACCTAGTGCATGTGAAGAATTTCTATTGTACCAAAGACCTGACTTTATCAGCAAACTACCTTTACTTCAGTATATTCACTCCAAGTGGGGCCTTCTCAATGTTGCAGCTAAATTGCCTCATTACTCCTTGCAGAATGATGTAGGACCCAAGATATATATATCTCATGGGATTAGTGATGAACTTGGCAGAGGTGATTCAGTGACAAATCTCCACTTCAATATGCGTGACATGGTATATTGCTTTATCCTCATTAACCCAAGATATGAGAAATGATCTTTTTGTCTTCAATGGTATGGTTTTGAGTTTGAGTAGCTGCCAGTTATTATTTTACAACAACTTGACGGTAATCTGGGTTCCTGGACATGTTGCACCTTCTTTATAATTTTTTCTTAAGTGTCTTAAGAATATAAATTTGATGCTTCATTGCCAATTTATGTTTGGCTTCGCATTTATCATGGTCTAACTTCTCATATTAATACATGCAGATTGTTGATATTTGTAACTAATTGCAAGTTGTTAATAATAAGTGCTTAGTGACAAATTATAATGTGCTATTTGAAGTCAAATGTCCAAACATGTGGGTTGTTTACCCAAAGTCTGCACATATTGTACATTTGTGTTTAGTATTTTAAAGCTCTCTCTCTGTCTGTTTTCCCTGTTAGTCTAGAGTGAAATAACAGAATTTTGATTTATTTTAAGAAAGAAAAGGACTGAAAGGGCTATGAGTAAAAGTAACAAATAATGAATTTACTGAGTTTCACCAGGTGTACCTTTTGGTTCATACAAATGAAGTGAAGATGAAGGACTGGCAGAAAACTAAAATTGAAACGATGACAAAAGCTTTTAAGGAATCTGAGGCAAAAGAATCTAGTGGGGATCCTCAAATATCTTCGAGGGAGAGTTCACCTGATTCATCACTTGGTACGAAAAGTAATGGACTGGATATGGATTCAAACCAGAGTAAATCAATTATGGACCAAGAGTTTGAAATTTATTCTAGTGCTGAAGGTAATATAGTCAACTGTAAACTTCCATTCACACAAAATGGAGATGTCTCTGAGAGAACACATCCAGGAGTTCTTTGGGATGTTTTTCGTCGGCAGGATGTTCCAAAGGTGACTGAATATTTGAAAACACATTGGAAGGAAATTGAGAAGTCATATGATATAGTAAATGAATTTGTAAGTCTTTAAAAATAACATTTAAAATTACATTACTTTCCCCTTTTATTGTTTAATTCATTTGTTTTGATTTTTTTTTATTGCTTATGGTAATCTTTGGATTCAAGGTTGCATCGCCTCTTTATGAGGGAGCTATTTTTCTTGACAAACACCACAAAATCAAGTTGAAGGAAGAATTTGGTAAGTAAAAAATCATCGAAATTAATTTGCTGGCATAGGAGAAACAATAAGGAGACCTAATTTTAGTATCTGAGAGCAATTTTCTCATTTGTACTGTTTATCATAGAAAACTTAGTACTGATGTGCTAAATTTTGTGCAACCCTAGAGATTTCTGAAAATAATTAATTTTATTTATCTTCCCTTTTAATGTGATTAGTACCTGCCTGAATAGGAGTGGAGCCTTGGTCATTTGAACAGAATTTGGGGGAAGCTATATTTGTTCCTGCTGGTTGCCCTTTCCAAGCAAGGAATGTTCAGGTGAGTTCTTTCCTTGTGACTTCACTCCATATAGTAAATTGGTGTGACCTATATAGTTTTTTATCTGTTGCTTGACCATACAAAGGCTGAAATTTTCATCTCGTTATTTGTTCACTGTTTTTTATTCTTAATCTATCAACTATATTTATTGAGTTTGACTCCTCCGTTAACATCAAAAATTGTTTTTTTGGGTGGGATCTCTTTCCCAAAGTTAATAATACCCCGGACCCATTAGTTGGAAGAACTTCACAATCACAGGTTAAGAGCTTGGGCTTCTATTACAATGCTGTGTGTTTAGGTACCAGTTCAAGGGTTTGTTTTGTCAAAAGATGGAATGTTTCTTAGAGTAATCACGCTGATGTTCCCAACTTTTTCCCAGATTACACTTACCTAGCCTCTTGATATGGACATAACACCAATTAGATGTTATAAAGGCAAAAGCTTTTATGAAGGTCAAAGTAATTTATTCTAAATTTTCTGAGGCCTGAACTCTCTTAACTAAAAGGATTATATTTTTTTTTTGTAAGCTTCTTTAGTTAGATTTATTTCATTTCTTTTTGGACTGAACTATTAATTTACTTTGGTTGGAGCCTAGATTCATTACAACCCAGTTGTTACAATAATCGTAGAATATTGAATTTGATGAATTTAAATGGAAATTATTTTGTTTAATGAAAAACAATCACTCTCTATATTTCAGTCCAATGTTCAGTTGGGCCTTGATTTCTTATCTCCGGAAAGCCTGGGGGAGGCTGTAAGATTGGCAGAGGAAATCCGCTGTCTCCCTAATGAACATGAAGCAAAGCTCCAAGTATTGGAGGTCAGAAGAATTGCATTTAATTAACCTTTGCTTTTTATCGTTGCCACTTTTCTATCCCTATTTTCTCCTCTTAAAATGCTTCTGTTTCATTTAATTTCTGTATTGACAACGTGTTGTACTTCTCTTCAACATTTATGCAGATTGGCAAAATATCTCTCTATGCGGCAAGTTCAGCAATCAAAGAAGTTCAGAAACTTGTACTTGACCCAAAGTAAGCAAATTTTCACGCTTGTTTTTGTTATTGCATCTCCCCCGCACACACACCAAACCGCCTGCCCTTGTCCTTAGAAATGGCAAACAAATTATTTTGCTTGACTGATGGTTCTTATCTATCCCTTGGCATTTTTTTTTGTGATAATAATTGTCCCAACGTCAACACTTCCCCTTACTGTTACCTAAAATAGTGAAACGGCTTGTTTTGTCAGACTTGGTGCAGAGATCGGATATGGAGACCCCCATTTAACTGCTATGGTTTCTGAGAATTATGAGAAGATGGTTAAGCGGAGGCAGATTACTTGTGCTTGAATTTTCACATTCAGTTTGGTCATTGAATCAAGGAAAGGGGTTATGTTTATAATAGTTGTATTTGAGCAATATTTTATGGGTTGATGTTTCAGTGTAGTTGATCAAATACCTAGGTAATCATTTATGTGTATAATAGTTACATGTTAGGGAGTCATATAATGAAAAAAAATAAAAATTCAAATCTGTATTTTATTTCAAAAAGTTGGATAGAAACATGTAAGTGATATTTACGAACTTGCTTCTGCTTGCCCGTCGTAGTATCCTTGTAGTTAAATTAAGAAATGCTTGGGGTTTAGAACTGGCAACAGGTTGGACAAAAAAAAAAAAGATCTGGCCATAGATCACACAAAAAACTAAAATTGGTTCATTTTAGGGGTCAGTCTCTGTTGCCATGCAATTAAAAAACAAGAGGGAAGTTTATTTTCCCCAGTTTTGGCGTCTGGCCTTTAAACATTGAGGATTCGTTTTAAGACACTGTGGTGAGTGCAAATGAATCAGCAATTTTGTAGAAATCTGACTTCAATTCTGACCAGGCTGATTCAGGTGCCTGAGCATTTAAAGTAAAAAGTCTACCACCGCGAGCGCAGCATACGGAAACATTGTGTCGTCGAAACGAGGGGCTCTCTACTCTGAACTCAAACTCGTAGTATTTGACATTTCTAACGGAATCTTCCCTCAAACTTGATTTTATCAATGTGCCTTTAACTTCAGGGCGTTGCCCTGATCCTGTTATGCGTCGAACAACGGCTTCGCCCACCTCATCTGGGCCTCCAAATGCTTCAATCCTACCGAAAAGGATTAGAAATTCAAGTTGTCAATCTTCCTTTTATTAATTATTAGTATAATTATGAAAAGGAGTTTATCAAGTGAAACAGGTGATCGATAAACTATTTTTTATTAGTCATTTATTTTTTATGTTATTTTGGGACCCGACACTTTCCACTTAAAAGAGAAACTGGTTGACCAAAAAAACAAGGAGAAAGTGAAAAGTTATCTTTTTCTTTATTATTAACATATCATTCTTTTAGTCGGATAACAACATTGGTGGGAAACAAAGTAAGTGAGGGGGCATGTGTGATACTACTAGCAATGTAGTTATTAGTCGTACTTACGAGAAGTCTTGGGCAACGGTTGAAACAATGACACTAACATTGAGTTCGCCATTGGAACCGGGTGGACCAAATGCAACAACCGGTTCATTGATGCTAAAACGTCGCCGTACATTGAGGGGAGGAGGATCCAATGATCGTTCCATCTCTCTTTTCTTAGCAGCTCGATACAGCACCGTCTGATCTCCAACCCAATTTGCTGGGTATAGGAATTCTGATAATCCAAATACAATGACAAAAAAAAAGACTCTTTTTCATTGGCGTTTTTAAATATATTATATAATGAAGTTTTAAGGTGAATTATATATATTACCGAATCCTTCCTTTGTTTCAAAGCAACGGCTGTAGCCAGCGATGGGATAAAGCACGTCGAGCTTGAGATTACGGCCACTTTGTGGCGACAAACCGAGAAGAAAACTGGTGATGCCACCAAAGTTTGCACCCAGAGCTACAAGTGAAGCTGATCCAACACCCACAAGAAGGCGCCTCTGGAACTTGGTGGCTAACGGTGCAAATTCCTCCGCCGGAGATGGCCCTCCATTCATTCCCTCTATGCGAATTCGGTTGCATGCCCTAAACCTGGCTTGCACTGCCATCCCCATATACTCACTAACCCAGCACTTGTCGACTCTACTTGTCCCTACTTCCTGGCCCCTTTAAGCAACCTCTTCCTTCCTGCAGGTCTAATCTCCAAGTCTAGGACAAGAATAATCCACTGGTGGTTTCTGGTTCGTCACGTGTTTGTGTGTGGCCCGTTTGTGGCTCTTGATGGTAATGGAGTGGGATAGCTCTTATCTGCCTTCTGTGGTTCTCATTCCTTCAGGTAATCAAGAGCCACTTTTGTGTACTGTACTTAATTGAGTTATGAGAAAAAAAAATAATCTTCAAGTATAAAATATTTAACTTAAATCTAATTTTGAAAATTTATTTTAGTTTACATGATCAAAATTAATCTCACATGATATGCTTTCCCGCTTAATATTTATAATATACATTTCATTATGAAATAATTGCCATTTTATCAGTAACAAACGAATTAAAAAATAATTATTAATTGTCTTAACATCTATTGAAAAAGGTACTTATCAGATTGAATTATCTTTTTTTTAAACATATATTATTGATAATTCATCTCTTACAAAAGAAACTATAATCATCAAGGTAAGTAATACTTAATAATGAACATATTCTTTTAAATAAAAAATAAAATTTTTACCTCTAATCCTAGATATAAGACTGTTTTTAAAAAACTATCACAATTCATTTTATAAAACTCTATGCAAGTTGTTTTCTGCATTAATTAATTAATAAAATTATTCTTAATAGAGACAGTAATTAATTAAGTGAAAAAAAGGAAGACAACGAGTCCTAATAATTTTAAATATAAATTATTAATAAATTAATTCATTAATAAAATTAATTATATATTTTTTTAATTCTCATAAAACAGTTAACATGATTTTATATTTAGAATTATATTCTTGATATTATAAAATACATAAAAGTTAGAAAAAAAATAGATGGAGTATATAACATAAACTCAGTGTGCATGAGTAGGGAATTCTTAATGATTTGCCATAAATTTCAACAGTGGAACACATTCAATTTATGGGACCAAATTAAAGTGTACACTGTTACACTGGCTAGCTTGTCATGGTAAAATCGACCACTATCGATGATTTAATGCGCCTTCCTCTTTAGAAAGACACTTTGGATTTCTTCCACGACTTGTATACTATATATGGCCGAAAGGGGGGATTAGTTAAAGAAAAACAAGCACATAACGACCAAACTCAGCTGAAAATTCCACCCTCTAAAAGGTTGACTATTATTCCTTGGTTCTTTTCAAATGCTGCTTGTTGCTGAAAATGATTCAAAGCCCGCATTCTTACTCGACCAATTTCTCCAAACCTCATCTGCTGCACCACTTTCTGCTTGTTGCGTACCACCATAGAAATTTCCATGTGCAGCAGCAGCACCTCCTCCTCCTCCTCCTCCTATCCCCAACAAGTCAAGAGTCGTCACATCTCCGCTTCCTTTGGTTCCACCAATGTTAATGGCACTACTTGACCCACCGTTTGTTGGTCCTCCACTATTGCTTCTACTGTTTTGCTCTATGATCTTCGATAAAGCCTTGCTTTGATCCAATATTGCGTTGAACATATCCACACCATTCATTCCAACACCTCCTCCTCCCATTCCATTTGCACCAAAATTAGTATACTGAGCAGAAATATTGATATCGTGTTGGCCATTGTGCATGTACTGGTTCATGAAGGATTGCCCATTTGGTTGTTGTTGTTGTTGCACCACACCAAATGATGGCGGTGCCATGTTTGTTGCAAAGGTTTTTTCCGTCACTGTTGCACCCATTTGTGCAGCTTTTTGCAGCAACGCAGTGGCTGACATGTGTGGCGAACCTGCAGCTAAGTGAAGCCCGTTTTCCTCGAACATGTTTGAACTTAGTTGAAGAGAGGGAGAAGAGGTGGATGAAAGGCTTCTTGTGAACAAGTTCCCCGGCATGTTGCTGTTGAAGGGTTTTGCTGAAGGCATTGGCATGAGTTCTTGTGGCAGTGAAAGTGGATGCTTGTGATCAGAATGGTTGAATTTCGAGGCGCCACCAATTTGTGGGTTGGGAATATTGGTGTTGAGTGGTAATGAGGAAACGAGGTTTGGTATTGGTTGGCATTGCATGTTTGAACCTATCTTTGACAATTGTCCTTCATTGGCTTTGTTGTTCTCCTCAGCTAGTGCATCACAGAAAGCCCTGTGCGAAATGAAGCTATCTCTTCTGCAATGTTAAGTAAATATGATGCATGCAATAAGTTATTGATCATGAGACATGCATTAAGGAAAAAGAGACTGCAGGTTGGAGAATGTTATGAGCTGTAAATAAATATTGCCAAGTATATATATATATATATATATAATTGTTCATGGGACCATGCATGAGCATTATTATCAAATATAAGATTAATAATTTAGTGTCTTGGACCAGGAATCTTTGACTGAACCAAATAAATTTAGAACTTTGTTGTTTGAAACAAATAAAAAATTAACAATATATATATATATATATAAACTTAAAAAACAAAAAACAAAAAGTTGTCCCATGTATGATAAAATTTAATATACATGTATACACACGCGCACACTAACCCTTTAGACTAGAAGACTTAGTTATATATATTTTCTTTATGCAAAAAACATATGTAGATGCTACTTGTTTGTTCGTCAACCAGAGAGAAATTTTCAAAACTGACAATTAAACTATCCTAGAAAAGTTTACGAAAAATGAATTCAAAGATGGCAAGTAACACATTACTCAAGTCAACAAGAACGTGTGTGGTCAAAGAAAGACCTCCACGTAACAATTAAATATTAATTTATAAAGGATATATATAGCCGCTGCATGCAACTTGTGCACGAACTATGAACGAATATTGATGAGTCAAATTTCATGTAAATAATGTATTTGTCTAACTTATCATATGAATTAAATAATTTCATGAACTAATATAATTAAAATACTATATTAAAGTTATATTATTTTTATAAATAAATTGTCATCATTATCTTATAGAACAATTAAATCCATAAATAATACTACGTAGAAGTTTTATATACGTGTGTATCAACCTGGAAAAGATGGTTCCACAATCACATTTGTATTCCCTTGTACCACAGATTTTTGAATGGGCTTTCCAGTCAGACTGAACAGCATATTTCTTTGAACACTTATCACATTTCCACTTCTTCTCGCCGTGCTTTCTGCAGAAGTGCTTTTTGATGCCAGTGAGATCACCCAGTGCTCTTGCAGGGTTGTGGTGGACACACGAAGGTTCTGGACAAACATAAACCCGCTTTCGAATTTCTGTGCTGGTTCTTTGTTTAAGCTTCCATGGTAAATTGTGACCCCGCCGGTGCAACTGAAGGTTTTGATCTCTTTGAAACCCTTTGTTGCAGATTTCACATATGAACCTGTTCGTGGCCATGAGTGTGTTTGGTGATAAAGCTATAACTTCAGCACTTGGATCTGCACACGCCCGAGTACTAATTAATTAAACAGATTAGACTATATAATGCATATTTCTTACCATTTAATTATTAGTGTTCAATTATGCACCCAAAGCAAACATAAAATATTTATTTCAAGTTGTTTCAATGGATATATTTGGTTGAAGATAGTGACAAAAAAAAAACCTACAAAATGAAGATATATAAGTGTAATAATAAGTATAATAACGAAGAAGAAAAATGTGTGATGTCGGATTCTTTGTTCACACGGCCACGAAGATAAGAAGAATGAAAAAAAAGAAAAAAGAGAAAGATTGAATATATATAATTTGAAACTCCAATTCCTCTCTCTCTTTGTCTCGTCCACCCCTTTCATTTATTTTATTTATTTTTTATTTTGACACATCTTCCAGATACAGACACACTAGGAAACAAACACAAGAGAACACACAAACACAGCACCACATAAAGAGGGAGAAAGCAAGAGATATTTGATATCGAAAGTATATGATATGGTCCTTTACCGTGAAACAGTTGTAAAACAAAAATCAAAGGAAACAGGAGAAGAACTAGCAGTCAAGCAAAGTCAACAGTGAACAGCAATGATTGTAAACCCCTGCAAAGGCAATAATTGAGCTTCTTCGCCTACTAATTACTCTCCAATAATTCATCATTTTGGCAATCAAATTCGGGCTTAAAACATCCCCAGATCCTTGTCTCCGTTTACAAGGAAGATGACTTCTAACAGATCGACCCTTATCCTCTTAATTTGATGGAGCCTATAGAATATCTTTATTAAATGTACTCTAATTAATTAAGCATGTCATCATCCAGAAATTTAATGTAGACCTTTTGTGGGATATTATTATTATTATTATTTATTATATAAAAGCCCATTTTGAGCAAATATTCAACAAACTAGGCATCGTTATTTCAATTTTAGAATCAAAGAGACGGGTGAAGAAATATATGCTGTACTTTATAATGTATGTAAATGAAATATACCAGAATTTTTGTTATAAAGTATTGTAGGAATTAACATGTGCAGGCCATGGATAACAATTAATATTCATCTATGGTTGCATCTTTAATTTGGTTGTCCGTTTAAATCTACAAAAAGTAATTGCAAAACCAATAATTAGAAAGTGTTACTTAAACTATTTACATATTCAGAAAGCAAAAAATAAGGAGAAAGGAAAAAGAAAATTAAGATCGATATATTTGTTAATGGGGGTGTGGAAGAGTCAATTTTTCCGAGATGATTGTTAGAAAAGTAACCTGGATTTCCTGGTAGGCTCCTTTTCTTCTTAACAGGTGCAGGTGGTTGTGAATTATTGTTGGAACCATTGCTGTTATTTGTTGTTGTTGTTGAAGTATGAGAATGTGGACTATGGAACTGGCCAAGCATCTCTTGTTGCTGTTTAAGTGCATCTTCTCTGGTATTCTCTGTAGAGAAGCTTCCACTATCACAGCTTGTGATGTTTGACATTGAAGGTAGCCAAAGAAAAGAGAAGAATCTATTGAAAATGTTCACTTTATTTAATTTACAAACAAGTGTTTGTCTCACTAAGCTTGTTGCAGCAGCTCTCTAGCTAGCTGCAGCAAGATTAATTTTCTACAGAAAAACTAAGGAAAAAAAAAAGAGAGGTAAGTGAAACAGAAAAGATGGGATTTGTGCAACTAGAGGAAGACAAAAACCAGGAAACTCTCCTCCTTTTATGGTGTGGAGACGAGGGTGCTTGCTGGCACAAGAATACAAGAACAAGGCTTTGGATTTGCATTGTAATAAAAAATTATATATTATACTTCTTTGAGGCACTGTTGTTTGTATATACATATGCCCCTGGCATTGTTTAATATTAAGAACAAAGCCCTTCACTTATTTTTCCGTGTTTATGTATAATTAGCTACTTACGGCATCCTCACAATATTTTATTACTTAAAGATAACAATTGAAATACCAATATATGCTCATGGAAGAAAATAGTTTTCTAATATCATTTCTTGAAAATTCTCTTACGTTTATTAGGCGTAAGAAAAACTATAATATACAAGAAATTTTCTCAAAAAATAATTATCACACACATTGTTTGAAAAATGGGTGAAGACTCAACAGTCAATGTCTTTCTCAAATCAGAGATGGTTTAGTGATAAATAACTACGTTGCGTGAGTAGATGTACAATCACGTATTTTAATATTAATTATGTTAGTTAGTTGTGATAAAAGATTTAACTTATAACTTGCTTTAATTATATCAACTATTAACTGTTAAATTGCATTAAATTTTGCCAACAATATGAGAGTATTAGAGAGACCGAAAAATTAATAAAGCTCCTTCTGCTTAGAAGTGCATGAAAACATGTGTTAAAATAGTGATGAGAACTTTATCCAAAATATACTATAAATAGATTCAAATGCACGTAAATTGATTCCCGTATACCGAACCCAGGTTTTTTTAAAGAAGAAATTCACATTATTTTTTGTTATGTTAAAATGGTTAATTGAATCAACTTATGTTGAAGAGGGAAAGAGAATATTTATAAATATTCCTTCTTATTAAGGATAAAAAAGGGTATTATGGGTACTTCACTTGTGATTGTCTTTTAAAAAGTTTAATTTATTTGACGTTGCTAGAGGACGAGAGCTTCAAGTTGGAAAGTTTGTCTGCTTCTGAGGATATTTTAAAGAGAAAACTATTGTTACGGAAACGCCCTTGTCCTTTAAGCGAAACAACAAAAATGCCACTATTAGTAAGACTCAGCCGCCTAGAGAATGTAATTACGAATTTGACCTTACCTAGTCACGGGTGGATTCTGATCGAATCATTCTCGAAAATGACCCCATAATAATACAAAAATTCTTCTGTTCACGTGTGTTCGGGGTAATTTCCGATGGGTCAGAAGAGTCCGGGGTAATTTTGATATTAAATTTCAAATGTGGGGCTTTTTTGTAATTTGATCTAACTTCGAATATGCTTAGTAATGGCGTGTGACAATTGGCCTTAAATTTTTCTTTCTTTCTTTAAAAATGATAGTCTATTAATATAATAATGTTTTATAAAAGCGTAGGTAGTAGAATTAGAATTAGAATTAAAATTAAAATGAAAGGAGTAAATATGACATTACTACCATGAAAATGAGAGAGAGAGAAACATAACAATTACTTAAATGAACGGATACTCAAATTATGTTAAGCTTCTCAATTATTTAATAATAATAAGCAAAATTAAGGGTTTATTTGGTTGGAAGAAGAGAAGTGAAGAGGGAAGAAAGTAATAAAAATAATAATTTGAATATTTAAATGAAAAGAAGCAAGAGGAAGATAATTTTTCCAGAGTCCATCTAAAATAAAATATTCTTAAATTGAGAAGGAGAAGCATAGGCCGTTTTTATTTATAATTATTGAAAATTTAATAATATTTATATATTTTTAAAATATAAATTGTTCAAAATTTTTTATTAAAAATTATAATAAAATTTATTTATTATTTTTATTCATTCAAATATATAAAGATCTGTTATTTTTTAAACTCGTTTAAATAGTACATTTTAATTTTTAAATTTTCTACTACTCGTTCGAACACATCTTAAATCTTTCTTACAGAAGTTCAGTGATGAGAATTCAATAATAACGAAAAAAAAAGAAAAAGCCATGAACATAAGTTACTTATATCACCTGATGGTAGATTTGGGTTATGTCAAACTCTTTTTTCTTGTTATCCTTTATAATTTTTCTTTTAACTACTTCTATTGAATTATATATATTCAATATCCATTTTGGCCGTCAATATATATATATATATATATATATATATTCTTTATTTAATTAATCAATATGAAAGAAATATTTCATATATAATATATTTAAATTAAGAATGAAAGATATAGGCTTTTTCATTTTTAATTATTAAACTTTTAATAATTTATAAATTTTTTAATATAATTTCATTTTTTATATTTTCTAAATTAATTTAAATAAATATTTTTATTTTAATTCACCTAAATTACATATTATTTTTTTTTATCGTCTTATCATTTTTACTTTAATTTTTTTATTTTATTTCTCGTCTAAATATATCTTAAATATTTTCTAATCATATAGTTCTATTATTTTAAACTTATTTTTTTCATTTTTAAATTTTTAACTACTGTTATTGAATATATATATATATATATATATATATATATATATATATCACGTAATTGGTTATATATTTGACAGTATCTATTGTCATTTTTTATTTAATTAATTAATGTAAAAAATATTTTCTATAAAAATAATAGGATAGAGATTTATAAAATAATATATAAATTAATTTAAATCACAAAATTATTATTTTATCAAAATTAATATAAATTTTAAAAAACTCATATATATATATATATATATATCACTTTTGTGTACATATAATATCAAATTTTTTATATTAAATGATAATTTTTTCTTTAATTTTTTTCCTGTTAATTTCCTTTGACAAAAATTTTATTAAAACAAAATAAATTATAAAAAAATATCTTTATAAAATAAGGAAAATATTTTTATTTAAAAACATTCATATATTATTTTTATAACAAGTATTAAAATTATTTTTTCAAAATAATGATTTAAAAAAAAACATAAAGTATAAAGTAAAAAGAAAAAATTTATCCAATTTTAATGTTTTCCACCTCATAAGTTTTTTATAATAAACATTTAAATTATAAGAATAAAATATGATAATTCAATAGGATAAGCTATTATTTTCAGTTGTTAGACAAAAATTAAAAATAAATTAATATAGATGAAAATTAAATTAAAAATAAATTTAAATCATCTTATCTTATTTTCTCATCTTAATTATTGAATAAATCTTAAAATATTATGTATATTAATATTATTTTATTAATTATAAATAGAGATAAAAATACGTAAAATTGTTTAACAAAGTTTATAGCTTAACTTGTTTAAAACTCAATTTATTTAAGTAAAATGTTAAATTCTATCATTTTAAAAAGATTTAATTAATTAAATAAGTTAGATTTAAAATTTAAAAATATTAAATATATAGATTAATCTATTTAAGACTTACTAATTTCATAAATTATATAAAATAAAATTTATACATAAATTATAATATATTTATAATATTATATTAAATAAAGAAATTTTAAAATAAATAAATCTATAAATTTTATAATAATAAATATATATTTTATAATTTTTAAAAAATATAAATTTATTTAAATAGTTTGATAGTTTAATGATCTATCAAATATTTCTATACAAAGTAAACTATTAAAAATGTGGAAAAAATAAAGTCTATATATAATAATAAGTTACATTTAGATTTTAAAATTATTAAATAAGTCAAACATATTTAATGCAAAATCCACTTCCATTTCTAATTATAAATAATATTTGATTAATAAAAATAAAGATTAAAAAAATAAAAAATTCAAAATTTAATCATATTGACCTATAATAATAATAATTTTAATAATTAATATAAACTTTTAAAAAAGTTGAATCAAATTTAATAAAAAATAGTTTAAACTTTAAAATTATTAAATAAATTATACATACTTATCCACAGTCTAGTATGGTAGTTATAAATATTATTTGATTGACAAAAATTAAGATTTAGGAGTAATAAAATGAAATTTCAAAATTTAATCATATTAATCTTTAATAATAATTGAAAATTTTAATTTTGATATACAATATACAAATTTTATATTGTCCATCAATTAAAAATTTTCAATGTAAATATTATTTTTATCAGTACTTAATCATAAATTATTATATCATTAAAATTACTAGTTTCGATTATTTTATAAGTCATATTTTAGGTGTTATTTAATTAATTGATAATATGAAAATTATAAGTGTGTGTGATTTTTATTTCGTTTCATTATTATAAAGAAGTAAGAAAACAAAAAACATATTGTTTTATTTTTCTCCTAAGTTAAAGATCACATAATATTTTCAACTCTAAAGGGGAAAAGAATATCTATGCACACATAAAAAGAAACTAAGATATTTATATTTTTTGTTTGAAATTATTTATATAAAACTTTTATATTTTTGAAAAATGATACAACATTTATGATATATGGGTAAAGAGAGCATAACTCAATGGTTTTTCACTCTCATAGGAAGTAATTATGTTTCATATTGATGGGACTTTGGAACCGCAGCTCTGCGTATGCCTTTTTGGTACATTATGAGTAATATTGAACCACTTATTGGCTCCTGCTTTTGTGTCTATCTTCACTTCTCCTTTTGAAAATGACCATTTTTTTCTTTTTTAAATTTCGTTCACCAAATTAATATGCCACTTTCAAAGAACCAAAGAAAGTGACTATTCCATCTAACGTGCTGTCCTCCGTCCTTTACGTTCTTTTTCATATGCGTGTCCTGCGAGTACAGATCCAAGATTAGAGATATCTCAAATAAATAAATAAATAAATAATTTACAAAAATTATCCTATATTAATTAGTATAAGTTTTATCACATAAAAATTGAGAAAGCTAACAATAATATTAAAAAATGCATCTAAGTGTCCGAGAGATACTGTTAAAAATTAAATATACAAATATTTTATTAAAAATGTAAACATACGTCTCATATTTTTTAATATAAATTAAAATCTTTTTTAATAAAAAATTATTTTATTAATTTTTTAAGTAGTACTTTTAGAACATTGTTAGTAATATCTTCTATTGTACTTAAATTCTAAGAAATTAAATTATTATAATATTATATGTTTACACTATTGATTTGATGCATCAGACTTATAAATAATTTTATTATTGCTACTGAATACTGATATATTCTTTTTTTCTATTAAGTACTAATATATTAATTAATATGTTATATAACTGTTAAATATATTGTTAATTTAGACTCACAGTATATATTATTAGTATATCATTTTCAATATTTTTATGTTGAAGATCTCGATTAAATTATACTAATATAAATTATATTTATTGTTATATTAATAATAATTTTATATAAATAATTTTTATTAATTATAATTATAAAATATAGTTAAATTTTTTTATTTTTTATTTTTTAAAAGTATATATTATATTAAGTAAGATATACACAGAGTATCAAATAGTTTTAAATTAATTTAAAATTTTATAAATATAATTTATATGATAAAAATTATTAAATAATATAAGACTGAGTATATAGCTCACTATTGTAAATATAGATTAATTTATTTGTGCACATCATTATTTTATAAAATCATATTGTTTTTATGTTATAACCAACGTACTAATATGATTTTAAACAAAGTAAAGGCACGATGTTTACTAACCCTCTCATATTCTACTCCAAATATTCATATTCACATAATTAATTATAAGCTATTCAATTAAATATTTGTGCTATTAGTTTAATTTTTAATTAAATTAATATTAATTAAGATCTAGTTCAGTTGTATGCTAATCAATCTCAAGAAAATATTAGGTTCAGATCTATTGATTTGGCCATAATGCCCAAAAAATCTTTGATTTGGCTGTCTAAGCATTGGTTTCTTAACTTCTAAACATTGTCTCAACAACCATGATTACACCTTTTTGCTCGTACTACTATCGAATAATTGATGCATGTGCTTATGAGCATATACTCATTTCTTGCATCCAAGTTCCCATAATTCTATACATAAACATCTGATTATTTGTCTTTCTCCATCTTACAGTCAGATCGACGTCTCCTATAATTCCCACGGGCACCACGCTACTTTGTTTAATTTATTGTCATGTTTTTCGGGTAAAAGCTACTCGTTAATTTCTAAACTTGAGTTTACATTAAGATTTACCTATTCTATATATATAACAGAGACATGGATCCTATATAGTAAATATCCCTATCAATCAATGAAAAGGTGAAGGATTGTTTTCAAACCCTTTTTTTTTCCCTTGAAATATGTTAACAAAATGAAACCCATTAACTATTCAATTCTCATGCCGCTCTATCAGTTATCTTCTTTGTTTCCCTAATTCTTCCATAAATTAATATGAATCAACAACTTGCTTTAGAATATTAGCAACTTGCATTATATTAGATGTGTGTGTGTGTGTATATAATATCGCTGAACGTGATATAAAAATCGATAGTTCTTGCCAAAAAAAAAGAGATAAAATGAATGTGTTATTAGGCTCGGGTAATGTTGAAAATTTTAAATGATTAAATAAACTTCATCGTATTACAGTTGTACACTTACTATTTTTGGATGAAAAGTCATTATTTTGTTGAATCTTCACATTATCCAAACAAAATTTTCTTTTATATCTAAAACAATATACATTCAGAAATTTCATTCCCCGTTAGTGGTGTGATTTGCTGTAATTAAGAGTGGAGCCATGGCATGACCCATCGGTCCCCACAACTTTTTGATAAACTTGGAACGATAGGTCCCGTTGATTAAGATTGAAACTTTAATGTCGTCCACTAGCAAAAATAAAATATCAAAGACTACATTTACTTATAAGCCTGTAGCCGATGCTATTGTCGTTTGCGTAGATCAGACTTCATATAATATTGAAACAACCCATTGTTGTTGCACATATTATAAGGTAACGGAAGAAATAAACAAATGAGAGAGAATGAGACAATGGAATGATGAGAAATTGGTAAGCTCTAAAAGTTGGGGTCAAGCTCTCTATATACCAAACGAGTAACGGCATTTTTGTAGTTTCATTGCTCGCATACTTTGTCATTATTTCCAAATCATAGCTTTGTTATCATCGATGATTATTGACCTGTGCGAGAGAAGCAGACATAAAATAGCACACTCAATCTATGCATACAAACAATGCTACAAATTCAAAGAATGACCAAACGAAACTTCCGATTCACGTACAATTCATATAATGATACAAAGAAGGGCATTCGACATGTAATGAATAAACCATCAGGTTTGTTTTTTCTCAGTTTCCTTTCTCTTTCTTGTTGCCCTTGTAAGGAACTTGCGTCTTTAATCCGTTTGTATATTAGTGATACATTTTCATATTCTTATTCTTTGTAAACTTTGTCCACGCGAGAAAATATATGCATAGTACAGTACTAATATCCTTTTACATTATATAAGGCTATTTTATCTTAGTTAAAATTAAATATATATGACTATAATTTAACTAGTTATACTGTGATGCCACTATTTCTTTTTGTTTTTCACGTGCATCGAGGATGCAGGGGATAATGCGCTCTTATCCTGCTTCCACTGTAATTCTGTAAAGGCAATCTAAGTGTTATGGATGAAAGATCCTCATCAATCATTTTAGGCAAAAGTTTCACTCATGCAGAATTTAAATATGAGAAGGAAGTTGCACTTAGCACATGTGGGACATTCGTCGGGTTATATCACTTGTGTGTGGGGCTAATCTGGCTATTTCTCTCTCTCTCTCTCTCTCATATAAATAAACTTTATTCATGTCTAAAGAAATTGTGCCATGCTCGCTATCTATCTCTCTAGATCTCGCTCTGCTTACAAATATTAGAAACTCTTGTTTATGCAAAAATCTTCTATTACGATATAGTTCTGTCCTACAATTAATTAACCAAATCAAAACATGTTGTAGCTCTCTGGGTTTCATATATTGGGAAGGAAAATAAGAGCAAAAGGTTTACCGGGTCATTTATGAAAAGCCCAATATAAGAGATAAATAGAGAGTAATAAATTAAATAATTGTTAAAGGAAAGGTAAAAAGGGTGTGTGCATATAAGGGGGAAAAAGTGATATATTATCACATACATGAATGGCTTACAGCGGTTTAATAATTATTAAGATGTACATCTTTTTTCTTCCTTTTGATATAATCTCATTCATCAATGTGTACGACATGACTAGAAAAACAGAACTAAATTCATGAATTTATCATTTAGATGGCGCATTTGCCGACAAAGAGCTAACAAATAATTTCCCAAACCCTAACAAGGTCCACACAATTTAGGGTTTGATGAGGCACTACCCATAAAAACACTCACTACTCACAAAATAGGCTATAAGGTCTGTGCGAGGCACTTTTTGGTTCACATATGGGACCAACGTCGTTGCAAATGATATGAACCTGCCCAATGCTGTGCTCCTCGTCATGTGCAACTGCCTATACGTCTTTGTTTGAACTGCTAAAAGTAACATTTTCCATCAAAGCTTTTCCTTTTCCTTTTTACATATTTGATAATCATTCTCTTTCCTTGTCTTTTGGTATATGGGGGTGGGGAAAGAGATGATGTTGCACATTGTTTTTTTCTTTTGCAAATATGATCAAACTTAAAATTGCATGGTAGATCCACATAGAGATTATGTGTTCTTTTTGTTGGCGTTTGGTAAATAATGATAAAAAGAAACACCAGTCGGTTGAGTTGGATGTGCAATGATGGTTGGGCTTTTAGCCTTTTACCCTCTTTAGTTCCTTGTTATTTCAAAATTTGAAAATCTTTTTTTCTTTCACTGTTATCCATTGATACCTCAATTATAAAAGTGGTAAAAAAAATGAATGATTAAGTAAAGGGGATATACTTTTGAACAGAACTCTAGATTCTATATATATGTGTGTTTGTCTCCACCCTATAGATGATCATTCGGGACAATTGATCAATTGCTTTAAAAGGTATACATGTACGTTTTAAATAATCAATTCTACACACTTATAACTATTGGTCACTAGACCCACTTCGATCAAGCAATTAAATACTTGTTTCGAAATTTGATTTATTTAAATTTGATGGATAAAATCAAGTCAAATGATTTCTTCATTTTTTTAATATAAAAAAGTTCACAATGAGATTTTTTTCTTAACACAGCACCAAATCTCTTCTACTAGCTAATAAAAAAATTTATTTTAAATAATTAAAAATGATAAATTTTATGGAAAAAACATTTATTGTATAAGGAATGTAAAGTATAATAAATATTTTGTTTTGTTAAACATATTTTCTGTTTCTAGATGCTTAAATTTAATTTTAAAGACTGATCTTAAATTGATAAAATTATTATTGTTTTAAAATTTAAAGAGAACAGATGATACTCCAATTTCAGGTGTAAAAAATTTACAAACTTAAATAGCATTACTTTAAAAAAATATATATTAATTTTTCCCAATAAAACAAACGATAACTCAAGCTTACAACACATCAATTACAAGACATTGTCTTCCTTTTCATAACTAATTAACCCTTTAAGATTCAATTTTTAATTGTATAATTTTTTTTTAGGTAAGACCTATATAAATTATCTTAATTCTTAAAAGGATTAGTTGACTATTGCTAAGGATATATTTGGTGCACAACAAAAAGAGTTAAATATAATTTTCACCTACATTAATTATCTTTTTTAATTTATATGTAATTTTAATCTTTTTAATTATAATTGTTCACGTTTAATTTTAATATTTTTTAATCATTATAATGACTCTTTTGATAATCATCAACAGCAATAGCATTGACGAGATAGTAAAATATACTTTAGATAGCATAAAATATATTAAAATTTTAAAATATATAATTATTTTTTATATAATATTTTCTTTTCATCTTTACAGAAATGTTAAAATTTTCACTCCTCTCATAAAAATATTTTGTTAAAAAATTTTATTCTTATCACCCACTCAAAGTTATCATTCATTTTCACCTTAGCCTCATGAGTTCCACCATTCTCTTTGTCACTGCCACCACTGCCGCCACCGCTACCCCTGTCGCCACCGCCGCACTGCTGTCACTGCTAAAATATTTTCTCTAACCGTGACAACTTTGGTAATCTTTTACTATCATTTTCACTTCTTCCAAAAAAGACTCTTCTCCAACGATTCTACACTATAAATTATATAATATATATGTTGTGATGTTAAAAAATAAATGGAATGTGAACCAAATAGCAAAAGAAAGAACTCAGTAGAAGATAAAATGAAAAAAAGTGTGGGAGCCAAAAATAAAGCACTGCCGGCTAAACATAAAACGTTGCCCCGCCAAAAATAGAACACTGCCGCTCACAGCCTAAAATTTGAATTTCAAATTTTAGCGGCGATTTAAAACCGCCACAAATTTAGCTTTGCGTCGCCAATTTTAACGTCAATTTTATAACCGCTGAAAAAATATTTAGAGGCGGTTAAAACTACCGCTAATCATAAAATTTAACCGCCACAAATAAGCGATTTTTTGTAGTGATAATTGTCACCTACATTAATTATCTTTTTTAATTTATATGTAATTTTAATCTTTTTAATTATAATTGTTCACGTTTAATTTTAATATTTTTTAATCATTATAATGACTCTTTTGATAATCATCAACAGCAATAGCATTGACGAGATAGTAAAACATACTTTAGATAGCATAAAATATATTAAAATTTTAAAATATATAATTATTTTTTATATAATATTTTCTTTTCATCTTTACAGAAATGTTAAAATTTTCACTCCTCTCATAAAAATATTTTGTTAAAGAATTTTATTAAAAAAATATTTTTGAGGGTATTAACTTTTTAAAATCCTTTTAAATATTCATACTGAATATGATAATCTAATATTTTTAACTTAATATTTCTAAAAAAATTTACAAGATCTCTCCACTGAATATTCCCTAAATGGTGATTCATTCTGTACATGTACTTCTCAACTTAACAGAACTTCTGTGTTGGGCTATATATGAAAATTGTGAATTAAAATTGTTTATTTGTTAAAAAAAAAAAGGAACAACTTAATAACCGACAGTCAAATTGTTTTACTTGGAAAATTATTAGTAAAAATTAATTTGGCGCGTGAAAAAACCTTTAGGTTATAATCATTGCGTAATGATATATAATACGTATTTGTTGTAAAATATTAAAAGATTATATTTATCATTAATATCTATTCTATTGTTTTTAAAGTTTAATATAAGAGTGTGTGTATATATATATATGTTTTTTTTAATTTAAATTTTAACTCAACTAAATTTAATCAGTTCAAAATTTTAATTTTTTTTAACAAAATCAACCCAACGTAATTCACAGGTACTCTTACAATATACAATATACATTTCCTATGAATAAATGCATTAAAGTAATCTTTAAGTGCTGACAGTAATTATTACAAACAAATGGGAGTGGATCATTCAAGTGCCAGCGTGGATCTCTCAAGGACGTGGAAGTGTACACTTTTGCAAACATACATCTCATATGCTAGGTTGGCATTTTTGAAAACTTCACTTTGCCTATTATCCTTTTGAATAATGCTCCAAATTAACTATTAGCATTTCAGCTCAAAGATGTTTCGTGACTGCGAATGTTACATTTTCTTCATTCGCATGACACACAATGGACAACGACGAAGTCTTGTGTTAATCTTTGCTTTTATATATCCTTCAAAAGCTATAACAAGATGCTATTGCTCACATACAGAACTAAAAACAAACACCGACTACAATGAACGGTGAGCATTAATAAATTTGACAAATTAACTTTTCCAATACAACTCTTATCATTTCCTACGCAGCAACACCTAAACTAGGTGTGTCTTTTATGTTATATAAATTTCTAGTTTTGTAACTTGGTGCTTAAACTACTTTCAGTAATTTTATCAAGTTTACGTCATCTGATTTTTTTTTCTTTTGAATATAACTTGTGAAATACTTGATTTCTTGTCCAAGCATATTGCTTTCAGTTTATCACCTAACTTGTTATTATTGTAAAATTTCAAACATACAAAATATTAGCTAAAATATTAATTTAATACATAAGCGCCCATCTAAAATGCTGGTTAAAAGTCAGTTATATAATAAATAAAATAGGTGGACAAACTTTCTGCTATACTGTTTATCCCGTAGTTTCTCTTATAATAAAAAAAAAACATTTATTTATTGAGGTTATTCATGCGTTTTATGAATACCTAAATGAAAAAAATAAAATAAAAGGATGCACCTTCACTTTTTATAGATAAATTTCTTTTAAACTCTTTACATCTTAATTCTAAAGTTTAACTTTTGTAATCTTTTGACATAAGAGAAAATGATGATAATGATCAGATATACAAATAAAATAAAAATCTGTTTTTGGTCTAATTTACAAGAAAATGTATCCATCTAAAATAAACAAAACTTGTAATGAGATCAATGACAAGTGTAAAATTTCAAAAGGCCATTCCATGCAGCGTAGGAAAAAGTGTGTGTGGTTTCTTCTAGTACGGTCATTACTTTATAAATAATAATAATGTAATCGGAGATAATCTAAATAGATTCCCTTGTTGGTAAAACCTGGAATGATATTGGACCCGTGAGGGTTAGTAGATGTAGGAGATGGGCCCCAAACGAAATTGGCATGTGGAGCCCATGATGCATGTCCTTCACTTCACACTTGAAACTCGAAAGTGAGAGAAAAGAGCGGGAACTTAAGGGTAGCCCCATGTATGAAATTTCCTCGAAAGGTTTCTGAGTTTGATGTTGCTAAGAATAGTTTTTGAATAGAATTAGGTGGCTTGATTAAGAAGATACTTGTCTCTATCTTCAACTAACTTAAAATCATTTTATTTTGAAAGTTTGCACAACACAAAATCACGCTCGCTGAAAAGTACGTTAGGCCCTTAGAGGTGCAATCATACAACTCCCAGTTGCCCAAAAGAAAATGGGTTTAATAGGACACGAAGAAGTCACCATTCAAAGTTATCCATAAGTCTTATGCATCAATATTTTACTCGTAATTTTAATTTTAATTTAATACAGTAAAAGCGCAAAATTATCCTACAAAATTAGCCTGCGTAATGGAACATATACAGGAAACAAATATTAGGTCTTTGGTATGAACTTAGAACCAAATGGTTGCCCCCAAAAACAAAGACATAATGGCCAAATTGAAAGGAATCACGTGTTAAATGTTATTAAAATATCATGATTTAATTCCCTAAAACACTTTGTTTGAGTTCAAATCAGTCTAATTTTATTTAAATATGTATTACATATGGGTCAGGTATAAACTTTAATTTTGTGGCTCAAATAAAAATTTAACTTTTTGGTCATCTGTATATATAGTTGATACTTAGAGACTAATTTATTTTAAAATCTATATATTTTTTAAGTAAGTTTTATCTCTTTTAGTAATTTTTTTCATGCACGTAACTAGAAATTAAATTGGTTCCACATACTTAAAGAAGGCTATTATCACCGTCTAATTTTATAGAGATTTTTATAAATTTTCTTACTTACAGTTTCTTTTCTTTCCTCTCTTTGAAATATAAAAATCTAAATTAATTTATAGCCGACGAAGGAAAATGAGATTTATGTAAACTCGATAACAATTTATCCGTTCATTCTAAATCATATTTTTTTGGGTGATTTACCCTATTTATATAGGTAGGTGTAACGTTGTACATTTTCATATTTTCCGGAGACAAGGTCATAGATGTTATGTACGATATCTGAACCATTTAATTAATCTTTTTAAAATGAATAACAAGGCCTACAGAAAAAGTCACGAGGAAAATATCCAAAATGCATTTATCTTTCTGGGCATTTGTCCAATGTCTTTGGGCCATAGATCCATAAATCAATAGGCAACAGCTCATTCCACTTTGCAGTGTAAGGAAAGTTTCTTTTATACCCTACAATGCAGTGTCATTTTCGGAAAATAATTGTATATCTTTAAACAAAAGATTCAACATTTTTATACACTGATAAATTAATAAAACTAATTTTTTAATTAAATAATAATTATTTAGAATAATGTACAGATATTTTAAATTTAGGTGAAATTTCAAAATATAAAAATTATACAAAATATAAAAATTTTTCAAACAAACATATACAATATAAACTACCTTAGATTTAGGCAGGAGATTTTTTTTGTAACACGAATTAATTTGAGTGTATAAATAACTAAAATTTGAGGGAAAATTTAGCATGATAAAAGTCATTGAGAAAGTTCAATTTTGAAAAAACAATATATGAAAAATTTGAGAACTTATGATTTTTTAAAGTATAAAAATTATTAAACAATGATTTTGTCATACATAAAGAGAGAGAAGAAAAAAATCCAAGAGACACTCATTCTCAAAATAAGGGACTCAATTTTAATTATTATATACTGAACTAGCAACATTATTGAATGTCATTCAACAATCATACATCATTAAGAAAAACAAATTATCTCTAAATAATAAAATTTTAAAATTCAAAATAAAACTATATATGCAAGAACTAAAAGTTACTAAACCTAATATCATAATTTATAGTTGTAGAGTGCAAATACATTAAATTAGAACCATTAGACTAAATGCGCACACAAACTCAATCCTCTCAAATTATGTACAGACTCAAGATAAATAAATCTTAACATGCGTAGAGCAACTTTAACGTTGAATTTTTATCCGTAGCTTACTTCAATTATTTTTTAACATAAAGATTTACTATATATATATATATATACTCCTTTGTACATAGTTTAATAGTAAGAGAAAAGGCTATCATTTAGCAGTTGAACACAGTCTTACATTTCCAATAACTTTTCTCCCAAACAATGTGAGCATTGTTTCATGTTAAACTTTAAAGATACTTACAACACAAACTAGGTTTAGACCAAATGGCTTATGTATAAATAGATAAAAGAATTCACTAACAAAAATAGGAAAAAGACAGTTCAATTTGATTTGAAAAGATATTGATTTATATGCTTCTTATTGAGAACCATAGGTGTTTGGACAAACGTTCCAAGTACAAAATTGCGAAGGCCAAAGAGAACGTGACAGCTCTTCGAAGTGACAGCTGAAGCTACGGAACACTTACTGAACTAAAATCTTTTGTGAGTTCTAAAAAGATTATATATATATATATAAATTTTCAGTGGTAGCTTGCAGTTCATATAACGTCGTTACATGAGAGTCAGATATAAGTGTGACAAGTGAGGGTTCATAAATTGATGTCAGAGTTTCTCAAACCTGAATGAGTGGCAACTACTCTCCCAACAAGATTCTCATGTCATATTTCATATTTGACTTTCATTGAACCTGCAATTCACAATCAATTTTACATTTAAGGTTGATGACGTAGCTAGACAAGCTTGTTTGTTGGCAGAGTCTATATGCCCTTTCGAACTACACAACGGGAGACAAGTAATGAGAAGCCAAAAGTGCATAACTTATTTGCAAAAAACTAGTTGATGACAAGCAGTGGAGAAGAAAAGTATTATGCTTAAGCCGCTGAAATATAAAACTGGAAGAAACATGAATTTCCCGCTTGCTCAAACACAAATAAGCAAAACAATTGAGAGAGAGAGAGAGAGAGATTCATGAATATTAAAATATAAACAATGCTAAAAAAGGATATGCTTTATCAGGTTACTTGATGAATTCACTCTGTCCAACAAAAAGAGCGTTCGGCATGTCAGCTTGATGTTTTTAAAACCGTTTTCAACCGGGCTCTAATATGGTATATGATCAATAAAACACACATTTGGGCCAAAAAACAAAAAGACACATAGCTCTTAGAGTTTAGGTCATTTTTAACGGGAATAGCTTTCCTTGGTTTTAAAAATGCTGATTCTACATGTAGAATTGAGTTTCTTATGTAACCAACTGAATTTTTTATATAAGCAACTGATCTTTTACTTGAGTTGTTTATTATATTATTTTTCATTCTGATTTTGAGAAGAGAGACAAAAAGTGGGTTGCACCTTTATTAGTGCTCATAAAACTGATTTTAAATAACTAAATATGAAAGGCACTTATTACATAAAAAATATATCTGTACAGTATGTCTAATCACAGCGGTAACTTCAAAATAGAATTAAGTCAGACAGGAGAAGCATTATGATAGGTAGCTTCGGAGATTCCTAATATAATCTAGAGGGTTGCTAATATTTTCATGATACTAGAATCTCTGTTCAAACGCATTTCTTCTATTGAATCTGGAGCCCCATGACTGAGCTATGACTATGCTACATTGGTTAGACTCTGGTTCGAGCCTTGCGGCATGCACTAAAGGGGTCTCTAAGTGTGAGTCTGTCTCTTCTTTTCTGTTTCCTTTGTCGATGCAAGAATTCGTTTGTCAAAGATTCCAACGCTCTAACTGTCAATGGTCTGTTTCTTGTGCTCTGCCTCCTGGGAATTATATCATTTGGCTTTAGGTCCTGCCCATCGTCCTCCACCATTGCCATCATTTCACCATCTTCAGAGTTGAGTAGAAGCTGATTTGCATTGAAGTTGATGGATGGTTGAGATTCACATTTCTCAAATTTATCAGAAGAAACACCCTTATCATGACAAACTCTATTGAGAATGCTTTCTTCATCATTCAATTCCGCACTTCCTTCAGCTGAAGAAGAAACTATAGTCACATCCTGTTGATGACTGACTATATCTGAAGCTTTCTTGTTTGCATCTTGAAAGCAAGAAGACTGAGAGAGTCCCAGTTTTTCTGATCCTAAGCCTCCTGAGGAGTTCTCAAGGATGCGGTTTGTCTCAACCTTAGCACAAGCAGTGAGTCTCCGCCGTTTGATGGGAGGAACTGCAAGATTTGAAGGACCTGATCTTGCTCTTCGATTGAATTGTTGCTTTATGGCTCTCTTTAGTTTATTACCATCAGGCACACAGGTCTTCTGATTTCCACTGTTTTCTTCCATCTTGTTTGCACAATTGGCTGGGTTAACATTCACTTCTTTTTCACGGGTAGAATCTCCATGGTGCTTACCTTTCTGACAATCAGCATTACTACTATTCCTTTTGCTGTATATTATAGTAGCTTCTGTCTCCCTTGATGAAATGTCATCAGAAGAGTTCCTGTCACTTTTTCCTGCAATTTCAATCATCTTAGACGTATCTGCCAATTCAGCAGGCGGATATCTCACTTCCCTAGCCTTGGATAATTTTCCTACATAAAGCAAACTAGTATCTACAACCGTGAACTTTTTCAACTTGAGGTTGATCCTATCAAGCTTACCTTTGCTGAGGTATTTTGTGCTGATATGTTTGTTTCCTTTATTATTTGTTATATCAGCAGCATCTACCTCAATTTTACCTGCTGAATTACCAGGTGAAGATTTCAGTTCCCTTAAATCTGATGACTTCCTCCTGTGCACCAAATTAGTATCAAGAGCTGTAGACTTCATATGGTCTGCATTGTTAGTGGAAGCTTGGGGTTTGAGGTAACAATGCCGATCGTAATCAGCTTGACCATCCTCATTGGATCCCTTTTCTGCCTCTTCAACTCTAGCTTTTACAACTTCAAGCTCAAGAAGAGTTGGTTCATCTATCACTTTGCTTAAGACATCAGTAACAGAATCAAAGTAATGATTACCTTTCACAAGTTGTCTCCTTGAAAACTTCTTAACACCAGGGATAAGAAAAACCAAAAAGTTTTTGGAGCTAGTATACCCTTGATTCTTTAGTTTCTCCGAGTGCCAACCTCTTGCCAGTAAGCGTGGCCAAACAGCTTCCCAGAAGATATCATTACTTTTGGCTTTGCTCAGTCGATATCCTCCAGTCAAAAATTTGATTATATCATTGGGTCCAAGAGAAGACCAATCTTTTCTAGTTGGTAATGAAAACACCCGGTTTTTCTTCCCAGATTCCATGGCAAGGCTAGTTAGGTCTTCATTCCCCTTACCAATACCTACAGCTTCCACAAGAGCACCACGTCCAACAATAGATTTCAAAGAAGAGATATATTCTTCTAGAGAAGTTCTCCCCTCCACGAATGACTTGGAAACCTAATTATAGACATAAGCTAAGTGAGTAACAAAGGAAATAGAAGTCTACTGGCAATAAAGGTTCAAATCATATATCGGTCTATCATTAGAAGAAAAATAACTGCTACATCAGATATTTTGGCTTAATGACCACTGTATCTAAATGTACAAAGCATAAAATAATAAGGAAATAACATACTTGGTAATTTAGTGAAGTTTTTAAGTTTTAATGATTAATCTGATTAGGAAAATGCATGCTGGAATAACCCATATCAAATGGATCATTTTGATGCCTAATGCATATAATGTGGTTAAAAACTGAAGTTCTTCCGGATCAAGCTATGGAATTGTGCCAAAATATCGCTTTCGAGTTTTTTAGTAAAGCCTGTTAATGGACAAGTATAGCAGCCACCAATTGAGGTCCATGTTGCTGATGGCTTCCATTCTACACACAGTCAATACACATTCAAATACACACACACACACACCTACCCACACACCCAATGCACCATATAAACCTGATTATCTTTAACAAAATTATTATTCAGTCATAAAACATATAAGATAACACCAAGAAGGGAATTAAAAGAACGCTATCTTAATTTCAAGGGAAGTAATCCGCCTTGCAACTTACAAAGGACTAAATTAGAAAAGTAATACAGGAGAACGAAAGAATATTGACACCATAAAGATCTGAGCTATGCTAAAAATCAGGCAGCTTAAACATACATATTGTAGTTCATGAGACAAGAGTCTCTCTGAGATAGCATGGTTGGATACCTGTAGCAGAGTATCTTGAAACTCTTTAGAGACATGGGGAATCAAGCGAGACAACAGTTCATTTTGCCTCCTTCCAGAAAAATTTTTATGTCCAGTTACACCTTTTCTCCCTTTTATTTTCTTGCACTCTGACCATCTACGATATTCAGCAGACTTATAAAACCTCCCATAGTAAAATGACAGTATTTCTCCCATCCCTTTGTTCTCTAAAATTTTTTTATCTGAACAAAATTTTTCCCGAAGATAAACAAACCAAGGAGAAAACTTTTCACATCAGCATCACTCCATGAGTTACTCAAAGTGCCAGGGACCATTCGATAATTTTTGCCTTTACTGAGTTGATCTATTGTCATCACAGATTGAAAAGTGGTTGGTATCAATTCTTTTCCATTATCTGATATACAATTCTTTTTCACATTAGCTGCTGCTGCAGGTATAGTTACATTGACTGTATCATCATTGTCACCAAACCACTCTTGGTGTCCATTATCCTCCACTTCATTTTGTACCCATATGAGTGGGATGGGCAAGCCCAATGCGAAGGAATGTGTGTTATCAATTACAAGTTCTGAATCAGCAGGATTCCTTAGAAGTTGAAGCCGATCTGATTCTTTTATCATGGAAGGAACTTCCACCTGGTATTCATGACCAAGTTCAGGACTTATCTGTGGGGCTCCAACTATTTCGTTTATATCAGGAGAACTTGGAAGAATTAACTGCTCATTAGATGCATGCTCCATGAAATTATCATAATCCTGATCAATTGATTCCATCTGTCAAGCAGCATAGGCTGGTTAACTCATAACTATAATTCAATCAAGAAAATGCTTCAAACATGAGTGTCAACTAGGTATACATGTACAGAGATTCAGGGAGTTTCATTAGTCATACATCAGCTATTTCATATTTTCCTTGCCAGCACTTATGCAAAGCATCATACTTATTTATTTGATAAACATTAGTACTCAAGTATAGAAGCTATTTTGCTATTCTTTTCCTTTGCCTTTTAATTTAGTCACTACTATCAAATTCTCTAAAAATCAGATTATTCATTAACTGTATGGACTGCCTGTTTGAGTATTAAGAAAATCATCAGCACAAAAGATCAGGTTGTTAGCACTTTGCTGAATTAGTTCAAACTAATCAAGGGGAAATTATATATATATATATATATTCTTTTTAAATAGCAAGAGTTTCTACTTTTACTGGGTATGAAGTTGTATTCTATACAAATATCAAATTATTGCCTAATAATGAATTTTCAACCTTCACAAAAACTGTGGCTGCCCGCCCACTGATGCTTTGGTAAACGTTCAGGATTAAAATACAAGTAATAGAGGAGCAATTTTGGGGAAGAAATTCTTCATTGACCAGTAATTCCAAAACTTGATTTTTCTGCGCCAAAGTAATTAGAACCTAGCTCAAATCAAAATCATTAATTGCTACTATGACAAAGCAACAGAATCCTGAACAATGGCTACCTAAAGCATTCACATAAAACCCTTTCGATTCTCTTTGCCAAAAAAGAAAAGCCAATTTTCCTACCCTACTAATTCTCGAATACAGCATTCTTCACAGGTTGACACAGTTTCTGAATATGATTATACCATATAACAACCACTACATATATGTGTGTGATCTTAGCAGGGACAAAAATACCCTTTCTGGCAAAATGATGTCAACGCGAATAATTTTGATTATCAACCAACTGCAAGAAAACAAAACCCCAGATCCTCTTATATATAAGTTCATAATCAAAGTTAACTCGTATGCTTGCAGATAAATAATTAAATATACACCAAACAGACTCAGACGTATATAACACAGAAAAAGCATATGAAATCAAGGAAACCAGAAAATAACAAGTACATTGACACAAAGATTGAGCACACCCCATATGATAACAATCGTATATAAAGTGCTAAGAGTGAATGGAAACATTTAGCATCCAAAAATATTTAAAAGGGTCATTCTTGGTATCCTATGATCAGTTATAATATTATTAATTATACAAAAAAAAAAAAAACGTATACATATGTATATATATAATCCACAACAGCAGCACATATACATAGATACGCATTGGACAAGATGACGATCAATGAGATAGATGAATGAACATTTATATAACCTCGTCAAAGTGTTGGAAACGTCAAAAGCATACATACATATGTATGTATATACAAGAAAATAAGTGATGATATTTTGAGTTTGATGTGTAACATAATAGAAAACACATTGAAGGAAGCACTAAACAAAAGCACAAGGTAAAGGAAGAAGAGATAAACAGAGAACCTGGTGGTGAAAACGAGCTTCAAAGGGTGAATTCGCGGGCCATGAGGGAAACGAAGGAGAAAGAGATAGAGGAGAAGGAACGAAAAAAATAATGAAGTGTATAGCGATATATACACCAAAGTTTTTAAACACGCCGAGTTACGTTAAACGAGTCACTCGTCCGAGTTCATGAACCTGAAGCTGAGTTGGCGATATTAGAATAGAAAGTCGTCCGAGTAAGGGCATGTTGCCTTGATGGACCAAGAATCAAATACGCACGCAAGGTAAAATTTATGACTTTAATTCATTTAAAAATCAGGAAAAAAATCATTTCAAAATGCATCTTAATTATGTTAAATCATTTTAAAATAATTTTATTTACATTTTTGTATTGTATGTATAAAAATGTAATATATAATAAAAAATTATATATAACAGATTTGTTTAAAATTATAAAATTTAATATTATATTATGTTAAATAATTTATTTTTTAATAAAATATTATTTTATTTTTTATCATGTAAATTGAAACGCACATTCTAAATTAAACACGCTAAATATTATACACAAATGTACATTTATACAATTGCATGCAAAATATATATATATATATATATATATATATATATATATATATTTGAGAATTTATCTCTTATTTAAAACTTTAAATATTGTAGTTAAAATTAAAAAATAATTACATATTATCTAATTACTTTAAAAGTTATATTTCTTATATTTTAATTTTAACAATTTAAATGAGAACTAACAATTTATATTTACTGTTATCATTTTCACAATAACTATTAGTATTTATTGTAGTAATTTTATATAAATATATTTAGTGAAAATAATTTTAAATGTTTTTATTTAATTATAAGTATTTTTTGTGTGAAGTCAAAATTAAAATTATATGTTAAGTCAAAACAGTAACTATTTTCATTTTTATTATTATTATTGCAATTTTTTTTTTGTTTTGTTTGTTTTTAATTAGAAGAATTTAAATTTTGGTAAATGCAAGATATCTTGCTCAAGTGAGATTAAGTCTTTGAGATTAGGTGTTTGAGAGCATTCTCACTCAAGAAAGAAGGGATAATGTTGCCTCAATTGTCCTCTCATTTAAGTGAGAAGGCACAACGGAAGATGAGAGCTCTTTGGACTGATTCTCGCTTAGGTAAGAAGACATCTTGTTTAGGCGAGAAGGCATTTCGCTAAGGCAAGATTATCAGAAAACATGTATAATTCTTCTGTTTGGTGTTCTCGTCTAAGCGAGAATGGATCTCGCTCAGAGAGTCTGCTCGCTTAAGTGAGAAGTTGCGAGTTGAAAAGAGTATTTAAGAAATTTTCTGTTTTAAAACTTGTATTACAATTCAAGGAACTTTTTCTCACTTTTCTCTTTGAACTCCATCTTCCCCTTCTTAGAGAAAACTTCTTCAAACACTGAACTTCTCTCAAGTTTGAGCTTGGACATTTGTTTCGATCGACTCCAAATAAGTTTCTCAGAGCTTAGTTCTTCAGTTTTCTTACTTTCTCTGTTTTCTCCTTTCTCAAAGAAGTGCTCTATTCAGTAATATTTAGGAGGAGTTCAATCCTTTGAACAATATCTTCAACAATTCTCTTTACAAATCTTCTCATCGAGGTAAGAAAAGCTTTATCCCATCATTAGAACATAATATACATTTGGTGCTTATGAAAGTATGATGGTATATTTCTTTGTCTTATGAATATACGCTTAAATGAGATTTTAATTGTTTGTGTAAGATTGATGAAGAGTGTTTGACTGCTCTTGAATGATAAAATGTATTTTTATGTATATTTGACTTGAACTAAGTTTGAATTTTTGTGATCTTAAGCACGATTTATTGAACTGAATGATAAGAAATAGATGGAAGAAGTATATTACCAGTAAATATGAAGAAAGTTATTAGTGTGAATAGTTACATAGATACATTAGGGAATACGAGATAGAACTGATTTTGGAAGTCTGGAAGAAATGTAAGATGATGAATGACATTCGCATGTGTGTACACAATCTATTGAGAGTGAATGTGTCACATGACCTCATACTCATTTCTTAACTAACACTCATGACTATACTTTGCTAAAGGACCCATTATTGTGTATGTTGTATTCGTGTACATGGGTTAACTGATGACTATTCATCTACATATATGTAAGATCTCATGAAATGCTGGAGACATCGAGTAACTATGATCACAGTGCTCAAAGAAATGCATATTCGAGAGAGAGAGAAATTTGTTGATTATGTGACTGAATATGTATATATTTATGGTAATTGCTAACATCTTTGTTATTGTGTTTGATGTTGTGATATTTTAATTGACTATGTTTTTTAGTGATGAGAAGAGAACTCATCCTAACTTATGTTTTTAGAAAACAAGAATGACCAACTCTCAAAGACCTATTAGATTATCCTAATGGCTTGTAAGTAGTAAATTGAACTATGTATTTAGAGAACGACAACAAATCTGCTATTGTAAATTTGTAATAGATAGTAAGGATGAGTCCAAAATTTGTGTTACCTTAGAGATGATAATGGGTATAATGTTCCTTTTGATTACCTTGTTCATAATAGAATCCATCATACCTTCAACTTGTATATATATGAGAGACGGTTTGAACACCTGATGTTATGAGCTATGACTTTCTATGATCACGATAAGATGGGGAGGCCAATTATATTCACCTGAGAGTAGGTAACCGGCATAGAGGTCATCGCTGATGCCAGAGATCATTACAGCAAGGACATGACACCGGAGACAGAGATAGAAGACTGATTTGAGGATAATAACTAGGATCGTATCCTTAGTATTTTGGTGTGGATATAGATTGTTCACTAAAACTTAGATTGTTTTTGATAATGTAATTATATAAATCAAGTCCTAATGTATTTTTGGTAGTGATATATAAATATTAAACCTTTGTATATGAATGAAATCCAATATATGCATATTTCCTACAATTGAAGTGTAATCTTATTTAGCAAATCATAATGTAGTGTAGTTAATTACCTTCTACTGTCTTGAATGCCTTTGCACATTCTTAAATTAAATAATAGAATGAAAGTTTTAAATATGTAATTTTTTTTCACTATAATTATAAAAAATTCGCTCTATTTCTTTTTACTTCGTTATAAATTATTATATTTATAGAAAGAGAAATTAAAAATGTCACAAAAACAATCTTATGACAATAAAATAATTTTTAATTTAAGATGATAAAATTATAAATTTAAGATATATTACATGTGAAAAATGAAAATGATTAAGATTAAAAATGTATTAATAAAAAAGGTATTGTAAATTTATTTTTTAATACTATTTAAATAAAATTTATTAATCTTTTATTTTTTTAACTCATAATAATTAAATATTTTCTATGAATATTCTCTTCCTTCCCACTCTCTTTTTATATATATATATATATATATATATATATATATTTGTTAACACTAAACATTAAAATTATATTAAAATTAAACATACACTAGTTAAATTATTTTTATGTGAGATTGGTCAATCTATTCATTTAATTTTCTTATAATATTTTTGTAATCATGCATTATTAGAAATTTGTAAATAACGAATGAGTATTATTAATAAAGCAGCACAACCATGGTAGTATAATTACTTTTCAGCACAGTCGTGCATGGTTGATCAATTACTTTTTAATCAATCGTTGTAAGTCTATAATAGGTCTTATTAGATGTCAATTGAGCCTAATTTTTATGATTTTGATAATATTTTTTGTGATGTTAGGCTTTAATGGATTTATTTGAATTCCTTGCTCAATTTTCAAATTTTACTACATCTTGAAATATCTGGAGATCTAGATTTCATATTTGGATGATCTTGGTGACTCTCGAAAGCTAAGATAGAGACCTACAGTTCCTTCTAAAATAAACTTTGGTTGATTTGATCAAATTAAAGGACAAATTTAGGCTTAAAATCAGACATGAGTGACTGCTAGGCAATATGATCTTTTCTCACTTAATTAGGCATATCTCTTTCAATTTAGGCCCAAATTAAGAAAATAATATCTCATTGGAAAGTTGATTCAATGTAGTTTCATTTGGGCTAGAGGTAGCTTAGAAATTATATTGTATCAAATAGTTTTATTATTTTGGCAGAAGAACTCATGGAGCTCTTAGTTTTTAGTGGTGAAAAACTCTCTTTTTCTCTAAACATTGTTTTATATCTTTGTCTAGTTGTTCATTCATAGAGATATCCATTGAATGCTAATTTTTGAAGTCAACCTAAGAGATTTTCAATGCAATAGTTTTAATTATGAAATTTGTGTTTAATTTGAATTCATATTCTAATTCTCCTCTATTTTGATTCAATTTCGAATTAAATTTAATTGTGTTTAATTAATCTATTTTGATTATAATAGAATCTTGTAAAATTATAATACACTAATTTTTGAATTGATAAATTTGGATTTAGTTAGGTTTAATTGGAGGCTTGATTACAGGTTTGTGATCTAGGTTAATGGGATTGGGATTTAAATCGAGTTACCTAACATTAATTATGCAATTGCTAATTGGTTTATGTTACATTGATTGCTTGCTTGAATATCTTCATGTAATTAATCTAAAATTAACAGAATTAGATTGGAATTGCATTGCCTTTAGTAATGAAATTAAACTGTTGCATTCAAATTTCTTAGGTTGATCTTTGTGAATTGATTTTTCCTAAACAAATTTGTTTCTAATTCGTAGTTCAATTCATAGTTTGATTCAACTTGCATGATAGATTCTCCCAACTTTATTCCTCATAATTTGTATTCGAAAGTGAAAGTGTTTCTATGATTTTAACTTAGGTTGCATCATATATTACATTTGTTTAAAACCTAGATTATTTGATTGTGATTATAACATCGCAAATCAATGGTCACAAAGCACTTCTAGTCAGATTGTTAAGTAAGGTTGTGCTTTGTGAGCATGTGAAAATAAGCCTAAGAAGGAAGCAATTTGTGTTGAAATTTGTAAGGATCAATCTTGGCTTATCCATATGGTTAACTTAAGAGATAAGACAACTTTAAGTATATTTAATTATGGTAGAAGCCAACTGAACAAATAATCCAATGAAAGGAGGAAGAGTAGTCAAATAAAAATCAAAGACAATGATGAGGAATCTTTGTTAAAGTTAGGATTTGGTTTCCATCTTATAAAAAAGTGTAACTATGGCTTATGCTCTTAAAATTGGACCAAACATTTCAATAAGATAAGTGAAATGAAATTAGACATTAGGATAAAAAGGTATGGAATCAAAAGTACCATGGACATTAACCAAGGTAATTAAAACCTTAGAATTTGGTGGTCAAAATAGCCATATAAGACAAGCTTAGAGTGAACCACTAGTTAAAGCAAAAACACTTAGCATACATAAGGGTACATGGTCGTGAGGCAATTAAATGAATGAAATATATTTACAAGTTTAAAAGTAGATTATTTAAATAAATAAGAAAAATGAAACAATCATTAACCATGAATAAGTGTGTTGGTTCACGAACAATGCCGTACGATATCTCTTATTTTTAAAAGACATGACTTTCAAGTGAAAGGATATGACTTCCCAATTCTGTTCGGTATCTCTTGGTTTTAAAGACATGACTTTCAAGTGAAAAGATGTAATTATTCACTTGCGTCTAAATCATCAACTATAAATAATTCTCATTATAGAACACGTTACGAACTTTTTTACTGTGTATAACATATGAGTTTGGGTGTTCTTAAATTCCAAGTTCAAGAGAAAATTTTTCTTGTTATTGCTAGACAAGAAATTTAAAAGGTTTCATTGTATCTTGGGAAAGTATCGTCATTAACCCATAACAACCTCGTGTGGGAGCAAATATCTCCCTAAAGATAGCGATTATTACGTGCCTTGAAACTAGTATTTCAAATTCTTGTTCACCATCTTCTACACCAAATTTTATTAAAAATTTTAAAGAGATATTATATTGAAGAAGACTCAAGACCAGAATACTACTTTCAAGGTAATGAATCAAGAGTTTGTCCAACTAGATCGATTCGATGGGACAAACTTCAACTGATGGAAGGACAAAATGATGTTTCTTCTTTTAGTACTAAATCTTGCTTATGTGCTTGATCCAAATACAACACAAATTCCTAATTCTGCTGAAGATGCAACTGATAAAGAAAAGGAAAGGATTGTCCAATTAAAGAAAAAACGTGATTAAGACACTTTTACATGTCAAGAACACATTTTCAAACGTTGTCAGATAGACTTTATGATCTCTACATGTCAATTCTATCCCCATTAGAGATTTGGAAGTCTTTAGAAGAGAAATACAATAATGAATGAAAAGGTATGGATAAATTTATCATGTTGAAGTATTTTGAATTTAGTATGGTTGATAATGTGCCTATCATGGATCAAGTTCATAAGTTACAAATTCTTGTAAGTAGACTTCGTGATCTACAAGTAACAGTTCCTGAATCATTACAACTTAGAGTAATTATTTTAAATTTGCCTTTATCTTGGAATGATTATAGGAAGAAACGCCTACATCTTGGAGAAGACTTCTCTGTTGAAAGATTACTAAAGCATTTACAGATATAAGAGGAAACTCAAAAACGTGATGTTGTGTATCTTTCTCAAAATTCTAAAGTTAACCATGTTGGAGAAGTAAATGCCAATAAAGGCAAAAGAAAGAAATCCTTTGTGGATACCAAGCAAGATAAAAGAGACGAAGAGAATGCTACCATTGCCATAAGAAAAGGCATTATATTAAGGATTGCTGACTTCTAAAAAGGGCTAATAACTCAAAAGAAGAATTGTTCTAAGGCCAATCTTGTGGAAGAAAGAGACTTGGTTGTTCTGATTACCGACGGAATTCAATGCATGCACATTGGTATGATTACATAACTAAACATGGCAACAGATGAAAGAGCTCATGAGTGGTGGTTAGATTTTGGTGCTATTGTTCATGTTTGCAATTATCGCAATCAATTCAAGACATATGAAGAAGTGAACAACCGATAAGTGTTAATGAGAAATGACAATTCAGCCAAAGTGTGTGGTCAAGGAACAATAGAGTTGAACTTTACATTGGGAAAGAAGTTAAACTTGGTGAATTTACTTCATGTTCCAGATATGAGGAAGAACTTAGTCTCTGCTAGTCTCTTATGTAAGAGAGGATTCAAAATTATAATGGAATCCGATAAGATTATCTTGCTTAAGAATGATATGTATGTAGGAAAAGGATATTGTACTCAAGACAAGTTCAAATTTAGTATTAATGATAAAATGAATGATTCTCTGTGTGTTATTGATTCTTGTGATTTAAGGCATAATAGATTAGCAAAGTTAAATTATAAATAAATTGAATATATGCAAAAACATAATTATATTGATCTTAGTAATAAGGATTTTAATAAGAAATATGAAATTTGTATACAGTTCAAAATTACTAAGAAACCATTTCCTGAAGTTGAAAGGAATATACATTTACTAGAACTAATACATAGTGATATTTGTGAATTAAATGGAAATATTACTAGAGGAGGAAAAATGTATTTTATAACCTTTATTGATGATTGTTCTAGATTTACTTATGTGTATTTTATAAGAAATAAAGATGAAGCATTTGAAATATTTAAGAAATATAAAATGGAAGTAGAAAATATGCATGATAAGAAAATAAAGGCTCTTCCGGTTAGCGTGAAGCTTTATCGAAGCTCCTAAGCAAGCAAAATGCAAATTGGCAGGGAAAGACCCTTTTTCTTCTTGAAGTCAGATGCCTCTTCTTTCTTTATTTTATATAGTTATCAGAAGGCTTGGGATTCAATTCATTAGATGGATTTCGTGAATTACATAGAATTGTGTATGAATGTTCTGCTCCATATACTGCACAACAAAATGGTTTAGCAGAGAGGAAGAACTGTACCTTAGTGGATATGGTTAATTCAATGCTGTTAAATGCTAAGGTATCTCATAATCTTTGGGGTGAGGCAGTATTGACGACATGCCATATTCATAATAGAATACTGTCAATAAATAGAAAGGTTTCTCCATATGAATTATGGAAAGAAAGAAAACCAAACTTAAATTATTTAAAAGTGTGAGGGTGTTTAGCCTTTTATCATGTTCTTGATAAAAAGAGAATTGAATTGAGGTTAAGAGCCATAAAAGGCATTTTCATAGGATATGCTCAAAACTATAAGGCATATAGAATTTTGGACGCAGTTTCCAATATAGTCATTGAATCAAAGGAGGTGGAATTTATTGAAAATAAAATCATTGGTGATTGAAACCCTAATTTGGAATATCTTCAAAAGAATACAAAAGATTTTCAAGAAGCAGTCAGAAATGTGAGCAATTAAAGACTAAGTAGCAATGAATTCTTTGAACTAAGAAGGACCCAAAGAGTGAGAATAGAGAAAGACTTAGGTCCAGACTTTATTTCTTCTCAAGCTATAACTTTTTTGGTTGAAGGAACTAGGGATTCTGTGATAAACAAAATCCCTATTGTTCTAAGTGTAGAAGGTGATTCTCAAACATTTAAAGAGGCAATGACCTCTAGAGATTCTTTCTTTTGGAAAGAAGTAGCAGATGATGAAATGAACTTAATATTATCTAATAATACTTGGATCTTAGTTGATTTGCCTCAAGGATCAAAGCCTATAGGGTGTGAGTAGGTATTTAGAAGAAAGTATGATACAAATGGTTCACTACAAACCTTCAAAGGAAGGTTAGTAGCAAAAGGGTTTACACAAAAAGAAGGTCTAGACTATTTTGATACATATGCATCTATGGCAAGAATTACTTCTATTAGGACTCTTATTGTGTTAGCATCTATTTATAAGCTTCATGTTCATGAAAAGGATGTTAAAACTACTTTTTTTAATGGAGATCTTAATGAAGAAATTTATATGGAATAGCCAGAAGGCTATGTGCTACCCAGAAATGAAAAGAAAGTTTGTAAACTTGTTAAGTTTTTATATGAGTTAAAACAGACGCCTAAACAATGACATGAGAAGTTTGATTCTATAATATTATCAAATGGCTTCCACATAATAGTGCAGATAAATGTATATACTCCAAATTTACTAAGGACTATGGAGAAATAATCTGTCTGTATGTGGATGATATGCTAATTTTTGGGACAAATTTAGAAGGGATTTGTCAAACAAAGTAGTATCTAACTTCTAGATTGAAGATGAATGATTTGAATGAAGTAGATACAATACTAGGCATAAAGGTGCTTAAACATAACATCAACTTTGTTTTAACTCAATCTCATTACATCACAAAAATGTTAGAAAAGTTTGAGCATCTTAAAATTAAGGAATCCAATACACCCTATAATCCTAATTTTAAATTAGAAGAAAATATAGGGATACTTGTAGCACAATTAGAATATGCAAGTGCTATCAGAAGTTTAATGTTTGCAATGCATTGCACTAGACCAGATATAGCTTTTTGCTATATGCAAACCATCAAGGTTTACAAGAAAACCAAGTATTCAACATTGGAAAGCTATAACAAGAATTCTTGGTTATCTCAAGAAAACTATAAACTTGGGATTACATTACAGTAATTATCCTGCTATATTAGAAAGTTATTCCGATGCTAGTTGGATTACAAATCTAAGTGATAAAAAGTCCACTTCAGGATGGATTTTCACCATAAGTGGTGGACCAATAAGTTGGGTCTCAAAGAAACAAATATGTATTTCACTTTCTATTATAGAGGCCGAGTTTATAGCTTTGTTAGCTACTGGTAAAGAAGCAGAATGACTTATAAATTTTTTATATGATATAGAGTTGTGGCCACAACCAATGAATGCCATTTCAATCTTCTGTGATAGTGAATCAACCATGTCTTAAGCACAAAACAATGTTTATAATGGAAAGTCTAGACATATAAGCTTGAGACATGAGTATGTGAGGCACTTAATAGGAGATGGTATAATTACCGTCATACGTGTAAAATCTCAAGTTAATTTAGCAGACTGATGAATCCACATTTTGTTAATATTTTAGTTGTCTTTTCAATAGATTTTTAATATATATATATAAATTTAGAAAATGTAAATAACATAAAAATGTCATTTCTGTTAATTAATTTCAATTTTCTTAATTGAGTTCAATTTATATTAATTTTTTACAATTATCTTGTGTAATTTTGCTAATTAGAATAATTGTGCAGAAATTTTTGGACAATTAATACATGGGATTTGAGCTTTTAAGAGAAAATTGGGTGGAAGTAATCACTTTCACCATTGATAGTAATCACTACAGAGCCATTTCTAAGAGGCGAAGCTGCGCGTGTTTACATCATTGATAGTAAACACGCGTAAGCATAAATTTTCTGATAAGCTGCACGTGTTTACTTTCACTATTGATAGTAAACACGCGCAAGCATAATTTTTTTGATGAAGCTAGGCTTGTTTACTCTCAGCACCGATAGTAATTACTTCAGTGAGGATAGAATTGCAAGAGGTTTTTTTTGTGTAATTACTTTCTCTATTTCCAGAAGGGCATTAAATTTACTATAAATAGACCTCCAATTAGAAGAAAGGGACCAAACTTTTTTTACCATTTTCTTGTAAATTTTCATTTCCCCAATTTCATAGGATTAGGTGATGATGCAATAAAGTTTGCCGCTATCCCTCATCAAAATATGCAGAAAATTAATGTAGTCGAGGATGCAAGCCTAAGTTTTCTCCAGTGCCATTGGATAAGAAACATACATCAAACATGTTGTAAACATTAACTCAGAAAGCAAGTAAAAAAAATGGGGGATTTTTGTGGTTCCGAGTGCAACTTATTCAATTAGAAAATTAAATTGTAAAGTTCAATCAATAAAATATAGTAACCCCTAGTTTGTCCATCTAGATTCTATCCCGATTCCTCTTAATGTAACACCTTAAATTTAATTTCAATTAAATAATAATTTCACAAATCGGATTACCAAATTTTCATAAAAGATTTTGAAATAAGTGAAGGGTTACAAAGTAATATCAAATAACTGCTACAGGACTAGTTCAATTACAACAATTTCAAAATAAAATCTAAGTCCTATAGCAGTCCATCTGTCCCTTCACTGAGTCCGGTGGTGATCGTCTTGATTACCTGAAAAATGAATGTAAGGGTGAGTACTCTACACTACCCAAAAACACACAATCAACGTAGAGTCTCACCTCTAAAACATTTCCAACGCATTAAACAAACACAATCACAAGCAGCATTTCACATCCATAAATACAATTCATAAACCCATGTATATGCGTGCCAGCCACACTCACTATGGCACTGTGATCATAGATTTACACCATGAATGGTCGCCGGTTACCCCCGCCTCACGGATACCACATGGGCAGTCACGGGTCGCTCAATAAAGGTAATGATCAGAGGTTTAGTCAGGAAGAGAGTGTGTGGCCCGTGGTGCACCTGTTCCACAGTCGGTGTCACCACCACTCTCTCCTCCCCAAGGTATTTCTATTGTCCTCATCTTCCACACCCCAATGTATCGCTGAACCATCCACAACGCATTACAATGGCACTACATGCCCCATTCACATGCATTTCATTCACGCACGCAATATTCATGCTTGCACACGGCACACAACCTATATTCAATTTACAGCACACGACACACAGCCTACAATTATCGTTCCTATTACATGGCCCTTGGCCCACATTTTCACAATATTCATTCAAATATACGACACAAGTGCCCATACTCATTCTATCACACAACATTTACATTTCTCAGCAATTTCCTACCCACTAACTCAGCCACAACACAATATTCAACAAAATAACAACAATTCATGCACAAAAGAGTAGGATAAAGTCCCCCCTTAACTTAGATTGAAGACCCACACTCAGATTCGACCACGGACGTGCTCCCTACATAGATTGCAGCCTAAAACACATGGAAGAACTCCATGAAACTGAGAAACAGAGAATTAGGGATGAGAAATAGAACCCTAACCATTAAAACTCACCTCCAAGCGTTCCTCACACGGATTTAACCTTCAATCAAGCTCCCGAATAGCTTTGGAGGCAATTAATCAGTGGAATAGGGCTTTGGGGAATGAGAGGATCAAAGGGAGAGGGAGAAATAACTCTCCCCGAACCCTAACCCCCTTTAAATTCTTTTCTGGTCGCGACACACCCTCTTGCTACAGCAAAAAAACCAAAGAAAACTGCACTCTGGTTTCTGCAGACTCTCGCTATAGCGAGGTCCTCTTGTTATAGCGAAACTGCACCCAGAAATGCACCCCAAACTGTCGCTCTTTCGCTATAGCGAGACGTCTCTCACTACAGCGAGAAGGCAACAGTTCTGGTCCTTCCTCCCAGGGCCCTCTCACTGCAGTGAGAACAGCCTAGTATCATGCCCTACACTTAGGCACTTAGCCCATTTTCAGCCTATCCAGTCATACATACACATATATACACACATCCATGTACTTAATACACATAAAACATCATTTTCAAATAAATCAACACACATAGGAATATATATATATATATATATATATATATATATAAGAATAATAATAATTAATATTACTAAAATTCAGGGCGTTACACTTAAGATTTAATACTCTACCCTTTTCCCTAAATTAGGTCAATTTAACAAGCGAAAATTAACTGTAAATTTCCATACGGAATTAAGAAAATCAATGGGCTCCAATATCTAATCCTTAAGATTAAGCAAACTTAGGATTAAACCCAGAATTAGGCAAACTAAGTTCAGAACCTCCATTAAAAATGAATTAGAAGTTGATTAAGCAACACCCTCCCATTCAATTCTTAACTTAGTTCAAAAGATTGGGGAAAGAAGAAATTCATGAAGAAGTAAAAACTCAGGAATTCAAGAATCCATATGAACTCACTAAGGATTACAAGATAATTAGCCCTCCATAAGGATGGGTCTCACGATTACAAGATGAAAATCAAGAAAAGTTAATGACATCAAGACAAAAATCAAAGAAAAGTAAGAAGAAATGGAAATCAAAGCCTAAATGTAGCCTTGGATGTCACCCAAGGCTAACCTAAGCTCTGCAAAATTCTCCTAAAATGGAAAAGAATTTAAAGTGGTTAGAAAAAAAATCCTAACCCTAAATGGTAAAAATCTATTTATAGTGAATTTGACACCCTCCATAGTAGTTACTATCGTTCATGATAGTAAACATGCACAACGTCCATGAAGTCCTCCCTTTCTGTAGTGATTACTATTGTAAATGAAAGTAAATACGCGTAGTGCGTGTAATCACTATAGTTTTTTAGCTTTGCACCATTTTTGTAATTAATTTTGTAAGGTATTCAAATAAAGTCCAAAGTTAACATAAAAATATGCATTAGAAAGCTGTTTTCATGTAGTTTACGAAAATAAAATTTTTAGGTAGAAACAACTCAGTACAAAGGGCGTAAAAATTATTTCTTTATGTTGTTTCTGTAGGTACTCATGTATTCTAGGCGATTGAGGGGACAAACAGCTCAGTACAAGGGTGAAAATGATTTCTCTTGGTACAACAAGGTCACAGATGGGGTTTCCAAGAGGAGAGAAAGTGAATGTTTGGTTCTTCCTTGTGTGGAGGGGGAAGGGGTGGTTCATTTTTTGGTGATGAGGAGTAGCAATTTTGGGCCAGAACTTGTTGGAAAAGTGAAGAAAATGCTAGGGAGAAGAGAGAAACTAAGAGAGAGAGAGAGAGCTTTTCACAATGAGGGAGAAGAGTGTTTCACTAAATGCCACATTTTTTCCCACTTCAACACATGGCATTCTTTCCTTCTTAAATACATGCAAGGGCACATATGACACTCTTTCCTTCTTCAACAGTTTAAGTGGCTTTACAAATGCATGCCACATTTTTCCTTCCTTGCTACCTTTCAACACGTGGCAATGCATGTAAGGGCTTGCCACCTTTCAACACATGGCTGCATATGTGTCATGCTTGCAAGGGATGATCTTGCCACCTTTCGCCACCTATTACCTGGTTTCGTTACCTATCTTATGCATGTATGACATTTTAAGGGCAGTCAGGTCAAATTTACAATTCATTCTATGAATTAAAATTCTGAAAAACCTTGTTGAAGTAAAATCTACCTTGCGGAGGTTTGAACTTAGAGACTTCTAACTCCAGACTAAGGACCAACCTTACTACTACTACACCATCTTTGCTAGTTCTTATAGCATTTGTAACTCAAATATAATTATGGGATATCTAAATAATCTAAAGCATTGAGATCCATCTGATAAAAATTCAAACATATATCGATGAATTATTTGAATGAAATAAAATAAATATTTTCATCTCAAAACTTCTTTAACCAAAATTATAAAATTTTGTAAAATACATTGAATTACTTTTGTAAGATATAAAATCATGCTAACATACATTAACCTGGAGGGAGCAAAAACTAGGATGTTATAGGCCTCAACTCTAGGCATAGTCATGTGTAGGGCCCTAACTGCTCTGGGTCCCACGACATGTAATGCACTAGCTATGGATGACACTGCTCCACTCCGGGAAGCAGTGCAATCCTTGGCAAGATGCCTTGACTATTGGCATGAAAAATAGATCTTAGTATCAGCCTGCTGGCACTGGTTCAGATGTGGAGCCTTCCATACTTGAAGCATCTAACTGTCGTAGGGGCTGCGACTTTGAAAGGTGCTACAGTTGTTGCCCTAGTCTAGAGAGCAGAGGTGGCAGTCCCCAGTGGTCTAGGAGCTAATGATGTCGCTCCCCTAGATTGGGAAGGTCGAGACTGCTACTGGTGATACGGTCTACTATAAGGGCCCTTCCTAGCGCCTTTATTACCTCCATAAGTACTTGCTTGTCTGCTAGATTGGGCTTTCCCTACCCTTCTAGCATCCTCTAAATTGATACTCTCTATAATAGTAGCTTGATCCACTAGATCAAGAAACTAAGTGATTCTGAGCGGGATCAAGGTTCTCTTGGTGTCTGTCCTCAACCCATCTAAAAATCTCTGGCATCTCCACTCTTTAGAAGTTAGGTGTGAATAGAATTGATAGAGACATTCAAATTAAATGGCATACTCATAAACAGACAAGCTCTCCTACACTAAACTTAGAAATTCTCACTCTTTTGCTACATGAACATGGGGAGGAAAAAACTTCCCCAGGAAATTATTCTTAAATATAGCCCATATAATAGCCTCTCCTCGACCCTCCAACATAGTACGGGCTCCATGCCACCACATCTCAACATCTCTTACTAATATATATCCATCATATGTTACTTTCCGCTTCTCTGCACATCCTAGGTGGTCTCGCCATCTTAACACAAAGCAAAATTATCTCAGAACAATAATGGCCAGCTCTATCTTAAATTAATTATTCAACTATATAAGTGATCTACCAAGCACATAGCATATACAAATCAACATGCTTTCAGCATAACAACACAACTTATACACAAGTTTAGCATACAACAAGCATTAAAGTCAAACGTGTCATAGCAGTTTAGCTCATGCAGCACAACATTAACATTCACTAGCCATATAACTAACAATAACAACTAATTTAGTAACCCATCATAGCTCACCTCAGCAGCACATTACTCGACAACATAACCTACCTATAGCTCACCTAAGCTTCATATGCCAAAATCCTTTACATTTGTCATGTTAGAAAACAGGGGTGATCAAACTTGTTCCCTACATAATTGAATGACTAGCGAATTTTGATATATGATCTACATCTAAGATCCCCTACTCAGAATACACAATTGAAGCCTAGTAACCTCACCCCGTAGGTTTACCTAGACCATGCTATGATACCACTAAATGTCACAATCTCTTTTTGTAAAGAATCAATGACATCATGCATCACTTCCCCCAGTATGAGTTATTTATGAGATAAAATATACGTAGATTATAGAAGGTATACTTTTCAGAAATTAAACTTCAACAACAAAATACTAAAACCATAAGGGCATTTTCTTATAATCCAAAAATTACACAATTGTATGTATTTACAATAGTTGCTCTACATAGAGCTCAAAATATAATTTTTATAAACAACAATTACATTATTGAAGACTATAGCTAAATAGTCTAGACCCACTACTAAGACCTAGACTAATAAAATAAATAAAGCTACAATCTTCACAAAAGCACTTGACTCTATGCCTTTCTCAGCCAAACCTTCCAGCATGAGAAGTGGATGCCTCACCTATCACACAGACAAGTGCAAGGATGAGCTTATGAAATTGACAGTCATTATTATAGAATATAAAAATATCAGAAAGGTTTATACAACTCAACTGATGCAACATGTTCAACCCATTTAATGCAGATACAACAATCCAGTTCTAGCTAATTTCACAGCCTAAGTAATCCAAATGAAATGTTTCCAGTTTGGGAGTGACCTATCCTGACATCTGGATCAAGACACAACATAGCTCAACATTTCTATTGTTACATGTCTAACCACATAAACATGTAACTCGACTCTAGAATGATTGAAATTCAAGAAGATGCAACATAACTATGTATACACTTTCATTCAGCCTTAGCAGCACTGCCATATATATATATATATATATATATATATATATTCATAACACTTATCAAATATTGTTACACTTTAGAATAAAGCAATATGCTTTGTGTAAAATCACTAACTAGCAAGTGTACTAGGTAGTTGTAGCAAGTAATAAAATTTTGAAAATCAATATGAGTCCCAAGTATCATCCATAAGGATTTTATTTTCAATTACCACTTCACAATTCAACAATTATTTGACCCACACAATTCATTTGGAAGATTTGTAACATATGAGAATAAGAGAAAAATAATAAAAGGTGACAAATATGCTGTAAAAGTAGAATACAAATTTTGTATTAAAATGCTATATGAAAAATAGTTAAGAATCACTTCACCAGATTTTCTATTGCAATGTAATAATGTTCTGGACTCTTAAGAATTCTAATTGATTGATAATCAAATTCACTTTCTTAACCAAAGGACAATTCCTTGCCTCATTGATCATAATACCTAATTAAACCTCTCTAATCTCTTAAGTGAAATTCAATCAAATATTACATTAAGTTCTGGAAATTATAGGATTATTAGATTATGATCACTTATTTCTAAGGCCTCAATAACCTAAGTATATGATTCAGATTAAGAAATAAACTCAATTTCAATTGATAAAGACTCCTCTAACTTCAATTGAATGAATGATTAGTTCACAATTACGTTAAGAACAGAATCACATACTTAATTCAATGAAAACCTTAAGGTTCAGATCCAAAATTACATCATTTGGATCTATAGATCCCTAAACAAAAAGGTTTAGAACATCATTACAATGGAAGAAGGAAAAGTAAGAAAAGAAGAAGACAAGGAGCAGAAGAATATCTTTCAAGACCCATTCTTCACCCTGATTCGTCTAGCAATAAAGCTTAAAAGTCGCTTCCAATTCTTCTCTCTGACTTCTCTTGGAAGTTAAAATAGTTAGAAAGTGAAAAATAACAAAATGATTACAAAAGTCCCTCAATCTGAATTCCTAACTACTATTTATATTATTTTCCCGCCTTTTTTGAATTCTACACTTTAATCTCTAAGAGTTATCACATGAAAGGCCTTCTAAAAGCTTCTATTGCTGAAGTAGGAACTCAAATTGTCCAAAGTTGACACTTAAAAGTAGTTTCCAGAATTCTTTTATTTTGCGTAAACACTTTTAGTGGTAAGAGTGTTTACACAAATTTGTGCGTGGCTACTCTTAGTGGTGAGAGTGTTAACGTGCATGGTTCCTGGGTAAATTAGCCTTGGGCGTAGCTACTCTTAGTAGTCAGAGTGATAACGCGTAATCCCTTCATGAATTCTGTTGCTGGAGTATTCACTTTTAGTGCTTAAAGTTGCTACGCACTTGATTTTCATGGATTTTCTTCTTCAAAGTTTAACTCTATGCACCCTAAGTGGCTACGCCTAGCACTTATCGCTTGATTCCTGATCTTTTAAGCTCAATCTTTCTGCTTCTTCACTTCGATATCAACTTCAAAGTCTCAACCCAAGCTTTTGTACAAAAATTAATTCTTTTATTAAGCTAAATTTCTCCAGAATTAGAATAAAATCCAAAATTCCAACTTACGACACAATTATGAATATTAATGAAATTTTTATGGTATTTTCAAGTTTATTTAGTACTTTATTACTTATTTATTAACAAAAACTATGCTAAAAAGATGATAAAATGTGGATTTATCACTACCCTAAACTTAGAATTTTGCTTGTCCTCAAGCAAATCAAATCAACTCAAAGGGAAAGTTCATCTACTTCTCAATATTCAATCAACAAGTTGCCTTACAATTTTTTTATTTTTTTATTTTTTTTCAATTTCCAATTCTTTGTTTTCTGATTTCTCATTCTCAATCAAGTTATTCTTCAATTCAATCACTATGACAATCACACTAAATTAATCATATTATTTAACAAAAGTTTGCCATTTGAGTTCTTGTAATTCAGCAAAGGTTCACGCTAGTAAAAATTGAAAAACATAATCACAGCTCACAAGTGCTGTTTCCCTCATCATTCAACAGTGTTTAGGCTTAGTGTTTGCTCTTAAAATCATCATTTTTACCACACTCTACCATAGGCTTGTAAATATTTTCAATCTCTTCTGCAAATATACAACATATCACATATCAAGGGGACTTTTTCAGGTGAAATTGAGGTTAAAAGACAAGTAAGTTTTCAATCAAATGGGGAAATAATATGGTTACTTCCAAACAGAAAAGATGTAGTTCAAGTAGATGAAATTTAAAACTGATATTTGAGATTGCATTCTCTTTTATTCAAATCTACATAAAATTTCAGGACTTCATGCAACATTTAAAGAACTATCGATGTATCAATTATGCAGAAATTTCTTTTTCAATTCTTTTCTATTTTTCACACTTTTTATTTCTTCTTTTAACACTTTGCTTTTCATTTTTCTTTTCTCATAACTCAGAATTTTTGCTACTGCCCTACCTCAAACTTAGAACTTTGCTTGTCCTCAAGCAATGCAAAAAAAGATGTCATCCCAAAAAATTCATCTTTGATTAAACTCAAACTGCCTCTTTCTAATTTGGATAGGTCTCATGGTTTTCCAGTAGGGCTTATGTTGAAGTTGTACCAGAGAAAAGGCTAAAGGCTCAAAAGGGGTGAACTAGGATTCTCAACATAAAGGGAGGTTCATTTAGGCTAATTAAGCATGATCAAATAAGGCCTCCATCATATATGCAAGATCTGTAAATTAAATATTCAATCAAGAAACAATGTAAGTTCTAGAGGTGCGCAAAATATAAGATGAATTATCACACAACAAAGAATGTATGAGGCTCAAGTCTCACCAAGGAATTTTAAAGTGAAAATGTTAATCAATCAAGCTCACACTCCATTTTTTCAGAACTAAACGCACAAAGTGGCAAGACTACCTTATTTTTGAAAAATTACAAGTGTGATCATCATGTGAGAATGGAAAAAACAACTTACAAATTTTTTTTTTAGAATTCACAGAATTTTCAATTAAATGTAGTTTATTCACAGAATGCAGCTCAATGTCTAAACTAATATTTTTGTGTTTTTTCTGGAAATTTTTTAGTGCATATGAGGCTAAACTCATGAACAAGAGGTACAAAATTCACCCCCCTTTCATGGCAGCTTGTGCAAGTGTCAAAGTCTATGTGCTTGGGTGCTGTGTGATAGTGATATATTTTGTACAAAACACCATAATCTCCATAAATTAATAAAAAAATAGAGTAATTAAAATGCAGAAATATAAAACCAAATGAAAACTATACTTCATTATAACTAAAAAGTATTAAAATTATTCTGAATAATTAAAAATTACTAGCTAAAATTGCAGAAAATAAGGTTCCTAAGTACTAAAAATTACACAATACTGAAATTTTTAATTGAAAACATCAAAAACTAAAAATCCTAATCTAGTCTTCTGCATCTTCGTCGTCTGAACTCTTCTCTTTTTCTTCTTTAGCTTCTTCTTCACTTTCTCACTTTCATCCTAATCAACTCTTGGAGGAGTGTTGAAGCAAGTGTTGAAGAGAGGGAGATTGTTGAATGTGGTAGCTCTCAAGCATTGGGCATTTTTCACCTCTGACTCATAAAGCTACTCCTTGGACATGCCCAACTTCTTACCAATATTCATCAGGATGTTTTCCAAGAGCAGAACTCCATCCTTGTTGCTTTCATGTAAGGCATTTTGCCTCTTAGCCAAAGAGTCTTGTCTGTCCAGAATTTTCTGCAGCTGCGCTTTGACTTTGAGAGGAGAATCCTTCTTAAATTTTGTAGGGACTAGTGAGGCAGCAGTGACTGGAGTAGTTGCATAAATCTCCTTGATCTTAGCCACTGTAATGGAAGGAGTTGCCTTGATCTTCTCTTGGAAATCTCCAAAATTTACCCCTATATATTTGCAAAGTAAAGTAATTAATTCTGAAAATCCCAACGAGTCCCTTCTTGTTTTCAGAATTGCCTTGATGTTGTTTTTGATTACTTCTTCCACATTGATGTAAAAGTTACTAATAATGGCAAAAATAAGCTTAGCTCTTTTGACATCAGATTTTTGGTCAGAATATTTTTGGGTGTAGAGATGTTTCTAGCTTTATCTCTTGCACTCAACTCCCATGTAGTTCCAGGTATGCCAATTTTATGGAGGATTTTAGTGTAATCCTTATCCATATATTTCCCAAAGTCTGAGAAATCTTGCTATTCTTCTGATAAATTCATATTTTACTAGTATTTTACCTTAGTTTTTAATACATTTGATTTAGAAAACATAATGGAAAAAGATGAAAAACTCATAAAAATAGTAGAATGTTCAATTCTTTTCTAAATAGTTAGTTGTTTAGATTTTGTGAATTTTTTGTGTAAAAATTATTAATTAGAACAAATTTTGTAGGAAATTCTGAGCTGAATTCATAAGGCTGGAAGATCAAGAGAAAGGTAGAAGAAAATAGCAATTTTAGAGACAAAGAACAAGGATTTATGAAGCTAGTTTTGGGGCGTGATCACTATTTTAAAGAAAAATAATCATTCTAAAGCCTAGTTTCAAGGATTGACTTGTGCGTTACCACTTTTTCTTACAATAATAACCACACCCATGAAGAGAGATCCTGCGTTATCACTATTTCTGATAATAGTGATTGTTCTAGAGCTGGGGTGAGAAGAACAACTTGTGCGTGATTACTATTTTGTATAAAAGTGAACACGCGCAAGTCTAATTTGAAGCAATATGCTACGCGTGATCACTATTTATGAGTAAAGTTATCACGCGCATGATCCAAAGGAAAAACTAGCTGCGCGTTATCAATATTTCAAAAAATAGTGATTGTTCCAGAGAGCATTTCAACAAAACAAGATGCGCGTGACTCCTATTTTGTATAAAAGTGAACATGCGCATGTTACTAGAAGCAATCTACCTCTGCATTGCTACTATTATAAACCAAAGTGATTGTTCTAGTCATGAAGGTTAACAAAAAGGCTTCTGCATAGTTACTTTATTGAAAAATAGTAATCACACCAGAAAGGTGGGAAATTCTGTAAATATGAGTTAGCTCATACTTTTTGGACGTTTTGTTCATTTTTTGTTTTCATTTCGTTTTTCTTGACTTGAGAGAGTCTGAGAGAGAGATTAGGGACGAACACCAAGCTTCACATCTTGAGCAATCAGATTGAAGATTGGATTGAAGATGATTCTTTGCTCATCTCCTTCTTCTCTTTCTTTCTCTTTTCATTTTGTAATGACTGTCTAAACTCTTTATAGTTAAGGATTTATGGATCTAAAATGGAAGTGTTGAATTGATTTTGCATTTGAACTTTCAGTATTTGATTGGATTGAGTAGTTAATTCTGTTAATAAAGTAGTTGTTGGATGGAAATTCAATGTTTTGAGCACAAAGAAGCTTTTATCAATGGAAGTTGAATTTATTTCTCAAATCTGAATTAACTACCAAGATTATTGATTTCTTAGGGATAAGACATCTTAATCTTGCAATCTTATGGTTTCTAATGTTTAACGCAACATTTAATTGAATCAGATATAAGGAATTAGGATGGTTGAATTAAATGTTAGAATCATTGAGTTTAGGAATTAACTTTTGATTTATAAATTATGAAACTGATTGTCAACCAATTCAAATGCTTGAAAGTTCAGAACTTGATTGAATTAACACTGAAGTTTTGGTGAAGTAAACCCCTAACTATATTTTATACATCTGTTTCAATACCAAATTTGTAGCTTTTGCTTTGTTACATTTTCTAAACTCTGTAATTGTTAATTTGCTTTCAAAATATTACAAACTCCAATTGAATTGCGTTAGGCTCAACTAATTGTTGAAACTGTGCAGCGATACTTGAGAAAACTATTCCTTGAGGACGATATTTGTGACTCAAACTTAATTCTAAGATTTTATAACTTGCTACAACTATACTAATACACTTGCTAGTCAATTTTACTTTTAGTGCAACTGTTGAGAAAGTAACACCTTCCTCATTTTTGTAACGCCCCAATTTTTGTCAAATAGGAAGTAACTCCTAAATCTTAATTATTTGCTAGTTCCAACTTGCTAGTGTCGGAATAATTAGCTAGATGCTGATTTTTATTTTTATTCTCTAAGGAGAATATTGACTAATATCTGAGTTTGGCATTTTAGGGTAATTGTATGCAATATATTTGGCTACAATATCATCCAAGAATTTCTCTGATTATGTTCAACTGTACTACCTAACATACCTTGAGAGTCTCGTCCAAAAAGCTAATTTTTGTCTTATTTAAATTATTGAAAAATCATAATTATCTGCCTTGAAGAATGTGAGATTTTGCAATTATTGCAAAGATTTAGTAATCATTGCATTAGATTTCAAATAATGTCCTAGACGTCAAAATTATTACACGGAATCTCATGAAATCTAGTAATCATTACCTTAAAGATTTTCAAATCTAGTATTTGCCACTAGATTTTCATGCAAAATATTTGGTGTGTAAAAATCTGATCACTGGACAAGTGTACCCGTTGTCGAAGTAATATTATTAAAATTAAAATTAAATTATCAAGTGTCGTATCTACAGGGACTGTTATTAAGAAACTTTTTCTTAATTGCGTAATTGTTAATAAATATGAAAAATAAATCTTGTTGATGAAATTGCTAAAAGTAAAAGAATAATAAATTAAAAGGAACAGATATTCTACTGAAAATAAATTATAGAAAATTATGACTAAAGGTATTCAATGTAAAAAGGCAAGTATCTAGACTGTAAATCCCCCTAAGTGTCCAAATAACTGAAATTCTTCTTCAACTACTTAGTTCCAAACCCTTATCGTTGCAGGAAATTCTAATTTAAATCAATACCTTTCTCAAGGATAATGATTCCTAACCCTCAGTTGATTAATCGAAATCTCTTCCTTAATTAATACCCCTAGGTTGCATTAAGTTCATTATGAATTCCATAATTAGGGTTAATCCTAATACAGAAAACTCACGTCTTTCTATCTTTAGAAATACATTCAAGTCTTTTTAATTGAGCAATGTTAATTTCATGCAGGAATTTTACTCAAATTCAAACAAGGAAACAAGATAGAGAAAATTGGTACTACTCAATTAAACCCAAGAGAAAAGAACATGAAATAGCATTAGAAGAATTCCAGAAAATTTAGTCAATTAGGATTCATTACATCTAGATACTCAAAGGAAAGTTAGACCCTAAACATCTTGAAATTAAAATTACAAAAGAGATGAATTAAAACGCTTGATCCTATCCTCCTGCCGTCTCTGAGTCTTTCGTCTCCAAAAAAACTGCCTCCTTCCATTCAAGACCAGTTCTCCTTTTATAGGAATTATCCTAGGGTTAATTTTCTTGCAAAAGTTAAATTTCTGACGCGCGTAAAAGTACACTCCCAAGTACACGGCCATGTACTTGGCCGTGTACATCTCTGTTTTCTAATAGACGCCCTTCAAAGCTTTCCATAAAAGTACACGCTCATGTACACGACCATGTATCTGGCCGTGTACATCTCTGGTTTTGATGATACACTTCAATTGACGCGACCGGTGAGATACACGCTCATATACACGGGCATGTACTTGCTCGTATATATCTCTGGTTTCTTTTTCTTCAATTCTCGACATTTTTAAGGCTTTCACTTCTTGATCCTTTTTCCTGAAATATGAATAAAATGAAATTAATAATAGTAAATTTTCTCAATGAATAGCTTAAAACTCTCAATTATCATTCATGAATTACAATGTAGGATCAAGTATAGAAAGCACTTATCAATATTCTTGTCTCCTAAATCACCGACATCATAATTACCCGAATCTTCCAAAATCTAGTATCTACCACTAGAATTACATGCAAAAAATTCTTGTCTCCCGATTTGCAGACATAATCATTTTGGAATATTCTTGTCTTGTCTTCCAAAATGCCGACACCATGATTACCTTTCTTGAATTTAGCACCATGTCAAATGTCTTGTCCACATGTCAACCTAGTGATGTCACATTCCATTCCGGCCAATAGAAATTCATGCAATTGCTGCCCAAAATCTTAACCTTGAAATTTAGTGTCAATTTTGGGAATTGTATGATCAAAACCGTGTTCATGCAGCCCTAAAAAATTCCATGCATTTTGCTTGCTAAAAGTGTGTAGACTTTTCTTGCAAGTCTCCCTAAAATTCACTATTCCCACTTGAAAAACCGTGACATCCTTTTTCTTGCATCATTTTCACCAATTCCACTCCAATTTTATTCCAAGTGAATCGTGTGCAATTTTGGGACTTCTAAGGCTTATCCAATAAGCCAAAACCATGAGAGCCTAATTGCAATTGGCAATTAGAACCATTGACCCTCCATATAAATTGATTTGCCTAATCCATTTCTTCATTTTGCAACTCAAAAATTGAGACCTCTCTCTCTTTTCTCTCTCACTTTGCTCTCACACTTCTCATTCTCCCAATGACTCTCATTTTCTCAAACTCTCTCAAAAGAACCGAGAGGTTCCAACCCCAAAACCTCGTCATCCTTCCATCCAACTCTTGTAAACACTCCTACATTTCTTTACCAACAACTTCCTCCATCATTCTTTTAAACTTTCGTGTTGAAGAAGCTTCCTTTGGAGGAAGAACTCAAAATCTTTGGTGCTGTTTTCTCGGTCCAACAAGCATTCCTTGGAGATCCACCATTTCCAGCCCTCTTCTCTTTCATTTCACGCTCAAACTCTAAGGCAAGGGGGAGTTCTCACTTTCTTACTCTTGATTTGCTTTCTCATAGCTGCACTTTTGTTGATCTCTTGAAAAGATTATGTTTTTATCTTCAATGACTTTGGACAAGTTGAAATTACTCTTTGCATGTTGAGTTTTCCATCTTGTACTTCACTTTTATTGCCTCTAAATTCTCAGTTTTGTCCTTGGATGAGGTGATCCCTTTGGAAGTTTGAAATTTTATTAATTGCATGTTAATTTCTTCTTGTGTATGTCACGGGTTTACACTTATCTTGTTAAATCTCTTGTTCAAATGATGATTCACCTTTGAACCTATGGAATCGTGAGCTTGCATGTTAAGTTTCATCCATTGCATGTTGATTTTAACTCTTGTGTGTTTCGGGTTCCACTTGCATAGCTTGATCTTCCCTTCTAACTGAAAATTTTGTACTTGAATGGCATGATAAGGTGTTACATGTTAATTTACTATCTTTGCATGTCTCAGATTCCTTCTTCTCAAGCTTGATCCCTTCTTAAAATAAGTTTGCTTTTTAGAACTTGGGTGATTAAGTGATTGAGTGCCAAAAATGCTTGTATATGTCTTGATTTTACTCCTTCTAGTCATGAATCCTTTTTGAAGCAAAAGTTTTACACTTGGATGATGAAGCAAAGTATTTGCATGTTAATTTTTCTATCTTGCATGTTTTGGATTTTGAAGAAAAATAAAGTATAATGCTGGAAAGTTTTGATAATTACAAAAAAAGGCTAGAGTTTTCATATGATGAGGTCTTGAACTATTTGGAAAAGGTTAGTGTGGATTTTAAAAAGAAATTACACAAAAGGAAGGGCTAAATTTAGTGGATAGCCTCGGTTTTGACCTCTAAGAAATTGCAAAAAGTTGAACTATACCTTGTGATGCCTTGTTTTGTGTAAGGAAGCTAAAATGACATTGAAAGTGCCTTACCTTTGCTTGATTTGGTTGAATCGTGTTGGGCTTGCTTGATTGTGAAGTTGATTGTTGCTTGCAAACTTGTATGATAGACCTCGGGTGAAAGTACGTGCATGACTTGGTTTTACTTTGTTATGATGTTTGAAAATCATGAAAATTACTTGAGTGAATTGCTGGAAAAATGTGATTGATGTGAGATGAAATACTATTCATCCTTGGTATTTGCTCTTAGAAAACCGTGAAGGAGCATGATGTGATGCATGGCTTAAAGCTTAAGTTACTTGCTATGTAATCTGATTTATGCCATGAAATTGCTATTTTGATAGTATCACATGCATCAATTACATTCCATCATGAAAGGATTGATGAATTATACTAATGTGCAGCGAAAATAATTTTATCATACTATGATCTAGTGGCCTTGAGGGCTGTTTGATTGAAATGGACCATGGATATGATTGGACTTATTGGAAGTGTTACAATCTAGTTGTGTTATGAGTGATTGAGTATCAAGAAAGAAAAATCAGCAAGTGGTCATGCGAGAAAAAGTGTGATAAACCAAGAGGATAGGACTTTGAATATTTGTAAATTAATTTGATTAAGTTAGTGGTATAGAAAGAACCTAAGTTTGATTAAACTTCTTGATAGCTCATATTTTGTTCCCACATTTTTAGTCTTATTGCATCCTTTGCATGTCTTTTCATTCCCTTATTTCTTCCATTTAATATATTTTTGCATTTATCTTGATAATTAGGAATTTTCGTAAATACTATACTTTTGTTCATATTTTCTATTCTGACCTTTGGTTACTAATTTGACCATAACTTTTTCTGTAGATATCCTTTTTGTCTGATTCTTTTTGCATTGGATTCCTTACTTCCGGGGCTTTAATTTAGATATTTGGATCGTGCTGTTTGGAGTCCGGAGCTATTTTCTACGAATTTTAGAAGTTTAGATTTTTAGTTGACTATTGTATAGTTTTTATTTTGCTTTTGTTTTGCAGTTCTTTTGTATTTAATTTCGGCCCAACTTTGGCCCACTCGGTTTTTGCTCTTTTAGGATTAGTATTTATAGAGATCAGGGGCTGATTGGGAAGGACTTTTGATTCATTTTTTCATTTTTCAGTTTGCAATACCTTTCCCGCTTCTAATAGAATCTCTCATTTTTTTTACCATTCTTCTTCTTTTCTTGCATTTTTCCATTCTGAATTCGTATGCCTTTGCAATTACAATTGAAAGACATTTAAGATTCTACAAAGTCAAGATGATTTCTGCTATGTTCTCCCTTCAATTTCATTGCCAAAGTCCAGATCGCATTTGTTCAAGACGTTTTTGATGCTCCGAGTTTGTTTTCCGATCTCACATTTTTAAGATTGTATAGAAGCATTGTTCGATTGAATTGTGCATTGTTCTTAATCGTATAACAATCAATTGATTAATTGTTTGTTGTGCAGAAGAGATTTAAACAAATTCAATTTTCATTCAATCTTAGTTTTGGATTTTTGTGCTCTGGATTTCGATTTTAACTTTCGGTTCCAATTCTGTGCAATTTTGTTTTCTGCATTTCAATTCTCTGCGATTTCATTCTTTGCGATTTCATTCTCTGTAATTTCGTTTTCTGCATTTTAATTTTGCAATTCAGTTTCTGCATTTAAACCCCCAAACATACAACCTTTCATGCATAATTGAGATTAGAGCAATGTGCAATTGCATCCTTGTGAGATATGACCTAGGTTGCTCCTTGAACTGCATGTTTTTGTGAGGAATTTAGTAGTTTTTGATACCACTGCGACATGGCTATCAAAATTGGCGCCATTGCTGGGGATGCATTTCGTATTGTTTTGATTCAATGGTGCATTGTGTTTTCTGTATGCTGTGTTTGTGTAGTTCAATTGTGAATTTTGTAAATTCTGTTTTTTGAATTCTATAATTGTGTATTGTAGTGTCCTGTGTCCAGTATAGTTCGTATGCATTTGATTATGTTATCCAATTGTAGTTCTGTGATTTGTGATTCATGAATTGTTCAGTTGCATATGATATGGTGTGTTCTGTTCTGTTCTGCAATGGTGTGATTTGGTGTAATCTGTTATGATTCATATTGAATGTGTTTGTATTGCATGATATATAGGTGTTGTACTTCAATTCGTGTTTGAGTGTGTGTGACTAGGTTCAATAGATCTGTGATAGCATTTTGTGTAAGTTGTAGTTTAGTGTATGCATGCTGAAAACAGAGGACTAGTAGAAATTAGTTTAGTGTATGCATGCTGAATTGCTGACTTGCACTATTCTTGCACTATTCATCCACTATTCACTGATTTTGAAAAATTCCAAAAAAATAGTAAATGGTCGAATTTTGGCCTGAATTTTTGTGTCCACATTACATTTAGTGTATATTAGTGTGTAGAGTTGGTAGAATTGAAAAATAATTTGTAGAGAAAGAGATACACCTTGGTGGTGAAGAAAAATTTTGCGCAACTTAAAAGTGTCATAACTTTTGCTAGGAGTGTCAGAATTTTTTCCACGACACATGACTTTGGGGTAGAATAAAATTTCCTATTCACTGCAACCACCTCTGCCAATTGAGGTTTCCCCGATTTTCAAAAATCGCATGTTTTCTAATTTTTTTTTATTTTTAAGCATTTATTGACCTATTTTTCTTGACTTTAGGCTTCCAGTTTCCATATCAGATCAATTCAAAAAATTCTGAAACTTTTTGTGGTGTTATCCTATACCATTTGGGGATTTATCATGGTCTTACTTCAACCATTGCTTGTGTTTTGATGATACTTGCTTTGTTAACTGATTCTGTGCAGTCAGGATTTGTGTGTTGTTCCTTGTGACCCTAACTTTGCATGACTAGATCTAATCCAGGCATACTGCATTCATTTGACCTTGAGATAGAGAGGACGAGATTGAAGCTTTTGAAATTGAGGAAAGAGCACAACACTACTTATAGTCAGTTTACTTCACAAACAAGCAACATGGCAAACAACCAAGAGAGAACCTTGAAGGAGCTTGCTGCCCCTGATGTTGGACATCAACCTTTATGCATTCAGATACCACAATTACATGAGGGAGGAGCAAGTTACGAATTGAAGTCTGGTCTTATTCATTTACTTCCTAAATTTCATGGTCTTGCAGGAGAAGATCCACACAAGCATTTGATGGAATTCCATGTGGTGTGTTCTACCATACGACCAGTGGATGTGCTAGAGGACTTCGTCAAGATGAAGGCATTTCCATTTTCATTATGTGACATAGCCAAGGACTGGTTGTACCTGCAGCCAACACCAATCTGTACATGGAGCGACATGAAGAGGCAATTTTTAGAAAAATTCTTCCCTGCGTCCAGAACAGCAGCAATAAGGAAGGAGATTAGTAGCATTAGACAGCTGCAAGGAGAGAGTTTATATGAGTACTGGGAGAGGTTCAACAAGTTGTGTTCGACCTGCCCAAACCATCAGATAAATGAGCAGCTTTTGATTCAATATTTCTATGAAGGATTGATGCCTATGGAGCGCAGCATGATTGATGCAGCCAGTGGAGGTGCTCTGATGGACAAGACTCCAACAGCTGCAAGATATTTGATCTCCAACATGGCAGAAAATTCTCAGCAATTCAGTTCCAGGAATCTTACCACTAGAGCTGTACATGAGGCATCCACAAGCAGCGTTGCTGCAGTTGATAACCAAAGGTTGGAAAACAAGCTTACAGAACTGACTTCTTTGGTGAGGCAATTAGCCATGGGCCAGGCAACTCCACAGATCCAGCAGACGTGTGGCATTTGTGCAAGTGACCATTATACTGATTCTTGCCCTCAGTTGTAGGAGACAGCCCAACCTTCTCATTTGGTAGCAGGCATACACCTTCCTTACCTGAGTCATCAACAGCAACCTCAACAATATAACCCTTTCTCCCCTACATACAATCCAGGGTGGAGAAGTCATCCCAATCTGAGGTATGGTCCACCAGCACCACAGCAACAGCAAAAATATGTGTACCAGCAGCAGTCTGCACAACCTTCATACCACCAGCCACAACATCACCCTGTGCAGCAGCAATAACCAAAGTATCTGCCTCCTCCTATGAGACAACAATAGCAGCCTGCACAGCAAAATCAGACTCAACAACAACCTCCTACACAGCCCAGCAGTAGTGGACCTTCCTTGGAGGAGTTGATGAGTCAAATGGCCACTCAAAGTCTGCAGTTCCAGCAGAACATTTCAGCCACCATTAAGGACTTACAGACCCAAATTGGGCAGCTAGCAACTTTAGTGAATAATTTACAATAGCAAGGGTCTGCAACACTTCCTTCGCAGCCTGTAGTTAATCCGAAAGGTAATGTAAGTGCTATTACTTTAAGAAGTGGCAAGGAACTGACCAATTGTCCAGTGCAGGCTAGTAAAAGTAGTGGAAGTGAAGAGGGAGTCCGAGATAATTTACCACATCACCAGATTCCCTTTCCTTTCCCAACCAGAGTTCCTCCACCAAAGAAAATAGAAATGGACCAAGAGTTGCTGGATACCTTCAAGAAGGTGGAGATTAATATTCCTCTGCTGGATGCCAACAAACAGATTCCTCGATATGCAAAATTCTTGAAGGAGCTCTGTACTTATAAGAGGAACTTAAAGAAGAGGAATGTCCAGCTAGTTTCATCCTTGTCCCAGTCTAGCCATCCACAGAAATGTGGTGATCCAGGAACTTTCTCCATTCCTTGCACAATTGGAGAGTCCTCTTTTGCTAGTGCCTTGCTGGATTTGGGAGCTTCTATCAATGTTATGCCTTCAGCCGTATATAAGATGTTACATTTGGGAGACTTGAAACCAACCAACGTGATTATCCAATTAGCAAATCGAAGCACAGCTCAGCCCTTAGGAGTGCTCGAAGACGTGTTGGTAAAAGTTAACCAATTGATTTTTTCGGCTGATTTTTACATTCTTGATATGCAGGATGAGAATTCGACCTTGATTCTGGGTAGACCATTCTTGATGACTGCGAAGACAAAGATTGATGTCCATACTGGCACACTGTCCATGGAGTTTGGAGATGACACAGTTCATTTCAATATCTTTGATGCCATGAGACATCCAGTTGAGAGCCATTCGATGCTTTTCGACTATTCTGATTTTTCTGTTTTTCTTATTAATGTAGTAGATAGAAATTCTGATTTAGATTTTGATACAGTTCATGTAATCGATTCTGATTTTGATTCTGCTTTTGATTCTAGTATTGATATTGCTGTAAATTTAGATTTTGACTTGTCTCAGTTTTTAGACTTAGATTTAGATTTAGATGCTTTACCAGGACGCACCTGTGATAGTGGCATTTGTTCCATTTGTGCTGAGATTAATACTGCCATATCTTCTGTTGTTTTGCCTTCCATTGCAGGTGCAGATCCAGATTCTATGATATCCATGGCTGCTGCAGCCCCACAGTCTCCATTATCAGTTATAGAGCAGCAGCCAAGTTCATTGGAGTTGAGCCCTCTGCCAAATCACCTTAAATATGCTTATATGGATGCAGAGCAGCAGAGGTTTTCGGTAATTATATGCAACAGCTTTCTGGAGGATCAGGAAGAGAAGTTGCTACAAGTCATGAAGGTGCACAAGAAAGCCATCGGTTGGAGCTTGAGTGACATTCCTGGGATCAATCCAGCTGTATGCATGCACAGGATTCACTTGGAGGATGAGTCTAGGCCAGTGAGGCAGCCCCAAAGAAGACTTAATCCTACCATTCTGGATGTAGTGAAGAAGGAGGTGACCAAGCTACTGATGGCTGGGATCATCTACCCCATTTCTGACAGTACATGGGTGTCACCTGTCCAAGTGATACCTAAGAAGTCTGGGATTACTGTGGTGTAGAACCAACAGAATGAGATGGTTGCCACCAGAGTCGCCAACAAATGGAGAGTGTGTATTGACTATAGGCGACTCAACCAGGCTACTAGAAAGGACCACTTCCCTCTCTCATTCATTGATCAAGTCATTGAGAGGTTAGCAGGTAAATCCCATTATTGTTTCCTGGATGGTTTCTCTGGCTACATGCAGATTCATATTGCTCCTGAGGACCAGCACAAGACCACTTTCACCTGTCCTTTTGGCACTTTTTCCTATAAAAGGATGCCATTCGGCCTATGGAATGCACCTGCCACTTTTTAGAGGTGTATGTTAAGTGTTTTTTTTCTGATTTAATTGATAATTGCATGGAGGTGTTTATGGATGATTTTACTGTTTATGGTTCTTCATTTGATTCATGTCTGCATAGCTTAACCAGGGTGTTAGAAAGATGTGTTGAAACTAATCTCGTGATGAATTATGAGAAATGCCATTTTATGGTAAAAGAAGGTGTAGTTTTAGGACATCTTATTTCTGAGAGGGAAATACAGGTCAATAAGGGGAAAATTGATGTTATTTCCTCTCTATCTTACCCCGTCTCTGTGCGGGAGGTGCGTTCTTTCCTTGGACATGTAGGTTTTTACAGGCAATTTATCAGAGATTTCAGTACCATTGCACTGCCGCTGTCCAGTCTTCTGCAGAAAGACGTACCATTCTTATTCTCTGATTCGTGTAAGGAGGCTTTTGAGGAGTTGAGGAGGAGACTCAGCACAGCACCTATTATGCAGCCACCAGATTGGAAGCTCCCCTTTGAGTTGATGTGTGACGCCTCTGACTATGCACTTGGAGCTGTTCTATCTCAGAGAGTTGGTAAATTTCCTCATGTTATTGCCTATGCCTCTAGAACTCTCGATGCAGCCCAGATAAATTATACCACCACTGAGAAAGAACTCCTGGCTATAGTGTTTGCATTAGATAAATTTTGTTCTTATTTGCTTGGTTCCAAGATAACTGTCTTTACAGATCATGCTGCACTGAAATTCCTACTGAAGAAGCCGGATGCGAAACCTAGATTGATTAGATGGATGCTTCTTCTGCAGGAGTTTGATATTGAGATAAAAGACAAGAGTGGTGTTCTGAATCAGGTTACTGATCATTTGAGTCGTATTGAAGGGACTATAAACCCTTTACCTATTCATGATAGTTTTCCTGATGATTATTTATTTGCTCTGAACTCTATAGACTCTATTCCCTGGTTTGCTGATATTGTGAATTATTTGGTTACTTCTGTTGTACCTCCTGATGCATCTAGATCCCAGATTGATAAATTGAAAAGTAATGCTAAATATTATGTCTGGGATGATCTATATCTGTGGAAATTTTGTAATGATCAGGTCATCCGTCGATGTGTTCCTGACCACGAATTTCAGGACATTTTGTATTTTTGTCATGGCACATCTGTAGGAGGCCATTTTGGACCGCAGAGGACAGCCAGGAGAGTTTTGGACAGCGAATTCTATTGGCCTATGATGAATCCACATTTTACTAAATTTTTATACATCATTTATTACTTTTTATAAAAAAGAATAGACTTAGATAGTGTAAATAAGATGAATATTCCAATTAGGCTAAATAATATAGGTTTCTTAGTTTTTAGTTAATTTACATTGATTTATATAGTTTATTTACATGTTTTGATCATTTGAATAATGTGGCAGGGATTCCCAAGCTTATTTTGAAGAATCATTGGATTTTGAGGAATTTGAGGTGAAAGTAACTACTTTAAAAAATTGATAGTGACAACTACAGCAAGCCATTTCCAGCAAAGGGACCAAGGTGATCACTTTCAAAGCTTAAAGTGACAACTACATCAACCCAGAATCCACTAAACCTGTGCGTGGTTACTATGAGTATTCATAGTAGCCACTCCAGAGCATGCAGAATTGAAGATGCTGCGCGTAGTTACTAACAAAATTCATAGTGACAACTCCAGAGAGTCCAAAATGTCCCAGTGCTGCGCGTGATTACTATGAATATTCATAGTAATCACTCCAGAGAGGCAAAACCCAACTGATGCTGCGCGTGTTTACTATGAAAGAATGAGAGTAACTACTTTGGAGGGCGCCAACTTTAGTATAAATAGATTTTTACCAAATTAGGGTGGGGAGTTCTTACACTTTTTGAACCTTTTCTCTTCTTTACTCAATTTAGGATATTTTCCAGAGCTTAGGGCAACATTGGGTGACAGCCAAGGGTCCAACCTAGGGTTTGGTTTCTCATTTCTCTTGCTCTTACATTAATGTTAATGAGTTTTCTGCATTTTTCAACTGCGTTTTTGACCCCCATTTCCATAGAAGGCTAAATTTTGTGTAATCCTTAGTAAGTTCGCATAGATTCTTGAGTTCCTTGAATTTAATGATAATATAATTCCTTTCTTTTCATGAATTACTTCATCCTTGTCTCTTGAATTGAATTAATGGTGAATGAGGGGGTATTGCTCAATTAACCCTAATTTCATTTTAAGGAGATTCTAAACTAGCGATTGCTTAATCCTAGGTTTAATTCTAAGGTTGCGTAATTTTGGGATGAGAGATTAGAGCCTAACAAATTGCGTAATTTCGTTGGGACCATAAGGTTGATTTTTGCTTGTTAAATTAACCTAATTCATGGAAGAGAGGATGAATGTTAAATCTTGAGTGGAATGAGGATAGAATCTTTGTGGATGAACTAAGGATTGCTGCTTTCTATTGTTTGAACTAATTAAACTCATTTGTTTGTTACTCTTTATTTTGATTTGAAACCACAAACCCCCCCATTTTAATTGCTTGTTCAATTAATGCCTTCAACATGTTTAATGAAGATTAATAGCCAATGTTCACGGGAGACAATCTAGGGTAACCCTAGTACTACATTGAATTGTTTAAATTTTGATGAGGAATTGCAACAAATCTTTTAAACACCTTAAAATAGACCATCACCCAATTGGCGCCGTTGCCGGGGAACATTGGTGTTGATTTTTCATAAAAATGTTATTTGCTCTGTTTTCATTTTCGTTTTCTGCATATTTAGTGAATTCTCTTTTAACTTTTGCATTGTGAATACTTTAGTATAGTTGTAGTTACATAGATAAGTAGAGATATCTTGCATTTAGGTAGAACCAATTGTTGTTTTCTGCATATTGTTTGAATTCTGATTTCTGCATTTTAGTTTACCACACTGTATTTTTGTTTGCTGCAATTACCCTGTTTCTGCTGCATAATTCTGCAGAATTTGTGTTTGTGTGTTGCATGTTTTCATTCCATAATTGCAATTTCTTTCTATTTCTGTTGTTTGGTGTTAATACTTTATTTTACTGCACTTAGATGTTAGTTTTTCTGCATAATTGTCATCTGAATTTTTTTGCATTTTTACTGCTTCATTAGTTTACTTCTTTTCAAATTTCCATAGATAATTCCTAATGAATGACCAGATCAAATCCGGGAGATTTATATCCTCCAGATATTGAAATTGATAGGACATTCCATAGAAATCTTAGGAACCTTAGTAGACAAAATTCTGCACATATTGAGGAACCATCTTCACCATTTTCTCCATCTTCTATATATTCTTCTCTGCATTCTTTAAATTCTGAACCTTTAGAAATGGCAGAAAATGACTTGACACTTAAGGAGCTTGCCGCACCGGACGTGACCTACCAGACTTTATGTATCCAATACCCGGATGTGGATGCCCCTTTTGTTCTTAAAACTGGCCTAATCCATCTTTTGCATAAATTTCATGGTCTTGCAGGTGAAGATCCGCATAAACACCTCAAAGAATTTCATATTGTTTGCTCTACAATGAGACCACAAGGTATGCCTGAAGAGCATGTGAAATTAAAGGCTTTTCCATTTTCTCTTATGGATTTGGCTAAAGACTGGTTGTATTATCTTCCACCTGGCTCTATTACAAGTAGGGACACCCTCAAGAGATTGTTCCTGGAAAAATTTTTCCCTGCCTCAAGGGCTGCCTCAATAAGAAAGGAAATATGTGGTATTAGGCAGCTGGAGAGGGAAAGTTTGTATGAATATTGGGAGCGTTTCAAGAGACTTTGTGCTAGCTGCCCCCATCATCAGATAAGTGACCAGCTCCTAATCCAATACTTCTATGAAGGCTTACACCCAATGGATAGGAACATGATCGATGCAGCTAGTGAGGGAGCCCTAGTTGACAAGACTCCCGCAGTTGCTAGAAACCTTATTGAGAATATGGCAGCTAACTCTCAATAGTTTGCTACAAGGCAAAATTCCATTATGTCCAGAAATGTCAATGAAATTCAAACTTCAGATTCACACAAGCTGGAGCATAAACTAGATGAGTTGGCTACTATGGTAAAACAGTTGGCATCCATCCAAAAGAATTCTGCTGCATATACACCTCCACCTCCATCCATTCCAGCAATGCTTTGTGGAATTTGTTCATCTACGGATCACTTCACTGATAGTTACCCCACATTGTAGGAAACTGAATCTTCAGAAGGTAATCCTCAAGCTTATGCTGCTAATATTTATGCTAATAAATTTCCTTTTCAGCAGCCGCAACAACAACAAAGCTGGGATTTATCTTCCAATAGATATAATCCCGGTTGGAGGAACCATCCTAACTTAAGGTGGGGAGGAAATGCACAGCATCAAGGCTCTAGCCAACCAACTAACAACCATTTCCAACCGCATCAAGCTGGACAAAGCAAGCCATATTCAGCCCAGCAACATCACCATCCATCATCTTCATCTCAAGAGCACCATCAAGCATCTTCTTCAATAGCCGCTGCACCTCAAAAGAATGAGTCATCCTTGGAAGACCTTGTAAAGCAACTCACTATGAGTAATCTCAATTTCCAACAACAGAGTCAAGCCTTCCAGCAACAGACTTAAGCAAGTATCAAGACCTTGGAGAATCAAATGGGTCAACTTGCTTCATCCCTTAATCAACTTCAATCTCAAGGTTCAGGCAATCTCCCTGCACAAACTGTAACAAACCCAAAGAATGTGAGTGCCATTACCTTGAGATCTGGTAAGGTGATGCAAGAGCCAGAAATGCCTACTGAGAAGGATCCCAGTTGCACTTTAGCTGCAGAAGGTGAAGGAGGAGAAGTTGGAAGCCAAGAGCAGCCTGCACCTATGCCCACACCATGTCAACAAAAAGTGGTAGACAAGGAGGAGAGGTCTATTCCTATTCCCTTCCCTCAAAGAATGATTCAGCCCAGCAAGAAGCAAGAAGAGGTTGATAAAGAAATTCTGGATACTTTCAGAAGAGTTGAAGTCAATATCCCCTTGTTAGATGCTATCAAGCAAATCCCAAAGTACGCCAAATTCCTTAAGGACTTGTGCACTCATAGAAGGCGTCTAAAGGGTAATGAAAGAGTGAACATGGGGAGGAATGTATCAGCTCTTTTTGAGAGGCAGAAAACTTCCATGCCTGAGAAATGCAAAGATCCAGGGACGTTTACTATTCCCTGCATTATAGGAAACAATAGGATAGATAATGCCATGCTAGATTTAGGTGCATCTATTAATGTTATGCGTTTATCTGTCTTCACATCTTTGTCTCTTGGACCATTGCAGCCCACAGGTGTCATCATCCAATTAGCAAATAGGAGCACTACTAATCCAGCCGGCCTTGTGGAGGATGTTCTAGTGAGAGTGAATGACTTGATTTTTCCTGCTGACTTCTACATCTGGGACATGCAAGAAGAAGAGCCAATAAAAGGAGCTACACCAATCATCTTGGGAAGGCCATTCTTGAAGACGTCCAGGACCAAAATTGATGTGCATGCTGGAACTCTCACTATGGAGTTTGGAGAGAGTGTGGTTCGCTTCAACATACTAGATGCTATTAAGCACTCACCTGAGGAGCATTCAGTTTTTCACATTGATGTTCTTGATAGCTTGATAGATGATAATTTTGCTGAATTTTTAGGAGACTCTTTCGTTGATTTTTTTGATTGTATAGATACCATAGATACTAAAATTTGTGAATATTGTACTAAGTCATCTTTGTGTGATATTTGTATTGCTGATTTTCTGGATTTAGATTCTGCAACTTCTGACATTAATGACATTAAAAAATCAAAAGGGTTAGAATGTGGTTCATTAAGTACAACAAGTCTAATTGAATCTAACCCTTGTGGTTTAAATGTTGCAGAAATCATTTCAAATGAAAGTGCTAAAGCACTGCCTTCAGTTGAGCAGCCTCCCACCTTGGAGCTTAAACCCTTGCTTGAGCATTTAAAATACGCTTATTTGGAAACAGGTGAGAAGCTCCCTGTGATCATATCCACTGAGCTTGATGAGGACCAAGAGGAGCAGTTGCTTGATGTGATTTGGAAGCATAGAAAGACTATTGGTTGGACCTTGGCTGACATCCCTAGAATCAGCCCTTCCCTGTGCATGCACCGGATTTTGCTGGAAGAAAGATCCAAGCCAGTGAGACAGCCCCAGAGGAGGGTAAATCCGATCATATTGGAGGTGGTGAAGAAGGAGATCACCAAACTACTCCAGGCAGGCATCATCTACCCGATATCAGATAGCACATGGGTGAGCCCAGTGCAGGTGGTGCCCAAAAAGTCAAGGATTACAGTTGTGAAGACTGAGAAGGATGAGCTCCTGTCCACTAGAATGCAGAACAGCTGGAGAGTCTACATTGATTATCGGAGGCTCAACCAGGCGACCAGGAAAGACCACTTTCCTCTACCTTTCATAGATCAGATGCTGGAGCGCCTGGCAGGTAAATCTCACTACTGTTTCCTAGATGGATTCTCAGGTTATTTTCAAATATGCATAGCTCCTGAGGATCAGGAGAAGACCACTTTTACATGCCTATTTGGTACATTTGCATATAGGAGAATGCCATTCGGGCTTTGCAATGCTCCCGGTACATTTCAAAGATGCATGTTGAGCATATTTTCTGATTTGGTTGAGTATTGTATTGAAGTATTCATGGATGACTTCACTGTATATGGGTCATCATTTTCTGCATGTTTAGGAAACTTGGATAGAGTTTTACAAAGATGTATAGAAACTAACCTTGTTTTGAACTTTGAGAAATGTCATTTTATGGTTAGGCTGGGGGTAGTCTTAGGTCATATAATATCTGAGAAGGGAATTGAGGTAGATCCTGCTAAGCTTAATGTCATTTCACAGCTTTCTTACCCCTTTTGTGTGCAAGAGGTGCGTGCATTTCTTGGCCATGCAGGTTTCTACAGGCGCTTTATCAAGGATTTTTCCAAGATAGCCCTTCCTCTCTCCAAGTTACTGCAGAAAGATATTGATTTCGAGTTTGGAGCCAAGTGCAAAGAGGCGTTTGATTGCCTAAAGATAGCCTTGACCACAACCCCCATCATTCAGCCAGCTTTAGTATAAATAGATTTTTACCAAATTAGGGTGGGGAGTTCTTATACTTTTTGAACCTTTTCTCTTCTTTACTCAATTTAGGATATTTTCCAGAGCTTAGGGCAACCTTGGGTGACAGCCAAGGGTCCAACCTAGGGTTTGGTTTCTCATTTCTCTTGCTCTTACATTAATGTTAATGAGTTTTCTGCATTTCCCAACTGCGTTTTTGACCCCCATTTCCATGGAGGGCTAAATTTTGTGTAATCCTTAGTAAGTTCGCATAGATTCTTAAGTTCCTTGAATTTAATGATAATATAATTCCTTTCTTTTCATGAATTACTTCTTCCTTGTCTCTTGAATTGAATTAATGGTGAATGACGGGGGGGGGGGTATTGCTCAATTAACCCTAATTTTGTTTTAAGGAGATTCTAAACTAGGGATTGCTTAATCCTAGGTTTAATTCTAAGGTTGCGTAATTTTGGGATGAGAGATTATAGCCTAACAAATTGCGTAATTTCGTTGGGACCATAAGGTTGATTTTTGCTTGTTAAATTAACCTAATTCATTGAAGAGAGGATGAATGTTAAATCTTAAGTGGAATGAGGATAGAATCTTTGTGGATGAACTAAGGATTGCTGCTTTCTATTGTTTGAGCTAATTAAACTCGTTTGTTTTTTACTCTTTATTTTGATTTGAAACCACAAACCCCCCCCATTTTAATTGCTTGTTCAATTAATGCCTTCAACATGTTTAATGAAGATTAATAGCCAATGTTCACGGGAGACAATCTAGGGTAACCCTAGTACTACATTGAATTGTTTAAATTTTGATGAGGATTTGCGACAAATCTTTTAAACACCTTAAAATAGACCATCACCAGCCTACCATTTTCTGAGATGCAGCCAGATTTTCTGAGAGCTGTGAGATATGCCAGAAGGCAGGAGGGACTATTACTAGGAGACATGAGATGCCTCAGCAGCCCATTATTTTCTGTGAGATCTTTGATGTTTGGGGCATCGATTTTATGGGTCCTTTTCCTGTTTCTGCTGGATACTCTTACATATTACTTGCTGTTGACTATGTGTCTAGATGGGTGGAGGCAAAGGCCACTAGAACTAATGATTCTAAAGTTGTTTCGGATTTTCTCCGTACTCATATTTTTTGCAGGTTCGGTGTGCCTATGGCTGTCATCAGTGACCAGGGAAGTCATTTCTGTAACAGGACCATTGCAGCCTTGTTCCAGAAGTTTGGGGTCACATATAGAGTTGCTTCACCATATCATCCCCAAACTAATGGGCAAGCTGAGGTATTCAACAGGGAAGTCAAGCACCTGTTGCAGAAATTAGTGCACCCGAATAGGAAAGATTGGAGTAAGTTTCTGGATGATGCTCTCTGGGCTCAGAGGACAGCTTATCGGACACCATTAGGCATGTCTCCATTTCGAGTGGTGTTTGGTAAAGCATGCCACCTTCCGGTGGAAATTGAGCATCGATCATATTGGGCTGTGAAGAGTTGTAACATAGCACTTGAGCAGGCCGGAATTGAAAGGAAGCTCCAGCTTCAGGAGCTTGATGAAATACGCCTGCAAGCCTATGAGAATTCTAGATTGTATAAAGAGAAAGTTAGGAGATTTCATGATACACATATTATGAGGAAAGAGTTCTCTGTAGGCCAGAAAGTGTTATTGTTTAACTCTCGATTGAAATTGATTACAGGTAAGCTTCGATCTAGATGGGATGGACCTTTTGTGATTACTCATGATTTTCCCCATGGTGCAGTTGAGATTCAGGATGAAGCTACCAGCAGGACTTTTCAAGTCAATGGTCATCAGCTGAAATTATTCCAGGAGAGTAGACCAGTGGAGCCGGCTCAGAACATAGTTGTACTAACTATATACTTTTGTACTAACTGTTCTGTTTTACTTTCTAATTTCATTTTTGATACATTCATACCAATTCCATCTGAAATTTGTAAAGCTCAACTAATTGTGATCTTGTGAAGTGGTAATTGAGAACTTTATTCCCTGAGGACGATACTTGGAACTCAATTTGATTCTAAGATTTTTTATAACTTGCTACAACAACACTAGTACACTTGCTAGTCAGTTTACCTTCATTGCAACAACAATTGTAAAGAGTGTGACAAGTTTTTGGCGCCGTTGCCAGGGAGTAATTTGTTTCGATATCATTAGTAACAGGAAAATAACTAGATTAAGCATTTGTTTCTTTAAATTTTCTGCAAATATTACATTACATTTGCAATTTTCTGTTTTCATTATACTATATCTGTGTTTAGTTGTATATGCGTGGGAAAAACAAAAATAAATCTACTCTTGTCTTTGGTCCTGACATTGATAGAACTCTTAGGAGATTAAGAAAAGAGACTAGAGCAGAGAGATCTGTAGGAAGTGACAGTGATTTAGAGATTATACATTCTCCAAAATTTCAAGTCACTCCTTTTGCAAATAGGAAACATTCACCTTTTAGACAACCAACTCCAAAAGTTGAAATGGCAGAACAACAGAGAATGAGAACACTAGGAGATTATGCAATTCCAGATATGCAAGGCTATAATTCTTCAGTTGTTAGACCAACCATTCAAGCCAATCATTTTGAGATAAAACCAGCCTTACTTCACCTAGTGCAGCAGGACCAATTTTCTGGTGGAATTTCTGATGATCCTAATCTGCATATTTCTAATTTTTTGCAGTTGTGTGATACTATAAGGATGAATGGAGTAAGTAAAGATGCTATAAGACTGAGGCTATTTCCATTTTCTTTAAGAGACAAAGCCAAATGTTGGTTACAAGCACAACCTCAAGGAAGTATCACCACATGGACTGAACTTGTGAATAAATTTCTAACAAAATATTTTCCTCCCTCAAAAGCTACTAAGCTGAGAGGAGAAATAACATCTTTTGTGCAGCAGGAAGGAGAATCACTTTATGAAGCATGGGAAAGATATAAATAGTTGCTGAGAAGATGTCCACATCATTGTATTCCAGAATGGATGCAGCTGGAAACTTTTTATAATGGAATGAATGTAGTAACTAGAACTATGATTGATGCAGCTGCAGGAGGATCTTTGAGCATGAAATCCTTGGAAGAAGCCCAAAGAATCATTGAGATGATGGCTTCATCCATGTATCAGAATTCCAACTTGAGGAATACAAGAAGAGGCAATGAATATGAAGCAAAGATGATGGAAACTTTTCTTGCACAGAATCAGCTGCAGAACCAATTATTTTCTGATCAAATAGCAGCTTTGACTCAGCAGATTAATAATTTGCAGACTGGAAATGTGGTAACAAGTCAGTTGACATGCAATTTTTGTGGAGGGAATCATGCTAATGGTGCATGTGATGTACCTACCCCTGAACCACAAGAGCAAGTCAATTATATGGGGAATTATCAAAGACAGCAACAATCTTATCCTCAACAATCATTTCCTCCTGGATTTCAGTATTCTAATAATAGGAATCAACAATTTTATAATTGGAATCCTCAGAATTCTGCAATGAAAAGCACTAATACATCTCTTCCATTTTCAAATGCAGGAAATCACCAACAAAAGCAGTACTTTCAAGGAAATTCTTCTACTCAACCTCAAAGGAGTCAACATTCAACTAGACCAATGAGAGAAAGAATGAACGAGATTGAGGAAACAATGTTACAGTTCATGAAAGTCACTCAATCCAGCATCAAGAAACAAGAAGCTTCTATGAAGAAGTTAGAAACTCAAATTGGACAGCTGGCTGAACAATTAACAAGCAGAGATGAAGGAAGATTTCCAAGTAACACAGTGGTGAATCCAAAGGAACAATGTCAAGCTATAGTTACAAGAAGTGGAGCTGTTGTAGCCAATCCAAAACCAGCTGAAAAGAAACTGAATAATGTTGCAGCAGAAAAGCAAGTAGAAAATGCAGCAGAGGAAAGAAATTTAAAAGAAGAATTGCAGCAAGGGAACTTCAAGCTACTAAAGAGAGAACATTCAAAAAAGAATGAAGAAGTTTATAAAAGTCCTGAAAGAAAGACAAAGAAGCAATTATTTGAAGACACTTATAAGCCAATTGATCCAGAAAAATATAAGAGACTGCCTTATCCTCAAAGAGTGCAAAATCCTAAGCAAGAGGAGCAGTTTGAGAGGTTTCTAAATGTGTTCAAAAAGCTGCAAATTAACATTCCATTTGCTGAAGCTTTGGAGCAAATGCCATCTTATGCAAAATTCATGAAGGAACTACTCTCCAAGAAAAGGAAGTTAGAACATGATAAGACGGTACCCTTGACAGAGGAGTGCAGTGCTATTCTTAGAAGAAAACTTCCTCAAAAATTAAAAGACCCAGGATCCTTTAGCATACCTTGTGAAATAGGAAATTGTACTGTGGGAAAAACATTGTGTGATTTGGGGGCAAGCATTAATTTGATGCCATTAGCCATTATGAAGAAATTGGGGATAGAGGAAGTGAAACCAACCAACATTACATTGCAATTAGCTGATAGATCATATACTTATCCATATGGAGTAGTAGAGGATTTGTTGGTTAAAGTTGACAAATTTATTTTTCCTGCAGATTTTGTCATATTGGACATGGAGGTAGATGCAAACATACCATTAATCTTGGGCAGGCCTTTCCTTGCAACTGGACGAGCTCTCATTGATGTGCAAAAAGGAGAGTTAATGCTTAGAGTTTAAGAGGAAAAGGTAATATTTAATGTATTTGAAGCTTTGAAATATCCAATTGATGATAACACATGTATGAGAGTAGATACATTGGATTCTATGATCACTCCTTATTCTTTAAATGGATTTGACAAAATTTCTGTGTTGAGAGAAACCATAGCTGCAGGAAATACTAAATCTCTGCATTTTGAAGATGAAAACGTATTTGAAATGGAGCAGCAATTGGAAACTCTACCTACTTTAATACCTGCAGAAGAATCAATCAAAGAGGAGTTGAAAAATGAAGGAGAAGAAGAGAAAAGTCAGAAGCTGGAATTAAAGCAACTTCCATCTCACTTGAGATATGCATTCTTAGATCATAAACATGAAAATCCAGTTATCATAAGCAATGAACTCAAGGAAGAAGAGGAGAAGTTGCTGAGAATTTGGGAACCCATAAATCAGCAATAGGGTGAAACATCTCAGATTTGAAAGGTATAAATCCATCCTTTTGTAAGCAAAGAATTTTATTTGAAGAAAATTTTAAACCAGTTGTGCAACCTCAAAGAAGATTAAACCCTGTCATGAAGGAAGTGGTAAGGAAGGAAGTCATTAAACTATTAGATGCAGGGATCATATATCCTATTTCAGACAACAATTGGGTAAGTCCTGTGCAAGTGGTACCTAAAAAGGGTGGAATGACTGTAGTACCAAATGAAAAGAATGAGTTGATACCCACAAGGACTGTCACAGGATGGAGGATGTGTATAGATTATAGAAAGCTGAATGATGCAACTAGAAAAGATCATTTTCCTCTACCTTTTGTAGACCAAATGCTAGAAAGGTTAGCTGGACATGCATTTTACTGCTTTTTAGATGGATATTCTGGCTATAACCAAATTGCTGTAGATCCAATTGATCAAGAAAAAACTGCTTTTACTTGTCCCTTTGGAATATTTGCATATAGAAGAATGCCTTTTAGGCTGTGTAATGCTCCAGCTACATTTCAAAGGTGCATGTTAGCTATTTTTTCTGACTTGGTTGAGAAAATAATTGAGGTATTCTGGACGATTTTTCTGTTTTTGGGAATTCATTTGATGATTGTTTATCTAACTTGTCCATTGTTTTGCAGAGATGTCAAGACACCAACTTGGTGTTAAATTGGGAGAAATGTCACTTTATGGTGCAAGAAGGAATAGTGCTTGGCCATAAGATTTCAATTAGAGGGATGGAGGTTGATCGAGCTAAAATAGAAGTGATTAGTAAATTACCTCCACCCGTGAATGTGAAAGGAATTAGAAGTTTCTTAGGCCATGCTGGGTTTTATAGGAGGTTCATTAAAGATTTTTCTAAAATTGCCAAACTTCTGAGTGACTTGCTTGTAAAGGATGCAGCATTTGTATTTGATGAATCTTGTATGCATGCTTTTACTATCTTAAAAGAAAAACTGATTTCTGCTCCAATTCTTGTTAAACCTGACTGGACTATACCATTTGAGCTAATGTGTGATGCAAGTGACAATGCAGTGGGTGCTGTATTAGGACAAAGAAAAGATAAAAGACTACATGTGATTTACTATGCTAGTAGAGTCCTAAACTCTGCACAGATTAATTACACAACCACTGAAAAAGAGTTGCTTGCTATAGTATTTGCTTTTGATAAATTCAGGTCTTATTTAGTAGGGTCCAAGGTTGTGGTATATACTGACCATGCTGCTCTGAAATATTTGTTTTATAAGCAGGATGCTAAATCAAGACTGCTGAGATGGATTCTATTACTTCAAGAATTTGAGTTAGAAATTCGAGATAAGAAAGGAAAAGAGAATGGTGTTGCAGACCATCTATCCAGAATTCCATTGGATACAATGTCATCAGATTACTTGGATATTAATGAAGAATTTCCTGATGAAAAGCTGCTAACTGTGGATGAAGTACCTTGATTTGCTGATATAACGAATTTTAAGGCCACTCAGCACATTCCAAAGAGAATGAATTGGCAGCAAAGAAAGAAATTTCTTCATGACAGCAAGTTCTATATTTGGGAAGATCCTCATCTATTCAAAATTGGAGTAGATGGCATTTTGAGAAGATGTATTTCACAGAAAGAACAAGCTGATATCCTATGGCATTGCCACAATTCAGATTATGGAGGCCATCATGGTGGATCAAGAACAGCTGCCAAAGTATTACAAGCTGGATTTTTCTAGCCTACATTGTTCAGAGATGCAAAAATTTATGTAGAAAACTGTGATAAATGCCAAAGAGTTGTAACATTTCCAGAAGACATGAGATGCCTTTGAACTATATCTTGGAGGTGGAACTGTTTGGTGTATGGGGAATAGACTTTATGGGACCCTTTCCAACTTCTTTTTCTCATGAATACATACTTGTGGCAGTGGATTATGTGTCTAAATGGGTGGAAGCTATACCAACCAGATCAAACAAAGCCAAAGTGGTGATTTCCTTCATAAAGAAAAACATTTTTTCAAGATTTGGAGTGGCAAGAATTCTGATTAGTGATGGAGGATCACACTTCTGCAATAAATACCTTGATAATGTTCTGGATAAGTATGGAGTAAAACACAGAGTAGCAACTCCTTATCATCCTCAAACAAGCGGACAAGTGGAAATTTCAAACAGAGAAATCAAGAAGATCTTAGAGAAAGTAGTCAGTAACTCAAGAAAAGATTGGTCAAGGAAGCTTGATGGTACATTATGGGCATACAGAACTGCATTCAAAACACCAATTGGTATGTCACCATATCAATTAGTGTTTGGGAAGTCATGTCATCTTCCTGTGGAACTTGAACATAGAGCATATTGGGCTACTAAATGGCTGAATTTTGATTCAACCAAGGCTGGAGAAAAGAGAGTGTTACAGCTACATGAACTGGAGGAATTCAGACAAATTGCATATGAAAATGCAAAACTGTATAAAGAAAGGACTAAAAGAATACATGACAGATTCATCTTACAGAGAGAATTCAGACCAGGGCAGTTAGTTCAACTATTCAATTCTAGATTGAAGTTGTTTCCTGGAAAACTCAAGTCTAGATGGTCAGGACCTTTTATGGTAAAAGAAGTATCTCCCTTTGGTGCTGTGTTACTTGAAGATCAAAGAGAAGGGAGAGAGTTTAAAGTCAATGGCCAAAGACTGAAGATTTACAATGGAGGAGAATTCAATAGGAATACTTTTTGCATTAACTTGGTTTCTTAGCAGTGAGGAACATTTAACGTCAAGCTAGTGACGTTAAAAGAGCGCTTTGTGAGAGGCAACTCACATTTCTGAACCATTTTTACTCTATTTGCAATTTACTTAAACTTTTGTTAATTCTTTATTTCAATTTTAGCAATTTTATGATTTTAGATTCTGTTTTATATGTGTTTTAGGAATAATGTGTTGATTCAATGAAGGCTCATGCTGTGGATGCATAAATGAGATGATTGAAATTGAATGCATGAGGCAATTAAGTTTCTAAGGAGCTTTGAATAACAAAAGGAGTCACTATTTTGCAGAAAAGTGATCATGCAGAGCTTCAATTACAGGGTTTCATTCTGAACAATCACTTTTACTGATGAAAGTGATCACGCAGAGGAGCAAGGAACGCACTTTTCTCTGGAACAATCACTTTTGCTGATGAAAGTGAACACGCAGAACCCTTTGGAAGACACCCTTCTCTGGAACAATCACTTTTTCCAGTGAAAGTAACCACGCCTAGGCTTAAATAGAGGTAATGTGATGCACGTAGTTACTTTTTCTAATAATAGTGATCACGCGCATGAGTTATGTGTAGTTTCAAGTTAAAGTTGATGCGCGTTACCACTTTTTCTAGTAATAGTAATCACGCAGAAGGATATTACCTGCGCGTGATCACTTTTTCTGGAAAAAGTGAACACGCGCAACTCATTTCAAATTACTCAATGCAAAGCCCTCTGGAACGTTCACTATTTCTAGCAATAGTGAACACGCACATGCTATTTACCCTCAAAGTGTTCACTTTTGCCAGAAAAAGTGAACACGCACACAACATCATCTCTACAACTTCCATTTTTTCTGAAAAAAGTGGCCACGTGCAGTAAGCGTGTCCATTAAAATGCATAAAAGGAACCACGCACAGCCATTTTCAGAATCTCAAATCTTCATTTCTTCATCTCATTTCTCAAATTCTTAATCTTTCTGAACCTTTTGCTGAACGAAATTTGTTTCTAAGCAATCAATTGAAGTTCATTCTGCACATTTCTCCAAATTCAGGTCAGTATTCTACTTCTCTGATTTAGAAATTAGGGTTCTTCATTTTGCAGAATTTTGGGAAAACACTGAGTAATGGAAAAATAGAAATTTTCTTGTTAATAACTAAGCTGAATATGCAATTACAAGGCAATGTAGAGTAATTCTCACTTCAATTGATAGATTTTTAGATGGAAAAAGACCTACATTGACAGATTGCATAAGTTAACCTTAGGACTTAAAGAGAAAAATAGTTAGGAAGAAATTTCTGCATACATGTAACTCTTGAATTCTAGCATTTTGCATTCAAAATCATGAATATCTGAGTTTAAATGCTTCAAGGAACCATATTCTGCATTGTTATGATATTCTTAAATTCTGCATTATTCATATTCTGCTATTTTGAAATTGAAAATGTCCTGCATTGCATTGCATTCTTGTCTTTCAGTGTATTGAAATATTCTTTTTATGCAGGAAATTTTAAAAAATGGTAAGCACATCTGACAACACTCCAGTTGGCTCTTCTAGAGGTACTCCTAGAACAAAGAGAGGAAGATTAGCAGGAGCTTCTTCATCAAGGCCAAATCCTCAACATGATCCAAGGTTCAGGAGTATAGCTCATGAGAATTATTTCAGAGCTAATATCTTGAGAAGAAAGATTGTCCAAGATAGAGCAATTGAGATAGCTGAAGACCATTATCCAGAATACAAGGAGGAAATTCAGAAAAGAGAATGGGAATCCTTCTGCATGATGGCTGGCATTGGCTGGAGAGACATTACACAAGAATTTTATGCCAATGCCATGAGATTCAAGGGAGATCAGCTGCCTAAATACCATTCAATGGTCAAGGGGACAACAATTGATTTTTCTGCTGCTAACATCAATAGAGTCCTCAACATTAAGGCTCAAAAGCAACCTGGGCAGCAAGACTTTAAAGCATTCAGGGATGCTGAAGACAAGGACTATGTTCAAGTCCTTGAGAGGATTGGGAAACCAGGGACTACTTGGGAGCTTAATCTATCAGAAAAGCCCAAATGCCAAGAACCTTTTGCCCTTTGCAAAAGTGTGGAGCACATTTATTTTAAGTTCATTCATGCCTGTTAGGCATAGCTTCACTCTAGCAGTGAAGAGAGCTGAACTCCTATATGCTATAGTTAACGATTTTTATATAGATATAGGAGAAGTGATTAGTGGATGCATTCTGGACATCCTCAAGAGAAAAAGAGATTCTCTAGCTTTCCCTTCTTTAATAACTGTTCTTTGTGAGGATGTTGGTATTGAAATTGGAGATTATCAAATCAAAATTAGAGCTGCACCTCCAATTACAGTAGCTATGGTGAAGGAGATTTATGCTAATGTCTCTTGCACATCAGCAGCCCCAATTCCCTCCCAGTATAAAAGAGAGAATCCAACCACAATGAAGGAGAAGATAGCCTTCATGGCTGAAAGATAAAACTCCTTAGCTGAGAGGCAGAATGAATTGCACAACAGTTTGAAGGTTGGCATCATGCTTCTGGAAGGTGTTCTCATGAACATTGGTCAAAAGATGGGCATGACCAAAGAAGACTTGTACCACACTCCAGATCAAGCAGATAATGCCTAATGCCTGAGGTCAACTGTCTTCAAAGACCTCCCTATCTACAGAACTCATTTCCCTCCACAGCAGCTGCTGCAGAAGAGGAAGAAGATGATGAAGAAGAGGATGATTTGGAAGATGAGGATGAGGATGAAGATGAAGAGTAGATTAGGAATTTAAATTTCTGTCATTAGTTTAATTTTTGTAAAAAGATTGTAATTAGAATTTCAGACTTTTGAGTGTTGTAATTACATTTTAGTTTTATTTTGGTTATGAACAATTCTGTTTTAAATATCTACTAGCTTTGAATTTTATTGAGTTTTTATCTGATAATTGATGAATAACTTGTGATGTTTTTGTGCAGACCATGCTCTCAAACTCTGAACAATGAGCGCATGGAATGATTGAAATATGCACAGCTACCATGAAAGGGGGGTTTAATTCTGTACCTCTATTTTCATGTGTACAGCTTACATTTGGCATAAAATTTTCACAAGTTAGAAAAATATTAAACTGCATTAGATTTTGTTTTCTTGATAAATAAACCTGATTTTCACCTAATTGAAATTCTGATTGTTGAATTACATAAGTTGTTTTTCTCATTCTTAACATGATTGTCATACTTGTATTTTTAAAAAGAAAATAAAGCAGTCTTGCCATTTTATTCATGCAAATTCTTGAAGTAAATAGTGAACTAAATTGATAAATATTATCCTTTTACTACCTTGGTGAGACTTGAACCTTTTCATTCATTAATGTGTGACTGATCTCAAATTCTGATTCACTCTCTAGAACTTGCTTTGTTTCTTAACTGAATATGCTGTTTTGCACTAATCACATAAAGGATGGAGGCCATTATTCAGATTTACCTAGTGAGCCAAATAGACTGCCTTTAATTCTTGAATGTCCTAGTTAGCCCCTTTGAGCTGATAGCCTTTCTTTGATTAACCTCAATACAAGCTTTTCTAGAAAAACCATTTTACCTATTCAAATAGAAAAGAGGCAAATTGAGTTAAATCAAAGATAAGTTTTAAAATTAAGTTTGGGGTAACATCATGTTTCTAGAGCATTACTTGAGGACAAGCAATGTTCTAAGTTTGGGGTAGAAAGGATTGAGAAAAGGATTGAAATGAATTAAGAAAGTTAGAAAAAGTCATGCAGAGAAAATATGAAAAAGAAGTAAAAAGCTACAAGTAAAAATAGAAAAATGAAAAAGAAATAAAAAGAAATCAGCAAATAAAAAAGGAAAAGGAAATTGGTAGATAATTCTGCAAAAATTTAAACAGTGACTGAAAGTTGATTAAGAAAAGAAACAGTTGATGCAGCCCTTACTAAGTTTAAAAGCTTATCTACTCAATTTGCATCTTTTTCTGTTTGAAATTAGCTGCATTTATATCCTGAATTCATTGAAATCATACCTGTCCTTGAGCCTTAATATTACCTAAAAAGTCCTCTTGATATGTGATTAATTGTAAATTTGCAAAGGAGGTAGAGAATATAGGCAAGCTTATGGCAGAGTTTGATTAATTTGGTGATGTTGAGAGCAAACACAAGCTTAAACACTAATTGAGTTAGAGAAACACTTTCTGAGAGCTGTGATAATGTTTCTCAACTTTGTTTGCATGTAGCTTTAATGATTTGCCTGATTGAAATGAATGAGATTGTGCAGCAAAAAGAGAAGTCAAGTGTGACTATCATGATGAAGAATTAGTGAATGACTTAGTGAGAAAACAATTAGAATGCATTGAAGTAAAATGGATTTTTAATCTGAATTTTTCTGAAAAATGTAAAAAGTTTTTGGATTCCAAATAATAAGAATTTACACCCTTGATATGTTCTAATTTGCTTGAGGACAAGCAAAAATTCAAGTTTGGGGTAGTGATGAATCCATATTTTACTAGTATTTTACAATAGTTTCTAGTGCAATTAATAAAGAAAACATGCTAGAAATAGTAGAAAACCCTTAAAAAAATAATAAAATGTTGCATGTCACTTTTAAACATAGTTATTTTAAAATTCATTGATTTTCTATGTAAAAAATGACATTTCAAGTATGCTTTTGTACGGAATTCTGAGCTAAGTTCATGAGGATTGGATGATCAAAGGAAAAATAGAAGAAAAGTAGCAAAAAATGGAGGAAAGAAGTTGATAATTGAAGAACAGCCTCTGAGTGATCACTTTCGCTGGTGAAAGTGATCACTCCAGAACCATAAAATGGAGAAGAGCTTCTGCTAATCACTTTTGCTAGCAAAAGTGATCGTTTCAGAGAGGTTGCAATGAGAAGAGCTTCTGTGTAATCACTTTTTCTGGAAAAAGTGAGCATTCCAGAGAGTCCTCCAAGAAGAGTAGCTGCGCGTGTTCACTATTACCAGCAAAAGTGAACACGCGCAAGAAAGCAGCTTCTGCGTGTTCACTATTTCCAGCAGAAGTGAACACGCGCGTGACATTAGCAAAGGAAGCTTCTGCGTGGCTACTATTTTCAACAAAAGTGAACACTTTGAAGTGCGCGTGGCTACTATCACCAGCAAAAGTGAACACGCGCAAGTGGAAATGAAGAATTAGCCTCTGTGTGATTACTATTGCTGGAAAGAGTGTTCATGCCAGCAGAGCGGGAATTCTATAAAAGGCAGTTAGCTCAGGAATTTTGGGAGTTTTTGTTCATTTTTCATTTTCCATTTGTTTTTGTTGTTGAGAGAGTCAAAGAGGGAGATTGAGGATGAACACCAAGCTTCATTTCTTGAGGGATCAGATTGGAGATTGGCTTGAAGATGTTTCTTCTTTGTTCATTCTCTTCTCCTCTTCTCTTATCTTCTCTTTTTGTAATGTTTGCTTAAACTCTTTGTGGTTAGGAACTGTGAATCTGAAATGGAAATGTTGAATTGATTTTGGATCTGAACTTTGAGTTTTGGATTGGATTGAGTGATTGATTCTGCTGTTAAAGTAGTGATTGAATGGAAATTTGATCAACTAATCATAGAGGAACTCTTATCAATGGGAATTGAATTTGTTTCTCAGATCTGAATTAATTGTCAAGGTTATTGGTTTCTTAGGGATAAGATATCTTAATCTTGCAATCTTTTGGTTTCTTAAACTTAATGCAGCATTTGATTGGATTAGATCTAAGGGATTAGAATTATTTGATTAGATGGTAGATTCATTGAGGCAAGGGATTGTCCTTTGATTAATACAACGTGAAACTGATTGTCATTCCATCTAAATGCTTGAAAGTTCAGAACTTTATTGATTCAATGTTAAAGTTTTGGTGAAACAATTTCCTAACTACTCTTTCTACATCTGTTTACTATATACTTTTGTACTAACTGTTCTGTTTTACTTTCTAATTTCGTTTTTGATACATTCATACCAATTCCATCTGAAATTTGTAAAGCTCAACTAATTGTGATCTTGTGAAGTGGTAATTGAGAACTTTATTCCCTGAGGACGATACTTGGAACTCAATTTGATTCTAAGATTTTTTATAACTTGCTACAACAACACTAGTACACTTGCTAGTCAGTTTACCTTCATTGCAACAACAATTGTAAAGAGTGTGACATCCCACATTGTGGACAATGTGTATTTTAAGTGTGGGGGGAGGGAGTAGTCCTTAGCATATTTTTCATTGGATTCCCTTGCTTTTAGAGACTTCATTCTTGTGAGCAACTTTTCATTTGTCATTCTTAGTTGGAAGTTTCATAACTTCATAGTTGTGTTTCTTGCATTTTGAGTTTAGCTAGTTTTTCATGATGATTAGGTTGTGGATCATTAATTGGTAGAATGCATGCCTTAGTGAGATTTGAGCTTATCTTCTTTCTTGTGTGATTCACTCATGTTTGTAGGTATTTTTGAGCTTGAATTGACTCTTTTTGATGTCATCTATTCACATGCACTTTTGATATGATTTAGGCCTTCTTTTGATTTTAGCCACTTGGCCAAATTGACTTACCTTGCATGTATTCCATTGGTTATCCCCTTTGAGCCTTATTGACCTTTTTCTTGATGATTTTGTAGCTCATTACAAGCCATGTAACTTGAAAAACCATGATGTGCCCAACCTTTGGGAATAGATGAGCTTTGGAATTGTTTTGGGAATTGGTTAAAAACAAGTGTGGGGGTGTTTTGTACATATTGCTTTGAGCATATTTTGATGCATTGTAGGTTGACTAGAAAAGTGGATTGTATAAAAACAGTGCAGTACTTACAAAGTAAAAAAAAAAAAATTAAAAAAAAAAGAAAAAAAAAGTACTATTCTATTTCTAGCTTTTGTACATGTGTTCTTGATTGTTGTGATGTGTTGCTGTTTTGCTTTTACTTGTTTTTAATCCATTCCCCATTGCTCTTCGTTTCTCTTTGGTTTTTAGCTTTGTTTACTTTCTTTTATCTTACCTTTACCTTAGCCACATTACAAGCTTAATTAAAGTCCTATTGATCTTTGGTGCATGTGTTTTAAATGGTAGAAATTAGAGGCTCTTCAAGCTTATGGAATTACTTACTTTCATGATGTGCTTTGAGTGAAATTTCTTGCCTAGACACTTGAGAGATTAAGTGATACACATCTATGTGAGAATTCTATCAATTGTGATCCATAATTTGATTTGATTGAAACTCTTCTTTACTTTTAATGTTGGAGCATATTCTTGATTGTTTTGATTCTTCCATACTTTGATTGCTTGCTGATTTTTGTTGCTCACATTACTTACACTTTGGGAACCATTGAAAAATTTTGCTTTGTGTTCATTTCTTTTCTTTTCTTTTGCTTGGGATTGCAAAAGCTTAAGTGTGGGGGTATTTGATAGCTCATATTTTGTTCCCACAGTTTTAGTCTTATTGCATCCTTTGCATGTCTTTTCATTCCCTTATTTCTTCCATTTAATATATTTTTCCATTTATCTTGATAATTAGGAATTTTCGTAAATACTATACTTTTGTTCATATTTTCTATTCTGACCTTTGGTTACTAATTTGACCATAACGTTTTCTGTAGATATCCTTTTTGGCTGATTCTTTTTGCATTGGATTCCTTACTTCCGGGGCTTTAATTTGGATATTTGGATCGTGCTGTTTGGAGTCCGGAGATATTTTCTACGAATTTTAGAAGTTTAGACTTTTAGTTGACTATTGTATAGTTTTTATTTTGCTTTTGTTTTGCAGTTCTTTTGTATTTAATTTCGGCCCAACTTTGGCCCACTCGATTTTTGCTCTTTTAGGATTAGTATTTATAGAGATCAGACGCTGATTGGGAAGGACTTTTGATTCATTTTTTTGTTTTTCAGTTTGCAATACCTTTCCCGCTTCTAATAGAATCTCTCATTTTTTTTACCATTCTTCTTCTTTTCTTGCATTTTTCCATTTTGAATTTGTATGCCTTTGCAATTACAATTGAAAGACATTTAAGATTCTACAAAGTCAAGATGATTTCTCCTATGTTCTCCATTCAATTTCATTGCCAAAGTCCAGATCACATTTGTTCAAGACGTTTTTGATGCTCCGAGTTTGTTTTCCGATCTCACATTTTTACGATTGTATAGAAGCATTGTTCGATTGAATTGTGCATTGTTCTTAATCGTATAACAATCAATTGATTAATTGTTTGTTGTGCAGAAGAGATTTAAACAAATTCGATTTTCATTCAATCTTAGTTTTGGATTTTTGTGCTCTGGATTTCGATTTTAACTTTCGGTTCCAATTCTGTGCAATTTCATTTTCTGCATTTCAATTCTCTGCGATTTCATTCTTTGCGATTTCATTCTCTGTAATTTCGTTTTCTGCATTTTAATTTGCAATTCAGTTTCTGCAATTAAACCCCCAAACATACAACCTTTCATGCATAATTGAGATTAGAGCAATGTGCAATTGCATCCTTGTGAGATATGACCTAGGTTGCTCCCTGAACTGCATGTTTTTGTGAGGAATTTAGTAGTTTTTGATACCACTGCGACATGGCTATCACTTCTCTGATGCAGAGTGAAAAATTGAGAGGTGATAACCTTGGCTCCTTGTGAATTAACTTGATTAATTGATGGTTTAGAAGAATTTAAGATTGGATAAATAATTCTTTTATGGAGAGAAAAATCGAGAGGAAGGAACCATGAGGGCAAGGGTTGAATTGAGTGATTAATGGTTTAGAAGGTGCTAGAGATTGATGAAAATAAATGAAATGGTTAGGATGAATTTGAATGGTGAGATTGCATGAATTGAGGAATGGGATTGTACTAAATTACAAGAGAGATAAGATTTGAAATATGAAAGAAAAAGAGTAAATTGAGAAAAAGGAAATGAATCAGGAAGGCTTGAATGAATTGCCTAAGTTAAGGTCCAAAATATTATATGCTGCACTAAAATTTTCCATGAGTATGAATCTATAAAACCATGAGATTATGAAATTATGATGAAAGATCCATGCTATGCTTGAGTTCCTGAAATTATACTATCTTGAAATTATTATGAACTTATTGAGAATTATTGTGAAACTCATGGAATCTATCTATCCATGCTACGACATGTGACTCATGGAGATTATCTATCCATGTTGCTAAGTCTATGGTGACTTCTAGCTATATGCTATATGCTATGATTCTAAGCCCATAATGGCTTCTATTATTATTGTGCAATAGCCTCCAAGCGGCTAAACAAAATGAATTGAGAAAACTATCACAAGAAAATTGAGAATGCCACTTCATGCATCATATTATCTTGTGAAATGACTTGATGGCATAACAGAGGCACATCTGTAGGTATTAGAAGTTTGGTCCAAAGTAGACCTTCTGGGGGTGGCGAAAGGGGGAACATCCGACCTAAGTGGCATATGGCAGTTGAGCTCCCTGTAGCCGAGTCGTGACCCACTTGCAAGACCTTAGCCAAACCTGACGTGAACTCCATAATACTAGGGTCATTGAGGTCCATTCCTGAACATGCTGAATGGCACTACACATCGACTGATGTGCTATTATTCTATTTCTATCTATCGTATCACTGTACAAAGTAGGGAATGGAGTCCTTCAATCGCCATACGACTTGAATCTATCTATATATCTATCTCTATGCTAAAGCTGGGCAAGTCGCCAATCATATAGGAATGGGATCCCCATGCATCATTTGCATGCTATTGACATATGAGTGACTATATGCGTGAGATCGAATCCTGCATTCATGCATCATGTGCATTGTTATTAGGGATGATTGAGTACTGGTGAAATTGGCAATGATTATGAATATGTTTATCACCCTACTATATTATTGAATGTTCAATGATGCTAAATGTTGATTGCTGGACTGAATTGTGACTGTGACGCCGCCTTCCTCGGGGTATGGCTCTTGATTGATGTTTGTGTTTGGAGAACTCACCCCTTTTGTTTGTCTTGCATTGTGTCATTCTTCTTTTATTTATATAGATAGACATGAACAAGGTGAAGGTGTAGATCCTTCCTTCTGAGGAGGATATGTGGGTGTTCAACTTCGCGGCTCAGCAAAGTATCTTTCGCGGATTCGCTTGAGTGATTCATGGATTGGAGAGTGGAGGTTCGTGGATCACCTACTTCATAGCTGACACCCCTATTGAGATTGTCTTTTCTGTTCCTCCTGGTGACACTCAGTTACCTTACCCTGCTTTGTCTGCTTCCCCGACTCGCATGTCGATTGACCCCGTACTCCTATTGCTAGGCTAGCTCCCGCATCTGTGCCATTTCCTTTTATAATCCCTACTTCTCCACCTATGCCAATGGAGAGGGATGTCCATGTGGTGGAATCCTTCATTAGGTACACTACCATGCCCTATTATATGCACCCTGCGTACCCATCTACTTTGTTTCCACCCGCTGCTACTCACTCACCTCCTCGCACAGCTGAATTGATGAAGGAGAATGGTGGAGATCATGGCGCGGCTGCTACTTCCAGTTCTACTTCCCCTACATCTTTTGAGGAGTCTGATCCCATCGAGGATGACTCTCCTTATGATTGATGACTGTTTGTTTATTTATGTGTTAGGAGAACTGCTCTTAGGAAGTCTGGTCTATCTATATTATGTTTGTATGTGGATAATGTTTATCTTTCTCAGCTTTAATTAAGTACTTGACAATTTTTGCAAATTAATGCTTGATATATTAAGGTATTTCCATAGTATGAGTTGCATATATTCTTACTATCTTGTGCTGTTGAGAAATACATGAGGAATGCTAGTTCCTAAAGAATGAAGAGATGAGAAAGTTATATGCATGTTAACTCTCTTTCAGAGAAAGAAAATTATACTTGTAATTGTATGAAGAAAGAAATTTTTTTTTTTACCAGATTTTGGTGTTTTTTGAACTGTTATATTAAGAAGGTTGATATTAGAGTTTAGTGATTTAGGACGCTACACTTTTCAACAACCATTTTTAGAACTTTATTAATATTTTTAGCAGAGAAATCAACTATTGTTCCCCTAACAGCAGTGTGATCATATGGCAGGTGGTCTCCCTTGGTCCTTAGAGCATTGGCATAAAACTCTTGAGTGATTTCTTTAGACCCTTTTCCAACTGCAGTGGTGAAGATCTCCCAGCCTCTCTTTTGAATTTGTTCACAAAATTTAGGGTGCTCTTTTTCTTGCAACTCAAAATTTTGATCATGCACAATCTTTCTCCTTAAGAAGTTGGCTTTGAAATGATTTTCATGTGCAATGCTCCTAAATCTTAAGTCATGATGAGGTATAGTCCTTGAAGAAGGACCAGCTGCAAATCTGCCCCTCTTTGATCTTGGAGTTCCTCTAGGTGTACTTGTCATGTTTCAGCTGAAATCACAAGTGAATATAAAAAGAAATAAGTTTTAGAACTTGATAAAATTGCAAAAAGTATTGCAGTAATTTCAACACTTTTTCTAGTTCAAAACACAGAGGATATGTTGTTCAGAGACTGTGTGCAATTTTAACAACTCATCAACAAATACAACTCATCAAATTTAGCAATGTGTAGGTGCAAAATGAGTGTTCATGCTCAACTCTTATTTTTCATGTGCAGTGTACTAATATGCAAATTAGTATGATCAACATGTGCAGAATCAAAATTCAATGGTAAAAATATGAAATTCAGAGCCAATCAGTGTAGTGCAGCAAATTAATAATCTAGAATGATATACTCAAACAATTTCAACACCAAAAATCACATTAGTACTCATGGAATTCATTCTAAAAATCCTTTCTACATACTTGATTGATAAAAACTTATTTCAGAATAATGCAGAACATATTTCAAGCAATTTCCATCATCAAAATGCATGAATTTCACAGTAATATTCTCAGAAATCAAGTCCTCTATAAAAGCACAAAATACAGCAACATGTTCATGCGAAAAGCCCTAATGCAATGTTAAATCTAAGTTAAAAATGACAATTTCAGCATGGAATCAACCTTATCAACCTTCAATTATATATTCAAAACAACAATTTCAAAGAAATTACCCCCAATTTCTAGTTCCCAATTTTTTCCTAAATTATGTCTTTAAGAACCCTAATCAGAAAATTCAAAATTGGAAGAAGAATTACCTGGAATTAGAGTACAGAAATAATGTAATCCTACTCGCAGATGATGGTGTAACAAATGATCAAGAAGGACGTTATAAAAAACGAGCAAGAAAATCAAGATTGAAAACTAGGGTTTTGGAATTTTAGGCTTTGAAATACTGCGTTGTTACACTAAGGGGTTTATATAGCTATGCAGAGTGAGTAAACACTTTAATTAGGAAAAGTAAGCACTTTGAAAAATTTTAATGAAATATAAAGTGTGCATACTTACTCTAAGTAATCAAAGTTACCACTTAAATTGAGGTCTGCCACTAGAGTTGATACTTAAAAGGTCTAACATGTGCACGTAATCACTTTCACTAACAAGAGTAGCAACGTAGAAGCTAAGTTCAAACACGTGTATTTACTTTAAGTGACCAGAGTGTCCATGCGTAGTTGTGCGTGATCACTTTAAGTAGCTAGAGTAGCCATACAGAAGTTATTTCTTCAGAATTCTTCAAGTACCTTTGCGCATGTTCACTTCAAGTAATAAGAGTAGCAACACAAAAGATATAAATGTGCGCGTTAACACTCTATGTAATAAAAGTGTCCACGCGCAAGCTTCACTCCAGAAATTCTCATAAACACTTTGCACGTGTTCACTTTAAGCAACTAGAGTGCTAACACGCAGTTGCACGTGTCAACTTTAAGTACCAAGAGTGGTAACACCCAGTGTAATTCAGTTGCGCGTTAACACTTTAGGTACTAAGAGTGTTAACGTGCAAAACTTGGATTTAGAATTCAAGAGTAATGGCCTCTGCGTAGACACTTTATGTACTTAAAGTGTCATCTTGAATGATCAAACTCAGAATATAGCAAGAAGGCACTGGGAGAGGGGACGAAATTGTTGCGTTCTAGCTGTAGCGAGAATTCCCTTGTTGTAGTGAGAGGGCGATAGTGAAGAGTGCATTTCTGGGTGCAGTCTCACTGTAGCGAGATTCTGCAGAAACCAGAGTGCAGTTTCCTCTGAGATTTTTGCTGTAGCGAGACAGAGTGTCGCTACAGCGATCTCGCTGGAGAAAGAATGTTGCGATCAAAAGGGGATTTAAAGGGTTAGGGTTCAAGGAAATGGGTTATTTTACATTTCCCTTCCTTTCTTCTACAATTCTCTCAATCCCAAACCCTATTTCACCGATTAAATTGCCTCCAAAGCCGTTTGGAAGTAAAATTGAAAGTTGAAAGCAAGTTTGTGGCATTTAGAGGACGAAATTTGTGTGGGGAGAGCCTCCTTAGTTGAGTTCGTGTGTGGGTCTTCAATTTGAAGTAAGGGGAACTCTACCTTATCTCGTTTTGTTTGGAAATCCATTTATTTGCTATGTGTTGTAATGCGGTTAAGATTGGATATGGAAATATATGTGTTTCGATGAATTTCTCAATGTAGACATGGCATGTTAGACGTCAGTTGGTATTATGTGTACTGAAATGATTGAATAACTTGATGAATGAGGATTATGTAGAAATTGTTGTGTGTATGGAATTACTGTCCGTTAAATGCAACACAAATGAGTGTGGGCACTTGTGCCATGTGATTTGAATGAATGTGGGCATTCGTGCCGTGTATGAATATGAATATTGTGTGTGACTAAGAATATAACTAAATTATGTATGAAGGGCATATCAAATGTAGTTGTAAATATGCTATGAATGGTTCAACGATACATTGGAGGTGTGGAAGATAGGGATAGTAAAAATACCTTAGAAAAGAAAGAGTGTAACACCTAAATTTTTACTTTCCAAAATAACAATAGATTTTGCAAAATAGGGAGAATAAACTTTTTCATTTAAATAAAATCCTCATTAAATGTTTCAAATTATGGAATGGTTACAAGTTCATATCAAATAACTACTCCAAGACCTATTCAAATACAACAGTTTCAAATAATATTCTAAGTCCTATAGCAGTTCCATCCCCCCCTTTTCACTGAGACCGGTGCTGATCGTCTTGATTACTTGAAAAATGAATGTAAGGGTGAGTACTCTATACTACTCGTTATACAAATAAACATAGAGTCTCACCTTGCACCTATTTTACATTATTTCTAACACATATCATAAAAATACATTCACAGGCAGCAATACTACTCCATTCAATTTAATTCAAACACCGATGCACTCATGGTATCAAACAATTTATACACACAAAATTAACAAACAATAATCCTATGCACTCAATGCATGCCAGCCACATTGACGGTGGTACTGTGATTACAGATTTTCACTATAGACGGTCGCTGGTTAACCCTGCTTCACGGATACCACATGGGCAGTCACGGGTACTTAGCAAAGGAAGTGGTCAGAGGTCTAGTCAGGAAGAGTGTGTGTGACCCGTGGTGTACTTGCTCCCACTATCGGTATCACCACCACTCCCTCTTCCCCAAGGTATTTCTATCGTCCTCATCTTCCACACTCCTAGTGTATCGCTGAACCATTCATAGTACGTTACACTAGTGTTAATCATGCCCCATTCACACACATTGTAATATTCATTCTCAGTATACGACATAAAGCCCACAGTCATGCATAATACACGACACTAGGCCCTCATTCGTTTTACAGTACACGGCACAAAGCCTATATTCATTCATATTACACGGCCATTGGGCCCACACTTATTCATAATATTCATTCAAATATACGGCACAAGTGCCCACATGCATTTACAACATAATTCTTTTCAACCACACACACATTCACCATTGTATAAGGCTCTCGGCCTACACTTATTCACATTATACGGCACACACACTGCCCTTATTTACTCACACAATACTTTCAACATAGTTCACATTTACATTCCTCATTCATCAAGTATTAGCATACTCACACTACATAATCACCCATCATGGGTTTCCACATGCTATTGCACCTCACAACACATAACAATTCCATCAAATACATATTTCCTACACTCTATCTCACTCACATTGCAATATTAATCAAAATACACAACAATCAAACCCAAAGAGATTGGGTAAAGTCCCCCTTACCTTGGATTGAAGACCTATACTCGAATTCAACCATGGAAGTGCTTCTCACACGGATTTCATTCTAAATACACGGAAGAATTCCATGAGAACCCAGGGAAATTGCGAAAACAGAGAAGGGGGATGAAAAATGAAAACCCTAACCATTAAAACTCACCTTCAAGCGTTCCCAACACGAATCTAACCTTCAATCAAGCTCTCAAACAGCTTTAGAGGCAATTTAATCGGTGAGATAGGGTTTTAGGTCGAGAGAATCGAAGAAATTTTGAAGGGAAGGTGAGAAATAACCTTTCTCAAACCCTAACCCCCTTTAAATCCTCTCTGGTCATGACACTGTTGCTACAGCAAGATACCTCGCTGCAGCGACTCCTTCCCTCGCTACAGCAAAAAACTTAGACAAAATTGCACTCTGGTTTCTGCAGAATCTCGCTACAGCGAGACTACACCCAAAAATGCAGCCCAAACTGTGGCTTTGTCGCTACAACGAGAGACCTCTCACTACAGCGACAAAGCGACAATTTCATCCTTCTATCCCAGTGCCCTCTCGCTACAACGAGAATGCCTTGCAGCAGCATCCATACTTAGCCTATTTTTAGCCCAATCAATTCAATCCAAATATATATATATATATATATATATATATATATATATATATAGGTTATTTTCAACTTTCCTAGATTTGTCCTGAGAAATATTCTCAATTTGAGGAGCAGGTCTAGGGACACAAGGTGATGCCTAAAATATAAACAATGGTGTCTTCAGGCATATTTTGATTAGTAAAATAGCCCATAGCAACAACCGACATGTTTTGGAGTTTGGCAATGATATTATATTCAGACAATCCATCAATATTCCAAATATAAATGTCATTAGAATTAAAGCTTTGAATAAAATCTTGTTTTTCTTCTAAAATAAGATCAGGAGCAGTAGTTCTATTATAATAAAGTTTGGAAGAATTTTTCCAATTGTTGATAGGATTGATAGCTAAGAGAGATTCTATTTCAGAATAATGTTCTGAATCAATCTTGAAAATGGCATTGACAGTCTTAGTGAGAGATCTAGTTCTAGGTTTGGCACTAGATTCTTCAAAATTTTGAGGAGTGTCGAGGACAGTAGTGAGAAGACTAGTAATTTTACTAAGTAACTCATTTTGGTTGTCCACTTCATCCCACTTGATTATTCCTGGGAGAGGCACATTAGCCTTTGTCATATCAGTGATAAACAAAGTAGTCTCACCTCTTTGTGGTTTGAGAAGGACTCTAGAAGCACAAGAGTTCATGGCTTTGTACTGAATCCTATAGATTAAGGCTGCGGGAATAGATCCCTCTTTCATGTTTAACCATGAAAGCATATATTGAGGAACAGAGAGTCAAGAATGTGTTCATCTAAAAGACTCACTATTTTTTTTGGAAAACAATTGAAATAAATTGGGCCTTGGCCAATACTGGTTTCAACAGTACCTATAAGGGAGTCGTTGAAGTCATTATGGCGAGCATCTAATCTTGGGCAGACATTGCCTCAGATGAAGACATGGAAATTGATTTAGCAAACCTAAACACCATTATCCAGTCCTTCAGTCAATCGTAAAAGACAATAAGTCTCCCTGATAAAACAGAAAAAGCTATTAGTCTTCAAAAGGGTAAAACCTCAAATACCAGCCATTACATGGAAAAAGGAAAATTCTCTTCTGTCATCCAAATGGAACCCGAATTTTGGGACAAAAATCCATATAAAGTCATCACCAAAGCCTTCCTTCCTATTTTTCATTTTAGACCATATGCCTTGAATAAGACCAGACAATTTTATGAATTCATTTTAATAGATTCAGATTCGGTCTCTATTAAACATTACAAGGACCAAAAAGATCCTTCAATAATCACTCATTCTACAATACAAATTTTAAAAATTCTGTCGCCAAAGAGTTTTGGAAAAGATCCAAATTCATTCAAAAAATTCTCCCAACCTTTTGATCCGGTAGGATACAATTACTGGGACTATATAGATGCCTGGACAAGAACTTTCTGGTCCCAAAATAAACTCAATCGACACTCTTGGTTGATTTATTTCAAGAAAAATTAAAATTACAATTTCCCTAATTGGTTCCTTCAATGGTGGGACTTCTTTGGACCATTAGAAGCAATTCTTCCCTCTCCAGTAAAAGAAGGGTTTGAAATCTTCAAAAATAGATATGCTCCCACTAGAATCGGTGCAGATCTCAAGTATTTCTCTGCATTTGCTATGGCCTGGGTATTCTCATGGAAGTACAGGTACAGCAAGATAGAAGATGATGACATTCTTCCCATGATTCACAGACATGCTTTTGTGAAATGGTGGAACCAATTCAATGCAGAACATGCCGGACCACAAGGAGTTAATGAGTTTTTTGGAAACAATCCAAAACTCTTGAAGCTTGTTGATCCAGCAACATTTCAATTTCTAAATCAGAAAGCAAAGATTGCCGCCTTCTTATCATTTTGAATGGAATTGATTTTCAATCACAGCTTTAGAAAGCTTATAATTAATTTTGAGCTTCGAACCACTAGCAGTGCTAAGTTTTTCAGAAGTTTTCTCAAAATACTTCGTAGGAATTAAGCCTTCTAAAATACAATTTGAATCAGCTCCTGTATCAAAGAAGGCTAAAGTATCAAGAACAAAATCATCAATAATGATTTTGATATTAATGTAAAATTTTTGAATTTTGACCTTGTTGATCAAACACATAAAGGTTTCTTCCAAATTATCAGAATTGATCTTTACAGAATCATTATTTTCAGGAAGTTCTTCTTTCTCAATATCAGATTCATCATCTAATTGGGAAAGAATAACTTGATGAATTTGTTATTGTTCTTTAATCTCTCTAATCTCTTTCTTGAGATTTTTAATCTCAATCTGGAGATCCTGATTAGTAGTTGGTTTGATATTAGAATTCTTTTCTAATCTTTTGAAAATATTTGTTATGTCAAACTTATTTGTAGTAAAATATTCTTTGGGTTTAGGTTTAGTTTCTAAAACTTCTTCGAATTTATTTAAAAATTCTTTCCTCTCCTGAGGATCAGGAATGGAGTTTATTGCTTCAATAAGAAGATCTTGTTCTTTTGTCAAAACATTGATTTTTGGAGTTTCATCACTATCAGAAGAAGAAATTTGGTCATCGTTTTGGATTTGATTAATATCCTCATCAGATTCTTTGATAGAATCTTCTTGAGAGGATTCTATAGGGAGATTGTTAATCTGGTCTTCAATAGAAGGCTCTAGATTAAGACTGCTAATTTTCTTTTTCAGCCTACAATATTTACTGATATGGCCGGGCTTACCACAGTTGTAACAGGTTATTCCTGTTCTAGGTTTCTTAGGAATAATGGTGGGGATAACACTTTCCCCTTGTTTCTTAGAGGGAGGTTTCCTATTGTATTTTTGTTTGTAAGGCTTCTTATAAGTTTTAACAGCCTCTTTCTTGGGAACCTGTTTCTTCTTTTGGGTGGAGCAAGATGGAAGACCAAACTGTTCACAGAAAGATCCTAATTCTTTCTTACTCAAGGCTTTTTCTTTGGCAAGATGCTTCTGAAGTTTATCTTTTTGACAAACTTTGATGGCATTATGAATAATGATGGCAGTGATTTGACCATAGTCATAACTGTCATAATTTATTTCTCCAGTAGGAGAATGACTTCGGAGTTTGCTTCTAATAAGATCTCCGAAAGCTTTAAGAAGCCCATCAAGATATTTTTCTTTCCAATAAGCTTGGTTGCAATCTTCCCTGGTTAAAAATCTGGACATGAAGGTATCCTTATACCATTTAAATTGTCCTAAAGATTTATACACAAACACACACACACACACACACATCCATATACATTATACCCACAAATATCATCATTACTACGCATTCAAATGAAAATTACATCTTTCACAGTTACACATACATATAAACACATATACATATATCAATAATAATTAATATTACAAAATTCAGGGCGTTACAACTCTCCCCTCATTTAGGGAATTTCGTCCCCGAAATTCAATTCAACATACACAGATTACACAAACAATCCTGGGTATAACTCTCTCATCCTACTCTCTGTTTCCCATGTGGCATCTCCTTAATCACTCAAGCTCTATATTACCTTCACCAATGAGATCTCCTTGTCCCTCAGCTATTTAATGCTATGCTCCGCTATCGTTACAGGATACACGTCATATGACAAGTCTTCTCTCACTTGAACCAGGTCAAGATCAATCACATGGGAAGGATTCGACACATATTGCTTGAGTTGTGACACATGGAACACCGGATGTAGATTCGAGAGATTTGAAGGCAACGCTATTCGGTATGCAGCAGGACCAATTCTACTCAACACTTCGAATGGCCCAATGAACTTAGGAGATAGCTTCCGAGATTTTGGAGCTCTCCCAACTCCAGTCACAGGTGAGACCTTCAAAAACACATGGTCATCCACCTAAAACTCCAAAGGCTTCCTCCTATTATCATAATAACTCTTTTGTCGATCTTGGGCAGCCTTCATCTTCTCTCTGATCATTTTGATATGTTCGTTTTGCTTTTGAATCATATCCGGTACACACAAAACTGTTTCCCAGTTTCATACCAACACAATGGAGTTCTGCACTTCCACCCATACAAAGCCTCAAATGGTGCCATCCCAATACTAGTATGTTAACTGCTGTTGTACGTGAATCCTACCAGTGGCAGACACTGTGACACCCTTACTACTTATTACGCCATCAATATAAATATAATATTAATATAATCCAAGCAGTAAGAAAGCCACATGTATGAGTTTACGTCTGTTCACATTAATAGAAACTAAATATATCATCTACACCAGTTATCCAATTACATATATACATATCATCTGTCAAAATATACAGTCGTCCAGTCATATAAACATATGCACATAGCTGATTTACATACAAAATAAAGTGGGGTCACAATATCAGAGACAACAACAACAAAAATGACCTCACAAGCTTTTCCCCTAGACCCATGATTATCAAAAATACCTTTTCCTCCAAAAGTTAACAGTACTCTAGGAGTAAATGGAAAAGTGAGTCTCATGGGTACCCTGATGGGATGGGGTATGCCCGTGGACCTATTCCATTTCTATCTAACAAAAAGGTAATAGTGCCAGTATGGGTGAACTGTTGTTGTTCCCAATCGTATGCCCATCTTCCTTCAGGATCATATCTGACCGTGACGCTGAACTGGTATGGTGGTCGGGCCATTTGTGTCCTCACCTACTAAACATATTCACATACAACACACATAGCAACTAAAAGGGTGAGACAAACCCATTTCAACCAAAGTACAGTAGAAAACACGTCAAGATATTTACAATCATTATAGCAAATAGCAACAACTCAACACGCAATGTACATGCCATGTATGATTCTGTGCATAACCTAGTTAATTGCTATACTGACACATGCATGTGGGCCCAAACCATTTTCTTTTTCTTTTTCTTTTTCTTTCTTTCTTTCTTTCTGGGAAGGATCAGGAGTTCACTGTCATCAATCATTCTTGGTCATAACCATCTCATTAGATAGTTTCAAAGATATAGCTCAACTGATTCTGATAATCCATCGAGTTCTGTCAGGATAGTCAGGTTTTGCAGTGAGAACCGACAGCACAGGGTTGCGAGCCCTGGCCTTTGCCTGGCTCAATCACACCTAACTATCCCCAAGACTAACCTGGAGTCTCCCCTAGATTTCGTATACTTCCCATCCAACACCACCATCATTACATGCTTATGATGCATGAACCTAATTTCAGTCTTTTAATTAGGTATTAAACATTTCTTTTCAATCAATAACAACATATATTTCAAACTTCCACTGACAATCCGGCAGAGTTTCCTCTATAATTCAGATATTTCTAAATTTTCTTCTCTCTGCAAAACAGCCAGAAAATTCCAATACACTTCAAATTTTAAATAGAGTCTCACCACCACCACATTTCACAACTTTTCTTTCATTTCAATGGCTCTCAAATACCTTTTTCCAATTATCACCACATTTCAAAATACCCATTTAAAATAATACTTTAAGTTATTTAAATATGTATATAGGTATATTTTAAATATATAAAAACTATTAAATAAATTTTGATCAAACCACTTGAAATTAAAGAAGATTTTTTTTTTAATATCTTTATTTCGCAATTCTCCAAATTTTTTCAACTTTCAACAGACCTTCTATATGCTCACTCCACATGAATGATAGTTCATTCCTCAAGTATTTTAGGTAATCAATTATTTATACTGAATTCAACAAACTATTATCATAGAAACCTTATGACACATAAAATCAATTTCAAAAAGGAATATCAAACAATTGTATACTAAGTATGGAAATAATTATAAATTCCTTCAAATAATTCATATATACATAGCAAAGAATAAAACACCCATTTCTCAACGTTTTTCTACTATACCCGTGAAAATAGATATGTCCCCCCTTACCTTGAAGTGTATACCGATTTTTTTTTCTCACCAACGATTTCTTTCCACCACTTCTCAAACCACGATCCTAACCAAATAATCACACATAATCATGATCAATGTTAAGAGGCATTAATCACCCAACCCACTACTAGTGAGTTGAAACTATCATTTTCTAATCTTCGCAAAAATGGCTTATGGGTCTTACAATTATTTTCTATGATGTAAATGGAATACTATAAGCCTAAAGGTGATTAAAAATAATTATTTTTCCTTCATAACACTCTTGAGACAGCACCTCTAGACCAAGGGTTTTAAACCCCCAAATGTATTTTTAACAAAACAAAAAACACCAAAATTATTTATTATAAAATATAGAAAGATTAAGCTAATTAAAACATAATTTAGAAACAAAATTTTTGGACAAAATCTCACCCTCATGCCACTGTTCCAGCACCCAAAAGAGGAAGAAAATAAAAAAATTAATCGGTTAAAAGTGTTCAAAATGATGAAAATAGATGGAATATTAAAAAAATTTAATGAACTTACTTGGAAATTTAAGAGATTAAGACCAAAGATGATCAAAGCTCCTTGGAAGAAAGAAAATGGGGCTTACGGAAGTGAAAGGAAGAAATGGGAAGCTTTAGAGACTAATCCTTATCTTAAATAGTAAAAATAATAATATAATATTAGAATTTTCACTAATTCTTTAGTAATTAATTGAAATAATTAGATAAAAATCCCAAAATTTAAAAATAATCATGAAATATATTAAACATAATTATAAAATAATTTTTTTGACACTATTGATCCTTTAGTTGGTGTCCAAAATTTTTACACGCAATTTTTGCTTGAGCATATAACTAATTTACGTAAAATTAACCAGAAAATCCACAAATGCTCATTAATTACAAAACAAATTATTTTTATATTCCAAATAATATTTATAAATAAAATATAATTTTTTTATAATTTTTACTATTATTATTATTATTTTTAAAATAAAATATTATTTTTAACTTTATACAACAATTTTAACCAACACAAATTGACACTTTTTGAAACTTAAAAATTTTTAAATTAAAAATCACCAAAAATTTCTTAAAAATATACCTAACAATTTTGTCTAAAGCATCTCATGCTAATATTATCCCAATTTTTCCCAAAAAATCAAGTACTATATATTAACTTAGACTTATATTAATAAATTAATTGTTTAGCAAAAACGAGGATGTTACATACACTCTTCCAAAGTTCCCTGCTGCTTAAGCACACAATCTCTTAGCAAGTCCTCTAGGGACTGGATGGTTCGTTCGGTCTAACCGTCGGTCTGTGGATGATATGCCGAACTAAGCTTTAACTTAGTGTCCAACGCCCTCTGTAGGCTCTCCCAAATATACATGCATATATACTCAAAACAAAGATTATACACATCATCAAACACCACAAAACATGCTTCAAACATAACAAAACATATTCTTATCCAACATATACTCAAAATCATGCATTTCATCAAAGTATTTTCATGAACACAAACATACCACTTTCTTAGTAACAAGATAGAGCTCTTTTTACCTTGAAATGGAAGTTTAGTAAAGATTTTTTGGGAGATCTTGCTCCAAAGGTTGGTTTCTCCTTAAATATCATAAGAGATCCTATTTATAGGAGGAAAAACAAGAAAATAACCAAAAGAATGGAGAACCAAGCTTCAAGAACTTACTAAAGAGCAAGGAAAGTGAACTCCCAAGCTTGGATTAGAGAAAGGTTGAGACTTTTCAAGGATTTTCTGAGGAAATTAAGAGAGAGGTCAGAGAGAATGAAGAAGGCTCGTAACTTGGATTATAATCCTAGTTTCTCAACTTGAAAACCCTTAAATACTTCTCAACTTGCGACATTCTCGCTACACAGAGCCAATTTTGCTACAGCGAGACCTTCTCTCGCTGCAACTAAAAAAACCAAACACTTTTTCCCTTTTGTTATTTGTCATTCTAGCTATAGCAAAAGCATTCTCGCTACAGTAAGAAGAAGTCCTACAACTCACACACGTATAATTCTCCAAATTTCAAACAACATGCATTAACAATTCATACAAAATACAAAATTAATAAATAACAAAAATAAGGGTGTTACAACTCTCACCCTTTTAGGAATTTCGCCCTTGAAATTCACTAGCTTAGAAGAGATGAGGATAGGCCATCCTCATTTTATCTTCATGTTCCCAAGTTGCATTTCCTTCATCATTTGCACTCCATACAATTTCACTAGAGATATCTCTTTGCCTCTTAACTGCTTGACTTGGTGATCGGTGATCCTCACTTGAAACACATCATAATAGAGGTTCTCTCAAACTTGGACAAGATCAAGTTCGATCACATGGGATGGATCAGGGATGTATTTTCTGAGTTGAGACACATGAAAGACTGGATGTTAATTTGAAAGGTTAGGTGGCAAGGCAATTCGATAGGCCACTAAGCCAACCCTTTGCAAGATTTTGAAGGGTCCAATAAACTTATGGGATAACTTCTTGGATCTCAAGGCTCTACCAACTCCAGTGGTGGGTGAAACCTTCAAAAAAACACATAATCTCCCATCTCAAACTCTAGCGATTTCCTTTAGCCATCATAGTAACTATTCTGTTTGTCTTAAGAAACCTTGATCTTCTCCCTAATAATCTTTATCTGTTCATTCTGCCTTTGAACTAAGTCAGGTGGATACAAAATTGTTTCTCTAGAGTCGTACCAACATAAAGGAGTTCTGCATTTCCTTCCACACCATGCCTCGTACGGTGCCATCCTGATGCTAGCATGATAGCTATTGTTATAGGTAAATTCTACTAAGGGTAAACACTCCTCCCAAGTTCCTTGTTGCTCCATCACCTAAGCTCGTAACAAGTCTTCAAGGGTTTAGATGGTTCGCTCCATTTGTCCATTGATTTGAGGATGATATGCTAAACTAAGTTTCAACTTAGTCCTTAATGATACTTGTAAGCTTTCCCAAAATTTGGAAGTGAATCTCAGATCTCAATTAGACATGATGCTTGTAGGCACTCCATGTAGCCAAACTATCTCCTTGATATACAGCTGTGCTAACCTTTCCATCTTGACTTCATGTTGACTAGAAGAAAATGAACAACCTTGGTCAGTCTGTACATGATCACCCATATTGCATCATGATTTTGCTTGGTCTTTGATAGATTGGACATGAAGTTTATGGAGATGCTATCCCACTTTCACTCAGGAATTCCTAGTGGCTGTAACTCTCCAGGCATGCATTGGTGCTTCGTTTTTGACTTCCTGCAAGTTAGACACGATACCACGTACTCTGCTACCTCCTTCTTCATCCCGTACCACCAGAAGCTTTTCTGTAGGTCTTGGTACATCTTTGTCGCTCTCGGGTAGAAACTCAACTTACTCTTGTGGGCTTCCCCCAAAATCATCTGTTTCAGCTTTTCGTTCTAAGGGATACACACTCCGTTCTTGAATTTTATTAGCTCATTCGAATCACAATAAAACTCCAAGCTCTTGCCTTCATCTTTTTGGTGCATCATCTCTTACAAATAGAGATCTTTTTGTTGTATAGATCAAACTTGAGCTAGGAAATCGTTGCTGATCTTCAAAGTCCCAAGATATAGATTGTTGGGTAGTAGTGTCACTGCCAAGTTCAAATCTCTGAATTCCTCAATCAACTTCCATTCCTTCACCATCATAGCCGAGATGTGCAAGGACTTCTGATTAGCAAAATTTTTCTTTCGTTTGCAAAAAGATTTGTCGTCAACCTTCATCAAAATATACAGAAAAATTTATGTAGTCTAGGATGCAAGCCTAGGTTGTGTTCAACGACTTTGGTTTATAACATACATTGAACATGTTGTAAACATTTACTATAAAAGTAATTAAAGCAAGGGGGTTTTGTGTAATTCCAATTTTAATGTAAAGGCAAGTGATGAAATTAATAAATCCAATCAATGAAATGTGCAATCCTTAGTTTGTTCATGTAATTTTATCCCTATCCTTCTCTAGATTCAATACTTTTCCTCTTCCTCTGAATCAGGGTAACTCAAAAAGCAAGAATTAACCTTAATGTCCCATACGAATTAAGCAATTTACATGGGCTCCAACTTTTTTCCCCAAGATTACTTAACCTTATAAATTAACTTAGGATTAAGTAAACTAAGTTAAGAATTTCATTAAAACAAATTAGGGTTAATTAAGCAATGTCCCCCTCATTCAACCATTAATTCAATTCAAAGAGTTGGGAAATGTAAATTCATCAAGGAAAGGGAATTATATTGACATTCATACCCAGGAATTCAAGAATCCATGAACTCACTAAGGATTACAAGAAATTTTAGCCCTCCATAAGGATGGGTCTTACAAATTCAAGATGAAAACAAGGAAAATTCAACATCATCAATGCAAGAATTAAAGGAAAATGAAGAGAAATTGTAAATCAAACCCTAAGATTGGCCTTGGTTGTCACCCAAGGATCCTAAGCTTTGCAAAATGCTCCCAAAGTGGCAAAAGAATCTAAAAGTTATGAAAAAGCTTCGTACCCTAATTTCTCAAATTCTCTTTATAGTACAGAAATTTTTGTCCATAGTAACTACTATGGTTTCATAATGATAACGCATAGCCCTCCATAGTAGTTACTATCGCTCCGTAGTAGCCACGCGCAAGTCCTGTGATTTGGGCCTCTCCGAAGTTATCACTTTGGTATCATAGTGATAATGCGCAGTGCTCCATAGTAGTTACTATCGCTCCGTAGTAGCTACGTGCAAGTCCTGTGCTTTTGGCCTCTCTAGAGTTGTCACTTTGGTATCAGAGTGATAACTTTGGCTGCTCTAGAGTGTCTACTATGGTTCCAAAGTAAGCACACGCAACACTTCTTCAAAATGGGTCTCTGTAGTTGTTACTATGGGTTCATAGTGATCACTTTAGTCTGCCCTTCTGAACATAGCTTGCTGTAGTGTTCACTATGGGATCCAAAGTGATCACTTTCATCTCAAACTTTCTCAAATGCTCAAAATCTATGGAAAAGGTGTAGAAATTTCTATATAATTATTCAAATGATCAAAATGGCAAACTATATCTATGTAAATCAATGTAAATTAACCAAAATTAAGAAATCTATGATATTTGACCAAAATGATGTTTTTATGTTATTTACACTTCCTAATTTTACTTTTTCTATTAAGAAACATCAAAATGACAAGTAAAAATCCAATAAAATGGGGATTCATCAACTTCCTACTCAATGTAGTTCTCTTTTCTATTAAAAAAATCTATAAAATGATAAACAAAACATCTATAATATGGATTCATCATAACCTCAAACTTAAACTTTTGCTTGTTGATAGCATGCATTATTTGTGCACATTTTCAGTCCTTTAGAGTGTGTAAATTACCTTTCATGTTCCCTTATTTCACAAATTATGGCATTTCCTAGTTAATTGAATGATAGGAACTCAATTTCAATTAATGTCTAAATTCTGTTTTTTAGACCTGCACTCACTGTTTTGATCTTAACTTTTTCCGTAGATGTCCGTTCGGTCTGATTCCAGTTGCATTGGATTCCTCATTTTCTGGGCTATAAAATTCATGTGCAGATTGTCCAAATTGGAGCTGTTTTCTATTTTCTATGAATTTTTAAAGTTAGGAAAATTGTGCAGGAATTTTGTATTCGACTTTTGTTCTTGTAATTTCATTTCATCTGTATTAACATTTCATTAGCTTGTAATTTGGGCTGTTTAATCACACTTGTGGGCCCTTCTTTTTAGTGTTGGATCTGATCATAAGTGGTGCCTATTAATTTGTTAGAGGCTCCACTTTGCAAACGTTTTTGGTTTTTTTGTTTTAACACACTTTTAAAATTCGGTTTTGGCTCCTAAAATTCTCTCTCGAATTCTCTCTCTTCCCTTGGTGTGACTTTTCGTTTTCTTCTCTCTTCTCCTCTCTTCTTGACTTGGCTGAGCATTGGATTCAATGGAAGGCTAGGCTTCTTGGATTGATACACAAGGAATAGGGAATTGCAAGGAAGATTTAGAGTGGCTCCAAGTTTGAATTCTCTTTTCTCCTCTTCGCTTTCGTTTTTCAAGATATTGATAACGTTTGGGAATAGGAATTGAATTGAATTGAATTGTGATTGTAGTTTGATTCATGAAATTGAATTAGATTGATAGATCTATTAGTCAAATTCGTAATCTAGTTTGTTAGCAAATTTGATTGAATTAGTTAATGGATTAGATGTTCAAACTAGGGGAACAATGAAGGATGTTGTTTGCATGAACCTATGACTTGTGGATCAATTAATTCTCATTTGATTTCTCTTTTATTCCAGAATTTTATGCATTTGATCAGATTATTCTTAAACTCTCAAAATTCCCCAATCTTTTGTTTCATTTTAACAACTCGGCAAAGAAGAATTAGATACAAACGTGTCCTCGAGAATTCGACCTTGGTTGACATTATTCTACAAATAATTGCGAAAACCTTATGCATTTGATAAGTGTTCGACAAAGCTATATCACTTGTCCTTTGGCAAATCAAAACTCAAGAAAATTGAATGTAAAGCATTGGATTTATCAAAAAAAAAAAAAAATTCTCAAAAATTTTTATTCCAATCTTAGACTCTAATTGGCACTTCCAATATTTTCAAAGTCATGGATCCATTCAACAGAGAAATCACACTCTTGTCACATATTTTCATGCCAAGTTCTACTAACTAAAATAAAATTCAGCAAGGTTTCATGCAATTTACATAATGCAAAGAAATTATCAAGCTCACAAGATAGTGTTTCACTCTTTACTCATCAATATTTTAAGCTAAGTGTTTCCCGTCAATTCATACATTTTTGCCTCACCTTACCATATGTTTTCCTATATTCTCAATCTCTTTTGTCTTGATGCAATGAATCACCTATCACGAGGACTTTGTTCGGTACAAATGGGGTTAGGTTAGGTTCTACTTTGATAAAGGAGGGTTAAAAGCTCAAGTGGGTTTCTAAGAGAAAGGAGTTCTTTGAGTGAATGAGCACATCAACTAGAATGGAATGCATTAAATAGTGCAGCTTAAGAGGTTCAAGCATTCTTTCACCATGTTTTTCATTTACTTCCCTTATGTGGAGACTCTTTTTAACACATAGTCATTGTTGTATTTTTCTTTTCTCTCTTTCATTTTTTATGATTTCATGGACTTTGGCAACCATTCTTTTTTCTTTTTTCAAATTTATAATTTTTTTTCTGGATGTGTATGATGTCCACCACCTTAAACTTAAGAATTTTCTTGTCCTCAAACAACTACAGTCATAATCAGTACCCTAAAATTAGTTTTTGGACTCAATCTGGATGCAAGTTAAAGGAACTTCCTCTCTTGAGGTAGGAAAAATGATTATGCAGACTGAGTGTGGCAAAAATCATAATTTGGAACAACATAATTAGGTGCAGGGGTATTCTAGGGTGGATGAGTCTGTACAAAAGAAGGCCTCAATCATCTAGATGAATAGAAGCACAATGCATATAATAGGCAGGGCAAGTTCTAGAGGATGAATGCAAAAATACATGTAAAGTGCACACAAAAAGGAAATTTAAGGCTCAATTGCTTGCAACATGTGACTACAGCTCACCTTAAAAGAAAATATATTTAGTATGGTAGGAATGATAATTATTTACAAAAACAAAGTGCGTTTAGGAGTTGAAGGGTAAGTGCAATCAGAACATAAAATCATAATTACAAAACTGAACTAAATTAAAAAGAGAATAATGATGATAATATTTTTGTATTTTATCTATTAACTATGCAAGAAAATTAGACTAAGAACATGTGAAACAAAGGCAAAGAGATCACCCCTCTTTAACAGATGATGGATTCATAATCCAGAGATGAAATAGATGCTCCTCTTGATGGGACTAAAGGTATTCTCTGCACAAAGAGGCACAATGGATTCAGCACAAGAAAGAGATGTATGGAAACTGAACTGATAATATATAAAAGAGTGTGAAAAAAAAATGTGAATTAACTGTTCAAAGGTAAAGCATTAAGATAAAGGTAAAGCAGGAAAAGAAAAACTATAGAGTGCAGTAATTACAGGGAAATGATGGATTATATGTACAAGGAAATGAAATAAAAATAACTAAAAGGTAAATGATATAAAGGAAACTATAATCTATATCAGGTCTTCATTTGAACTAGAGGAGTATGAGCTATCATTTGCATCCTCTTCTTCTTCTTCTTCTTCTTCTTCCTCTGAAGAGTATGAGCTATCATCCTCTTAACTCCCTAGGGTGTTGGCTGATAGATGATGCCGAGTCGTTATCAAAACAACTAAGTTTTTCAAAGATTTTGTAATATAGAGCCAAACCTAGGTCGATTCATGGAGGCACATTCTCAGTTAAATTCAATTATAGGTTTTCTTTTAAAAATTAAAAATAAGGTTTTTGGGATTTTGAAAATTGCAAATTAATCAAATTAAATTACGGATAGAATTAAAGTGAGTAAAAATGAATTAAGAAAATATCAGCTTATTGACTCTCACTAGCACGTCTTTTACTACTCCAGTAGGGAATGCAGTGCTCTTGTTTGCCAATTGAATGACTACACCAGTTTGTTTTAGAGGCCGAGGCTCAAAAACCTGTAGATTGATGTAGGCATCACGTTTATAGAAGCACTAAGATCAAGTAATGCATTGTTGAAGGTGGAATTTTCAATAGTGCAAGGGACAATAAAAGTGTCAAGAACCTTGCACTTCTGCGGCATATTAGGTTGTATGAGGGCTGACACGTTCCTCCCCATGCTGACTCTTTCATCCCCTTTCAATCTCCTCTTGTTAGTGCACAACTCTTTAAAAAACTTTGCATATTTTGGAATTTGTTTTATTGCTTCCAGCAGTGGATTTTTCACTTCCACTCTTCTAAATGTCTCAAAAAGCTCCTTATCAATGTCTGTTGGTGGCCTTGGCTTGGCCACTTTGTTCGAAAAGGGAAGGGGTGGTTTTTGCACAATTTCTGAACTGCTAGGGGCAATTTGTTGTTCTGTGTTTTGTTGCTTCTCTGCCTCCACATCATCTTGTACCTTTTCATCTTTCTGGTTGCCTGACAGCTCCTTCTCACTCCTCAATATTATGGCACTCACATTTCTAGGATTAACCTTTGGTTAAGAAAGAAATTATCCAGAACCTTGAGACTTGAATTGGTTTACAATGGTAGCAAGTTGGCCAATTTGTGTTGTAGGTCTTGAATGGAGCCATTGACATTCTATTGGAATTGCATATTGCTTTTGGCCATTTTTTGACCAAATCCTCCAACGAAGGCTCAGAACTTTGCTGGGTTTGTTGCTGCCTCATAAGGGGTGGTCTATAGGCATTGCTTGGCTAGTCTGTTGCTGCTACTGCTCAGAGGTGCCATATCTCATATTTGGATGATCATTGAAGGTAGGATTATGAGATTGGTATTGGAACTTGTACAACTGTTGTTGTCTCTGAGGTTGTTGAAAATTTGAAGTTCTGTATTGGTCTTGTCTTCCACTAAAAACTTCGTGAACATCAATCAGTAAAGGACAATAATCTAAGGTGTGCTCTATGGAGGAACAAATATTATAGTCTCTGATCATCCCTCTTTGTGAAACAGTTTGTTGCGCAAAAGCTAACTATCTCACAAAAGTAGTGAGGTCCTTAATTCTGCTCTCAAGTCTGCTAGAATTTGCTGTCATATGAGTTGGTTGCTGCACATTATGTACCTCTTTCTTTGGTGCCATGGCTCTTGTATTAAACTGTTGGGAGTTCTCTACCATGTCATCAATTAGTGCTCTGGCTTCAGATGGTACCTTGTCCATGAGAGCTCCACTGCTTGCGGCATCAAGCATACTCCTCTCCTTCGGAGCTAATCATTGATCTGATGGTGTGGACAAGTTGCGCATAACTTCTTGAATCTCTCCCAGTACTCATAGAAGCTTTCTTGGCTAAACTGACTGATGCCACTGATCTCTTTTTTTATTGTGGCTGCTCTAGAAGCAGGAAAGAACTTCTCTAGGAACATCCTCTTCATGTCTGTCCAGCAAGTGACAGACTGCAGGTAGTATAGCCAATTTTTTGCTGCTCCATCTAAGGAGAATGGAAAGACCTTAAACTTGATGTGGTCTTCTAGAACTCCTTGAGGCCTCATTGTTAAGCAAACTATGTGAAACTCCTTCAGATGCTTATGAGGGTCTTCACCTGCACTACCATTAAACTTAGGCAACAAATGGATTAGACCAGATTTTAACTCAAATGGAGCATCTACATCAGGATAGTGGATGCTGAAAGGTTGGTAGGTAACATCTAGTCATGCACCAAGGGGAAAAACAATTAAAGTCAACTCAAATACACTATTTTCTATTTTTAAGATTTTTTTTATTTTTTTATTTTTTTAAGATATCAAAATTTTAAAAAAATAAAAATAAGAAATAAATAAAATAAAATAAAAAATAAAAAAGGGTTCTAAACTATGGAATTTGAGATATATAATATAAATAATTTTCACAACACAAAATAATAATAAATAATAAAAAAAATGTACCGAGATAATAAAAGAATATGCTCTCACAGTGTTCTATCTCGGTTCCTACAATTATAACCTAATGATTTACGACATGCATTCTTATTAGGGATGGCAATGGGTAGGGTATGGGTAGGGTACTACAGTACCCATCCCTATACCTACATTTTAAAAAAATACCCGTACCCAGCCCCATACCCTCGTGGGTATGAACATTAATCCCCGTACCCGTACCCTCTGGGTATCCGCATACCCGTCTTGTACCCATTACCCGCGTTTGTTTGAGAAAAAAATATTTATAAAGAAAAATATGTTTATATAACTTCACATAAGTAGCATAATAATACAAAAATTCAATATGTAGTTGTCGAACAAGGTATAAATATAGATTAAAAAAATAAATATTCAAAGATCATAAATGTTAAATGTATCTTAATATAATAATTTTCTAAACTAAAATTCTTAGAAACAATAAGCAAAACTAAACACACAAGTTATTTGTCAGTGATAATCCTATCTTGTGTGAGATTTGATTGTTGGTAATGTAAGAACGACAACGAAATAAATCTGTACAATAGTTGTCCCTTCGTGTGGGATCACTTAGTAACTTCTTGTGACGGCATTAACAACTAATTCTAATGAATAACATTTCATAGTTATTAAGTTTTAGTAAGACAGACATTGAGAATGAGAATAGAGTTAGAGTAGAAAAGTTCAATATTAACAACAGAAAGTTGATACATAAAATATTTTTTTTAACTTTTGAATTTGAAATTGTAAGAAAAATAATAGATTTAATTAAAATAATATAATATAATTAATATATATATATATATATATATATATATTAATACTAGTATTTTTTAACTCATATACTATACGAAAGTATTTTATCAAAAATATAAATTTTTGAAAAATTATTTTAGTGAATTAAATATTTATAATGTATATAAATTTAAAAAAAAGAATTTAAATAAAAGATAAATAGTTACAATAAAATTTTATAATAAAGAAATATACGTGTATATTAAAAAAATTAACAAATAAAAATTAACAATAATTTTTTATATTTATATCTTTTCAAAAACTTCTTTGAATGTGAATAAATAGTAAGAATAATATTATTTAGATTCAATAGATTATAGTTGTGCTTGTAATACATATGTTACATAGAAAAATATTATTTTAAATTAAAATATAAAAATAAAATTTAAATATTATTAATAAATAATAAGTTTACGGTAATAGTAAGTGATTGTAAAATTTATAAAATATTTATAATATATTTATTATTTATCATTCACTTTATGATTTAAACATCAATATGATTTTATTAACAAAAATATTTGTGTAAAAAATATTTTATGTGTGTCATATATAAATAATATTTTAAAAAAAAGTCAATCTTATATTAACTATGTAATAATTAAATTGTGTTAGCCTAATTAAATGATATAAAATAGTAAATAAATTTTTCTATTAAAAATATAAACCAAAATAAATTTTTTGGTTTACTTTATTATTAAATATATTTTTATATTAATCTTATATAACTTCACATAAGTAATATAATAATACAAAAATTCAATGCATAATTGTAGAATAAAGTTCAAGCATATATATATATATGCGGGTATGGGGCGGGGTGGGTACTTAGATACCCATACTCGCACCCATCGCCATTAAAATTTGCGGGTTTTTACCCACACCCATACTCATACCCGTATAGCGGGTAAATACCCTACCCATTATGGGTAAATTTTGCCATCCCTAATTCTTATTAAAGCTAAAATTCAATCCAAAAAGTGATCCTCAATCAGTAGGTAGTCTACTAGATGTAGGGATTTATATAGATAAGATAAACACTAGTTGAAGTTCTCGTGATAGACAAACAAGACGTTCATCCAAATTGTTATCACTACACAACTTCTCTAAACCTAAAGTTTACTTAAAACTGGGTATAGGGCTTCACTCATTTTATGCATGATTAGTGGTATGCGAGGAAACAAACAAACCTTATACAAATGAAATAATAAAAATGTGCAAGAAAGAAAAAAATAAAAATAAAAATCAGCCAAATAAATTACAATAGGAAATGCGATAAAAAAGAAAATAAAATACTAAAAATTAAAATTATTTTAATTAAATTTTTTTAATTTTTTAAAAAAATATTTATTAAATTTTATTTTCAAAAAAATAATAAGTTTTTTAAATAAAAAATTCAAAATTTAAATTTAAATTAGGAAATTAGTTAGATAAAGTTTTTTTTTCTTTTCAAAATTAATCTATCTTAAAAAAAAACTGATCATATCTTTAAAACCAAAATAAACTAAATCTAATCTAATCAAAATCTAACCAAATCTTAACTATAATTTAAATTTCAAATTTAAATATATTAATTTTTTAAATGTAATCTAAACTAAATCCGAGAAATCCTTATTCACTGCTTCTCAATCTCTACAAAATTTACGCAAAATCTCTATGAAATCCCTACAAGTAACACAATTCTACAACAATCCTATTAATCCAATTATTTAAAAATTCAAAATGTTTAATCCAATTACTCAAAAATTACAAAATTCACAATTTCAGATTCAAAATTAAATGCACTAAAATAGCAAAATTTAACAAAACAGAAACAAACGACAAAAATAACTTGCAGAATTTAATAGGTAATAGAACACAAAAAAATTTCTTTTTATTATTTAACCTTATTAATGACGAAAATTAAACACATCTAAACAAATGAATTAATGCAACATGAAAAAGAATATCAAATCGTATATAGAGACAGAAACAAAACAAAAACTATGAATAAAATCAGCAAAAAAAAGCAATAATAAACCCTAAAACAACGAATCAAAACAGACAACGTATCCCCGACAATGGTTCCAATTTAATAGATGATGTCGAGTCGCCATAAAAAAAACTAAGTTTTTTAAAAATTTTGTAATAATGAGGCAAACCTAAGTCGATTCATGGAGACACATTCTCAGTCAAATTCAATTTTAGGTTTTCTTTAAAAAATTGCAAATAAGGTTTCTAGGGTTTTGAAAATTGCAAATTAATCAAATTAAATTACGGATAGAATTAAAGTGAGTAAAAATGAATTAAGAAAAATCAATTCACAGAATACCAATTGCATGTAACTTCGGCTATCATAGTATCTTAAAGATTTAAATCCACGTTTGAACAATCACCCAATTCAATTATTAATTCAATTAAATATCCTAATTGAATAAAGTTAGGAATTAAATCAAATAATTATTTAGCCTAATCCGCATTAATTATCAAATTAGAATATCAATCAAGTCTTAATTTGAATTCTAACAACAGAAAAGTTAATTACGATTACAATACACAATTTTGAGATGAGAGAGAAAAGAGAACCAACTCGAAGCAATTTATCACAGAATTCAAGTTGGAATTACGGTGTTTAGATTCCATGGATTGAACGAGAGGTTTAGCCTTCATTGAAACACTTACCGCACGCAAGAATGAGAAAAGAACAAGAGAGTTCAAGAGTCAGTAAAAACAAAGATTCTTATTTCGGTCAAGTCTCAAAATCTCAAAGTATCTTATCACTTCCTCCTTTATTCAGAACCTTATTAGTCTCTTTATAGGTTCTAATTAGGGTAGATTAAGTGGCCAAAATGCGGGCTTCAATAATATCTAAAAGGCCAAATACAATTATTAAATAACAAGGGTCCAAATGCAATCCTGCAAGAATATTCAGCAAATCTGCCTCAACTTCAAAAAATCATAAAAAATTGAAAACAACTCCAAATCCAGCAATCCATATATGAATTTTAAAGTCCTGGATGTGTAGAATTCAATGCAACTAGAATAAGCCAAAAATGATATCTCTAAAAAAATTTATGACCAAAAGAGTAGTTGATGAATGCAAAATTTTTATTTCATTTGCAAAAAGATTTGTCGTCAACCTTCATCAAAATATGTAGAAAAATTTATAGTGTCTAGGGTGCAAACCTAGGTTGTCTCCAATGACTTTAGTTTGTAACATACATTGAACATGTTGTAAACATTTACTATGAAAGCAATAAAAACAAGGAGGTTTTGTAATTCCAATTTTAATGTAAAGACAAGTGATGAAATTAATGAATCTAATCAATAAAATGTGCAATCCTTAGTTTGTTCATGTAATTTTATCCCTATCCTTCTCAAGATTCAATAATTTTCCTCTTCCTCTGAATCAGGGTAACTCAAAAAGCATGAATTAACCTTAAAGTCCTATATGAATTAAGCAATTTACATGGGCTCCAACCCTTTTCCCTAAGATTACGCAACCTTAGAAATTAACTTAGGATTAAGCAAACTAAGTTAAGAATTTCATTAAAACAAATTAGGGTTAATTAAGCAATGTCCCCCTCATTCAAACATTAATTCAATTCAAGATTTGGGGAATATAAATTCATGAAGAAAAGAGAATTATATTGACATTCATACCCAGGAATTCAAGAATACATGAACTCACTAAGGATTACAAGAAAGTTTAGCCCTCCATGAGGATAGGTCTTACAAAATTAAGATGAAAGATAAAGGAATTCAATGACATCAATGCATGAATTAAAGAAAAGTGAAGGGAAATTGTAAATCAAACCCTAAGATTACCTTTGGCTGTCACCCGAGGATCCTAAGCTCTGCAAAATGCTCCCAAAGTGGCAAAAGAATCTAAAATTATGCAAAGGATCCGTACCCTAATTTCTTAAAATCTATATATACTAAGTCTGACATGGCCCCATAGTGATCACTCTGTAAACAAGAGTGTTTACGCGCAGCAACTTTAGGTTTTCCCCTTTCTGGAGTGATTACTCTCACTTCTGAGAGTAAACACGCGCAAAGCACTTCCTTTTGGGCGTCTCTGGAGTGATTACTCTCACTTCTGAGAGTGTTTACGCGCAGGGACTTGGGGTCTGGGGCTTCTGGAGTGATCACTCTGATATCTGAAAGTGGTTACTCTAGCCTATCCCTTGAAATCAGCTCCCTGGAGTGATTACTCTGGTATCTGAGAGTGGTTACTCTCAGTTCATATTTTTCCAAAGAGCCAAAAATTCATGAAATTTGTCTAGAATTTCCTGCACAATTATTCAAATGATTAAAATTGCAAAATATATTCACAAAAATTAATGGAAATAAGACAAAAATTAAGAAAGCTATTGATTTTTTAACTAAATGAGATTTTAATGTTATTTACAATCTCTAAGTCTATTTTTTTCTATTAAAACTTTATAAAAACCAAACAAAATATCTATAAAGTGTGGATTCATCACAACCCCAAACTTAAACTTTTTCTTGTCCTCAAGCAAACCAAAACTCAAGAAAATTAAAGGTAAAGGGTTGGATTTATCCAAAAAAATTTCTCAAAGATTTCCATTCCAATCTTAGAATCCAATTAGCACTTCCAATATTTCCAAAATCATGGATTCATTCAACAAAGTAATCACACTTATATCATCTATTTTCATGCAAAGTCCTATTAAACCGAAACAAAAATCCAGCAAGGTTTCATGCAGGCCACACAATGCAAAGAAATCATCCAACTCATAGTATAATGTTTCACTCTCACTCATTAATGTTGCAGGCTCAGTGTTTCTCTCAATTCATGCATTTTGCCTCACCCTACCATATGCTTGCCCATATTCTCAATTTCCTTTGCTTAGATACAATGAACCACCTATCATAAGGGCTTTGTTGGTCACAAATAGAGTAGGTTAGGTTCAATTTTGATCAAGGGAGGACAAAAGCTCAAGTGGGTTTTTAAGAGAGGAAAATTCTTTTGAGTGAATGAGTACAACAACTAGAATGGAATGCATTAAATGATGCATTTTGTGAGGTTCAAACATTCTTTCACCATGTTTTTCATTATTTTGCCTTATGTGGAACTTCTTTTTCTATCAAAATGTCTTGCTGTATTTTTTTTTTCTTTTCCTTATACTTCCATTCATTCAATTTTGTGATTCATCAGACTTTGGCAATTATTCTTTTCTTCAACTTCAAGCATATTTTTTTTTTGGCATGTAATATGGACATGTATAATGCTCACCACCCCAAACTTAAGATCTTGCTTGTCCCCAAGCAACTACAGTCACAATTAGCACCCCAATCTTAGTTTCTTGTAATCACTCTTGATGCAACTCAAAAGAAATACCTCTCTTAAGGGAAGGAAATTATGTTTGCAGACTAAGTTGGGCAAAAGAAGGGAATGTAGAACAAGGGAAATTAGGTGCAAGGGTGTTCTAGGGCGGGTGGGTATGTGCAAAGAAGGCCTCAATCATCTAGATGAAAAATTGTATAATGCAAATTCAATTAAAAAACAGGGCAAGTTCTAGAGGATAGATGCAAAAATGCATGCAATATGCACACAGAAAAGAAATTTAAGGCCCAATTCTCTACCATGGTAAAATATGATAATTACTTAGCAACATGTGAATACAGTGCACCTTACAAGAAAATATGTTCAGAATGGTAGGAACGGTAAATATTTACAAAACAGAGAAGGATTGCGTTGAATGGGAAGTGCAACAAGAATATAAAATCAGAATTAGAAAAGTGAACTTCATCAAAAATAAAGAAACAAAGAAATTGTTTTTGTATTTTATCTATGAACTATGCAGGAAAAACAGACTAAACAAAGTGAAACAGAGGCAAAGAGATCACCCTCCTTTCAGAGTCACACTCAGAGATCAATTTCATGCTCCTCTTGATGTTACTGAGGGCATTCTCTGCACAAAGACACATAGTGGATTCAGCACAGAGTATAATAATAGAAATTAAACTGCAAATAGTATATATGAAAGCTTCAAAGAGTGTTCAAGGGGTTGATGCAGGAAAATAAAGGGGAAAATGGTATCAAAGATGATAATTACAGGGAAAGTAGTAGTTACTAAATACAGGGAAATGAACTAGAAATTGCAGAAATGTAAATGACAGAAGGAAAAGTGGAGCTAGATAAGATCTTCATCTGAGCTGGAGGATGAAAGATTGTCATCGTTCTCTTCATCATCCTCTTCCTCCTCTGAAGAACTGGAGTTGTTATCCTTCTCAGCTGCAGGTGCATGGGTGGTGGTGGTGAAAGGAGGTAAATCCTAGTTAACTGCTGCTCTAAGGAAATGGGCATTGAAGGTAGGGGTGTCATAAATCTGTTCTGATGTCATGCCCAACTTCTTTCCGATGTTGAGGGACATAGTTTCTAGGAGGGTCAATGTAACGCCTCAATTTTCGTTAATTAGCTATTAGCTCTTGAATTTTAATTGTTTGATAATTTCAGCTTGCTAGCGTCGGAATAATTAGGTAGATGCTGGTTTTTATCCTTTTAGAATAATTGACTTATTTCTGAGTTCGGCATTTTAGGGTAACAACATGCAATATATTTGGTTCCAATATCGTCCAAGAATTTCGCTGATATTATTCAGCAGTACTGACTAAAATATCCCTGAGAGATTTATTTGGAAAGTCAATTTCTGTCTTATTTGAATAATTGTCAAATCATAAGTATCCATCTCGAAAAACGTGAGATTTTTTAATCATTACAAAGATTTAGTAATGATTTCTTAGCCGTCAAAATCGTTGCATGAAATTTCGCGAGATCTAGTAATCATTACTTCTAAGATTTCTGAAATCTAGCATCAGCCACTAGATTTTCATGCAAACAAACCTTGTCCCCTATTTTACAAACATCGTGATTGCCTGAATATTCTGAAATCTAGTATCAGCCACTAGAATTCCATGCACAAGATTTTGTCTCCCGATTTGCTGGCAAAATCACTTTGGAACATTCTCTTGTCTTCCAAATTGCCGACACCATAATTATTCTAACCAATCACATTTTCTTGAATTTAGCACCACATCAAAAGTCTCGTCCACTTGTCAACCTAGTCATGTCGCATTTTTCTCGGCCAACCAAATTTCATGCATTTGCTGTCCAAATCTTACCTTTGGATTTTTGTGCAAATTTTTGGGATTCGTGGCATCCAAACCGTGTGCATGAAGCCTAGGTTATTCCATGCATTTAACTTGCTGAAATTGCACAAACCTTACTTGCAAGTTTGCCTAAAAATTCACTATTTATGCACTAAAAACCGTGACACCTTTCTTGCATCATTGCACCAATTTCACTTCAATTTTGCACCAATTAAAGCATGTGCAGTTTTTAAATTTTGGAGTCTTGCCAAGGAAGCCAAACGTGGGAAGCTTAGTGGCAACTAATCACTCAAAGCCTAGTCATATAAATTGTTTAATTTTCCCATTTACCCATTTTGCAACTCCAAAAACTGAAAGCTCTCTCTCTTTTCTCTCACACTTCTCATTCTCTCAAATTCTCTCAAGAAAACCGAGAGTCTCCAAGCTCCCACACATCACAAATTTCTCATCCAAACACTTCAAACACAACACCATTCCCTCACTACACAAGTCCTCCATCATCCTTTCAATTATCGTGTGGAAGGAACCAACTTTGGAGGAGAACTTTGAAGAACTTGGCTGCTGTTTTCTCGATCCAGCAAGCTTTCCTTGGAGATCCATCAATTCCAGCCCCTTCTTCACTTCATCTCATGCCGAAAACTCAAGGCAAAGGGGAGTTCTCACTTTTCATTTTGATCATTGCCTTTCCTTGGTTAAATTGTGAAAAATCCTTAAAAAGTTTCCATTTTTATCTTCAATGATCTTGGATAAAAGGATTGAACCATTTGCATGTTAAGTTTTTGTTTATACTCCATTTTTGTCTCTTTGAAATTCTCGGTTTTATGCTTGGATGTGCTGATTTCTTTCAAAGCTTGGAACTTTATCAAGTGCATGTAATTTCTCCCTTGAAAACATTTCGGTTTTGCCTTTGCATGTTTGAAATTCTTGATCCCTATGATGATCCACCTTCAAAGCCATGAACCATGAGTTTGCATGTTGTATTCCTTCACTTGCATATTGAATTTTCACTTGAAAATCACCTTACCCACTTTCAAAGTCTCAGTTTTGGTTTTGTGTGAAGAAATCCTTTACAAAGTTTAAGTTTTTAATCCTTGTATGTGACATCCTACCTTTGTACGAAATTTTGAGCTTGAAAGTATGTTGGAAACCTTTTGTGCAAGTTTCAGTTTAGAGGTTTTCTTGCTAAATCCCTTGAGTAAATAAAAATCCACCCTTGAGACCTTGGAACTGTGAGTTTGCATGTCTTGAACATTTTATTACCAAATTTAATATCCCAAAAAGAATTCCTTTAGTAAATCTAAGAGTTAGAATGTTAAATCGGCCTTACAATACCTTGGTTTGCATTTTTTAAACATAGTCCTTTGCTGAAAATTAAAATACTGCACTTGGGTGATGGAACCTTGTGTTTGCATGTTGATTTTTCCCTATTTTGCTTGCTATGGACTTGACAAATAATGAGATTTTGAAGGCTGGACAGTTTTGAGTAATATGAGGAAAAAGGTTGAAATTAATGTGAATTGGGACCTTGGAATAAATTGAAAAGTTTGTCAAGAGTAAGGAGAGAAAATGTTATAAAGGAAAAAGTGAAAATGCACTTGGATGGTCTTGGTTTTGACATCAAAAGGTGTTGCAAAATTCAGAAAAATATCTTGTGTGGACCTTGCATTATAAGGAAACTAAGACTGAACTTGAAAGTGTGTTGTCTTGATTTAAATGCCTTGAACCGTGTAGAACTTGGTTGAATGTGTGATTGAATGATTGATTGTAAAATTGGTTGTGATCGACCTTGATATTGCTTGGTGTTGGTACTCAAAATTGGTGATGTTTGCTTGAATGAGTTGCTTGAAAAATGGAAGTGATGTGAAATAGTGTACTATTCATGATTGGTATTATTCCTTGAAAAATCGTGAAGAGGTTGAATTGACACTTGGCTGGAAAATTTAAATGACTTACCATTTGTTGTGACTATGCCAAGAAATGGCCATGTTGATAATGTTACATGCATCATTTGCATCTTACTACAAAAGGCTTGATGAACTAAGAGATTGTGCAGCAAAAAATAATTACATAATGATATATATTGATGTTGATCTAGTGCCCTTGAGGGCTGAATTATCATAGAAGGCCTTGGACCTAAATAGAACCATTGAGAATGTTGTGAATTAGACACTTAGTGAGTGATTGAGTAAGGAAGAGTGAAAAAGAAAAATTAACATATAACTTATAAGGGACAGCGTGAAAAACCGAGAGGATAGAACTTGAAAAATGGTGAAATAAATTGATTAAGTTAGTAGCATAACAAGGACATAAGGTTGATTTGTTTTCCCTAAATAAAAATAAGAAACCGAGAGGTAATGTCCTTAAAACTTGTGTGAGTTAAATAGTTTGGTTGATGGTTTAGGAAGGGGATAAGTTCAATAATTTGCCCATATATGGATAGAAAAATCGAGAGGAAGAAATGGAGAAAATGAGAATTTGAATTAAAAAGAATTATGGATAATGAGGTGATAGAGATTAATGAGAATAGCAAAATGAATAGGATGAATTTGAATGGTGAAATTACAAGGATTGAGAAATAGGATGGTGCTGAATTTTAAAAGAGAATGAAGTGAGAAAGAGAAATGAATTATGAAGGCTTGAGTGACTTGATAGCATGCATTATTTGTGCACATTTTCAATCCTTTAGAGTGTGTAAATTACCTTTCATGTTCCCTTATTTCACAAATTATGACATTTCCTAGTTAATTGGATGATAGGAACTCAATTTCAATTAATGTCTAAATTCTGTTTTTAGACCTGCACTCACTGTTTTGATCGTAACTTTTTCCACAGATGTCTGTTCTATCTTATTCCAGTTGCATTGGATTCCTCATTTTCTGGGCTATAAAATTCATATGCAGAATGTCCAAATTGGAGCTGTTTTCTATTTTCTATGAATTTTTGAAGTTAGGAAAATTGTGCAGGAATTTTTGTATTCGAATTTTGTTCTTGTAATTTCATTTCATTTGTATTAACATTTCATTAGCTTGTAATTTGGGCTGTTTAATCACACTTGTGGGCCCTTCCTTTTAGTGTTGGATCTGATCATATGTGGTGCCTATTAATATGTTAGAGGCTCCACTTTGCAAACGTTTTTTTTGTTTTGTTTTACACATTTTTTTAAATTTGGTTTTGGCTCCTAAAATTCTCTCTCGAATTCTCTCTCTTCTCTTGGTGTGACTTTTTGTTTTCTTCTTTCTTCTTCTCTCTTCTTGACTTGGCTGAGCATTGGATTCAATGGAAGGCTAGGCTTCTTGGATTGATACATAAGGAATAGGGAATTGCAAGGAAGATTCAGAGTGGCTCCAAGTTTGAATTCTCTTTTCTCCTCTTCTCTTTCGTTTATATTGATAATGTTTGGGGATAGGAATTGAATTGAATTGAGATTGTAGTTTGATTCATGAAATTTAATTAGATTGATAGATCTATTAGTCAAATTCGTAATCTAGTTTGTTAGCAAATTCGATTGAATTAGTTAATGGATTAGATGTTCAAACTAGGGAAACAATGAAGGATGTTGTTTGCATGAACCTATGACTTGTGGATCAATTAATTCTTATTTGATTTCTCTTTTATTCCAGAATTTTATGCGTTTGATCAGATTATTCTTAAACTTTCAAAATTCCCCAATCTTTTGTTTCATTTTAACAATTTGGCAAAGAAGAATTAGATAAAAACGTGTCCTCGAGAATTCGACCTTGGTTGACATTATTCTACAAATAATTGTGAAAACCTTGTGCATTTGATAAGTGTTCGATAAAGCTATATCATGACTCGCCTAAGTTAAGGTCTAAAATTATCCATGAGTGTGAAATTACAAAACCATAAGACTATGAATTATGATGAGAAATATATATTATCCCCTGAGTTCTTGAATTATATTATCTTGAGATTATTATGAACTCAGTGAGATTTATTGTGTAACTCATGGTATCTATTTATCCATGCTAAGGCATGTGAGTCATGGAGATTATCTATCTATGATGCTAAGTCTATGATGACTTTTAGCTTGATGTTATATGCTATGATTTTAAGTCCGTTGTGACTTCTATTATATCTGTGCAACAGCCCCAAGTGGCTGGATGATGTGAGTTGAGAAAACAATCACAAGAAAACTGAAAATGCTATTCATGCATCATATATTATCTTGTGAAACGACTTGATGGCGTTACAGAGACACAGCTGTAGGTATTGGAAGTTCGGTCCAAAGTAGATCTTCTGGGGATGGCCAAAGGGGGAACATCTGACCTAAGTGGCACATGGCAGCTGAGCTCCCTGTAGTCGGGTCGTGACCCACTTGCAAGACCTTAGCCAAACCTGACGTGAACTCCATAATACTAGGGTCGTAGAGGTCCATTCCTGAAAGTGCCGTATGGCACTACACATCAATGATGTGCTATTATTCTATTTTCTATCTAGTATCACTGTGCAGAGTAGGGAATGGAGTCCTCCGATCGCCACACGACTTGAATCTATCTATCTATCTTTATGCTAAAGCTGGGCAAGTCGCCAGTCATAGAGGAATGGGATCCCCATGCATCATTTGCATGCTATTAACACATGAGTGACTATATGGGTGAGATTGAAACCTACATTCATGCATCATATGCATTATTATTAAGGATGGTTGAATACTTGTGAGATTTGCTATGATTGTGTTTACATTTATCTCCCTATTACATGGTTGAATCTTGTATGATGCTGAGTGTGAATTATTGAGTGAACTTGCAACTGTGATGCCGCCTTCCTTGGGGTATGGCTATGATTGATGTTTGTGTTTGGAGAACTCACCCCTGTGTTGTGTTGTTCGTATCTTTTTTCTTTTATTTATATAGATGAACAGGAACAAGGTGAACGTGTACATCCTTCCTTCTGAGGATGACATATGAGTGTTTGACTCTGCGGCCCAGCAGAGCGTCTTCCGCGGATTTGCCCGAGTGATTCATGGAGTTGATAGTGGAGGCTCATGGATTACCCAGTATACTGCCGACACACCCATTGAGATAGTCTTTTCTGTACCTCCTGGTGATACCCAGCTACCTTACCCCGCCTTGTTTGCTTCCCCGACTCCCATGTCGATTGATCCCTGTACACCTACTATCAGATCAACTCCTACACCTGCACCATTCCCTTTTATGTCTCCCACTTCTCCACCAGTGCCAATGGAGAGGGATATCCATGTGGTGGAATACTCCATTAGGTATACCACCATGCCCTCTTACATGCATCCTACAGACCCATCTACCTTGGTTCCACCTACTGTCACCCGTTCACCTCCTCGCACTGCTGGATGGATAGAGGAGAATAGTGGAGATTTTGTGGCTGCGACTCCTAGTTCCACTTCCTCGACATCATCTGAGGAGTCTGACCCCATTGAGAATTATTCGCCTCTTGATTGATGTTGTTATTATTTATGTTTTAGTGGAACTGCTCTTAGGGAGTTTGGTCTGTGTCTATTTTAATTATGTTACATTTGAATCTTAATGACCGTACTGTTTAACTATGTATTTAACGTTTTCGCAAACTTATATTTAATATATTTGAGGTAATTTCTGATGATGATTTATGATGGTTTTATAGGAATGCATTATTGAAAGTGAGTTATGGATTGATGAGATAAGAAAGATATATGGATGTTAACTCTCTTCGTGAAAGAGAACTATTATTGCAAACTGTATGAAGAAAAAAATAATAATAACCAGATTTTGGTGTTTTCTGAATTATCATATTATGAAGTAGTTATCAATAATGTAGTGAATTGGGTCGCTACAGTCAGCATGGATTTTTGGCCAGCATGGATTGCATCCTGCCTCAGTACTATTTGCTTGACCTATTCTCTAAGATTCAACTGGGTTCTCTTCCTATATTCAGCAGGTAAGGAGAGACTTGGGTCAGCAGACTTCTTTTTAGCATTAAAAAGATCTTTCACCATGGCAGTAGTGATGGGAGGGACTGCTTTGATTCTCTGCTGATATTCTCCCATGTCTACTCCAACATCCTGGCAGAGCATGGTGATGTTGGAAGGAAAAGCAAGGGAGTCCCTCTTGGTGCTTAAAATTCCCATGATGAAGTTACTGATAATGTCTCCCACATGGATGGGCATACCAGTGAGGATGGCATATATAAGTTCAGCTCTCTTGACAGCCAATGTAGATGAATGGCATACTGGCATGAAGGAGCTTAGAAGGAAGATGCTCCACACCTTGGCTGGTGGAAGGAGGTGCTTGGTGGTCAGATTTTTGGGCATGAGCTGCATGTTAAACTCCCAATTTTCTCCTGGTTTACAGATGGCCTGGAGTATGGGCTTGTAGTCTTTCTCTTCCAAATAGCTGAATGTGGTAAAATCAAGCTGTCCAGCTCGCCTCTCCACTAGAGGTATGTTCAGAACCCTTTGAATGTTGGATGGGGAGAAATCAATTTCCACACCTCGCACCATGGTGTGTCTGAGGGCCAGCTGGTCTCCTTTCACCTTCATTGCATTAGCATAAAATTCTTGGGTGATCTCCTTCCACCCATTTTCGGCACAAGTGGAAAATAGATCACAACTCCGTCTCTGAATTTCTTCTTGAAACTGAGTGTAAGTGCCCTCCTGGATCTCAAAATTACGATCCTGCACTATCTACCTTCGCAGGATGTTGGTTCTGAAGTATTCTTCATGAGCTAAGGATCAAAACTTCGGGTCATGGGCAGGAGGGGGTCTAGATGATGAAGCTTCAGAAGTTCTGGCTCTCTTGGTTCTAAGGGTGGTCTTCTTGGGTGTATTGGCCATGTTGCTGCTGGAAAATAAAGAGAAATAGTGAGTTGGTTATAGAAAGAGGCAGGTACAAGCATTAAATTTGACTTTATCATATTCACAATTTAAGTGGATGTCAAAGTGTGCACTATGAGGTTTTGTGCTGCCAAAGTTTTCACTGTGCAGAACCACTCTGGATACAGGGCAACAAACAATTGATGCAAAAAGGTTAAATCAAATCAGTTCAAAAGGGCAGACTTGACAAGAAATAATGTGTAAAACAACTGATGCATGTGTGGTGGCAAATATGCTATACATATGCAGTAAAGAACATGGCAAAATGACGATCATGTCACACAGTAATCACTCTAGAACCTAGTCCTACAAGTATTATGCAGCAGATTTCAAAAAAATGACTAGGCTAAGCATATGGATGAAGGTTCAAAGTGATTATTCATGCTTCAGAAATTGTACACATGGACAGGGCATATTTGTGGACATGAGAGCAACCATTCTCAATGTGCAAAGCACTAAAAATGAGGTGTATGCAGTGTATGATCATGTAGATTTTCAGCAACATGAAAAAGGTGCTCAAGGGTGATTGAATGTGTATAGTAAAAGTACAGCAATGATAACAAGCTATCACATTCAAAACAACAAAGAATCCCTAAATATCACACTGTGGTGGGGGAAATGCAGACAAAATGGTTACTTGTGTTCATGGCAATTATCACTATAGGTCTTATTTGCTACCAAAACAACTAGGATAACACAAGGGAACTGTGTAATTAGTTGTGAATTCAGGAAATGCATCAAAAATTTAAAATTACACATCCTAGTTGAACTATGTTAAACATTAGCATAGCAGAACACTCAAAGTGAAAACTCTTGCAAATGGGAGTGGTTACTCTTAAGGCAGCACTTCTCAATTCAACAAAACAATCAAATGAAGTGCCCCCTTCATTCTTCAATCACCTAAACATCCAAGTAATAACTGGTGCAATTTAACAATTTAAGTCCAAAAGTTCCAAATTCAGAACATCCAAAGCGAGTACTCTGGGCGCACAAGGCAACTATCCTAGGGTTTAAAATGGCCAAAGTTCAGCAATTAAATGGTTCCATTAAGACTCAAACGCAGAAATACTTATGGAATTACAAATTAAACCATACAATTACAGTTCAGGAGATTGCGAATTTGAAATCCCTAATTTCATAGCAAGGAACCCTAATTCCAGAAATTGAAAGTTAAGAATTACCTGAATTGGATGTGCAAGTTGCGAAAAAGATGTAAGTAAACTGAACCTTTGGTGCGAGAATTCAAATACGAATGAGAGAAGGGGGAATTTGTGAATAGAAGTGAGAGACATTCAGAAATGGGGTGAGAGTGTGTGAGAGAGTGAGCACTATATATATATATGGCCATAGTGGTTACTCTCAACAATTAATAGTGAACACGCGCACAAGGTTTTGGTGCATATGAGCTGGGCGTGTTCACTCTGCTTTTAAGAGTGAACACTCCAGAGGCATCTAAGTTCAAAAATAGGAACGAGCCTGCGCGTGTTTACTGTTAACTTTACAAGAGTAAACACTATAGAGGCTTCCAAGGTCAAAGTGAGTAACAAGCTCTGCGCGTGTTTACTGTCAACTTTTCAAGAGTAAACACTCTAGAGGCTTCACCCTGGTCGATGTGCTAAAGTTGTTGGGCGTGTTTACTATGACTTTTTAAGAGTAAACATGCGCATCACCTTGGGCTTACATGCAATGAAAGTAATCACTATTAAATGTGAGAGTGCTCACTACAGAGAGTGAATATGCAAGTTAGAATTGAAAGTGATTACTTTTGTTCAGGAAAGTGCTTACTTTTAGGATGATCTTTTGTTTTCTTACCAAGTGGATTGCCTTAAGCCTAAAAAATATTTACCATCCTACTGCATCCAAACTTCTTGGACTTTGTGCAGCATTTAGCCCCCACAATCACAATCTCACTCTGCAAATATAGGAATTATGCAGAAAAAACCATGTTAGTTGATGCAACAAGGTACCAAGATAAGGAAGTATCAAAATAGAGAGGCTCAAATGTAAGACCAGCATTTCTTGTAGAAAATAACTAAAATTCCTAAGATCATTGTGAGTTGCCTCTCACACAGCGCTTCTTTAACGTCACTAGCTTGACGCATAAAGTGGATTACTCAGACCATAGGTTGTAGGAGAGATTTGTGCATGGTGAGTGCAGTTCAATCTCCTCAACTTCCTCCAAGGTAACTGAATTTTGCAAGAATGGCTTCAACCGATGTCCATTCGCTATAAAGCTTTTACTAGTGGAGTCACTTATGATTTCTACTGCACCATGGGAAAATACCTTTGTAACAGTGAAGGGTCCAAGCTACCTTGATTTGAGCTTTCCAGGCATGAGTTTAAAATGAGAATTAAACAAAAGAACCTTTTGACCAACGTAGAACTCTTTACTTGAAATCTTCTTGTCATGGTATTGTTTGGTCTTTTCCTTGTAAATTCTTGAGTTCTCATAGGCCTCAAGACGTAGCTCCTCCAACTCTTGCAGCTGTAATTTCCTCTACTCTCCAGCTGAGTCATAATGGATATTGCAAGTCTTTACTGCCCAATAAGCTTTGTGTTCCACCTTAACTGGCAGATGGCAGACTTTTCCATAGACCACCCTGTATGGTGACATTCCTAAGGGTGTCTTAAATGCTGTTCTATGTGCCCACAAGGCATCATCAAGCCTACGGCTCCAATCTTTTTCTATGGGACTGCACTACTCTCTCAAGTATTTTCTTGATTTCCCTATTGGAGAGCTCAACCTACCCATTTGTTTGTGGGTGGTAGGCAATGAAACTTTGTGTACAACTCCATATTTCTTCAACAAGACATCCATAGTCCTATTGCAGAAGTGACTTCCTTGATCACTAATAATGGCTCTAGGGATTCCAAACCTACAAAACAAGTTGCTACGGACGAAATCTACAACAACTTTAGCATTATTAGTCCTGGTGGCTTTAGCTTCCACCCATTTTGAGACATAATCAACAAGAAGAAGTATATACAAAAAACCAAAAGAGGAAGGGAATGGTCCCATAAAATCAATACCCCAAACATTAAAGATGTCACAGTACAGGATGGGTTGCTGGGGCATCTCCTGTCTCCAAGTAATTACTCCGCCTGCTCTTTGGCATCTTTCACAAGTGGAATATGCTTGCCATGAATCCTTGAAAATAGAAAGCCAATACAGTCCTGCATCCAATACTTTTCTTGCAGTCCTCTGGGGTCCTTGATGACCTCCTACAGCTGAGGCATGACAAAACTGCAGTATGGATGGGATCTCTTCATCAGGCACACATCTCCTAATGACTTGGTCACTGCAGAATTTCCATAAATAAGGGTCATCCCAAACATAGTGTTTGGCATCACTCCTTATCTTATCCTTTTTAGCTTTTGGTGCCCCTGCTGGAAAAACTCCTGCAGTAAGAAAATTAACAATGTCAGCATATAACTCTAAGAGTTGTTCATCAGGAAAGTCATCTAAGATTGGAATAGGGTTAGGAACTCCCTCTATCCTGCTCAGGTGGTTAGCTACCAGATTTTGAGTTCCGCTCCTATCCTTGATCTCCAGATCAAACTCTTGAAGTAGAAGCATCCATCTTATAAGCTGAGGCTTAGAATCTATCTTTTTTTAGTAAATACTTCAAAGCAGAATGATAAGTAAAAACCATAACTTTTGACCCTAACAGATATGATCTAAACTTGTCCAGTGCAAAAACGATGGCCAACAATTCTTTTTCAGTTGTGGTGTAATTACATTGTACTGGATCCAAAGTTCTAGAAGCATAATAAATGATGTGAGGAAACTTACCAACCCGCTGTGTCAATGCAGCCCCCACTGCAAAATTGGATGCATCACACATTAATTCAAATGGTGTGGTCCAATCTAGAGGTTGGATGATGGGTGTGATAATTAGGGCTTCCTTAAGCATATTAAACGCTTCTTTGCACTTTTCATCAAAATTGAACTCAGCCTCCTTTTGTAAAAGCTTAGACAGGGGAATGACAATTTTGGAGAAGTTCTTAATGAATCTCTTGTAGAACCCTGCATGGCCAAGAAAAGCACGAACCTCTCAAACACAAGAGGAGTAAGGCAGTTGTGCAATAACATCAAGTTTTGCGGGATCTACTTCAATTCCCTTTTCAGAAATGATATGGCCTAATACTACACCTTGCTCTACTATGAAATGACATTTTTCAAAATTCAGTACAAGGTTAGTATCAATGCATCTTTTCAAAACTTTTTCTAAATTAACCAAACATGCAGAAAAAGATGGGCCATATACAGTGAAATCATCCATAAAGACTTCTATGCAATGCTCCACTAAATCAGAAAAAAATACTGAGCATGCATCTTTGAAATGTGCCTGGAGCATTGCACAAGCCAAACAACATTCTCCTATAGGCAAAAGTGCCAAAAGGACATGTAAAAGTGGTTTTTTCCTGCTCTTCAGGTGCTATGCAAATTTGAAAATAACCGGAAAAACCATCAAGGAAACAATAGTGAGACTTACCTGCCAACCTTTCCAACATCTGATCAATGAAAGGCAATAGGAAGTGATCCTTCCGGGTTGCTTGGTTAAGCCTCCTGTAGTCTATACAGACTCTCCAACTGTTCTGGACTTTGGTGGATATCAACTCATCTTTTTCATTCTTCACCACAGTGAATCCAGATTTCTTGGGAACCACTTGGATTGGGCTGACCCAATTGCTATTGGATATAGGGTAGATAATCCCAGCTTGCAACAACCTTGTGACTTCCTTCTTCACCACGTCTAAAATGATGGGATTTACCCTCCTCTGAGGCTGTCTCACTGGTTTAGCACCTTCCTCCAATAATATTCTGTGTATGCAAAGAGAGGGTCTGATTCTAGGAATATCAGCAAGAGTCCATCCTATAGCCTTCTTGTGCCTCCTTATCACTCCTAGGAGCTCCTCCAGTTGATCAATATTCAGCTTGGTGGAGATTATCACTAGAAGCTTCTCATTTTCTTCTAAATAGGCATATTTCATATGTTCTGGCAATGGTTTAAGCTCCAATGTGGGAGGCTGCTCCACAGAGGGGAGTGACTTGGCACTTTCAGTAGAAAAAATTTCTGCAACATTCAAGTCAAAGGGGTTAGATTCAATTGTACTTGCTACACCCAAAAACATCACATTCTTCCCCTATTAAATTTCCAATTTCCTCAATACTAGAAGTTACAGAATTCACATTCAAAAAGTTAGAAATACAATTATCACATACAGAAGAATTATTACAGTATTCACAAATGGAATTGTCTATAAAATCAGAAAAATTAAGAGCAAAATCCTCTCCTAAAAATTCAGAAAATTGATCATCTATCAAATCATCCAACAAATTAATTTGGAAAAAAGAGTGTTCTTCCCATGGATGCTTCATGGCATCCAAAATGTTGAAGCGCACAATGCTGTCTCCAAACTCCATAGTGAGCGTACCAGCATGCACATCAATTTTTGTTCTTGCGGTCTTTAAGAACGGTCTTCTCAAAATGATTGGTGCAGCACCCTTCACTAATTCTCCCTCTTGCATGTCCAAAATGTAAAAGTCGGCTGGGAAGATGAGATCATTCACTCTGACTAATACATCTTCAACAATCCCAGCTGGGTTAGTTATGCTTCTGTTGGCTAACTGAATAACCACACCTGTAGGCTGCAGAGGGCCAAGAGACAGTGAAGTAAAAATGGACAATGACATTACATTTATAGATGCTCCTAAATCTAGCATGGCATTCTCAATCCTATTATTACCAATAATGCATGGAATAGTGAATGTTCCAGGGTCCTTACATTTCTCAGGCATTGTGAACCATTTTACCTTCTCATTACCTTTAAGATGCCTCCTTTGGGTACATAGGTCTTTCAAGAACTTGGCGTACTTGGGTATTTGCTTGATTGCATCTAGTAGAGGTATGTTCACCTCTACCTTTCGGAAGGTCTCAAAAATCTCTTTCTCAGTCTCTTCAATCTTTTTGCTTGGCTGGATAACTCTCTGAGGAAATGGGAGAGGAATTGGCCTTTCAAAATTTTCTGCCACCTTTGGTTGGGTAGGTGTGGGTTCTAGTTGTTCTTGAATCTCTTCCTCTCCATTTTGACCAATTGAAGCTGGAGCACAGCTTAGGTCTTCTTTCTCTTTGGACACTGTGGGCTCTTGCATCACTTTTTCAGACCTCAGAGTGATTGCACTCACATTTTTAGGGTTTGCTACAGTTTGTGCAAAGAGGTTTCCTGAACCTTGAGATTGCATCTAGTTCAAAGATGAGGCTAGCTGTCCCATTTGATTCTCCAAAGTCTTGATACTAGCCTCGGTTCTTTGTTAGAAAGTGATGTTGTTCATGGTCAATTGCTTCATGAGCTCCTCCAGTGATGGTTCATTTTTCTGTGATGCATTTGGTTGTGAGGAAGATGGTTGGTGATGGTGCTGGGCTTGTTGTGGTTGATGTTGAGATTGATGGGATCTATTTGGGCCAGCATGATGTGCTTGATATTGAGTGCCTTACTGCTGGTTAAGCTGTTGAGAATTGTTCCCCCATCTCAAATTTGGATGGTTCCTCCAGCTTGGGTTATATCTATTGGAAGATAAATCCCAATTAGGCTGTTGCTGCGAATTTGGAAAAGGAAATTTATTAGTATAAATATTTGCAGCATAAGCTTGAGGATTACCTTCTAGAGTGTCAGACTCTTGCAGTGTAGGGCAGCTATCAGTGTAATGGTCTGTAGCTGAGCAAATGCCACACAGCATGGCTGGAATGGGTGGTGGAGGAGGTGAAGATGCAACAGCACTCTTTTGCATGGAAGCCAATTGCTTCACCATAGATGCCAATTCATCAAGCTTGTGTTCTATCATACTAGACTCAGCAACTTGGACTTCACTCACATTTCTGGTAACACAAGAATTTGGCCTTGTTGCAAATTGTTGTGAGTTGGTAGCCATGTTCTCAATCAAGTTCCGGACTGCAATTGGAGTTTTGTCAACCAATGCCCCTCTACGTGCGGCGTCTATCATGCTTCGATCCATAGGGTGCAGTCCCTCATAAAAGTATTATATCAACAATTGATCACTAATTTGGTGATGGGGGCAGCTAGCACATAGTCACTTGAATCTTTCCCAATATTCATAAAGAGTTTCTCTTTCAAGCTGTCTTATTCCACATATTTCCTTTCTTATGGATGCAGCTCTTGATGCTGGGAAAAATTTCTCTAGGAAAAGTCTCTTCAAGTTGTCCCAACTAGCAATAGATCCAGGAAGGAGGTAGTAGAGCCAATCCTTGGCTGCATCCATCAGAGAGAACGGAAAATCCTTTAATTTGACATGCTCCTCAGGCACACCTTGTGGCCTCATGGTTGAACAAACAATATGGAACTCCTTGAGGTGCTTGTGCGGATCCTCACCTGCAAGGCCATGAAATCTTGGCAACAAGTGTATTAGTCCAGTTTTTAGAACAAAAGGAGCATCAATGTCAGGATACTGTATGCATAAAGTTTGATATGTTACATCCGGTGCAGCCAGTTCCTTTAATGTTCTTTCATTGTCAGCCATTTTTTCAAATTCAAATTCTAAAGAATAAGGTGATGAATAGATAGATGAAGGAGATGAAGATTCCTCAAAATGTTCAAAACTATGTCTATTTAATCTAATGCTACTATGAAATGTCCTATCAATTTCTGGGTCAATTGGATACAAGTCTCCAGGATTTGATCTGGTCATGCACTAGAAACTGACTATGAGGAATGAAAAGAAGTAAGCTAAATGAAACAGCAAAAATGCAGAAAAATTCAGATGACAATTATGCAGAAAACTAGTGTCTATGTGCAGTAAAATGAAGCATTAACACTAAACAGCAAAACTGAAAGAAGTGGCAAACATATGGCACGAAAGTATGCAACACACTAGCACAAATTCTGCAGAATTATGCAGCAAAAACAAAACAAAGTGCAGGAAAATTCAAAACAGAACACTAAAACAGAGCAACTAACAAGTTCAATGCAAAATGAACACCAAAGTTCCCGGCAACAGCGCCAATTTGATGAACGCAAAATTTTCATTTCATTTGCAAAAAGATTTGTCATCAACCTTCATCAAAATATGCAGAAAAATTTATAGTGTCTAGGGTGCAAACCTAGGTTGTCTCCGATGACTTTAGTTTGTAACATACATTGAACATGTTGTAAACATTTACTATGAAAGCAATAAAAACAAGGGGGTTTTATGTGATTCCAATTTTAATGTAAAGGCAAGTGATGAAATTAATGAATCCAATAAATAAAATGTGCAATCCTTAGTTTGTTCATGTAATTCTATCCCTATCCCTTTCAAGATTCAATAATTTTCCTCTTCCTCTGAATTAGGGTAACTCAAAAAGCATGAATTAACCTTAAAGTCCCGTATGAATTAAGCAATTTACATGGGCTCCAACCCTTTTCCCTAAGATTACGCAACCTTAGAAATTAACTTAGGATTAAGCAAACCAAGTTAAGAATTTCATTAACATGAATTAGGATTAATTAAGCAATGTTCCCCTCATTCAAACATTAATTCAATTCAAGAGTTGGGGAATATAAATTCATGAAGAAAAGAGAATTATATTGACATTCATACCCAGGAATTCAAGAATACATGAACTCACTAAGGATTACAAGAAAGTTTAGCCCTCTATGAGGATGGGTCTTACAAAATTAAGATGAAAGATAAAAGAATTCAATGACATCAATGCAAGAATTAAAGAAAAGTGAAGGGAAATTGTAAATCAAACCCTAAGATTGCCCTTGGCTGTTACCCGAGGATCCTAAGCTCTGCAAAATGCTCCCAAAGTGGCAAAAGAATCTAAAATTATGCAAAGGATTCGTACCCTAATTTCTAAAAATCCATATATACTAAGTCTGACATGGCCCCATAGTGATCACTCTGTAAACAAGAGTGTTTACACGCAACAACTTTAGATTTTTCCCTTTCTGGAGTGATTACTCTCCCTTCTGAGAGTAAACACGCGCAAAGCACTTCCTTCTAGGTGTCTCTAGAGTGATTACTCTCACTTCTGAGAGTGTTTACGCGTAGGGACTTGGGGTCTGGGGCTTCTGGTGTGATCACTCTAATATCTAAAAGTGGTTACTCTGGCCTATCCCTTGAAATCAGCTCCCTGGTGTGATTACTCTGGTATCTGAGAGTGGTTACTCTCAGTTCATATTTTTCCAAAGAGCCAAAAATTCATGAAATTTGTCTAGAATTTTCTGCACAATTATTCAAATGATCAAAATTGCAAAATATATTCACAAAAATTAATGGAAATAACACAAAAATTAAGAAAGCTATTGTTTTTTACCTAAATGAGATTTTAATGTTATTTACAATCTCTAAGTCTATTTTTTTCTATTAAAAGTTTATAAAAACCAAATAAAATATCTATAAAGTGTGGATTCCTTAGTAGTCAGAGGTCAGAATAACCGAAAATACAAAATCAAAACATTGATTTGTAACAAACCCAATTTATTCAAATAACTAGAAAATGATAAAAACTCTAAAAATAAAGCATATGACAACTTAAAATATGTACATTAGTGGCGGTGTAGTGGCAATGGTGGTGAAGGGAGGAAGGTCACCCATGATAACTGCTCTAAGATAGGGGGCATCGACTGTAGAAGTGTCATAAATCTGGTCAGGAGTTGTTCCCAGCTTCTTTCCAATATTCAGCATCATGGTCTCTATCAGGGTAAGCATTTCCTTCTGATTCCCATGCAAAGCTTCATGCCTCAAGGCAATGTTCTTCACCTGGTCTCTCATCTTCATAGGGGTTACTTTCCTGTATTCAGCTAGGAGAGATATGCCTGGATTAATGTTCTTCTTTGGGGAGAACAACTCCTTGATCATAACTGTGGTAATAGGATGAGCTACTCTGACCCTTTGCTAGTAGTCTCCCATGTTTACCCTAACATCTTGGCAGAGCATGGTGAAATGAAGGGGAAGCCCAGGGAATCTCTCTACCTGGCTAAGATGTCCATGATGGCGTTGCTAATGACATCACCAACATGGATGGGCATGCCAATGAGGATGACATAAATGAGCTTTGCCCTCTTCACTGCTAAGGTGGATGAGTGGCGTACTAACATGAAGGAGCTGAGGAGAAAGATGCTCCAAACTTTAGCTAGTGGGAGAAGGTGGTTGGTGGTCAAGTTCTTTGGTTAGAGTTTCGTATCAAACTCCCAATTTTCTCTAGCTTTGCAGATTGTTTGGAGGATTGACTTGTAGTCTTTTTTTTCTAGGTAGCTGAAGGTGGTGAAGTCCAACTACTCAGCCTGCCTCTCCACAAGTGGTATGTTTTGGATCCTTTGAATCTTAGAGGGGGAGAAGTCAATTTCCACCTCCCTTACCATGGTGTTCCTATAGGGGAGTTGGTCTCTGTTCATCCTAATAGCATTGGCGTAGAATTCTTGGGTGATCTCCTTCCACCTATTCCCAGCACATGATGTGAAGAGGTCCCAGCCTCTCTTCTAGATCTCCTCCTAAAATTGAGGGTAGCTGCCCTCTTGGATCTTAAAATTGCAGTCCTGCACAATTTGTCTTCTCACTATATTAGCCTTGAAATAGTTCTCGTGGCCTATTGACCTGAACCTAAGGTCATGTGCAGGTGTGGGTCTAGAGGATGAAGCTTCGATAATCCTAGCCCTTTTGGTCTTTGGAGTGTTTCTGGGTGTACAGGGAGCGCTAATTTTCAAAATTGTGTAAAGGCACTGCGCGTGTTTACTATGGTTCATGATAGTACGCGCACTCATATTAGCCCAAAAAGGCCTCTATGTATTTACTTTCATCAGTGAAAGTAAACAATACAAAGAGTGCCTACCCTTTGTAATTCTCATTGCTGCACGTGTTTACTATGGTTCATGAAAGTAAAAGTAAACACGCGCACTCAATTTAGCTCAAATACCTTGAAAGTAACTACTATCAGCAATGAAAGTGATCACTACAGAGAGCAAAAATGCATACCTAGACTGAGAGTAGCTACTATGGTTATGGAAAGTGATTGCCTTTATGACAAACTCTCATTTTCTCCATCAAGGTGGTTACCTTAAGCTATGACAGGGTTCACTCTCCTACTGCACTTGATCTTTTCTTGAATTTATGCAGAAATTGGGTCTAAAATTTGTATTCTCCCTCTGCAAAATTTAGAATTATGCAGAAACACATGTTAAATACCAAAGTAAATGCAAAATATAGTGTTTATGTAGAAAAATTCATGAAATAGCGAAAACTCAAATTTAAGACCAATGTTAAATACAGAAAACTAATTAAAAACTTCTAAGAAAATTGTGAGTTACCTGTTATATAGCGCTTCTTTAACGTCACTAGCTTAATGTATAGACTTGATTACTCAGAACAAGGGTGGAGGTTGAAGTTTAGGATAGGGGTCTGCAGATTTATCTCCTCAACTTCCTCCAGGGGGACTAAATTTTGTAGAAAGCACTTCAAGCTATGGCCATTCACCATGAAGCTTTTGCTAGTAGAATCACTCTTGATTTCCACTACACCATTAGGCAATACTTTTGTAACTGTGAATGGATTGATCCACCTTGAACAAAGCTTCCTAGGCATGAATTTGAGGTGAGAATTAAAAAAGAGAACCTTTTGACCAACACAAAATTCCTTCCTAACTATCAATTTGTCATGGTATTTCTTGGTTCTTTCCTTATAAATCCTTGAATTCTCATAGGCCTCTAAACATAGTTCCTCTAATTCTTATAATTGCAACTTTTTCTGCTCTCTAGCTGAGTCATAATGCAGATTGCAAGTCCTCACAACCCAATTAGCCTTATATTCAATCTCTACTGGCAGATGACATGCCTTGCCATAGACATCTTAAATCCAAATAAATCCAAATAAAGTAAACCCACTGGGGAAATAATCTAAATTTAACTATCTTTCTAAATAAAATACTTAAAAAATACTTTCAAAGATTTTCTCATATTTTACATTATTTACACTTTAATTTTTATATTTTATATTAATCGCAAAAAGGTCCTTGTCCCTAATTTGGTAAGTCTCAAATTGTCCAGTATGTCTTCCATGTGTGCAAGGTCATTAATTCATGTCTAAATATGGTCCCAGTTATTTTCGTGGTCCTACCACACATGTGTTAAAGTTTCTTGCATTTCCAAGGTATTTGTGGTCCAAGTCCATGGTATTTTTATATTTTTAGGTTCAATCTTTCAAATTTATTCTTTCAAAGTTTGTTCTCATCATTTGTCCATGTAGTCCATAGATCCAAATATGTCCATAAGTCCAAGGGTCTTCATCATGGTCACTTTCCATTCTTAATCCATCTCCTTTTAGAAGTTTCTTTCATAAATATTTAAAAATACTTTAGAAATTCATTTTGATTTCCAAAATAATTTTAATCCAAAAGAAGATTTTCGTACAATTAACCACATAACAAGCAAAGTCATCATCAAATACAATGCACTTTGTGGTTCTTAGTGATTTTTATGCATTTACTTATTTCAATCAAAATTTTAATCATGGATTCATCAACACACAATTTCAATCACAACCAAAAGGGTTAAGGCCCCTGACTCAAAACCATTTAAACAAGGTATTCCCCTTGATTATGAAAAGTACCCTCCCCCTTTACTTGGTACTTTTGGGTTGATCTTGCCTTGATCTTTGGGTGATCCTCCTCCTCTTCCCTTTTTACTTTATTTCACCTCTTGGAAGTGAGTATCTCCTTCCTTGGCCTCCTACTTCATCAAGTGCCAAGGAAGTTGGGGGCTTGGTGTATTATATAGGGTATCTTGGTGGATTATGTGGGGTATCTTGGTGTTTTTGGTCGGGTTAAAGGTTTGATTCAAGATCCTTATGGTGAGGTATTGGGTGATCTAACTTGTGGAGTTCATGTAAAGTATTTGAGATGAACTTGGATGTGTATAGCGAGAATTGAGATGAAGAAGTAAAGAGCTCTTGGGTTGCATGAGAATTGGTGTGAAGGGTCTTTTTTTACTTCTTGCATGGCTTTATATAGAAAATCTCTTAATGTTGGCCTACCCTCGTGCATCTCACAGTTCCACCCTCTCTCTCACAAGTCTTGGTTTTCAATTTTGGTTCCTTTTTGGCTTATTCGATAAGCCTACCCATATGCACATTTGTAAATGTCCAAAATTGTCCTTTCATGATAGTTTTGTACTTCTAGTTAGATTTTAACCTTCCTAGTTCCATTTCAACCATTCCAATTACTTTTTGAAACCTATTTAGTTTAAATTCAATAGCCATGGTTATGGTCTAATTAGATCCATTGGATGAGGATTAGTCCACAAATCATTCATCATTAGCCTTATCTTCTAAAAATGCTCACTTTGTTGTTTTGGCTTGATTTCAATGGCTCTTATGGAATATGCTCATCCAGTTGGGATTAAGGCATAAATGACCTTATCTCTTAATTGTGATTAGTTTCACATGGCTCTAATAGGTCACATGACTCTTTACTATTCCTAACCCACTTTCTTTCATGTACACTTGATTTTTGGGCCTCTTTTGGGCGATTTTTGGGTAATTTATGTACTTGATCTTTCGGTTTCATACTTGCACGTCCATAAGCTCTACACATGGGCCATCTATCATAAAAATTTCATAATTTATCTCCTTCATTTGCTTGTCCAAAATAGGCCTCCATTCTAGGTGTTTCTAGCGGTATTGTGGTCATTTTGGTCAAATTTTACAATTTTATTTATTTTCCATTTTTGGATCTTTCTAAATTTCTTATAATTCATATAAAAATATTTTAGATAGTCTAAAATGTTAAATAATTTTTTTTAGGTTTTTATTTCTTTTTTATATTACTCGATTATTTATCAATCGGACTTGTTTCGGTAAATTTTATTAAGAAAAATTCTAGTTTTCAAATTTCTATGTACTACTTACTTCTAATTAAATAAGGTTAACATAATCCAAAATCATTTATAAAATGAGGAAAAATTTGGGGTGTTACACTACAAATTTGAAAATAACCAAAAAAATCATCTAAAAAGCAATAATGAGACTTGCTAGCCAACCTTTCTAGCATTTGGTCGATGAAGGGTAAAGGAAAGTGGTCCTTCCTTGTTGCTTGGTTCAGTTTCCTATAGTCTATGAAGACTCTTCAGATGTTCTGGACTCTGGTGGATATCAACTCATCCTTCTTATTCTTCACCACAGTAAGTCCAGACTTCTTTGAAACCACTTGGACCGAGCTGACCCAAGTGCTATTTGAGATTGGATAGATGATCCCAGCTTGAAGTAGCTTGGTGAATTCCATCTTCACCACATCTAATATGATAGGATTCATCCTTCTTTGAGGTTACCTCACTGGTTTAGCTCCTTCTTCCAATAAAATTCTATGCATGTACATGGAGGGGCTAATACGAGGAATTTCAGTAAGTGTCCATCCTATAGCTCTCTTATGCCTTTTGATCACTTTTAACAACTTCTTCTCTTGATTGCCATCAAGCTTGGTTGAAATAACAATCGCGAGCCTCTCTTTTGCTTCCAAATAAGCATATTTCAAATGCTCAGGTAGGGGCTTCAACTCCAATGTGGGAAGTTGTTTCATAGAGGGAAGTGATTTAACACTTCCATTTGTTAAAATCTCCACAACATTTAAATCATAAAGGTTAGATTCAACTGTACTTGTTGTACTCATGGCATCACATTCTAACCCTATGGATTTTTCAGTCTCATTAACATCAAAAAGTTGTAGAATTATCATTCAAACAATTAAACTTTTCAATACAGACATCACACAAAGGGGAATTATCACAAGATTCACAAATAAAAGTATCTGTACAACGAGAAAAATCAAGTGTTCCTTTCTAAAAACTCAGACAAATTAGTCAGACAACATACTGTCTCCAAACTCCATTATGTTGAAGCAGACAACACTGTCTCCAAACTCCATTATGAGTGTTCCAGTGTGCACATCGATCTTCGTTCTTGCAGTCTTCAAGAATGGTCTTCCCAAAATGATTGGTGTAGCGCTATTCATTGACTCTTCTTCTTGCATGTTAAGGATGTTAAAATCAGTTAAAAAAATGAGGTCATTCACCCACACTAACACATCCTCAACAAGTCCAGCTGGATGTGTTGTGTTCCTATTGGTCAACTGAATAATTACACTTGTGGACTGCAAAGGGCCAAGAGACAAAGAGGTAAAAATGGACAAAAGCATAACGTTAATAGATGCTTCTAAATCTAACATAGCATTATCAATTATGTTATTACCAATAGTGCATGGAATAGTAAATGTTCCTAGATCTTTACACTTTTCAGGCATTGTTGTCCTCTGTTTCTCAAATAATGCAAAAACATTTCTACCCATATTTACCCTTTCATTACCTTTTAAACGTCTTCTATTGGTACACAAATCTTTCAAGAATTTGGCGTATCTAGGCATTTGCTTGATTGCATCTAACAAAGGTATATTAACTTCCACCTTCTTAAAGGTTTCCATAATTTCCTTGTCGGTCTCTTCGAATTTCTTGTTGGGCTGGATGGCTCGTTGAGGAAATGGGAGAGGAATTGCTTTTTCAGCATTTTCTGCAACACTTGGTTTATGTGGGATTTAAGTAAGTGTAGGTTCTAAGGTATTTTCCTCTACATTTTCATCAACTGCAGCTAAAGTACAGCTGGTATCTTCCTTCTCCTTTGGTTGTTTAGGTCCTTGCATCACTCTTCCAGATCTCAAGGTAATTGTACTCACATTCCTTGGGTTTACCACAATTTGTGCAGAGAGATTTTCTGAGCCTTGAGATTAAATTTGGTTCAGGGAAGAAACCAATTGTCCCATTTGATTCTCCAGAGTTTTGATGCTAGCTTCTGTCATATACTGGAAGGTGATGTTGTTCATCGTCATTTGCTTCATAAGCTCTTCTAATGATGGTTCACACTTTTGAGGTGCAATGGCTTATGAGGAAGATGATGGCTGGTGTTGTTGGGCTTGTTGTAATTGGTATGATTTGCTTGATCCAGCATTGTGTGATTGGTAATGGGTGTTATATTGTTAGTTGTGCTGCTATGGAGTATTTCTCCATCTCAAGTTTGGATGGTTTCTCGAACCAAGATTATATTTATTTGAAGACAAGTTCCAATTTGTTTGTTGCTGCGACTGTTGGAAAGGAAATTTGTTAGTGTAAATATTTGTAACATAAGCTTAGGGGTTACCTTCCAAAGTGTTAGACTCTTGCAATGTAGGATAGCTATCTGTATAATGATCCATAGTTAAGCATATTCCACAAAGCATGGCTGGAGTTGGTAGTGGTGGAGATACAGATGCAACAACATTCTTTTGTATTGAAGCCAATTTTGCAGAATTGTGCAACAAAAATAGAGCAAAAATACAAAAAATTAAGGATGCAAAATTCTTAAGCTATTTATGCAAAATGTAATGCTCACAAAATGCAGAAACAGCAAAAATATATACCAATATGCAGAATTAATCTATCAACTACAAAGTTATACCAACTCTACTTTATCTAATATGCAGAAAATTTAAAACAACTAACACACAATTAGGCAGAAAAACAAAAAACAGAACACTAAAACAGAGTATTCAACATGTTCAATGTTAAATGAACAACAATGTTCCCTGGCAACGGCGCCAATTTGATGGTCATGCAAAAAAAATTAGCTGCTAATTCTCATCAAAATATGCAAAAAATTTAATATAATACTAAGGTGCTAACCCAGATCGTCTCCCATGAACATTGGATATAAACCAAATATTAAACATATTATGAACAATGAATTCAGAAAGTAAATAAAAAGGGGGGGGGGTTGTGGTTTCAAATTCAAATTGCTCAATTAGAAAATTAATTTTGAAGATTCAATTGACAAAATGTGTTAACCCCTAGCTTGTCCATATTAATTCTATCATAAATCCTCTTAGAATTTAATACTATAATCAATAAGCGTCAATCAACCCTAAATTTTCATACAAAATTAAGCAAATCAATAGGCTTTAATCTCTAATCCTTAGGATTAAGCAACCTTAGAATTAAACTCAAAATTAAGCAAACCAAGTTTTGAACCCTAGTTAAAAATGAATTAGAGTTTGATTAAGCAACATCCTCCATTCAATTCTTAACTTAATTCAAGAGATTGGAAAAGAAGAAATTCATAAAAGAGATTCATATTAACATTAAACCCAAGATTTCAAGAATTCATATGAACTTCACTAGGGATTAACAACAAAATTTAGCCCTTCATGAGGATGGGTTTCAATATTACAAAGTAAGAATCAAGAAAGATCAATGACATTAAAGTAAAAAAAAAAAAGTAAGTAGAAGTAGGAAATAGACCCTAATATGGAACCTTGGTTGTCACCCAAGGTTTGACCTAAACTTTGCCAAAGTGTCCTAAAATGGAAAAGTATCTAAAATGGTAAAAAGTTCCTACCCTAAGGGGTAAAAGTCCTATTTATAGTAAAGTTGATTGATCAATTGGATTTTTATAACAGTATTTCCTCTCATTCCTAACTCATTAATCCTCTTTTGTGCTTAATTGGTTGAATTGGATCATTTTATGATGTTTGAATTTTATTTGGACTTTATTTAATTTTTCTAGTATTTGGCAAATTCTGATACTGTTTTGGTTTCTGGACCATATCTTGAGTTGTAGAACTCCTTTCATTTTTATTCTTGATTTGTAGGAAAGCTAAGAGAGAGGTGCACAATTTCTATGAGAGGTCAGAAACCAATTCTTATGATAAGAAGCTGAAACTGGGCCTGGAAAAAGGTCAAAACGCTGCAGTCGTGCATCCTGAGCAAGGTACAGTATTTGCGCCATATCTCAGTCCACAGATATCCGATTAAGGCCATTCCAGTGGCATTTTGAAGCTAACATCCAAGGCTACAATTATCCTTCAGGCCACGAACTAACAAGAGGCCGTTTTCATTCCCAAAAAAAGGGAACAAAGTGACGAATGGAATTTTTGAATTTTAAAAATTTTGAATTTTAAGTTGTTTTTGGCTCCTCTCCTCTCTTCTTCTTTCTTCTCTCTGTTTTTCGTTTTTTTTTTCCTTTCATGAATTGTTTCCCTCCATCCATGGAGGCTTAGATTCCTATCTGATTCAAGGATTAAAAGAGACGTGACACTCTTGAGGATTGATTGATCGCACATTCGCATAAATTCAATAACAATTTCGGGTTTCATCTATTCCTTATTCTCTCCCTTTTGCTAATTATATTTTTGAATTGAAGTTATTTGTTTGGATTGATGATTATGCATCTGGTTGATTACGTATTATTTGATTGATGTATGTAATTGAGTTTTAAGGAACATGAATTGGATTTTCGGGTTTAAAAACTATGCTTAACGGCATTGGTAAATTAAATTGGCATAATTCAATTAAGTTCTAGAGTTTTCTGAATTTTAATTAATTATGTGCTAATTGAATGCATGAAGGTTTTCATGTGAATGCTGAGTTCGAATTGAGGTTTCATTTGGATTCATTGTTAATTACCGAATTGTTTGTTGATGTACTCTCTTAAAAATATAGTGATAGAGTAGTAATTTTTCTTCTTAATTCTTGGATTGGAAATTCAATTTCTGTTCACTCTTCATTCTAATTATAATTAAATGCGTTTTTGTTTCCTTTATGAACAAACTCCCCTGTCTTATACTATCTCTAAATAGATTAATTTGTCATTGTGATTCTTTGAGAAACGACCCTGGTTGCTTACCTCGTACTATAGTAATTAGGTTGATTTTGACCCGTGTGCGACCTCGTGTCAAATTGGCGCCGTTGCCCGGGAGTCACTGGCGTTTTTAACATATTTAGAGTGTTAATCTTCCTTAGTGTGTTTTGCTTTTTTTGTTTTTATTTCGTTTTGCGTTTGCGTTTTGCGTTTTGTGTTTTGTGTTTTTGCGTTGAGGTATTTATTGTGACTCTTGTAGACGGAAACTTCACTACCAGTTTGACTTTGGAGTTTGAGGCTGAATTTTGGTGTCCAAATAGCATTCATCACGCTGATCAACTTTGTTCAAAGGAGCTCCTGCAAATTCCTTCATCTGGTAGGTGTTGTTCGCAATCTACACTAGCAAGTGCACTAGGATTGCAGCAAGTAATGAGTAAATTTAAGATCCAAATATCGTCTCCACAGGGAATTTAGGTTTCAAATACCACTTCATAGAATAATAACCATTTAAGCTCTTTCGAAATTGTAAGGAGAGTAGTAACATGTAATAACAGCAAACTAGAACAATTAAAAGTAAAATGAACTTGCAGAAAACAGAACAATGAACACACAGTTATGTGATAACAGAGGAAGAAACCATAGCTAGGGAATTGCTTCACCAAAACTCCAATGTTTAATCAATAAAGTTCTGAATTAACAAGCAATTGGAACGAATGACAATCAGTTTCACATTATATTATTCAGAGGTTAATTCCTTAACTCAGTGAACCTAACATTCAATTAAACCATTCTAATTCCTTAGATATGATTCAATTCAATATTGCTTTAAGTGTAAGAAACCAGAAGATTGCAAGATCAAAGTTCCTTATCCCTAAGAAAACTATAATCTCGGTGATTGGTTCAGATCTGAAGAACAAATTTAATTTCCATTGTCAAGAGTTCCTCTAAATTTAGTTAATCAAATTTCCATTCAATTTCCACGTGAAGTTCAGAATCAATCACTCAATCTATTCCAAAGCTTGAAATTCAGATCCAAATCAATTCAACATGTTCGTTTCAGATCTACAATTCCTAACTATGAACGAATTACACAGCCATGGCAGCAGAGAAAAGAAAAGAAAGAGAAGAAGAGAAGAAGAAACTCAAAAACGCCATGAAAGCTTGCTCCACTCCAATTCCTCTTCGTGAAGCTCCAAGATTCGAATCCCCACTCCTCTCTCTCACTTCCTCTAATAAGAAGCTAACTAAAAAAACTGAAAAAATGAACAGAATCCCCTTTTTCCGGATCGTTTCTGGTATTTATAAAATTTTCCAGATTTTCACATCATCACTTTTATGAGAAATAGTAGTTACGCAAAGAGTTTTTGGTTGCGCGTTAACACTTTTCCCAGAAATAGTGGCCACGCGCAACTTCCTGATATTGAGAGCTCTCTGAAACTATCACTCTTGATGATAAAAGTGACAACGCAGAGCCAAGGTAGTTGCGCGTTATCACTATTGCTGATAAAAGTTACTACGCGCAACTCGCCAAGTTGAAGACTCTCTGGAACGATCACTTTTGATGACAATAGTGGTTACGCAGAGCTTTCCTGATATTTTGCCTCTCTGGAACTATCACTTTTAATGATAAAAGTGGTAATGCCCAGGCTTCACTTCTTCTTTGAGCTCTGAAGTGATCACTTTCACTGACAATAGTGATCACGCTCAGTCTGCAATTTCTTATTCTTGTGTTTTTGGAGTTCAGACTTGCTTCTTTCCTCTTCCTTGTCATCAAACCTCCATGGATATGATCCTTGCTCAATTTATTCCTGCAAAAACAAGATTAAAAACTTAATTGCTAAGCAAAAATTTCACAATTGCTAAAATAACTACAAATTTAAACAAAACTTCAATTCCTTCTCTTTTTCTGAGTTTTTCTGCTTTCTTTATATATTTTTCTTATCAAATGTGTTAGAATTATGCTAAAATATCAGTCAAAATATGGATTCATCACTACCCCAAACTTGAATTTTTGCTTGTCCTCAAGCAAATCAAACTAAACCAAGAGTAATTCTTCCACTTTTCAAAAACCAATTAGCAAACTGCTTTTCTAAGATTTTCAATTTACAGTTCCGTGTTTTCTGCATAATTTTCATTTAAGATGTTCATCCAGTTACTCATCATTGCAATCACAATGCATTCATCAAATTTGGAGCAAGAATTGCTATCTAAGTGAATATATATCAGCCAAGTTCATGTGAGAAACATTAAAAATCATGATCACTTCTCATTGGACAGTGTTTCCCTCATTTCTCAGCAGTGTTTAGGTACTGTTTTCTCTCTTTAATCACCAATTCAGCTGCACTCTACCATATGTTTGCCCAATTTCTCCATCTCCTCTGCTTAGTACAGCCAATCACACTTCAAGAGGACTTTTTACAGTTTATAACAAGGCTTAGGTTAAGGTAGATACAGAACAAAATAAGAAACAAGTTGCAATTTCAAAAGATCAGAAGCATTTTGAGTGAATGACTTTAAAACTAGTCTGGTTTAGCATCAATTCACATTAAATCCCTCAATTATGTAGCAAACTGATTGTTTTTGTGCCGCAGAATTTTCATTTTCCTTTTTCTTCTCTTACTTCCATTTACTCTTTTCTTTTCCTTGAATTTCTTTTTCTTTTTCTCTGCAACAGTTTACTGCGAATTTCTTCTTTTTGATCTCCATTTTGCTCTTTTCAACTCAGATTCTGTTTTTGAACTCATGTTTTACTCTTTCCACAGTTTTGCTGCATAATTTTTCATTTTTCTGCAGCACTTTTGTTCTTTCTTTCTGACTTTTTGAACTTAAACTTAGATAGCTTGCTATTCCCCTACCCCAAACTTAAAAATTTGCTTGTCCTCAAGCAACATAAATGGATGCTACCCCAAACTTAGTTTTAAAACTCATTCTTGATTAAACTCACAATGCCTTTGATCAATTTGAATGGTAAAATTGGTTTTTCAGCAAGGCTTGTAATGAAGTTAGCTCAAGAAACGGGAATATCTCAAAGGGGTAAACTAGGGTAATTAATCATAAGGGAAGGCATTTTCGGCTAACTAAGTATATCAAACATGGCCTCTATCATGTGTGTGAGAACTGTAACATGCATATTCAATTAAGAACAAGGGCAAGTTCTAGAGAATGCAGTAAAATCTGATTAATCACACAAGAAAATAAATAGGCAGCTCAAGTCTCACTAGGCATTTATAAGTGATCATGTGGATTAATGAAAACACAATGCACTTTTCAGAAATATATGCACCTAGTGGCAACTGCCTCATTTTTTAAAATACAAGTGTGATCTTATTTTGAGAATGGGAAAAACAACTTAAAAACAAATTCACACAAAATTCACAGCCAGCAGTTTATTATCTATTCTAGTATTTTGGTGTTTTTCAAAATTAATTCAGTATAATGTGAAGCTAACACATGAACAAGAGGTAGGGAATGAAACCCCCCTTTCATGGCAGCTTGTGCAAGTGTCACCATCCAATGTGTGTGAGTGTTGTGTGTGTGACATTCTCTGCACAAAAACACCAGAATTCCATCAATTCGCAACAAGAGAAAGGTAATTAGTTAAAAACTAATATAATTGCAGAACAAGTATGTGAAATTCAACCCAAATTGTACCAAATAGTGATTACAACCCAAAAAGTTTAAAACTACCAGAAATTTACAAAATCCTAATAACAGAAAATAAATTCCTAAACTAATCTTCTGCTGCATCTTCTTCCTCTGAGCTTTCCTCATCAGAACCTTCTTCTTCTTCTTCTTCTTCTTCTTCCACTACCTCTTCAAATGGTGGCTGAGGAAAGTGGGTTCTGTATATTGGCATATTCTTGAAAATAGAAGAACGAAGGCACTGGGCATTCTCTGCCAAGTCTGGAGTATGATACATTTCATCTTTGGTCATTCCCAATTTCTGACCAATATTCAACATAATACATTCCATTAACATGACTCCAGCTTTGAGGCTATTGTGCAGCTCAGTCTGCCTTTTAGCCAATTGATTCTACCCTTTAGCTAGCTGCTTCAGAGTGTCCTTCATCATCATCGGTTTCTCTTTCTTGAATTGTGAAGGAATTGGGGCTGCAGAGGTGCAGAAACAGTTGCATAAATCTCTTTGATCAGAGCTGCAGAAATGGATGGTGCAGCTCTGATTTTCTCTTGATAATCACCAAACTCTACTACTGCGTCTTCACAAAGTAATGTAATTACTGAAGGGAAGGCTAATGAATCCCTTTTTGTCTTCAGTATTCCCAAAATGCATTCACTTATTACTTCTCCCTCATCTATGTAGATGTCAGAGACTATGGCAAAAAGCAGAGCAGCCCTCTTCATAGCTAGTGTGGAGCTATGTTTGACAGGCATGAAAGAATTTAAGATAAACATGCTCCATACTTTGGCACAGGGCAGAATATTCTTGGTGACAATATGCTTTGGCTTCTTAGATTGGTTGAGCTCCCATGTGGTGCCTAGTTTCCCAATCCTTTCCAGAATTTGCACAAAATCAATATCTGGACTTTTCTTAAATGTTTTGAAGTCTAGCTGTGCAGCATGTTGTGCAGAATTAATTTCCAGCACCCTGTTGATGTTTGCTGGTGAGAAGTCAATTCTCATGCCCTTGACCATGGAGCTGAACTTAGGGATTCCTTTTCCTTTAAACCTCATGGCATTGGCATAGAATTCCTGAGTTATTTCCCTTCAACCCAGGCCAGCTGTTGCACAGAAGAATTCCCAGCCTCTTTTCTGGATTTCCTCCTTGAATTCAGGGTAATTGTTCCCAGCTATTTGAAATGCTCTGTCAGGAACAATTTTTCTTAGAATGTTGGTTCTGAAAAAGTTTTCATGAGCCAAACTTCTGAATCTTGGATCATGTGTGGCAGGTGGTGAGGATCCTGAGGGTGCAGCTGTTCTTGGTGGGGGTGATGGTGTAGGTGAAGGTGCAGGTGCAGGAGATCTTGTTGGAGGTGGTGGAGAAGGTGAAAGTTCAGATGTAGGTGCAGATGATCTTGTCTGAGGTGAGGGAGAAGGTGAGGGTTTAGAGATCTGACTAGCTGAGGAACTTGAGACACCATCAGTTCTGACCCTCTTTGAGGCTGCAGCTTGGAGATTTCGGCTGGATCTTCTTGTTGGGGTTGTGGAAGATGCAGCTCGCTTCTTCTTAGGAGTGGTAGAAGATGCAGCTTGCTTCTTCTTAGGAGGACCTACAGGTGTGTTGAATGAAGTCCTAACCATTTTGTAATTTTCTGCAAGAAAGGAGTAATTGTCAGTTTAAAATTTTAGAACCAAAGAATAATCCTATACTGCAGAAAGTTCAATCAAGCAGTTTGCAGAAATTTAAATTTTCTAATACTTCTTATCATGCAATCTGCTAATAATATCATTCACATTCAAATACCAACACCCAATTACATAACTTAGTCAAAACATGCAAAATCTAACAGTAGAATTTCAGAGTGCACACTCTTATCAAATATCAGGGTAACGCAGAAAGATAATTACATGTCTTAACCAAATTTTCAAACTAATTTTGTGCTGATAGCAAAAATTCACAAGTTGTATTCATTTTGCAATCAAATATGCACTTCAGACCCCAATTTAATGTCTAATCTCAATTTCAGCACAGTTATGCATTCTAATTTCCAATTCCACAGTTTCAGAAAATTCTGTTGCTATAAGTTCAGATTCTGCAGAGATGTGGTTCATATAATGCAATGTGATTTCAACCCTTCCATCAAACTAACATACATGACTAAGAACAGCTATTTAGAGTATTATTCATTCTATTTTGAACCAATTAGCTTCAGAGTGTGATTAATTTAAGTCTGTTGTCAAAACATGTATTATACAGATGCACAGAATAGATGCTCAACATTAATCCATCACATTCAGAGAAATTTAGATACTCCTAAGCTGAAAATTCAGGATGTGTTCATTGTCATTAAAAATTAGGGTAGCGCAGAGCAATATTTTCAAGTTTCAACCAATTTTCAAACATATTTTGCAACCCAATCATTCTCAACAAAAAGTTATTCTATCAAAGTAATGCAAAATTACTTGTCCTGGTATTTTCCAAACATTTGATTGCATTACATGTAGTGTATGGTTGCAGTTAATCTCATTCAACAGTCTTAGTTCAAACGTTTTCACTGAATTCTTTGTAGGTCATCACAATTTCTGCAGAACTTTTATTCAAATATGTACAATGCAGTTTCGAATGCTCAATAAATGACAGGGAAGACTTCTTCAGTGTATTGTTCCTACAGTGCCTCAGTATCCCATTCTACATTTTTCCAAATTTTTAAACGTAGAAAACCCTAGCTATAGTTACAGAGGGATGAGAGTAAGTGTACCTTGCAGGAAGATGTAGTATTGAATGAGAAATGCTGGTTGATTCTAGGTCGACGCACACAGAGAGTGAGATTTGTAGAGAAAGCTTAGATAGAGATGAAGTTTCAAGCATGAAAAGTGTGTGTGCGTGCTCAGGTTAGGGATTATATATGGTTACGCTGGGCACGTGACAAATTTTTTTAAACCAAAATGAATGTTGTAAAATTAATTGTTCCCAGCGTAATCACTATTATTCGAAAGAGTGAATGTTCCAGAGAGTGAATTTTTCAGAGTGAGGCGTGCGTTATCACTATTGCTGAGCAAAGTGATAACGCGCAGCAAAGTGATAACTTTTTTCAATAAAAGTACTAACGCAGAAATATTAGAAGTTTACTTACCTGTGCGTAGTCACTTCTGACAAAAAAAGGAAGCGTTCTAGAGAGCTCATTTTCCCATCTGTCTCTACGTGATCACTTTTATCAGAAAAAGTGATTGTTCCAGCATGGATCCTTCAAACTGAACTCTCTGCCTAGCTCCTTTTTTGCAAAATTGTGACTCCTCTCATTAATCAAATACCTCTAAAACCTCAATAAATTCAGTTTGCACTTTCGAATCCATGAAGTACACACTCTAAACATTGAATCTTAATTTAAGTATCTCAATTGTGCCTCAGAAAGTCAGATTCAGCAGAATATTCACATACATTATGCAGAAACTTTCAGAAATTGGTAAAATCAGATTATGCAAAATATTAAACTCTTAATTACACATTCACCTCATCAATTCTCAGTTTAAGCCTCCAAATGCACCTCAGAAAATCAGATTCAACAGAATTTTTGCAGAATTTTCGCAGAATATCAGAAATTTATAGAACATTAATATGCAAAATTCTAAAAACACTATAGAAAGCTTAAACTGGGTTAGAAATGTGAGTTTCCTCTCACAAAACGCTTCTTTAATGTCACTAGCTTGACATTAGTTGTTCCTCACTCAAGAGGAACCAATTTCAAGCATGATATGTTTCTTGCAAACTCTTCTCCATGATAGATCTTCAATCTTTGGCCATTGACCTTGAATTCCCTCCCTGTTTTCTGATCTTCTATAAGAATTGCTCCAAAGGGAGAAGTCTTCTTAATTAAAAATGGTCCAGACCATCTAGATTTCAGTTTCCCTGGAAACAATTTTAATCTTGAATTGAATAGCAGCACTTGCTGGCCAGGTCTGAAATCTTTTTGCAGAATGAACTTGTCATGGATTCTTTTGGTTCTTTCTTTATACAACTTTGCATTCTCATAAGCTTGCTGTTTGAATTCCTCCAATTCATGCAGTTGCAGAACTCTCTTCCTTCCAGCACTTGACAGATCGAAGTTAAGCTATTTTGTAGTCCAATATGCTCTATGTTCCAGCTCTAGAGGTAGGTGACAGGCCTTTCCAAATACTAACTGATATGGAGACATACCAATTGGAGTTTTAAAAGCAGTTTTATATACCCACAATGAATCATCCAGCCTCTTTGACCAATCCTTCTTTGAGCTGTTCACTACTTTCTCTAGAATTTGCTTGATTTCTCTATTTGTAACCTCCACTTGTTTGTGGATGGTATGGAGTAGCAACCTTATGCTTCACACCATATTTCATTAATACAGCTTCAAGATACTTGTTGCAGAAGTGAGTACCTCCATCACTTATCAACACTCTTGGTACACCAAATCTTGAAAAAATGTTCTTTCTTATAAAAGAAATCACTACCTTTGCATCATTTGATCTGGTGGGAATTGCTTCTACCCATTTAGACACATAATCCACTGCCACTAGAATGTATTCGTGTGAGAATGATAGGGGAAATAGTCCCATGAAATCAATCCCCCATACATCAAATAGTTCCACTTCTAAGATGTTGGTTAATGACAGCTCATGTCTTCTTGAAATATTTCCACTTCTTTGACATTTGTCACAGTTTTCCACATACCTCTTGGCATCTTTGAAGAGTATAGGCCAAAATAAATCTGCTTGCAAAACTTTTGCAGCAGTCCTTGAACTTGCATGGTGGCCTCCATATTCAGAATTATGACAATGCCATAGTATCTCAGCTTGCTCACTTTGTGGAATGCATCTTCTAAGTAACCCATCTACTCCAATTTTGAACAGGTATGGGTCTTCCCACACATAGAATTTGCTGTCATGTAAGAACTTCTTCTTTTGCTGCCAAGTAAACCTCTTTGGAATGAATTGAGTGGCTTTAAAATTTGCAATGTCAGCAAACCAAGGCATGTTATCCATTGCAAACAGCTTTTCATCTGGAAATTCTTCATTTATTTCCAATGATTCAGTGGTTGAACTCTCCAAAGGTAATCTGGATAGGTGGTCAGCAACACTATTTTCTTTCGCTTTCTTGTCTTTGATCTCTAGCTCAAATTCTTGGAGGAGTAGAATCCATCTTAATAATCTGGGCTTTGCATCCTGTTTTGTCAAAAGATATTTAAGAGTAGCATGATCAGTGTATACAATCACTTTTGAACCCATTAAATATGATCTGAACTTATCAAAAGCATATATAACAGCTAAAAGTTCTTTTTCTGTTGTTGTGTAATTCACTTGTGCAGGATTTAACACTTTGCTTGAATAATAGATAGCATGTAATTTCCTATCTTTTCTCTATCCTAACACAGCACCCACTGCACTATCACTTGCATCACACATGAGTTCAAAAGGTAACTTCCAATCTGGTTTTGCAAGAATAGGTACAGAAATCAGTTTCTCTTTTAAAACAGAAAACGCATGCAAACAATTATCATTAAATATGAAATCTACATCCTTTATAAGTAAATTACTCAAGGGTTTAGCAATCTTAGAAAAATCTTCTATAAAAACCAGCATGTCCTAAAAAACTTCTAACTCCCTTAACATTGATAGGTGGAGGCAATTTACTAATGACTTCTTTCTTAGCTTGGTCCACCTCCATTCCTTTCTCTGAAATTTTGTGACCAAGGACAATGCCTTCTTGTACCATAAAATGGCACTTCTCCCAATTCAACACAAGGTTAGTGTCTTGACATCTCTGTAAAAAAGTGGATAGATTAGCTAAACAATCATCAAAAGAATCACCAAAAACAGAGAAATCATCCATGAATACCTCTATGATGTTTTCTACCAAATTAGAAAAAATAGAAAGCATGCATCTTTGGAAAGTGGCAGGGGCATTACACAAACCAAATGGCATTCTCCTATATGCAAAGACTCCAAATGGACATGTAAATGCAGTTTTCTCTTGATCCAAAGGATCCACAGCTATTTGATTATACCCTGAATACCCATCAAGAAAACAATAAAATGAATGTCCAGCAAGTCTTTCTAGCATTTGATCTGCAAATGGTAATGGGAAATGGTCTTTTCTGGTTGCATCATTTAATTTCCTATAGTCTATGCACGTTCTCCATCCAGTCACAGTCCTAGTAGGGACAAGTTCATTCTTTTCATTAGGTACAACTGTCATACCACCTTTCTTTGGAACAACTTGGACTGGACTTACCCAATTACTGTCAGAAATAGGGTATATTATTCCTGCATCTAACAGCTTCATGACCTCCTTTTTAACTACCTCTTTCATGGCTGGGTTTAACCTCCTTTATGGCTGCACAACAGGCTTAAAATTCTCTTCAAATAAAATTCTGTGCTTACAAAATGAGGGATTTATACCTTTCAGATCTGCAATACTCCATCCAATTGCAGATTTGTGTTCTCTCAAAATTCTCAGCAGTTTTTCCTCTTATTCTTCCTTAAGTTCATTATTGATGATGACTGGATTTTCATGTTTCTCATCCAGAAATGCATACCGCAGGTGGGAAGGAAGTTGTTTTAGCTCTAGCTTTTGCTTTTCCTTTTCTTTATCATCCTTTTCTAGCTTCTCCTTCACTGAATTTTCTGCAGATTTTTGAATTGGCAGAGCTTCTAGTTGCTGCTGCACTTCCATGATGTATTCTTCATGCAGAAGTTCAGATTTGTTATTCCCTGCAGATATTATTTCTTCTAACACAACAAGTTCATCAATTTCATTAATATGGCGTTATGTAATAAAAGCATCTAGTATATCTACCTTCATACATGTACTATCTTCAATTGGATATTTTAAAGCTTCAAACACATTAAACACTACCTTCTCATCTTGAACTCGAAGCATAAGTTCACCTTTCTGCACATCTATTAAGGCTCTCCCGGTTGCAAGAAATGGTCTCCCTAGGATCAAAGGGATGTTAGAATCCACCTCCATGTCCAAAATTACAAAATCTGCAGGAAAAATGAACTTATCAATTTTAACTAATAAATCTTCAACAACTCCATATGGATAAGTGTATGATCTATCAGCTAGCTGCAGTGTAATGTTGGTGGGCTTCACTTCCTCTATGCCAAGTTTCTGCAGAACAGCCAATGGCATCAGATTTATGCTTGCTCCCAAGTCACACAATGCTCTTCCCACAGTGCAGTTTCCTATTTCACAAGGAATGCTAAATGATCTAGGATCTTTCAACTTTTGAGGAAGCTTTCTCTTGAGAATGGCACTGCACTCCTCTGTCAAAGGTATTGTTTTATCATGCTCTAGCTTTCTTTTTCTGGAAAGTAGTTCTTTCATAAACTTTGCATATGAAGGCATTTGCTCCAAAGCTTCTGCAAAAGGAATGTTAATTTGTAATTTCTTAAAGACATTCATAAACCTTTCAAATTGTTTCTCTTGTTTAGGATTTTGGACTCTTTGAGGATAGGGCAGCCTCTTGTATTTTTCTGGATCTATTGGCTTACAAGCTTCCTCAAAGAGTTGCTTTTTGGTTTTCCTCTCAGAATTCATAGGAACATCTACTTTTTCTTCTGAATGGTCTTTCTTCAATAGCTTAAAATTTCCCTGTTGCAGATCTTGTTCAATCTTTCTCTCTTCTGCATCATTTACTTTCTTTTCTGCTGGTTTAGGACTTGCAACTATAGCTTCACTCCTTGTAGTTATGGCTTGACATTGCTCTTTAGGATTGATTACTGTATTGCTTGGAAATCTTCCTTCATCCCTGCTGGATAGTTGTTCAGCTAATTGTCCGATTTGTCTTTCTAGTTTCTTCATGGAAGCTTCTTAGTTCTTGAAGCTTGTTTGAGTCACCTTCATGAATTGCAGCATAGTTTCTTCCATCTCAGTCAACCTCTCATTCATAGGCTTGGAAAATTTCTGATTTCCTTGAGGTTGAATGGATGAATTCTTCTGAAAATAAGGCTGTTGTGTTGCTGGACCTGCATTAGAAAAAGGCAAATTTAAGTTAGAATTCTTTGCAGCAGAATATTGATTATTCCAATTAGAATACTGCTGAGTTCTATTATTCAAAAATTGAAATCCAGAGGGATATGATGGCTGTTGTCTCTGAAAATTATTCATATAATTCACTTGCTCTTGTGGTTCACTTGTAGATGCCTCGCATGCACCATTTACATGGTTTCCTCCACAAAAATCACAACTTAGTGATGAATTCACTTTTTATTATATTTTTATTCTCCTCTCAACTTAGCAGCTTTGGATGGAGGGAAGTACTTAGTTAGAAACTTATTCATAAGTTTTGTCCAAGTTGTGATGCTTCCTTATGGTTGAGCTTGTAACCAGCATTTTGCTCTATCCTCCAGAAAATTGATCCTGTTGGACTAAATGTAGTAGGGCAGGTTTAATCTCAAAATGGTTGGCTTGAATAGTTGGCCTAATTATAGAAGAGTTAAATCCTTGCATGTTAGGAATAGCATAGTCCCCTAATGTTCTAATTCTGTTCTGCTTTGCCATTTCTATTGCTGGATTTGGTTGTCTCAAGGTGTAGATGTTCTTTTCACTCTAGGATTACTCTGAAATTCTGTAGAATGGACAACTTCTAATTCACTATCACTCCCTATGGATTTTTCTACTCTAGACTCTTTTCTCAATCTTCTCAAAGTTATGTCTATGTCAGGATCAAAAACCAGAATTGATTTATTCTTGTTTTTACCACGTATACATAATTAGATTAAAACAAAATTAGACTACAATTGAAATTCAGAAATGCACAACAGAAATCATGCAAAATCTATCAGTAAAAGCATATAGAAACTTAAATCTAGCAGTTGCAGAATTGTAAAATCATGTAAAAATATGCAGAATGGCAATTACAAATATGAAGAACAATGAAAACTGAAATTATGCAGATAAAAAAGATGTAAAAACTCTATGCAGCAGACAGCAATATTATGCAGAATACTACACAAGGTGCAGTAAAATTATGCAGAAAGCAATTTGAAAGCAAAGCAACAAAATAAATGCTCAATCTAGTTACTTTTCTACTACTAATGATATTGAAATGCAAAATTCCCTAGCAACGGCGCCAAAAACTTGTTGTTCGCAATCTAACACTAGCAAGTGCACTAGGATTGCAGCAAGTGATGAATAAATTTAAGATCAGAATATCGTCTCCACAGAGAATTTAGGTTTCAAGTACCACTTCACAGAATTATAACCATTTAGCCATTTGAATTTGGAATGAGATTTGTAACATATAACAACAGTAACCAAGGTAATTAAAGCAAAGAACTTGCAGAAAAATAGAGTATGTAATAAGATGAGATAGGAATGAAGAATAGTTAGGAATTTACTTCACAAGAAATCAGTATTAATCAATTATGCTCTGAACAATCAAGAACTTGGTTAATTGACAATCAGTTTTGCATAGCAATAGCCAAAGGTTAATTCCTTAAATCATTGACCCTAACAAGCAACTAAACTACCCTAATCCCTTAGGTGAAGTTCAATTTCAAGTTGCATTAAGACTTAGAACCCTAAGATTGCAGAATTAGGTCTCCTTATTCCTAAGAAATCCCAAATTCTAATTGCTAACTCAGATCAGAGAAGCAAATCCAACTTCCATTGGTTATTGTTCCTCTAAGATGAATCAAACGAATTTCCATTCATAGATTGCAAGAAAAACATAATTCACAATTCAATTAATCCAAGAACTTAAAATTCAGAAGCAAGAGTCAAATTAATTCATCAATTCGAGTTCCATAAACCCCTAACTACAAGAAAACTACTCAGACATGGGAGAAGAGAAAGAGAAAGAAGAAGAAGAAGAAGAAAAACTACAAGAAGCCATAGCCGGAAGCTCCAATCCGATTCTTATTTGTGGAAGCTTCAAGACTTGACCCCAATCTTCTCTCTCAATCTCTCTCAACGACAATTTAACAGAAAAATGAAAAATAAAACTGAACTCCAAAAAATATGCACGTTTCTGTTATTTATAGAATTTTCCAGATTTGCGCGTTATCACTTTTATGAGAAATAGTAGCCACGCAGAAAGTTTATGGTTGCGCGTTAACACTTTTATGAGAAAAAGTGTCCACACACAACTTTCCTGATATTGAAGGCTCTCTGGAACTATCACTCTTGCTGATAAAAGTGACTACGCAGAGCTCAAGTGGTTGCGCGTGATCACTCTAATGAATAAAAGTGATTACGCGCAACTCGCTAGGTTGAAGGCTCTCTGGAACATTCCCTTTCGCTGATAATAGTGGTTAGGCAGAGCTTTTCCTGATATTTGCCTCTCTGGAACGCTCACTTTTACTGATAAAAGCGATAACGCCCAGGCTTTCTTCTTCTTTGAACTCTGGAGTGATCACTTTTACTGACAATAGTGATCACGCCCAGTCTGCACTGTCTTGGTCTTGTGTTTTTGGAGTCCAGACTTGCTTCTTTCTTCTTCCTTGTCATCAAGCCTCTATTTTCATAAACCTTACTCGAATTATTCCTTCAAAAACAAGATTAAAAACTTAATTCCTAAGCAAAAATTCCACAATTGCTAAGATAACTACAATTTTAAAGAAAACTTAAATTCATTCTCTTTTTCTGAGTTTTTCTGCTTTCTTCATATATTTTTCTTATCAAATGTGTTAGAATTATGCTAAAATATCAGTAAAAATATGGATTCATTAGGGGTAACCACTTTGAGCCCATAGAGTTAACACTTTGAAGAAGAAATTCATGAAGAGAAAGTGAGTAGCAATTTAGGTGGTGAAAGTGAACACTCCAGCAAGAGAAAATATGATAGAACTTTGCGCGTGTTCACTGCAAGCATTCAGAGTAGCTACGCTTAAGGCTAATTTGCCTAGGAACCTTGCGCGTAAACACCCTATTTGCTGAGAGTAGCCATGTACAGATGTGCGTTAACAGTTTAACCATTCACAGTAAACATGCGCAAGGTAAAAGGTCATAAAACACTTGCGCGTTAACGCTTTGACCACTTAGAGTATCCATGCAAAAGTAACAAAATTTTGAAAATCACTTCTAGCTGTTGACCTTGGACGATATGAGTTCCTAATTCAATAGAAGCTTATAGAAGACCTTTCATGTTATAATCTTCAGAGATTAATGTGTGGAAGTGAAAAAGGCGGGAAAAACACTATAAATAGAAGTTGAAAGTTCATATTTGTAACTTTTGTTCATTTTTTGTTATTTTTCACTTTGTAATTGTTTTAACTTCCAAGGGAAGTCAGAGAGAGATGTTAGGAGCGACTTTCAAGCTTCATTGCTAGAGGAATCAGGGTGAAGATTGGTCTTGGAAGATGTTCTTCTGCTTCTTGTCTTCTTCTTCTCTTATTTCTCCTTCTTCCATTGTAATGTTGTTCTAAACCTTTTTGGTTAAGGATCTATGGATCCACATTTGACATTGTGATGTAGTTTTGGATCTGGATCTTGAGATTTTAATTGAATTGAGTATATGATTCTGTTTTTAATGCAATTGTGAACAAATCGTTCATTCAATTGAACTTAGAGGAATTTTATGAATGGAAATTGAGTTTATTTCTTATATCTGAATCATGTGCCTAGGTTATTGAGATCTTAGGAATAAGTATCATAAGTAATCCTATTATTTCCAGAACTTAATGTAATATTTGATTGAATTTCACCTAAGGAATTAGGGAGGTTTAATTAGATATTAGGATCAAATAAGGCAAGAAATTGTCCTTTGATTAAAAAGGTGAAATTAATTATCAATCAATTAGAATTCTTAAGAGTCCAGAACATTATTACATTGCAATTGAAAATTTGGTGAAGTGATTCCTAACTATTTTCCATATAGCATTTTTAATACAAATTTCGTATTCTATTTTCACAACACATTTGTTACCTTTTATTGTTCTTATTCCTTACTTTTACATGTTTACAAATCTTCTAATGAATTGTGTGGCTCAAATAATTGTTGAATTGTGAATTGATAATTGAAAATAAGATCCTAGTGGATGATACTTGGGACTCATATTGATTTCCAAATTTTATTACTTGCTAGAACTACCTAGTATACTTGCTAGTTAGGAAATTTACGCAAAAGAATACTATTGTATTTTCAATCCAATTTGCGTGTCTCAAGTTTTTGGCGTCGTTGCCGGGGATCTTCATTTTTCAATATTATTAGTAGCAAGGAGACAATTAGATTGAGCAATTTGTTTTTTGTTTTCCTTTTAAATTCTGTTTTTAGTAATTGAAATTCGTATTACCTTTTTACTAGTTTTTCTGCATATTGTTGCTATCCAGTTTTGTATAATTTCTTTGTCATTATATTTTGTGTCCAGCTAAATGTTTAGATGTTAGTTTTCTTTCTTACTTTCCTGTAGGATATTCTGTTAGTATTTATTTTGCATTATATTTTTTTGTATGTTGATTAATTTCAAGTGTTTTTGCTATGTTTAGTTTTCTTGTGTTTTATGCGTGGGAAAAACAAAAACAAAGCTGCTCTTGTGTTTGATCCGAATATAGACAGAACACTAAGAAGGCTGAGAAACAAATTGAGAGCAGGAAATTCAACAAGCAAGGAGCAAGAATTGGAATCTACACCTTCTACTCGTAAATCGAAAGAACTTTAAATTCCTTCTCCTACACCACCAACACCTCAAGAGAAGATAATGGCTGAACAAAACATGATGAGAACTTTAAGGGATTATGCAGTGCCTAATATGCATGGACATAACTCCTCTATAGTCAAACCTACCATACAAGCCAACCATTTTGAAATAAAACCAGCTTTAATTCATTTAGTTTAGCAAGATCAATTTTATGGTTCAATTTTGGATGACCCTAACTTACATATCTCTAAGTTTTTGCAGCTTTGTGACACAATAAGGATAAATGGAGTCAGCGAGGATGCAATTAGATTGAGATTATTTCCATTTTCATTAATAGATAAAGCTAAATGCTGGCTGCAAGCTCAACCATAAGGAAGCATAACCACTTGGGCAGACCTTGTCAATAAGTTCCTTACCAAGTATTTTCCACCATCCAAAGCTGCTAAATTAAGAGGTGAGATCACATCATTTGTGCAGCAAGAAGGAGAATCCTTGTATGAAGCTTGGGAGAGATATAAAGAATTGTTGAGAAAATGTCCACACCATTACATACCAGAATGGATGTAGCTGGAAACTTTCTATAATGGAATGAGTCCAACCACTAGAACCATGATTGACGTAGCTGTGGAAGGATCATTGAATACTAAATCATTGAAGGAATTACAGAGATGATGGCTTCATTTATGTACCAAAATTCTAATTCTAGACAACCTACAAGGAGAGGAGGATATGAAGCCAAAATTCTTGAGACTTTTCTTGCACAGAACCAACTGCAAAGCCAAATGTTTTTAGAGCAAATTGCTACATTAACTCAACAAATAAGCAACTTACAGGTTACTCCAATCCAGAACATTCAACTTGTGATTTTTGTGGAGGAAATTATGCCAATGGTGCATGTGATGCATCTACAATTGAACCACAAGAGCAAGTTAATTACATGGGAAATTTTCAAAGACAACAGCCTTCATTCCTACTTGGTTTTCAGTATCCTAATAGCATAAACAAGCAATACTCTAATGGGAATACTCAATATTCTGCTGCCAAGAATTCTAACTCTGCTATGCCTTTTTCTAATGCAGGTCCAGCAGCACAACAATCTTACTTTCAAAGGAATCCAGCCACTCAACCTCAAGGAAATCAAAAGTTTCCCAAACCTATGACTGAAAGGTTGAATGAGATGGAGGAAACCATGCTACAATTTATGAAAGTGACCCAAACAAGCTTCAAGAATTAAGAATCTTCCATGAAAAAGCTTGAAACTCAAATCGGACAACTGGCTAAACAACTATCCAACAGAGATGAAGGAAGATTTCCTAGCAATACAATTATCAACTGAAAAGAACAATGTCAACCTGTGATGACTAGGAGTGAAGCTGTTATGGGAAGTCCCAAACCAGCTAAAAAAAGGACAAATAATTTTGCTGCTGAGGAAAAATTAAAATCTTATTTAGATGAAGGAAAATTCACTTTGCTAAAGAGAGAAAATTCAGAAAAAAAAGAGTCTCCAAGGGCTATGAGAAAGACAAAGCGACAAAGACTTGAAGAAGCAAATCAGCCCATTGATGAAGAAAAATACAAGAGACTCCATTATCCTCAAAGAATGCCCAATCCAAAACAAGAAAAACAATTTGAGAGGTTTCTAGATGTCTTCAAGAAACTTCAAATAAATATTCCTTTTGCTGAAGCACTTAAGCAAATTCCTTCCTATGCAAAATTTATGAAGGAGCTGTTATCTAAGAAAAGGAGGCTTGAGAATGATAAAACAGTCCCTTTGATTGAAGAATGTAGTGCTATTTTACAAAGGAAGCTCCCTCAAAAATTAAAAGATCCAGGTTCTTTTAGCATTCCATGTTCCATTGGAAATTGTACCTTAGGGAAAGCTCTATGTGATCTTGGGGCCAGCATTCAATGTATTTGAGGCACTCAAACATCCTAATGATGATATTACTTGCATAAGGGTTGATATCTTAGACTCTATTACTTTCCCTCATATTATTGATAATGCTGATGAGATTTCATTGTTAAAGGAAACAATAGTTGCAGAAAATTATTTTGCTACTGTAAAAACAGAAAAACACTTGAAAAAATATGTATAGCAGCTGGACGCCTTGCCAATTATTCCTTCTTCAGAAAATTCAGTAAGGGAAGAGCTGAAAATTGAAATAAAAAAAGAAAAGGCTAAGAAACTTGAGCTGAAATAATTACCCTTCCACTTGAGATACTCTTTCTTAGACCAAGAACATAAAAATCTGGTAATTATTAGCAATGATCTCAAGGGAGAGGAAGAAGAGAAATTGTTGAGAATTCTAAGAGCACATAAGTTAACAATTGGCTGGCATATTTCAGATTTAAAGGGGATCAATCTAGCTTTTTGCAAGCATAGAATTCTATTTGAAGACAACTACAAACCAGTAGTTCAGCCACAAAGAAGATTAAATCCAGCTATGAAAGATGTGATAAGAAAAGAAGTGATGAAGTTGCTGGATGCAGTGATTATCTACCCAATTTTGGACAGCCAATAGGTTAGTCTAGTCTAAGTTGTTCCTAAGAAAGAAGGGATGACAATTGTGCATAATGAGAAGAATGAATTAATACCTACTAGAACTATCACGGGCTGGCGTATTTGTATTGATTATAGAAAATTAAATTATGCAACTAGAAAGTATCACTTTCCATTACTATTTGCTGATCAAATGTTGGAAAGGCTAGCTGGATATACATTTTATTGTTTTCTTGATGGATATTCCAGCTACAATCAAATAGCGATGGATCCTATGGATCAAGAGAATACTGCATTTACATGTCCATTTGGAGGTTTTGCATATAGAAGAATGTCATTCAGATTGTGCAATACTCCCGTTACCTTTCAAAGGTGTACGTTGTCCATTTTTTCTGATTTAGTAGAAAAAATTATTGAAGTGTTTATGGATGATTTCTCTGTTTTTAGTAATTCTTTTGATGATTGTCTAACTAATATGTCCATTGTTTTGCAGGGATGTGAAGACACCAAACTGGTTTTGAATTGGGAAAAATGTCATTTCATGGTCCAAGAGAGAATTGTCCTTGGCCATAGAATTTTTGAAAAAAGAATGGAAGTGGATCAGGCCAAAATTGAAGTTACTAGTAAACTGCCTCCACCAATTAATGTTATAGGAGTTAAGAGTTTCTTAGGTCATGCAACCTTTTATAGGAGGTTTATTAAAGATTTTTCAAAAGTTGCAAAACCTCTTAGTGATTTACTTGCTAAGGATGCTGACTTTATATTTGATGATTCTTGTTTGCATGCATTTTTTGTTTTGAAAGAGAAGCTTATCTCTGCCCCTATTCTTGTAAAACTTGATTGGAATTTACCTTTTGAATTAATGTGTGATGCAAGTGATAGTACAGTAGGTGTTGTTCTAGGACAGAAAAAGGATAGAAAATTGCATGTCATTTATTATTTTAGCAAAGTCTTAAATTCTACATAAGTAAATTACACAACTACTGAGAAGGAACTTCTTGCCATTGTGTTTGCTTTTGATAAATTTAGATCATATTTGATGGGATCAAAAGTAATAGTCTATACTGACCATTCTGCACTTAAATATTTGTTGTCCGAACAGGATGCTAAGCCAAGATTATTGAGATGAATTTTACTACTGCAGGAGTTTGAATTAGAAATTAGAGATAAAAAAGGAAAGGAAAATGGGGTAGCTGATCATCTGTCTAGACTTTCATTAGACAGTTTAACCTCTAATTCCTTAAACATTAATGAATTTCCAGATAAAAGACTGCTTGCTGTGGATGATTTGCCTTGGTTTGTTGATATTGCAAACTTTAAGGCCACTCAACTCATTCCAAAGAGATTTACTTGGCAACAAAGAAACAAATTTCTTCATGACAGTAAATTTTATGTGTGGGAAGACCTTTATCTGTTCAAAATTAGGGTGGATGGTCTGCTTAGAAGGTGTATCCCACAAAGTGAACAAGCTAGGATATTGTGGCATTGTCATAATTTACAAAATGGAGGCCACCATGGAAGTTCAAGAACTACTGCAAAAATCTTGGAAGCAAGTTTTTTCTGGCCTACACTCTTTAAAGATGCTAAGAATTATGTTGAGAGTTGTTAAGTGCCAAAGGACAGACAACATCTCTAGGAAACATGAGCTACCATTGACAAAGATTTTTAAAGTGAAATTATTTGATGTATGGGGAATTGACTTCATAGGACCTTTTCCCATGTCTTTCTCTCATGAATATATTTTTGTGGCAGTTGATTATGTTTCTAAGTGGGTGGAAGCCATTTCAACAAGGACAAATGAAGCCAATGTGGTAATTTCTTTTATCAGAAGGAACATCTTTGCAAGATTTGGAATGCCTAGATATTTAATAAGTGATGGAGGTGCTCATTTCTGGAACAAACATCTTGAGTACGTACTAACGAAGTATGGTGTGAAATACAAGGTTTATACTACTTATCATCCACAAACAAGTAGACAAGTTGAAGTGTCAAATAGAGAAATTAAACAAATTCTGGAAAAAGTGGTGACTAATTCAAGGAAGGATTGGACAAAGAAGTTAGATGACTCCTTGTAGGCATATAGGACTACCTTTAAGACTCCAATTGGTATGTCACCTTATCAATTAGTCTTTGGAAAGCCATATCATTTACCTTTGGAGTTGGAACATAAAGCTTATTGGCCCACTAAATGGCTGAACTTTGACTCAGTTAGTGCTGGAGAGAAGAGGATTTTATAGCTACATGAGTTGGAAAAATTAAGGCAGTATGTAATGTCCCAAAATTCGTCAACTAAGCTAGTGGCTCTTAGATCTAGTTTGGTTTCTATTTATAGTTTGCTAGTATCAGAATAATTAGCTAGATGCTGGATTTTCTATTTTATTCACTGAAGAGAATAGTGACTTGATCTCTAAGTTCTGCATTTTAGAGTAACTGCATGTAATACACTTGGCTTCGATATCATCCAAGAATTGTCTTGATTATTTTCAGCTGTACTACCCAAAAATACCCCTGAGAATCTTGTTCAAAAAGCCACATATTATCTTATTTAAATTATTGAAAAATCATAATTATCCGTCTCAAAAAATGTGAGATTTTGTAATCATTTCATAGATTTTGTAATCATTACAAAATATTATATAATCATTTCAAAAGATTTTATATTTATTTCAAAAGATTTTATAATCACCGCAACAAAATTTTGTAATCATTACAAAATATTCTATAATTATTTTAAAGGATTTGATATTTATTTCAAAACATTTTATAATTATTGCAAAAGATTTTGTAATCATTACTTAGTCTTGTAATCATTACTCCAAATCTTTACAAATCTAGTATCGACCACTAGATTTTCATGCAAAATATTCTTGTCCCCTAAATTGCAAACACCATGATTACCCGAATCTTCCAAAATCTAGTACCGGCCACTAGAATTACATGCAAGAGATTCTTGTCTCCCGATTTGAAGACATAATCATTTTGGAACATTCTTTTCTTGTCTTTCAAAATGCTGACACCATAATTACCTTAATTAATTGTCTTACTTAAAATTAGCACCACGTCAAATGTCTCGTCCACATGTCAACCTAGTCATGTCACATTCTATTCCAGCCAATCAAAATTCATGCAATGCTGCCCAAAATCTTCTCTTTGAAAATTTTGTGCCAATTTTTGGAAATTGTTCCACCAAAATCGTGTGCATGCAGCCCTAAACTATTCCATGCATTTTGCTGGCCAAAATGTACAAATTTTTCTTGCAAATTTCCCTAAAAAATTTACTATTCCTACTTAAAAACCGTGACCACCCTTTCTTGCACCATTTATACCAATTTCACTTCAAATTTGTCTCAATTAAGCCTTGTGTAGTTTTCGACTTGGAGACCTTACCAATTAAACCAAACCGTGAGAGACATAGTGGCATTTGGCCACTCAAAGTTTAGAACCCATATAAATTGATTCACTTTTTCTATTTGCCATTTTGGAAGCCAAAAACTGAGACCCTCTCTCCCTTTTCTCTCTCACGTTTGCTCCCTAACCTCTCACTTTCTCAAAACCTCTCATCCTTTCAACTTCTCTCAAAAGAACTGAGAGGTTCCAACCCCAAAACCTTATCATCCTTCCATCCAACCCTTGCAAACACTTCATCCTTCCCTCACCAACATATTCCTCCACCTTCTCTTCAATTTTAGTGTTGAAGGAGCTTGCTTTGGAGGAAGAACTTGAGCTACCTTGGTGCTGTTTTCTCGGTCCAGCAAAGGTCCCTTGGAGATCCACACGTTCCAGCCCTTTCTCCTTCAATTTCTTGCCCAAAACTCAAAGGCAAGAGGGAGTTCTCACTTTTCACTTTTATTTTGCTTTCCCTTGGTTAAATTGTGAAGAATCCTTAGAAAGTTTTCATTTTTATCTTCCATGATCTTGAATAAAATGATTGAACTCTTTGCATGTTAAGTTTTCATCTTGCTCTCCACTTCTATCACTTCTATATTCTCGGTTTTGTGCTTGGATGTGTTGATTTCTCTCAACACTTGAAAGTTTACCACGTGCATGTTAATTTCTCCTTTGTACATGCCTCGATTTTGCTTTGCATGAAGAAATCTTTTAGAAAGTTTGAGTTTTTGACACTTGCATGTGAAATTCTTCCTTTGTACAAAATTTTGAGCTTAAAATGTGTTGGAAATCCCTTGTACATGTCTCAATTTTGCCTTTGCATGATTGGAATTCTTAATTTTATGATGATCCACCCTTGAGGCGATAATCCGTGAGCTTGCATGTTCCCTCTTTCCACTTGCATGTTGAATTTTAACTTTGTAACTTACTTTCTTCACTTCTAAAGTTTTGGTTTTGCCTTGCATGAAGGAATCCTTGGAAAAAGTTTAGATTTTGACACTTGAATGTTGATTCCCTACCCTTGCATGTGTCGGATTCATTGTTCTAAAAGCTTGGTTAATTTGAAACAAGTTATTTTCAAGGTCTTTGGAAAAATTAAATGGTTGAGTGCTAAAAACCACCTTGTGTTGCCTCAGTTTGACCTTTTTGAACATAATCTATTGCTGAAAATTAAAGTCCTGCACTTGGATGATGAAACCTTATGTTTGCATGTTGATTTTTCTCTATTTTGCTCATTATGGACTTGACAAAAAATGAGATTTTGAAGGCTGGACAGTTTTGAGTATTATGGGGAAAAAGGTTGAAATTTATGTGTTTTGAAACCTTGGAATATTTGGAAAAGATTGGTATGAGTAATGAGAGAAAATTTTATAATGGAAAAGGTGAAAATTAGCTTGGATGATCTCGGTTTTGGCATTTAAAGTGTTGCAAAAAACTTAGAAAATATTTTGTATGCCTTGTCTTGTGTAAGGAAAAAAAAATGAAATTGAAAGTGTCTTGCCATGACTTGATTTGATTGAACCATGCTGAAATTACTTGTTTGAGAGGTTGATAGTTGCTTGTAATTTTTGCATGAGTGACCTTGGATGAAAATTAGTACAAGACTTGAATTTACTTGATTTTGATGTGGAAATTTATGAAATTTACTTGAGTGAATTGCTAGAAAATGTGAATGATGTGAGGTATGTACTATTCATCCTTGATAATTGTGTTTGGAAAACTTTGAGGTATGTTTGAAGTGATGCTTGGCTGAAAAGTTGGATTGCTTACTATCCATTATAAATCATACTATGGAATTATTATTTGAGAGCATCACATGCATAATTTGCATTTCACTCTAAAAGAATTGATGAATTATATTAAGGTACAGCGAAAATGATTATATAATGTTGTGATCTTGATGATCTAGTGCCCTTGAGGGCTGTTTGATGGAAATGGACCATGAATATGATTAGGATTATTAGAAGTGCTATGATCTAATTGTTTTGTGAGTGGTTGAGTATTGAGAACGAAAAATTAGCAAGTGACAATGCAAGAAAAGAGGGAAAAACCGAGAGGTAATACCCTTGGACTATTGTGAATTAACTTGTTTAATTGATGGTTTAGAAAGGAATTAAGTTTGATGATTTGTTCTTTTATGGAGAGAAAAACTGAGAGAAAAGAACTTTGTGTGCTTGAAAATTTATTCAATAATTTGATGGTTTAAAAGGAGCCTAAGATTGATTGAAATCTCTAATGGAGAGCGAGAAATTGAAAAGTAATAACCTTGGGTGCTTGTGAATCAATTTGACTAATTGATGGTTTAGAAGAAGTTTAAGTTTGATTAAAATTCCCTAGTGGAAAAAGAAAAACCGAGAGGAAAGAATCAAGTGAGTTAGAATTTAATTTGATTATTTGATGGTTTAGAAGGTGCTAGAGGTTGATGAAAATGGATAGAATAATTAGGATGAATTTGGATGGCAGAATTATATGGATTGAATGATGTGGTTGGACTAAATTAAAAGGATTAGACTTATAAATTTGAAAGGAATAGAATGAACCAAAAAGGAGGATATGACTAATGAGAGGATGGATTGCTTGGAGGAATGATCAATTACATGATTTGACTAAGCCATGATGTAAACGTCTAAATGCTGCACTAAAATGTCTATGAGTATGAATTTATGAAACTATGAATCTATGATGAAAGATCTATTCTAAGCTATGAGTTCCTGAAACTATATTACTTTGAACTACTATGAACTCATTGAAATTACTATGAAAACTCATGGAATCTATCTATGTATGTTACTAAATGAAACTCATGGAATCTATCCATGCTACTATGAAACTCATGGAATCTATCCATGTTGCTAATATGAAACTCATGGAATCTATCATGCTACTAAGCCCTGTGATGGCTTCTATTCTACTGTGCCTTAGCCTCAAAGTGGCTACATGAAATGAGAAAACTATCAAAGAAAACAAAAAAAAATATACTATTTCATGCATCATTTGAACGACTTGAAGGCATTACCGCAGCACAGCTTGGAGGTGTTATAGGTTCGGTCCTGAGTAGATCTACTGGGGGTGGCAAAAGGGGGAACAGTCGACCTAAGTGGAAACAGTGATGCGCCTCTGTGGCCGGATCGTGACCCACTGTAAACCTTAGCCAAACCTGACAAGGACCGCACATTCTGTGGTCGTTGAGGTCCATTCTCGAAGAGTTCCATCTTGGGCAAAACACCAGTAGTGTTCTACTAAAGCTAAATACTGCTTCTATTCTATTCTGCTGTACCAATCTAAATGCAGGGAATGGAGTCCTCTGATCGCCTTACGACTTGAATCTATCTATCTATCTATCTATGAGACTCTATGGTAAAAGTTGGGCAAGTCGCCAGTCATAAAGTGATGGGATCCCCATGCATCATTGCATACTATCGAAACATGAGAGACGATAATGGGTGAGGTTGAAACCTACATTCATGCATCATATGCATTACCACTAGGAATGATTGATTGATTGTGAAATTGGTAATGAATATGAATATTCTTTATTGCTCTACTATATTATTGAGTACTTGATGATGGTGAATGCTGATTGTTGAAAGTGCTTGTGATTGTGACACCGCCTTCCTTGGGGTATGGCGAATTGATTGTTGTTTGTGTATAGAGAACCTCACCCCTTTGAATTGTGTTGTACTGTGTCACTTTTCTTATATCTATATAGATGGAGGAGAACAAGGTGTAGGTATGAATCCTTCCTTCTGAGGAGGATCTGTGGGTGTTCAACTTCGCGGCTCAACAAAGTATCTCCCGCGGACTAGCTCGTGTGATTCATGGATTAGAGAGTAGAGGCTCTGTTACTGCGGTTGCTTCTTATTCTTCTTCCCCTACTTCTTTTGAGGAGTTGGATCCCATTGAGGATTACTCTCCTTATGACTGATATTTTATTTGTTTATGTATTAGGAGAACTGTTCTTAGGAAGTCTGGTCATATTATATTATGTTGTTGAGTTTGGATAATGTTGACCGTCCTACTTCATTTAAGTACTTGACGTTTCTGCAAACTTATGCTTAATCTATTGAGGTATTTTCAGATGTTGAGTTGTGTTGATCTTATATCATTATACTATTGATACTGAATTATGGAATGATGAGATGAGAAAACTATATGCATGTTAACTCTTTCTAGAAAAAGGGAACCTACACTTATATTTATATGTACGAAAAAAAAAATGTTACCAGATTTTGGTGTTTTCTGAACTACTATCTTATAAAGTTTGATATCAGAGTTTTAGTAAATTAGGACGCTACAGAGTAGGCCTATGAAAATGCCAAATTATATAAGGAAAGAACCAAGATAATTCATGATAAGTTCATTCTGAAAAGAGAGTTTAACCTTGGACAACAAGTTTTGTTGTTTAATTCATGATTGAAATTATTTCCAGGAAAGCTCAGATCACGGTGGTCTGGAGCTTTTATGATCAAAGAAGTATCTCCCTTTGGAGCAATTTTAATTGAGGATCAAAAGACAGGGAAAGAGTTTAAGGTCAATGGCCAAAGGTGGAAAGTTTATCATGGAGAGGCATTCACAAAGAATATTTCTTGTGTTAAATTGGTTTCTCTTGATTGAGAAACAAGAGGCGTCAAGCTAATGATGTTAAAAGAGCACTTGTGAGAGGCAACTCACATTTTCTAACCCATTACTCTTGTTAGAAATTTTTACTTGCATTTTCTAAATTTTTAGTTTGAATGTAGTGATTAATTCTGAATTTCCATAAGTAATAATGAATTACAATTCAGATTTTGATGATTGCAGGCTTTGGGTTAAGCAAGATCAAAGTGATGAAGTTATGTTTTAAGGATGGTCATTCGGGATTGATCACTATCCCCACAAACCAGCACGAGACTTTCCAGCATGCTTTGTCCTCACTCACACACTTCTTGCAAACTTCCTAGAAGGTCACCCATCCCATAATTTTCCCAAGTTAAGCACCCTTAACTTTGAAGTTCTTAAGTGATAGGCCATCAAAAAGTAAATGAATTTTATTGGTATAGGTAGTCCTAATCAATTACTTTAAGCTATCCTTAACTGGATACACAGTCTCCGGATCCCCTTCTTATTCTGATGTAAGTTCGATTCATTCATGTACCCCTTACCGCCAGAAGCCTGGCAGGAGCCGCTCCTTGTCCGTGCCCACACTACACCAGCGATCACTCCCTACCCTCACCTAGCGCCTGGGTGTCATAAGTTGGAACGCAGAGACTATATTCTGAGTTTGATCATTCAGGTTGACACTCTAAGTGCATAAAGTGTCTACACAGAGGTCATAACTAGTGAATTCTAAGTTGAAGATTTGCTCGTTAACACTCTCATCACCTAAAGTGTTAACGCACAACTGATTTGCACTAGGCGTTATCACTCTTAAGAGTGAAAGTTAACACGTGCAACTACGAGTTGACACTCTGGGCGCTCACGGTGGACACTCTCATCACATAGTGTTAACGCGCACACATATAACTTCTGCGTTACTACTCTAGTCATTTACAGTGAACACGCGCACCTAGGTACAATTTTTGCGTTGTCACTCTCATCATTCAGAATGTTAATGCGCACACATATAACTTTTGCATTACTACTCTGGTCATTTACAGTTAACACGCGCATAGGTGAGAATTTGTAAGTTTTAACTTCAGTCACTTGAAGTAGTCACGTGAATTGTACACTGCATTTTAAGTAATCACCTTGACTGATTAGAGTAAGTATCCACACGTTATATTAAATTAAAATCTTTAAGAGTGCTTACATTCCCTAATTAAAGTGATTACCTGCTCTGCGTGTCTATTTAAACCCCTTAGAGTAACAACGCACTGTTTCAAACCCTAAAATCCCAAAACCCTCATTTTCAATCTTCTTTTTCCTATTCACTATTTATCACGTTTCTTATTGATTATCTACTTCTCCATGATCTGCGAATAGGATTACATCATTTCTGCACTTTAATTCCAGGAAATTCTTTCTCTAATTTTGAAATTTTTAATTAGGGTTCTTTAGAGCGTGTCTTGGGGAAAATTTAGGAACTTGAAATTGGGGGCAATTTATGTGAGATTATTGACTCGAATATGAAATTAATGATTGATAGGGTTGATTCCATGCTCAAATTGTAATTTCTAATGGAAGATTAACACTATAAGAAGGATTTTTGTATGAACATGTTGCTGAACTTATGCTTGACTATGAGACTTGACTTCTGAACAAATTACTGTGAAATTTTTTCTCTGTAATATCTGAAATTGTTGGAAATATGTCTTGAATAATTTTGTGATGATTTTTGATTGATCAATTGTGCAGTAGAAAATTTTAAAAATGAATTTCATAAGTACTAATGTGATTTTTAGTGTTGAAACTATTTTAGCAAATTATTCTAAAGTATTCATTTGATGCACTACACTAATTGATTCTGATTTTCACATTCTTACCATGGAATTTTGATTCTGTATATGTTGATCATATCACTCTGCATATTAATACACTGCATATGAAAAATAGGGGTTGAGCTGAACATGAACATCCATTTTACACCTATACATTGTTGCAATTGTAATGAATTGTTGATGATTTGCAGTTGTTAATGAATTGTTTAAGTGTATACAGCCCCTAGACACAATATTTTGGATTATTGAGATTATTGTAATACTTGTTGCAATTTTATCAATTTCTGAAATTCATATCTTTTATATTAATCTGTGATTTCAGCAAAGAACATGGCAAGCACACCAAGGGGAACTCCAAGGACCAAAAGAGGAAGATTTTCAGTTGGTCCCTCTTCAAGAACTATTCCTGACCATGATCCAAGATTTAGAACCATTGCACATGAAAATTATTTCAAAGCCAACATTTTAAGGAGGAAGATTGTGCATGATCGAAATTTTGAGTTAAAAGAGGGAGAACATCCTGAGTTCTCTGAATAAATTCAGAAAAGAGGATGGGAGATTTTCACTTCTATTGCAAGAAAAGGTTCCAAAGAAATAACTCAAGAATTTTATGCCAATGCTTTGAGAATCTACCCTACGATCACACTGCTGTTAGAGGAACTGTAGCGAATTTCTCTGCTGAAAAAAACAATAAAGTTCTAAAAATTGTTGTGGAAAAGGAAGAAAGACAGCAAGACTTCTTAGATTTTGGAAGAAATGTGGATAAGGATTACACTGAGATCCGTCACACAATTGGCAGACTTGGAACTACATAGGAAATGAATGCAAGGGATGATGCTAAGAACATATTGACACCAAAGAGTATTATGACTAAGAATTTGCTGCCTTTTGCCAAAGTATGGAGTATTTTCATACTTAGTTCATTTATGCCGGTGATGCATAGCTCCACACTTGCTGTCAAGAGAGCTGAGCTTATTTTTGCAATAGTTAGTGACTTCTACATTAATGTGGGAGAAGTAATTAACAACAGCATCAAGGCAATTCTGAAATCAAAGAAGGATTCTTTAGCTTTTCCAGGTTTAATTACCTTGCTTTGTGAAGATGCAGGGGTAAATCTTGGTGAATTCTATGAGAAAACCAAGGCTATGTTAGTAACAGACCCCCAGTTAAGAATATTTATGTTAGAAAAGAGCAAAGAAAAGGAAGTAGGCTACGACCCAGGGATTAGAATAGCCAGTTAATATTTGTGGCATTTGTAAATAGCTGAATTTGTTGCATGTAATAATAGGATGTTAATAAATAGGAAAGGGAGGCAGGGAAAAGAGGTAAAGAAAAATATAATTGGAACTTCGTGGGAGAGATTCAGGCTCTCGAATTCCTGAAGCGTATAGTGAAGAATATTCATCTTGTTTTCTCAAAAATTTTCAATTAATTCAATTTCTTACAACTGGTATCAGAGCGTTCGATTCTGGGAAATTGTTCATGGTGCATACAAGGATGGAGGCCAGATTAGACAGTCTAAAGATGGTGCACAAGAAACGACAAAAAATTTGAGGAGATGATAAAGTTTGTTAATTGGAACCTGCAGCAGAAGAGGAATCCTTCAGGAGAAAGTGGTAGCGGCGTTGGCGAAAATCTTGGAAAAGGAGCAGGAACTTAGAGTGGATCAGTTGAGGATAGGTAAAGGAGATTAGAGATTCTTCTTTTCTCAGGAGATGATGCCTATGGGTGGATGAGTCATGTGGAGAGGTATTTCAATCTGAAAGGCGTTTCAGAGCAAGAAAGGTTACAAGCAGTGATGGTAGCAATGGAAGAGAGAGCTCTGACATGGTTTCAGTGGTGGGAATTATGTACGATGAATCAAATGTGGGAAGATTTTTGAACCGCTGTTATAAGGAGATTTCAACCTTCAATGGTGCAGAATTCATATGAATTGTTGTTAAGTCTCAAGCAAACTGAGTCGGTGGAAGAATATAGGGAGAAATTTGAGTTATATGTTGGGCCATTAAAAGGAACCGACCCGAAATATTTGAAGGGGATCTTTTTGAACGAATTGAAAGAAGTGATAAGAGCAGAACTAAAGTTACATCAATTAGGCTCTCTGCCAGAATTGATGGATTATGCCCAAAGGATCGATGAAAAGAACGAGTTACTAAGCAAGGGAGTTTCGTGGAATAGTAAGGGAGGGAGTTTATCTAAAAATTATCCTTCATTAAGAACAGTGATGTGGGAGATTGGAGCCAACAACCCAACTCAATCAGATAACATAGGGGCCATTTCCACAACAACATCCAACTGTGTTAAGACAACTGGGTTATACAGAGGAAGGGGGTTCAAGAAATTAACGGATGCTGAATTTCAAGAAAAGTCAAGAAAAGGATTGTGTTTTCGATGTAATGAGAAGTTCGGGCCTGGGAATATGTGTAAAAGTAAGCATCTGCAGGTGTTAATTTTGAATGAAGGGTACCTAGAAGAAGAAGAAAAGGAAGGAGGGGGAAGTGATTTTCAATATGAGGAGGAGTTGGAGCATAAGACATTACAACTTTCCATGTATAGCATCATAGCATTAACTTCCAAGAAGTCTATTAAAATGTGGGGTGATATAGCTGGAGAAAGAGTGACAATATTGGTGGATTATGGAGCATCCCACAATTTTATATCGTCTACCTTGGTAACAGAAAAACAACTCCCCATAACTGAAACAAAAACTTACACAATCGAGGTTAGAGATGGAAGAAAGATCAAATGTGCAAGGGTTTGTCATCAATTGATACTTCACATTCAAAAAGTGAAAATTCAGCAAGATTTCTTCATATTTGAATTGGGAGGTGTGGATATAGTGTTGGGAATGCAGTGGTTAGCCAAATTGGGAGAAATTAAAGCCAATTTCAAGGACCTCACTTTGAAATTTCCCACAAGTAAAGGAACCATGGTGTTGAAGGAGGAAACAACATTGTCTAGAACTGAAGCTTCTTTTTTAGCAATAGTTAAGGCTCTACCAGATAAGGGCCAATGATTTTTCTTAGAATATAAGGAGTTGCTTAAAGAAATTGATGATATGGACACCATTCCACAGGGAATTCAAAAGATTTTGGACAACTATAAGGAAGTATTCAAGGAACCTCAAGGCTTACCACCAACCAAGAGATAAGATCACGCTATTGTGTTGAAGGAGGGGACTGGTATTCCTAATTTGCGGCCCTACAGGTATCCATATTATCAAAAGACTGAGATAGAAAAATTAATAAATGATATGTTGATTTCAGGGGTTATAAGGCCAAGTATGAGTCCCTATTCTAGCCCAATTATCGTCGTTAAAAAGAAGGATGGAGGGTGGCGATTTTGTGTTGATTATAGGGTCTTAAACAAAATTACAGTCCCGAATAAATTCCCAATTCCCATAATTGATGAGTTGTTAGATGAGTTGGGTGGAGCTATTATTTTTTCTAAGTTGGATCTTAAATCCGAATATCATCAAATCAGGATGAAGGCTGAGCACATCCATAAAACTACTTTCAAGACACATGAAAGGCACTATGAGTTTGTGGTAATGCCCTTTGGCTTAACTAATGCTTCTTCAACCTTCCAATCACTAATGAATGAGGTATTACGACCATTCTTGAGGAAATTTGTATTGGTATTTTTTGACGATATATTAATCTACAGTAAGGGAGAGGAAGACCATGAAAAACACCTTTGTGCTATTTTGCAACTGTTGGAAGAATATAAACCGTTTGCTAATAGAAAAAAAATGTAGTTTTGGCTAGAGACAAGTAGAGCATTTGGGCCACGTTATTTCAGCTCAATGAATGGTAGCAGACCCTAAAAAGCTAGAAGTCATGATGTCTTGGTCAACCCCTAAGGATGTGAAGGCATTAAGGGTTTTTTTGGGGCATATGGGGTATTATAGGAGGTTTATGAGGAACTATGGTAGCATTGCCAAACCACTGACACAACTGTTGAAGAAAGAGAGTTTCCATTGGAGTAAGGAGGCTCAAGAAGCTTTTGAGATGTTAAAGGCAGCCATAGCAGAACTACCAATACTTACAGTACCAGATTTTTTGAAAACTTTCATTGTAAAGACAAATCCATCTAGTAAAGGATTGGGAGCAATTCTACTTCAAGAAGGCAGACCAGTGGCTTTTCTCAGTCAGAAATTGTCTGAAAGGGCCCAAATGAAATCAGTTTATGAAATAGAATTGATGGCAATAGTCATGGCAGTACAAAAATGGAGACATTAGTTGATAGGAAGGCACTTTGTCATTCAAACAGATCAGAGGAGCCTCCAATTTGTGACGGACCAGCACCTGTTGAATGATGAGCAGCTTAAGTGGGCTTCTAAATTGATTAGTTTTGATTTTGAAATAAAATATAAGCCAGGGTACGAGAATGGGGTAACAGATACATTGTCTAGGAAAATGATATATGTAGCCATCTCAGTTGTCCAATTTCTAGAATTAGAGAAGTGGTTTGATGAGGTACATTCTGATCCCAAGTTAAAAAAAATTACCCAAGATCTCCTACAAAACCCAGATACACACCTAGGGTTCTCTTTACAGAATGGCAAGTTGTTGTATCACAGTAAGTTAGTTTTGCTAAGGGGTTCTCTGCAAATTCCTATGTTACTTTTTGAATTTCACAACTCTGCAATGGGAGGTCATTCAGGTTTTCTCAGAACTTATAAAAGAATATCAGCCTTTGTGTTTTGGGAAGGGATGAGAAGGGATATTCAACAATTTGTGGCAGCTTGTGAACCTTGTCAAAGGAATAAATACCAGACTTTGACACCGGCAGGTCTCTTGCAACCCCTACCGATTCCCACACAGGTTTGGTCAGATGTATCTATGGATTTTATTGAGGGTCTCCCCAAGGCTCAAGGTAAGGATAGCATACTGGTGGTAGTTGATAGACTCGCAAAGTATGCTCACTTTCTACCATTGTGCCATCCTTTTACTGCTCGTGATGTAGCTGAAATTTTCCTTAAGGACATAGTCAAGTTACATGGATTTCCAGCCACCATTGTTTCAGATAGGGACAAAATTTTCCTTAGCAATTTTTGGATCGAATTATTCAGGTTAGCAGGAATGAAGCTCAAATTCAGTTCGGCATATCACCCTCAGTCGGATGGACAAACTGAGATTGTGGATAAGTGTTTGGAAACCTACTTAAGATACTTAACAGGAAACAAACCTAAGCAGTCGCCTAAATGGTTAAGTTAGGCAGAATTCTGGTTCAACACCAACTATAATAGCTCGACTAAACTCACACCATTCAAGGCCTTATATGGATGAGACCAACCGCTCCTTCTTAAGGGTACCACAATACCATCGGTAGTAGAGGAAGTGAACAGATTGACATAAAAGAGGGATGTTATTCTACATGATTTAAAGGCTAACCTCTTAAAGGCACAGGATCGAATGAAGAAGTTTGCTGATAAACATAAACGTAAGACCCATTTTGAAGTTAGAGATTTTGTTTATCTTACGCTACAGCCGTATAGATTGAAGTCCCTTGCAAAGAAAGTGAATGAGAAATAAGTTCGCGTTTTTATGGGCCTTATCAAGTGATTAAAAGGGTGGGACAAGTTGCTTATCAGTTGCAGTTGTCCCCTGAAAGTCGTATACACCCAATTTTTCATGTTTCTCTTCTCAAGAAAGCCATTGGGCCCACTATCACACCTCAACCTCTACCCCTAATGCTATTAGAGAATTTCAAATTACAAGTTGAGCCTATGGAAGTCATGGCAATCCACAACAATCATTCCGGCAATGTCAAAGTATTGTTGAAATGGAAGGATCTTCCAGATTTTGAAGTCACTTGGGAACCTTTCGATATTATCCAGGAGCAGTTTCCACAATTTCACCTTGAGGACAAGGTGAAACTTTTAGAGGGGAGTATTGTTAGTAACAGACCCCCAGTTTAGAATATTTATGTTAGAAAAGAGCAAAGAAAAGGAAGTGGGCTACGACCCAAGGATTAGAATAGCCAGTTAATATTTGTTGTAGTTGTAAATAACTGAATTTGTTGCATGTAATAATAGGATTTTAATAAATAGGAAAGAGAGTCGGGGAAAAGAGGGAAGGAAAAATATAATTGGAACTTGGTGGGAGAGATTCAGGCTCTTGGATTCCTGAAGCGTATAGTGGAGAATATTCATCTTATTTTCTCAGAAATTTTCAATTGATTCAATTTCTTACAAGCTACTCCTCCCATCACATCAACTATGATCAAAGAAATCTATGCCAATACTCCAGTTACTACTGCCTCACCAGTCCCCACAAAATTTAAGAAGGATTCTCCTTTTAAACTCAAGACACAGCTGTAAAAAATTTTGGATAGACAAGACTCTTTGGCTGAGAGGCAGAATGCTCTACACGAAAGCAATAAGGCTAGAGGATGAATATTGGTAAGCAGTTGGGCATGTCTAAGGAGCAGCTATATAAGTCAGAGGTGGAAAATGCACAATGTCTGAGAGCTACTACATTCAACAACCTTCCTCTATTCAACTCTTACTTCAACACTCCTCCAAGAGTTAATTCAGATGCAAGTGATGCAAGTGATGAAAGTGAAGAAGAAGAGGATAGTGCAGATGAAGAGGATGCAGAAGATTAATTAGGATTTTTAATTCTGTTACTTTTCTTTAAAATTTAGTTTGTGTAATTTTTAACATTTAGAAGCTTTATTTCTATAATTTTAGCTAGTAATGGTTAGTTGTTCAAAACAATTTTAATAATTTTCAGTTGTAATGAAGTTTAGTTTCAATTAGTTTTATAATTCTGCAGTTCTAATTACTCTATTTTCTAATAATTGATGAAATTTGTTGGTGTTTTGTGCATATTCTGTCACTATCACACAGCACCTAAACACATGGATTTTGACACTTGCACAAGCTACCATGAAAAAGGGGTGAATTTTGTACCTCTTGTTCATAAGTTTAGCTTCACAACCACTGAAAAATTTCTAGAAAAAAACAAAAATGTTAGTTTAGATATTGAGCTGTGCTCTGTGAATTAACTGCATTTTGATTAAAAATTCTGTGAATTTTGAATAATTTTTTTAAGTTATTTTTCTCATTCTCATGTGCGAGCACACTTGTAATTTTCAAAATAAGGTAGTTTTATCATTTTGTGCATATATTTCTGAAAAAAAAAAAAGTGGCTTGAATGATTGATATGTTCATTTTAAATTACTTGGTGAGACTTGAGCCTCATGTATTCTTTGTAGTGTGATAATTGATTTCATCTTTTGCTGCACCTCTAGAACTTGCTTTGTTTCTTAGTTGAATTTGTAAATTCCCGAACTCACATATGTGATGGAGGCCTTCCTTGATTATGCTTAGCTTGCCTAAATGGACCCCTTTAAATGTTGAGAATCCTAGTTCACCCCTTTTGAGCTTTAACCTTTTCTTTGATAAAACTCTAATATAAGCCTTACTGAAAAACCATGAGACGTATCCAAATTAGAAAGAGGCAATTTGAGTTTAATCAAAGATAAATTTTAAAACTAAGTTTGGGGTGGCATCTTGTTTTGTATTGCTTGAGGGCAAGCAAAGTTCTAAGTTTAGGGTAGAGAGCAGCTGCATAATCTGAGTTATTTGAAAAGAGAAATAAAAAGCAAAGTGTTAAAAAGAAGAAATAAGAGGTGTGAAAAATAGAAAAGAATTTTGTGCATAATTGATACATGGATAGTACTTGAAATGCTGAAAAAAGTATGAAATTTTGTTCTGACTTTAATAAATGAGAATGAGAATGCAATTTTGAATTTAAGTTTTGATTTTAATCAACTTGAATTGCATCTTTTCTGTATAGAAACAACCATATTATTCCCTAATTGATTGAACACCTACCTGTCCATTAACCTCAATTACACCTGAAAAAGTCCTCTTGATATGTGTTTTACTGTATATTTGAAGAAGAGATTGAGAATAATTGCAAGCCTATGGGAGAGTGTGGTAAAAATGATGATTTTTTAGAGTAAACATTAAACCTAAACACTGTTGAGTGATGAGGGAAACACTACTTGTGAGTTGTGATCATGTTTTTCAATTTTGCTCACATGAATCTTTGCTGAAATACATGAACTCAGATGGAGAATCTTGTTTATAATGTGATTAATTCAATGTGATTGTCATGTTGATTGAATGGATAAATAACTTGATAGAAATAAGGGATAAGAAAAACAAAAAATTAGAAACTAGAAATTTTTTAGAAAGGCAGCTTGCTGATTGATTTTTGAAAAGTGGATGAACTTTCCCTTTTGTTTGATTTGATTTGCTTGACGACAAGCAAAATTCTAAGTTTGGGGTGGTGATAAATCTACATTTTGCTATATTGTTAGTATAGGTTTTGTTAATAAATAAGTACAAAGTATTAAATAAACTTGGAAAAATCATAAAAATTGCATCAATATTCATAATCGTGTAAATAGTTGAGAATTTTAGATTTTATTCCAATTCTGAACAATTTGACTTCAAAAAGATTTAATTCCTATGCAGCAGCTTGAGCTGAAGATATTTGAGTTGAAGACTGAAGTGAAGAAAGTAGAGGAATTGAGCTTTAAAGATGAAGAATCAAGTGTTATGTGTTAGGTGTAACCACTTTGAGTACATAGAATTAACACTTTGAAAAAGAAATTGATGAAGAGCAAATGAGTAGAAACTCTAGGTGGTGAAAGTGAACACTCCAGCAGCAGAAAATATGATAGAACTTTGCGCGTGTTCACTCCAAGCATTCATAGTAGCTACGCCCAAGGCTAATTTGCCTAGGAACCTTGTGCGTTAACACCCTATTTGCTGAGAGTAGCCACGTACAGATGTGCATTAATAGTTTAACCATTCACAGTAAACATGCGCAAGGCAAAAGCTCAGAAAACACTTGCGTGTTAACACTCTGACCACTTAGAGTATCCACGCAAAAGTAACAAAATTTTGAAAATCACTTCTAAGGTATCGAATTTGGACGATTTGAGTTCCCAATTTAGTTGTAGAAGCTTCTAGAAGACCTTTCATGTTATGATCATTAGAGATTACTGTGTGAAAGTGAAAAAGGCGGGAAAAAACTATAAATAGAAATTGAAAGTTTAGATTTGTAACTTTTGTTCATTTTTTGTTATTTTTCACTTTGTAATTGTTTTAACTTCCAAGGGAAGTCAAAGAGAGAGGTTGGGAGCGACTTTCAAGCTTCATTACTAAAGGAATCAGGGTGGGTCTTGGAAGATGTTCTTCTTCTCCTTGTCTTCTTCTTCTCTTATTTTTCCTTCTTCCATTGTAATGTTGTTCTAAACCTTTTTGGTTAGGGATCTATGGATCCAGATTTGACATTGTGATGTAGTTTTGGATCTGGATCTTGAGATTTTAATTGAATTGAGTATATGATTCTGTTTTTAATGCAATTGTGAACTAATCCTTCATTCAATTGAACTTGGAAGAATTTTTATCAATGCAAATTGAGTTTATTTCTCAGATCTGAATCATGTGCCTAGGTTATTGAGATCTTAGGAATAAGTATCATAAGTAATCCTATACTTTATAGAACTTAATGCAATATTTGATTGAATTTCACCTAAGGAATTAGGAAGGTTTAATTAGATATTAGGATCAATGAGGTAAGGAATTGTCCTTTGATTAAAGAAGTGAAATTGATTATCAATCAATTATAATTCTTAAGAGTCCAGAACATTATTACATTGCAATTGAAAATCTAGTGAAGTGATTCCTAACTATTTTCTATATAGCATTTTTTATACAAAATTCGTATTCTGTTTTCACAGCACATTTGTTACCTTTTATTGTTCTTATTCCTTACTTTTATATGTTTACAAATCTTCTAATGAATTGTGTGGCTAAAATAATTGTTAAATTGTGAATTGGCAATTGAAAATAAGATCCTAGTATACTTGCTACAAATTTTATTACTTGTTACAACTACCTAGTATACTTGTTAGTTAGGTAATTTACGCAAGAGAATACTGCTGTATTTTCAATCCAATTTGCGTGCATCAATCTACATCAATTATAGTTCCACCACAACCAATACATATGCTCATATTCGCATTCACACACTCATACAGGTTTACATCATCATATATACATACATATCAAATACATAAACACATGAAAATCCACATAACGCTTATCTTAATAATCAAACAATATTACAAAATTTAGGGCGTTACACGAGGAGAAAAGCTCATCCTTACTAATATTTTTCTGGAAACAAGAATGACCACTCCTTAGAGACCTATTAGGTTAACTGAGTAGCTTATAGAAAGTAGACTAGACAATGTTTTTAGGAAATGACAACGAGTTTGTCACTGTAAATTTGTAATAGTTAGTGAAAATGAATCCAAAGATGTGTTTACTTTAGAGATAATCATAGGGTATAACTTTCCTTTTGATTACCCTATTAACAATAGGATCCATCATAGCCTCAACTTGATTAATAGGATATAATATATGTATATTTTCTTACTATTCAAGTATAAATTTATTTCACAAATTATAATGTAATGGTAAATATTCATCTAAGCTCGTTCTGAATACTTGCATTTTAACAAATTTAATAATGAAAGTGAAAGTTTAAATTTTTCATCAATTTTCACCCTATAAGTATAAATAAATTCATTCTATTTTCCTTTTTTAGTTATAACTTGTTATATAAATTGAATAATTGATGATTTATATTTTATACTCACATTTATAACCTTATGGCATCTTCCAAAATACCTTTTCTCTCTTTAATTATTTTGTATTTAGCATGTTTTTGCATTTCTTGCATTAAATTAGAGTTTTCATGAATACTTGTCATCTTTACTTTATATTTCGTATTTTTTTTATTCTGACCTTTGTCCACTATTTCGGTTATAACTTTTTCTATAGACCTTATTTTTGGATGATTCTTTTTGAAATGGATTTCTGACTTTTTGGGCTTCAATTTGGATATATTAATCATGTTGTTTGGAGTTAGGAGCTATTTTCTATTAATTTTTGAAGTTCAAACTTAAAATTTAGCTTTTATATTTAGGGTTTCTACTTAGGGCTTTTATTTTATTTTCGCAGAGGCCTTGGCCTATTTATTTTTGTTTTCATTTAAGACCAATATATAGGGGTCAAAAGGTTGATTTTGGACTCTTCTTCTTATCCTTTTAATAATTTTGTTTTTCTGTAAAGGTACTTTCCTGTTTTTGAGAGTAAATTTGTTTCATTCCATTCGCTTGCGTCTCTTCAGATCCTGTTGTGTTCTTAATAATTTGGTGTCATGAATTATCTCGTCTCAAGCGTGGATTGCTAGATCGATTGAGCGCTCCGAGTTTGTCCTTTTACCTTCTCGCAATTCTTGATTAAGATTTGCGCATGCATAATTTGATTGAATTTAGTTTTTGTTCTTGAATGTAATATCGATCGATTGTTTTCTATTGCATTTGATTTTTAGATAAATTTGGTATAGTAATCCTAGTTTGCATCTGTGATTCATGGGTTTAATTCATGTTAGTTTTAATTTTCTTGTTTCAATTTTTGTTTTTAATTTTTGTTTTTCAATTTTTGTTCTCAATTATTTTTTATTTCTTTTCAAATTTTAAATTGAAATTGAAATTGAAATTTAACATTTTCAGATTTATTTTTACATTTATTTTCAAACTTTAAATTCAAATTCATTTTTTAAATATATTTTTAGATTCGTTTTCATTATCTTAATCCGCTTTCATTTGAATTACTTTTGTTTTTAATTCATCATTAAATCACAAACCTCCAAATTAATCATCGTTGCATGTTTAAAATTAGAAATAGAATGAATTTGTGTCCTTGTGAGTACCCTGATGAGGATGGGGTATGCCCGCTGGCCTGGCCCGTTTCTATCTAACAAAAAGGTAATAGTGCTAGTGTGGGTGAACTGTTGCTGCTCCCAATCGTGCACCCATCTTCCTTCAGAATAATCTTTGACCGTGACGCTGAACTGGTACGATGGTCAGGCCATCTATGTCCTCACCTACTAAACATATTCACATACAACACGCATAGCAACTAAAAGGGTGAGACAAACCCATTCCAACCAAAGTACAGTAGAAAATACGTCAAGATATTTAAAATCATCATAGCAAATAGCAAACAACTCAACACACAATATACATGTCATGTATGATTCTGTACATACCTAATTAATCACTATACTGACACATGCATGTGGGCCCAAACTATTTTTTCTTTCTTTCTTTCTTTCTGGGAAGGATTAGGAGTTCAATGCCACCAACCATTCTTGGTCATAACTATCTCACCAGATAATTTCAAATGTATAACTCAAATGATTCTGAGAATCCATCGGGTTCTGTCAGGATAGTCCAGTTTTGTAGTGAGAATTGACAACACAGGGTTGTGAGCCCTGGCTTTTGCCTGGCTCAATCACACCTGACTATACCTAAGACTAACCTGGAGTCTCCCCTAGATTTCGTATACTTTCCATCCAACGCCACCATCATCACATGCTTATGATGCATGAACCTAATTTTAGTCTTTTAATTAGATATTAAACATCTCTTTTCAATCAACAACATATGTTTCAAAATTCTACCGACAATCTGGCATAATTTCCTTTATAATTAGGATATTTCCAAATTTTCTTCTTTCTACAAAACAGTCAGAAAATTCCAATACACTTCAAATTTTAAGCAGAGACTTATCACCTCCATATTCCTCAACTTTCTAGCCACTTTAATGGCTCTCAAATACTTTTTCCAATTATCACCGCATATCAAAATACTCATTTAAATAATACTTTAAAATGAATTAAAATCCTTTAAATTATACATATATATATATATATATGTATATATTTATTTTAAATATACAAAAAACTATTAATTTAAAGGTACAATTTTAAATCAAACCACCTGAATTTAAAGAAGAAAAAAAAATCATTTTCTTAGAAGAAAAGTAGACACAATTTCATTCCTCAATCTCTAAAACACTTTTCAAAACTTTCAAAACCCTTTCTTGTGATACGACGTCTTAGATGTATAATGCTACATCTTTATTTCACAAGTCTCCAATTCTTTTCAATTTTCAGCATACCTTCTATATGTTCACTCCACATGAATGATCGTTCATTCCTCAAGTATGTCAGACAATCAATTATTGTACACCCATCATTCTCAAATATGTAGCATTATACATCTAAGACGTCGTATCACAAGCTCAATTATTTATACTAAATTCAACAAAACAATTATCATAGAGACACCATCACACATAAAATCAATGTCAAAAGAAAAAATAGCAAACATTTGTACACTAGGTATGGTAATAATTATAAATGCCTTCAAATGATTTATGCATACGTAGCAATGAATAAAACACTCATTCTCCCAACGTTTTTGTACTATACTCTTGAAAATAGATATATCCCTTCTTACCTTGCAGTTGATGAATCCATATTTTTACTGATATTTTAGCATAATTCTAGCTCATTTAATAAGAAAAATATATGAAGAAAGCAGAAAAACTCAGAAAAAGAGAATGATTGAAAGTTTTAATTCAATTTGTAGTTATTTTCGCATTTGTAGAATTTATACTTAGTTCTTAAGGAATTTATCTTATTTTGAAGGAATAAGCTGAGCAAAAGTCATGGAAATGGAGAATCAATGGGAAGGAAGAGGAAGAATGGCAATGCTGGACTCCAAAATACAAGAATTATGGGTTGCAGCCTGGGCGTGATCACTATTGTTAGTGAAAGTGAGCGTTGCCAGTGTGCGTTATCACTTTCGCCAACGAAAGTGAACGTTCCAGAGAGACTTCATTCCTGATGAGCTGCGCGTTGTCACTTTCGCCAACGAAAGTGAGCGTTCCAGAGGCACTTGTATCAGGACAGCTTGCGCGTGGTTACTATTACTCACGAAAGTGATCACGCGCAGCCCTTGACCTCCTGCGTTGCCACTATTATGAACAAAAGTGAATGTTCCAGAGAAGCCTTCAACTCTGCAAGTTGCGCGTGGTTACTCTTGCTCTTGAAAGTGAACACGCACACGACATAAAGCTTCTGCGTGGTTACTCTTGTGAAGAAAAGTGACAACGCGCAGAACTGGGTTTCTATAAATACCTGATTGAAGCGCAAAACTGGGATCTTTTTGCTCATTTTCTGTTTTGTTAGTTAGAGTCTCGTTGAGAGAGAGTGGAGAGAAGATTGGGGTCGAAGCTTGAAGCTCCAAGAAGAGGGATCGGATTGGAGCTCGTGGCCATGGCTGCTTTGCATTCTTCTTCATCTTCTTCTTCTTCTTTCTCTGTTTTTGTTGCAATGTGTGCTTAATTTCCCATAGTTAGGGGTTTATGGAACTCGAATTGATGTATTGATTCGACTTTATCTTCTGAACTTTAAGTTCTTGGATTAATTGAGTTGTTAATTCTGCTTTTCATGCAATCTCTGAATGGAAATTCATTTGATTAATCAAGAGGAATCTTTACCAATGGGAATTGGATTGTTTGCTCCGATCTGAATTGGCAACCAGAGTTTAGGAATTTCTTAGGGATAAGGAGACCTAATTCTGCAATCTTATAGTTCTAATTCTTAATGCAACCTGAAATTGAATCTCACCTAAGGGATTAGGGAGGTTTAGTGGATTGTTAGGATCAATGAGTTAAGGAATTAACCTTTGGCTAGATATATGTGAAACTGATTGTCAATTATTCAATTGCTTGAATGTTCAGAGGATTTAATTGGATTGATATTGATATTCTTGTGAAGTAAATTCCTAACTATCCTTCATTGCTATTTCATTTTATCACAAATCTTATACTCTGTTTCTCTGCAAGTTCTTTGCTTTAATCGCTTTGGTTTATTGCTGTTATATGTTACAAATCTCCTTCAAAAATTCGTATGGCTCAAATGGTTATAATTCTGTGAAGTGGTACTTGAAACCTAAATTCCCTGTGGAGACGATATTCTGATCTTAAATTTACTCATCACTTGCTGCAATCCTAGTGCACTTGCTAGTGTTAGATTGCAAACAACAGCAGTGTATACCAATTTTTCTCAATAACATCTTCTTTCCACAACTTCTCAAATCGCGATCCTAACCAAATGATCACACAAAATCATGATCAATGTTAAGATACATTAATCATATACCCATCTACTAGTGGGTTGAAACTACCATTTTCTAATTTTCACAAAAGTGGCTTAAGGGTCCTACAATTGTTTCTTATACTTTAAATGAAATAATATAAGCATAGAGGTAATCAAAAACAATTATTTTCCCCTCTTACACTCTTAAGACAGCACCTCTAAAACAAGAGTTTTGAACCCCCTAATGCATTTTTAGTAAAACAAAAAAATATCAAAATCATCTATTATAAACCATAGAAGGATTAAGCAAACTAAAACACAATTTAGAAGCAAAAATTTTGGGCAAAATCTCATCCTTCATGCCATTGTTCCAGCACCCAAAAAGAGGGAGAAAATAAAAAATCCAATCGGTTCAAAGTGTTCAAAATGATAAAAATAGGCGGAATAGTAAAAAAAATTTATGAACTTACTTGGAAAATCAAAAGATTAGAGTCAAAGAAATTCAAAGCCTTTGAAAGGAGAAGAAGAGCACTCCATGGCAGCCAAGAGAGAAAAATTGAGTTTGGTGAGTTGATTTTATTAATAGGAAAAAAGTAATAAATTAATAATATAATAATAAGATTTTCACTAATTTTTTGTAATTAATTGAAATAATTAGATAAAAATTCCAAAATTTAATATTAAGCATAATTATAAAATAATTTTTGACATTCTTGCCCTTTCAATTTGTGCCAAAAAAATTTTTTATGCAATTTTCTACTTACGCGTATAATTAATTTACTTAAAACTAACTAGAAATTCAAAAACAAACTCAATAATTACCAAAAAAATTATTTTTATACTCCAAATAATGTTCTTAACTAGAATATAAATTTATTTATTTTAAGTAAAATACTATTTTTAGTCTCGTAAAGCAATTTTAACCGGTACCAATTGACACTTTTTGAAACTAAAAATTTTTAAAATTAAAAATTACTAATTTTTTTTAAAAAATATACCTAACAATTTTGTCTAAAGCATCTGATGTTAATTCTATCCCTATTTTCCCCAAAAAAATAAGAACTATACTCTAACTTATAACTACATTAACAAATTAACTGTTTAGCAAAAATGAGGATGTTATATCTCTTCCCCACTAAAAGAAATTTCATCCCCAAAATTTACGCACCTTAAGAAAAAAGGTAAGGGTGAGAATCCCTCATTTTGTTCTCTAGCTCCCACATAGCATCTTCATTAGTGGTTCCACTCCATAGTATTTTTTAAAGTGATTTATTAATCGGGAAGGTTTTTAGAAATTTATTTTTATTATTTTAAGTAATTTTTTAGACTAAATTTTTTTAAATTTTATTTATATTTTTAACTTAATTTTATTCAGTATAGTAAAAGGTTAATTATTATAACAGAATAGTTGCACTTTAAAATTTATAATATTTATTATATTAAAAAAATAGTATAACTTTTATTTTTATTAAAAAAAGTGTATTAATTTAATAATATTTTTTACAGTACACAAGATTTTTAATAATATAAATCTTTAAATGTAATATGAATAACTTTCACATTAATTTTTTATATAAAATATTTTATAATTAATAAAAAATATTTTAATATAAAATACTCTGTGCATTCATCGTGCATTACACATTCTACTAATTACTTTAATATTAATTTTTAATATAAATACTAATTATTGTATAAAAGCATTTTTAAAAATAAGTTTTAATTTTTATCATTTTAAATGATTTTTTATATATTATTTTAAATGATTTTTCATAATTTATTCATGGATTTTTTAGTATAACATAATATAATATAATATTTATTGTTTAAAAATTTATTCTCAAATAATATATTGATATCTTAAATTATATAAATAGAAAAATTTTAATTAAATATTATTTTTATATATTTTTTAAAAAAAGTGTATTAATTTAATAATATTTTTTACAGTCCACAAAATATTTTAATAATATAAATCCTTAAATGTATAAGTTCTTAAAAAATTATAATAAGAATAACTTTCACATTAATTTTTTTATAAAAATATTTTATAATTAATCAGGACAAAATAAAATATTTTAATACAAAATACTCTGTGCATTCAACGTGCATTACACATTTCACTAATTATTTTAATGTTAATTTCTATTATAAATACTAATTCTTGTATAAATGCATTTTTAAGAATAGGTTTTAATTTTATCATTTTAAATAATTTTTTATAATTTATTCATTGATTTTTTAGTATATTATAATATAATATAATATTTATTATTTAAAAATTTATACTCATAAATTATATATTGATACCTTAAATAATGTTAATAGAAACATTTTTAATTAAATATTATTATTTATTTTAACTTAATATTATATGTATAATGCAGAAGAAATTCACTGATTGTAAATTTTAAACATATATGTCATATATAAATTATTAATTATAAGTACTTAAATATTATAATTAAAATAACATTTAAATGATATATATTATATAAAAATATTTTAAATTTTTTTAGGAAAATAAAAAATTAAAACAAAATACTAGTGTAATATACAAATTATAAATATTAAAGTATTATTATCAATGTGGTAATTTTTAGTAAAAATAAAAGTGTTCATGTATAATCTGATATATTTAAAAAACCTATGTAGAATTTATTATAAAAATAATTCTAAAATAAAGCTTTTACAAATAAATCACTCTATTTTTTTTAAATAAAATCATTTTCAAGGTCTTACGGTTATCCTTAACCAACTTTACAAATGCACGTGAAATCACCCACTCAGACTCGAAAATGAAAAACAAAATTCTTCTTTTAACTGAAAAAGAATAAATAAGTCACCCTTACTTAGTGTTAGCACCACCGTTCAGTTTATTACCAAAATTCGAACCGACCAAATCTCTCCATCTCCCAGCCGTTTCCTTTTCCTTCTCCGTAGAATAAACATTAACCAATACCAAAAACACTCTTTGGATGCTACAATTATCATAAAGTTTTATTTTATAACACTTTCACATACTCAGCTCTCACTCTCTCTTTCTCCCACTAACAATAACAAATTTGTATCTTTTGTGCGTCTTCTTTCCACCTCCATTTCCCAGATATAAAGTTCACACATCACCAAACAGTGTGTCCAAAGCTAGAACCGCTGATTATTATTATTATTCTTACGTTTTATTATTATTATTAATAATAATAATCCTTTACTAAGTTCTAATTTCTGAATCCTTTTAATAGTTTTGAGCCAAGCCACTGTTTATGTTGTTGTAGGTTGCTCTACTTAAGTACCCCCTTTTCCCTCATAGCCTTTCTTTCTTGTCACACACCCTTTGCCTCACCCTTTTTCAGTTTTTAGAGAGTAGCAGCATAAGAAGCAAAAGGTTGGTTGTTACAACATGCCCTTTTCTCATTGTTGCTGCTTGCTATCATGGGATGGATGATGATATGATAATGAAACAAACATTGTTGACCCTCTTTTGTTTTCATCTTCTTTTCCTTCCCCCTTTCTACTACTGCAGAATAGTTCTCATCAAAAGTAGTCTTGATTTCTCTACCACTGTTTGATTCCCCACAGTTTTGCAGAACACCACCCATATACCCGTCAAGGAAAATGGGAGATAACAAAGACCAGGATTTCTTTTCACACAAATTTCCAACTTCTTCTCAGGTAAACTAACAACCCCTTTAAATAATAACTTTTTTTTTTGTTACCTTGTTTAGTGTATCTGTTTCAGTTTTTTTTTTTTTTTATATTGAAGAAAGAAACAATCAGGAGAGATCATTTTGAAACTGGAATGCTAATAGTTTTTTTTTTTCTTTTGTTTCTTTTTAATCGTTCTAACCATGTGATTTGATGCAACAAGGTGGTGGAAGAGTTGAAGGAACTATTAGGCATGGCTTTTCCCATAACAGCCATGAACTTCTTGGTGTTTGTGAGAGCAGTGGTTTCTGTTCTCTTCCTGGGTAGACTTGGAAGCCTAGAACTAGCAGGTGGTGCACTTTCTATAGGCTTCACTAACATAACAGGGTACTCTGTTCTTGTGGGTCTTGCAGCAGGTCTTGAACCTGTGTGTAGCCAAGCCTATGGAAGCAAAAACTGGGAGCTTCTCTCTCTCTCTCTCCAACGCATGGTCCTCATACTCCTGATGGCAATAATCCCCATAAGCCTTCTCTGGTTAAACCTTGAAAAGATCATGCTTTTCATGGGGCAAGACAGTGGCATAACAGAAATGGCATCAATCTACTGTTTCTACTCTCTCCCAGATCTTCTCACAAACACCTTGCTCCAACCCTTAAGGGTGTTTTTAAGGTCTCAAAAGGTGACAAAACCCATGATGTATTGTTCCCTAGTGGCAGTGGTTTTTCATGTGCCCTTGAACTATTTGTTGGTGGTGGTGATGGGACTAGGGGTGCCAGGGGTGGCAATGGCTTCTGTGTTGACAAATTTGAACATGGTGGTGTTGATGACAGGGTATGTCTGTGTGTGGAGGAAGAAGGAGATAGTGATGAAATGGGGTTCTGGTGGGGGAATGTTGTTTGGGATGTGTTCTGGGTTGGGGCAGTTGATGAGTTTGGCTATACCTAGTTGTTTTATGATATGTTTGGAGTGGTGGTGGTACGAGATTGTCACTGTCATGGCCGGGTACTTGCCTACTCCTACTCTCTCTGTGGCAGCCACTGGGATTTTGATTCAGACAACTAGCATGATGTACACTGTCCCCATGGCACTAGCAGGTTGTGTTTCTGCCAGGGTAAGTCTCTCTGTATCATCCCCGTACTCTTTTTTTTCTCTTCATTATTTTATTTAGAGTTTTATTAATCTGAGCATGATCTAATAACAACTCAATTTTATATTATTTAATATTTTAAATATTTTTATTTTTGTAAAAAAATTAATTATTAGATGCTGACGTAAATTTAAGATGATAAGATTTTTTATTTAGTATGAAAAATGTCCTTTTTTTCTTTGAGTTCGTTATTTTTTGTTTTAATCAGTTTTGAATTGAGTTTTGAGAGTTACATTCTGAGAAATGATATTTTAATTAAATTTTTTATAATTTTTTCTTGAGTTAGAAAGAAAAAAAAAAGAAAAAAAAGTTAAAGAAAAAAAAGGTCACCTGATAGAGGGAGACCTCTTTGGTTCTTTACTTTTTTTTATTACCATTTCTGTTGGTTGTGTGAGAAGGAGGATAGGGACTAGAGAGTGTCATGTAGTAGGTTGCTGGTTTTGTTTCTTTCCTGTTTTTCTGTCTGTGTGACTTGATGTTAGAACTGGTTGGCAGGAAGCAACTGTGCACTTCTAGCAATTTGGCGTATGTTAACAGGGGTTTGAAGTCAAAGTGGAAGTGATAAGTTCAAATTTGCAATTCTTTTTAATATAAATAATTGTAAATTATAGTAAATAGTACTATGAAGGATTACGCTAACAGGTCGAAGTGAAAGTTATTAAATTCATATCTTAATATGACTTATCCTTTTCATTTTCTTGCTATGTCTAACAAAAATAGTAGTAAATACTAGGTATAGGTAAGTTTTGTTAATATTGGGTTGTGCTGTGTAGTCATGGAGCTATTTGAACTTGCACTTTTCCTTTTATTGTATCATATAGTATTTTTTCTTTACAGATTTTATTTTTATTTTTCACACTTTTAGTCCTTTGGCAGAGATAGTTGAATGGAGATGATGACAGGTTAGGTCAGTTTTTATTTTTCTAACAGTTTTACTAATTTGTTAGACATTATTAGAAATGAGTGGCATGGTGAGTTATTTTCCCTTTCTTAATCTGATCCAGATGACAAAAACACGTCTGGAGGTTATGTACTGTTACGTTTCTTTACAGTTTACACTCTGAATCTTTGATTTTATTTTTTTTCTTACATTTTCTTTTACTTGTTTCTGGGGTAATCGTGAATCCCTGGGTTTCTGCTTGCTGAGGTATAAATTTGTTGCATGATTGCGTCAAGTAGATGGACCCAGTTGGGTCACACTTGTAACATGACTAGACAAAACTAAAACTAATTGATTACTTCTATAAGTGCAGTTCAGCTTGGCTTGCATACAAGCCCCATCATGTAGATTTCTATTTGACCAAATAATTTAACCGTCAAATCAAATTGTCCACTATTCTTGTGGGGTCCATCAAACTAATTGATTCTTTATAACATATTATATTTTGTCTCAACAGTGTAAAGGTTGGATGATTTGCAATCTTGAATACACTGAAACCTTACAAAGCACTTACAATAACAAGTTTCATTGCTATCAATGCAGGTAGGGAATGAGCTAGGAGCTGGTAAACCTTACAAGGCAAAGCTAGCAGCGATGGTTGCCTTAGGATGTGCTTTTGTGATAGGCTTCATCAATGTGACATGGACTGTGATCCTTGGACAAAGATGGGCCGGGCTTTTCACCAATGATGAGCCTGTTAAAGCCTTGGTTGCTTCAGTGATGCCAATCATGGGCTTATGTGAGCTTGGAAACTGCCCACAAACAACAGGCTGCGGCATCCTCCGAGGCACTGCCCGGCCTGTTGTAGGGGCTCACATAAACCTGGGCTCATTCTACTTTGTGGGTACTCCTGTGGCTGTGGGCCTGGCATTTTGGTTCAAGATTGGGTTCAGTGGGCTTTGGTTTGGGCTTCTCTCTGCACAGGTAGCATGTGCTGTGTCAATCCTCTATGTTGTGTTGGTACGCACAGATTGGGAAGCTGAGGCTTTGAAGGCTGAGAAGCTCACTAGAATTGAAATGGGTAGTTGCAATGGGGTTAGGAGTAAGGACGATGTAAAAGATGAAGAAAGTGATAGGTTGTTGGTGAATGGAAATGAGAACAACAAAGATGACATATGCTAAAGTAACAAGGACAATTGGGATTTTGTTTGTTGGTAAGATTAAATATGTTGCTTAGTAGATTGGAGTTGGAGCGCTGAGTGGTGTTTGTAATTGTGGCTATAGCAGCTTAGGTTGATGAGTTACTTTCTGGTAATTTTGAGTACTTAATCCGTTATTTTCTTTTTTTTCCCTTTTCCCAACTTCCTTTTCAGCTTTTCCAAAGGATCTTGGGAAACCAAGTCTCGTTTTCTATCAAATGTTAAATATTTTAACAATTTTTATCTTTTTCTTCTTAATGGGCAAAATTTTGGTGTTGTCATAAAAAAAAGTAGCTTTAACTCGTGATTGACCAGTGCATGGAGATGTGGCTGCGATGTGAGAATCTGGCATCTGACATTTGCAAATTTTTAGATATAAGGCTGAGACTGAGATTAAACTGAAAGCAGCTTTGCCTATAATAATTCGAGGCGTGTAAAACTCGTGTCAGTGAATGATTTGTGCTTATGGCCAACAATTTCATTCTTTGCTTACTCATCACAAATAATTTTATATATATGTAATCTATATAAAATTCGAGACATATGTACTCACATTCAAATTATTTTAATTTTAAAAATTTTCTATAAAATATTTTTATTATCAATAAAATTATAAGAGAAAAATAACATTTTTTAAACAAAAATTACTTAATTTTGATAAACATTTAAGTGCTAATATATGCATTCATTTATAAACAAATTTTTTAAACCTTATTGTTTGTTTTTAAATATAATATATATTAGTGTTATAATATTAAAATATTTAGATGTTTTGTAGGTTTTTTATTTTTCTTTTTAAATATAAAAAAGTGTTTTATTTAATATATTTTTTGTATATGTTTGTTTGTGTTATCACATTAGTTTGATATGTTTAGTTTACTGAATTGAAACGTAAACATTGTGTGATTGAAATGTTTGTGGATTATATTATGTATCATAATAAATGAAAAAACATCATAGTAGACTTAAATATACAATTAGTGTTTTTATATTGAGTCTTATTTTTATTTTTTATTTTAACATATATTAAAATATTTTAATTGAATAATGTGAAGTGTACAATTTTTGTGCAAATTTTGTTAATATTGTAAAGCGTGTGGCATTAGAAATTTGATAAAGATAAAAAATTTTACATGTATTAACTACAAATAATCTTGGAAAAAAGTAAAAAATAAAAGAAGATAAAAATGACAAAAGAAAGTGAAAAATAAAAAAAATGATTAAAAAAGATGAAAAATAAAAAAAGATAAAAAAGAAATTGACAAATGATAATTAATAAAGATGAAATATTTACATATATTAATTAAAAATGATCTCAAAAAAAAGTAAAAGAAAGAAAATGACAAAAGAATGTGAAAAGTAAAATAAGAAAAAAATGACAAAAGCTAGTAACTAATAAAGATAAGATATTTATATGTATTAATCAGAAATAATCTTGAAAAAGGTAAAAGATAAAGAAGATAAAAAATGATAAAAGAAAGTAAAAAGTAAAAGAAGATAAAAAAAAAAAAAAAGAAGATAAAAGCTGACAACTAATTAAGATGATATTAATTATAAATGATTTCAAAAATGGTAAAAGATAAAAGAAGATGGAAAATGACAAAAGAAGATAACAACTAAAAAAAGATTAAAAAAATGATAAAAATTGATATATAATAAAGATGAAATATTTACATGTATTAACAAAAAATGATTTAAAAAAGGTAAAAGATAAAAGAAGATAGAAAATAATAAAAGAAGGCGAAAAGTAAAAAAAAAAAGAAAAAAAAAGAGATAAAAGCTGATAACTAATAAAGATGATATTAACTAGAAATAATTTCGGGGAAAGGTAAAAAATAAAAGAAGATAAAAAATGACAAAAGAAGATGACAAGTAAAAAAAATAAAAAATTTGATAGAAATTGACATATAATAAAGATGAAATATTTACATGTATTAACTAGAAATGATTTCAAAAAAAAAGTAAAAGATAAAAGAAGATAAAAAAATGACAAAAGAAAGTGATAAGTAAAAGAAGATAAAAAATGATAAAAGTTGACATATAATAAAAATGAAATATTTACATGTATTAACTATAAATGATTTTGAAAAAAGTAAAAAGTAAAAGAAGATAAAAAATGGCAAATAAAAGAACATATTTTAGTTCATATGCAGTGTTGTTCAAATTAATCTCTTAAATTTTAAATTTTAGTTTTTAAAATTAATAATTATTAATCATGTTAGTCTTTATCGTTAATAGATATTAAAATTGAGTAAGAAAGTAATGATTTATTATGTTAAGTGACGCATGTTAATTTATTTTGTATACAAAATAATGTCCTTTAAGAATATTTTAAAAGTAGTTTATTTTCATCTTTGAATTCTAATATTTTCAAGCAATAAAGTCTCTTCTTGTCTTTTGCTTCAATTTTTTAATGACATCTTTGTCCTTTACCTTACTATTGTTGTGATGACATTCACGTTACAAAGTTTCTTCATCTTAGCATTTGTCATTTGAATCACTAAATTCAAGACTCAAATCTATGGGTGGACAACCAGTTGTAATCAATTTAGTTAAGAGGTCTCCTATGTGTAACATTGAAGACAATGAGTACATTATGAATATGTGAGTTTTTGGAGTCTTACAATTATTGGTCATGTCAATGATTAAATTCTCTTTGAAGTTTCTTTGTTACAAATGAAAAAATCATTTATATATTATGGTCATGTTAATCCTTTTCTTGTTAAGGTTGGTACTCAAATTGTTACCTTAAGACTTCCTGATTTCTTGAGTATATTTAAAGCTACTAATTATGAAACTCTTATATCCTTTGACAATTATTCTTTTGCAGTTTAAAACTTCTTTGAGGTGAATAAGGGAGAAATTGCTGCAATTTTTCTCAAACATATTAAAAATGTTAATTTTATTGTTCCTGTACATGATAGTCTATTACAGCGATCACTAGAGGAAAGAAAAAAATGTCTTGAAAGAAGACAAAATAGAAGACGAAAAAAAATTTTATTGTTCAAAAATGTAAAAAGTTAGACAAAAATAAACTATTTTTTAAAAAAAATTCTAAAATAACATTATTTTATATTTAAAATGTATTCACGTGTTATTTAATGTGATAAATTATTACTTTATTATGATAATTTTAATATTTTTTAATGATTAGACTAATGTGATTAATAATTATTAATTTTTAAAAAATAACTTTAGTGAAGTTACATATTTTATTATTTTAAAGATTGAAGTAGAAATTTACCTTTAACAAATGGTAAAAATTTGAAATTCTTTATAACACCCTACACGTGAAATTGGCAAAAAAGAAAAAAAGTGTTATATAAGTTTTACAATAATTTTTTTTTGCTTGATGGAAGAAGTTCCAAGTTGAACTGCATTTAATAACGTTATTACGCTGAAAGAAGATTTAGTTTCACTTTTAATTTATTTTATGAGTAAATTTAAATTTTCTTGTTTCAATTGTTTATCTTTAATTTTTAATTATTTAAATTAAATTTCTAATTTTAATTTATCTTAATAATTCACAAAAATATAAAAATATATAAATATCATTGATTCATATAAACTTGTAAAGAAAAAAAATATAAAATTATTAAATAAAAAAATCACTTTAATTATATTTTATATAATTTATTTAGTATTTTTTTATTTTAAATCTTTATATTAATTTATATAAACTGATAATATATCATATACCATTATATTATTGTAAATTGTCTGATAAAATTTTAGAATACAAGAGTAAATTTGAACAGTTAAAAATTATAAAAAATAAATATAAATAATTAAAAGAGAAATTAAAATTACTCATAATTTAAAGTATAGAAATAAATAAATAAAATAAAATATTAAAAAATTAAAGTTATACATATATGTTTTGATCCATTATGATAACTTTTTAGATAAACTTCTTTCTTTAGAAGAAGTAAAGAAATTAATATTTAAATATAACTTTTTATTTTATAGAGTAAGATAAGTTTGTAAGCTGAAGAATGAAAATAGGCTGAAGGTGTACCTCAATTCATAAGTAGTGGTACGATGATTAAAATAAAGCAATGAGTTGAAGAGGAGAAATTTAAATTTATGTCTGGTTGATTTTTTTCTAAAACAATAAACTAATAGTATAGGTTGAATTAATAAATTTCTCATTTAAATTTGTAACATCCAATAAATATAATTATGAAAATATTTATTAATAATAAATATTTACTAATTATAAATGCTCTTCTCTAACCCGTTTTCACAAACAGTGATTTTCCCCAAAATAAACTAGACAAAAGATTTTATTTTACTAGGAAAACTTTGCGTTGCTCGATACAGTCTTATATATAGTTAAAAGGGTATTGGTGGTTTTCAAAACTATATAGTTAGACACACTTATAGTTCGTACATAATTGGAGTTGGCTTTTGAGCTTTTGTTGGATATGTCAAACATGGAAAAAGATCAATGAATAAAACAAAGCATGTGAATGTTGTTATGTACAATTATTTACACTTTTATATGCAGTGTCCCATGCGCAAGAGTAAGGGAATTAAATGTGATTAAAATATGTTAAGGATGGAATTTTGTGTCATCTTCCTGTATTGAGCTTTGTCCTTAGTAGAGCAGCATGCTTTCTTCTGCTTCCTTCACTGCACATTTTCTCCACTTCTCTTTGTAAGTTTACAATGCATCCAAATTGACTTCCCATTAATCTCACTTGATCGTCCTATTAAATTTTTAATAATTTTTAAAAGTTCTATTTACTTTATTTAATCTTTGATAGGTATTGGGTACTTGATTTAGACTTACTGTAAAAATTTTAAAAATGTATACTAATAAATAAATTAGTATATTAATATTTTTACATTGGCAATCTATATTAATATTTGATATTAATAAAATAATTTGAAGTATAATATATATATAAATATATATATATATATTATAGTGACTTGAATTTCTTCTCCAATAATAATATATATCAAAAACCACTCGAATAAACAAAGCAACTTAAAAAAGCCAGTTCTTTAGTATATATATATTCTCCAATAATAATTTAGTAACTTAAAAAAGCCAGTTCTTTAGTATAACAAGTTTCCTATTATAAATAAACAAAGCAAGAGTTACCAAATCTGCACGGAACCCACCCACCTAGATCATAACACCTACCATTTTTTTTCTCCTTCCCTTTAAATGGTGTCAAAGTTCAAATCTTGAAACTCAAATGGTATTTTAGTTTGAAAAAAAGGACATAGTGAATGTTTTATTTTGATGGGTAGGCATGATTAGCAATCCCCACACAAATTGCATGAACTCACCATATGACCCACATTTTTCCATTGAAACTTTGATTTGGTTGGGTTTGAAGGAGACAATGTGCTAATAATATGACAATTCAACTTAGAACCCGGAACCCACGAATGAGACATAGGACAGGTTTATCAGATTTCAAATCTTCCCTTTCCACTACTAGTTTTACCACATTGCATCTCAGAAATTCCGTAAATTGAAGGTGCAACTTCATTAGGTAAAATGGAGAAAATCATCATGAATTGCCACAATATCTCTAGTTAATTATGTCTAATTAAATTTTAGTAAAATTGATTTTAAAATAATGATTGTGCTTTAATAATAACATTTTTAAATAAGAATATTTCTAATCAGTCTTTAGGATATTAATTACAAGATTAGAAGTGAAATATTTTTATTAAAAATTACATGAGAACTTCATTTATTTAATATTTTAACCAATATATTCTACCTTTGAATCCTAATCAGTGTCTCTTTAAATAAATTAATAAAATAGAATTTTATTAAATTTAGAGAAGAATACATTTTTAAATATAGATATTAGTGCACTTGAACATTTTGAGCGCATTTATGAATGTCGCAGAATTAATTTTTATTTTTACTCACAAATAACTTATTTGTTTTACTTTTAAAATTATTTTATTTTACTATACACATTTATATATCAAATTTATAGTTCAATTTTTTATTAGCAAAAAATATTATTGTTAAAATTAATTTGATCAAAATCAATTTTATTTAATTTTAAAACAAAGATGTTACTAAATCAGCCAAACAAAAGCTGTACTCTTGGCAACTAGTGTTTTCAACGCAACTAGATGTTTGCATTTATCCAAAAGGCTATTTGCATCATAATTTGCTTGTGCCAATGGATATGACCTTTCCTCTTTATGTTCCGTTATTTTCATTTTGTTGCCAAACCTTTTAGCCATATATTCGCATTCCACTTTCTTTCTTGGCATGGTCATCATACAATTGGTACAACCCTGCATTACGTACAAGTCAATAATATTGATATGGATGGCATTGAGTGTAAAGATTTGAATTGTGAGTCAAATGGCATTTTAAACAAGGTAAATATTATTTTTAAAATAGTTTTTTTATAATAAGTTCTATATCTTTATTATATTATTAATTATTTATTTAATTTTATATTTTTATCTTTTCTCATCTTATATGTAAATTATTGTCAAATTTTATTATACGAAAACATTACTCTATAAACAATAATAATCGGCTCATATCATAAAATGAGGTATGATATAGGTGTGAGAAAAAGGAAAAAATAAATAGAAAAATAGATGAAAGAAAAAATACAAGTGAGAGGAGGTAAACGAAAAAGAATGAATAAAAGGAAAAGAAGTTTATGACAAATCTCAGACGAAATTTGTTTAATTTTTTTTAAAAAAAATTATATTTAGTATATAAAAAATATAAAGTATAATAAATATTTTTAAATCAAAATTTACTTTTTACACACTTAATATTAAGGTTAAAAAAAATGTTAAAGCTAGTAGCTACACCCAGAGTGAAAGGGGGAGTGATTGACCCAAGTAATGATCCATACTTGTTTTGGCTAGACAGTGAGTTAGAATTAGAGACATTAACATGAAACATCCTTTAAATTGATGGCACATAGTCAAGACCAGTATTCAAGTCCAGATTGGATTGAAGGAGAAAATGAAGTGCTAAACATCCTTTATTCTCCTTATACTGATAGCTTATGCTATTTCCTAACCCCACCCTAAGAAACCGTGCAGACCAACGTTACAATAAGACGCAATTAGCTATATTCGGTAACTGACTTTGTCAAAGAATTTCAAATGAGCACACACGAGATCCTAATGCTACAATGCAACCTTCATAAACTGCTATTTTTTAAAATTCTGTCATTATAAGAGATTTGGGTTGATGTTTATCTTACAAAATTTATGAGGTGAAAATTATGATTAAATTAATTAACACACGTTACAAAACATGTCTTGCACACACTCCACTAGAAATTGACTTTTGGAGCACCAATTTAGATAGGATTAGTAAAAACTATTTTGTATAAAATATTAAGAGAGGGGTTTTGCCCTAACCGCTCTCCAAATTTAACTTCTTAGAGCAGTTCATATGAAACCGCTCTCTAATATATACTTCTAAGAGCAGTTTATTTGGAACCATTTTCTAATATGTACTTTTGAAAGTAGTTCATCTAGAACTGCTCTCGTAAGTGTATTTTGGAGAGCAGTTGTTAAATAACCGTTCTCAGAAGTATTATACTTTAGAAAGCGGTTCACATAGTGAACCGCTTTTATAAATTTACAGAGCGATTGATACGTTACATTGCTCCGAAAGGTGTAGATTAGAGAGCAGTTATTTCTTAACCACTCAGATGTTGTATTTCAAATTAATTCCTAAGCCTTAAATCTTGTTATCCCTGTCCTCGTGCCAAGTCTGTACCACAAATTTGTCTATGTTCAGTGTTTTCTAATAAGTTTTTGTAGAAAAACAAGTACGGTTGACATCACATTCGCAATTTTAAGGTATATTCATAATCTTTTCTTTGTTTTCTGGCTATGTTTGGACATTCGCACTCTCTTATTCTCTTCGTTCACTGAAACGTACCTATATTATTATGTTGAACAGTTACAAACGTCCCTCCTCCATACTTGGCTTCAGGTGAACTGCGACAAATTAGTGAACCTTCTTGATGTGATCCTAAGAGTCAGAGGATCACACATGTATATACTTTTGTACTTGCTTTGTTCATGTTTAGAATAGTTTGTTTTCGGCCTTGTATTTTGGCCATGAGCCTGAGAAGCCCATTAGGCTTTGGGGAAGGAGTCTTTTGTATTTTTGTTTGGGCTTGTATTGGGCCACGTTTGAGGGCATGTATTCAGCCCAAATCCCCATCCCCTTTCTTTGCCTTGTTTTGGCCTATTAGAGACCATTTTGGGCTTTGAGATAGCTTGCCTATATATAGACTAAGCTCCTTTGTAATTTTCAGATTTTAGATTCATTTGATGCATTGTGCATTTTTCTCCTCCCTCGTGAGTTGAGTTTTTCTCTGAATTTTCTCTTTAGAACATTCATAACACTACTTTTATCATGGATTCTTCCATGTGGTGAGTGCAAACTTGGCTTATCCTCAATCCTTTGAAGTGGTGCTACATCAATACTTCCCTCCTTCTTTCTTTCCATTTGCAATTTTCTTTCTTCTTTTTGTTTGAATACGTGATTTGAAGCATATATCAAGTCAAAACGTGGCTGGTCTACCTCTTGGAGATCCAATTCTTTGGTCTTTCTTGAAGATATTTTCAAGAAACACGACATTTCCCCTTCTTCTTGGAAAGAATTCAACCACGAATTTGAAGCATCCTTAAGCTCCTCATGCAAGCCATCAAGTTTTCCTACAAAGCAAAGGATACAAAAGAAGTCTCAGGAAATGTGAAGGATAGGGATCAGGTGCTTATTTATCGAAAGAACCCACCTGGATCAAAGATTAGCCTCTTGACCCTTAGCATTTTATTACAAAAGTTCATACAAAAATTAATGAGATACGCCCATAAGAAAGAACATACAAAACTATGAAAGACATGGTTATTTGTACATGAAGTGTAATGTCTTAACAAAGTTGAATTATAAGAAATGTGAGATACATGCATTCTAATTTGTGGTATGAACTTATCATTATGCACAAGATCATGTGTTAATATGATTGCATTATTACCTAATGAGAAAACACTTAACCTATTGCTTATCATGCCTAATGAATTGGACCTCACATGTAGCACGTAATTAGTAAATGGAAATTGAAGCGAGTTCATACACAACATATGTGTTCCTAAATGCCTAGACTCAAAAATTATAACAAACTATCTATGTCCATAGTACCACAGTTCAAAAGAACATAAGAAAATCCTAATTCTACCAAGACCTATATGTACAAGAAATGAGGTACATGAAATCTTATGGGGGCAAAAGACACTTGGTGTCCAATCTACTTCTTGTGTTATCTCCTAATTAGGTGGTAGTTCTTTAGGAATTTCCTTTAAGAACACAACTTCAAAATTTTGTAGAAGAGCCTTGACTCTTCTATCCAAAGAAGGAGTAGTGGCAAGACTCAAAGGACTCATATGGTATTCTAGGTATAATGGTTGGCCACTATAAAGAATTTTTTTCACATCTTGCATCTTGGTAAGAAATTCCTCTATCTTGAGACTTAAGGCAAGCTCATAGTTGCCCTCATCTCCTCTAACTCTCTTTTTACCTTTTTCCTTTTTATTAGGCCTTTGGCCTCTTGGTAAGTCCATGGCCTCTCTCTCTTTATCCCTTTTTAATTTCATTTTTAATTGATCTTCCATTACTTGCTTAGGAGTTAGAGGAATAAAAGTGATCCTCTTAGATTCATAGACAAAGGTTATTTTGTTAGAGGTCCCACTATGAGTGACATTCTTATCAAATTGCCATGGCCTTCCCAACAACATATGGCTGGCCCGTATAAGAATTACATCACACAATATTTCATCTTTGTAATTACCTATGGAGAATTTTATTTTGGCTTGCTTATCTACCAACATCTCACCCTCTTCATTTAGCCATTGAAGCTTGTATGGCTTAGGATGTGGGGTAGTCTCTAATCCTAGTTTCTCCACTAGCCTCACACTACCGCAATTGGTACAACTTCCCCCATCCAAAATTAGGGCACACAATTTTCCTTTCACATAACACCTACTGTGGAAGATGTTTTCTCTTTGAGACTCATCTAAGTCTCTCACTTGGCTATCTAAAAGTCTCCTAATGATCAAAAGGTCTCCCTCACTCCCATAAGCTTCCTCTTCACTAGTGTATTTTGCTCCTTTACTAGAAGAAGAAAAGGAACTAGTTCCTTCCTCTTGACTAAAGTAATAATCTTTGCCTCTACATATCATGATTTTCTTAGTTGGGTATTGAGAAGCTATATGCCCTCTACCTAGGCACTTGAAACACTTAATAGAGGAGGTCTTTGAACTACCTTCATTTGAGTTGGGCTTGCTAAGTTGGGCTTGCTAAGTTGGGACTCAGGGTATTTATTATCCTTTTCCCTAAAATGTGAGGTGGACTTATTTTCTTTTTGGTTATCTTTTCCTTTATCCTCTTCCCTATTCTAATTACCCTTCCAACTAGAGGTCTTGCTAGGATAACTTGATGAAGAATATTTTCTATATGATCCCTTTCTCTTTAGTTGTTGTTCTACCTTCATGACTTGTTGTACCGCATCATCTAGGTCTACATAAGGTAGAAGCTCAACTACATCACCAATTTCTCTATTAAGGCCTCCTACAAACCTAGCTATAGTTACTCTCTCTTTCTCATGAATGTTAGCTCTCATTATGCAAATTTTCATTTTTTTTTCTATATTCCTATACACTTTTGGAGCCTTTGGTAAGCCTTTGGAGCTTGCTAAGAAGCTCACAACCATAATATGAGGGTACATGCCTCTTCCTAAGAATGGCCTTAAAGTCTTCCCAATTTTCAATGAGTGGTAACCCTATATCTTTTCTATTATGGGTTTGGTTTGTCCACCAAAATAGGGCATAATTTTGAAAACCTAGGATAGCTATCTTCACTTTGTTTTCTTCCTCAATACTATGACATATGAAAAGTTGCTCTGTTTTCATTTCCCATTCTAAGTAAGCTTCTACATCATCTTTTCCATGAAAATGGGGAACCTCTAGCTTAACTTCTTTCAATCTACCATCTCTTCTATGTCTAGTATCTTCATCTCTAACTCCATTTCTATCTCTTTCTCTATGTCTATCTCTATCACCATCTCTATCTCTTTCTCTATGTCTATCTCTATGTTCATCTTTTCCTTTTTCCCTTCTTCTTCTCTCATGTCTTTCTCTTCTAGGGCTTATTTCACTATAACTTCTTTCACTAACCCTTTCATTTTGGATATTTGCTATTTCTATCCTCATGGCTTCAATTTGGACTATTAGATTAGCCACATAACGGGGAGGGGTGCTACCTCTACTCCTAAGGTCATCACTTTGGTTATTATCACTACTAGTCATTCTTTGTTTTTGGTTGTTCACTTTTATGCAATTACAACACTACAAGCGGACACTAGAGATTAACCTAGACCCCACACTAAAAAATTAGCACTAAACAAAATAAGAAAGCAATAAAAGAAAGGCTATCAAAACTAGTCATTACTAAACTCAAGAAAACTAGAGAAAATTTAGAATAAGGGAGGAAAGGTGTGAACTCTTACTTCATATCCCGAGATCCTACCATGAAATGCAAAGAATGGAGGGAGGAAAGGATTGGAATCTTAGTCCAATACCCAAAAATGCAATGACCCTATTCGCAAAGCTTTAAATCAATCACACAAGCCTAAACTAGCATATACTAGTCGTGTGCAAAATTTAAACTAAGGCCTATGCGCAAATTACCCTATAGCTACTTAAAAACCAAAGTCCAAAGTCCAATGTCTACTTACAAGGTAAAATTGAACCTACTACAAGTGATCTACTTGCAAAAATTGTAAATTCTCAACCTCAAGCAAATATAATTCTCCAAATACAAGGAGTAAAAGAAACCAAAACAGCCCCTTCACCCCAAGTTACAAGGCTTTACTCCAAAGAAAATTACAAGTCTTCAAGTCCAATAGTCTCCAAGTAGGATCAAGCTCACAAAGAACAGACAAAGTTAGTATAATCACAATTAATAAGGGTGTGTGTGTAGTGTTTGGGTACTCTCCACTCACTCACGTGTGTACACTCAAGACACACTTGAAATTTCAATGAAATTCCCAAAAGAAAATATACAACCATTCAACTCTTACTCATCTTCTATTATGCTACCATGCTTTGAAGGCAAATAAAGCACAATTGGCAACCATTCAATACAAAACTTAAGGATTCCAAAGAGACAAATTTCTCATTTAATATGCTGTTTTTCCCATGCAAAATGTTGGCATTAGCCACAAATTTCTCATTCATGGTCATTCACTTGCTTGCATGCTTAATTACACTAATTTCTTTTGGATTTCACTCTTTTCTTTTCTTTTCTTTTCTTTTTGTGTATTCTTTTGTTCTTTCTTTTGTACAATTTCAGCCACTATTTTCTGTTTTCTTTGGCAACAAATACAATCACAAAAATTGAATACTATGCACACGGTTTTTCAGCCAAACAAATCAAATATTATTTCACTAGATCAACACATGGTGCATAGAATTTGGACAATTTTGAAAAGAATTAAGAGGCACAAAACAAAATTGATGCAGAAAAATGAATTCAGAAACAAAATTCCACATAAAATGAAAACAGAAACAACAAGGTGCAGAACGAAAATTGAAAACAGAATTCTGTAGAAGATGAAAACTGAAAACAACAAGGTGCATAAATGAAAATCAAAATCAAAATTGTGCTGAAACAAAAAATAGAAACAAAATTTTGCATAAACGAAAAAACAGGAAATGAATTCTGCAAAATGAAAAATTGAAAATAGCAAGGTGGAACATACGAATTTTGCAGAATTTGTGATGTTTTTTCTAAATCTGAACCGATTAAAATGCTAGATAGCACATAAGAACAGATTGTACAACACTTGTTTGGTGAAAAATGCAAGAACACAAAATCTAAAAATTTAAATTTGAGTGAACGAATTTGGTTCCAAAAAATGAAACTCAACCAATCCAAAAATTGATTGCAAGGTTTTGATCGGAATTGAATGTAGATCAAGGATCTATAATCAAATTTTCAAAATTCAGAATAGATCTAAGATTTAAGTTTTGGCGCCAAAATTGAAATTCAAAAGAAAGATGATCAACCAATAGATCTATATGAAGGAGAAGGTGTAGATGAAGAATATGGAATCGGATTTCAAAAAAGAAAGCTATAAAAGTGTAGATCTAAGAATTTTGTACCTCCTTGGACCATGCTCATGATACCAAATGTTGTGTTTCTTGAAAAGATCTTCAAGAAAGACCAAAGAATTGGATCTCCAAGAGGTAGACCAGCCACGTTTTGACTTGATATATGCTTCAAATCACGTATTTCAACAAAAAGAAGGAAGAAAATTGCAAATGGAAAGGAAAAAGGAGGAAGTATTGATGTAGCACCACTTTAAAGGATTGAAGATAAGTCAGGTTTGCACTCACCACATGAAAGAATCCATGATAAGAGTAGTGTTATGAATTTTCTAAAGAGAAAATTCAGAGAAAAACTCAACTCCCAAGAGAGGAGAAAAATGCACAATGCATCAAATGAATCTAAAATATGAAAATTACAGAGGAGCTTAGCCTATTATAGGCAAGCTATCTCAAAGCCCAAAATGGTCTTTAATGGAAGACCAGGCAAAGAAAGGGGATGGGGATTTGGGCTGAATACATGCCTTCAAACGTGGCCCAAAACAAGCCCAAATAAAAATACAAAAGACTCCTTCCCCAAAGCCCAATGGGCTTCCCTGGCCCATGGCCAAAATACAAGGCTGAAAATAAACTATTCTAAACATGAACAAAGCAAGTACAAAAGTATATACATGTGTGATCCTCTGGCTCTTAGGATCATATCACTTCTTTCATTTCAGGTTAGTGCTGTTGTGTTTATATGAACTAATTATATTTAAATATTGAGCATTGCTGCGTGACAGAGAGCATGAAATTATTTATTATTTTGTAAAAGTTAATTTGAAAAGGTTGAACCTTAGGTTAGTTAACCTCTGAAATATTGTTGGAATGGTTATTTAAGATTTGTTGAACATGATATTAGGATAGTGGTTGACTGTAATGCAAGATATTAATGTGAAATGTAACCTGTGCTATTGTTGGATTGGTTATTTAGGGTTTGTTGAACATGATATTTGGACACTAGTTGACTGTAATGCAGGTGATTAATGTGAAAATGCATTTGATTGTTGTGGAAATTGATCTTTTGAATTAAAGTCTTATTTTCTGTTGTGTTTTTATTGTTGTTCCAATATAAACAGAAAGCAGGGAACATGCTGTTATGTTGTTCTGCGAAAAGAATTAAGTTTATGTATTGAACAAGATATTATTGTTTGTTTTGCCCCTGTTATGTATATTTGCTTTGTGTATGAATGAAATTGATGTTGTGTCTTATAGAATTTTATTAATGCATGATTATAGTTAGTGATTAAACTTTGTAGGGTATGATTTGAAATCTAAAATTGAATGAAACCTTAGTTTCCCGTTTGAGATTGAAAATAATGATTTATTAATCATTATTATCAATCTCAAATTGTCCAAGTTGGACAGTTTGTGAACAAATTTATTCATTCATTGGTTAGCATTTGCTTCTCATAATGTTGTATTTAATACTTAACAAAATTTGAGTTTAGAGCATTTCTCATTGCCTCTTGGTGCATGCTTGATTGAGGTAAATGATGTCATATTCAAGTTGTGTACTAGGAGACTAATTCGAAATGCTGCCCAAATTTTGTCAAGTGAAAAAATAAACATTTAAGTAGCAATTGTTAATTAAGGTATGAAAAAGTTTGTTCTCAAATGGGATAGGGCCCTACCATGTGAGAGTTAATAAGACATTCACATTTGTAATTATCGTAACCGTAGTTAGATCAAATATGGATTAAAGTTGGATGGTAGTTGATTGTTTAAGTGAAGAATACAAAGACAGAGTCAAGGAGTTTATTAGATTTGTGATTAAGCATGCAACTGATGTCAACCTTATTCCCTGTCCTTGTTGGTGTTGTTTGAATATGTTACAAGTAAATGCGAAAGAATTGGAAGAACATCTAATGTGCAATGGGATAGATGAAAAATATACTTGTTGGACAAAGCATGGTGAGATACAAGCTGGAAGCACATCAACTAATATGGAATCGAACGTCAATTACTCAGAGACATTTAGAACAAATGAGAGTGATCATGTTGAACAAATTTCAAATGTTGTTGAAGAAGATCTTAGAGATTGTCCAAAGATATTTGAGAGGCTGAAAGATGATGCAGAAACACCATTGTATAATGGATGCACAAAGTTAAGAAAATTGAGTTCTGTTTTAAAGCTTTATAACTTAAAAGCCTCGAATGGATGGACTGATAAGAGCTTCATAGACTTGCTAAGTTTATTATATGAGATGCTACCAGAGGATAATTGTTGTTGACAATCTCTAAACACTAGCAAGTGCACTAGGAATTGCAGCAAGTAATAAGTAAATTTAAGATCAGAATATCGTCTCACAGGGAATTTAGATTTCAAGTACCACTTCACAGAATTATAACCATTTAAGCCATACGAATTTGGAAGAGTTGTATCATACCAAAAGCAATAAACCAGAACAATTAAAAGATAAAAAAATTTGCAGTAAAACAGAGTTTGAATGTAATGTGTGAATAAAGTCAGGATTGATTTCACCTCTTCATCAATTGCAAATTGAAGTAGATATGAACTCTAAGTTCCTTCATTGATTGATGATCAATTTCACTAGGTTAATCCAAGTTCAATTCCTTGACACATTGATCCTAATATTCAATTAACTACCCTAATTCCTTAGGTGTAAATCAATTAAACATTGCATTAGGTATTGGAAATTATAAGATCACAAGATCATGAATTCTTATTCCTAAGACATCCCTAACCTTGACATTTAACTCAGATATGAGCAATTAACTCAACCTTCGTTGATGAAAATCCTCTAGGTTCAATTCAATTGAATAACAATTTCAAGAATCACATTAAGGAAAGACTTAAACATTCAATACAACCAAGATCTGAAAATCCAGATCTACAATCAATTTAGAATATCAAAATCGGATCCATCAATCCATAAGAAAATGAAATCAGAACATGTTCATCAAAGAAAAAGAGAGAGAAAGAGTAGAAGAAGAGGAGCTGCAAAATTTCTTCATGAATCCAATCCCCAGCCTGATTTCTCAAGGTCCAGAGCTTGGAAGTCGCCCCCAATCTCACTCTCTAACTCTCCTAAGGTGTGGAAATGAGAAAATGAGAAAAGATCCCGAAAATCTAAGCGTTTCTGCAATTTATAGATTTTCTGCCTTTTGTTCGTTATCACTTTTATTGATAATAGTGACTACACAGAAGGTCGAGTGGTTGCGCGTGTTCACTTTTATGAGTACAAGTGGCCACGCGCAACTTCCCAAGTTGAGGGCTCTCTGGAACATCCACTTTTGTTGATAATAGTGATCACCAGAGCTTCCTGATATTTGAGGTTCTCTGGAAAGTTCACTTTCAGTGATAATAGTGATCACAAAGAGCTTCCTGATATTTAGTCTCTCTGGAACGTTCACTTTCAGTGATAAAAGTGGTAATGCAGAGCATTTTCTTCTAAGAAGCCCTCTGGAACACTCACTTTCGCCAGAAAAAGTGTTAACGCCTAGTGTGTTCTGCTGAGGGACTCTCTGGAACACTCACTTTTGCCAGCAAGAGTGACCACGCCCAGACTATATTCTTCATTTCTTTTATTTTGAGCCCAGAATTGCTACTCTTTCTCTTCCTTTCCCTCTTAATCCTCCAACCTTATGATCTCATTTCAAAGTTTCCTGCAAAATAGGTTCTAATCAGTACTTTTTACATAGAAAATTCACAAAATCTAAACAATTAAACTATTTATAAATGAATTGAACATTCTATTATTTTTATGAGTTTTCTAGCTTTTTCCATCATGTTTTTCATATCAAATGTATTAAAAACTAAGGTAAAATACTAGTAAAATCTGCATTTATCAATAATGTGCTACCAAAGAGAAGATATGATGCTAAACAAGTACTTGCTTCCATTGGATTGACCTATGAAAAGATACATGCTTGTCCTAATGTCTGCATTTTGTTCCAAAATGAGTATGCATCACTAAGTCAATGTCCAAAGTATAATGTATCACGATACCTAAAGAAAGAATCAACACCTGTGAAGGTCGTGTGGTATTTTCCAATAATACCTAGATTAAGATGCCTATTTGCAGAAAATGTAAAGAATATGACTTGGCATGCTGAAAGCAGAATTAGAGATGGAAAGCTTAGGCATCCAACAAATTCTCTACTATGGAAAAAATTTGGTGACGAATATGAAGAGTTTGCAACTGAAACAAGGAATATACATTTTGCGTTAGCAACCGATGGAATGAATCCCTATGGCATGCTAAGTAGCACCCATAGACATGGCCTGTGATTTTAATAATGTATAACTTACCTCCATGGCATTGCATGAAGCAGAAATATATGATGTGTACTTGTCTCCTTTAATTGCAGATTTGAAGTTGTTGTGGGATATGGGCATAGAAGTATATGACAGGTTTAGAGATGAATCTTTCACGGTCAAGGCAATGTTGTATGGAACAATTAATGATTTTCTTGCATATGAAAATCTTTCTAGTTACAGCATATCCAATATGTGAGGAAAAAATAGATTATATAAGACTAGAGCACTGTCACAAGAATGTTTTCATGGGGCATCGTTGGTGGTTGGCATGAAATCATCCTTTCAAAAAAATGAAAAAAGCTTTTAATGGAAGTTTTGAAGAACGACGATGTCCTTATTTGAAAAGTGGAGAAGAAATCTTTAATGAGGTAAGCATATAAGAACAACATTTGGAAAACCTTTTGCCAAACAAATTCTAACTGCAGGTTGAAAGAAAATATCAATTTTCTTTCAGTTATTCTATTGGAAATCTTTATACGTAAGACACTTTGTTGATGTTATGCATGTTGAAAAAAATATTTGTGAAAGTGTGATTAGTACGTTATTAAACATTGTGGAAAAAAAGAAAGATGGCATCAATGCAAGACTTGACTTGGTAAAGTTAGGAATACAATCCGATTTGGCTCTAGTGAAGAAGGGAAAGCAGACCTTTTTATCACCAACAACATGTACCCTATCTAGAAATGAGAAACGTGCTTTATGTGAGACTCTTTATTCAGTTAAGGTTCCAGAGGGGTATTCATCAAACATTAAAGTCTTGTATCATTTAAGGACCTAAAGTTAAAAGGATTGAAGTCTTATGATTGTTATATCTTAATGGAGAATTTAATTCCTAATGCTATACAATTTATTCTACCCAAAAAGGTTCGCGTGATAATTACGAAGTTGTGTTTCTTTTTCAAGGCAATATGTAACAAAGTGATTGATCCTGGGAGATTACTAGCTTTGCAAAACCAAATAGCTAAAATTTTATGTGAGCTTGGAATGTATTTTTTGCCGTCATTCTTTGATATCATGGTTTATTTGACCATTCACTTGGTGGAAGAGACAAAATTATGTGGCTCTACATATATGAGATGGATGTATCTCGTTGAAAGATATATGAAGATTTTAAAAGGGTATGTGAAGAATAGAAGTAGACACAATATTTAATGGAAAAAGTAGTTGAATTTTGCAATGAATACCTGTCAAATGTTGAATCATGTGATATTTCAAAATCACGTCACATAGGAAGGACTTTATGGGAAGGTAGCAGTGGTTGTCAACAAATAGAGGTCCCTAGACTGCAATAGGATTAAGCACACTTGTATGTATTACAAACACCTGTCAGATCAGTGTATTTATATGTATTCATTATTCCATTTGAATTGTGCTGTGTATGCTTAAAGTATATGAATTATTCACATATTGGAATGTGAATGTAAAAGTTGTATGATTGTCGGATAATGAGTAGTACATTCTCGAATACTATATTGTGATGTTGTCGAGTGTGATGGGCAAAATGAGTTAGAAATTAGTTGTTAAGCATGTTGTATGTGAGATAAGCTAGGGAGTATTATTGAGAACCAATATAATCTCATTTGAGAGAGAGATTGAGAGTTCTGGGTGTAGGGTGTCTTGCTCAATCGAGGGCAGTCTCGCTCAAGCGAGAAGTTGTCGTGCAAAATTAGGCATTCTGGAGTGTTCTCGCTCAAGCGAGATCAATTTTGCTCAAGTGAGAGCAGATAACATCATATTGTGAAATGCTTCATTAATATTGTGAGCTATTTGATTTTATTGTGTAAATGCACAAAGCTGTGTTGCTAAGGCTGTGAAAATATATACATAAGGCTATGATGTTGAAACTGGCTGAAAATATATGCATTGTTGTATTACTGAGACTGAAAGTAGATTTAAATGTGCTTTATTATGTTGATTTCACCGTGATGCATCACATTCATTATCATCATTCTAGAGTTGATTAGGATGCTTAGCTGTGTTGTGTCTGGATTTAGATACCGAGATGAGTTATTCCCAGATTGCAAAACAGTTCCTCTGGATTATTTAGGTTGTGAAACCAGATGGAATTGAATCGTTGCATTTGCATTAGTTGGGCTGGGAATGGGCTGAACATGCTGCATCAATTGATTGAAGCTGTTGTGCTGAATGCTGTGAAATGTATTAGCTGTTTAAAATATTTTACATATTCATATTCTATATTATGATTGTTAATTATATAAGCTCACCCATGGATTTTCGTTGTGTTGGTATGTGTGTTGCAATGATTGTATGGTGGTACGTGAGCAGAAGGTACATGATGTGTAAAAATCTGATCACTGGGCAAGTGTACCCATTGTCGAAGTAATATTAAAATTAAAATTAAAATACCAAGTGTCGTATCCACAGGGACTATTATTAAGAAACTTTTCCTTAATTGCGTAATTGTTAATAAATATGAAAAATAAACCTTGTTGATGAAATTGCTAAAAGTAAAAGAACAATAAATTAAAAGGAACAGATATTCTAGTGAAAATAAATTATAGAAAATTATGACTAAAGGTATTCAATGTAAAAAGGCAAGTATCTAGACTGTAAATCCCCCTAAGTGTCCAAATAACTGAAATTCTTCTTCAACTACTTAGTTCCAAACCCTTATCGCTGCAGGAAATTCCAAATTAAATCAATACCTTTCTCAAGGATAATGATTCCTAACCCTCAGTTGATTAATCGGAATCTCTTCCTTAATTAATACCCTTAGGTTGCATTAAGTTCATTATGAATTCCATAATTAGGGTTAATCCTAATACAGAAAACTCACGTCTTTCTATCTCTAGAAATACATTCAAGTCTTTTTAATTGAGCAATGTTAATTTCATGCAGGAATTTTACTCAAATTCAAACAAGAAAACAAGATAGAGAAAATTGATACTACTCAATTAAATCCAAGAGTAAAGAACATGAAATAACATTAGAAGAATTTCAGAAAATTTAGTCAATTAGGATTCATTACGTCTAGATACTCAAAGGAAAATTAGAACCTAAACATCTTTAAATTAAAATTACAAAAGAGATGAAATAAAATGCTTAATCCCATCCTCTTGCCGTCTCTGAGTCTTTCGTCTCCAAAAACTGCCTCCCCAGGTTTGAGTTCAGTTCTCCTTTTATAGGAATTATCCTAGGGTTAATTTTCTCGCAAAAGTTAAATTTCTGACGCGCGTAAAAGTACACGCCCAAGTACACGGCCATGTACTTGGCCGTGTACATCTCTGTTTTCTAATAGACGCCCTTCAAAGCTTTCCATAAAAGTACACGCTCATGTACACGGCCATGTATCTGGCCGTGTACATCTCTGGTTTTGATATACACTTCAATTGACGCGACCAGTGAGATACACGCTCATATACACAGGCATGTACTTGCTCGTGTATATCTCTGGCTTCATTATGTGTTTCAAGTTTCAATATCTTTTAAAGCTTTCACTTCTTGATCCTTTTTCCTGAAATATAAATAAAATGAAATTAATAATAGTAAATTTTATCAATGAATAACTTAAAACTCTCAATTATCATTCATGAATTACAATGTAGGATCAAGTATAGAAAGCATTTATCAGTACAGGTAATACATCTACTTCTCAAGCTAGACGGTTTGGCTGAGAGACATTAGAGTTGACGCGTTGAGAGATCGTAGTATTAATCATGTTGTCAGTCTAGGTTTTGGAATTAGTTCTAGACGCTTGGGTTACAAATCTTCCAAGGAATGTAATTTATGTTTTGAACATTTATATTTCATTTCCTTACTGCATTAGCTAAAGTAAATGTATAAATTTATGTAAATTTTTGGTATTGTATAAAAATGCCCCTGAGGCTTGTTATTTTGTTAAATTAGATGTTGAAGTTTAATTTTTTTAAAATTTAGACTCTTTTACTTATGTATATATTATCTCATAAATGAATAAGTGAATTAGAAATGGTATTGCGGGATGTCAATGATTCTTTACAAAAAGGGGGTCGTGACAACACCTTTGAAATTGAACCTTATACAAGCATGCACGAAGATATTTTGAAGCGTAGAAATCCTAACAGAGGTGAGAATTAGATAACAAAAGAACATAACCAGTGATTCATTGGATGGATGATAAGTTTGTAGTTAGCCCTTCTTTTACAGCCCATATATTCATATTTGACCTTTAATTTATTTGAATTTTACATTGATTTATATATTAATTGTGCAATTTGGTATAAAGAGGCCGCAAACGGATTTTGGGTGCATTCTGGGCCGAAATTGATGGAAGATTAGAGCTTGCAGTAGTCAGCACGCCCAGACCCATTCAACAAGCACCACCGTGCTCATCTGCAAGAAGCCCAATTATGAAGAGTCAATAGGGTTTTCAAACCCTATTAAAAGGGAGACCTCAAGCATCATAGGGGAGACCATTTTTACCTTGGCTTTTGCTTTGGGATACATCTCATCTCGTCTCTCTTGCACGGGATCTTTGGCACACTCTTGGCGGGACTTGGAGCTTCGAGCGATCGTACTTGAAGACTTGGAACTCATCTCATTCTAGTTTGGTATTTCTTTTAATTATGGCTTTATTTATGATTGTTTTAGTTCTTTTCTTTTGCATGAGTAACTAAGTCCAGGGTTATGGGAACTATTGTTCATGAATTTATGGGGTTTTGACGTTTGAATCTAAATTTGATTTCCATTTCGTGATTAGATTTTATCCTATTGCGCTTCTCTCTTAATCCTAATTAATTATATCATCAAGCGACCGTACCTCAAATAATTAATAGATTTATAGTGTAAAACGAGACAAAGGATTAGGTAGACCAAACCAATCTTTTTCTTCTAATCGTTATTGAATTAACAAGTTCATAGGTTCCTTAAGCTTTCTTAAATTGATGTCTTGCATGACCATTGGGGATGTTAATTTAGAGAAAAGAATATTAATATTGTATGACCATTGGGCATTAATAGTATTTGTAGAATGATTAGTAATCACAAGGATATCGGATTTAGGGTTAAACAGAAAAACAACATAAAGGATTGAATGAGAAAACCCATATGCCCTAGGTTCCTCTCCGATAAGTTTAACCGATACATGCATTGTATTCTTTGCTCTTAGTTTTATAATTGAGACAAGTAATAATGGAACCTCCCTCATACTTAAAGAGGAAAAAAAATAGAGATGAAGAGGACTGATGAATCTATATTTTTACTGATATTTTAGCATAATTCTAGCTCATTTAATAAGGAAAATATATGAAGAAAGCAGAAAAACTCAAAAAAAGAGAATGATTGAAAGTTTTATTTCAATTTGTAGTTATTTTTGCATTTGTAGAATTTATGCTTAGTTCTTAAGGAATTTATCTTGTTTTTGAAGGAATAATCTGAGCAAAAGTCATGGAAATGGATTATCAATGGAAAGGAAGACGAAGAATGGCAATGTTGGACTCCAAAATACAAGAATTATGTGATGCAGGCTGGGCGTGATCACTATTGTTAGTGAAAGTGATCATTCCAGAGCCTAAATGAGAAGAGGAGCCTGTGCGTAATCACTTTTATTTACAAGAGTGAGCGTTGCCAGTGTGCGTTATCACTTTCGCCAACGAAAGTGAACGTTCCAGAGAGACTTCATTCCTGATGAGCTGCGCGTTGTCACTTTCGCCAACGAAAGTGAGCATTCCAGAGGCACTTGTATCAGGACAGCTTGCGCGTGGTTACTATTACTCACGAAAGTGATCACGCGCAGCCCTCGACCTCCTGCGTTGCCACTCTTATGAATTAAAGTGAATGTTCCAGAGAAGCCTTCAACTCTGCAAGTTGCGCGTGGTTACTCTTGCTCTTGAAAGTGAACACGCGCACTACATAAAGCTTCTGCGTGGTTACTCTTGTGAAGAAAACTGACAACGCGCAGAACTGGGGTTTCTATAAATACATGATTGAAGCGCGAAACTAGGGGTCTTTTGCTCATTTTCTGTTTTGTTAGTTAGATTCTCGTTGAGAGAGTGTAGAGAGAAGATTGGGGTCGAACCTTGAAGCTCCAAGAAGAGGGATCGGATTGGAGCTCGTGGCCATGGCTGCTCTGCATTCTTCTTCATCTTCTTCTTCTTCTTTCTTTGTTTTTGTTGCAATGTGTGCTTAATTTCCCATAGTTAGGGGTTTATGGAACTCGAATTGATGTATTGATTCGACTTTATCTTCTGAACTTTAAGTTCTTGGATTAATTGAGTTGTTAATTCTGCTTTTCATGCAATCTTTGAATGGAAATTCATTTGATTAATCAAGAGGAATCTTTACCAATGGGAATTGGATTGTTTGCTCCGATCTGAATTGGCAACCAGAGTTTAGGGATTTCTTAGGGATAAGGAGACCTAATTCTGCAATCTTATAGTTCTAATTCTTAATGCAACCTGAAATTGAATCTCACCTAAGGGATTAGGGAGGTTTAGTGGATTGTTAGGGTCAATGAGTTAAGGAATTAACCTTTGGCTAGGTATATGTGAAACTGATTGTCAATTATTCAATTGCTTGAATGTTCAGAGGATTTAATTGGATTGATATTGATATTCTTGTGAAGTAAATTCCTAACTATCCTTCATTACTATTTCATTTCATCACAAATCTTATACTCTGTTTTTCTGCAAGTTCTTTACTTTTGATTGCTCTGATTATTGCTTTTATATGATACAACTCTCTTCCCAAATTCGTATGGCTCAAATGGTTATTTTTCTGTGAAGTGATAATTGAGTTCCTAATTCCCTGTGAAGACGATACTCGGATCTTAAATTTACTCATTAGTTGCTGCAATCCTAGTGCACTTACTAGTGTTTAGATTGCAAACAACAAGGACCAGAGAAATAAAGAGAAAATTACTCCCTAAATGTGAGACAGATTATGCAGAAAAGCAACCCTATTCTGAAAACAAGAACAAAAAATAAATAAAAGTGAAAAATAAAACACAGGTTGCCTCCTGTAAACGCTTATTTTACATCACGAGCCTAACGTCCTGTTAGGCTATTGTAAGAACATAGCCTGTTGAGTGGAGGTCACTCCATCTGTGTATAGCTTGGCCCTCTGACTATTGATTGAGACGTCTCTCCCCCAGCTTTAGAAACTTCTAAGACCCTGTAAGGAAGGACCTTGAGTACCATATAAGGGCCAGTCCACCTGGACTTTAGTTTTCCCAAAAATAGTCACAGTCGTGAGTTGTAGATCAACACTTTTTCTCCTTCATAGAACTCTCAAAGTGGAATATGCTTGTCGTGCCACTTTTTGGTATGCTTCTTATAGAACTTGTCATTCTCGTATGCCATAAGGCGCATCTCATTAAGTTCATTAAGCTCTAATAGTCTTTTTCTAACTTGTAGGTTGCAAATCAAAATTAAGGAACTTCAAGGCCCAGTAGGCCTTATGTTCTAATTCAACAGGTAAGTGACAACCTTTTCCAAAAACCAAACGATAAGGGGACATGCCAATAGGAGTTTTAAAAGTAGTACGATAAGCCTAAAGCACATCATCTAATTTTAAAGACCAATCTTTTCTAGAACTATTAATTATGCGCTTTAAAATCTTTTTCAACTCCCTATTAGATACCCCAACTTGTCCACTGGTTTGGAGGTGGTAGGGAGTAGCGACCTTGTGGGTAACAACATTTTTTTCTAAGAGATTATCAAAAAGTTCATTACAAAAATGCGTCCCCCTATCACTGATGATTGCCCTAGGGGTTCCAAACCAAGAAAAAAATATTTTTCTTAAGAAATTTAGTAACCACCCTAGCATCATTAGTTAGTAAAGCAGCCGCTTACACCTACCTGGAGACATAATTCATAACAACCAATATATATTCATTATTAAAAGACATAGGGAAAGGTCCCATAAAATCAATACCCTAAACATCAAATATTTCACAAACCAAAATATTGTTGAGGGGCATATCATGCCTTCTAGAAATATTACTACTCCTCTGACATTTATCACATGATTTAACAAAACCATAAGCATCTTTAAAAAGTGTAGGCCAATAAAAATCACTTTGCAAAACCTTATGTGTAGTTTTAGTGGGACCAAAGTGGCTTCCCACCTCTTTTGAGTGACAATGCTCAAGAACCGCGATAAATTCACTTTTAGGAACACATCGCCTAATCAAATTATCTCCACAAACTTTAAACAAATAAGGCTCTTCCTACAAATAGTATTCAACATCAGATAAAAATTTTCTCTTTTGTGAGGATAAGAGTCCATGAGGAAAGATTTAACCAACCAAAAAATTTACCAAATCCGCATACCAAGGTGCTCCAGAAATAGCAAAACTCCTCTCATTAGGAAATGTCTCTTTAATTTCTACCTTAGTGCTCTCCCTCATCGAGGGGTCTAATCTGGATAAGTGATCAGCAACAGAGTTCTCACTCCCCTTTTTATCTTGAATCTCTACATTAAACTCTTGTAGCAAGAGAATCCATCGAATAATCCTTTACTTAGCATTTTATTTAGCCATCAAATATCTAAGAGTAGAGTGGTCAGTATAAACAATGACTTTAAATATAATCAAATAAGGGCAAAATTTATCAAATGCAAATATCACATCTAGCATCTCCTTCTCAATAGTGGTATAGTTCTGTTGTGCTCCACCCAAAGTTCTACTTGCATAATAAATGGCTTGAAAATCTTGTCATTCCTCTGGCCCAGAACTGCTCCAACAGCTATATCACTAGCATCACATATAAGCTTAAAAGGTAAAGACCAATCAGGAGAAATAACAACAGGGGTATCAATTAACTTACTCTTAAGGTATTAAAAGCATATAAACAAGTATCATCAAATTTAAACAATATACCCTTATCTAACAAATCAGAAAGAGGTTTTGCTATTTTTGAAAAATCTTTAATAAACCTCCTATAAAACCCTGTATGTCCTAAGAAACTCCTAACAAATTTAAGACATGTGAGAGGGGGAAGTTTAGCAATAACTTCTACCTTAGCAGGGTCTAACTCTATACCTCTACTAGAAACTTTATGTCCCAAAACAATGCATTCATCAACCATAAACTGACATATTTCCCAATTTAAAACCAAATTAGCCTTTTTACATCTTTGTAAAACCAAATCAACGCTATGCAAACAATTGTCAAAAGTGTTGCCATAAATAGAAAAATCATCCATAAAAATCTCAATACAGTTTTCTAATAAATAAAAAAATAAGGCCATCATGCATATCTGAAATGTAGCGGGGCATTACACTATCCAAACAACATCTGTTTATATGCATAAGAACCATAAGGGCATGTAAAAGTAGTCTTTTCTTGATCTTCCAATGCGACAGGTATTTGCATGTAACTCGAATAACCATCCAAACAATAATAAAATTTACGCCCCGCTAATTTTTCTAACATTTGATCAATAAAGGGAAGGGGGAAGTGGTCTTTCCAAGTGGCCTCATTGAGCTTCCTATAGTCTATGCACATTCGCCACCCAGTTACTTTCCTTACAGCAATAAGTTCATGTTGATCATTCTCCATAACTATGGTCCCTCCTTTCTTTGGTACAACCTGCACAGGGCTCACCTAAGGGCTATCAGAAATAGGAAAAATAATACCAACATCTAATAATTTAATTACCTCCTGTTTTTACTACTTCCTTTAAACTTGGGTTAAGTCTCCTTTAAGGTTGAATCTTGTGTTTGAATTCCTCCTCCAAGTGAATCTGGTGGGTGCAAATGGAAGGGCTAAGACCCTTGATGTCATGAATGTTCCATCCAAAGGCCTCCTTGTTCTCCCTCAAGACTCTCATCAATTTCTCCTCCATTATATCTGTCAAATTAGAAGAAATTATTACAGGAAGAGAAGATGAAGGAGATAGAAAAGCATATTTAAGATTAGAGGGAAGGGGTTTGAGCTCTAATTCAGGGGGTTCCTTAATGGATGATTTAGGAATTCGAACATCTTGTGCTCCCAAGCTTTCAAAATGCCTAGGCACCAACCATTGATGTCGATTCCCACTCTCCAAAGTCAAAATTTCATCTATTACTTCCTCTGTTTCTATTAGAGCATCTTTTTCAAGTGTGAGAATTTTTTCTAGAGTATCATCCCTCAACCTATCAATTAATTGTACAGAGTCTAAAGAAGAAAAAAGATCATTTACAGAAATAAAATTATAAGAATCAAAACTAGAAGGGTGTTTAAGAGAATAAAAAACTTTAAAAATAACTTCTTCATTGTTTAACCTCAATGTGAGCTTCCCTTGCTGGACGTCTATAATGGTCTTCCTAGTGGCTAAGAATGATCTCCCTAGAATAATGGCAACCTCATTATCCTCCTCCATATATAGTACAATAAAATCTGTAGGGAAGATGAATTTGTCTACCTTTACCAAGACGTCTTCTACTATACCCCTTGACTAAGTGATGGGTTTATTTGCTAACTGCAAAGAAACAGAGATAGGTTTGGGTTCTTGCATACTCAACCTTCTAAAAACAGAGAGAGACATTAGATTTATGCTAGTCCCTAAATCACATAGGCTTTATCAAAATGAGAGCTACCTATGTATAAGGAATAGTAAAACTCCTTGGGTCTTTAAGTTTTGGGGGTAGCTTTTTCAAAAGGATTGCGGAGCATTCCTCATTAAGCCTTACAGTTTCAAATTCTTCTAACCTTCTTTTATTGCTTAATATTTCCTTAAGGAACTTAGCATATTTGGGCATTTGAAAGATGGCCTCCATAAAGGGTATGTTGATGTACAACTTCTTCAAAATTTCAAGAAATTTGTTGAACTGTGGGTCCCTTTGACTGTTTCTCAGCCTCTATGGAAAAGGGATTTGAAGTTCTTGAGGCCTAGACATTGTTCATGGTGCCTCTTTCTTTTCTTGTTCTGTTTCTGCGACATCAGTGTGGTCGTGCATATGAGGGAGCACAGGCGTGCATACAATGGTATTCTGCAACTTTGGCACATTTTCAAGCAATGTCTTCATGTTTCTCAATGTAATTGCTTGGGCATGTTCTTTGGGGTTAGGCTAAGGCTGGGAGGGCAACGTCCTTAGTGCTCTTTGAGTCAACAAATTTGTAAGTTGTCCCAGCTGTGATTTTATTTTGAATGTATCAAAGCTTATTTATGAAAACTTCTTGTCCATTGTTTGGGCTTATTGCTCTGTTCGAAGGCTTTATTGTTCCATCTGGGACTCAAGCTTTGAAATCCTCTGCTCCAATTGAAAGGTTGAGGGCTCTCTCCTTTCTGTTCTTACCCCCTGATATTGCATATGAGGAAGACGATAAACATTTGAATTTTGACCTCCTTGGCTATTCTCCCATGAGTTCGTGGGTTTGCTACGCCATCCCGAATTGTAATTATTGCTCAAGAAGTTGACCTCCTCAGTCTCTGGAGGTTTTGCTGATGGATCTTGTGCCCTTAGTAAAAATTCTATTTGCTTTGACAGAGTTTCCAGCTTATTTGTTATTGAATCGCTACTTTCTGCCTGGTAGATTGGAGCAGCTTCCTTCTTTTTGCTTCTGTGATGGTCTGTATGCCATTGAAAATTACTAGATGCTATCTTTTCTATCAATGTATAGGCTGCAGTTGGCCCCTTGCATAGGAAGGATCTTCCAGCAGCTGCATCAACTGTAGCTCTATTAGTAGATGAGAGTGCAACATAGAAAATCTACATTTGCTTCCACATAGGGAAACTATGATATGGACATCTCCTTAGAAGTCCTCCAAAGCACTCCCATGTCTCAAACAGAGATTCAGACTCATATTGTTGAAAATTGGAGATCTTTATCATCAGCTTCGCAGAGAGTGATGCCATGTTGTAATTGAATTAAATGGAAGTGTGAAGAACCATGCATTCACCATTTTCGTGACAAAGAATGGAAAGAGGTGAAGCCTGTAACGCCCCAAATTTTGTAATATAGCTTGTTTATTAATATAAGTGTTTACATGGATTTTGATGTGTTGTGTATTTATTATATATGTACATATATGTATGAAGTGAATGGATTGGATTGACTGGACTGGATATATTGAATATATATATGTGTGTGTGTGTGTGTGTGTGTGTGCGTTCGTGTGCGTGTGTGTGTATGAGTATACAGGCTAAGTATGGATGTTACTGCAGGGCATTCTCGCTATAGCGAGAAGGCCTTGGGCATGAGGTATGAAACTGTGTCATGCTCGCTACAGCGAGAAGGCACTAGGAGGAAGGCGTGAAATTGTCGCCTTCTCGTTGCAGTGAGAGGTCTCTCACTCTAGCGACAAAGCCATAGTTTGAGGTGCATTTCTGGGTGCAGTCTCGCTTTAGCGAGATTCTACAGAAACCAGAGTGTAGTTTTGTCTGAGTTTTTCAGTGTAGCGAGAGAGGGTGTCGCTGCAACGAGGGGAGAATATCTCGTTGTAGCGAGAGTGTCACGACCAGAAAGGGATTTAAAGGGATTAGGGTTTAGGGAAGATTCATTTTTCACTTTTCCTTCAAGATTTCCTTGATTCCTTCACTCTCAAACCTTATTCCACCGATTAAATTGCCTCCAAAGCCGTTCGTGAGCTAGATTGAAGGTTGGATTTATGTTGGGAATGCTTGGAGGTGAGTTTCCATGGTTAGGGTTTATGATTTCTCGTTCCACTCACTATTTTCTCAGTTCTCATTGGGTTCTCATGGGGTTCTCACATGTAATTAGGTCAAAGTTTGTGTGGGGGAGCGCCTACCTTGTTGTTTTAGTGTGTGGGTCTTCATTTGAGGTAAGAAGGGGCTCTACCCTATCTCATTTTGCTTAAAACCTGTTTAATTTCTAATTTTTGTAATGTGATTGAGATAGATAACGTGTGATGGGTATGATTGTGATGATTTGAAAGTGATTTGAGTGGATTTTTATAAAGAAATGATGTTGAATGTGATGAGTGGAATGGTTGAGCCCAATATAGGTGAATGGGTGTGTTTGCATGTCCCTGAATGATGTAAATGGATGGAAATGAGTATAAATAGACATGTGTGTCATGTGTGAGAATGAATGTGCGCACTTGTGTCGTGTGTGCGAATGAATGTGGGCTAACGTGCTGTGCAATGTTAATAACTATGGATAATTGTGCCGTGTGTTGTGGATGAATAATGTGTGTGGTTAAAATGTGTGTGAATGAGGCATCTTGAATGTCGTTGTAATGATGTTGTGAATGGTTTAGCGATACACTGGAGGTGTGGAAGATGAGAATGGTAGAAATACCTTGGGGAAGAGAGAGTGGTGGTGACACCAACATTGAGCGTGGGTGCACCACGGGCCACACACTCTCCTCCTGACTAGACCTCTAACCACTACCTTTGCTGAGCGACCTGTGACTGCCCACGTGGTATCCGTGAGGCGGAGGTAACCTGCGACCATTCATGGTGTGAATCTGTGGTCACAGTGCCACAGTGAGCATAGCTAGGTGCGATAAGAGCACGTGTGTAAATTGTTTTGGTGCCGTGAGTGCATCAGTGATGAACTGGAATAAAATGCTTGAAATGTTGCTTGTAATTACCTAGACGTGAGTAAATATGCTACAATACCTATAGATATGCATGGTGAGACTCTATGTTAGTTGTGTGCATTGGATAGTGTAGAGTACTCACCCTTACATTTATTTTTCAGGTAACTAAGACGATCAGCACCGGACTTAGTGAAGGAAGGATGAACTGCTATAGGACTTAGGTTGTATTTTGAAATTATGATGTAACTGAATTAGTCCTGTAGCAGTCTTTGATATAAATTGTAATCATTTATTATTTTGAACTGTTTTATGAAACTCTGTAATGAGATCGTTTATTAAATGAAATTTTTATTACTCCCATTTTGTGAAATTATTAATCAAAAATTAAATTAAGGTGTTACAAAGCCATATAGCATCTTTGGTGACACCATTGTATTTGATGGTATCAGTGTGTTGGAGAAACTTTTTCAGATGAAGGTATGGGTCTTCGTCACGTCGCCCCAAAAACAGTGTGGAGTTGTGGACTAGATTGATCAAGGCTGGCTTTAATTCAAAATTATTGGTCTCAATGTGAGGTGCTACAATGCGCTCGACATCACCCTCAGTAGTGGGTGTCATGTACTCCAAGATTGGTTGTTATTTTACCATCTTTTTCTTTTCTCTACACTCCTTCCTTAGCCTACGTGCGGTCTTCTTAATTTTTGGATCAAAAGCGAGTTCTGCAATCGGTTTAGAACGAGTGAGCATAAAACAAAATAACAATAAAAATGTTTAAATCAACCAAATACTCAATTTTCTTTGATATTGAAAACTAATCCTCGACAACGACGCCAAAAACTTGAATGTAGGCAAGTGTTCCTATTAAAAAGTAATAAAGGGTTTTCAAATTAAGAGTTCCCAAGTTATTGTCCCATAGAGATTATCTTCAAATACCAAGAATAACTTAATTTGATTGTTTAAACGTAACAGGATTGTAACGGATAAAAAAAATAGAGCTTAATTTTAACAATAAATTTAAAGAATAATAATAGAATGTATGAGAGAGATCAGATGAGATGAGCCTAGGACTTATGGGTTCACCTACTACACTTCTTTATGTTCTAATTAATTTGATCATGATATTAGTTATTCAAATATTTGCCAGCCACTCATAATTAATTCTATTAACATCTAATAATTATGCAATGTCAATATTCTTTTCCCTGAGCAAACACCCCCAATGATCATGCAAGGTAATTGGTCGAAAAAGCATGAAGATCCTATGAGTTTTTTACTTCAATAACGACTGAAAGAAAGGAATTGAGTGTGATTAACCTAGCCCCTTATCTCGTTTTATCCTATAGTTTCGTTAATTACATAATGCAACTAACTATGGGATGCTAAGGGTGATCAAATCTTAACATACACAATATAGTCCAATAGAATAAAACCAAACATTAAAGGAAAATCAATACCAACATTAAATTAAAAATCACATAAAGTTTGTAGTAGGATCCGCCATAGTCCTAGCTATGGGTTTAGTTACTCATAATAAAATAAACCACAAAGAAAAACTCAAAAAAAAAAAGAAACTCAGAAAGGTAAAAAACGAAGAGATTTCTCATTCTCGGAAGGACGCTCAATCACTTACTTGGACTCCAAGGGGAAGCTGGTTGTCCTTCTCAATGGTCTCCAATGACTCTCAAAGATAAGTTTAGTTAAAACTAAGAAGGGGAAGAAGGTGTGTAGAGAAGTGAAAGTGTCAAATGTGGAGCATAAGGCCTCTTTATATAGACTGTGGCCTGAGTTTCCAATCGGTTAAGCTCTATCTTTTCAAATCAGTTTTATCTACAATCAGAATCGCTCCAAATCTTCATATCTAAGTTTAAATTTTAAATTCAAAATTCAAACTCAACTTCACATAGCACTGCCAATGACTAAAAATATCTAATTTTTATTCAAAATATCTCCATGATGCACTGATAACAACTTCTAGCTAAACTACAATAATTAATAACATAATTAGTGTAAATATATATAAAATAGAGTTTAAGTATATAAATTATAAATTATAAAATATATCAAAATATGAACTCATCACTCTCCAAAATTCAAGACATTGCATAGTGCAGAATTTTATAGCACTTATAACTGCTCTCTATGTTCAACTGGAATTGCTATTTCTGGCGTAGTGAGAAGGAAAAGCTTTTTATTCAAGCAAACGTTGTTATATATTAAAGCAATCATACTTCACTTTTTGTAATTTAATATGATCTTATGTATTTTAAAAATTAACTTTTTTAACATATATAATATTATATACGATAAGAAATTATATATAATAATTCTATTAAAAATTATATATACAATTTTAAATTTAATGCAATTCGAACTTAATCTTTTTGATTTAATTTGTTTCCATTTTAAAAATTATTTTTTAATACATATAACATTGCACATGATTAAAAACTTATATATGTTAAATATTTATTAAAAATATATAATTTAAAATTTAATACCATGTAATTCATTGATACTCTAGTAAATGATATTTTTTTTAATAAAAAATTAATATATTTAACTTATTATTATGTTTAATGTTATACAAATTAAAAAAAATTGTTCATACACATTTGTATTTTTTTATCAATTTTCATGTGATAAATGATTATATTTTTTAATTAATAAAGGAAAATATTAATTTTGTTACATATCATATAATAATCAGCTGAGATCATAGTCACGTAGCCATCATGAATGACTTGATAATTTTAATTGAGACTAATTATTGCTTATAATGTACCAATACTTTAAAATTTGGTAATATATTCAATCTGTAGCATAATACTATAAAAAAAATCATTTATTGACACACAAAAATTGTTCAAGTATTAAAATTAATAAAAAATAATTCGTTAAGATTACACAAAAAAGTTACTAAGAGTTTGTCTGATAAAAATTATTTTGTTAGTTAAAAAAAATTGAAGTCTATACTAACAAATGATTTGTGTAATGACATTATATTAATGTTCCCATACTTTTCTTTTGGTCAAAATATTAATCTTACGTACAAATAATTTTTTTTTTGTTAGTATAAGATATTATATTATTAGTACAAACTTAAAGTGCTTATCTTAACAGTAATTTAATTTTTGTTAAAAAGTATATATTAACATAGCCAATCTCTAGCATTAAATAGTTAATACATCAATAATTTTTTTTTAGTCAAATATATACTATATACTCGTTCACGGTGAAATTTGTAATTAGTAAACAAATAAATCTAAGAGTGTTATGAAATTGAATTTTAAATCTAATTAAGTTTTTTTAAGTGCGTAATAATTAGATTAACGTTATAAGAAAGACAAAACATAAAAGTAAAAGAAGAAAAATTGTAGAACATTAAACAAACAAACAGTAAAGATTTAAAAATGGTACAACTTTCAAATAAACATAAGTTTGTTGATCTCTTAAGTCATCAGGTCTAACCTGTGCATAGAACTTTGACTCACAAAAAGTTTTAGTGCATTGTTTCAGTGTAAAGTCGTAACTTCTAAAACATAAAATAAAGTCCTATTTATAAACAATTCTTCAACTGCTTTTTTTCATGAATTTCTTATGCACATTCTGCATAACTGTTACTGTTTTATTGCTCACAATTTTCTCCATGTATTTTGATCTTTAGTTGGTGAAAATTGCTGATAAGTAATTGTTGATAATCGCTTTCTAAGATATTTAATGTTCTTTTGACATATTTGCTCATCTTCTGTATCACTTGTCGTTTGGATTCTTATAATTGAAATACTTCAACTTTCTTCGAAAGAAGTTATTTTTTGACCAATTTTTAAAAAACTATGTTGCGATACTTCTTTTTGGATCAATTTTAACACCTCAGTGTGTTGAATTATAAAATCAGTTAAAACTCTCTGGAATGTCAGTTTTTTAACTAAAAATAAGGTTTTACCATCTACCCATATGAAAACTTTAAAAAATTTATCTTTTCAACTTATAAATTTAATATTTTGTGGTTCTTTCATTTTTGACAAAACTAGTCGAAATATAATCTTTCATTTATTCAAGAATAATAATTTTCAAGAGGAAATATCAAAAATTATTCTTTTGAAAAAATAAAAAACATTTATCTATCACAATTTTTTTAAAAAAATAATGCTTTATAAATTAGAATTTTTTTTTTGTCAAATAACACTGTATACAGTTTGATATGACCGATAGCACTTATATATCAGCATACCAAGAGTTTAGAAACGACACAACTCTTCTCATATAACACACCTTGCATCAAACATGAATCCCTCCCTCTTTAAGCCATCAAGCATGACCAACCGAGTTGAACTCGATCCACAAATTTAACATACACTCCTCACAACCATCGTGACATATCATAAATTGGTTTCATATCAGAGTGCAATTAGCTTATTTTCAAACCTATTAAATTATATTTTATTTAATAATGAGGATTTCTTTATAATAAATATGATATTTATATTTAAATCTAATTAAAATTATATATTTTTAAAATATTTTAAACAAATTAAACACCAATAATAATAATAATAAAGAATTTAACTTTGAGAACTATTACCATAAAAAATTTTATACTATAAATCAATTAGAATATATTGTTAATATGATTTTATGTTAATTATTATATAATTGAAGACTCTTTTGACACGACAATTTATAATTAAATGATAGTATAAAAAAGTTTATACTGTTAGAGCATTTAAATATTTTTTTAAAATAATAAAATAAATTTAATTTATTTATAAAAATAATGATATTTTTTAGTACATATTATCGTACCTTTATCTTAATTTCAAAAGTGGTCATATTTTATTTGCAGTTTACTGGTGCTTCAAGATTAGGATTCAGTTTCTTATCTTCATGGAGAAAGAAAGTTCCTTTGCTCTGCTAGAGTTTTCTTAACCCTAACTCTTACACGACTAATTCAACGTTGTTGGAGTTGTGGTGCTCCTAACAGTTCAAGGAGAGGGTTCTTCCTTAGACCCCCTTCTCAGAGGATGAGCGATAATGCAATGGATCAACTAGAGGTGGAGAGGCGTTCGATTGAGGAGACAGACTTGATGGCTTGAAGCATAAAGAAAGTGAAGATGGATCTAAATTTAGCCAAAGAAGATTATAGTTCCCGCATGCAAGAGGACAATGTCTTACAAAGATAAAGTGTTAGTCATTAATAACCTAGATCTTGTTCTGGATGATGAGGAAATCATCAAACGGTGCTGGAAGAACTTAATATTCTTTTGAATCCTGAAGAAACTAAACACAATAGGCTTAGTGACATTAATCAAGTTCAAAACCTATGCCCTGTACTCAAGATTCTCCTAGAAGATTGAATCTTGGTGCTCTCCTTAGAAACTAACAGTAATAGTTAAACTATTAGGTAAATCAAAAAGTTTTAATTTCCTTAACCAAAAGCTGAATAACATTTGGGGTAAAAATGAAAATCTTAAAATCTTGGATTTAAACAATGATTTCTTTCTTGTTAAATTTGAGAGTCTTGAGGATTATAAATATGCCTCATTTGAAGGACCTTGGTTAATTTTAGACCATTATCTTTTTGTACAACGCTGGAGACCCTTGTTTAGACCTAAAAAATATAGTTTAAGGAAAATAGTGGCCTGGGTCAGAATTCCTGACCTCCCCTTAAATTGTATAATGAGAAATTGTTATGGCAGGTTAGTGTCTCACGCTTGTATATTTTTTTATATGTATTATTCCTTTCGAATTATGTTTTGTGTGCTTATATTATGTTCGAGTATAAATATGAGAGATGTATGATTACTGAATAAAGAGTTATGTATTCGTAGTGTTGTGTGATGGTTTTGTTGAATGTGATTAGTAATGCGGGGTTGTGATCAATCATTAAGTTTGTTATGTATGTAATAACTTAAGGATCATAGCTGAGGACTTGTATTGCCTCATTCGAGGGAAAGATTGAGAGTTCTAGGTGTAGGGTGTCTCGCTTAGACGAGGTAGTTCTTGTTCAAGCGAGATTGAATCATGCTAAATTGGACATTCTGGATTGATATAGCTTAAGCGAGATCAGATAAGACTGTCCTAATAGTCGTCTTGCTCATGCGAGAAGCAACCTCGCTCAGGCGAGAGGAGCTTGCTTAGGTGAGAGGAGCTAGCTCGAGCGAGGAGTCACAGAAAAAATGGGGGAGCTCTCTAGACCCGTTCTTGCTCAGGTAAGAATGCTCCTCACTCAGGTGAGATGCAGCTTGCTTAAGTGAGAATAACAGAAATTTGGGTAGTTCCACTATCTGGTTTTCTCGCCCAGGCTAGAGCAGGGCTCGCTCAAGTGAGAATTCACTCGTTTAAGTGAGAGCGTGCAGATGTGGAGGAGTTTTTAAGGAGCCTCAGCGTACAAAAACCTTCATTTCTCACTAGAAAGTCATTCTCTCTCATTTTCTCTCTATTCTCTCACCTTCTTCCCTTAGAGAAAACTTTCCTGAAACCGAACATCTTCCCGATCTAAGACGAAAAATCTACTTAGTGTGGATCTAGGTGAGTTCTTGGGACTTGATTCTCCTATTCTACTCTTGTTTCTTGATTTTTCTTCTCAAAAGGTTTCTATTTTGTAATAGTAAGGATATCTGAGCCCTTGAGCATTGTTTCTTTCTTTGAAACTCACAAGGATTTCGATATAAGAAAACACATTGTAAGGAGTGCATACTTGAGTCGTGTAACACCTTCTTTTTCAATTATTTATTAATTGCTGAATTGTTTGATATTATAGTGTTAGAATGTGTTTGGAATGATTTATGGGTGTTTTGGCAGAGGTCTGGTGCAGGGGGTCTCACCTAGGCGAGACAAATTTGGCTTATGCGAGACTGAGCGCCCAGAATCACACGTTTTCAGGGCAATCTCGCTCAAGTGAGATAATTCTCGCTCAAGCAAGACAAGATAAATTTAGTCCAATTGTCACCTCGCCTAGGCAAGAGTTAATCTCACTCAGGCGAGCAGTGATCTAATCCAGGCAAGCTGAGTTGCTCAAGAAAAGACTCACATGAAAAATGTCCAACTTTCTTGATATTATCTCACTCAGGTGAGCTTGACCTCGCTTAAGCAAAAATATCAGAAAATGCTTGGTAAGATCACTGTCTGGTGTTTTTGCTCAGGTAAGAATTTCATCACTTAAGCGAAAGCGCGCGAGGTTGAGGGGTATTTAAGAGATTTCCAGCATAAAAATTTCATTTCATTCCAAACCTCACGTTTCTTTCTCATTTTCTCTGAACTCTCACTTCATTCTCTTAGATAAAACTTCTTCAAATCCCTATTACTTCTCAAATATGAGCTTGGACGTTAAATCTAAACGACTCCAAGTAAGTTTCTTTAGGTCCAACTCTACTTTCTTTGATTATTTCTCGTATTTCTCATTTTCTCAAGGATATCTCTTGATACTCAGGAGAACTTCCATTGTTGAGCCTTAAATCTTTGTCAGTCTCTCCAAATACTCACCTCGAGGTATTAAGAGCTCTATTTTTTCATTCTATTAAAGTGTTTATTTTGTGCTCATTGGAGCATTATCACATAAGGATTTTTGTGAAAACATACATTTGAAGTAGGAGTGTAAGTGGAAGTAATAGGCCTATGTCGCGAACAAGCAGTGGAGTGAAGCCAAATGTGCAAGGTAAGGTCTTTGCAATGAGTGGGTCTGAAGCATCCAAGAGTGACGACCTTATCAGAGGTAAATGCATCATTAATGATAGACTCTGGATGTGATAAGTCTATAATTAGACCCTCTTTTACAGCTCATATATTCATATTTGACCTTTATCTTATTTGGGTTTTACACTAATTTATATATTAATTGTGCAGTTTGGTATAAAGAGACTGCAAGTGGATTTTTGGTGCACTCTGGGTCCAAATTGATGGAAGATTAGAGTTTTGCAGTAGTCAACACGCCCAGATCCATTCAATAAGCATGGGGGTGCTTCAAGCTCATGCACGGTCGTGCTTATCATATAAAAGGGAAGATCTCAGGCATCGTAAAGGAACCCTTTTTACATCTAGTCTTTGGCTTTCGGATACACCTCTCACTCATCTCTCTTGCACAAGATCCTTGGCACATGCTTGGCGAGACTTGGAGCATCAAGCGATCGTACTTGAAGACCGGGAACACATCTCATACTCTAGTTTGCTATTTCTTTTCATTATGGCTTTGTTTATGATTGTTTTAGTTCTTTTCTTTAGCCTGAGTAAATAAGTCCATAGCTAGGGCTATGAGAACTATTGTTCATGAATTTATGAAATTTTGATATTTGAATCTAAATTTTATTTCCGTTTTGTGATTAGATTTTATCCTATTGCGTTTCTTTCTTAATCCTAATTAATTATATCGTCAGGCAACCGTACCTCAGTTAATTAATAAAACTATAAGGTAAAACGAGACAAAAAATTAGGTGGACCAAACCAATCTTTCTCTTCTAATCGTTATTAAATTAACAAGTTCATAGGTTCCTTAAGCTTTCTTAAATTGATGTCTTGCATGATCATTAGGGATGTTAATTTAGAGAAAAGAATATTAATATTGCATGACCATTGGGTATTAACAGTATTCGTATGAATGATTGGTAATCACAAGGAAATCGAATTTAAAGTTGAACAGAAAAATAACATAAAGGATTAAATGAGAAAACCCATATGGCCTAGGTTCCTCTCTGATAAGTTTAACCAAGACGTGCATTGTATTCCTTGCTCTTAGTTTTATAATTGATTTTATAAATTCTTATTTTTAATTAATCTCGTGTCTTTGAAGCTTAAACAATTGAATTACGAAATTCTTAGTAATTGAAAATCAATCCTTGTGGGATGATATTTTGGGAACTTAATTTAAGAACCCTTTGTTTATTGTTAAATTTTTCTTTTATATTTTATAATTTATTTTATTTTATTTTAATTTTTTTATTATTTCACAATTTCTTTTAATGTATGCTCACTCGTTCTAAGTGCTATACAGCTTGTTTATTTGATTCAGAGATTGAAAGAACAGTTCATAAACAAAGAAAAGAAGTGAGAGCGCAAAGAATGGCAGAGGGAAAGAGATCAATTCAAGATTACATGACACCCACTGCTAGAGGCACTCCTGGAATTGTTTAAGAAGTTGTTCGCAATCTAACACTAGCAAATGCACTAGGATTGCAGCAAGTGATGAGTAAATTTAAGATCAGAATATCGTCTCTACAGGGAATTTAGGTTTCAAGGACCACTTCACAAAATTATAACCATTTGAGCCACACGAATTTTGGAATGAGATTTGTAACATATAACAGCAGTAAACCAAAGCAATTAAAGCAAAGAACTTGCAGAAAAACAAAGTTTGTAATGAAATGAGATAGGAATGAAGAATAGTTAGGAATTTACTTCACAAGAATATCAGTATTAATTCAATTATGCCTCTGAACATTCAAGAACTTGGTTAATTGACAATCAGTTTCGCATAGCAATAGCCAAAGGTTAATTTCTTAACTCATTGACCCTAACAAGCAACTAAACCACCCTAATATCTTAGGTGAAGTTCAATTTCAAGTTGCATTAAGACTTAGAAGCTTAAGATTGCAGAATTAGGTCTCTTATCCCTAAGAAATCCCCAAATTTTGATTGCTAACTCAGATCGGAGAAGCAAATCCAACTTCCATTGGTAATTGTTCCTCTAAGATGAATGAAACGAATTTCCATTCATAGATTGCAAGAAAAACAGAATTCACAATTCAATTAATCCAAGAACTCAAAATTCAGAAGCAAGAGTCAAATCAATACATCAATTCGAGTTCCATACCCCTAACTACAAGAAAACTACTCAGACATGGGAGAAGAGCAAGAGAAAGAAGAAGAAGAAGAATAAAAACTCCAAGAAGCCATAGCCGGAAGCTCCAATCCGATTCCTCTTTGTGGAAGCTTCAAGACTTGACCCCAATCTTCTCTCTCAATCTCTCTCAACGACAATTTAACAGAAAAACAGAAAATAAAACTGAACTCTGAAAAATCTGCACGTTTCTGTTATTTATAGAATTTCCCAGATTTGCGTGTTATCACTTTTATGAGAAATAGTAGCCACGCAGAAGGTTTATGGTTGCGAGTTAACACTTTTATGAGAAAAAGTGACCACTCGCAACTTTTCTGATATTGAAGGCTCTCTAGAACTATCACTCTTGTTGATAAAAGTGACTACGCAAAGTTCAAGTGGTTGCGCGTGATCACTCTCATGAATAAAAGTGATTAAGCGCAACTTGTCAGGTTGAAGGCTCTTTAGAACGTTCACTTTCGCTGATAATAGTGATCACGCAGAGCTTTTCCTGATATTTGCCTTTCTGGAACGCTCACTTTTACTGATAAAAGTGATAACGCCCAACATGTTGAGTCTGAGACTTCACAGGATCTCTCACTTTTCCTAGCAGAAGTGATAACGCCCAAGCTTTCTTCTTCTTTGAACTCTGGAGTGATCACTTTTACTGACAATAATGATCAAGCCCAGTCTGCACTTTCTTGGTCTTGTGTTTTTGGACTCCAGACTTGCTTCTTTCTTCTTCCTTGTCTTCAAGCCTCCATTCACATGAACCTTACTCGAATTATTCCTTCAAAAACAAGATTAAAAACTTAATTCCTAAGCAAAAATTTCATAATTGCTAAGATAACTACAAATTTAAACAAAGCTTCAATTCCTTCTCTTTTTCTGAGTTTTTCTGCTTTCTTCATATATTTTTCTTATCAAATGTGTTAGAATTATACTAAAATATCAGTAAAAATATGGATTCATCAGTCAACACGCCCAGATCCATTCAATAAGCATGGGGGGTCCTTCAAGCCCATGCACGGTCGTGCTTATCATATAAAAGGGAAGATCTCAGGCATCGTAAAGGAACCCTTTTTACATCTAGTCTTTGGCTTTCGGATACACCTCTCACTCATCTCTCTTGCACAAGATCCTTGGCACATGCTTGGTGAGACTTGGAGCATCAAGCGATAGTACTTGAAGACCGGGAACACATCTCATACTCTAGTTTTCTATTTCTTTTCATTATGGCTTTGTTTATTATTGTTTTAGTTCTTTTCTTTAGCCTGAGTAACTAAGTCCATAGCTAGGGCTATGAGAACTATTGTTCATGAATTTATGAAATTTTGATATTTGAATCTAAATTTTATTTCTGTTTTGTGATTAGATTTTATCCTATTGCGCTTCTTTCTTAATCCTAATTAATTATATCGTCAGGCAACCGTACCTCGGTTAATTAATAAAACTATAAGGTAAAACGAGACAAAAGATTAGGTGGACCAAACCAATCTTTCTCTTCTAATCGTTATTAAATTAACAAGTTCATAGGTTCCTTAAGCTTTCTTAAATTGATGTCTTACATGATCATTAGGGATGTTAATTTAGAGAAAAGAATATTAATATTGCATGACCATTGGGTATTAATAGTATTCTTATGAATGATTGGTAATCACAAGAAAATCGAATTTAAAGTTAAACAGAAAAATAACATAAAGAATTAAATGAGAAAACCCATATGCCCTAGGTTCCTCTCTGATAAGTTTAACCAAGACATGCATTGTATTCCTTGCTCTTAGTTTTATAATTGATTTTATAAATTCTTATTTTTAATTAATCTCGTATCTTTGAAGCTTAAACAATTGAATTACGAAATTCTTAGTAATTGAAAATCAATCCTTGTGGGACGATATTTCGGGAACTTAATTTAAGAACCCTTTGTTTTTAATTTTACAATGGCTTATCAATTTCCACCAGGTCTACAATTGATGCCGCAGTAGGAGGGTCCCTCATAAGAAAAGATCCAGATGATGCATACAAGCTAATAGATGAGATGACATCTTCTAGCTTCCAGTGACACACCGTTGACTCTTACGACATCAAGAGGAAAGAGACCACCCAGTCTACCAAGCAGAGAGCAACAACCCACTAATGAACCAAATGGTAGCCCTTGCAAAGCAAGTAAAATCTTTAATGAAGGCTCAAGACCAACCTGTAAGAGCTCCTGCAAGCCCAAAATTTAAGCAAGAAGAGGCAAACTTCATAGGCAATCACAGTTCGGGGTGGAAGAGAAATCCTTCTACTTCTTGGGGGAATGGCTTTGGAAACCAAAATTCAAGTGTTTATCGCCCTCCTCATATGCAAAGTCAGGGAGCAAGACCATAAGGAAAAGAAGCTCCTAGATCTCAGTCCAACTTTCAAGAACAGATGATGCAATATGTGCATTACTCTGATAAGAGGATGATAGAGCTTGAATCAAAATTGGACCAACATATTGAGAGAACCGATAAGAAGTTCGCAGAGGTCAAATCTGAAATACAAGCCAACTCTTCTAAGATGAGTGCACAATTGGAGGAAATTATGAACTTTCTGAGTCAAAGAGTGATGGGAACATTGCCATCTCTGCTTGAACCTAATCCAAGGGAGCAATGCAACACCATCACCCTTAGAAGTGGAAAGAAATTACAAGAATCGCAGAACAGAGGCACATGCATGCCCATTCTTGTTGAGAAGCATGCCCATGCTGATTCCACATGCACACCCGTGCTTACTGATGAGCACGCCCCTGCTACAATTGAAGCACAATCGTGCTTATACAAGAATGCCCATGACAGTGATAAAAGCACGACCATGCATCACTATGAGTAAGACCGTGCTTCAAGCGAGGAGCCTAAAAAAGAAAAGATGGAAGAGCCTCTTGTTCAACCAAGGCCCTATGAGCCTAAGATACCTTTCTCACAACAGCTGCAAGGTCACCCTCCTTATGATGAAGAGTTCCACAAGCTCTTGACTTATTAGGAAAACTGAACATCAATATGCCTTTTATTGATGCTATCTTCGAAATGCCCAAATATGCTAAATTTTTAAAGGAGATTTTGACCAATAAAAGAAAGTTGAGAGCACATGAAACTGTGAAGCTCACCCAAGAGTGCTCAGCTATAGTCCTTAAAAAGCTTCCACCTAAGCTTAAGGACCCAGGGAGTTTTACTATTCCTTGCACAATTGGGAAAATTCATATTGATAAGGCTTTATGTGATTTAGGAGCAAATATTAATCTTACGCCTTATTCTATTTTCAGGAAGCTTGGAATGCATAAACCTAAGCCGACCTTCATGTCACTTCAGCTAGCAGATAGGTCGATCACATACCCCAAAGGCATAATGGAGAACATACTTGTAAAAGTTGAGGAGTTTATATTTCCTGTTGACTTTGTGATACTTTACATGGAGGAAGATGATGATGTCCCCATCATACTAGGGGGACCGTTCTTGGCCACTGCTAGGGTCATCATAGACGTACAAGAAGGGAAGCTCACACTAAGGCTAGATGATGAGGAAGTTGTATTTCAAGTTTTCAATTCTTTGAAGTACCCTTCTAGCCAAGATTCTTATCACTATGTGAGCACTATAGATGTTACTTCTCCTCCTCCAATTTATGTGAAGCATGGAACCACAAGAAGAAGGCCAAGGAGGAAGCAATATAAGAAGAAGAAAAGACAAAAGCTTAAACCATCCATTAATAAGCCTCTTAATTCGAAGCTTAAATTTTCTTCTCTTTATTCTAATCCTCATCTTATGAATAATTTTTCTGATATAATAGGTGTTGAGGAGGCAAAGTTGCTAGGGAGACAATTGCATATCAAAGGAGTCACCTCTGAGACTCATACTTTCTTCCCACCATGATTTAATTGGAACGTTGGGCTTGTGACGTTAAACAAGCACTCCCAAGAGGCAACCTGTGTCTTTCATTTTATTTAAATTTTATTTCTTTTTGTTTATTTTAATTTTGCTATTGTTATTTTATTTTTAGAATAAAGAATAAGCATATTGAAAGATTGCAAGAACGGAGTTTATTGTTCCCGCACACACTATTGAGCTCTAATATGAAAGCACACCCGTGCTCATCCCATACACGATCGTGCATTCAATCACAGTTGTGAGAGATGCTTTACATCATAAGCATGAGCGTGCTTAAGATTTTAGCATGGTCATGCTCCCTCACCCAAATCCGTCAGGCCAAGAATTATCAGGGAACCTCTTTCCTTTTTATTCAATTGCCCTCTTTGAATGCTTTTAATTTGATTGCTTTCAAACATTGAGGACAATGTTTTGCTTTAAGTATGGGGGACTAGTTCCTAATTATATGATTGTTATTGCATGTTCTTGAGTAAAGTGTCTATGCTATTTTTTTTGTGATAATTTAAAACTTTTTTCCTCATGGAACCCAATTTTTCCAGATAGAAGAGATGTTGAGTGATTATTATTGACATTATACTTTCATTTGGAAACTAATAATTAGCTAAGTTCCTTACTTTTATGCTCTACATTAAACTTTAACCTATAGATGTGAGTTTTGAGCCTTCAAGGGGATTTCTATCTTAATTTAATTAATTGTATCCCTTTTCTCATTGTTTTGTGTGATTATCTCCTTAGGATTTGTGCTCTAGAACTTGACTTGGAACCGACTTAAGACTTATCTTTTTAATTGCATGTTTTTAATATGATTGAGGCATAATAGGATTTTTATTCTTGGCCTTCAGCATGTTTGAGATACAACTAGTTGTCCACTTTGAGCTTTATTGATTTTCTTGGTCCCTTGCATTAAATTTATAAAATGTTTCGATGACCTTGAGTTTATGAATGGAGCAATTGAGTTGTTGAATTGTTTGATTAATTCTCTTCTATATCTCTCATGTGCAAAAAGAAAGAAAGAAAGTATGAAAAAGGAAATGAAAAATAGAAAAAAAAAAGGAAAAGAAAAGAAAAGAAAAAGGGTTATATATGATTGAAAGGGGAGAGGAGTAAAGATATTGTTTATATACAAAAATATAAAAATTACTCCAGGAGCTTCATTTGTAAACTTAGGGTATGTTTATAATTTTTATAATTTATTACCCCTTTGTATATCCCCTTTCTTTCATTTATCTTACCTCAATTATTATAACCCCTTGGCCACATTATAACCTAAAAAAGACCTCATGATTTTTACTAGTATTTAATTGATTTAGTGGAGAGTCAGTTTATAGTCAAGCCTATGATAGTACACTCTTCTTTAGGAGAATTGAGTGATATCTTATTTTGTCCCTTAGTGAGAGAGGAAAGTAGAGTACCTCAGTTTGATGTTTGAGTGAAAAGTATGGAAATATAAGATTCTAATTGGGAATCCTTTTGATTGCTTATGCTCAATGATATTACTCTTGTTGCTCTCTTTATCTCCTCATCTCGGGTTCCTTGTGTGCTCATCTGCGGGAAACCTAATTATGAAGAGTTTTTAGGGTTTTCAAATCCTATAAAAGGGAAGATCTCAGGCATCATAAAGGAACCATTTTTACATCTACTTTTTGGCTTTTAGATACACCTCTCATCTCGTCTCTCTTGCACGGGATCCTTGGCACATGCTTGGCGAGACTTAGAGCTTCAAGCGATCGTACTTGAAGACCGAGAACACATCTCATACTCTAGTTTGCTATTTCTTTTCATTGTGGCTTTGTTTGTGATTGTTTTAGTTCTTTTTTTTAGCATGAGTAACTAAGTCCATAGCTAGGGCTATGGGAACTATTGTTCATGAATTTCTGGAATTTTGGTATTTGAATCAAAATTTGATTTCCGTTTTGTGATTAGATTTTATCCTATTGCGCTTCTTTCTTAATCCTAATTAATTATATCGTCAGGCGACTGTACCTCGGTTAATTAATAGATCTATAGGGTAAAATGAGACAAAGGATTAGGTGGACCAAACTAATCTTTCTCTTCTAATCGTTATTAAATTAACAAGTTTATAGGTTTCTTAAACTTTCTTAAATTGATGTCTTGCATGATCATGATGTCTTGTTTGATTCTAGTGCCACACATTCCTTTGTTATGATAGATTGTGTTGAAATATATTAGATTGTCAATATCTTCTCTACCATGTAATGTTGTTGTATCCACTCCTACAACTAAGCCTGTGGTAACCTTTTCTGTATGCTTAGTGTAACACCTTTTTTACATTTTTCAGTAAATTAGGTTTTGTTCAATATTAAGTGGTATTAGATTGCAGTTAGAAGGGAATATAAAGGATTTTTGGAAGAAATTTGATGCAGGACTTGTCGCTCAAGCGAGACAAATATTTTAGGATTGGGCATTCTGGAGCAATCTCGCCCAAGCAAGGTAAGCCTCGCTCAAGCGAGGAAGAGCTCGCTTAAGCGATGTGTGCTCACTCAAGTGAGAGCCCATCCGCTTAAGTGAGATCGCGTGAGTTTAAAGGGTATTTAAGGACTTCTACATTGAGAAATTTCATTTCTCACCAAAACCACCTTTCTTCCTCTGATATCTCTCTGTTCTCTCCCTCTCTTATCCTAGAGAAACCCCTCAGTACTTCTGAATCTCCATTGAATCTGAGCTCTAACGTCCATTTTTCTCGAATCTAAGTATCTTTCTACAGCTTAACTCTCAAATCTAGTTTCTATTCCTCTGTTCTTTTCCTTCTAATACTAATATCCGGTTACTTTAGAAAAAACTCTAGTTCTTTGGAAGTTTAACTGGGTAAAACGTGGAGTCTCTTCCTAGAGCTCATAAATAATTTAGTGTTCGGACTCATTTCAAGGTAAGGGAAGTATTTTGATGCCTTAGTTTTATCTCTATATGTAATATGCCTCATAAGAATCTAAGGAACCTATTTTGGTAATAATCTATGAGATTTTCATGAAAACATATGGTAAAAAGTATATTTTTGGTATAAAGAAAAGTATTGGGTTTGTTGGAAATGTATGAGTTAAGTGATGAAAGATAGAAAATGCTGAACTCTAAGTTAGAAGACTCGTATGAAACTATACGATTTGGGCTGAGTCTGAGGGTGTCCGACTCCCAGCATATCATGTGATAAGGCATTACTGCTTTATGAATGTTTTGCTGAAATAATATGAATATGGTGATTTTGCTGAATTGCACGATGATGTGGTATAATTTGAGTTGATGTGCTGAAATAAAGGAAACTAGATAATTATATGAATGTAATGAAATTTAGGGAATATTGGGAGGAAGAAATCTATTAATGTGTGAATCAAAATTTGGCTGATATATATATATATATATATATATATATATGAATATGTTTTGATGGATTTAATAATGAGAAAAATGAATGGAAATGATAACAGTAAATAGAAATGTATGAAATGGACCTCTGGGAATTATGTGATATGGAAAATAGATGAGATGTGTGACGGACTAAAAATGGAATATTAATACATGGTTTACAAATACACATATTGATGCGATAATGATATTTGAGTTATAGTACATTGACGGGTGAGATTATAACTCAGATGTTGTAATACATTGATTAGTGTAGTTGTTACATATGTATTAGAACAATATAATATGATGTGCCACGGTTGAGATATGGTATGGATAATTTAGGGATACACTGGAGGTATAGGGTCTGGAGTTGATTGTGAAAATCTGGGGGAAATGAGAGTGGTAAATCCAGTTCACTGATTTGTACATGATTAAAAGTGAGAAGCATTTACAGGCCTCACGCTCATTTCTTGACTGAACTCCTAACTATACCTTTTTTTGGAAAGCCATGAACGCACATGTTGTATCCGTGTATGGTTTGGCTCACTAACGACTATCTATGCTATGTAAGTCCTTTGTAACTAGAAAGTACGTTGGCAGCGATTTAGGGGCGCGAGAGTACCTAGAGTAACATTGAATTGATGAAATATTCAGATGAGAAATGGATAAGTGGCACAAAGTTATGGAGTGGATGATGATATCTGATTAAGTGCAAAGTAATGTGGCACGAAATTATAGATTGAATGATATTTGGCTAAATGTAAAATAATATGTTTTCATGTCTTGTGATTGTATGTTTGATTGATAAGTTAAGTCTAGAGGAAATTGATGTGAATGGGTTAATTATTTATCAAGAATAAGGGAAGTTATACTGGATATGTATGCTAGAAGAAGTAGAGAATGTATAAGTCTTAAATAGAAATTTTAGTAATATATTGAAGTTAATATGATATAGTGGAATGAATTGAATAATTGAGATATAGTATTATATAATGAGAATTAGATGTAAATTAGACAAATAATAACTGAATTGGTTCAAAATGGAATGTATTTGATTTATTATATGTAGATTTTGAAAAGACTATATGCAATGTTTCCTTTATGTTATAATTTAAGATTTAGTTGGCAAGGGATGCTCACCCTTACAACTATTTTTTAGGTGAAGAAGGTTTGTTCATTCTAGAGTCATGCCCGCAAGGAATGGTAGGAAGGGGATTGCTCTAAAAATTTTAATTTATTTAGAACTAGAGAAATGTAAAGTTATTAGTGAATATTTTTTATTCAAAGTCATGTACTATATGTAATTGTATTGATGAAAAGTTTTAATTTGGAGTTGAATCATTTTAAAGGAAATTGTTGAAAAGAATTATTAATATGATAGTTTAGATTGTTTTAAAATCAATTTGAGAATATTGAAATGTATATACAAAGTTTAAATTTTCACCTTTTCTTCAAATTAAAGTTTAAGTATTTAAAAATATTTTCTATACTTTAGCTATCTTTTAACTGTTTTAACTATAATAATTTATGGCATGTCCATATTTTATGGAAAAAAAATAGATAAATGAGAGAAAGGTGTTACACTTAGGCTGTTCTATAATGATTCATGATGTTTCTGTGTGGATTTAATTTGTCTACCGATTTCTCAACATGATGTTATTCTGGGAATGGTTTGGCTGTCGTCCAATTATGTCCTACTAGATTATAAGGAGAAACCCTTAATCTTTGGTGATGGTACACCAAAAAACTCTAGATTTCTAAGTATGGGTGAGGTGAGAAACGTGATTAATTCCAAGGCCTTCATGGTGTTGTTTTCCTCTAAGGCTAAAAGGAGTGTAAAAGCTTAATGTATTCCAATAGTGCGGGATTTTCAGGAAGTGTTTCTGGAAGATGTAGTAGAATTGCTGCCAGAGAGAGATCTAGTTCACTATTAATCTCATCCCGGGAGCAAGTCCAGTTTCAATTGCACTATACTAGATGTCACCAGTGGAATTGGTTGAGGTAAAGAAACAAGTGAAAGATCTGTTGCAAAAGCAATTTGTGAGACCATGTATGTCACCTTGGGGAGTACTAGTACTTTTGGTGAGAAAGAAAGATGGGAGTATAAGAATATGCTTAGATTATTGTCAATTAAATAAAGTGACGATTAAGAATAAGTACCCCAGTCCTAGGTTGATGATTTGATGGATCAGTTACGAGGAGTTTCGGTGTTTTCAAGGATCAACTTGCGATCAGGCTATCATCAAATCTGAGTAGAAAAAGAAGATATCTCTAAGACAACTTTTAGGACTCGCTATGGCCACTATGTGTATTTAGTGACACTGTTTGGTGTGACCAATGCTCTAGCGGTGTTCATGGAATACCTACACAAGATGCAAATTTTGGTGCGAGAAAGATTAACCAATAGACTCAACATAACATTCTTGCACAAGCCATAATCAAACATGATCTTCCTTTCAACTTTCTAAAGTATGATATGATCAAAGAATGGATCAATTATGTGAATCCTAATATTTTAATGCGCTCTAGGAATACTATTGTGTTAGATGTTCAAAAATTTACATGAGAGAGAAGGAAAAACTCAAAGAATTTATGTGTAATATTCTTAACAGAGTATGTCTCACCTTTGATGTTTATATAGCAACTATGAGAGAGGGTTATATTTGCTTAATAGTTCATTTTGTTGATGAGAATTAGAGATTAATAAGTAAGATTCTTAATTTTTGTCAAATGAAACTACCTCACACTGGAGTTGAATTAGAAGCCACTTTATTTGATTGCTTCAAGCAATAGGGAATTGATAAAAAAAAAGTTTTTTCTATTGCCTTAGATAATGCTTCTGCCAATGATAATATGCAAAATATTTTGAAAATCATCTTCATGTGCAGAATAGTTTGTTGTCTGATGGAAAAATTTTTCATGTTTGTTGTTATGCTCATATACTCAATTTGATTGTACAAGAGAGTCTAAAAGTAGCTAATGAAACACTCTTTAAAATTAGGAAGAGTGTTAATGTTAAGTATATGAGAGGATCCAATGGAAGGATGGTTAAATTTCAAGATTGTATGAAAGATGCTGGAATAGACACAACAACTGGGTTAAGATTAGATTTTTCTACTAGGTAAAATTCGACATACTTAATGCTTGAGAGTTCAATCAAGTATGAAAATGCTTTTGATATTCTTCAAGTGGTTGATAGAAGTTATAAAAATTGTCCATTATATGAGGAATGGAGGAAAGGAGAGAAATTATATGAATTTTGTAACACCTGAATTTAATTTCTAATATTTTCTAAATAAATTAATTTTACAATAAATAGGAATAATAATAATAATTTCATTCAAATGGTTCCGAATACATAGTTTCAATAAAGTATTTCAAAATAATGGAGGAGTACAAGTTTGCATCAAGATAAACACTACTGGACTAATTTAATTACATCACAATTTTCAAAATTAATTTCCTAATTCCTATAGCATTTTCATTCCTCCCATTCATTGAGTCTGGTGCTGATCGTTTTGATCATCTGAAAATAAATGTAAGGGTGAGTCCCCTACACTATCACAAACACAACATGAAGATTCACCTTACATAACTCAAAACATTTCTTAATATAATCACACCAAAACATTAAGCAAACATTCACCAATTCTTTCCAACAATTCGCACACATCAGGTTCACATTCCAATCACTCGCACATGTACGCTCACTGTACACAAAGTCAAATCACATCAATTCACACACAAGTGCGCTCATTGCACCCTCAATCAATCCACACACACCCACATGCACTCACTGCACGTTAGCCACGCTCACTGCACGTTAGTCACGCTCACTGTGGCACTGTGATCACAATTTCCTGATACCCTCAACCTCATGGACTTACTCAGTTTCACACCATGGATGGTCACCGATTAGCCCCTGCCTTACGGATACAACGTGTGCAATCATGGGCCTCTTAGCAAAGGTGCTAGTCAAAAGCTGAGTCAAGAGGAAAGTGTGTGACATGTGGTGCACCCACGCTCACTGTTAGTGTCACCACCACCCTCTTTTCTCTAAGGTATTTCTACTGCCCTCATCTTCCATACCCCCAATGTATCGTTGTAACCATTCATAGTTTTCAACATTTTTCAAACACAACCACAATCACACTCAACATGCCATTCACATATATTCTCACTCATTTCATATTATTCATCATCACCCAATGCCATGTCAACACATATATTCACCCACATTTTTTATCGCATAATGTTTTCATCTTCACACATTTCATGTACACATACATTCAGCCACATTACACTCAAACACATCACTATTCCGTCACAATCCTATGTCAATCAAATTCATTCCATCACACATGTAACACCTTCATTTTCTTTATTTAATAAACAAACTTTTATGCGAATAGAAAGTAATTTACTTAGTTTCACTCTCAAACTCCATAGTAACATAATAACAAATTTTACAAATTTCTTCTTCTGAAAGTTTCATATTATTCCAAGGGTAAAATTTCAAAACTTGAGATAATTAGATAAAATTTAACTTTATTTTTAACAAAACATATAGCTCACTACGAATACATATAAAATTAGAATTTTTACTAAGGACGATAATGAAATAATTTCAACAAAATTGACCCAAGTACCATAAATTTTAAATCTGGCCTTTAAAATCCTTTACACAATTTGAATAAAATAGTACATTCTCTCAAACATTTCTAAACTCTACAGAGCAGCCTTCCTTTTAATACTCTTGGACTATGATTCTAGGACAGGTAGACACCTTTCTCTCTTGACATCCATCACCTAAAAATATTAGTATGGGTGAGTATCTGTTGCCTCACTAAATCTCTGGTTTAACATAAATAAATACTCATATGCATATATAGTACTTAATAACACCAATCAACAGGGATTAATTCACAATAACACTCAAATCATACATTTTACTATCACAAAATAATACAGGCAAGATAAACAACCAATCACATTCGCTAACTTTCATAACATGCATCTGCTTACTATCATGCACGCACAATACATGTTTTACACCACGCCAGTCGATATGTCACCACACATGTGTCTTAATCACACCGTCGATGTATTACAACATATGTATCGTGATAACATCAACCAACATGACACAATGCATATATTCTAACTGCACCATTTCTATACTATCTCATGCACTTCACCTTTTCACATTCTTTCCACATTTACATTCAATGCCCCTGGGATCCCTTGAGGACTTCACAGCTTAGATAGCTGCTGGTTAGCCGCAACAACATAGATACACGTATGCCGACCCAGCCCCTTCTAGCAAAGGTATAGTCAATAGTCTCGTCAGGAAATGAGTGTGTGACCTGTGAATGCTTTTTATTTTCAGCAAATTGTTGTGCACTATCCACACAAGCATTCACCACCCTCATTTCCTCAAGATTTTCCAAATCTTCTCCAAACTCTATACTCCAGTTGTATAACTATAGCTATCTAAACTTACCACCATGTTTCTCATTCTTTCCACACTCTTTTATAGAGCAATGAGTCATAATACGTGAGCCTTAACCAAATAATTTGGTGTATTACAATACATATATTCTGAATATGTCCTTTGGATCGTACCACAATACCTGTATTGCAATTATATCCATTCATCTATTCTAACTCTCGTATTACAATTACTCTTTCCAGCATTTCATTCACATTCATATTCGCATACGACATACAGTGCCCATATTTAGTCACAGCACACGGCACACAGCCTATATTCATTTTCAACAACATTCAACATGTCATCTACACCAATTTCCTTTATTCAATCATTGACATGCTCACACACACTTGCATTTATGTCACCGATTCACTCATTTGGCATACTTCAATTATTAGACAACACACATACAATAATCATGTCATTCATCATGCAAGTATCATCAACCAATCTCAAGATACCTCAATCATCATTAAATATTCATCCAACACAGAAATTCGTCACACAATCAATACCAGAGGTCGACCACCTCCGGACTCAGCCCAGTCGTATAATCTATCACTCACATTTCTCAATAATAGCCATAGAGTCATCTATCCTAAGGTTTGGCATTATTCTAACTACTCCCAAATGATGTTTTCACATTAAAAGTGTAATATTCCTTTAAGAACAGATTTATTCATAGCCTTTATTACAAATTTCATTTAGATAGTAAACAAAATAGTTATGAATCCCTCATTTTAGCTACCCAAGAGAGGTTAGGGTTTAGGATTTACTCCCCCTTACCTTAGAATGGAAACTCACCACGAAATCAATGGTAGAATAGCTCCCGACATGGATCCTTCGTCCCTCTAAGCATCCCAAACTTGATTTCAACCCTTAATCTAGCTCCCAAATGGCTTTGGAGGCAATTTAATCGGTAGGAACGGGTTAGGAGTAGAGAGAATCGAAAGGATTTCAAAGGGAGGGATAATAAATGGGTTTCTCGAACCCTAAACCCTTCTAGTCGCGACACGCTCGCTGCAGCGAAAATCTCAAAGGAAACCGCACCCTGGCTTCTGCAGAATCTCGCTACAGCGAGACTGCATCTAGAAATGCATCCTAAATTGTCACTTTGTTGCTACAACGACGACCTCTCGCTACAGCGAGAAGGCGACAGTTTCACGCCTTCCTCCCAGGGCCCTCTCGCTGCAGCAAGAACACCCTGTACCTGACACTTTGCCAATTTCTCAATCCAGTCCCAAATATATTCAAACACACTTGTATGCATCCATAATCATCTCGCGTATTTACACCACCGTCCAATACACATCATCATCAATAATTCAATCATACAAACACATGAAAATTATATTTATATATATATATATATATATATATACGTATATAGTAATTAAAATATTATTACAAAATTTGGGGTGTTACAACACACATCACCCAATAATTACCATATCATACTTCATACGAATTTTCATTAAAAATACAGGTTTTCCTACATTTTTCCTCAACTACATTTCATTATCTAACATTATAAATAAATTTCAAACCCAAAGAGATAGGGTAGAGTCCCCCTTACCTCGGATTGAAGATCCAACACGAAATCAACAATGGAAATGCTCCCTAGATGGATTTTTGTCCAAAACACATAAAAAAGTCCATTAGAAATTGAGAAAACAAGGAAGAAGGATAAAAACTGAAACCCTAGCTCTCAAAACTTACCTCTAAGTGCCCCAAACGTGATCTCAACCTTCAATCTTGCACCCAAACAGATTTGGAGGCAATTTAATCAGTGAAATAGGGTTAAGAATCGAAAGAATCAAAAGAGGGCTCGAAGAGAGAATGGAAAATGAGTTTCTCAAACCCTAAACCCCTCAAATACCCTAAGAGTCATGATATTTTTGCCACAGCGAGACATCTCTTGCTACAGTAAGGCACTTTCACTACAACGAGACTCCTTCTCGCTACAGCAAAAATATCAAACCAAATTGTACTCTGGTTTCTGCATAATCTCGCTACAACGAGATCCTCCCACTATAGCAAGATTGCATTCCAGAAATGCACCCTTATGTTGCCCTCTCGCTACAGTGAGATCGCAACATATGCACGCCACTCACCGAGGACCTTCTCGCTACAGTGAGAATGTCCCTGTAGTTTACTCTTAGCCTATATTTTCAATCAATTTCAGCTCATACACGAGTCAACATTTCCATCTTAATTCACCATAGAATACACCCTCATATATATATATATATATATATATATATATATATATATAGACACACACACATTCACATTACCATACAAATCAACACACACATTAAATTAGTAACCCACATACTTATATTAATAATCAAAATAATATTACAAAATTCAGGGCGTTTGATATAACATTTTATTTTGATTGATAAACACTTTTCATATGCTTTATTTTTATAGTTTTTACCATTTTCTACTTATTTGAATAAATTGGGCCTATTACAAATAAATTTTTTATTTCATATTTTCGGTTATTTTGACCTCTGACTCTTCTTTTGGCCATAACTTTTTCTACAGATATCATTTTTGGTTGATTCTAGTTACATTGTATTGTACACATTCAGGGATTCAAAATGCATATATGGATTGTTGGATTTGGAGTTATTTTCTATTTTTTTATGATTTTTTAAGTTGAGCCAAATTTGCTGATTTTTGGAGTGAAGGTGTAATGATGGTGTTTTTATGTGTAATGAGTATGAATATGTGTATATATATGTATGCGTGGGTGTATGATTGATTGGATTGGATTTTCTGATGCTGAAAATAGGTTAAGGGTGTAATAGTGGGTTGTCCTCGCTGCAGTGAGAGGATTCTCGCTGTAGCGAGAGGGCCTTGGGAGGAAGGACCAAAATTGTTGCCTTTTCGTTGTAGCGAGGACATCTCGTTATAGCGACAGAACAACAGTTTAGGGTGGATCTTTAGGTGCAGTCTCGCTGTAGTGAGAGGATCGCTGTAGTGAGATTCTGCAGAAATCAAGATGTAGTTTCGTCTGAGATTTTCGCTGTGGCTACAGAAGGCGTCACTGCAGCGAGAATTTCTTGTTGTAGCGAGAGTGTCGCGATCAAAGGGGTTTTAAAAGGGGGTTTAGGGATTTGAGATTCATTTCTCAAATTCCCTCCCAAATCTCTTCAATCCTCTCGACCCAAAGTTCTATTCCACTGATTAATTGCCTCCAAAGCCATTCGGGAGTTGGGTTGAAGGTTGAATCCGTGTGGGGAATGCTTAGAGGTGAGTTTTAATGGTAAGGGTTCCGTTTCTCATCCCCTTTTCTCTATTTTTGGGTTTCCTTGGGTTTTCATGGAGTTCATCCATGTGTTTTAGGCCGAAATCTGTGTAGGGAGCACGTCCGTGGTTGAATCTGAGTGTGGGTCTTCAATCCAAGGTAAGGGGGACTCTACCCTACTCCATTCTGTGTGATTTGCTGTTCATTGTTGTATATTATGATGTAACTGAGTTAGAGGGTAGGAGATTGTTGAGAAATGTGATGAGAGTCATGTGCCGAGAGATGTGAACAAATGTGGGCCCGAGGGCCATGTAATATAGATGAATATTGGCCATGTGTCGTGTAATTGAATGCAATGTGGGTTGTGTGCCGTGTGTAAGCATGATTATTGCATGCGTGAATGGAATATATGTAAATGGACATGTTAGTACCGTTGTGATATGTTGTGAATGGTTCAGCGATACACTGGGGTGTGGAAGATGAGGACGGTAGACATACCTTAGGGAAGAGGGAGTGGTGGTGACACGACTGTGGAACAGGTGCACCACGGGCCACACACTCTCTTCCTGACTAGACCTCTGACCGCTATCTTTGTTGAGCGACCTGTGACTGCCCACGTGGTATCCGTGAGGCAAGGGTAACTAGCGACCTTTCATGATATAAATCTATGATCACAGTGCCATAATGAGTGTGATTGGTGTGCGTATACACGGGTTTGTGTATTGTACTTATGAATGTGAAATGCTGCCAATGCCGTGAGTGCATCAGTGTTAAATTGACATGAGCTGTGTGATAATGCTGCCTATGATTGTATTTGTTTAATGTATTGGAAATGTGCTAGAGGTGAGACTCTGTGTTGACTGTGTGTTTTTAGGTAGTGTAGAGTACTTACCCTTACATTCATTTTTCAGGTAATCAAGACGATCAGCACCGGATTCAGTGAAGGGGTGGATGGAACTGCTATAGGACTTAGGATATTATTTTGAAAGCTTTTGTATTTGAATAAGTCCTGTAGCAACTGTTTGATGTAATTTGTAACCCCCTTTCTTCATTTGAAATGGTTGATGAAACTTGAATTGAAAATATAAATTTTATTATTTCAAAAATTTACAAAATTTTTTATTTATTGAAATTAAATTTAAAGTGTTACATTTCACTCCTTCCTTAGCTTCAAGAGACCATCCTTTAGCCATGTTTTAACTAGTTGTCGGGCCTATGCTGAAGAGATAACTAGTTAAAACATATTATACTTCCTCTTCAACGTTTTTTATGGACCTATATACCATGTCTAGTTCCGATAGCCTCTCCTTACACTATAAGGCTTTATCCTTATATCTTTTGACAAAGGCTACTGTTGTTCGCAATCTAACACTAGCAAGTGTACTAGGATTGCAGCAAGTAATGAGTAAATTTAAGATCCAAATATCGTCTCCATAGGGAATTTAGGTTTCAAATATCACTTCATAGAATTATAACCATTTAAGCTTTTTCAAAATTGGAAGGAGAGTAGTAACATGTAATAACAGCAAACTAGAACAATTAAAAGTAAAATGAACTTGCAGAAAACAGAACAGCGAACAAACAATTATGTGATAACAGAGGAAGAAACCATAGCTAGGAAATTGCTTCACCAAAACTCCAATGTTTAATCAATAAAGTTCTGAATTAACAAGCATTTGGAAAGAAAGACAATCAGTTTCACGTTCTATTGTTCAGAGGTTAATTCCTTAACTCAGTGAACCTAACATTCAATTAAAACATTCTAATTCCTTAGATCTGATTTAATTCAACATTGCTTTAAGTATAAGAAACCAAAAGATTGCAAGATCAAAGTTCCTTATCCCTAAGAAAACTATAATCTTGGTGATTGGTTCAGATCTGAAGAACAAATTCAATTTCTATTGACAATAGTTCCTCTGAAATTAGTTAATTAAATTTCCATTCAATTCCTACGTAAAGTGCAGAATCAATCACTCAATCTATTCCAAAGCTTGAAATCCAGATCCAAAATCAATTCAACACAATCATTTCAGATCTACAATCCCTAACTATGAACAAATTACACAGCCATGGCAGCAGAGAAAAGAAAAGAAAGAGAAGAAGAGAAGAAGAAAATCAGAATTGCCATGGAAGCTTGCTCCACTCCAATTCCTCTTCGTGAAGCTCCGAGATTCGAATCCCCACTCCTCTCTCTCACTTTCTCTAACAATAATCTAACTAAAAAAACTGAAAATGAACAGAATCCCCTTTTTCCAGATCGTTTCTGGTATTTATAGAATTTTCCAGATTTTCACGTCATCACTTTTATGAGAAATAGTAGTTACGCAGAGAGTTTTTGGTTGCGCATTAATACTTTTCCTAGAAATAGTGGCCACGCGCAACTTCCTGATATTGAGAGCTCTCTGGAACTATCATTCTTGATGATAAAAGTGACAACGCAGAGCCAAGGTAGTTGTACGTTATCACTATTGCTGATAAAAATGACTACGCGCAACTCGCCAAGTTGAAGACTCTCTGGAACGATCACTTTTGATGACAATAGTGGTTACGCAGAGCTTTCTTGATATTTTGCCTCTCTGGAACTATCACTTTTAATGATAAAAGTGGTAACGCCCAGACTTCAGTTCTTCTTTGAGCTCTGAAGTGATCACTTTCACTGACAATAGTGATCACGCCCAGTCTGCAATTTCTTATTATTGTGTTTTTGGAGTCCAGACTTGCTTCTTTCCTCTTTCTTGTCATCAAACCTCCATGGATATGATCCTTGCTCAATTTATTCCTTCAAAAACAAGATTAAAAACTTAATTCCTAAGCAAAAATTTCACAATTGCTAAAATAACTACAAATTTAAACAAAACTTCAATTCCTTCTCTTTTTCTGAATTTTTCTGCTTTCTTTATATATTTTTCTTATCAAATGTGTTAGAATTATGCTAAAATATCAGTCAAAATATGGATTCATCAGCTACCAACTCTTATCAGTCCTTTGTTTTACCTACCCTAAATCTATGATATGGAGTGCCCCTTCTTCCTCTAAGAACATGCCACGGAACTCCTTAACCATCCCTTCCTAGGTTACTATAGATTTTGGTTTGAGCTTTGTATACCACATAAACACCTAACCCATTAAAGACTAAGAGAACTTGCAGAATCACAAGTCCTTCTCATTGTGAAATACACCTAGGTCATCTTGGAAAGCTATAATGTGTTGTCTTGCACTGCCTATCCCATCAAACTTTATAAACGCATAGGGTATGTATCTATGTTGATACGCTTTTCTTGCTACTTCTTGACTATATGGTTGCTCCATATCCATGTTGTCCTCCTCTCTTTCTGCCCTTCCATGAGCTAGTGACGTAATTCTTGGTGTGTCGTCAGAGAGTATGCTCTCACATACACTTCCTCACCTTACATCACGCTTTGTCATTGTTGTTCTTGTCCAGATGCTCGCGTCACGTCCTTTGCTAGGTTCTACTGACTTGCAAGGAAGGAGTTAAAGATGGTCAATGGTACATTGGCCATAGAGACATTTTCCACAGCAGACCTCTTGTTGGTGGCACTGACTTCACGGTGGGTGTCTCTAAACCTATCAATAGGTCTAGTTCTGATGTTCTTTCTTTCGTGTCTTTAGGAAGTTCTGTGTTTCTCCTTCGTCATGAGGAAAATCTTTCAAGTTGATTGATAATCTCCTTGGCATTGGTAGAGGTTGTGGTTAAGATCCTTTCATTGTTGAGCGCACTTTTCCAACAGAGACGCCAAATATTTCAAAACAAAGTTTTGTGCATAGGTGGGTTCGTAAACTTCTAAAGCGCACTTGATTTCTGAAAGAAAGAATCCTCTCCTTTCTACATGCCATTTCCCCCTTTTATCTCTTTACTTAGCTTGCCTCCCAAGTAATTGAGACATATGCCTAACAAAGGTAGCATTCTAGCTATCTATTGGCCTTTTCATCGTTCCCTTGGAGTTCTTTTTTCTATTTTTAGATGTGGCGTTCCTGCAACGTGGCTTGCCATTCGATGTTTCTAGGCTGTACTCCTGCAGAATTGGAGTTTTTTGCCAAAATATTGCAAAATTTAAAATAAATTCATAAAATAAGATTTTAACAAAATATTTTACCTGTTTAAGGTAATTTTTGTCATATCACTTAGAGTGTCGTTTCTTATAAGAACGACACTTATTTTTTTAATAATAAAAAATAAATATCTCACATTTAATAGATGATACTGATTTTTTTTATTATTAAAAAAATTAATGTCATCAACTACATTATCTGACATTTTTTATTATTATTAAAAAATAAGTTCAAACTCCTCTCCATACACGTTAATTGATCCACAAGTTCAAGGCCATAATACTTTTGCATCTGATTTTGACCCTTAACCCATTGCTCAGCACTAGTAGGATAAATGTCCCAAAGATGTGTGGCTTCCTATCACTGAATCAAGAAATGGAAATGCATATTTTGCATCCTTCCATATTCTTAATTCCAACGTTGGATTTTGTACTCATGCTTCTCGTTGCTTTCAACAAAATCCAACAATTTTTTTTTAATGATAAAAAAATGTCAATAATGTAGTTGAGGACACTAATTATTTTAATAATAAAAAAGTTAATGTACTCTACCACATATTCGACACTTACTTTTTATTTTAAAAAATAATTATCGTCCTTTTCAGATAAACACTTAAAAGGATTATTTAAGGAAGTGACATCCCTGCAACGTAGCTTGTTACTTGATCAATGAAACAAGAAGTCTCCAACTTCGTTACTTAAAGATCTTTCCTTTTTCTTTCTGTATTTCCAATTTAAATTTTAATATTTTATTAAATTCTCAACCATAACTATTTAAACATGAATCTAAATATGCACTTAAACACTAAATTGGTACCGTGATTTTTTTTTCTACTTTTTATTTTAAAAAAAAAAACATCATATACGTCAGTTGCAGCGATAGAGAACATAAGTTGTAATCAAGGAACAAAATGGGAGTCATAATGATACAAAAATATATACATTTTTGTAACAATCTCGGAATATTTGATTTGATTAGGATACCCTTCAGTGCAGCACTAGTGGACCGTCATTTTGCAATCATTGTCAAAAGCCACCAACAAAGAAAAATAGCCATTTGTACAAAAGGAATGAACACCTGATACAATAAGACAAATCAAGGGTACTTTTCTTATTAACTTTTAGGCGCACAAGAAGGGATCATTTTCCTTACTTCAGAAGTTGCCTTGGAAACGACTTTATAAAGAAACTCAACGCTATTATTTGTTGGTGGCTTCATCACTTTGTTTAGGAGAAATGAGTTGGGAGGTTCTTACCGTAATGTTTAAATTATACGAAATTTTATGGATTTATTTACTTCAATTTTTTTATTTCATTTGTATCGATTCATTCATGCACAAAAACTTTAAATGGTTTAAAAAGATTGTAGATGGAAAATGACTTCTCGATTCTTGCGTATTTCATTCTAGTTCTACTCATTGGAAAAGGAAAGCCAACTCCAATTCCAGGAGATAAATTATAATAATTATTAGCCTGTTCCATTTCCCGTGAAATCGATTTGGGTGATTAGAGAAAATAATTACTACAGCTAAACATGCATGAGATTCCATGTATAATAGATCATAACTATGCATTTTGAATGAAAAAATAACTATGTATATAAACTGTAAAGTCAAACCAATTAGGCACTATGTATATATATCATCATCTTCAATTTCTTTTACCATAGAGCATTTCACTCACCACATTTTGCATTGATAAAGTTGGCCTAAGAAGAAAGAAAATATGAAGATTAAAAATTAACAGTTAAGATTATAATAAATTCATATAATATATAGTCTGTAAATTTTATTTTATTTTATTTTTATCAATAAGGCTTAGTAAATATATTTTAAGTTTTTATATTTTTATGATTTCTTTTATTTTATTTAAATTTATATGATTTTGGTCTCTATTTATGTAATTTGGTGTTTTAATCTTTCACTAACACAAATAGGATGCCTTTGCTACTCTAAACAATTAGACAAAAATCATAAAAAATAATTAAAATTAAAATTAAAATTTATAAATACAAAAATAAAAGGATATATTCAAACCTATTATTGATTATGACATTTCATTTTTCCTTCTAAAACAAATACCTTAGAACCTATGACGAACTTTGGAGGTTTTATTATAAATTCCTGTAAACATTTTTTTAAGTGTGTAACTTTTAATGTTGACTGCAAGAGTAGATGTACTTGGTTTTTGCATACAAAATTGTATGATCGCTGATCAACAAAGAAAGTAATTGTAAGTATTTTATAAGCACATTTGTTGCCATGCCATACATTGTTCTTGTAGGTTGAAGCGCACTATATTTTATAGAATAAAATAAATAAATATTGATTTAAAGACCAGGTAGAATGCATGTACGACACTTCAGGATGCGATATTGACAGATGTCCAGCATATCTTTTTATCCAGAGTCGTACCTAACGCTCCTCAGTCCTCAAAGGGTTAAAAAGTGTAAGTGGAAAGATCAGATTTAAGAAAAGCATTGAACCTTTTACAGTGACTGACAGTAACATCAAAAGAAAAAAGGCATGCAATTTCATTTTGATATGCAAATATTCCCTCTATATTTATACGGAAAGATAATAAACAAAGAAAAATATTTTATATATATATATATATATTATTCTTAAATTTAAAAATTTCTCATTACTTTCTTTTTAACTCCTCCAAGTAAATGATTAATGTTTCGGAAGAATAAACACAAAGCATCTTCTAAAGAAGGTAGTAAGCCTTGACTTTCACAGCTAGTGCTCTTCTTGAAAGAAATCTGGCATATATTAATAAATTAACATAACACATTGGGAACCAAAAGAAGCAGCTTGTAAAAGCATTTGAGCGTGCACCTACCTCATCATTGTTTAATTTATATAGAAGAGAGTGAATGTGTGTTTAGATTATTCGAATAATAAAAAGTTTATTCCAGTCGATAATATTTCTAATTAAATGATATGATAATTAATTATATAAACTAAGTTTTATGTTTGAATGTGCTAAGTGAGAAGTATAAATTTTAAAATTTTGCTTATATGAAATAAAATAATTTTTATGAAAACTAATAAAAAAATTATAAGCTATTTTTTAAAACTTACAAAATAAGATCAAACACACGCTAACCCAATGCATGAGACTTTCACCTTAGTAGAATTTGATGATGGTAATATTTACCGCCTTACTGTCAACGGAGAGAACCCTCAAAAGTACCTTATAATTTAAAATTAAAAAAATTACATAATAATTAATATATTAATTTATTTTTATTTTAAATTATAAAAATAAAATATCTCATATTTTTCTGCTAAAATTTTTCTTTCCATACAACTTTTATACCGCGAAAAGACATTATCTTAAAGAAATTAGTATATAAAATTACCCCACCCCTGTCTTTTTTTTTTTTTTTTGGGGCCGGGTTCAATCTGTTCCCTTCAAACACCTCCCCCAAGACTTAAAACTAAAACGGTGAGTTCCTAACTTCTTCACAAGGAGCAACATTTCTGTTGCACTAGGAGTATCTATACACCCCGCTGCTAAACTTAGATTGCTTAAGGAAGGTTGGCACTTGAGTGAAATTTAGACATTTATTTCACTTGATAATTTTTTATAATATATAAAATTAATAAATTTAATTAATAAATAATTATATATTATTTTTATAATTTTATATTTAAATTTCATATAATTTAAATTTTTATAAATATTTTATCTAAAATTTACTATTTACTTATTTAAAAAAAAACATTATTCATTAAAATAAGTAATGCAATAAAGTACTTATTAACTTTAGTTTATAATAATTTATAAAATTAATTTATTTTATAAAAATTATTAAATAGTATAATTTTACGAATTTAAGGTGAGCGGAAAACTAATTGGGTCAAGGAATATTAACCTAATCATATCAACACATACCCCACTCAACTTTGATTGTTTTCCAATTTTGGACAAGAGAACTTGGGCATTTCGGCGACCAGCTTCCAAATAAAGCTTAGCCAAAAATTTTGGGTTTTGCCATGCTTTATATGGCCTTGACTATTTTTGTGTATCTAAACGATTTAAAATATTTTCCGCACACTAGTAGGCTGTTTAGTTTTATATAATATTTAAAAAAAATTTAATAATAAATTTTCACTATATTTCTATTATTCTATTTACTATTTTTAAACATTTATATAGGAAACAGTAAAAACAAAAATAAAATTCAATATTTTCTATACAAATATTTTTTAAACTATTTTTTATTTTTTAAAGAAAATGAAAATAAAAAACATTTTGAAAAACAAATAACCCCAAATTTCCGCTAGGTTCCATATGTTCTTGGACTCTGCAAAGATAACATTCAACCCTCGGCAGTAAAGTTGTATATCTGACTCTAAATCCCACGAGGAAAATGTTTCTTCTACGCATGAAATCGCACCCCTGTTAACGATGAAAATAGCATTAGTTATCGATGTATTTTTTATTAGTTAATAGACTGGAAACTTAATTTTATAAGCAAAAGAATGTGATTCCTTTAGTTTTTAAGAACACAGTTAAACAATAATGTGTACTCACCGTTACGTAGTCTGTAAAAAGGTGCAAAATTTCATATCTACAAAACTGAAATCCTCATGCACTGGTGTATACACTTCAACTAAAACAAACTCTACTGACCCGTCAAGATGTTCCTTAATTCTATTTCGTATTCATCCTGAAGCAAACTGCGTTGAGTCAAACTCGATCACAATACAGTAACTGCTGATCTGGCACTTGAGTAAGAACAAATTAAAGATAATTGTCTAATAACACAGAAATCATAGGATAAGAAAGTGTTACTAAATGTTTATTTTTCAAAAGATCTCATCAACTAGCATGCAGACTTGAATGATTTCTAGTGTTATACTTGAGGCTTCAAAACAATAGCAGCTCTTCGGAAAAGAACATCTACTGTTCCTTGAAGTCGTGTGAAAAATATTGAGGGTGAAAGATGAAGCTATTGTACATTTGTAATATCATTGTACCTCAACTCAAAGAACAGGGTAGATCAAGAGAAGAAAATAGGTTCAGCATCACACAACTGCCTTTTTTGTGAACCAAAAGAAACAAATTTAATATAAAAATGAAAAAAAAAAAAAAAAAAAAAAAAAACTAACAACAATTGTCCCAAGGCTAGGATTTGGAATATGGAATTCACACAAACAAAGGCTTTAGTTTGTCATTGTGTTAGGAAGTGGCCTCCCATTCAGTCAAAATGGTTTTTTCAGGCATTGAATCTCTTCCCACATCTTCCAAGATTTCTTGATAGTAAAACCTACCAGTGTAGTGAAGAACAATTGCAGAGATTTGCATTGGATTTCCCTTTCTTGAAGATCATCTTCCTTGTCCAACTACTCATCTTCATCCCCATCTGCCATTATCATTACTTGAAGGATTCTTGGCATACATGTCCTGGCCTAAATTTCTCATCACATCAAAAGCAAAGTCCTTTCTTGAACATTTCTTGCATCTTAGGACCTAAAATTCTTTGTAATCCTGAATTCTTGCTACTGTTAAATTCATTCTTAGCACTATCTTCTTGATTCTTTCCTCCTGAGTTTCTGCCTATTAACCCCCCCCCCCCAATCCAAATCTGGATATCCTACTTCCATTCCAATTGCTTCTCCAATCCACCAGTATACCTTCTTCCATCAATGGACTGTGCACTCCTCATTGCTTCTTTTAAAGTTGCAGAGAGATACAACTTCATCTGCCATTAAATCTTGAGGCCATGCAAGAATATTCCCTATCGGTATACTAAGGCCATTTCAAACTGCTTTCTATATTCTTGAATTGTTCCAATTTCCTTAACTCCATCAACATCTCAAATGGGTACTGCAACATTTAGGAATCAATTGAAGAAAGCTTATTTGAAAGACTCCCATGTTTGGTTGTCATTTAAATTCTCTCACCTGTGGCTAGTGCCCTGCCTTCCATAGCCACTATCACTGCCAGCATTTTCTCATCATCAGATGCCTTCTCAAATTGCAAAATACCTCTATGCATAGTTGAGCCGTTTGTATCTTCCCCAAAAAAAAGAGGAAGTTCTAGTTGTCACCATTGATCATCATCTCCACCAAGATAGGAGTTTTCCCAGACATTTCTCTTATCATTCATAGAATTGACTTCTGCACTATCTTGTGATGAAATTATCAAATGCTCCAACATTTCTAGCATCTTCTTTTGTCCCTCTATAAGTTGTGCAACCAACACTTCCAAGGTCTCTACTCGACTCCTGTGCAGCATGATGTGTGATAGGTTCAAAAATGTATATAGTAGGAGAAAAAGGGAGAACTCGTAAGCTGTAACTAACTAATTCAGTAGTTAGGACAGCTAGCCCTTTTAGCAACATAAATAAGAGCTCAAGATAGTGTAAGCAACTGGTTCAGTTCTTGATGAAAAAAACAGAAATACCAACTTCTCTATTGAATATACTCTGTTGGGGCAGTATTACCCAAACGAGAGGAAGAATAAAAAGATTACAAGAACATTTCAGGACTTCGAGAGCCTGGTCCCTCCCACCCGATTCACTAATGTTCCGTCGAATATCCCCTTTTTCTCTCTAACTCTTCTATTTATTCTCTGTCATTTACAATTATCCTCAACTAATTGGGCTTCTCTCATTCTTTTAGGCCTCCTTACATAGACTTCTCTAATTGGAGGTTTGGACCTACTACTACCAGGTAGTTAGTGAGGAGAGTTTTTTGAAATAGAACAAGGCTGGTTTGGAGAGTGAGGTCTCTCGAATTACCTCAAGGCAGTGTAATTATGTAATTCTTCATATTCCTAATTTGGACCACATTGGTGTAGCATTGGGAATTAGGGTTCTGCAATAAAGACACATTCTGATAGGAGTCAGGGTCCTAGCCCTAATATCATTTTAAATACTAACTCAAACAAGGCCAAGCCTTGGCTGGTTTACTCTAGAAAAAAGAAAGCCATTAATAATGACAGCTAGCAATTAGGAGTTATTTCTCTATTTCAAGCCCCAGCTATAAATAGCAACTGGGTGAGTTAGTTAAGGATCTTTTTTGAAAGTTAGTTTCTAAAACTTGACAGAGAAAATTCTCTGAGGAGCATTGCTCTGGGGTTTCCTCATTGCTTCAGGGTACAGGATTGTACACTGAAAATTCATCAATTCAATAAAGATTTAATAAAGATTGTCTTTTTTTCCCTCTTTTCTTGTGGACATAACATTGGTCCGACCTGCCAAATCCGCGTTGGGGAAGAAATAAAGAAGTGTGGACCAACAAGATTTCAAGATGACGAAGCGTGGTGCAAACGAGGGTCATCGCAGTCACGTTTCTGAGGAAGGAAGGAATTCCTTGGACGGAAGATTAGACGTTTTCATGGAGACGATGACTGGGAAGATGGGAGGCCTTGAAGATTTGGTACAAGACTTCATTGCCAAACACGATGACCTGTTGGTTGAAATTCGGGTCAGAACAATTCTGGCACTAACGAACTAGAAACAACACATAACGTGGATGCAGACACGTTGAATGAGTTTTGTTTGATGGCAAAGAAGGTGGAACTGCCTTTGTTCAATGGGGTTGACCCAAGGGAATGGATCACAAGGGCTGAAACCTATTTTGAGGTTCAACGAATGTCGGACTCTAACAAGATTAAGCTTGCAAGATTGAGGATGAAGGGTGGAACGATCCACTGGTTCCAAACTTGGCTTGATTCCAAGGCTATTCCCAATTGGGAATCCTTCAAGAACGCATTGTGATTGCATTTTGGAGGGGGGCATTTGGATGATCCCTTTGAAGAACTTGCTGACTTGAAGTAGGTCGTAGGTTCATCCCCTAGGATTGCAAGAAATATTTACTGGGTAGGCATGAAAAAGAGGGTCCTGGAATTTATGAAAAGTTGTGATGTCTGCCAAAGGCAGTATGCAGCCACTTTCCCAAGAGGTTTACTTCAGTCCCTACCTATTCCTTCTATGGCGTGGGATGACATTTCATTAGATTTCATTATAGGGCTACCAAAATCTGAAGGCTATGAGGCAGTTTTGGTAGTAGTAGACAGGTTGTCCAAATATGCGCATTTCATACTGCTTAAACAGCCCTATACAGCTAGAACAGTAGCTGAGATTTTTTGCTAAAAAAATAGTTCATCTGCATGGCATCCCCTCTTCAGTTGTGAGTGATGGGGATCCACTCTTTATCAACTCTTTCTTTCTGGATAGAGCTTTTTAGATTGCAGGGGACCAAGCAGAAAATGATGGTCAGTCAAAGGTTCTAAATAGGTGCCTTGAGACATACTTACGGTGCTTTGCTTCTGAGCAGCCAAGGAGCTAGTCCCTATGGGTGCATTGGACTGAATTCTAGTATAACACGTCCTTCCATACTACCACAGCTGCTACTCCATTTGAAATTGTTTATGGCAGACCTCCTCCAAGACTTACCCAGTTCCTTCCCCAGAGAAACCAAGTTACAAGCTGTAGGTGATCTACTAGACCATGATGAAGCTCTATCTCAGCTGAAGTTTAACTTGCACAAGGCCTAGCAGCAGATGAAGCACTTTGCTGACAAGAACAGAAGAGCAATATCCTTGGAAGTTGGAAAGTTTGTTTTCTTAAAGCTGCGTCCCCACTGGCAGCAAACAATGGCCAGGAGGATTAATCCTAAACTTGCTGCTAGGTTCTATGGGCCCTACTAAATCCTGCAAAGGATTGGTGAGGTGGCTTATAAGCTGCAGCTGCCTGAGACCTAAAGAGTGCATCGTATTTCATGTTTCTCAATTAAAAAAGGTTGTTAGTAACTACACTACCTCTCCTAACCTACCTAGTGGATTTGAAGTCGAACTAGAAGCTACAGTTGAACCTGAGGTTACTCTAGCCCAAAGCGAAGTTATTAACGGCTGCACTCCTTGCAAGCAATGGCTGATCAAATGGAAGCACTGCCCTTCAGAGGACAACACATGGGAAGATGAAGTTGTGCTGCTAAGTCAATTCCCTCACTTTAGACTTGAGGACGAGTCTATTCTTCTAGAAGGGGAGAATGATAGGAATCAGGGTCCTAACCCTAATATCATTGTAAATACTAACTCAGACAAGGCCAAACCTTGGCTGGTTTACTCTAGGAAAAAGAAAGCCGTTAATAATGACAGCTAGCAATTAGGAGTTATTTCTCTGTTTCAAGCCCCAGCTATAAATAGCGGCTAGGAGAGTTAGTTAGGAATCTTTATTGAAAGTTAGTTTCTAAAACTTGGCAGAGAAAATTCTCTGAGGAGCATTGCTTTGGGGTACAGGATTGTACACTGAAAATTCATCAATTCAATAAAGATTTCTTTTCTTCCCTCTTTTCTTGTTGACATAGCACATTCATTTTGAGTTTGATTTTACGATTATATCACTGGTATCAAAGCACCCGTCTTGGTGTTGAGTTATGAGATTGGAAAAGTTGGGTGCATGGGAAGAACGAGAATGGTAGCAAGAATTGAAGCCTTAGAGCGAACACTTCAGAACTTGAATCGCAATCATGATTTACAAGAAAACGTACAAGATGAATGATTTCAGAAGCTAGAAGATAAAATATCGAATCTCACAAACATTGTAGTCAAGGAAGAGATTGACAAGCGGAAGATTAGGATTCAGATTCAGTGCAGGAGCAAACGAATCCGATTAAAAAGACACAATGGCGATAACTCTAGATTCTTATTTTCACAAGTGACGAGGTGTATGGATGGACGAACCACTCGAAGAGGTATTTTCGGTTAAGGGGGGTTCAAGAAGACAGGATGCAGGCAGTGATGGTAGTACTAGAAGGGCATTGAATTGGTTCCAATGGTGAGAATCCTGCAATCCCAATCCTATGTGGATTCATTAAAAACGGCGGTAGTAAGACGATTTCAACCAACCATGATGAAAAATCTTTTTGAAATTTTTATTGGGCTGAAACAAACTGATTCAGTGGGGGAGTTCGTCAAACAATTTGAGAAGTATGCGGATTCTTGAAGGGATTTGATCAGAATTATTTGGTGGAAATTTTTTTGAACAGATTGAAAGAGGAAATCAAGTCAGAGGTAAAATAGTATGAACGAGACAATTTAGCAGAGCTAATGATGAACCCAGAAAAAAATCAGGTTATGATGAAGGTGGTAACACAGCAAGGGAACAAGACAGGCAATTCTTTCAGGTCAAATGCTGGGACCCGAAGTTATACCAGAGAAACAGGGATGCATTCATCAAATTTCAGAAACAATAAAGGAAAAGGAGAGTTCAGACATAGCAAGCAGCACGGGTAGTAACAGCCAGGCGGGGAGCAGAACCAGAGGTGTGACCTTTAGGAAATTGACAGATGAAGAAATGCAAGATAAAATTAAAATGGGATTATGCTTTCGCTGTGACAAAAAAGTTGGCCCCAACCATGCATGCAAAAATAAACAATTACGTATGTTGCTCATAGAGGGAGGAACCATGAGGATCAGCAGAAGTGATAGAAGAAGACGTGGAAGCTGTGAAAACACTGCAGATATCTATGTTGACAATGGCCGGTAGGTGTGGGGAATGATAGGGGTGGAGAAGGTGATAGTTTTGATCGATTGTGGTGCTTCCCACAATTTCATATCTACTGAGTTGATGAGAAAAGATGCAATATAGTTAAAGAAGAAACTCTTCCATATGTGGTTGAAGTAGGAGATGGACATAAGGTGGAGTGTCAAGGGGTTTGTAGAGGCTTATTACTGGAACTGCAAGGATTAAATATTACTCAAGATTTCTTTCTGTTTGAGCTTTGGGGGAGCAGATTTAGTTTTGGGCTTGATTGGCTAGCTAGTTTGGGGGAGGTTAAAGCTGATTTTGGAAAGTTGATTTTGACTATTGGGAAGGGACAGCAACAAAGAATTCTAGTAGGTGATCCAACCTTGTCCAGAACCAAAACCTCAATGAAGATACTGATGCAAGAATTGAAGGGAAGGGGAGATGGGTATTTGGGGGAATTAGTAGAAACCAATTCTTCTGAGAAACCAGTGGCATATCCTGCAGTCATTGAGGAAGTGTTGCAGCAATATAATGAGTTATTTCAGGACCCAGAAGGTTTACCTCCCAGCAGAAACCATGACCATGCTATACATTTGAAGGAAGGGGCATCTATACCTACTATAAGACCCTACCGCTACCCTCACTATCAGAAAAATGAGATTGAGAAGCTAGTAGACCAAGTATCAGCCATGACAGTGTTACAGTTAGATGAATGGGAGGACTGGGATGATGAAGTATGGAAGGACACTCGCTTACAAACCATAATATGGGAGTTATTAGTTGATCCCAAGATATATGTTGATTATACTTTGAGAGGGGGAAAATTATACTACAAGGGAAAACTGGTTCTGCCTAAACAGTTTTCAAGGATCCCAACTATCATTCATGAACTCCCTAGTTCACCTACCAGAGGACATTCAGGCTATTTCCAAACCTTCAAAAGGGTGGCTGGAGTGTTATATTGGGAGGGTATGCGAAGGGATATCAAAGAGTTTGTTATGCAATGCGATATTTGTCAACAAAATAAGCATGAGACCCTATCTCATGCAGAGGATTATTGCAGCCACTGCCTATTCCGACACAGGTCTGGTTTGACATTTCTATGGATTTTATCTTGGGGTTGCCTAAAGCTCAAGGTAAGGATAACATTATGGTGGTAGGGGATAGACTTACAAGATATGCCCATTTTATGGCACTCAATCATCTGTTCACTGCAGTGGATGTAGCTCATATCTTTGTAAATGAAATTGTGAAAGTCCATGGTTTCCCTCCAATGTTTCTGACAGAGATAAAATATTCTTGAGTACTTTTTGGAAGGAGTTATTCAAAAAAGCTGGCACCAAATTGAAATTCAGCACTGCATACCATCTGCAAACTGATGGTAAAACAGAGGTAGTGAATGCAGTTTGGAAACATATCTATGCTACATGACACGTTCTAAACCCAAACACCGGCCTGAGTGGTTGTGTTGGGCAGAATATTCTAGTTCAACACCAATTACAGTGCTTCCACCAAGATGACTCCATTCAAAGCTTTGTATGGCCAAGACTCTCCACTTTTGTCAGAAGGGACAACTATTCCATCTCAGGTTGAGAAAGTCAACCAGTTACAAAGCAAAGAGATGAGATCTTGAAGGAATTGTGGAGTAACTTTAGTAAAGCTCAAGACCAAACTCAGTTGCAGGCCAATAAACACAGAGGTGATGTTTTTCAAGTGGGTGACTGGGTATTTTTGAAATTGCAGCCTTATAGACGAAAGTCTTTAGCTAAAAGGCCTAACGCTAAGCTGAGTCCCAGGTTCTATGGGCCTTATTAGATTCTAGAAAAATTTGGGCAGGTGACTTACAGACTGCAACTCCCTGAAAACAGTCATGTACATCGGGTTTTTCATGTATCACTGCTTAAAAAGGCTATTCCCCTGACTAGGACAGCTCAGCCTTTACCCCCTATGTTATCTGCTGAATATGAGCTGGAAATCAGTCCCAACAAGTTGTTAGACACAAGACAAAAATATTGCAGGAGAGACAGAAGTCTTGATGAAATGGAAGCAGCTGCCAGATCATGAGAATAGCTGGGAAACAGGTACAAGCATTCAGGAAGCCTTCCCTAACTTTCACCTTGAGGACAAGGTGGCTCTTTTAGGGGGGTGGGGGGGTATTGATAGGTTCAGAAATGTATATAGTAGGAGAAAAATGGAGAACTCATAAGTTGTAACTAGCTAATTCAGTAATTAAGACAGCTAGCCCTTTTAGCAATGTAAATAAGAGCTTATAGTAGTTAGTGAGGGGAGTTTTTTGGAATAGAACTAGGCTGTTTTGGAGAGTCAGGCCTCTCAAATTACCTCAGGGCAGTGCAATTGTGCAATTCTTCCTATTCCTAATCTGGACCACATTGGTGTAGCATGGAATTAGGGTTCTGCAATAAAGAGGCATTCTTTCATATTGAGTTTGATATTTGATTGTATCAATGCGCCTTCCACAACCCCATGAATCAGAGTTCTGATTTACCAATTCCAATGCTAGAATTGGTATCAGTATCAAATGAAGAATGAATATTATTGGATGAGAATAATCCTAACCACTGTGAAAGTAGCAGAGAATAAGTATAAATGAATACACTGAATTGGCACTTTGGAAGGCTAGACAATCCTATCTCAAGTTCTCAACCAAGTACATAACATTGCCTTTAGTGTGCTAACTTTCCCCTATCTATAACTGGTGCCTATAATGTTATGAGTTGTTATTTTCAATTACAGCAACTAATAACTCTACAATTAGTATCCCCTGCATCCTTCTTATTTCTCCTTTCATGGACCCACATGATATGAGGTCTCTTCCTAACACATTTTAACAAAAGCAAGAAATGACCATATTCAAGATATGCTTGTTCTTGGCCCCTCCCCTCTCCCTTTCCCAACCTGGCCAATTTGGAACAAACCAGAGAAGAAAATAAATAGTACACAGCAAAGGGAAATAGAAAACAGAGTGTTGAATCACCGGAAAATATTTGAGTCACATCAGCAGCTTTGCCAAAGATGAAGAAGATGACCAGAAACATCTGGGTCACGTCAAAACACGTCACGGAGATAAAGAAGATGACAAGTTGGTCAGAAATGGTGACTCTCAATTTCACACAAGAGAAGCAAGAAGAATAGAAAGCATGTCGCACTAGAAAAGCAAGAGAAATAGTATGGGAGGAAAATGTTAGGGCTCGACATCAAAGGAGAAGATCAGCTATGTAAAAGGAGGGAAAATCTCAAGATTGCCCCCCTTAAAAGATGTCCAACAATCAAAAAGGAGGGTAAATTCGGGTTTTAGCTTCACATGGAATAGTGGTTGTCATGGCCACGATTTTCACTGTTCTCTGCCACGATTCACAGTGCAACGATCGCTACATCAAAATGTGATGCCACGATTGGCAAATAGTGACAGGATGCTGCTCCACACTGCACCGCTACGATTGCAGCCACTACTGACTACTATTAAATGCATATACTTTGTCTTACTTCTACTCAAGCAAAAACTCTTAGATTCTAAAGTCTCTCTCTATAATTCAAGTTAAGCATTAAATAAGGAAAGAAATACATCAGCTTAGAAGAGCTAATCAGTCCATTAGCATATCAGACCAAGAGGCTCTTAAACTATCTCATAAAAGGTATAGAAGATATGGAGGTAGAAATATGTAGCCGAAAATTATGGAATCACACTCCAGCCAAACACACCAAGCTCTAGCAAAAAGAGCACCTTTTGCAAATTAGGTGAACATAAACCAAAAGTTCAAACCTCAATAGAAATTCCACCAAGTTTATTGGCTTTCCTAGGAGTATAATGCTTATCACCTTTTCTAGTTGTGATGTCTGGACATGAGTTATAATAAATTGAAGTATACATCTTCGTATAAACACAGTGAATGCCTGACATTACTGCCACCAAGTACTAGGAGATAAAATTAGAGAAATAAAAAAGCACATTAAGGGAGTAAGCTATGTTGATCTTTCTGGAGAATTATTTCTCTTAAGAATTCCTAGTTATACAAAAATGAAAAAGTCCCCAACTAAGCTTGGGTTTACTCCTCAATGATAACTCTGCCCCAGCATTTTTAAAAAGCTACAGAACTATCACAGGGAATAGTAATTACCCATAAATATGCTGAAAATGGGATTATACTGGCAGTCATGCAGCTCGTTGGCCAAAACCAAGGATGAAATAGCTCATCAGCTGGCTTCTATTGTTTATACTCTAACAATGATTTACATATGAAAGAGTGCTTCATCATCACAAGTAAAATTCAGACCAAACCTCACCAAATCTTTAAATCCACAATGCAATAGAACAGAACCCTCAAGAAACATTACAAAACACAATTCCTATCTAAAACACCCAATCACTTCATGGATTCTGCAAATCACCTCTCTCTCCCCTTTCTCTTCTTTTCCCATTAATATGGAAATATAACAAAAAAATGTTAATACAATCAAAATACCTTTTTGCCAATCATGATGAATGAGATGCTAATTCCAAGAATGGAATCTCCAACACTTTGCAGATGCGTATCCTATCCTCTTAGTAACCCTTTGAACATCCTTAACTAGTTGAATATTTAACTGTTTATATACTGAAATACTTTTTACTAATAATTCCTTTTCTGTAATTTCCCCTATTGTTTCATATTTTCCACACATAAAATTTTTCCTCACTCTTCTTAGCTTATTTCAGTAAGGTCAACTGTATGAATAAACTCCTCATGTGATAAGTTTTTACTGAATAGATATTAAATTATGTTGTTTACTCAAACACTTATAATATGTATTTATTTTGTCTGTAAAATAAGACTTTCATCTAAACATACAACAAAATTACAAAGAATGCAATGAACAAGGCCCTCCATAAAGAATAAATTGGAAAATAAAACAAGAAAAAAAAAAAAGAGAAAACATCACCAGAGCAAAGCTACCAAATCTCTTGAATATATGTGAGGAAACCCCCTTAAAAAGGTAATGTGCTTTGCACCAAATACAAGCAATGGCCTAAACTACCTATAGTTAGCCATTTTGCTACTATCACAACCACTAAATCTAGTCACCAAAAACTGTCCCAATTACCTAGGACACAACCATCATTCAACTAGAAGGCCTAACATTGTATGGCAAAAAGAAACAGCAGCAACAGCAAAACATACAAAAAACAATTAATCTTAATTTGCAAACTTCTAACAGGAAAGGAGACCAATGGCAGGAACCACCTACTAGCATAAGTGTGAGTTGCCAAAAACAAATGAATCTTTACAAAACAGGTGTTTTCTTGCCGGTTAATGACCTTCCACTGCCTTTAGAGGATCTTGATCTCCTCTGTGTGCTCTCAATATCTTTATGTGCACCTTGCACTTGTTTTCTTCTGGAAACTTCTGATGGACTTTTCTCTCTGGTTTTCTGTGTAAGCTTCCGCATCAATCTTTCTCCCTGAGAACTCCTCAAAGGCATCTCAACATCCAACTTGACTTTCCCAAACCCTCTGCCCCTTCTACCAGAAGCAATTTTACAACTACCTCTCCGAGACCGCTCTTCATCATCATCAACAACACTTTCACCAGCATCCTCAACTTCACAATCTTCCTCTTCATGCTCCTCCCCACTATCCGCATCACCCGTGCCCTCTCCTTCCATCCCTTCAACGCCATTGGCATCAGACTCATTCACACTACCCTTTTCTTGCACCACCTTTCTCACTTTGCCATCTTCTTTTACACTATTCATCAGATGAACATACTGATTCCTCAAATTCATCACCGGATCATCTTCGATCAGCGAACCCCTCTTGTAACCTTCTCTCAAAACAACAGTATAGGTTCCAATTTTACCAGACACATAAAAAATACCCGGATGCTGCAACAAAGCCCGCTTAAACCTCGATCTCAACCCCAACCACTCACCAAACACTAACAAATTATCCTTCTCAATCTTCTTACCAACAAAAACATTAAGAATCTCATGCAAAACCCCTACAACCCACCTGTCAGACTCATCACTACTCCCCGAAAGACAAGACAAATTCTCATAAGGAGACACATAAGGCAACCTCTGCCATTCCCTCAACCACTTCTCATACTTGTTATCCATCTCAAAACCGTTGGAAAACTGAACAGGAAACACCAACTCCAAATCTTCATTTCCTTTCCCATTCTTCTGCAAAACAGAAACCGCCAACTCGTGGCTCCAACAAACAAGCTCAAGAAACTCATCGACAATGCGAAAACAATCGGGAAACTCAGGTATCACCGTCTCAACGTAATTATGAGGGAGAGCAAGGTCCCATTTTAACAGTTCAATAACTCGGAGGGGGATTTTATGAACCCTTGCAATCATTAAGAGCTTCAGAAGCCGGTCAGCGACATGTTGCTTGAAGCGGTCAGTTTGGTGCATCAATTGTTCTTCAGCGTCGAGGCTGAGGGTTTGGGGAGTGAGGCGAACGTGGGGATGGATGCCGCAAGGAACGAACTCTTCGAAGACTGAGGGGTATCTCCGGATGAAAGCGATGGGGCGAAAGGGAAGGTTGAAGGAGTGTTTGATGAGGGAAACTGGGAGGGATTTCGAGGGTTCCCTTTTTATGAGATCTTTGAGGGTTAGTAAGCCTTTCAGGTTCCTTTCTCGTTCCACTGCGTGGTCTAGCCCTCGGTCGCGGATTGCTTTCAGCGTGCCGTCAAATATGGTTCGGAGGTGGCCTTGGCGGCTCCGAGCTTGGTTCGGGATGCGCTTGGTTCGGGAGAAGAGGATGACCATGCGCGTTGCTTTCTGTTGATGCATTCTTACGGTGTCGCCGGGGATGAGCTTAACAGTCAGGGTGTGAACTGTGAAGAGGGTTTTGGGTTTTTGGTTTTGGAGAAGGGATTGCTTATGGTTTTTTTCAATTTTCCTCTTTTTTTTCATAAATGTTTTTCTTTAATTGTTAACTTCAATATAAGTTTTAAAATAATTAATTATAAAACAAATTATTAAAATATTTTTATTTTTTTATATTTTAAATATATTTAATAATTTTTTTAAAAATTATTATTTAAATTTTTTTAAAACTAATCAAAATTAATAAAAATGCACTCTTTTACAAATAGTTTTAATTATCTTGATTTTTTGTATTATTAATTGTAATATTAACCTTTTGACTTTTTTAAAAAAATTAATTTAAAAATTATTTTCTAAAAATATAAAATAATAATAATAATAAGACACACAGAATTAGTGTGTTTTCTTGTCACTTTAATAATAGCATCATCTCTCAGAAAAACGATATTTAGTTTTTAAAAAAATTATATTCCGTTCAAGAGCATGAGGCAATGTCACTTTAGAGGAATAGGATTACACTTTATTTATTTGTTATTTTGATCGTCTCTCAAAATAAAAACGATCTTTATTTTTTTAAAAATAGTTTTTAATTTGTTTCAGATCATGAGTCAATGTCACTGAAACAAGTTAATACTTTATTTATTTATTATTTTAATTTATTTTAAAAAATGGTTGTTAAAGCTAATTTAGATTTAGTAATTTGTTAGTTAATTTTTAATTGTTAGTAAATACACTTTATTTATATTTTTGAAAATAAATTATTTATTTTAATTTTAATTAAGTAAATTGTTATTTTAATATATTTTATTAAATAGTTATTGAATTTATATTTAAAATGAGCATATGGTTACTTTAATTTTAATTATTAGTATTTACCTATTTTATTTGAGTTGCGATAAATAACTTAATTATTCAAATGGTATTATTTAATGTATAACTATGTGTCACACTAAGGCTTAATGGTTGTTCATGGTGGTAATTTGAGCATTCTTTTAACTCAATTATAGAGTTTTTACGGCATATATACATAGGTGTGTGATATAGCTTTCCTTACATTAGAATTTTTTATTTTATTTTATAAAATTTTGTTCAATAATAATCAAGTCATACTTCAAAGAATCACTTATAAAAAAACATACTATCTTATGCACACTTTTCTTTTCTTTTTTCACAAATAAGATCTAATTTTATATATTTTTATTAAATTATTTATATTCAACCCAGTATGTTAAAAAAAATATTTTGATTTATGTAAAGTCATATTGTTCAAATGATAATCACTCAAACTCTATTTCTAGTTAGATTATAGCGCATTAAAAATGATTTATTATATTCAAAAGTATTTGTTAATTAGTTAAAGTAGCAAAGTAGTCAATTAAGTTTATATTTTACTTAAAAAATTATAAGGATTTTTTTTAGTTATAAACATTGTTTAAATTACTTCCTTGATTATTATTAAAGTTTTCATTCTTCTAATAAAGGTGTTAAAATCTAATCTTAGAGTTTTGTTTCTAAATCATTATCTTAGAATTTTAAAATTTTCATTAATTACATATTTTAGTTTTGTTTATAAATATATATATATATATATATATATATATATATATATATTTTACAAAGTTTATCAGCAACAATGTAAAACTAGTGATTTCTAGGCTCTATTTCTTGAAATATTCAAATGCAAGGAGATTGAGTGTCATAAACACTTGGTCCCAAACCATGGGAATACTTGTTCGCTCCTAAAATGGTAAATTTGTGTTAGTCTCGTACATTTCAAAATTTAAAGAATTTTATATTCTCACTTTATTACCTTTAAGTTTAAAGACTTGAATCCTAAATGAACCCTGACCACATGATTTTGCCTCCAATGTATGTTGATACTCTAGCTACCACACCCCCTGTTCTTTTAATCTAAATTGTTTCCGATCTTTCCTTTGATGCAGCCAAGAAAATGTGAACTTTTACTACTTAGGTGCAACCACAGAACGAAGAGCAAAAACCAAGAGATTTATGTTAAAAAAACCCCACCAAAATTCTAATTCATGGTCTAGCATGAAGCACGTGAAATCCATGTGCATGCTACCTTGTTCAAGCTGAATTCTGTAAGCTTTTACAGCCAAGTCATGCAGGCTTCACAAAAGTCAATTTCTTCACTAAATTTTTATGCATAATTATTGCTTTAACTACCAAATTTTGAACATTTAGATGGAAATGTGTTTAATAGGTAAGTGTATCTATTGAAAAGTAATATAGAGTTCTTAAATTAAGTTCCTAAAATAATCTTCACATAAGAATTAGTTCTAAATATTAATAATTTCTTAATTCAATTGTTTGATCTTAAAGAATGTAAAATTAAATAAAAATAAAAATTTAATTATAAAATCAATTATGAATAAAAAACAAGTAACATGATGCACGTCATGATTGAACTTATAAGAAAAAAACTTAGAGTATATGAGTTTTCTTATTCAATTTTTATATTATTTTTCTGTTTAACTCTAAATCTAATTTTTTTGTGATTATTAATCATTCATACAAATACTATCTATACTTAATAGTCATGAAATGTTAACATTCTTTTCTCTAAACTAACATTTACAATTGTCATATAAGATATTAATTCAAGAAAATATAAAATATCTATGAACTTGTTAATTTAATAATGATTGAAAGAGAAAAATTAGTTTGGTCTACCTAATCTTTTGTCTCGTTTTATCTTATAGATTCATTAACTAATCAAGGTACAACTGCCTAACGATATAATTAATTAAGATTATGTTATAACATATATTTATGCGTAATAGGATAAATACTAATCACACACAAAAGTTAAATTTAGATTCAAACATTAAAACCCCTGACTACATGTCATGTGTAACGCCCAGAATTTTGCAATAATGTTTTATATTAATATAAAGTGTGAAGTTCTATTTGAATGTGTATTTAATATTTATATGATGATGTGAATATGTATGTGATGATGTGGACATGTATGAATATGTGAATATGAGTATAAGTGTATATGTTAGTTTATGGTTGAATTGAAATTATTGAGTATGATTGGGATTGGATTGAAAATAGGCTAAATGTGAACTGTAGAGGCATTCTCGCTGTAGCGAAAGTGTCCTAGGTGAAGGGGGTGCGTCTATTGTGTTCTCGCTGTAGTGAGAAGGCAACAGAGAGGGGTGCATTTCTGGGTACAATCTCGCTGTAGCGAGAGGGTCTCGTTGTAGCGAGATTCTACAAAAACCAGGGTACAGTTTCCTCTGAGATTTTCGCTGTAGCGAGAGGGGTGTCACTGCTGCGAGGGAACCTCGCTGCAGCAAGAGATGACTCGCTGTAACGAGAGTATCACGACCAAAAGGGTATTTGAGGGGTTTAGGGTTTGGGAAGCTCATTTCTCACTCTCTTTGATTCTCTTGACTTCCTACCATATTTCACCATTTAAACTACCTCCAAAGCCGTTTGAGTGTAAGATTGGAGGTTGAGGTTGCGATTGAAGCGTTTGGAGGTGAGTTCTAAGAATTAGGGTTTCGATTTTTGTCCTTCTTCCTTATTCTTTTAATTTCTCATAGAGTTTTCCATGTGTTTAGGACAAAATCTGTTTAGGGAGCACGTTTATCGTTGATTTTGTGTTTGGATCTTCATTTCAAGGTAAAGGAGGACTTTACCCTATCTCTTTGTGTCTTTAATCCGTCTATGTTTATAGATAATGTAATATGGTTGAAGTAGAATATAGGGATAGGCGTGTTTTGATGAAATATTCTTGATTAAGCATGATGAAATGAATATTGGACATGTGTGTGATGAAATGGCTTGATTATGGTAGAGTCTATACGAAAATTGGATGTTGAGTATGATGTAATTGAATGTGGGCCTACGTGTCATGTGTGAAAGTGAATATGGTGATGTGATTGAGAATGTGGGTGAAACTATATGTTGACATGTCATTGATTGATAATAGATAATGTGAATAGTTAAAAATGTGCGTGAATAACATGTTGAATGATATTGTGATGATGATTGAATATGTTGGCAAATATGGTGTTACATCGTACATTATGCTTGTAACCTCTAATTATATTTGATTTTTAAATGCCTCAATAATTGAATAAGTAACAAAAGATTAGATGATTTCTAGGCAAAAAAATCTTATTGTGTAAATCCAATTTATAATTAATGTTAGGTTAGTTTTAAAAACTGGATTTATATTAAATTAATTTTTTTATTTATCATATTTTTATAATTGATTTAATATTTTCAATCCACTTTCTAAAATTAGATTTTTTTTATCCAACCTATATTGTGCATGGAGATATTTAAGGTTTTGGGTTTATATTCAAAACTAAATTTATAAAAAATTTACAAAAATTTTTACTGATATTTTTTATATTTTATTAAAATTTACAACTAACATTTCACAAAAATTTTTCATGACTATACTTTATAATTAATATTTTTTCTTAATTTTAATTTTTATAATTGAAATAAAATATTTAAAATAATATATTTTATAATATAATTATAAAATTAAAGAAATAGAAATAAAAAAATATTTTGAATTAATTACTGTTATTATTTTTATATTTAAATTTATGTTTTTAATTTTAAAAAATATTATAACAAAATTTTTATCATTATTTAATATTAATAAATTTTTTATAAGTTTTAATTTAAACTTTTATCATTAACTCTGTTTAATGAAAATAAAATTTAAAAATAATATATTTTATAATAAAATTAATAAAAATTACTAAAATATTTTTAAAATGTACTAATAATGCAATAGTGCATTACAACAAAGTAGTTCTATATTAAAAATTACATTTACAAATCTATTGAAATTAATTTTGTCTTAAAAATTAAATTTAAAAGTAATTTAAGTTACAGCCAGATTTAAAATTAACTTAATATAAAACATTAGATTTAAGGGTGTGCATGGATTGAATTTTCAAAAAATCAATTTAAATATATTTAAAATCAAAATATATGAATTGGATTTTGGACAATCTATTTTAATTTTTTCTGGTTTAAATTTGGTTTTAAAATTTAAATTTAGCTTAAAATCGATTTTAAATCCAGTAAAAGTATATTATAAACATTTTTATATTATAAATTATTATATTAAAAAATATTTAAATTTCATATTAACTATTATAAAATTATATTTATATATATTTTTATCTATTAATAATATAATATTTCTTATTTTTATATTATATTAAACTAATAAATATTTACATATATTTTACTTTTTATCATATATCTACTACACAAATTAATTATACGGATTAAATTTTAAATTATTTTATTTTATTTTATTTAATAAATTTAAAAGTAGTTTTACAATTTAAATTTAGTTTAAAATTTATTTTTTGTTGAAACTAGTTTTAAATTTAATTTTATGTTAAATTAGTTTTAAATCTAATTTTAAATTTAATTTTTAAGACAATAATAATTTTTGATATATTTATAAATTTAGTTTTTAAGGTAAAACTAATTTATTATACGCACAATTACATTAAATTAATGCATTTTAAGAAGATTTTAATAATATTTATTAATTATATTATATTTTATTGAAGTTTATAAAATATTTATTATTGTTTTTAACTTATTTTTAATAAATAGAGTTAATGATAAAAATTTAAATTAAATCTTATAAAAATAAAAATTAATAATATAAATTTAATTTTAGTTAATAATACATTTTAGAAAAGTACTTTTAATTTATTTTTTTTAATTCAAACACAACTTTAAAAGGTTATCTAAAACAAAGATTACTTATTTATACTTATTTATTGTGGCAGTACTGGATCGATTCTTATTTTAGCTAATACAAATACTAAAGTTTAATGTTTTTAAAAAATTGAATAAAAATACAAAAAAGATATTACAATAAACTAATCGCTTAAAATTTAAATTAAAAAGATTAGTTGCTTAGAGTTTATATATTTAATAATAATTATGGAATGCACGAAAAACTCATAAATTAATTTAAACAGAGTTTTGTCTATATCATAAAATAAAAATGAGAGCACCAACCAAAAAAAAAAGAAAAAAAACTAATTTTCATAAATTAAATTTAGTTTTGATAAATTAGATAAAAAAAATATATCTAGATCTTTTTTCACCATGAATTGGACATTTCGCTTCATTAAATATCTGAATTTTTAAATCTAGTTGGGTTAATTTATGGATTGAATTTCTAAATTTAAATTTTTTCTTACCCATAATTAAATTTAAAGTTGGTTTTAACAAAAACCAAATTTTAAACCAGTTTTAAATTAAATCAAAATTTAAAATCAGTTTTAAAATAAAAATAAATAAATTAGTTTAAAATTTAGCGAGATGTCTTCTTGTCTGAGCAAGACCTGATCTAGAGAGCTCTCATTTTTCTGTACTTTCTCTACTGGGTGAAAGAATAGTTGGAGAATTCTATCCATTCTTGCTCATCTAGTCTGAGCGAGAATGCTCTACAACGAGTGGTCCAAAATAACCAGTCTTACTTAAGTGAGATCCCTTGCAATTTTCAAAAATTTTAAATTTTTTCAATTTAAAAATAAAATAAAATAAATATGCAATAATAAAAAAAATGAGGGTGCTACAAGTTCTTTTCTTTATGAATGAGTGTGTTCAAACATATTTGTTTTAGCTTTTTTTATCTTACTATGTGGTTCATTTTGTTTGGGTTTTCATCTCCTATTTATTTTTTTCAAATTTTGTTCATTGTTTTGGGTTTTTTGTTAAAATTGTGTTACTGTTGATTCTAAATGTGCTTGTTTTATGTTACCAAATATTTTTCCGAAACATGGTCTAGCTGGATGTGGAGGTAATTAAAGATAACTTTGACTTTAGTATTATTTGAGGCCCTATTATTTCTAAAAGAGTTTTGAGCAATTTGATATTCCATGTAATTTGAGTGTGTAGACTCATAACTACAATGATTAAGTGCACTAATATTTGACAGTTACTTAAGAATTAAATTAATAATTAATATGATTATTATTCATTACCAGAGAGGACCCTGTGGAAGTGGCACATCTAGACTAGCAAAACTGCCATAACAGATAGTAGAGCAATCTTCTTCAAATCTTAGGATATTCTTAGAAGAAGGAAAGAGGAATATTAAATGTTTGAAATGTAATAGTAACTAAATATAGATTGAAAAAACCAACAAAATCTTTACTATATTTAATTTTCAAACATTTTGATGGAAAGGAATAAATGAAACATTGAAAGAAAATTAGATAAAGCCAAAGAAACTTGAACAAGCTAGTTACATAAGTACATTATGCATGCTCATTTTTATGGTATAAAAACAACATATAAATTGATATTAGTCTTTCTTTTCAATGTTAATTGATATTGTATGAATGCTTGTATGTTTTTCATACGTAGAGATATATTGTGCCTGCAAGGAGTGAGAATCGCCAATTGTTCTTTTGTTGGTGTGTTGGATTTTTATCAAATTAACATTATTTGCTCTAAATGTAAATATATAATGCTTATAGGTTGAGGTTGCTGGAAATCATGAAGATTTGTTAATAAATTGGGTGTTGGATATCGAAAATCAAGAAAGAGAACAGGTGTGCAAACTAGCTAAAGTTGATGAGCTACTATCAACCCCTTCTCCATCTATTATTGCTAGCCCATGACATGGAAGGGTCTCTTCTCCTCAAGTTGAAGCTTGCGGTAATTTTTTATTTGATAAAGGCAATGAAGAGTGGGAAACCAGTCAAGTTCATGACATAAGTTTGTGTATATATATAATACTAGTAAGCGGTGTTTATGTGGCTACTTAGAAATTAGCCTCTAACCACCTAGTGTCGATTGTTGATGCTAACAGGTGTTGGTGAAAAAACAAATAAAAATGAAGGTTAAGCATCTGAAGAGAAAAACAATTGTACCTCAAATATTATCGGTATGCAGCTCCAGGGAATGAAATACCGGAGGAAAGTATAGGAATGAAATACTGGAGGGAAGTATCTAATTTTAAGGTTTTTTCATTTTTTTTTTCTGAGTCTTTGTTTAGGAGTTTTAAGGGAGAGAGAAGGAAAGAATTTGAAAGACAAAAGAGGAGAGAAAACACAAGAAAGAAATGTTAATAAAAATTATCTCAAATTAGAGAAACTTAGAAGTATAAGCTTAGGAGGATTTATAAAACCTCTATCTCCTCATCTAAAATCTTCCAAACAATTATTATCGTCACATAAGCCTTTTTTTTCCTCCCTCTTTTTCTAAGCAAAGGCTAAAGAGAACATGCCGAGATTTGAAAAATTCAAATAATCAATTGGAGTTGCCACCCATTGATGAGAAAACGGCTTACGTCTAAATAGTTTTTTTAGACTTAAAAAGGAATGAAAAATCAGAAGTAACGAGTATGAGAGAATGAGAAACCGATATGCTCTGTTGATATATTTTATTCATCATCATCCGATACATTTATAGAAGAAAAAACTTAAAAGAAAAACTAATGTTGCGTGATCAATGGTGAAAACTCATGTCACTAACAAATTCCTAGATAATAGGACTTATTGACAAACAATCTTTGACTTGAAAAAAACGTTCCTGAAGCATATCAATAACATAAATCAATGGCTTTCATGTTGGCAAGAACCTCCTCTGTCCTATATGAACGGGAAGTCAAATTCAATAGCCCATAATCAAACACTTTAACACTTATTGGTAAGATGTGTTAAATTATTTTATTAGGACTCTTTTCACAGCAATCTACCAAAGTTTTCATATATTATATTAGCTGCCTGTATTCGTGTGACATAGGTATGAAGTTAGTATATTTCTCACCTTTGTCAATCTGAAACTCGGTATATTATTCCTACATCACAGTGTATTTCTCTCCTCTGTGCCAAGTTTGCTTCCTTAGCTATTGACTATCTATTATGAATATTCAACGACATCGTTACTCTTGTTTCTATGAATGGACTTATGACGTGTTCCTCAATTTTAGAGGTGAAGATACACGGGCTGGATTTACTGGGTATCTCTACGATTCACTTTGTCGAAGGGGGATTCACACTTTTATTGATGATTAAGGCATTCAGAGAGGTGAAGAAATTGCTCCCTCTCTTTTCAAAGCCATCAAAGAATCAAGGACGGCCATAACTGTTTTCTCCCAAAACTATGCCTCATCCGTATACTGTTTAGATGAACTTGTGCTCATCCTTGAGTACATTAAGAGAGAAGGTAGATTAGTTTGGCCAGTGTTTTATTATGTGGATCCATCGCAAGTTCGACTTCAGAAAGGGAGCTATGGCGAAGCACTGGCTAGGCATGAGGAAAGATATGGAAAAGCAAGAGTGCAAAAGTGGAGGTTGGCTTTGTTTGAAGCAGCTAACTTAGGAGGCTTGGAGGTCAAACACGGGTAATTCTGAATTCTTGAACCTGTTTAATTTTTCTTATATTATTTCACTGATATTTTTGTTTTGCAAGTGGTAATTAATGAAATTGAAGAAAAAATTTGGGTAAATGCAATTACGTTGGCCTTTGTTGCAATATAGTACAAATACCTCCCTACTTGCTGTTGCAAATTACTCTTGAAAATTTTGGCAGATATACTATTTATAATGGGACAAAACCCGTATTATTCTTTAGGTAGTGTTGATTCTTTTTGCCAAATAAAATTAGAGTTTATTTTAATAAAAAAAATTGTATTTAAATCTAATGTATATTACTAAAGTAAAATTCTAAATTTGATTATTAAGCAACATCACCCAGGAAACTACACTTAAAATTTACTATCTCCCTCTCTTTTTGGTAGACATATATGTCTACCTTTTCGAATTTGAATGAAATGACAACTACACTATGTAGTTTGACTAAAATTCAATTATTGTAATTGAGCAGGAGTGGATATGAATATGTTTACATTGAAAGAATCATTAAAGATGTTTCCACTAATATCAATAGAACTCCATTACATGTTACTGATTTTCCTGATGGACTTGAATCTCAAGTACTAGAAGTCATTTCACTTCTATATGATGCATCTGATAGGGGGGTCAGCATGGTGGGAATTCATGGAGTTGGTGGAATGGGTAAAACTACAATTGCACGAGGAGTGTACAACTTGATTGGTGATAGATTTGAAGGTTTGTGTTTTCTTTCTGATGTTAGAGAAATATCTAATAAGCATGGCCTATCACATCTTCAACAGATTCTGCTTACTAAAATAGTTGGAGAGAAGGATATCAAATTGGGAGATGTCAATGAAGGAGTGTCAATAATAAAACGCAGGCTCAATCGAAAGAAGGTTCTTTTAGTTCTTGATGATGTTGACAAACAACAGCAGTTGCAAGCATTGGCTGGAAGTTGTAATTGGTTTGGTTGGGGAAGCAAAATCATAATAACAACTAGAGATAAGCAATTGCTAGCAAGACATGGGGTTCAAAGAATGTATGCAACAAAAGAATTAAACAATGAAGAGGCTGGTTTGAGTAAAAGTCAAGAAAGTGTATGCACACCTAATTCCAAAATCAATCAAGTTTCTAAGAACATACCTATGGACTTTGAGAAAGTCAAAAAGATGATTGAGAAGGACCCTGTTACTGCAAGTGAAACTCTCTTGACTGGGAAGCTGTTTGTTTCGCCGAAAGCACAAAAATGCACCACTCAATCAGGACAACCTGAGGTTCAAATCCCTTCTGTTGAAGATCTACAAAAGCAACTCAAATATTTATTGACCCAATTTGACCTTGGTAGTTTAATCAGTGATGACACTCAAAGATCGACTATTTGCTCCTACATCAAAGACTTAGAGATGAAATTCGATGCTTTGCCACCAGCTCATCGAATTTTCATTCAAAATTTCAGAATTTTCTTCATTAATGCAGCCTCAAATTATAAAAAATTACACGAGGTTAGCAATAAGGAGATCAAATTGAAGGTGGAAAAAGAGGATGTTTTGAAGAAACTTGAAGAAGCCAGGGATAAAGATGAAAGAATGAGTGCCTTGATTTCATCAGCCTGCCTCAGGGTCAAGGAAATTGTATCTTCCATTGAAGAGCTCGAGGCGCAATTGGTGAATTTGAAGAAAGAAAATAAGGCATTTGAGCATGCAATCGTTGAATGCAGCAAACAAAAGGAAAATTTAAGGACTGATTGCATATCATGGGCTAATCAATCTAGGGAATTGGTTGTTCAATTGACTGAAACAGAGGAAATAGTTCAATTCCTTGAGGATCAAGTTGAAGCAGATGAAACTAGCTTTCAGGCGCTGATTGCTTCCATCCCATTTTGAGCAATCATAATTTCATTCTTCTGAAGATATTTTACATTGACCTGGGTTGATGTCAAAAAGGGTGATAGATCATATATTTCTATTTGATCTACAAAGAAAGGTTTAGAAAATTTAATCCAGAAACGTCTTCGAGAGCAGTGGCATCATGTTGAAGTTTCATGTTAGAATATTCCAAGAATGAAAATCAAAGGAGTAATGAAATGGAGTGGAAATCACGCGTACACAGGTAAGAAAACAGTAAGTTGAACATCCCATTTTCAAGGCCTAGTTTCCCTAAGAAATCATGCATAATTTGTATAATTCCTCTAACAATGAATTGGAACCAAGTTACTATCCATTGATGAAAAATAAGGTACATTTATGGCCATGGGAGTTTATGATTGTGAACCACTAGACACACAACATAACAAGGTATAGCTTAAATCCCAACAGGCTTTGAAACTGTGTCTAAAACATGGGTAAGACTTTATCATTGAGCAATAACAGCTATGATTGGCTTTTTCTTATGTCCATATAGACTAGAACCTCATTTTGTACTATGTGAATCTGGACTCAAAATTCAATAGAAACAGTTCCAAGAGGTGTCACTTGTTAATTACTTTTTCCTTGTGCTTTAGTCTGCTATGGTTGTTCGGCATGTAATGCATTGTGGACTCAAAACACTGACAAAGTTTTACTCAATGTCTCCCCCAACACAAAGAATGTGTAGAGTACAAGGAAAATAAGAGTGGAAAAACTACATTGATGTTTTTTGGTTGAGTCGCTAATTTGTTGACAGAACACTGGAAGGGGAAATTATTGGGTACTTGAATTGCGTTTCACTTAAGCTGATGATCACACTTGTACATAGATATCATCTATTCACTAATGAATTATTATTTTTCCAAAGCGTAGGGTGCCCTGTATCATGGGCTGCTGCCAAAGGTAAAATCAGGATTGTACTCAGTTAGTAAATTAGAGTCCTTTTAGGTTAAAGAAGTTGGTGTGTATATCATGTCTAATATAATTATTATTTTATATTACACGTTGGATATGCATGCTATAAATTATTTAGTGTGTAGGTGTGATGTTCAGCTTATTTTTCAGTAAGATAAATCTAGTTGGAACTTACTTCTTTTCAGGGTGTCATTTCTTTCCGAGTTAGATCATAAATTGTAATTAGATTAACACTGACCGTGGTCAAAGATCAAGCACATTTTACCCATTTTAATAAGTAAGATGCCTAGCAGAGTTATAATTGCTTTAAGTTTGAAATATTAAACATATATATGTTTTTTATATATTTTATCTTTTACAAGTATTTTAGTGTTTAGTGTACTTTAAAGTAGCATGCCTGTTTGTAGATATTAGTTCTGACAATATAAGGACTTTCTAAACTAAGGTGCTTCTCTTTATGACATACTCATATATATCTTCGACGTGATAATGCTTAGAAATTTTTTTATTAAACACTACTTTTTTTATCTCTTACCCATAATTCTTGTACGAGTACTTCAAAATAATGTAAGTGTCTGTACATACAGATAATTACCAGCATAACAAATGTTTGTTTTTTTAGTTCATTATATGCTTATTAATGATTTGACCTATCAATTTTCATGATTCTATTAAACTTCTTTTCTGCCAAACCAGTTACAGGGGTCCTGTGATCAATTCCCATCTATTTTTTTTTTACTACAATCAGTGTCTTAAATTCAAATCTGAAATGAAATAAAACTTGTTGCAGATTACAGTCCCACAAATCAAAACTGAAACGGAAAAGACTTTGCAGTGTCTTGTTTGTATTGCCTCTGTTTACGGTGAAAAATGACAGTTGTAAACAAATAATCCAAAGATCAATCTAGGGACTGGATTTAGGTCCTCTTTGGGTTCTTTTAAGTGTGTTGTTAACGTGATGCTCAAATTAACGGCGTAAATGAGTATTAGGCAAGAATAGTGAAATAATAAATGGGCAGAATTGAACTAAACATAAATGTTTTTACAAAAAAATGTAGTAAAAGGAAAACCAACAGTGTACAAAGATACAAGCAACAAGCACTGAAATTAAAATGCAGAAAGGTAAATGCGGGAATGTAAAGGTGCTGGAATGTAAATATGCTGAAATATAAACGTACGACTCCTCACAACGGCGAACAGCGGCCACCGTGGGTCTCCTTGTAGCTGGTGTCTGGCGTGGTGCAGGGTTTCAGCGTATCAGAGAGTTTAGGTGCGGTGTCTGGGTGCAAAAAGTCGTCCTTTGTGAAATGGTGCTTTGGAGTATTTATAGACATGAAGATCATCACCGTTTTCCTCTTTTTGCGGGCACTTCTTAGTAACTGCCTTCAACTGTTGATGTTCACTATCCACGATTGCTTGTGATCGTGTTGTTCGTTGGGGCTTCTTTCGTAACCGCTATCGCCCATGATCTCCTTTGCGTAGTGGTGAATATTGATAACTACTGGTAATCGCTTTTGGATTTTCCAAAACTCCTATCTTTCGAGTATTTCTGAGAGAAATCTAGGAGACTCCTTAAATGTTATGGCCTTAGAATAGTTTCTTTTTGACTTCTCTTTTCGAACCATTCTGGAGTTTTAAGAGCCTGTCTTGGTCTTGTAGACTTAGAACATTTTCTTTGCTCATTTCTGTTTTTCGAGCAATTCTGGAGGGACTCTGGAGCTCGACCAGGTTTGTGGACTTAGAATATTTTCTGACCACTTCTTATTTTTCAAGCAATTCTAGAGTTTTGAGAGCCTGTCTTGGTCTTGTGGACTTAGAACATTTTCTTTGCTCATTTCTGTTTTTCGAGCAATTCTGGAGGGACTCTGGAGCTCGACCAGGTTTGTGGACTTAGAATATTTTCTGACAACTTCTTATTTTTCGAGCAATTCTGGAGGAAATCTGGAGCTCAGCTAGGTTTGTGGACTTAGAATATTTTCTGACCGCTTCTTGTTTTTCAAGCAGTTTTGGGTGTCGGGGACTTGAAAACTCCTCAAAAACTTCTCGAAAAGCCATCAGTTTTTGTGGACTTAGAATATTTTCTTGTCAGTCCTGTTTTTTGAGCAGTTTTAGATGTCAATGACTTGGAAACCCCTCAAAACTCCTCGAAAAAGCCATCAGTTTTGTGGACTTAGAATATTTTCTTGTCAGTCTTATTTTTCGAGCAGTTTTAGAGAAAAATCAACAAAGTGACAAAAACCTCTAAAATAGCTTGAAATGTATCTTTTTTGATATGAAACTAAAAAGTCTTGAACAACTTTCCGATACTTCTTAAGTTTAGACCTATTTTTAGGCTCCTTCTTGACCCTTAAAATTTTGTCGAAATATAGCTTCCTTCAACATGATTTTTAACTTAGAAAATTTTCCTTACCCCAAATAGATGCCCCCTAAAATATTAATATCTCAGATTTATGAGATTTTAATATTTTAAATATATATATATATATATATATATATATACATATTTTTAGGACAGGCAAATTTTCATGAGATTCTGATTTTAGACTTTTCCCTTTATTTTTGTTCTATTTGAAATGAATTCTGACAAACGATCGGTGAGTCATTATAAATGCAATTGAGCCAATTTTCCTAATTATCGGTCTTTAAGACCGAATTTTCGTTCTATGCGTTGGATCTTTTCAATTGCTAGCAACTCCTAAGGCTTTGTCGAGAGTTGCTCCAGCCTCGAAGGTTGCATTCTTCCTTTCGACTAAGCCAAATTTTCTTTGTATTCAATGACTGAATCTAACTCATCGGCCTCTAGGACCTCAGCGACTTCGAGAGCCGCTTTTATTTTGTTTTCGGCCACATAGGCCGAAATTTGAGCCAAAAGGCTCAATCCTTCCTACTACATTTCAAATTCTTCTTGGTCTCCAGTACTTCATTCTGGAAGCCGTAAAAACCCAATGAAGGATCTAGTCGAATTTCATAGGGCGCTTGTGAGTTGACATTCATGGTAAAATAAGGGCCGCTCACATCTGTCATGCTGAGTGGTGAAATGTTAGCAAAGGCTTTGTCAAACGTCTTGCTATCAAGGCTGCTAATATTAACTTCATCCTTAAAATAACTATGGTCTCCATCAACATACTCTAGGATCCCATCGCTGTTCCACAAGCACAACTTCTGATGGAGTGATGAAGGTATCGTTCCAACTCCATGGATCCATTCTCTTCCGAGCAATAAATTGTAGTTTGCTTTAGAAGCCACTACCACAAAAATAGTTGCTCGAGACACGGTTCCCACTTTTAAATTGACAATCAGTACCCCTTTAGAACTCGAGGTCTTCCCCTCATAGTCTGTTAAAACTATGTTATGGGATAGTATGTCTTCTTTTTTCCTTTTGATCTTCTTTAGCAAGAAACTAGGCATGAGATTGATTGCTGCCCTAGGGTCAACGAGGACCTTATTCACTCGAAATTTGTCATTTGTTTGAGCTGCCACATATAATGGTTTCATGTGGCTCTTCATTTCTTTAGTCGGCTTCTCGAAAGTACCTGATAACTTTGCAGAAAATACCTCCTTTGTTAGGATGCAATAACCCGAGGGGTTATCATCTGATTCCTCATCAACATAGAAATCATCCTCATCTCCTTCGCCGATGCCTTCAGCGTATTCAGCAGGTGATACAGACACCACCCCCAATATGTCTTTGAGATCGTCATCGAATCCAGACTCGAATACGTTAGTTACCAACTCGTCATCTGGGTCGTATTCTATCGCAAGGCCCTTTATCTTTATGTTTTCCGTCTCGAAGGGTATTTTTCGTTGAGTTGCCTTGACTTGGACCCTCACTGGAGTACGTTGTATATTTCTCATGGCGCTTTCTTGGGCCTGCGCTTGAGCCTCATAGTCAACTTTCTTATTCCTCTGAGCCCTTCTCTACTGAGTCTTAGTCATGGGAGCCTTATAATAAGGCCTTCTTGCTTGGAAATAATTCCTTGATGGCTTATGGATACTAGTTAGGGCGAAAACCTTAGGATGTGAAAAATCCTTAGGGTAAGGTATAGTTCTTGTTTGAGAAAGCCTACCTATTTCGACCAATTGCCACTTTGATCGACTCAAAGTCGGATGTGGTACATATCGAACCCATTTGTTGTTTGAAACATTCTGAGGGGGCATGAAAGTCTTGCTATTTTGAGCAATTTAGGGATCTCGTATTGTTATAGAAGTGTTCTGAGTTTGGACCCCTTTATTCTTGGTAATCACCTGGTTCGTAGTCACCTGGTAATGCTTTCTCATCTCAGATTGCTTGAAAGCTTTAGCTGCAGCTTTGTAAAAAATGACACTATATTTCGGAGACAGCACAACTTCGCTACCAACCTCTTTCTTTTGAGTTAAAAACTCCAATAGAGTATATCCAACTTTTGGAAAAATTTTAGCGTTTTCCTTCTCATAATTTTCTAGAGTCTCGTCTAGAGCTCCTTTCTTCTCAAATTCGTCTATAGTCAGATCAGATAAGTCTTTCTTTTTCTCATTTACCACATTGACCATCAGTATGTCGAATGGTTCTACAAAGTTGGCCTCAACTTGCATCGGGCCAGAGTCAATTTTCATAGGTATTTTTGACTTCTGCTTGAATTTCAGTCTTCCTTGCTTAATAGCATTTTGAATCAGATTCCTAAAACAAACACAATTGTTAGTCCAATGACCATACACATGATGATATTTACAAAATTTTTTGACCCTTTCTTTGGTCTATAGCAGGGATCTTGTGATCATTAGTCAACACAATTTGGCCATCTTTCAACCAAATATAAAAAATGTGATTGGCAAATGCATAAATTTTATTAGGCCAAGTTTTGCCTTTATCCTCGAATGATTTCAAGGACTGGCAAATATATGGGGGACCTGGTTTCAATTCAGCCACATTCGCTTCATTTACCCCTACGTCAACATCCTCTTCTTCTAAGTCATTCTCACTGTCCAACTTTCCCTCGACTAATCGAACAAAAGTTACTTTGTCTTTTTGAGATAATTTCTCACTTATTTTACGAGCATATTTCTCAGTTTGTTCAATGTGCCTCAGTTTCATATCCATCTGTGACATATCTCTCAACTGTTGGTTGATTAACCTTTTTCTAATCGAATAATCTAGACCACCTACAGTCATTTGAACTAGTTCATACTCTGGGATTTGGGTATAACACCTCGACCTCATTTGTCGAAATCTATTCACATAATCATGAATAGATTCATCATGTGTTCTTTTTATATTGACTAAGTCCATTAGACTAACTTTTGATTCACCATGAAAGAACTGTTTGTGGAATCTTCTCTCTAGTTGATTCCAATTATGAATTAAATTCGGGGGTAAGGTCGTGAACCAAGTGAAAGCTCCCTTCATCAATGAGCTCGGGAAGTATTTGAGTTTTAAGTCCTCATTTCGAGCTAAATCGCCACATTCCATTAGATACCTAGCAATGTGCTCAACAGTAGATTCGTTGGATTCTTTGGCAAACTTAGAACATTTTGGGACTTTCCAGTTTAGGGGTAATTTGGCTTGTAAAACCATATCAAAAAATGCTGAGAAAAAATAGGGTCGATTAGCGTACCCTACGTCGAAGCCATGTTGGTTCAGCACTTGTTCAACAACATTTTTTATGTTTTGAGGATTCAGGCTGTTTTGATTGAAATTTAGCTGCCCCTTCACATTATCTTGTCGAATTTGCTCTAAAATTTCATCAGCATTCTGATTTTGAGCAGTAACCAAATGTTGGTCCACCTGGAAATTTCCTTCAATTTGTCTCAGACCATTTTGGTAAAAAAATAATTCATTAAGATTGACATGCCCCCCATCATTATTTTGTTGAAATCGCTCTAACTCCCCATTAGCGTTTTGATTTCGAGCAAAAATCAAGGGTTGGTTTACCTAAAAATTTTCCTCATTTTGTCTCGGAAGATTTTGGTCAAAATTCGGACCAATTTGCTCAAAAACTAGGGCATTTTGATTTCGAGTAAAAATTAAAGGTTGGCCCATCTGAAAATTTCTCTCATTTTGTCTCGGAAGGTTTTGGTCAAAATTCGGACCATTTTGCTCAAAAACTGGGGTATTTTGATTTCGAGTAAAAATTAAGGGTTGATTTACCTGGAAATCACCTTCATTTTGTCTCGGAAGATTTTGGTCAAAATTTTGCTCATTTTGCTCAATTGGAGCATTTTGATTTCGAGCAAAAATTAGGGGTTGGTCTACCTGAAAATTTCCCTCAATTTGTCTTGGAAGAGTTTCGCCAAAATTTGGACCAATTTGTTCAACTGGAGCATTTTGATTTCGAGCAAAAATTGGGTGTTGGCCTACCTGAAAATTTCCCTCCATTTGTCTCGGAAGAGTTTGGCCAAAATTTGGACCGATTTGCTCGAAAAATTTATCATTTTGATAAGTATTAGGTGTATTTTGATTGGGCGTTTGGGCAGCATTCCGCCCTTGTCTTATAGGGACTTGAGGTGCCCCAAAAACGTCAGTAATTCGACGCATTTGTTCAGCCAAAACTTGATAGTTGGTATTAGTCGTTTCTACTATAGGATTCAACACAGTGGTCATCTGATGGGTCAACATATTGACCTTCTCGTGATTACTCTCATCTATTTGTTGCCTTATGGAATGTAAGGCGACATTCGAGAAAGAGCTGGTGGGAAGTGGTTCCCCGCTCAAAGTTCCAAACGCAAATTGCGCTCCTGGTACTCCGCCAATTGTACCCATTCCCCGGTGGAATAATGGTATGGACCACACCCATTCCCGGTGGAATGGCGTGACTCTGGGGTGACACGGTTGTCACCACGGGGTTGTAGTAGGTTGATACTCCAAAGATGGGCGGCATACACACAGGAGGTAAGCCAAATGGATGATCACCCAGCCTTGGCCTTGGGCCAGGATTTATGCTGGGATTGGTTGGTGGCATAGTAACCATAAATTGGCTAACTACAGGAGATGACGGCATAGGTAACGCCGTCGTTGGTAAGGGTTGTGCGGCAGTAGTAGTACTGTTGCTTACATTTTCTGGGTTGGTATCACTACCATCACTTCTAGAATTGCCATTCCCAGAACTAGAATCACTATTTCTTCCTCTATTAGCCATGATACAACGTCTGTTACGTAATATCATGCAATAAAACAATCAATCACTCAAAACACACAATATTGTCCCACTGGGCGTGCCAATTTGTTTACGGTGAAAAATGACAGTTGTAAACAAATAATCCAAAGATCAATCTGGGGACTAGATTTAGGTCCTCTTTGGGTTCTTTTAAGTGTGTTGTTAACGTGATGCTCAAATTAACGGCGTAAATGAGTAGTAGGCAAGAATAGTGAAATAATAAATGGGCAGAATTGAACTAAACGTAGATGCTTTTACAAAAAAATGTAGTAAAAGGAAAACCAACAGTGTACAAAAATACAAGCAACAAGCACTGAAATTAAAATGCAGAAAGGTAAATGCGGGAATGTAAAGGTGCTGGAATGTAAATATGCTGAAATGTAAACGTACGACTCCTCACAACGGCGAACAACGGCCATCGTGGGTCTCCTTGTAGCTGGTGTCTGGCGTGGTGCAGGGTTTCAGCGTATCAGAGAGTTTAGGTGCGGTGTCTGGGTGCAAAAAGTCATCCTTTGTGAAATGGTGCTTTGGAGTATTTATAGACATGAAGATCATCACCGTTTTCCTCCTTTTGCGGGCACTTCTTAGTAACTGCCTTCAACTGTTGATGTTCACTATCCACGATTGCTTGTGATCGTGTTGTTCGTTGGGGCTTCTTTCGTAACCGCTATCGCCCATGATCTCCTTTGCGTAGTGGTGAATATTGATAACTACTGGTAACCGCTTTTGGATTTTCCAAGACTCCTATCTTTCGAGTATTTCTGAGAGAAATCTAGGAGACTCCTTAAATGTTATGGCCTTAGAATAGTTTCTTTTTGACTTCTCTTTTCGAGCCATTCTGGAGTTTTGAGAGCCTGTCTTGGTCTTGTGGACTTAGAACATTTTCTTTGCTCATTTCTATTTTTCGAGCAATTCTGGAGGGACTCTGGAGCTCGACCAGGTTTGTGGACTTAGAATATTTTCTGACCACTTCTTATTTTTCGAGCAATTCTGGAGGAAATCTGGAGCTCAGCTAGGTTTGTGGACTTAGAATATTTTCTGACCACTTCTTGTTTTTCAAGCAGTTTTGGGTGTCGGGGACTTGAAAACTCCTCAAAAACTTCTCGAAAAGCCATCAGTTTTTGTGGACTTAGAATATTTTCTTGTCAGTCCTGTTTTTTGAGCAGTTTTAGATGTCAGTGACTTGGAAACCCCTCAAAACTTCTCGAAAAAGCCATCAATTTTGTGAACTTAGAATATTTTCTTGTCAGACTTATTTTTCGAGCAGTTTTAGAGAAAAATCAACAAGGTGACAAAAACCTCTAAAATAGCTTGAAATGTATCTTTTTTGATATGAAACTAAAAAGTCTTGGACAACTTTTCGATACTTCTTAAGTTTAGACCTATTTTTAGGCTCCTTCCTGACCCTTAAAATTTTGTCGAAATGTAGCTTCCTTCAACATGATTTTTAACTTAGAAAATTTTCCTTATCCCAAACAGCCTCCAACCCAAAGAAATTTGCTAGACCTTACTAAACAATTTTTAATATCTTAGTATATATTGCATTTCGTAATACTTATACGCTATTAAAAAGAAAAAGCTTTTCATCAGTCATGCTCATCACATGCATAAAGAGCCATTGATGTTTCTTTCTTCGCAGACTATTTGATGTGTAGATGATAACCAATGTAGCGTCGGAGATATTGCTATGATCTTTTACGTGTTCTATGCTATCTCTAAATTATCATTATTTTATGTTAAGTTTTACTATCTAATTGCCACTTTCAATTAGGTTTATTAAAAGCTCAGCACTTCTTCGGATCGTGAGTCGATAATTTCAATTTTTTTCCCTCCGTATTTATTGTAACATTCCTATTCTTTTTTTACATAATTTTGACAAAATTTAATTAAAATAGTTAACATTTTAGATAAATTAAAAAAAATTATGTAGATTTAAATCTTAAGATAAGAAGTTATTAAAATCTTAAAATTTTACATATAAATTTCATTCATAACATAGAAATGTATTTTACAATTTAAATTGAATATTAAAGTAAAAGTAGGATTGAAAGAATTAACTACTAAATATTACAAATATACTTCAAATCATTAATTACAATAAATCTTATTAAACCTTTTAAGTTTCTAAAAATCAACATCAAATTATTTACAAGTCAAAATTAATTTCTAATTAGAACTTAATCAAAATTATTACAACTTTAATTTAACTTAAATTCTAACAAAACAAATTCTTCTTTACAACACTATAAAGAATATGATCTTTTAAAACGAACATTCTTTATTTAAATTTGTAGAAATATAACTATAAGGATGAGCATTCACTGCTTCACTAAATCTTTTATTTTATAAATAAACAAGTAATACAGAGACAACATTAAATACAATATACACCAAAATAATCTTAGTTCGCATATTATATTAATAAATTTATAGCAGTTTAAATATCATAACAAGCACATCATTAGTATTTCAAAACATACACTAAGACCATGCTATTTCATATATTCTTACATCAATTAATATGTCATAATACGTTCTAATCATATTAATCAATGCATTACAATACATATAATCACATCTGTTGATATATTACAATACCTGTGTTATAATTTGTAACACCTTAAATTTAATTTCAAAATAATATATTTCGCAAAAATAGAAATAATAAAAATTTTATTTTCAATAGGTTTTTCCCATACACTATTCGACAAAGCATTTCCAAATAATAAGTGTTTACAAATTTTGATTGAAGAAACTATTACAGGATTGATTCAAATACATTAAAATTTCAAAATAAAATTAGAGTCCTATAATAGTCTCATCCATTCCTTCAATGAGTCCGGTGCTGATCGTTTGAAAAATAAATGTAAGAGTTAGTACTCTATACTATCCAACATACACAAACATAGAGACTCATCTCAAACACCCTTCACGTAGTTTTTAACCCATTTTACATAAGTAAAATCAATCATAACAACACTTTCAAGCATATCATTTTTAATTTATAACCAATGCACTCACGGCACCAAAACATTCTACACACATGTGCACTCACTGCACATAGCCACACTCACTGTGACACTGTGATCACAGTTTCACACCAAACATTCTACTGCGTGGGCAATCACGAGTTGCTTGACAAAGGTAGTGGTCAGAGGTCTAATCAGGAGGGGAGTGTATGGCTTATGGTACACCCACGCCCACTGTTGGTGTCACCACTACTCTCTCTTCCCTAATGTATTTCTACCGTCCCTATCTTCCACACCTCCAGTGTATCGCTGAACCATTCATAGCATCATTACAATGGCGATTAACACACCCCATTCACACATATTTCAATCACATGCAATATTCATATTTGCACACGGCACTCAGTTTCACATTCATTCACAACACACGGTACAAGTGCCCATATTCATTCGCGTTACATTCGACACACAACATTTCCAGCTTACACACAACAATTTCAGCATAATCTACATCCATCAATGACAATAAGCACACTCATTCACGTTCCACATCAATTCCTCATCCAAATCTATTCATAACAAGGTCCAACACCATCAAAATCCTACCCCACATGCATTATCTATCAGACCACACTAGTTCACATATCCTATCTCAATCACATTACCAAAACATAGCAAGTAAACGGATTTCCAACCAAATTGAGATAGGGTAAAGTCCCCCTTACCTCAAATTGAAGACCCACGCATAAACAATGGTAGAAAATGTCTTCCACACGAATTTCGTTCAGAGAACACATGAAAAAACTCCATGAGAACTCAAAAAAAACCCAGGAAATAGAGAAGAGGGATGAAAACCGAAACTCTAACTATTAAAATTCACCTCCAAGCATTCCCAACACAAATCCAACCTTCAATCTAGCTCATAAACGACTTTGGAGGCAATTTAATCAGTAAGAATGGATTGGGAATCGAGGGAAATGAGAGGGTGTTCGAAAGGAGAAGTGGGAAATGATTTTACCTCTAGTTGTGACACTCTCGTTGCGATGAGATATTCTCGTTGCAACAAGGGGACCTAGCTGCAACGACACCTTCTCTCACTACAACAAAAATCTCAGTAGAAATTGCACTCTAGTTTCTGTAGAATCTCGCTACAGCGAGACTGCACCCAGAAATGCACCCCAAACTGTCGCTTTGTCGCTGTAGCGAGGGACCCTTCGCTACAACGAGAAGGTGACAGTTTCACACCTTCATCTCAATGCCTCTTGCTATAGCAAGAGCACCCTAGTATTACACCCTTAACCTGTTTTTCAGTCCAATCAGTCCAATTCAATCATATACAATTACATTTATGCGCATCCATATGCATTTATACACATCAACATTCAATATTCATCACGCACTTAAGTGAAAATTCCAATATCCATTCACACTTATACATACATATATATATATATATATATATATATATATATACACACACACACACATCAATAATCAATATTACAAAAATTTGGGGTGTTACAACTCTCCTCTCCTTTAGGGAATTTCGCTCCCGAAATTCAACCAAACACACAAAAATTACACAAACAATTCTGGATACAAGTCTCTCATTCTATTCTCTGTTTTCCATGTGGCATCTCCCTCATCACTTGAGCTCCATATCACCTTCACCAATGAGATTTCTTTTCCCCTCAACTGTAACATTCTAATTTTTACTCCCTCCATGTTCATGTGTGTTAGCACGATTTAATCTATTTCAAAGGTAATTAAATGCATTTTTACAAAATTTTACGATATTGGTAAAAGTACTTATTTTTATTTCGTTAAAATAATTCGTCTTTAAATACATGTTTGATTTATTTTTGAAAAATGAGATTTTCTAATACTTTGAATTATTTAGAATCCCTTAAGTATAATTGATTTCCAAATTTCTTGCACACCAACAAAGGTGGTGTAATGGTGTAAGGGCTGGTCCTTTACTTTTGACTTGGAGGACTTGGGTTCAAGTTCTATCAAGTTAAATTTTGATTTCAGATTTTTAAGTATGTGAATTGTCCATGATGCCCCTGTATGATTTTAAACGTGGCAATTCCTTGGTCTTCTTACGGACATGCTAATGTAGGTGGCAAAATCAAGTTATGCATGGTACATGTGGCAAAACCAAGTTATGCATTCTTTCTCCTTCCGCAAAGCTCTCTCACTCTCTCTCGGTTTGTCTTCTCTCTCCCTACCATTTTCTCTCATTTTGCAGCAAGCATTGTGCTGAAAACCAACCTCCTTCCATAGCCAAAAACCTTGAACACTCTCCCCTCCATTCTTTAAGCAAGATTTTCCTACTTTTCCTTCTACAAAACTTGAAATAGCAACCTCCATTGCACCAAGGAAACTCATTTCTTTTGCCCTTGCATGTTGAAAGGAGTGTGTTGATTGTTTTCTAAACATCCAAGCAAGGTAAAAACACTCTTTCATCTTTATTGTTCAAGCCAGAAACACTGTTCAGGACACTATTCATGTCAGAAACACTGTGCACGCGTACTGTACATACGCAGTTTTACTGTTCATTTGACACTGTTCATACGGTACAGTTCACTTTTTTTGTTTAATAAATAATTCCAAACTCCATCTAAATCTATTCCAATACCAAATAATCCTTCAATTAACATTTAACAAGTATAAAAATTTTATAGATTACTCAATAATAAATCACAAGCCTGACAGGATGTGCCTTAGTTTGATGGGAATATGTGTGTGAATATAGATATATGTAAATGTATGTATACATGTGTGTGATTGGAATTTGGATTGAAAGAAATAGGTTAAGTTCTAATGCAGGGCATTCTCGCTGTAGCGAGAGGTCCTTGGGAGGAAGGCATGCAACTGTCGCCTTCTCGCTGTAGCGATAGAACGACAGTTTAGGTTGCATTTCTGGGTGCAATCTCGCTGTAGCGAGATTCTGCAGAAACCAAAGTGCAGATTTGTTTGAGTTTTTCGCTGTAGTGATAGAGGGCGTCGCTGCAGCAAAAGGAGTCACTGTAGCGAGATTGTCGCAACTAGAGGGCTATTTGAAGGGTTAGGATTCGAGGAGAGGGTTATTTTTCACTATTTCCCTCTCTCTCCTTCACGATTCTCTCTACCCAAACCCATTCCTACCGATTAGAACCCCTTTAAGGACGTTTGGAAGCTAGATTGAAAGTGAGGGACACATTTGGAGCTCTTGAAGGTAAGTTTCCATGGCTAGGGTTTTGGTTTTTGGTCCCTCTCTCTTATTTTCAAGGTTCTCTCTGAGTTCCCATGAAATTTCTGTGTGATTTAGGGTCAAAAACCGTGTGGAGGGCCGTTTCTATCATTACTTTGGATCGGATCTTCGTTTTGAGGTAAGGGGAGGACTTTACTCTAGTTATCTTTGTTAGAAATAGGTCTATTTGGGTTTTTATGGCAATGAGATAGAAATGAGAGGCAGAAATGTGTGTACTGATGAATTGTACGAATTGGGTTGAGTTCAGAGGTGTCCGACCTCCGGCACATTATGTGAAATTGAGTGATGTGATTTCTGTTGGTTGTCATTGGATGCAAGGAAATGATGTGTGTATGATAGAAATGTGATTGTGAATACGTTGAGCATGATGTGTGACAATTATGATGAAATGGTTGGAAATGAGTGTGGATGGCATGTTGAATGAATGATGATGTGTTTGGGTGTTGAAACTATGAATGGTTCAGAGATACACTAGAGTGTGGAAGATGGAGGTGGTAGAAATACCTTGGGGAAGTGAGGGTGGTGGTGACACCAACAGTGAGCGTGGGTGCACCACAGGCCACACACTCTCCTTCTGACTCAGCCTCTGACTAACACCTTTGTCTGGGGGGTTCAATACCGCACATGTTGTATTCGTGGAGCGGGAGCTATTCGGGCGACCATCCATAGTATAACTGAGTAAGTCCTTGAGGTCGAGGGCATCAAGAATTTGTGATCACAATGCCACAGTGAGCGTGGTTACGTGCAGTGAGCACACGTGTGTTTGTGTAAATGTGTGGATTTGAAATTGGTGCAGTGAGTGCACCTATTGTGATTGAGAATTTGGATGTATGATGGTCATTGACGTATGCTTGTAATATGATTAGAATTTATGTATAATGAGTCAGGTAAGTCTAATGCTTGTCTGTGTGTTTCTACTAGTGTAAAGGGCTCACCATTACGTTTATTTTTCAAGTAACCAAGATGATCAGCACTGGGGCCCCTAAAGGAAGGAAGGATGAAACTGCTATAGGACTTAAAAATTTATTCTGAAAATCTGATGTATATTTTAGTCCTGTAGCAAGTAATGATGCAAATTGTACTCTAATTTCTTATTTAAAACATTTTATGAAATTGTGCTTGAACAATTATCTGAATGGAAAATTGTTATTACTCTGAACTTAATAAAAATATATTTATTCATAAATTTAAAATTAAGGTGTTACAAATTCAACTCACGAACGACTTTGGAGATAGTTTAATTGGTAAGAACATGTTGGAATTAGAGAGAATTGGAAGAGAGATGAAAAGAAAAGAGTGGGAATATGTTCTTCAAACCCTAAACTCCTCAAACACCCTTCTGGTTGCGACACTTTCACTACAGCGACACTCCTTCTCACTTCAACAAAAAATCTTAGACAAAATTGCACTCTGACTTCTACAGAATCTTGCTACAGCGAGACCCTCTCGCTACAATGAGACTACACCCAGAAATGCACCCCTCTCTATTGCTTTTTGCTATAACGAGGAGCCTTTTGCCATAATGAGAACGCAACAGAATCACCCAGCTTACCCAGGGCCTTCTCACTACAGCGAGAACACCCCTACATTACATATTTAGTCAAATTTTCAATCAATTATAGCCCAATCACAAATCCACATCACATTTCAACCACACTATACGAACCTCTTCACAACCATATTCACATATTCATACACATCCACATCATCACACACTTATGCACAAAATCATATATATATATAAATCAAACATACAAACATATGAAAATTTCATATATACCCTTATATTAATATATCAAAATATTATTACAAAAATCCAGGGCATTACAGTGGATGTTTATAACTATAGCGATTCCTTTTCATTGTGTGCAGTACGAATTATTTCAAAAGTTTTTGAGTGTTTTACAACTAAAATTTCATGTCATTTCATGCAGTACATTAGTACGTGATGTTTTGGGGGATAGGGAGGGGGTATGAGAGACAAAACAAAGCAAATTAAAAAATTTTCTTTCTCAAAATTGTCAAAGGGTCTACCTTACCACTGACACATGGACTTCTGGTCAAAATCTTGGTTTGTATGTTTGATTGAGCTTTTTATTGACAATAGTTGAAAGCTACACAAAAAGGTTCTAAATTTTTGTCAAATCACTAGCTATTAAGAGAACTTATTGCTAAGACTATAGAGAAATGCTTAAACAGGTGGAGGCTAAATTGCATTTTAAGTTTGATTGATAATGTCTCATCAAATGATTTGGTATTCGATATCTCAAAAAGAAAAGGCTACTATCTTAGAGAAATTTAGTTTTGGATGGGAGAATACATTCATATGCATTGCTGTGCTCATATTTTGAATTTGATTGTAAAAGAAGGTTTAAAGAAGATTGATGTTCTGTTTTAAAAATTTGTAATTGTTCAGAGGGCAAGTGTACCCATCGAGAAGTAATAAAGGGTTCTTAAATTAAGTTCCCGAAATATCGTCCCACAAGGATTGATTTCCAATTACTAAGAATTTTTCTAATTCAATTGTTTAAGCTTCAAAGATACGAGATTAATTAAAAATAAGAATTTATAAATCAATTATAAAACTAAGAGTAAGGAATATAATGCACATCTTGGTTAAACTTATCAGAGAGGAACCTAGGGCGTATAGGTTTTCTCATTCAATCCTTTATGTTATTTTTCTATTTAACACTAAATCTGATTTCCTTGTAATTACCAATCATTCATATGAATACTATTAATACCCAATGGTCATGCAATATTAATATTCTTTTCTCTAAATTAACATCCACAATGGTCATGCAAGACATCAATTTGAGAAAGCTTAAGGAACCTATGAACTTGTTAATTTAGTAACGATTAGAAGAGAAAGATTGGTTTGATGTACCTAATCCTTTGTCTCATTTTACCTTATAGATCTATTAATTAACCGAGGTACAGTCGTCTAATGATATAATTAATTAGGATTAAGAAAGAAGCGCAATAGAATAAAACTTAATCACAAAATAGAAATCAAATTTAGATTCAAATATCAAAATTCCATAAATTCATGAACAATAGTTCCCATAGCCCTAGCTATGGACTTAGTTACTCATGCTAAAGAAAAGAACTAAAACAATCATAAACAAAGACATAATCAAAAGAAATAGCAAACTAGAGTATGAGATGTGTTCCCAGTCTTCAAGTACGATCACTTGAAGCTCCAAGTCTTGCCAAGCATGTGCCAAGGATCCCATGCAAGAGAGACGAGATGAGAAGTGTATCTGAAAGCCAAAGACTAGATGTAAAAATTGGTCCCTTTACGATGCCTGAGATCTCCCTTTTAATAGGGTTTGAAACCCTAAAGACTCTTGATAATTGAGCTTCTCGCAGATGAGCACAGCCGTGCAAGGCCTTAAGCACGATCGTGCATGGGCTCGAAGCACTACCGTGCTTGTTGAAAGAGTCTGGGCGTCCTAACTGCTGTGAAGCTCTAATTTTCTATCAATTTGAGCCCAAAACACACCCAAAATATACTTACGGCATCTTTATACCAAACTGCATAATTAATAAATAAATTAAATAAAACCTAATAAAATAAAGGTCAAATTTGAATATTAGGCTGTAAAAGAGGGCCTAATTACAGACTTATTAGTAATGCAGTGAAATACGTAAAATTTTCTCCTTCTAGATTTACAAATGTCTTATTTGTCTACATGTTGAAACTAGGTGGAATTCAACCTTTTTGATGTTAGAATGTGTTTTAAAACATCAGAAGACATTTGAAGAGCTTGAAATGCAAGATAGGAAGCATACTAAAAAGTTAAACAGGGGGAAGAGTGTTCAAGTGAACATTGAAACTATGTACGCTCAATCTTAGCATTTATGAAGATTTTTATGAAGTTACTTTATGCATTTTTTATTTATCTTATGTGATAGGTAATGAGTATATGTTAGAGGTTATTGAAATTGGAAAGAAAAACAACCAAATGTGTCATCAATCCAAAGATGCAAGAATAAAATAAATGGCTATAAGAATGAAGGAAAAAAATACGATAAGTACTGAGAGAATCCTAACAATTTAAATATATTGTTGTTGTGTTGGATCCTATATACAAATTGAAGTTCATAAAATGGTTGATTTCTCAAGCTTTTGGTGTTAGTGAAGCAATGATATTGAATGAGAAATCAAAAACTTGTTTAGAGTCTCTTTTTTATGAATTCAAAGCTAAGGAAGTAGGATCTCAAGATGGTTCATAGGAAACGGTATTGAGTGATGATCATTATAACTATAATGAATCTTCGTAGGGTAGTAGTGATGATCGTTATAACTATAGTCAAATTTTTTAATCAAGTGGAAGTAAGAAATATGAATTAAATAAGTACTTGGAAGAAGCATTAGAGAGCCGAAAAATTTTGATATCTTGAATTGGTGGAAGTTAAATTCAAGTCATTTTTTAATCCTTGCAAGAATTGCAAGATAAGTGTTGACAATAGTTGTCTCCAATATAGCCTTTTAATCTGCCTTTAATACTGAATGAATGGTACTTGATTCTTATTGCATTTTCATAACACATAAAACGGTGGAAACACTTATTTGCACCAAATAAGGAGTTGATAAATAATTACTAATTAGATATGATTTTTATTTTGTAGAAATGACTTCTCCACACGATATTGCTTTTATAACCTCTATGACGCTTGATAATGATTTAAGATTTTTTGCTTTTTGTAGTTTTTGTTGAATTTTATAATTATTTTGTATTGAGCATAGAGGACTCCTTTTTATTTGAATTTTATTAGCCTATTGTTATAATTTATCTGCATCTTTGATATTTCACTTATACCAACAATTTGTATTATTCACTACTTTTTTGTTTTAAACATGTTTATAATGTGTGAGTGACATGTCTACATTTTTTCATTTGTTTTAAGCAAAAATGACATATATTGTGGTGAGTGGCATGTTTATACTTAAAACTACCACAAACTATGTAAAATATGATTTGATGCTAATATGAACTACTGGACAGAGGAGAGCAAAGATTTTGCACTCTCACATATAGTCTTAATGTACCTTGTTGATATGTAGGTGGAAGACCACATGCCTAAAACTGGAGTTAGAGAACATCAAGATACCAAATCTCAATATTTGAGGCATTCATTTTGAATTTATTGTTTGCAAATTGTTCATGCTTTCGGTGTAATTTCTAAAGCCATATAATGAATGAAAAACTAGCTCTAAGCATTTATAGTGTTTCTCTAGCACATAATTTTTATTTTCTTGATATTTTGCTTGATTAGCTACCAACTTTTATGGAACATTATGTTTAATTTAGTTTTTTTTTTTTTTTGTTATGGAATATCTAAATGCATATGAAGGAAGGATTGATTACAGGTGTAACTGATTGATAACTTGGATTCTTAAGTTGTCTTTAGTTTTATGCATAGATAGACTGTAACAGCTAGGCAACATATTCAGGATTGATGACTGTCCCCACAAATCAACACGAGACTTTTCAGCGTGCTTTGTCCTCATTCACACACTTCTCGAGAACTTTCCAGAAGATCACCCATCCCATAATTTTTTCAAGTTAAGCATGCTTAACTTTGGAGTTCTTAAGTGATAGGCCACCAAAAAGTAAATGCATTTTGTTGGTATAGGTAGTCCTAATCAATTCCTTTAAGTTATCATTAACTGTATACACAATCTTTGGATTCCCTTCTCATTTCGATGTAAGTTCGATTCATTCATGTGCCCCTTACCGTCGGAAGCCTACCAGGAGCCGCTCCTTGTCCGTGCCCACACTGCACCAGCAATCACTCCCCGCCCTCACCTAGAAGCCTACCAGGAGCCGCTCCTTGTCCGTGCTACAATGCACCGACGATCACTCCCCGCCCTCGCCTAGCGCCTGGGTGTCACATGCCCATCAGCTTCTGTTTGGTTCGTCCTCGAACCACACCGTACTGGGAGAAAGGTTTGCTTTGATACCAAAATTGTAACACCTTAATTTAACTCCCAAATAATAAATTTTGCAAAAATAAGGATATTAAATTTTTTCATTTAAATAAAATTCTCATCACTTAGTTTTACAAATATTTCAAAATGAAGGCAAGGGTTACAAGTTTATATCCATTAACTACTACAGGACCATTTCAAATACAACATTTTCAAAATAATATCATAAGCCCTATAGTAGTTCCATCCAACCCTTCACTGAGTCTGGTGCTGATCGTCTTGATTACCTGGAAAATGAATATAAGGGTGAGTACTCTACACTACCAAACATACAAACAAAAATAGAGTCTCACCTTGCACATAATTTACATTATTTCTAATACACTTCACACAACATAATCACAGACAACATTATCATTTTCATTCATAACTGATGCACTCATGGCACCAAAATTTTCAGACACGCGCGCTCACTGTACGCAGCCATGCTCACTGTGGCATTGTGATCACAGATTCTCACCATGAATGGTCGTTGGTTACCCCCGCCTCACGGATACTATGTGGGCAGTCATGGGTCGCTTGGCAAAGGTAATGGTCAAAGGTCTCATGGCACCAAAATTTTCAGACACGCGCGCGCTCACTGTACGCAGCCATGCTCACTGTGGCATTGTGATCACAGATTCTCACCATGAATGGTCGTTGGTTACCCCCGCCTCACGGATACCATGTGGGCAGTCACGAGTCGCTCGGCAAAGGTAATGGTCAAAGGTCTAGTCAGGAAGAGAGTGTATGGCCTGTGGTGCACCCATGCTCACTGTTGGTGTCACCACTACTCTCTCTTTCCCAAGGTATTTCTACCTCCTCATCTTTCATACCCCAGTGTATCTCTGAACCATACATAGCATCATTACAACGACGTTTAACACGCCTCATTCACACGCACATTCAGTCACACACACAACGTTTACGCTTGCACACGGTACACAGCCCACATCTATTCACAATACACGACACATAGCCTACGTTCATTTACATCACACGGCACTTAGGCCCATATTCGTTCGTATTACACGGCGCTCAGGCCCACATTTAGATCATATTATACTGCACAGAGGCCCATTTTCCTTTACAACACTCGGCACATATGTCCCTATTTTGTCACGGTATATTTTTCACATGTACCTACAATCATCATGCCATCCATACCCATTTCCATCTACTTACATTATTCAATGATACAATCACACACATTTCAATCAAAGGTATATTAACCCTGTCACAACCAACTCACATTACATTCGAACACATAATAATTTCCATCAACACATTCATTCTTACTCTCTATCTCAACCACATTACAAAAATATAGCAATTAAATAGAAATTTACGCAAATGAGATAGGGTAGAGTCCCCCCTTACTTCAGATTGAAGACCCATATGCAACTCGACCCAAGGAAATGCTCCCCACATGGATTTCGTCCTAAATACACGGAAGAATCCCATGAGAACCCAAGGAAATCACAAAAACAAAGAAAGGGGATGAAAAACCAAAACCCTAACTATTAAAACTCACCTCCAAGCGTTCCTAACATGAATCCAACCTTCAATCTAGCTTCTAAACAGCTTTAGAGGCAATTTAATCGGTGGAATGCGGTTGTGGGTCGAGAGAATCGAAGAAATTTTGAAGGAAAGGTGAGAACTAACCTTTCTTGAACCCTAACCCCCTTTTTAAACTTCTCTGGTCGCGACATTCTCGCTACAGCAACTCTCTCCCTCGCTACAGCAAAAAACTCAGAAAAAACTACACTCTGGTTTCTACAAAATCTCGCTACAACGAGACTGCACCCAGAAATGCAACCCAAAATGTGGCTTTGTCGCTACAGTGAGAGACCTCTCGCTACAGCGACAAGGCGAAAGTTTCATCCTTCTCTTCCAGTGCCTTCTCGCTACAACGAGAAAGACACAGTTTCATACCTCACGCCTAGAGGCCTCTCGCTACAGTGAGAATGCCCTGCAGCAACATCCACACTTAGCTTGTTTTCAGCCCAATCAATCCAATCCAATTATATATACATATATATACTCACATCTATATACATTATACCCACAAACATCATCATCATTATGCATTTAATGTAAATTACATCTTTCACATTTACAAGTACATATAAACATATACTTATATCAATAATAATTAATATTACAAAATTCGAGACGTTATGTAGACGATAAGGCACAATAATGTATCTTTCAACTTCGAAGATAAGTTTGATTCTTCTTCTCAACATGGGTTTGGTCATTATGTGTAATATGTGGCAATTAACAAAATTATTTTAGTTAGGCTAAAAACATTGTGAAGTTGAAGGTATTGATCCTTGAACAATTCTATTCTTTATGGGCTTTTAACTGAATATTTTGCATGCTCTAAATGCTTTTATAAAAGGATCAAATAGATTTTATTAATATATGTGTTTGTTTTCAATTAAACAACTATTGTCGTTACCATATAAAAATACTATATATTTAAGGTGTGTATTCACATGTACCGGAACTAGATTTGACCAAAATCATATTTAAAATTAAATTTTAATTTTAAAACTAATTTTAAATTAATATTAAAAATTAAAATAGATTAAATTAAAATTCAATTCATATAATGAAATTTAAAAAAAAATTAAATTATTTAATGTAAATTCAATCCATGCACATCCTTAGTTACAGAATAATTATAATATGTTTATCAAATCACATTTAATAAATATGTATTAACAAAATTATTTTAGTTAAATATGCCTTTATTTTATTTTTTAAATTTTAATTTATATTTAAAAGCGATAATTTACAAAAATAAGATACAAAATCTATTTTCTTTAAGGAACTAAAATAAATTTCAGAAAAATATAGAAACTATTTATTTAAGTGAATTTGTATTTTGTAGTGGTGATCGTCCTAACCACCAAACAGGGCAATTTATTTGCAGAGAAGTCCTAGTCCACTTTAACCATGTTAACAAATGAACAGCTAAAAACTTAATTTGCTGCTTTCTTCCACTTGTATGTTCCTTTTTGTTTCTTGTGAGCCATGAGAAATGTTTGTCGATTTCCAAGCAGGAGTTATGTGAAGCCATTGTCTTCAGATTGCAGATGATAACGAGACTGGGAGAAAGGGGGGGCACTGTTTTTATTACAAGATGTGCATATTACGTTAACATCATCAAATAATTTTACAACATGTTTTTTGGTCTCAATTTTGTTGCCTATTCGTGTGATACAAGTCATAAAAAAATGAATTAGAATGTTTGAAAGCTAAGGTTTTGGTCAAAAATAAATGGCGAGACATTTGTTTGATCGCAAATTTAATTGAGGCAAGAATAAGGAAGACTAGAAGTTTGAGTCCTCGTTTAGTTCTATAGGGTTTTCATCGATCAATATAATCCAAAATAAAACTTTAAAAATTAAAACAAAAAACTGAAAATTGAATTAACCCATAATCAAAAATTTAAAAAGTAAAAAGGCTAATTTTTTATTAGATTAAATTAAATTTTAAAACTTATTTTAAAATTTGATCGAAACTGAATTTATATATATACTTGTAATTTTATTTATAAAATTATCATCTTATTAATATTTACAGAATCATATATAAATAACATTATAATACTTAACTATATTTTATAATTTTATTTTTAAATCTATATTATATTCTTCTTCTTCTTTAGAGACAATTTTTATTATTTTTAATGATTATATAAATATTTTTTTAAATTATTCTTATATATCATATTTTTATATCATTTTTTATAAAAAATAAATTTATTAAAAATAATATAGATTAAATGTTAAAATTATTTATTTATTAAAAATAAAATTATAAAAATTGAATTATCTAATTTAACTCATTTTTTTTATTGAATTAGATTGAATTGTATTAAAATTATTTTTTAAGCAATCTAAACTGACTCCACTAAATCTTATGATCGAATTGAATGGTTTTTTATTTAAAACAAATCCATGAGCACCGTAGTGTCGCTCATATATTTTTTTTCTATGTATTTTTCATGTTAAATAGTTTTATTTAAATTAATTAAAATTATTAGTGATATAATGGTGTCAGCATTTCGAACGAGGTTTCTTTTATTATTATTATTATTATTATTATTATTATTATATGCAAGATTCAACTTGCTTAATGAGAATGAGGCATATATCACCCTCCAATATTAATTTACGTGTGATCCTCTTGTAATTTATAATTAGAGTTTGTAATATCTAATTTGTGTCAACCAACACAAGGGTTTTATCAATTAGGTTTCAGTTTATATACACTTTCGTAATAAATATTATATCTAAGAAATATGACGTATACTTTAATAATATTATAATTAGTATTAAGTATGTGACATTTTATATAATTAAACTTTGATAGACAAATTTTTTTAATAAATCTAATATCTAAGCATATATATTTAAAAGTTAATTATTTTTATTAACAATTAAAATAAAATTAATTTTTAAGCATATTATAAAATATAAAAACCAAAATAAATATTTAAATAATCTATAAAATTTGATAATTATACATAATATTTTCATTTTTATCTTTATTTTTTACAAATTTTTAAAAATTATAATATTTTATTTATTATTTAATAAAATTTATTAAAATCCTATAATTATTATATAATTGATTCACATCCAAATTTATCAAAACCTTAATGTTATATAAACTTAAATTATATTTATTGAAAATTTTAAAAATAATTGAATAAAAATAAAGTTGATATGAAAACAGTAAATTAGATGCATATGAAAAATAACATTTTGTGATTTTAAAATAAAGTACCGAATTTTTGTGATTTATAGAAATTATTAAGGAACTAAATAACATTTAAACAGTTCTATATATTTAAAAATTATAAAACCTTCTTAAAAATCTTTAAAACTTCCATTTTAGGTGCAATCAAAACTATACAACCATTATTTGACATGAATAACATCAATAATATTGTATTAACATTATATATGTGAAAATCAAGGGTTCAAAACTTATATCATGCACTCATGTAAAGCAAAGCACAAAAATTTGCAGAAATATCAAGGGATTGTTCAATAAATTCAAAATCTTATAACAACTCATATTTATCAAAATAACATGAATAAAATACATAACAAGCAAAGTTATCAAACAGATCTCTTCAAAATGTTCACTTATAATTCTAAACCATTTTCTGTAGAAACTCTTGATTTTGATGTTTTTTAGTAATTTTTTCTATTATTCTTTTTTAAACAACATATTTATCAGATGTTCAACCAAAATTATAAAATTTAATAATCAAATAAGAAGAATTAAGAGTTCGTCTAAACTCAAAATTTATTAGTATATATTTTTAGTTTAAAAACTAATACTCTCCCTTGATTTTTGTGTCGATTCTTGCGAGTTCCTTTGTGAAATTATTTTTGTCTCCTTCAAGTGTTTTATCTCCCCTCTTTGAAAGTGCTCCACTTTCTCTTTTGATCTCTAAGTCCATGTGCTAATGGTTTCCAAGCAATAAAGTTGGTTGTTGCAAGATATTTTGTGGGGTTAACTTGTGTTTAGGTGGATTTTGTTGCCTTATTTAGGGTCTTTAAGGTATGTTAGTGCGTGGTCCAACTTTATGGGATTCAAGCATAAGAAGTTGAAATGGTTTATGGTGCTTGAAAGATGCTAGAATGGTCAAGATGGTGAATAACTTCTTACTTTGCGTGAAAGGCTCCAATTCTCATCTGAAATGGGCTTTCTTTGTGCATGTTCTTTTTGGATTTTTTTTTTTCTTGGTTTTTCTTGCTCAAATAATTTATGACTACTTTCCCCCTTAGAATAAAAGGATCTTGTTAATTTCTCTAATCCTTATCTCTAGGCAATTAGGAAAAAAAAAAACAAGTTCACTTCATATTTGAACATTTAAACCAACATGTCGATTGCAAGCATTCTAAATTCATGCAATTGAATGGTCAATTCAATTGTAACTTTAAGTACAAAAGTAAAACTATAAAATTTACCTACATTAGATTCAAAGAAATAAATTACATAAGCTTCAATTCGACCTACATTCTATCCTAACCTAAAATAATTTAACTATACATAATTATAAAAAACACAACACAATTGACATGAATGAAGAATAGAGAGAAAGATAAAGAAGAATTTTAAATCAAAAAATTAAAAAAAGGAAAAATGAATAAGATATCAAAAAATGAATCCCATGACATCTATTTATAGATTTCTGAATCATGTTGACCATTGAGACACTTGAATGGGATTGAAACGTGTAAAAATTATTAATTAGCATTTTTTCAATTGATGTTAATATTGGAATGCTCATGAACAACTTTAAAGCGTGCATTAATTTTTAATTGCTTGAGCTCTAGGCATCGAAATGTCCAGAATCATGAAACACTTTAGTTTTTCAGTATTGAGTGAGCGTTATAATGCTCAAACTAAGTATTGGAACACTCAATCCTTTACTACAACTCTATTATTTTGAATCTGAACATTGGAATACTTAGCTAGCATTGAACACTCAACTTCAAACTTCAGCTTTTTATATTTTATGCTTCTTGGCTTCTACTTAGCAATTCTTCCATTCCAAATGTTTTGAATCTTTACTTAAAGCAATCAAGCTTTTATTTTTGAAATTCCAATCTTGAAAATTTATAAAAAAAAAAAACTCATAAATTTAACCAAGAAATTAACATTTAAGTGAATTAATTCTTTCTTTCAATCATTAAACAAATATGTATCATTCTCATGCATTTTCAATTATTTTCTTCTAAATTTCTAGATGATAAACTCATTAAAAAAAGATATTAGTGTGTTTAATTGATTGTTTGGTTTGAGATTTAATTTTGTATGTTAAGGTGAAATAATGCAAAAAAAAAAAAATATCCATTCGAAATTGTGTTTTAGTTAGTGGTTAAAAAATTAAGGTGAAGTACTAGAAAGAAGATCGATTCAGTATGAAACAAAAGAAAAACCAACTCAAGAAGGAACTAGAGATGCTTGATAACTATAGAAGAACACTAAGGGACTATTTGATACTTAATGTTATTGCATACCAAGGATGCATTGTAAATCCAACAATTCAAGCAACTAACTTTCAAATATTTCCTAAACTCTTGAATGTCATACAGTAAAATCATTTTGGACGGACAAATTTTGAAGATCCTTACCAGCACCTAGAGACTTTCATGCAAATATGTGATACAATACATGTGTATGGTGCACGAGAAGATGCTATGAGACTTCAGCTATTTCCTTTCTTAATGAACTAAGCTAAGCTAGCTGATAAATTAAATTTTGATAAAACTAGTGAAAAATTATTTTTAATATAGTTTGTTAGTGAATAAAATGTCCCAGTAAATTTTTCCAAAATAGTCCCAATTTTTTTTAAAAAATTTGCAATTTAGCTCCTAATTTTTGTTTATTTACAAAAAGGTCATTTTATCAAAATTTAGTATGTTTTAGTTATGTAGCACATTTCCTGTAAGTCTTTCTAAGCTTTTTTTTTTTAGTCTCAAAATGGTTCCAGGTCTTTCTTTGGTCCTACAATAATGTGGTCAAACTTGTTGAAGTTTCTAAGTTCATTTAGGGTCAAATTAAAGTTTTTTTTTTATGTAAATGATTAATCTTTCAAATTTAATTTTAAAATCCTTAAAACTTCATGTCTCTTTCTCAGGTTTAGTGGTGTAACACCCTGAATTTTGTAATATTATTGGATTATTAATATAAATATGTGAATTACTATTGAATGTACATTTGACTTGTGTGGTGATGTGAATATGCGTGTAAATACGTATAGATGTATATATATTTGTATAATATGGCTGAAATTGACTGGGAAATAGGCTAAGTGTGGTCTGTTTGCAAGGGTATTCTCGCTATAGTGAGAAAGCCCTGAGCAAAGGGTGTGCATCTGTTGCATTTTCGCTATAGTGAAAGTCTCCTTGCTGTAGCGAGAAGAAAATAGAAGATGATGCATTTCTAGGTGCAATTTTGCTGTAGTGAGAGGGTCTCACTGTAGCGAGATTCTGCAGAAACTTGAGTTCATAATCGTCTAAGATTTTTGCTGCAGCGAGAATATCTTGCTGTAGTGAGAGTGTTGCAACTCATAGGGTATTTGAGGGGTTTAGGGTTCAAAAAATTTATTTTTCCACATTTCCTCTCATCCCTTCTTTGATTCTCTCGATTCTTAGTCCTATTTCACTAATTAAACTACCTCCAAAGTCGTTTGTGAATAAGATTGAAGGTTAAGGTTGTGTTTGGGACGTTTGGAGGTAAAATTTATGAACTAGGATTTTGGTCTTTCGTCCCTTTCTTTGTTTCCTTGATTTTTCATGGAGATTTTCCATGCATTTAGGATGAAGCACCACATGAGGAACGTTTTCTACCATTAGACTGTGTTGGGTCTTCATTTTGAGGTAAATTGGGACTTTACCCTATCTCCTTGTGTTTAGAATGCATTTATATTGCTATGTATTAGAATGTGATTGAGATAGAAAGATTGCAAGAAATATAATGTGGTTAATGTTGAATAGTGTGTTTGATGAAATGGTTTAATTGTGATTGGATTGTAATGGAAACTTTGTGTGCAATGCAATGTGATTAATATTGAGTATGATGTATATAGTGAAATGGTGATAGAAATGGTATGTTTGGCTACAATATGGTTGAAAATGTGTGGACATGCCATTGGTTGATAATGAATAAGGTGAAATGATTGAAAATATATGTGAATGGCATGATGATTGTGTTTGAATATGTTGAAAAACTATGAATAATTCAGCAATACACTGGAGTGTGAAAGATGAGGATGGTAGAAATACCTTGGGAAAAAGAGGGTGGTGGTGACACCAACAGTGAACGTGGATGCACCACAGGCCACACACTCCGCTCCTGACTCAACCTCTGACTAACACCTTTGCTTGGGGGACTCAATATCGCACATTGTATTTGTGAAGCGGGAGCTATCCAACAACCATCCGTGGTGTGAACTGAGTAAGTCCCTGAAGTTGAGGGCATCAAAAATCTGTGATCACGGTGTCACAATAAGCGTGGCTAACGTGCAGTGAGCGCACATGGGTGTTTCATGTGAATTGTTTGACGGTGCAGTGAACGCACCAATGTGTGAATGAGAATTGAATGATGAAATGATTACTTGTGTTTGTTGATGAATGATTTGAATTCTGTTAGTAAACATGTGAATGTGCAAGGTGAGTCTCTGTGCTTGTGTGTGATAGTGTAGAGTACTCACTCTTATATTTATTTTTCAGGTGGTCAAGACGATCAGTACCAGGCTCAGTGAACGGGAGGGATGGAACTACTATAGGACTTAGAAACTATTCTTTTGAAAATTGTGTTGTATTCAAATTAGCCCTGTAGCATTTGTTTTGTCTTAAACTTGTAACCCTGATAAGTGTCATATTTTAGTAGTTGTCAATGTATACTTTGACACTTATTTGCTTCCTTTTCACATAGTTTGCACTTAAATTTCATGTAATTTATATTTTAATGGATTTAAGTCATGTCATTTAAATTTAGCAACTTTACCCTTAATTTTGTTAAATAATAAAATATATTTGATCCATTTTTCTTGTGTGAATTTTTTTAAGGGCAAAGGCTTGATGAGGTGTTCACATTTATAGCTTTATATTGTCTTTAACACACCATTCATATGCCTTGTTTTGAGAGTTTTTAACATTTCTCATTGATAGAAATGATTTGGGCTTGTTTTGCATAAATGTAATTTTGTATTTTGAGCTTTTCTGATCTCTATCAACTCTTTTGGCCTTATTTTTTTCTATAGATATTATTTTTTATTAATTCTAGTTGCATTGGATTCTACACATCTAAAGCTTCAAAATGTATATATGGTTTGCTGAATTTTGAGTTGTTTTCCATTTTTTATGATTTTTTTGAAAATGAGTCAGATTTGCTAAAGTCGCCCAGAATTCAGTCTTGCTCAAGCGAGATAATTCTCGCTTAGGCAAAAAATGCAGAATTTTGAACAAATTTTTTGCTAGTTTTCTCGCTTGAGAAAGAATGGACCTCGCCTGAGCGAGAGTTTGAGCGAGAAATCGTGCAACAAACCTTGCTCTCGGGTTAGGTTTCGCTTAAGCAAAAATTGTCTCGCTTGAGCGAGAATTCACTTATTGCGCTACAAAAACAGAAGATTCAACTAAAAAATGAGGAGTCAGAGCAGGCTTTGAAGTCCTAGCACATCATTGACCCAATTTTAGGAGTGCAGAGCCAGAGAAAAAGCATGGGGAAGCAAATATATCATTGGGGAACTAAATTCTATCTCTTTCTCATGTATTTCTTTGTTGTTTCGTATGCCATGAACGGCTAAAACTTTAGAGATTGGATGAAATCTTCATGCTCTGAATGTTTTGATATTTTTAATGTATATCTATTCATTTGTCATGAGTTGGGTGTTTTTATCTTGATTGTAATCTTTGTTTCTGCCTTACGGGGAATGATATATAATCTAGAAATTTGAAATAAGTTAGGAAACCATTTTGGGACCTAGCTGGGATAAACTCATGCGTAGAGGTTTTCATGGATTGAATTTTTAAAAATCCAATCTAAATCCATTTATAATCCAATTATATAGATTGGATTATAAACCAATTCATTTTAATTTTTCTAAAACTGATTTAAATTTGATTTTAAAATTTAAATTTGATTTAAAATCGATTTTAAACCATTTTTACATATAGTAAAAATATACTATATAATTTTGAAATTTAAATTTAATTTTAAATTTAATTTTTAACGTAAAATAATTTTTAATACATTTATAAATTTTATTTTTAAGATAAAACTAATTTATTATATAAAATGTTGTTTTAAATCAGTGCATTTCAAAAAAATTTGAACAATATTTATTAATATATTATATTTTATAGAAGTGTATAAAATATTTATTATTATTTTTAACTTATTTTTAATGAATAAAGTTTATAGTGAAAGTTTAAATTAAAACTTACAAAAATAAAAATTAATAATATAAATAATAATAATAAAATTATTATAATATTTTAAAAGTTAAAAAGTAAACATAAATATAAAAAAACAATAGTCATTAATGTAAAAATATTTTTTATATTTTAATATCTTTAATTATTTTGAATATTTTAATTATAAGAATTAATAAAAAATATTAGTGGTAAAATATAGTTATAATAAAATTTTGTAAACTAATATAACACAGAAATTTAATAAGTAAATATATAAGGTAATAGCTTCATACATATACATATGAATTTGGATAACTAAAAAAAAATCCAGTTTTAGAAAATAGATTTGGACACTAAACCAGTTACACAAATACAGTTAATAAAAAAATCAATTTAATATATATCTAGATTTTTAAAACTAGTTTAATATTTGTTATGGATTGGATTTGTAAAACTGAATGTTTTTGAACACCCCTACTCATGCAATAGTTTGAGACTCTAAGAATAGAATCTAATTTATTTTATGCTATATATCTCTTATTAATAATACTAGAGTGTTTGTTGTTTAGGTAAGGAATTATCTCTCAATAAATTACTCTTAGAATCTCAGGTGCGAGGAATCAAAAAGAGTGAATATAAAGAGAGTGCATCAAATAATCTTATTTGTTCAATGTGTGTTAGAACCAAAATATGAAGAGAATGATAGATGAAGTTCAATCCTCAATCTTATCATAGTAGTTTAATTTGCTTTTATTTACATTTATTTTCTATGAACCAAAATATCACTTAGTTGTACATTTGTGAATATTTAGGTGTTTGTTAATTTTAATTTGGATAGCTGAAATCGCTTAAGTATTAACATTCCCTGTGGACACTGTAACCTTTTGTACTACATAAAAAATTTGGTACACTTGTCAAATCCCCTAACAAACCCTCCTTATTTTGAAATACTTTAATGAAAGTATGTGTTGGAAACTATTTGAATGAAAATTTTTATTAACTTTAGAATACTTCTAATATATTTTTTGACCTATCAAAATGATTTTCATGATTTTAGAAAAGTTTTAAAAGCAAAAACAACATAAAAATATTTTTATACACCTTAAAATTGTAAAGATTTTTAAATTTTTTGCAAAAACTCCTTTTATACCAAACCAAAGGTGAAATCATGAAATTCATGTTCTAATCATTGCAATCACATTACACAAATATCAAATCCAAGTCAACAACTTAGTTCATGAACAAAAATAAAATATTTGGAGAAATAGCAGTTATTTTAAGACAAAAAACATCAAAACTTCAAAAAATTTCAAGAAATTATTCTAGCGCTTCTAAAGCATAGAACATCACTTATGATGAATATAGCACACAACAAGCAAAGTTATCAACAAAATCTCCTCAAAATACTTATTTATAGTTTGTTAGGTTGTTTCTGTAGAAAAATATGTTTTTATTGTTTTTAATGATTTTTTTAGTTTTTCCTTTTCCAATCAATTTTATTTTTCTTGCAATCACTAGGGCCACAAAATTTTCATCAATAAAAAAGGGTTAAGAGTACCTCTTGACTCAAAAATTCATCAGTATATAGCATTCTCCTTAATTTATGAAATAATACTCCCCTCTCTTGATATTGACTTGATTTTTATGGAGTTGTGAATGAGTGATAGCCTCTCTCCCTTTTCTTGATATGATTGGGACCTCCCTCTGGTGACGTTTTTTGGTAACACTTGGCAAGCAGACCAAGCTTCATTATAGTAAATTGATATCGTCCTCAGAAATTTGGTGATAATAGTGATTTTCTTTCTTGTTTATATATAGAAATGGAAGACATGGTTGAAATAATAGTTTGCATGAAAATAAATAAAAGCAAATAGAGTGAAATTTAGTATAAAACCTAATGCAAGAAAGAGATTGGATTCAAATGCACTTGCTAACACTTTATCTTCAATGAGTAAATATGATTTCAACTATCTTACGTCTACATTTATTTAGTAACTTAACCAGATCCCTCAAAATTAAATCCTAAAGTAGTTAATCTTAAAACTTGATTCCTCTATGATTAAGTATAACACCATACATTAAGAGCAATAACTTGAACATAAGTGGGTAACAAACCCAAGTCTATTCCTAATACAAGTTTTTTAGGTGTGATGATTCAGTTCAGATTAAGAAAATGTTTCCCAACAAAATTTCAAACCCTAGTTCATAAAACAGTTGATTAAGCCAAAATAAGCATTAAGATTAAAATTACACACAAGTAAGGTAACTAAATATCATATAAACTCAAGAAGAAATAGAGTTAGTAGTTACATCGAATCCAATGCAAGAGAAATCAGCCACTCATGGTGAAGGTCATAGCAAGCCACTCATCTTATTTTGTCTCCCCCCAAAATTCCCTTTTATACATGTCTTTGAAATAAGAGAAATTCAAGATTTTTAATTCCACCGTTGCAACTATGAATTCACCGCTGCAGGTGTGGAGATTTGAATTGCCCTAATTACTTTGTCCACTCACAGCTGCAGCTATAGATTCATAGCCATAGTTGTAACTCTCTAGAATTCTTGTTTTATTGTAGAATTTCGTGGCTGCAGTTGTGAATTTGGGGTTGTAGCCTTGAACTTCAGACTTCATCAAATTTTGCACAAAAAGAGAGATATTTTAAACCAAAATACTATCACTCTTGTGACTTCTTGAATTAGATTAATTTACCTACTTGAGGGATTAATATGTCCAGAATTATTTACATTTTAACCCAAAAAAAGTGTCAAATTAATGATAAAACTTGAATTTCTAGCACTTAACAGCCTTTTATTCTTCTAAGTCAGTTTTACACATGTCAACTAAATCTTCAAAGTTTGGAGTCTTCTTACTTAATTATGGTTATGGGGTGTTTGGTGTTTGTCTAGTTTCTCTTTAAGTTTTTCCTATTTTTGGTTATGAATTATGACATAGTTAAGGTTGTTGTTGGGTTCCCTTGGTGAGTGTTTGATATTGTCAAGTGGTTAAGAAGGTTTGGTTTTGCTAAATTTAAAATTTTTTTATAAGTCTTTTCCTTTTGCTTTTGGATTTCACGTGAAAATTAAGTCCTTCTTAGCATAGGTTTTTCCCATTTTTCTTTTGCTCTTCTAGTACTGAGACCATACAACTATATAGTAGGTCTTAGTCAAGCATTTTTGCTTTAGAAAGCAGCTCTCCACTCAGCCTCCTTCCATGTGAAAAATAGTCCACAAAAGTCTAGCACATGTTACAAATTTTGACTTTTATGATATCATTTGGTTAGACTAATTGTTCTTGCTTGGTTTGCTTCCAACTTTTTAGTTAAGTCATATTTCTCCCCTCATACGAGCACTATTTATTGGCTGAAGTTGGATGGTTTAGTTGCAATTTTGTTAGGCCAATTGGTTAACGAACACTTCTTGACCAAGCCTTACTTTCTAAGAGTTTTGGTGGACTTTACTTATTTTCTTATTGACTCTACCTATCCAATTGGCCCTTTACTCAAATTATGGTTACTTGGCCTTTATTTCAAGATGCAAAAACCGTGTGAAGTGATGAAATAGGATAATTACAAATCTTGGAAATTTTGCCTAATATTTTTATGAGAGCTGTACTCAATCAAAAATATTGCAATTAAATGCAACTAGGGTCAACCTAGATCGTCTCCAAGGAATACCATATTCAATCAAAGGTTCCCATGAACAAAGAAATTAAAATTACCAACAGGGGAATTTTGCAAATATCAAGTTCTTTCAGGAATTTTAACAAACACTTGCAGTAGAATAGAATAAAACACTATTAAAAAGGCAGGTTGATTTACCCAATCGTAACAAATCAATTAAAAACCAAATACCAAGCTGAACTTGGAAACGAAAATTTGGAAAATAACAATAAAAATCCGGAACAAAAAATACATAATAAAGCATATCAAAAACTGAAATTGCATCCAACAAATTCGAAAAGAACCAAGAACCAAGAACAGCCAGCAAATTTGAAATTAAAATGAACAAGGAGCAGCAGATTCAACAGTCGAAGAGATTCAACATCAGATAGCAAAAATCGAAATGCAAGATGGAGATTAACATCAACAGCCCAGCCACAAGAAGCATAAATCTAAACCATACTTGCGAAATTGAAAGAGAGAAGAGGAAGAACAAACTCTAATTGGATAAGTTGAAGAAGAACTAGCACATTTGTATTGAAAATTTCTGTAACCATGGCTGAAAGTCAATTTTTTATTTTAAGAATCAAAATGTCCATTGCTCAAAAAAAAAGTCGAAGAAAAATTACTTAAGGTCCTCTCCTCCCTAATTAGGGTGATTCCCCCCTCAGATTCTGGACCCAATGATTGGATCTTCTCGAAGCTTTCCTAATTGGGCCAGAAATTAATGAAATACATAACAAAACAAAGCCCAAAAATGGATAAATGCAGGGGCAGTTCCGTGGGTACTTTTCGAGCTCAAAAATGACCATCTTCAACTTGGAATTTGATAAAGCTTGTGAGAGAAACATTTGTAGGTCCGTGTCTTAGCTTTCCAACGCCCTTAGAATCACTCAATTCGGAGTCTTGTAACTCCAGATATGGCTTTAACAACAAGAAATGGTCAAACTACCAAAAAGAACGAAAATTGTTTAGTTTTGCAATTAAGCCCTCAAGTTCAAAGACAGATAACAAACATCATAATACCACGAAATTAAGCATAAATGTGAGAGTAATTAAGACCATAATGATATGCATTACTATACTAAAATACAGCCTATCAGTTTTTTTGTTATTACATGTCATTTTGGAGCTGGAGAAATTTTGTTTTAATTTATACTTAGCTTTTAAGCTTGCTTCTTGAATTTTCAACCCACTTTTTGGGTCCTATTTTTTCATAAAAGTTTTAGATTTTTTAAGTCATTTTCTTACTTAAAATGGGCCAACAATATAGATCTGTTCTAAAGGTATTTTGATCATTCTTATCTAATTTTACAACTTGTAAATAATTTTCTATTTTTTTTCTTAACTAAAATAAATATTTATATTTCTTAGTTTAAATAATTGAAAATTATTTTAAGTGATTTGGATAATTAATGTTTACTTAAAATTGAGTCACATTATATTTAATTGTTCAATTCTTTCTCAAATTAATTTATTTTTTTATTAAATTTATGGAATACTTAATTCTTATTTAATTAGATTGATATAATTTCTACCCAGATAAAATGAATAAAATTTTGAATAGTCATAGTGCTCCAATTAAAACATTAGCCTAAATTCAAGAAATCTCCAAATGATAAGGGAGAAAAATATTCAGAGAGATCTTTTCTATTATTTTCACATGTTGAACTCTTATACAACGGAGGTCACGTGTTGTGAATCTAATGTCGTGTGTCCAATTCAATTACAACAATTAAGAATAAAGATGATAGCTGAACAAATAAATAGATTAGCATTGATAGTTTTGGAGCCAAGTTCACCACTTGCTTGGGCATGGCTCCACAATTTTCTTGGTCAACGTACAAGAGTATTCTTAGTAGCATTAGTACTTGGACCTATGGTATAATCACTTGGGCCTGTATCAGCTTAGGTTACAGCAGAGTGGAATAACAATTGGACTCAACCGTGGTGCTACAACTATTTGCGAAGGCCAAGCAGGTAGTATTAAAGGTCAAAAGCTAACCAACAATATATTGTCTACTACTGCAGTATTGGGAGGTTCAAATCAACCATTTATTCGAAGAAGAAAACAAATGTTCTGATGCTTTGCCAATTTAAGTTATAGACATGATCCTATTTTATTATAGTTAACGATGCCCCTTCCGTAGAGATTTATCAAGTTGATTGATGATATATGCTCTAGGTGTTTGAACTCTTCCTGCTGTTATAGTATTCTTTCTTGGGCCTATATCCCACCATCCCATCATATTACCCAAAAAATATTAAAACAAGTTATTCTACATAATTTTATGTTAGTCGACTTACTGAATTGCAAAATAATCCATCATAAGTTATATTTTTTTAAAAAATTTCCTTACTAAACTAAGAATTCGATAATTTAACAAATTATCAACATTTTACAACATAAAAAATGAGATCTCGTTTCCAACATTTTCATCACCAAAATCACGAAAACAGGAACTGAAATTAAAATAATAATGTGACCTTTTTCATAATTATTAATAAAAAAATTAAAAAACAAACCAGATCAATTTCTTAAGATCGATTTTCCCTTGTGCGTTATATAGTTATACCATGGCATCATAAAAATTAGTATTAGGTCAAATGAAGCTACAAACAAAGCTTATATATATATATATATATATATATATATATATATATATATATATATATATATATATATATATATATATATATATATATTACATCGACATAAGTTATACGTATTCTTATACTTTCAATAATTTTATAAAAAATTAATATTTTTATTTCAATTGTTAAATTTTAATTATTTATAGATTACAATTAAAGAGGTTTTATTTTTATATATTTTAAAAGTATATAATATGTTAATTTTGATGTACAAAATAAAGTACTAAATAATTTTAGATTAATTTAAAATTTTGTGGCAGTCATGATTTATACTATTAGAACTTATAATTTAAGGAATAAATTTGAAATAAAATTATGTAATAAAAATTATTAAATAATATAAAAATCGTATAACTTACAGGGGAGTAAAATTTTACGTGGAAAGATGTTACGTTACATCTGATTCCTGGGCAGAAGTCGTTTTCCACACACGACTTGGATTTTCTATACATTAAATGGATGGGCCAGTGTTTGGTGTCGTTACCCAAAATGAAGTGGTGGGTACACATGCCTTGCTTGTTTCATATGTATTGAGTCAAAAATGACTCCTACGGCTCCCTTTTGTGATAGAGTTGGCTTTCTTAACATCATCTGCGACAAGGTTCTGTCTCTGTACTTTGCTACCATTTTAAACAAGAAAAAGCCGAAGCACATGTTGACGCTACCAGCCTACAACACTCATCTGAAAAATCATAATGCATGAAACTTGTAATAGTCATCTTAAACCTCTCATGAATTTCTCTTTGTCCACCCATAGTTAAAGAGCAATCACTTCAAATGAACTGGACTAGCTAGAGGCCCATCACCATTTAATCATTTTAGATAATGAATCCACTGATCTGAATGAGTGAATAGAAATATATAATTGGTTACTGAGGCATATTTTCAAATATGTAATAATAATACATTGAAAAATACTGCTACCTTCACGTTTTTTAACATATTTTAGATTATTTCTTTTTTCCTGACAAGAGATAATTCGTATGAGAAAATAAAGAAATCATTTGATGGTACGCTTTATTAAGCAGAATTTGAAAAGAGAAATTGAATAATGATGGAAACTCGTTGCCTCACAGTTAGGTTAATAATATCAGTAGCTTTGACTTGAGCATTAACGTTATGTTATTTAGTTCTTATTATGATATATATTTCTACGTACACTTATAGAAACCTTTTTGCAGGAAAATTTTCTTCTTTCCGTGGATTTCAATTTCAATTTTTGAGAAATTATTATTTGACTAAATCCTGTTAACAATATTATATAATATTCTGGATTATCAAAGTATATATTTTTTTAAAAAACATTTTCCCATACTCTGTCAACATACTCATAGAGGAGATAGAAAAATAACACTAGAAAGAGAATAAATAAAAAAGAAAATAAGTGAAAAAATAGTAAGAAAGAATATATGAGAAATGAGATAAAATCAAATACATTATTTGAATGGATAAAAATAACAGAAAAGGAAATAAAAAATTTTACTTTATTTATTTGAATGAATAAAAAAGAAGGCTTTTGAAAAAATATTTTTATAAGAACAATAAAAACTATATTTAAAAAAATTTAAAAAATTAATATAATATTTTAAATTATGTAATTTTTTATTAGTTTTAATATTTTTATATTGTTTTAAAATTATTTTTAATAAAATATAAAAAATTTCACAACCTTATCACATAAAATATCATATTTTGTGAGAGAAAAGTCAGTGATCGATCACACAGAAAATGTTATTTTCTATTCATATAAAACAAAGCATTTAAATAAATAAAAAAAACAAAATTTTAAAACTTGTTGATCCTTATTTAATCTTTTTCACTGAAGCAAACAAATCAATAATATCATGTCAAGCTTTATTGATTTTTATTTTCGTTTTCATTTTGAAAACGGAGGTCGAGGCAAGTGGTCTTGGAGGGATTACTTTGTAACCGAGATCAAGTAATGTCCTACGAGAGTTTCATTTTTGGCTGTTCAAACGATTCCATTTTGTCCTTTTGGTTCGGTTCATTAGGTTTATATGCAAATTTGGGCGAAAATGATCGTGTCCAAGTGGATCCACCAACTGGCTATATCAAAAATTCCCACTGCAACCAACCCAGTCAAGTTACAGCAACTATAATATGGCGTGGGGCAAGAAAAAAACGAAAAACAAGTTGCTTTTCTTCCACATTGAGAGAGAAACTTGTATATAGTCAAAGAGATCATAATCAAGCAAAAAGATGGAGTGTGAACGTCGCCATCAAAGGGGTGCTTAATAATCCACCCTTTGATTAAATTTCCAATATGGTGGACCAGTTTCCTTTGTCACTTGAGGTTGCGGTTGGAAAGCTCAGCAATTCTTGCTCCACCACCATCCACATGAAACAGTGTTTTCCAATTCAATTATTTTTTAACAAGATCCATGCTGCGATTCTTGCTTCTTTTGTATCAAAACAATATTGTGATCTCATAGGATAGCAATCCGTTGTGGTTTTTTGTTTTCCTTCTAGTTTTGAATTAGATATACTAAAATACTGTATGATGCAGGAAAAGAAATAATAGATTTGGCTACAGAGGCATTAGAGGATGAAAATTTTCTAGCAATTGAAGAGAAAGAACAAGAAAAAACAAAAGTAACAGACATAAGTCAGATGAAATTGAGCATCCAGCCTGCTTTTTTTCTTTCTTTCTTTCTTTTTTTGACTTTAATGTTTTTCACGCCATAAGAAAATAATGAGAAGGCCAATGTGGTGAGACCGAAAAATTGGTTGTTGTAATAATATTATTGAATATAATTTTACAAATAAAACCCTTATTGTTGTTTACTAACTCAATTTATTAAGCATAAATAGGAAAAGTAATAAATATTTTATATAAATCATAAAGTAATTTGTAATAAGAACCATCAAAACTTTTTAGAAAGTACTTCAGAAAAAATATTAGTGGTAGTGTAACAAAAATATATAAAAAATATATAAAATAAGTATACAAAGTTCATTTATGAAAAATCAAAGTTTACTTTATTTGTAATTTCAAAATTTTTATTTACAATGTTAGATGACAATGAAAATTAAACACTATTTTTTTTTATAAAATTCCTAGAATCATTGAATGAAATAACTCATTAAAAACTAAACTAATAAATAAAGACACTTAAATAATTTTATTTATTTATAGCTTCTCTAACTAATTACAAATGGTAATAGTATGTCTCAATTGAGTTGTATGGTTATAAATTTTAGGGAAAATATTTATTAAATAAGTGTATTTTTTTAAAAATATCTTTCGAACAACTTTTAAGAAAAATCAAAATTTATTCTTTATTGTATGTATATAAATAAATAAATAATGTTGCATATAATAATAATGTTTAATTATTCAAATGGTTAAATTAATTTAATATCAAGTATAATTTTATTAATTATTTATTAACCAAAATATCTTTCAGATAATTGATACGTAACCACGTAACTACATAACAGTACACCTCCTTTCAAATTTGAAACTAGGACAGTGATTTGACAGCGTTACTTTAGTCAACTCACGTGCCAATTTTTTTGAAAAATTAAATGAATGAAATTTCATTGAACTTGAAAAGGGGAAGTCCTTTTACTTGGGACATGGCACCCCGTACGTCTCTCTCGAATGCGTTCTCTTGCAGGTTTATTGGTCCCCTCGTCTCTGTTTTTCTTCTTATTCTTGTTTCCTTTTGCCTTCGTCTTTGCCAATTGGCTCTTATGTTTAATACAAAAGAATCATGACTCTATTCACAGCGAAACACTCCAGGAAAAAAAAAACAAAGAAGCATTGAAGGCGAAATGAAGAAACTTCCTATTCCACAAAGTTTGTATAAGAATCTCGTTCCATTCATACTGAGAGAGAATTAAAATTTGTTAAAATTAATTAAATCAATTATTTAATTATTTTATATTATTTTATGATTATGTATATTAAATTTTATATAATTTTATATTTTATATTTTATAAATATATTACATATTAAAATAAAGTAATAGAATGTAGTATTTATTCATTTTATTTTTATATAAAATTAATTTACTTGACAAAAAACTTTTAAACTAATAATTTGGTTTATCAATCTTCTATTCTATAAAATAATTATTAAATAATCTAAATATCTAAATTTAACCCATAATACAAACGTATAATAACTCGTATATATATATATATATATATATATATATATATATATATATTATATATAATATAAAGAATTTTAACATTAATTATCATGCTTGGTTTATGACGATGTACCTGTATTAAAACTACTGTTAGAATAATTGTTTAAATTGAATAACGTCTTATAAACAGTTCATAGGCAGTAATATGAAAATACATATTATAAATATGTTAAAAAATATGACCAACATAACTAAATAGGTAAACAAATTGGAGAAACCTTTTGATGATAAGATTTTGTTTGGACGAAAACATTTAAGAGATTGTGGTGCTATTTTGTCTAAATTGTTATTTTATTTCTTTAACTTATTTGTCAACCAATAAAAGATCACCACCGTTTTGAATTTATATAAATTCTTACTGGAATCGTCATTTATTGCATACTGCTCCAAATAAGCGATCTAGATGGTTTCATAGTATTAGTTTTGAATAAAAATTACCTATATGGATGAATATATATATATATATATATATATATATATATAGATGTGATTGATTAAGGATTGAACGAATGAATCTGGTGTATGTAGCAATAGAAGAATTTTCTACCTTTGTCGTTTTGTTTAAAGATAAAAATAAGAAAAGAAAGTATGAAAGGCTCAAGGAAAAGAAAGAAAATAATGCAAACTAGAAACTGACACCACTATGTATTACTAGTAGCTAGCTGCATTCTCACCTCTATATCGAAATCATTATATTTAGGACCCTCAAAGTATTCACCAATTAACATTATCGCTATTTTGATCCACTACATTTTCGTACTCTTCGTATCCATATATTCATCGCACAATCATCAGTTTCACTATTATTGAACTTCCAATGTTAAATGTCACCAGGTCATTTTTCCACCATAATCAATATTATATTGATTTCTAATTAGATTGCTACGACCATTATCATCGTTGCTGTCACACTTTCATCCATGATCAACAGAACTCTTTTTCATTTTAGTTGTTGATCATAATTAAAATTTTTAGGCCAAAATTATATCTTATACAAAAGGCCCCAATGGCGTGTGCATTTCGTAGTGGCTACGTACTGTATTGCTCATTGAGAGCAAATTTTTATACGCACAAGCATATTAGGATTGATGATCTTGCCTCATGTGTTGAGAATTTTTAGTTCGAATTAGATTTACAAGTTACTCGCTGTCAAGTCTGTTGATCTTTCGTTTCTCTCTCCCTTAGACAATTAGTTCCATGTGTGAATGACAAATTTCCGTGTATTCAGAGGTTTGGGTGGGGATTATTGATTTGGTTTGGTTCTTGAATTTGAAAATTATTTTCCTCCGATGATATGGACGCGTAAATAAAAATCACCATATATAGAGACAAGGGTCGCAATCTCCATCTTGTGGACTCTTCCAAAGTTTAAATTATATGAAATTAATGTTAATGCATCTTTACACCTCATTTGAGATCATCATCATGATGATAATGATGATGATGAAATAAATAAAGGGAAAATAAGAAAATGAAAGATTCGATTATAAGATAAAGTTATTAACTGAAAATATTTCAAATAATAGTTATCTAAAAAAATCTAAGTTAAGAATGTTATATAGTTGAAGGAAGTTTTGGAAAGCAAAGGAGTGAAAAGAGAAGAAGAAGCTAAGTTTGAGTGGGAACCGGTCATGGAAATTAGTGACCAAGGATATCATCAACTTGGTACGTCATCTTTCTTGGCCAGATCGGTGAAAATGTGATGATTGCATTCTGAATATTTGTTGAGTCAACGTGCTTCAACTATTAGGAATACACATGATGCTTAATTCTTTCCAATAATTACCTGAAGCACACTGAAATTTTTTTTTAAAAAAAAAAAGACTTTAGTTGCCACCAAACACTAGTAACTCGTCATATTTCCTCTTCAACTTTGTGAGTATTTTTCATTTATTTATCTCTTATTTTTCATAAAATAGAATGCATGTAATTGATAATTTTAGGGGGATTAATTGTAATTTATCTCTCGTTGTATATAAGCCATTCATACCATTTTATATTTGTGTTATTACATGTGTCTGCATTCTTACTTTTTTTCACCACTTTGATTTAGCAAACTTTTGGTTAATCATTTAGTTTGGTATGATTGCTGTTTTGTGTGACTTGGTTTTCTAATTCTAGTTCGCTAAAATTCAGTTTTTGGATTATGGTTTTTGGGAAGAAATTTGGAAACACGAATGATATCTCAAAATTATTTTCGGGAATTTATTTCCCCTTACTAGTTACTAGACAAATACTTGAATTTAGGGGGGAAAAGTTAAAAAAGAAAATTTAATAATAATAATAATAATAATAATAATAATAATAATAATAAGAGAAGGGTTTAACTTTTTAGAAATTAAGTATTCTTTTGAATTCAACAATACTTAGTTTCACAATTAAGTTCTTCTGTGATATAAGTTAGTTATTGAAAAAAATACTTGAATGATTCAACTACTTTAAAAATAAGAGTATAATAATAATAATAATAATTAAGTTTTATTTCATCAAGTGAGATGGGTAAATCATATGGCATCATTAAATTCAGTTAAAAATTAAATTTTTAAAAATTTAATTAATCAAAATTAATGACTAAGTTTTACTTTCAAATGTTTTAAAATAATTTTATTTCACGACAAGTTTTGAAGAATAGATGGAGTGAATTATTAGAGAACTAACTTGAATTTGAATCTCATTTTAGTTTTATGTGTATGCATTGCATTGTGATAGTTAATGTGAGTTAGTATATTATAAACCTTTATTAAAATGACTTGTTATAACAAGTTTTTTTTTTCTAAGTTATAACAAGCTTTAAAAGTTATAGTTTTTATATTTTAATCTTTTAAATATTTACAAGTTAAGTATATCAAAATATTATATATTTAAAATAGATCATTTGAAATAATTTTTGTAAGAGAATATTTGTTTAAAATACTTAATTATAACAATTTTGAGGTAAATTTTCTTCACATTCATATAAAATTTATTCTTATTTTCTCAAATATATTGCTTTCCATCTCTATTTTTGAAGTTATTTCAAGTATTTTTTTGTATTTCTAACAACTAGTTTGATATATTTAGTGGTTGTAGTTGAAAGATAAGATTAAAAAGTTGAAAGGAAAATTCAAGTTAAGAAATTAAATGAAATCAAATAATATTCACTTGGAATGGCGGTAATGAGGCTTTGTTTATTCTACTTAAATATCACTTGCACCTCATTTTCCCTCCCAAATAGCATGCAAACCTATTTCTTAAATCCAACAATCCAAATAATCATACTCTCTTTGCATTGTCATACTTTGAATTATGATTTTTGTCAATGAAACTAAATAAATTTGAAAACATTATATGCTCATCTCAATTCTCAACAATGAAAACTTGGCTAAATTAGAATAGGTATGATGACTAAAGAGATGCAATTGAACGTAAAGAAATTTAAGAAAATTATTTTTTGTAAAATTTGCTTAAGTCATACAATATTTGCTTAAACTAAATTTATACAATGATGACCATACAAATTTTGTTAATTTTTGCTTAAGTTATATTACTTAAACGATATTCTTCTAGTGAGTAATTTTTTCTTGTAACTTTCACTTAAGCATGATAAAATGACTTAAGCGAATTGTATAACATCTTTATTTATTTAATACGGCAATGAAAAATAATTTTTGAATTGAGAAGGAGAAATTAGATTAAATTCGTTTGCTCGCAAAATACAAAGAGTGGAAATATAAAACCTTCATTCAGTTTACTCATACTCATAAAAATTTAAATGATAAAGTAATGAAAAATAAATAAATTTAAGTAGAAAGCTGAAATAACATTAATATACATAGTTCTCATTAAATTACAAGAGTTCTATAATTACAAAATATAACTTCAACATACATTAGGACTCATCTACATTATTTACAAAATATAAAATATGATAAGTCCTAATGAGTAGTCTATCTACCAAAAAAATTGAAGACAATATTAGTCATCATTCCCAAACCACCCCTCTATTTCTGCTATTTCCTTTAGAGATAAGTCTTCGTCTTCACCAAGATCACCTGCATCGACTACCACTTCAGTGCCCGTGATTTGCTCTGCAGTATATTGGCTTGCTCTTCAATTCCCCTCTCTCAATGAATATTGGTGTAGGTAGGATTTTAGGCTCTTCCCATTCTGAGGTTGAGACCAATCTGACTTCTCCCTGTGAGTTGCCCCTACATTTGAAGGATGTTAAACCCTCTAACCATTAAGACTATAAACTGTCTTTTTTGGAACTGTAGAGGTGCTGGTAGTAAGACATTTCACAGATTTGTTAATGACTTAATTAGAATTTACGACTTAGATTCTATTGCGCTTTTTGAACCTCGGATTAGCTCTGCTAAGGCTGACTCTATCATTAATAAAATTCACCTAGATAGGGTAGTTAAGGTTGATGCTATAGGATTTGTTGGTAGTATTTGGTGCTACTAGAACACCCAAAAAGTTAATGTTAGTACCCTAGCCACAAACAAATATATGATTCACCTGAATATTAATAATGGACAATAGGACTAGATTCTTTCATCCATATATACTAGTCCTCAAAAGAATAAAAAGCTAAGTGCTAGATTCTTTTTTCTAAATTTAGTGCTACTATTAGTAAGCCTTGGTGTTTAGCAGGAGATTTCAATTATGTCCTTTTCCAACATGAAAAGTCTGGGGGTAGACCTGCTAGTATGTGCCTGATTCAGCTGTTTACTAACTATCTGGATTCTTGTGGTTTGCAGGACCTGGGTTTGAAAGGAAGCCCTTTCACATGGCACAAAGGAGATATTAGGGAAAGGATCCATAGAGTTATTGTTAATGATGCTTGGAGAATATTTTTTCCAAATAGTTTCCTAATTCACCTTCCCCTTTTAAAATCTGATCATTCTGGTCTCTGGTTAAAAATTAAGAATAAAAATGGTTATAAATCTCCAAATAAGTCTGTTAAATTTTTAACCTCTTGGATTTATCATAGTGATTTTCCCAATCAAGTTAAAAATTCCTGGTTAACTTCAAGAACTTGACTAAAAATTTATTATGTTTCCAAAAAAATATTTTTGAATGGAACATTAATACCATTGGTCATATTTTTAAAAGGAAAAGAAGACTTTTGAATAGGATTAGGGCATTTCCTGTAAGCTGGCTTTAATTGATAACCCTTTCTTTAGTAACTTGATGAAATCTTTGTGGAATGAGTATCAAATTACATTAGATCAAGAGGATTTGTTTTGGGCTCACCAGCACAAGTCTAACTGGCTTAATCTAGGTGATAGAAATAATAAATTTTTTCATAAAGTTATCCTTATTTGTAGACAAAAAAAACCTTATTGAAGCCCTTAAAGATGACCTGAATAATTGGGTTTTTGACCCTCAAAATCTTCAATCTATGGTTATGAACTATTTTAAGAACATATTTTTTGACCCTCTCCCCTTTAGAACTATCTCCTCATTTCCTCCCTTATGAACTTTGAGTTAGTTGTTTTAAATGTTGGTCTGACTAGGAAAGAAATTAAATATGTTGTTTTCAGTATAGGAAATTTGAAATCACCTGAGCCTGATAGGTTTCATGCCCTGTTCTTTAAAAGTCAATGAGATCTCCTAGCTCCCTTTGTCTATGACTTTGTCAATAACATGTTTAATAACCCCTCTAAGATCTCTGAGGTTAATGCTACCTCTATTGTTCTTATCCCTAAAATTGACAACCCTGTCCATCTTAAGAACTTTAGACCTATCTCTCTTTGCAATTTGAGTTATAAGATTATTACTAAAATTCTAACCAATGGAATTAGGGGATCCTTACCTAGCCTAATATCTGCCAACCAAACAAGCTCCATTAAAGGTAGGCAAGGTATAGATAATACCCTTATACTTTAAGAATTGGCCCACTCTTTTAATAAATTAGGGAGGAAAAGTGGGGTTATGGTGATTAAACTTGATTTAGAGAAGGCATATGATAAGCTTAGATGAAATTTTATTAAGGATACTATTCAGCAGATTGGGTTTAAACCTGAGTTGCAAGAGCTAATTTATCATTGTATTTCATCCCTCTCCATGTCTATTAGCTTGAATAATGGTAATACTACTAACTTCAATTCTAGCAAGGGTATCAGGCAAGGGAACCCAATTTTCCCCTATATTTTTGTTCTTTGTATAGAGAAATTAGCTCACTTAATTCATGATAAAATTAGTGTTAGGGAATGAACCTCTTTCTCTTTTAATAATGAGGTTTCCCAAATTTCTCACCTTTTTTTTGCTGATGACATATTTCTTATTGCTAAAACTGACAGTCATAATGCTGAGGTGATTAGTTATATCCTTAGTGATTTTTGTTTTGCCTCTGGGCTGTCCATAAATAAAGATAAATCCTTAGTTTATTTCTCTAAAAATTGTGACCCTATTTTGGTTCATACCATTAGCCATACTCTGGGTATTAACCATTCTACTCAGTTAGGTAAGTACTTGGAAATCCCAATTAGTCACATCTGTCTAGCTAAATAAGACTATGCTTTCTTAGTTGATAAGATTAGGAAAAAGCTTTCCATGTGGAAAATGAAATCGTTGTTCATGGTTGGGAGAATTTCCCTTGCTCAATCTTTTATTATAAGCATTCCTGTTTATTTTTTGCAATCTATGCTCATCCCTAAGGCTATGTGCAAAGAAATTGATTCTCTATGTAAGAAATTCATTTAAGGGTCTTCAAGTATAGAAAATGTCATTTAATTAGCTGGGATAAAATTTGTAAGCCTAAACTGGAGGGGAGTCTAGGTTTTAGAAAGACTCACCTTGTGAATCAAGTTTATGTTATGAAATTATGTTGTGGGCTCATAACCTCCCTGGGAAAGGTTCCCTCTGTTGCAAGTTCTCAGAATCACTCTCATTTGTGGTGAAGCATTCTCTCAGTTTGACAGACCTTTTCCCTGCTAATGGAATAACCATTAGATTTTGGGAGGACATTTGGGTCCATAATCATTAACCCCTATTTAGCTCAACTTTTCACCCTGTCCTTGAGCTTGAGTTAGAGAATCATGTGACTTTGTTTTCTCATAATGGTCAGTGAGACTGCCCTTGTAGGGGAGCATCATCTATTTTTTTGGAGGTTGACCTATAATGGTAATTTTTCAGTTAAGTCTGCTTATAACCTCATTTCTACTGCTGTATAGGACCAATCCTTGCATCTTGGCCTTTTCACCCTTGTATGGAGCTGGGATGGTCCCCTTAAGATCAATATCTTCTTGTGGAAAATAGCCCATGGAAGACTCTTGACAAATGTTGAAAGATTCAATCGGAACATGTCTAATTCTTCTTCCTGTTGCAGGTGTTATGAAGCCGATGAGACTGTTATCCATGTTCTTAGAGATTGTTGGGCTGTCAAACAGATTTGGAATAAACTATTCCCCCCTAATTGTTGGATGCCTTTTTTTAGTAGAGGATTGACTAGTTGGATTACCCTTAATCTAACTAAATCTAGTTTTTCCCTTTTCCCTGACTGGAAGCTCCTGTTTGGTATTGTAGTGTGAAATTTTTGGAATAACAAAAATAAGGAGATTTTTCAAAACTTCCCCTTGTCCTGTGAGTCTCTCCTAATAAAATCAAAGCTGACTTTGATTTCCTTTTCTTTTGTGACAAATCTGGTCGAAAAGTGGGAATAGATTGGCTAGGACCTATGAGCTTCATCAAATGGCAGCCTCCTCCATCTTTCCGGTTTAAGCTCAATGTTGATGGAGCGGTTTCCACAATTGCTAAAACTGCCAAATGCGTTAGGCTCATTAGGGATAGCCTTAGCAGGTTCATTTTTAGCTTTCATAATGCTTTGGACTTTTGCTCCCTCTAGCTGCAAACCTATGGGGAGTCTATTGGAGTTTACAGCTTGCTGTTTCTAAGAACATTCAGATGGTCTGGGTTGAATGTGACTCAAAGGATGTAGTTTCCTTACTTTTAACATACAAAGATGTAATCATCCTCTGTTCTATGTTATTAGCAAAATTAGAGAGTTATTGAAAGATTTTAAGTTTTTTTAGGTTTAGTCATGTCTTTAGAAAAGCTAATCATTTTGTTGATTGACTAGCTAAGTTAGAGCCTAAAGGTGGTCTTTTTTGTTTTTGTTTTGACGAAGCCCTTCCATCTCTTATGCCTTTCCTTAACTTATATTCTTTAGATGTTTGGTTTCCTAGATATTTAATATAGGTGTTTGCTTGTTGTTGGACTATTAAGCCTGTTTATTAACAAAAAAAAATTATTATTAGCTACTTTATAAGGATTAAAGTTAATAAAATCTTTTAATATTTAATTTCTTACCAAATTTTAACTTTATTTATTAATTTTACTTTTACATATGGTCTTTAATATACGATAACAACATTATACAGTATATTAATATTTGATAAACTATTAATATGCATTAATATTTCTATTAGCAAATTTATTTATTAATATAACATTATAATTTAAAGTCATAATATTTTATTTTAAATTGCAAAAATATGAGTTTTTTTGTGTAAAATTATAAGAATATAGAAAAAATTTTAAAATTGTTAATGACAAATTTTTATTATTATTTAAAATTATTGACAAATTTTACATTTAAAATTTTTTAATATTTTTTTAAAAAATTATCATTGCTGATTTTTAATACGTTATAATTTTTCTTTCTAAATTTCTGTTAATGAAAATTTTTAAATCTCTTATTTTCATAAATTTTTTAAAAACACAATTTTTTAATATATTATTTTTAAATACCACACATAAAAAATTACTACATCTTTTTAATAAATGTAATATTTTATGATAAATTGCGGTCGTGTATCACACTTATAATAGTGAGGTGTTAGCATATACAAGGAAATGGGCAAAGCCATTTGGGGAACAAGAAGGAAAAGTTCTCAAAGTGCAATTATTGAAAAGCACGTTTACAAAAGCCGAGATTTACATAAATCTGCATTAGTCCAATTGAGATGAGACGCAGTGGTCTCCTTGTCAGCACTTACATGTCAATTTGAATTTGATAGTTGACCAAAACTATATTGATAGAAAAGTCAACAAGTCTGCTACACGTTCCACACTCCTCAAGTCCACACTCCTCACTGGATAATGTCAATTAATAACATTTCTAAAACATTTCTATTTGACCAGAGAAAAAACATTTCTATTTTTATATTATTATTTCTTGCTTATTTATAAAAATTAATTATTAATATCTTTAAATATATTAATTATTATAAAATTTATAATAATGAAATATTTACTTTTCATTTAAACTAATAGATTTGTATATTTATTTAATATATAATATACTAATTTAATAAAACATAATAAAATAAATATTTGAAAATAGTATAACTCAAAAAATTATGAAAATGATGAATAATATTTTAATGATACTAATTAAAAATATATATTTTTAAATTATTGAAATCATTGTATTTTATTTATTAATGTATTGTTAACATATTTATCTTAATGATACTAATTAAAAAAACATTTTATTTTAAGGATACTAATTAAAAATGTGATAAAGATAATATGTTGCAAGCATTTATCTTCCGTCCTATTCTTAATTTTTGATGCATTGTCAAACTTTTACTTTACTATCAACTTAGATTTTAACTTCTCTAATTTCTTTGATGATTTACTTTTTCTTACTTATCTATTTTTTCTTGTCATTTATTTTCTTTGCCAATTTATGTTCTCAATCTTTTAATTTTCTTGCCAACTTTACTTTTGTTGGCAATGTAATTTGCCAATTATTTTTAACTTACTTTCTGTAAGTTTATTTCCTGTTAATCTAGTTTCATGTTAAGAGGTTTATTTTCTTGCAAATTATTTTATTTATTTAAATAAATTTTAAAAATCCAAGATCACATTAAAATAACTGAGTATACCAGAATACAAAAATCAATTATTTGTCAAGTAAATCAATTATATGGCAACAACATTTACCAATTTCTAAAACAAAGCAAATCAAGAAAGAAACCATTTGTACGAAGTGATATCATTAAATTGTACGTAATTAAAATAAATTTAAATATATATATTTTTGTCCTTATAAATACGACTCCATTTAATTGTTATCATTAAAAAATTAATAATTTTAATTCTCATAAATTTTATTTTTTTAAATGATTAATTTTTTACAATATTGATTGTATAGCAAGAAAACTCATCAATTTCTAGAAACATAGCAAATCAAGGTTGAATGTTATATATAAAGTGATATAGTTCAATAGTACATATCCAGGATAGGCTGAAATATTATTTTAATTTCTATAAATACATCCTCATTTAATTTTCATTCTGAAAAAACATTTTAACTGATTTTGGTTCTTCTAAATTTAAAAAATTTAAAATTAAAATGGTTGATGTCGTCATGCATGTAATCATATTATATCAGCAACCATGTAGAAATAGCATGTGATAAATACGGTGTCATTAAATACATACTACATCATCATTAGGCAGTGACAACCTATATTAAAATAATTTTTTAATGCATCTAATGACAATAAGTAAAAAATTAATAAAGAAAATTTTTATTAAAAAATAATATCTTTTAATATTACTATTGTATTAGATAATATATTTTTAATAAAATTTTATTATATATTTTTTAATACACATTAGAGAAATCGATTTTAAAATAAAAAAAAAATGATATACTGCTCTTCTATTTTTAACAAGACTAAGACTACCTAAAGAATAAACACTCGAGTCTAATCTAAAGATATTTTACTTTATAAAATTTTAAAAGTTTTATATTAGTTCATGATTTTATATATAAAAAATTTGGTGTTTAAAATCAGGATACTTTATCATGTTTAATTTTATTTCTAGTATTTATTTAATGAAAGAATATGATAATTTATTATGTCAAGTTATTTTATTTTATTTTTATAGTTCAAATTCTTTCCTGAGTAGAGTAATGGGTTTAAAAATATTAAAATAGGATAACTTGTTTCCAACTATTTTTTACTCATATTTTATACACTTTTAAATATTTTATAAAGATTATTTAAAAATATAATTTTAATCTTTCTATAACTTCTTATCACAAATAAATTTTAATTGTAAAAAATAAATACAATTATTATAATTTTAATATTATATGTACATAATATATACGTGTGTGTATATATATATATATATATATATATATAATTTTAACTAAATTTTAAAAAGATAATTAATTTTAATAAAAAATAATTTTATCATTTAAATATAATTTACATCTTGTTCTATTATTATTATTTTTATCTCAAACATTGAATTAAATATTTTACTAGTTATTCATATTTTAAATATTGACCAATGCAAATTAAATGTTGTTATAGAAAATTTTAGAATAACTTATTCAGAAACAATTGTAAAATTGTTTTATAAACCTATTGAAACAGTTTACAATTATTATTTTTAAAAATATTTAGACAACATTTAATACTTGTAATTTATTAATTTTTAAGAATGGTTTTAATATGTTGTTTATAAAAGAAGTATAAATTTTATATCATTTTTCATATTTGCAACCAAATTTTTAGTGGTTAATTTGATGGCTAAATTTTACTTTTTTTATTTTTAATTGTGCTTACATATTTGAGTCACTAATTAACATTTTTTATTGCTAAATTTAATAGCTAATTATTAAAATTTTGATTTAGTTGCTAAAGTCAGTCTCTAATAGTCACTGATTTTGTTTGATTGCTAAATTTAGTGGCTATGTACTGTAAATTTTATTTGGTTGCTAAATTAAATAACTAATTATTATAAATTTTGTACAATTGCTAAATTTGATAATTAATTACTATATATTTCTTTTAATTGCTAAATTTGATGGCTAATTGCTATAAATTTAGTTTGATTGCTAATAGACTATTTTTTAATTATGACATGATAATATAATGTTATTTGCTTTACTTTCTAATACACATTAAACGCAGAATAGGATAAGAATTTGTCATTTCTTTATCCAACTATCATATCTTATCATTTTTAAAAATATTATTTAGTTCTACTTTAAAAGTTTTATCATGCTAAAAGTTTAACCAACAATAGTTGATAGCGCTTTACTTTAGAATGAAAAAATGTAATAAGTTTTTAAAATTTTCTTTCCTATAATAGTTTCAGACAACTCTTAGTTTTTTAGAATTTAGTATTTTTTAATTTTATTAAATTATTATATATTGTTTGATAACTTAATAATAATATTATTATTGATTAACATTATAAACAAGTTAAATTTATTAAATAACTAATTAAATATAACAAAGTAATATAGTGTGACTCATCAAATTTAAATAATAAATCTTTTGATTTCTCTGAAGCATTTGTTTTAGATTTTAAAAAAATTAATATAGTTTTTTAATTACTTATGTTTTAATTAAGAGTAAATCATAAAAATATTTTACTATATAATAATAAAATAATAAAATAATATTTTACAAAAATATTAATTTAAATAAAATTAATAAATAATAACTAAATTTTAAACATAAGTAACATAAATGTTTATTTTATTATTTTAATTAATTGTTTAAAAATGAAAATAAAATATATTATAATATAAATAAATACACTAACGAGTAGAAATACAAATAAAGTTAGTTTTCAAACAAATATGAGGTATACTACGATTAATACAAATATTAGATATATTAAAGTAAAATCTGTTTAAATGGAATCTAATTTTATTTCTTAAGCAAATTGAAGTAATTATTAACATAAACATATTTAATAGATTATTTATAAAATTATTGATTTATGATTTTAAAATAACATATTTAATATTTGACTTAAAATATATATTGTAATAAGTAAATGTATATTAACTATTTTGATAAAAATATATATTTGTCTTAATTTATCTTTTACATTAATTATTTGTATTTTTATTTATACATTAAGATGAATAGTACGTTTACAAAATAACTTGATTTTTCTATTAAAAATCATGCTGCCTACATTTGTAATTGAATTTTTTTTTAAAAAATTTAAAACTACTAAAACTTCTATTCCAATTCTGAAAATGTTTAAAAATCACATAATTAAAATATAAAATTTTAATAAATAAATATAGGTTAATATATTAATATTTACAATATTAAAAAAAACATTTTATAACAATTTAAAGACCAATGTATGTCTTTCGTCTTAGTTTCAAATCATTTAACCAAATAAAACTTAAAATATAATTATTAAATTTATTTTAATAATTTTAAAAATATTAAAACAATTCTTAGAAGATTGTTTCCCTAATTACAACAATAAAAAAAATATATTATTTCAATAACTCTTTAAAGAACATATCAATAAGGACGTAAAAGAATTTAATACATATGTTTAATTTTTATTGAATCATGTAATAAGCGCATTTAAACTTTTCAAAGTTTGTAGGCATGGCAACAATCATCAATAAATTATACCAATTTTATATAATTAATAATTTATTATTAGATAATAAATTTATAAAATTAAATTAAATTAGAAATTCTTATCCTATAAATTACTGTTAAAAATCATACATTAATTAAAATTTATTTAATATCCATTAATATGTATATTAAAATTGTCATATTATATATATATATATATTATGATTATATATATTTAAAAAAAAGTAGGGAGACTTATTTCTCTTTTAAAAAAAGTAGTTTTGTCATTTGTAGTAACGAAATTTAGGAATCTTGACAATAGCAAGTGACGAAATTGCTTTTTTTTTTTTTTTAAATCCTACAACTGTTAGTGATGATGTAATAAAAACATTTTAAATAAGAGAATAATTTAAAAATGTTATTTAATAAAATAATAAAAAAAGTTAATTTTTCCTCAACATAAAATTATATTTATATATTTAATATTAATATTTAATATATCCATGATTCAAGAGACAGAGACCAGCACACGTCGTCGCCTCGAATTGAAGACTATTTCGGGCAAATGATGACATCACATTAACATTCAATCTTTTGAGTCGGTCGTTGGGGTCTTATAGTCAAACGGTGTCGGTGAGTCTATGCACCAACTCTTCTTTTAATTTTTTCTATTTTATTTTTTCTTTTCCCATTCTTATAATTTTTTAATTATTGTCTCTCTAATAAAATATGATAATCACATTCTTTTTACTTTTAAAAATTTATCTGCTGAAAAATTTATAAAATATGAACGCGCATGCACTACTGTTTTAAGTTATTAATTCTAAAGCGTGTAAAGATTTTTTATTGGTGGTGTTATTAACAAATCATTCCTTGCTATTAATTTTTAATTTTTTTATGAGAAGGTATCGCGTTTCTGACGTGGATTGAAACTTTAGTTAGATTATGATCCCTCTCCATTTCAATACTTCATTAGCATAAAGTTTAATTTTCTAATTAATTAATGCCAATAAAGTTTCTCTAATATGATAAATAAAGACATCCACACCTCGTTCTCATTTGAAAATCTAAAAAAGAGAAAGGAAGGAGCAAACTTTTTGTACTTCCATAATTTCTATTCCCTTATAATTATTTTTTTATTTGATAATTTTTAATTATTTAAAAATAAAACTTATGAAGGTGGGAGTTGCTATTTTAAGGGAAGGGATAAATACTTTTGAAAGAATTTTTTTTATTATTATTAAAATGGAACGATAAATAAGTATAAAAATAATTTAGCTAATTAGATGAAAGAATTGAAATATAAACTAACTAAAAAATTATCTTAATTCTCACGCGTTGACCAATGTTTCAGGTTAATTATTCTGTTAGATGAATAGACTTTATAAGCACCTATATTTCATGGCTTTTTTTATTTAAATAATATATAATATAAACTAACTAAAAAATAATATAACTTTTAAACTATTTCTTTGTCTGAAATAAATCTAATTACTGTGTCACAAGTTTGAAAGTAATTTTTTTTTTTAAATGTAAGATACAAATATTTTGTTACAACTTTGACAAAATTTAAAAATAGTTTTACCATCAATAACACGTAATTTGTACAGCAATTACACGCAGCACTGTGTGTTATATATTTTGCTACAAAAATCATGAAAGCTGCAAGAAAAAATTAAAAAAATAAATAAATTGAAGGATTAGGAAATTTCGGGTACACCTGATAACATTATAACGATTTCGCGTTATTAATGACAAAATTAGATTTATTTATTGACTGACATATGTCATATCAAACATAACATGTCGTGCTTTTTTTTTTCTCTTACTTACATCAATATTCACTGATTTATTTTTTTTCTTTGAATATTGTTTATGGTGGAAGGATTGTGCAGTTAAAATTTCTTAATTTTTGAACTTTTATTTGACGTATTAATTATTTTATATGTTTTTATATATTTTTATATTTTATTTATTATTTTAAAATTTTTATAAAAAAAATTTATAAATTGTATAAACTAATACAAGTAATTAGGTGGTTGGTTAACGGTGGAATAATTGTAACAAAGTTTAGTAATTTTTTTTTTTTGCTAATTTTTAATATTTTTACATTAGTTTGTATTTATATTTAGAAAAAAAAATATTAATATGCTTAAATAAAAATTTAGGTTGTAATATAAATGAAGAAAATATAATTTTGTAATTAGTGGTTAGGCCAAAAATAATTTAATGATATTCTTAAATAATATTTTTTATACGATGTTGTGTATTACATTTTTTTTATATTTTTGTAAAATTGGAGAATAATAAAATATAGTTAACAAAAACAATTTTATAATAATAATAAGTTAAATGCAGTTTAACTGTAATAAATGTTTTTATAGACATTTATTATTTATTTAAGTATGGTATATAAATTTTAAATATTATAATTTAATAATAAGGTTAAAATTAATTTTATTTAATTAAAATATAATAATGATTTGTATGTAGCTGCCAGCAACAAAGAAAGAGGCGAGACCAACTCTTCTCTTCTCGTTCCACTCTCTCCTGTTTTTTTATTTGTTATTCTTTCGTTGTCAAGTGTCGGACTCTAGTCTTTTTTAACAAGAAAGTTTTTTAGAGTGAGATTTGAAATATAAATAATAAAATAATTTATATAGAGGTAATAATGATAATAAATATTTTATATTAACATTATTTATATGACTTTTATTAACTAATATGTAATAAGAACATTGCTATATGTAAATATAAAAATTATTGAAATTAATATATAGTTATATTAATAATCATGTTGTTATAAAATTTTTAATTTTTTTAATTCTTATATAATAATAATTTATATGTAAATATAAAAAATAATTTAATAAATTTAATATTTGTATCAATAATTATGTTTGAAACATGAATTTTTAATAAAGATTCAACAATAATTTATATATAACATAAATATTTTAATTAAGTTGAATTTTATATTAAAAATTAGGTTAATTATTTAAATTATTTTAATTAAGATGTAATAATAATTTATCTTTAAAAATAAAAATTATTTTATTTAACTATATTATTAATTTTTTTAATATTAATGTGGTGATAATTTTTAAAAAAATATTGTTTAATTATGTTAGTAATTTAAATTATTTTAAGTAAGATTTATTAATAATTTGTATGAAAATATTAAAAATATTATGTTTAGTTAGATTATTAATTTCAATTATTTTAATTAAATTTAATAATATTATGTATGTAAATATAATAAAATATTTTGTTTAATTATGTTAGTAATTTGAATTTTTTAATTTAAATGTGGTCATAATTTGTATATAAGTATAAAAATTTTATAATTAATTATGTTAATAATTTTGAATTTTTTTAATTAAGATGTAATTTAAATTTGTATACAACTATAAAAAATATTATATTTAATTATGTTAGTAATTTATTTTTTTAAATATAGTCATAATTTCTATGTAAATATAAAAATTGTTTATTTATGTTATTAAATTTAATTAAGTTAAATTTTTGTATAAAAATTAGGTTAGTAATTTGAACCTTTTTTAATTAAAAAGTAATAATAATTTGTATGTAATTGTAAAAATAATTTATTAATTATTAATAATATAATTATAAATTTAAATTTATATCATTATGATGTAATAATAATAAAAATCTCTTATTATAATAAAATTCATAATTATATTATTAATTATATTAGAAATATATTTTTTTATTAAAGATTTAATAAATCCTGAATGTAAATATATAAAATATTGAAATAAAGTTGAAATTTGTATTAAAAATTATGTTAAAAATTTTAATTTTTTAATTAAGATATAATAATAATAATTTATATATAAATATAAAATATATATTATTTAAGTTGACATTTATATTTTTAATTATGTTAAAAATTTAATTGTTTTAATTAAAAATGTCTCAATAATAATTTGTATATATAATATGTATATATAAATATTTACAAATAAATATAATATAAAATTAAGTTTCTCTAAATCTTTAACTCAATAACAATTCTAGTAACTTATTATTGATATTCACTTATTATATCATTAATATCTTCATTATCATATATATTTAAAATTGTGTATTATCTATAATTTTTGTCAACTTAAAAAATAAAATTAATTTAAAATTAACTTGATTATGATTAAGTTAAGTTTTAAATAAATCTTTTTAAGACTTTAAAATTTATTTTTTGTTTTATTCTAATTAATTTTTATTTTATTTAAAATTTATTTATTTTATAAAATTTATCATTTTAATATATAGTAATAACAGTTTTCTCATTTTGTATTTTTATAGATAAAAATTAATTAATACATTGTTATTTTTTTAAAATTAAAATGTGAAAAATAACACTTATTTAGTAAATATTTATATCATTTACTTATTTAATTCAAAATAAATTAATAATAACTAATTAATACTTTAAAATTGAATTAGCAAAAAATTATAAAACAAATTAAACAAAACTAACCTTGTAACCTTTACAAAATTATTTTTTTCAAATTGAATCAAATGAAGCATGTTATATATAGCAAAATATTTTAAACTAAAACATGTATCATTAAAATGTGAAAATGTCCATGAAATAGATATGCAAGTTTTATCATGATATTCATGCCATTAAATTCATGTTGTGTTAACTCTTTACAAGTTATGTCATTTTAATGATAAAAATTATCAAAAAGTGATAGTGACAATTTTAGAAAATTTTAAAGGTTCACGGTCAAACTTATTTTTAATTTCACTTATTTTATGATAAAATTGTTGATATGTAATTAGTATCAACATTATATTATTTCACATTTATGTGGTTAAATTAATTTTAAAAAATTATAAACTTTCATCAACTTATCGATAAAATATGTGTCACGTGATATGCTCCACCCTAAACAAAAAACTAGTTTAAAAATTATAATAAATAAAGAATTTTTTCAAAATTTATATTAGTTAAATAATAATAAAAGTCACATTTGGTTCTATGTGTGATTTTTGTGTTGTGTCTCCAAACAAACAGACGATGCGCTAGAATTTATATTATATTTAAAATACTTTCTCTGTAAGCCAGCAAATTACATTAACATCTCTTGACAGTTCTTTACATTAAAAACAACTTTTTGGGTAGAGATACGGGTTCGTTAATCTACATTAAACATACGGGCAACTATTCAAAATTAAAAAACTTGCATGCAATGTCCTCGAATTAAAGACCTTATAAAAAGTCACAAATAAATGTTGCTAGTAAAAAAATTCACATTATTTTTATTTGACTCTCATTCATTTTTTCTTTGTATATTATATTTATATTTATTTGATATTATTCTAATAATCAGTAACATAATAAATATTTTTTTTTTATCTCTTTCATAAAAAAAATTAAATTTAAAATTTTGTTTAAATGATAACGAGTCACTTGTTACACAAGATTTAAAGCTTAAGACTTTGCTCAAAAAATATTGAATCACTTATAGCTCAAACTAACCTCTATTAATTAATTTTAAAAAAATTTCAATTTAAGTAATTTGTTATGAAAAATTACATTTCTCTTCTAAAATACGGAGACATATATAACTTTCTTTAAAAGACAAAAATATTTTATAATTTATTATTTATTTTTTATTTAAATATTACTAAATATTTATTTGACATTTTTTTTAATAAAAGTAAGTATTTATCATTATTATAAAAGTAGTAACGGCTTATTTTGACATTAAATAATGAAAATAAAATTTTTAAAAAATTCATCCATGAAAATTATAACTAATGGATAAATTAGTAAATTTCAAATAACACAATATATTAATATTAACTCAAATAAATTATTTATTTAGTTTTTAAATAATAATTTTGATAGTATATAATTAATAAATTAAATAATATATTTTAAAATAAAAAAGAAGAATAGTGTAATATTTATATTTTGTCAAAGAGAGAGTATTTTACTCATTTTTTATCCCACATCCAAGAACAAAACTCACGCATCGTAAGTTTTTAATTTTCACTTTTATTTATTAATTTAGATAAATTATTCTTTGTTATTTTAATTTAAATACATTTTATTATTTTATTTTCTAATTATTTTTGTTTTTAAAATATTTTAAATTAAGAATCTCTCTCTTACACTATGGAATTATTAGAGAATAAATAATATATTAATATACTATAATTAAAACACAAAATATTATATATATATATATAAAAATAAAATAATGATTCAATTTATAATTGTTATTAATTTATGGAAATTATTATTAATTATTTTAATTTTTTAAATACATGTTCACTAATTTATTTTTAATTATTTTTATTTATAAAAATATTTTAAACTAAAATATATGCGTAAAATTAAGTACAATGTAACATTAATACAGTTGTTAACTATACTATAAACAGAAATGTGTTGTTAAAAGGTACATGTAAATTAATAAATAAATACTAAATTTTTTTTTTCTTTTGTTTGTCAGTTTAGGTAAACTATTATAATTTTAAATACATAATGAAAATATTATCTTTTAATTTTCATTTAAAAATAACAAGTATGTATAAAATTAATTACACTTTCCAGGAAAAAAAAATTACACTACACTATAACATAAAATAATATATTAATTATACTATTTACAAAATCAATCTCTCTCTATATATACATGTAAAATTCAGTGAACCATGTCATCAACCTAGCATTAAATAATATATTAAGTTAAAATGCATAATTCAATATTGATATAATTTGGTAAATAAATAATCATTTAATTTTAAATTTCTACTTTTATTTGTTAATTTATATAAATTATTACCAGTTATTTTAATTTTATACTATTATATATATTTATAAATAAAATAATAATTTATTTTCAATTTATATTATTTATTATCATTTATTTTAATTATATATATATATATATATATATATCCTCAACTTTACCTTTATAAATTTTTAATTATAAAAATATTTTAAAGTAATAAATATATGTAAAAATAACTATATTATAACATTAATTAAATTTTTAATTATAAAAATATTTTAAAGTAATAAATATATGTAAAAATAATTACATTATAATATTAATTAGTTTGATTAACTTTAATCCTTAAATAATAACGTTAATATAATAACAATTTTACAAAAAAAACACACTTTTATTGTATTGCAATACTAAAAATACAATAAATATTTTTATTTATTTATTTATTATTATTATTATTATTATTATCTTCATATTAACAAAATTAAATAATATATTAATGTGCTATCCATAAAATTGACTAAAATTTAACATTAGATGTCTATTTATTAAATATTATTTATACTTCATTGATATTTTTTTAAGTATTAACATTTTATTAGAGATAAAAACAGAGTATGATGGTACTCTAACTTATTACATCTCTAATGGAAGTTAGCAATACATGTTAAAGGATCATTGATTTAATTCACATATACAATTGAACTTCAAAGGAGCTGTTGCAAGTCATTTCTAAGAACGATACTTAATATAATCAAACACTTCATTAACATTTAAAATACCATTGTTGAAAAAATATTATTTTGTTTAGATCAAATTGTTCATATTACTACTGTTACACATCCCTCCATTCCTTTTTAGTACATTGAATTTCACATATGTCTAATAATGTTTCATGCAAATTTTTAGGTAAGCATATATATTTTTTTATAAGCAAAATATATTATTATAGAGAGTTCAAGGGGAACTCAAAACCCATATACACATAGAAAAAACTAATACTTACTAAAAAAAATAAAAAAATAAAGCAAAAACATACTTATACCTAACTAAGTCGGATGCAATTTCGTAGATTCAAATACCAATCAGTTAACAAAATAGTTTCTCCTTTACTAACAAGTGATAGTCATTTCCAGGACTTCAGAATGTCCAAAACACCATTAGAAAACACAATTTGATTTTCATGTAACCACAAAGATCAGACTGTACTTACCCAAACAATTGATAAACATATCCCTTCTCTTTTACTACAACCAACACCAACCCAAGAAAGCAAATGAGTTAATAAATTTGAAGGCAAAACCAGTGAGAATCCAAGCCAACATGCAGTAAAATACCATATTTGGAATAAAACTGAGCACGTTAAAAATAAATGAGTTGAAAATTCTTCAAAACAAGTTATATAATCAATTTGAACACCATGATCAATAAACAAACTTTTACAAGGAAGTGCATTCAACAACATTTGCCAAGAAAATACTAGACATTTAAGAGAGACCTTTCCTCTCCATAGCCTTTGCAAGGCGTACGCTATACACTGATTTACCATATTTGGACCACCAAAAAGTTCAAATAGTCATAAATACGCAGAATGCACTGAATAACAACATCTGCCCTCTATATCCATTTATCTTATTGTAGTACCTTAATAAAAACTCTATCCACAAGCTCCAACATAAAATTAAAGCTTGAGATCTCATGTTGAAATAGTCCTCTTCACCAACTAACATCCCAAACCCACCTAGTGCCATCATGAAAACCATTCTCCAATACACAAGATTCAACGTTTCTCACCATTATAAACAATCGCAGAAATGCCTCACACAATCACACTCCACCTACCCACTTATCTCTCCAAAAAAGAGTGTGCAAACCTGCATCCACACTCCTATCCAACTTCTCATCCAGCCATGAATTTCCTTGATGAATAACCTTCAGCAAATCACACCACCACAAAGAACATCTGTTGTAGACTGATGGACGATGAATAGAATAAGCTAATCTGCCGTACCTAGCTTCCAACACCCGCATCCACAATGAACTAGAACAATTAACACCTCGTCACAACTATTTACCAAGAAGTACCTAGTTAAACCACTGCACATTCCTAATGCCCAGGCCACCATTCTTTTGCGGTCTACAAACTGTTTTCCATTTCACCCAAAGGATTTTAGATCCTTCCTTAATAAGGGATTTTAGGTAAGCATATATTGACACTAAACTATTAGAATATCATGTACTACAGTCTCAAAAATACCACAATGCAAAAAGAGGTGTAGTACATCCTTATCTTCAACCTATAAGCTTCTGATGGTTTTGTCAAATTCCTCTGCACTAGAACTTGGAACTGTATTAAGCAATAGTCGCAATACGAATACCACTATTTTCTTTGATGCACCGACTTTCTAAATTTTCTATAACGCCTATATTTAAACACAGCTCCAAACTGCTACCTGCAATGAAGAAATTATGAATGTAGTGATAAGCAGATTGAACACTTTAATCTTTATTATTATCATACTACCACGTCAATATGCCATTTACATTTACCTTGGCCTCTTACTCTTTTGTAATCTCTCATAAGTGCCGTTATAAAATTTTCTCTCATAAAAATAATTTTTTTTTCAAAAAAATACTTCATCAATATTATAATTCTTATTTATAAAATATTGATTAAATATATATATTTATAATATTGCTTAGATAATTTATAAACTACGTTAATAATATAATTTATAATCAAGTTTTGTATAAATCTTTTGATATATTTAAAATTGATTTATTTTTCTTAACCAAACTCACGAAAAATATGATCATCAAGATTTTTAATCATAGTTTAAAAATATTAAATATAATACAAAATTATTATAAAATCAAATTTTATCATAATTATTAAATATTTTTAAAATGATTTTATAGTCTTGATAAAATCGTAAAGTCAAACTTTTATTTTAACTATTAAATTTAAAATTATTATTTTTTACATATTTTTCAAAAAATATATAGTAATTTTATTTAACATATTTGATATATTAAAATTAATATTTAAAAAATAAAATAAACCGATGCTTCATAATGCGTCAAATGATATCGATAACAGAACAAAAAAAAATTATGATATATATAAATAATATTATTAGAAAGTAATTAATTTTTTTAATTATGATCATTTGATTCCATAATTATACATGGGATAAAAAGCAAAACGTTATTTTTTTTTAAATAAGTTAGTAATTGTTAATATTTCGTCTATTGAGTACCATATTTTTTATATTAGAAATTCTTTTATAAACAATATACTTGAAAAATGTAAGAATTATGTGAAGCTGTGCTTTTCTCGTTCATCATCCGTATTGTTATTGTATAACACCAACGCTATCGTTGGATTTGTTGCTAAAGGGATAAACTCAACCATTCATTACCAATTATAGCATATACACATATTTTAAGACACACTCTCCAACTTCCATGCACACCCATCCAATGCAATTCAGCAAACTCATTCCTCGCTCTATAAAACCCCCTATTTCGTCTCTCCATTGACACACAACACATTCCTTCTTTCTCCGTCTCCTCCTCCATCACCTCTTCCAGACCTGCAGAGGGAGAAAACACAGGAACCCAACAAGCAAAGGTTCATCTATTTAACTCGCTCTCTCTCAGGTCTTTCACCATGGACCCTCCACCCCCCACTAAAGCCAATGACACAAAATCCTCCTCCCTTGCTGTGGAGGGCATTCAGCCCCAAGCAAGCCCACTCCGAAAAATGATTGTAGTGGCATCCATTGCTGCTGGCATTCAATTCGGCTGGGCTCTTCAACTCTCTCTGCTAACCCCTTATGTTCAGCTTTTAGGCGTCCCACACACCTGGGCTGCCTTTATCTGGCTGTGCGGCCCAATCTCAGGATTGGTCGTACAACCTATAGTCGGCTACTACAGTGACCGTTGCACCTCTCGCTTTGGTCGCCGCCGCCCCTTCATATTCTACGGCGCTATTGCCGTCGCCATCGCTGTATTTCTCATCGGCTATGCAGCAGATATAGGACACGCTGCTGGCGACGACATCACAAAGAAAACCCGGCCCCGTGCCGTGGCAATCTTCGTGGTGGGCTTTTGGATCCTTGATGTGGCAAACAATATGCTTCAAGGACCCTGTCGTGCGTTCCTTGGTGACTTGGCCGCTGGGGACCACAAGAAGACGAGAATGGGCAATGCCTTCTTCTCATTCTTCATGGCTGTTGGGCAAGTCTTGGGGTACGCGGCAGGCTCTTTCAAAGGCCTTCACAAAATCTTCCCTTTCACTGAGACAAAAGCTTGCGACGTCTTTTGTGCTAACTTGAAGAGTTGTTTCTTTTTCTCAATTTTGTTCCTTCTCATTTTGGCTATCATTGCTCTCATTTACGTGAAAGACCCTGTGATGACAACGCCGGAATTGAGCAGAGAAGGGCAACCTTCATGCTTTTCTCAAATATTTGGCGCGTTGAAGGAACTGAAGAAGCCTATGTGGATGTTAATGATTGTGACAGCTGTGAATTGGATCGGGTGGTTCCCTTACTTTTTGTTCGACACAGATTGGATGGGTCGTGAGGTGTATGGTGGAGATGTAGGTGAGGATTCGTACGCTGCGGGAGTGCGTGCTGGGTCATTGGGGCTTATGTTAAATGCTGTCGTTTTGGGGGTGATGTCATTGGCGGTGGAACCGTTGGGTCGTATGGTTGGGGGAGTTAAGAGATTGTGGGGAATTGTTAATGTTATTCTCGCTATAGCATTCGCAATGACAGTGGTTATTTCCAAGAAAGCGGAACATGAACGCCACTTGAACCCTGCAGCCGTTGGACACCCTTCCGAAGGTGTCAAAATTAGCGCCTTGCTTTTCTTTTCAGTTGTTGGAATCCCTCTTGCGGTAATGCTCTTCTCCTTTTCATTTCCAAAATGACTCTGTTTCGGTAATAATCAATGAGTGCACAAATATTTTTTAGTATTATTTTAATTAAATAATTCTCAAATATTTTTTAGTAAAGCCTAACAATGATGAGATGCCTTAATATTTATTTGCTGTGCATGGTCTAGGTTACCTACAGCGTTCCGTTTGCTCTCGCTTCAATATACTCCAGCACTTCGGGAGCAGGTCAAGGTAAACCAACTCATAACTAATTTCAACTATTTACAAATGTAATTTTAGTTATTTTTTTTTTCAATTTAAGCTTTACTAAACATAGATTCAGATACAACTTTGATAGCGAACTTGGGTTATACCCAAATTATAAGCCAAATTATATAACCTTTCTTGTTTGTCTCAGGTTTATCTCTGGGAGTCCTAAATCTTGCAATTGTCATTCCACAGGTTAGAACTCATTTACATAATTATTATGTAGAAAAAAAATGACTGTCATATATGAAATTATTTGACTAACTTTGTACACGTGTGTATACACAGATGGTGGTGTCGGCACTAAGTGGTCCATGGGATGCTTTGTTTGGTGGTGGCAACTTGCCAGCTTTTGTGGTGGGTGCAGTGGCTTCCGCCATCACCGCCGTGTTGGCAATTTTCCTGCTGCCGAGTCTAAAGCCTGCCGATGAGGCTAAGGCAGCTGCAAACATGGCCGCAGGAAGCTTCCACTAATTAACAAAGATTTGACTTGTTATTGGCCTTTGCTTTACAACATATGATAGAAAACAAAAGCAAAAAAAAAAAAAAAAAGAAAAAAGAAAAAAGAAAAGAAGATAGAGTTTGTGGATATATTGTATTACCGAGTGCTAAAATTGCTATTTCAGTGGGATCAATTTCAGAAGGGTTGTAAAGTTTGGTGTGATTTTAAAGAGATTGTAAATATAGAGGACCTATCGTTGTCTTTTATAATATAAGTTCATTTCGGTTCTCAAAGAGAAATATTAATTAAGGATAGTTGGTTAATTTGTTGAAAATGATGGGATTTAATGATTTCTACTAGTCTAAATGTAATTTTTCTTGTCACGAATTACATTGATCAACTACATTGTGCCAATTTTGTAGGTGATACATCCAACTGTTTTTATTCCTACAAACCACAAAGTTACGTACCAGTATATTGAAATGGATTAAGTTCTTTTTTTCTCACCTATTCTAATATCCTATTGCAATGGCCAAGTCCAACTTTAACTGACATGTATATATAATTGATTACGATATAAAAATTAGGATTAGTTGATTACCACTTATTTATTCCAACAAAGAAAAGGGTGATTTTTTTTGAAGAGCCAACGGACAGGCCAACCTGATCCGAACCCGCCCCAATCTATTTTTAGATGGGTTTTGCGCCGCAGGTTATGCAAGTTGTTGGATTAAACTACCTTTAGCCCGACCTGTTTAAATTAGGGGACTAAATGGGTCAGTCCAACGAGTTAAACCCGAATTGATAATTCTATTCCCTTTCTTAAAACTAAATCAAACCGAACCCAATCATATTTAAATTTATATTTTTTATTGTATTTTCATATAAAATTATATTTTTTTTCAATTTTATCATGAGATAAATATATACTTGCGTCATTTCTATTTACTTTAAATTTTTGTTTTTTACTATCAATAATTTATTATTATTATTATTATCATCATTTTTTTTATATTTTAAAAAATTCATTTCAATTTTTGAGCTACTATTTATTTTAAATTTAAAAATATAACGCTGTGAATTAATAAATCATTTTCTATAATTTATAAGAGATTCATAATTCTATTTAAATTATTAATTAAATTTTTCTTATTCATGAAAAAACTTAATAGAATTTCAAAACTTTTATTTTACAACATTCAATCCATATTTAAAATGATAGAATTTTAAATGAGATTAAGTGTTTTTCATCATAACAAAATTTGCTAAATAAATTAAAATTTGAATGAAAGTAAATAATTAACTTATTTATATTATATAATTACACGAGTTCAATATTTACAATGTCATAATAAAAAATAATTACAAGTTAAAATACATTAAGTCCGAATGAGCATATCACTTTCATACCAAAATCCTGAGAATATGATCACAATCTTCATCAAACTAGCCTTCTATTTCTTTCCTTTCTTCCTGCGTCAGGTCCTTGTCATAATGGTTTTCAGTGTCAACTATGACCTTTATATCAATTATCTGCTCTTGGGTAAAGTTAACTGGCCTTCCCAGGTGGTCGTGTCATGAAAAGTATACACATAGTTCACCATTGCTGATGTTCTAACCGTCCCTTTGTATATATGCAAGTTGAGGGTGTGATGTATCCTACCACTAGTAGGATAATCAAAAGAAACATTGTACCCTATTATGATTTCTACAGAAAATACTTCTTCAAATCCAAGCTCACTATCTATAAAATATTTGCAATGACAAACCTTCTGTCATTTCCTAAATACATCATTTAATCTATTCTCGACACTTCACTCAGTCAGCCTAATGGGTCTCTAACGAATGGTCATTCTTACTAAAAATGTGAGTAAGGATGAGTCTTCTCCTCACCACTAAAATAGAACTGAACAATTGATTTAATAATGATTACACAACAAACCAAGCACAATGACAATCATATCAGCAATATTATAATACATACACTAAGATCATACTATCCAATTATTCAATATGTATTCACCATTGATAATCATTTTCCTTGGGATTCCTTGAGATCTTCCACACTATGGATAGTCGTCAATTGGCTGTCGCAACACATATACAACATGTGCAACTTAGCACCTTAGGAAAAGTATGGTTAGGAATATGAGTCAGGAAATAAGTGTGTGGCCTATGATACTCTCATTAGTTTATGTGCAACTACGAATAGCATTCACCACCTTATATTTCTCTCAAATTTCCAAAATCAGCTTCATATTCCACTCTTAATATATCTCTGTAACTATTTACACTAATTCTTTTTATCTTTATATTGGCTGATCACACACATTTTTCCTCCACTTATTTCTCATCATTTAGTTAAACAAATCCTGTTGAAGGTTGAACACCCTTGGACTCAGCTGTTGTTCGCAATTAACACTAGCAAGTGCACTAAGATTGCAGCAAGTAATGAGTAAATTTAAGATCCGAATATTATCTCCATAGGAAATTTAGGTTTCAAGTACCACTTCACAGAATTATAACCATTTGAGCCATACGAATTTGGAAGGAGAGTTGTAACATGTAATAGCAGCAAACCAGAGCAATTAAAAGTAAAGAACTTGCAGAAAAATAGAGTTTAAGATTTGTGATGAAATGAGATAGGAATGAAGAATAGTTAGGAATTTACTTCACAAGAATGTCAATATTAATTCAATTATACCTCTGAACATTCAAGAACTTGGTTAATTGACAATCAGTTTCGCATATTAATAGCCAAAGGTTAATCCCTTAACTCATTGACCTTAACAAGCAACTAAACCACCCTAATCCCTTAGGTGAAGTTCAATTTCATGTTGCATTTAGAATTAGAACATTAGGATTGTAGAATTAAGTGTACTTATCCCTAAGGAACCCCTAATTCTGGTTGTTAATTCAGATCAGAGAATCAAGTCCAATTCCTATTGGCAAATGTTCCTCTAAGGTTAATCAAATGAATTCCCATTCAAAGATTATGTAAAGTGCAGAATTAACAACTCAATTAATCCAAATACTCGAATTTCAGAAGCAAGAATCAAATCAATACATCAATTCGAGTTCCATAAACTCCTAACTATAAGAAATTACACAGACATTGTGGCAGAGAGAGAAAGAAAGAGAAGAAGAAGAAGAACTTAGAAAATCCATAGCCACGAGCTTTAATCCAATCCCTCTTCTTGAAGGTTCGAGGTTCGACCCCACCCCTCTCTCTCACTTTCTCCCAACGAGAATCTAACAGAAAAAATAGAAAATGAATGAAAGGCCTCGAGATCTGAGCTCAAAACATGTATTTATAGAAATCCCGACTCTTGGCGTTATCACTCTTGCTGATAAGAGTGGCCACGCAGAAGGTCGCGACGTTGTGCATAATCACTTTTATGAGTAAAAGTGGTCACGCGCAACTTGCCAAGTTGAGGACTCTCTGGAACATCCACTTTCAATGATAAAAATGGTTACGCAGAATACTCTGAAACTTCGCCTTCTCTGGAACGCTCACTTTCGCCAGCAAGAGTGACCACGCAGAGTATATTGAAATTCTACCTTCTCTGGAATGCTCACTTTTGTTGGCGAGAGTGACAATGCACAGCTAAGCTGAGATTGAACTTCTCTGGAACGTTCACTTTCAATGATAAAAGTGATCACGCCCACACTCAACTTCTCATTTAAGCTATGAATCACTCACTTTCGTTGGTAAGAGTAACCACGCCCAACTTAAACTCCATGAGCCATGGTTTTTGAGTCCAGACTTACTACTTTTCTGCTATTTCTCCATTGATCTATCAACCTCATGGTCTTTACTCAGCATTTTCTACAAAAACACACTTCAATTATTAATTTTTACACAGAAAATTCATAAATGCTCAACTAACTATGTATTTAAAGAAATTCTCCAATCATTCTATTTTTATGATTTTTTCTGCTTTTTCCAATACATTTTTCTTATGAAATGAATTAAAACTATAGTAAAATACTAGTAAAAATATGGATTCATCACTACCACAAACTTGAATTTTTGCTTGTCCTCAAGCAAATCAAACTAAACCAAGGATAATTCCTCCATTTTTCAAAAATTATTTTACAAACTGCTTTTCTCAGAAATTTCAAATTCCACTCCTATGATTTCTGTAGAATTTTCAATCAAATTGCTCATCCCAATGCTCATCATGATAGCCATACTGCATTAATCAATTCTGGGCAAGAATTTGCTATCTAAGTTCATATATATCAACAAAGTTCATGTGAGTACAATTAATAAACATGATCACAACTCACTTGAAAGTGTTTCTCTCATCACTCAACATTGTTTGGGTACTGTTTTCACTCTAAATCATCAATTTCACTGCACTCTACCATATGCTTGCCCATATTCTCAATCTCCTCTGCTTAATACATGTAATCACACATCTAGAGGACTTTTTCAGGTTATAACAGGCTAAGGTTAAGGTAGGTATTGAAGAAAATGGAAAACAATACGTGTAATTTCAAAAGATCAGAGGCATTTTGAGTGATTTATTTTAAAACTAGCCTGGATCTGCATTATTTCTCCTTAATTCTCTCACTTATGCAGCAAACAAAAGTTTTCGTGTAGCAGAATTTTCATCTTTTTTCCTCTTTTCTTGCTTTCATTCATTATCTTCTTTTCGTTGATATTCTTTTTCTTTTTCTACAGCACTTTGTTGCAATTCTTTTCTTTTGAACTCACATTTTTGTTCTTTTCATAGCTTTGCTGCATAAATTTTTCATTTTTTTGCCGCACTTTTGTTCTTTCTTCCTGGCTTTTTGAACTCAAACTTAGATAGCTTGCTATTCTCCACCCCAAACTTAGAACATTGCTTGTCCTCAAGCAATTAAAATGTGGACGCCACCCCAAACTTAGTTTTAAAGCTCATTCTTGGTTAAACTCACTATGCCTCTTTTCATTTGAATGGTAAATTGGTTTTTTAGCAGGGGTTATAATGAGGCAATTTTAAGAAAAAGGGATATTAAGTTCAAAGGGGTGAACTAAGACATTCAATCATAAAGGAAGACATTTAGGTTGACTAGGTATAATCAAACATGGCCTCCATCATATATGTGAAAACTATAAATTGCATATTCGACTAAGAAACAAGACAAGTTCTAGAGACTGCAGCAAAATATGATTAATCACACATAAAAAGAAGAATGCAGCTCAAGTCTTACTAGAAATTTTTAAGTGACATGTTAATCAATGAACTCATAATTCACTTTTCAGAATTATATGCACCTAGTGGCAAGACTGCCTCATTTGAAAATACAGCTATGATCTCATTTTGAGAATAGGAAAAACAACTTAAAAAGAATAGTTTCAAATAGAATTCACAGAATTATCAATTAGCTTCATTTGATTCACAACTAGCAGTTTTAATATCTATTCTAATATTTTGGTGTTTTTCAGAAATAATTTCAGTGTAATGTGAAGCTAACACATGAACAAGAGGTAGAGAATGAAACCCCCCTTTCATGGCAGCTTGTGCAAGTGTCGTCATCCATTGTGTGTGAGCGATGTGTGATTATGACATTTTCTGCATAAAACACCAAAATTCTATCAATTGGCAAGTAAAAGGAAATTAATTGGAAAGCTAACATAAATGCAGAACAGATATGTGAAAATTAAACCAAATTGTAATTACAACCCAAAAAGTTTGAAACTATAGAAATTTACAAAACTCCTAATGATAGAAAATAAATTCCTAAACTAGTCATCTGCTGTATCTTCCTCCTCTGAGGTGTCTTCTTCTGATTCTTCTTCATCTTCTTCTTCCTCGACCGCCTCTTCTTCTACCACTTCTTCTCTACTGGCTGTGGAATATGTGTTTTATAAACTGGTAAATCTTTAAACACAGAGGATTGTAAACACTGAGCATTTTCTGCCAAATCAGGTGTGTGGTACATCTCCTTTTTAGTCATTCCCAGCTTTTGTCCAATATTGAGCACCACACATTCCAGCAGCATTGTTCTAGCTTTGAGACTGCTGTGCAGCTTAGGTTGCCTTTTAGCAAGTTGATTTTGTTTCTTAGCCATCAGCTTCAATGCATCTCTCATAAGCATTGGTTTCTCTTTTTTATATTGGGAAGGAATTGAGGCTGCGGAGGTGCAGGAAGTGGTGGCATAAATTTCTTTTACCATAGATGCGGAGATGGGGGGTGCAGCTCTGATCTTTTCTTGATATTCCCCAAACTCTACTCCTGTATCTTCACAGAGCAATGTGATGATTGAAGGGAAGGCCAAATAATCCCTCTTCGTCTTCAAAATATTAAGGATGGACTCACTTATTATTTCCCCCACATCAATGTACATATCCGTAACTATTCCAAACAGCAATTCAGCTCTCTTCATTGCCAAGGTTGAGCTGTGTTTTACTGCCATAAAAGAATTTAGGATGAACATGCTCCATACCTTGGCAAAAGGCAGCAAGTTCTTGGTGATTATACATTTTGGCTTCTTGGCCTGATTCAACTTCCAAGTTGTACCTGGCCTGCCAATTTTCTCCAAAATCTGCACATAATTAATATCAGGACTCTTCCTGAATGAGGTGAAATCCAGCTGTGCAGGGTGTCTTTCAGCATTGATTTCTAGCACCCTGTTGATATTGGCAGGACTGAAGTCTATCCTCATCCCTTTGACCATTGTGCTGTACCTAGGGAATTTAGTTCCCTTGAACCTCATGGCATTTGCATAAAATTCCTGAGTTATTTCCCTCCAACCCAGGCCAGCTGCAAAACAGAAGAAATCCCATCCCATCTTCTGAATCCTTTCTTTGTATTCTGGATAATTGTCCCCAACAATTTTGAATGCTCTATCAGGGACAATTTTCCTCCTCAGGATATTGGCTTTAAAGAAGTTTCCGTGAGCAATGCTCATGAACCTTGGATCATGTGTTGTAGAGGGTGAGGAGCTTGAAGGTGTAGCTGCTCTGGTCTGAGGTGGTGGAGAAGGTGAAGGTGCAGCTGATCTTGGCTAAGGTGGGTAAGAAATTTCAATAGGTGAGGAGCTTGAGACACCATCAGTTCTGGCCCTCTTTGCTGCTGGATTATTCCTAGCTGCTCTAACTTGAAGATTTCTACTGGATCTTCTTCTTGGAGTGGTGGAAGCTCCAGCTTGCTTCTTCTTAGAAGGTCCAACTGGTGTATTTAGAGAAGTTTTAATCATTTTTCAGTTTCTACAAAAAAGAAAATTGAAAATTTTAACACATGATATTTCTATGCTGTAGAAAATTCAATCAAATAATCTTGCAGAACTTCACTTTTCTAACACTATAATCATGCAGGTTGCTGTTAAGATAATTCAGCATACACATACAAACACACAACTGCACAAGCTTAAGCATTAACAGTTAAATCATGTTAAATCCCTATCTATAGGGTCAGAGTGCACACTCTCAGAGTATTTCATGTTAACGCAGAAAAAGCATTTCAAGTTATCAATCAATTTTTCAATAACTCTGTAATTTCAGCAGAAAACCATTTTAGCATAATTGGCATATCAGTCTGTAGATAGAAAAACACAAGTGTACAGTTTTGAACAACTATATTCAAAGAATTTTAAACTAATCTCCTTAGTTTTGTAATTTTTGAGTACACACTTTCTAAAAAAAAAATATGGTAATGCAGAGAACTAGGTTCAGGTTTCAACTAATTTTTAACATATTTATGTACTCATTCATTATCAGCAAAGACTTATTGGATCACATTCATCCAGAACTGGTTTCAGAATTACAAATGATTTCAGAAAATCATATTCAAATCTTTTCAATCCAACACTTTCACAAAAGTCTATTTAGACATATTGGATTCTGCAGAAATTTGATTCAAATATTGTGCAATGTAGGTTTAATTTTCCTTAAGAAATATAACAGATGATAGTGAACACTTATTTAGTGTTTTTCTCATTCTATTATTGAATCAAAAAGCATTAGAACAACGTTCCCTTATTCATCTGAGATTCTCTTCTAACTTTAAAACCAGAATATACAACTGCACAACCTTAAACAATCAGATTCAAAGGACTTCTAATTTGGAAATTCATAATGCATTCATTATTACAACGAAACAGGGTAGTAGAAAACAATATTTCCAATTTTCAACTAATTTCTCAACATGGTTTTTCAACCCAAACATTTTCAACAAAAACAATTCAATCAAAGCAAAATAGATTAGAATGTTCTTGTAAAAAAAAAAATTTAAATGACAAAGGGACTCATTTAGTGTATTGTTTATGCTATTATTGAGTCAAATAACTTCAAAATAATTTTCTATTACTCCCTTTTTATTTTTTCTTAGAATATAAACACAAAAAACCCTAACCCGCTATTTCAGAGAGAAGAGGGTCACGTACCTGATGAAGAAGATGGGGAAATATGGGGAAAATGCTTGTTACTGCTAGGTCGAGACATAAAAGGCTTGCAGTCGCACAAAACTTTCAGAGAGAAGAAGAATTTTTGGGTGCAAAGGTATATGTGTGTTCACTTTGGTTTATATTTATAGTCACACGTGGGCATGTGACAACTTAAAGCCAGAAAAGTGCACGTTATACATTTAAGACACTCAGCGTCATCACTATTTTTGAGTAGAGTGAGTGTTCCATAGACTCGTGACCATTTTTTTGAATAAAAAGAGTTACGTACAAAGATTGAAAGTCTACTTACCTATGCATAGCCACTTTTCCCAGAAAAAAGAAGCGTTCCAGAGAATTAATTTTCCCATCTGTCTCTGCGTTATCACTCTCATCAGTGAGAGTGAGTGTTCCAGAGGAGTGTGTTTACCTTGATGCCTCTACGTGATCACTTTTGTCAGTAAAAGTGATTATTCTAACAAAGATCCTCAAATTCTCTGCGTAGCTTCTTTCCTGCAACATAGTGACTCCTTTCATTAATCAAATTCATCTAAACTCTCAATTAACTCACTTCTCATACTCTAATCCTTCAATTTACTTCTCTCAATTCCAAATCTCTAATTATTTATCAGATGCAATTCAGAAAAACAGCTGCAGCAACATATTTGCAGAACTTACATAAAATTGTAAAACATGATTATACATATTTCTAATTCTGCAGATACACATTCTAAACATTGAATCTCAAATCAACTACCAAATTCACTTCAGCATAGATATGCAGTAGAATCAAATTGCAGAAATTTCAAAAAGTTGTAAAATCTGATTATGCAGAATTTTAAACCTTCAAATACACATTCACCATATCAAATCTCTAATCAACTATTAGATTCACTTCAGAAAATCAGATGCAGCAGGACTTGTAGGGAATTATAAAAAAAATGAATATGCAGAATTACGAATTTCAGAAACTGCAGAATATGAAATATAAACTCCTAAAACAATACAAAAAACTTAAAATGAGTTAGAAATGTGAGTTGCCTCTCACAAAGCGCTTCTTTAATGTCACTAGCTTGACATTAGTTGTTCCTCACTCAAGAGGAACCAATTTCAAGCACACTTGGGCTTTCTCAATTTGACCTCCAAGGTAGATTTTCAGTCTTTGTCCATTCACCTTGAACTCTCTCCCCTCCTTTGGATCTGCTATTAGTATAGCACCATATGGAAATACCTCCTTCACCACAAAAGGTCCAGACCACTTAGATTTTAACTTCCCTGGAAACAATCTTAACCTTGAATTGAAAAGTAACACAGACTGCCCAGGTTTGATATCCCTTTTTAGAATGAATTTGTCATGTAGCTTTTTGGTCCTTTCCTTGTATATTTTGGCATTTTCATATGCATTGAGTTTGAACTCGTCTAATTCATGCAGCTGTAACAGTCTTTTGTTTCCTGCACTAACTTGATCAAAATTCAACCATTTTATAGCCCAAAAGGCTTTATGTTCTAGTTCCACTGGTAAATGGCAGGCTTTATGTTCTAGTTACACTAACTGATAAGGAGATATGCCAATTGGTGTCTTGAAGGCTGTCTTGTATGCCCACAAAGTATCATCCACTTTCTTGGACCAGTTCTTCCTTGAACTACTAACCACTTACTCCAAAATCTGTTTTATTTCTCTGTTGGAAACCTCTACTTGACCACTTGTTTGAAGGTGATAGGGTGTAGCTATTCTATGCTTTACTCCATACTTCTCTAGGACTGATTCTAGATACTTGTTGCAGGAATGGCTTCCTTCATCACTTATCAGAATTCTGGGCACTCCAAATCTTGAGAAAATGTTCTTTTTGATGAATGCAATAACAATCTTAGCATCATTGGTTCTGGTAGGAATTGCTTCCACATATTTGGACACATAGTCCACTGCTACTAGCATGTACTCATTTAAAAATGAACTAGAGAAAGGACCTATGAAGTCTATTCCCCACATGTCAAACAATTCTACTTCAAGTATATTTTGCAATGGCACCTCATGTTTCCTAGATATATTCCCCATTCTTTGGCATCTATCACACCTTTTCACATAGTTCTTAGCATCTTTGAACAAAGTTAGCCAGAAAAGACCAGATTGCAGAACTTTTGCTGTTGTTCTTGAACTTCCATGATGTTCTCCATATTCTAAACTGTGACAATGCCACAAAACATCTTGCTGCTCTTCCTCTGGTATACACCTTCTCAGCAGTCCATCTATTCTAATTTTGAACAGCAATGGATCTTCCCAGACATAATACTTGCTGTCATGGAAGAACTTCTTTCTCTGCTGCCAATTCATCCAATTTGTAACATGATGTGTAGCTTTGAAGTTGGCTATATCAGCAAACCAGGGCTGTGATTTAATCTTGAATAGGCTTTCTGTTGTTCGCAATCTAACACTAGCAAGTGCACCAAGATTGCAGCAAGTAATGAGTAAAATTAAGATCCAAATATCGTCTCCACAGGGAATTTAGGTTTCAAGTACCATTTCATAAAATTATAACCATTTAAGCTTTCCGAAATTGAAAGGAGAGTAGTAACATGTAAGAACAGCAAACCAGAACAATTGAAAGTAAAAGCAACTTGCAGAAATAGAACAATAACAGAGGGAGAAACCATAGTTAGGGAATTGCTTCACTAGAACTCCAATGTTTAATCAATAAAGCTCTAAATTAACAAGCAATTGGAAAGAATGACAATCAGTTTCACGCTATATTGTTCAGAGGTTAATTCCTTAACTCAATGAACCTTATATTGTTCAGAGGTTAATTCCTTAACTCAATGAACCTAACATTTAATTAAACCATTCTAATTCCTTAGATCTGATTCAATTTCATATTGCTTTAAGTGTAAGAAACCAGAAGATTGCAAGATTAAAGCCTCTTATCCCTAAGAAAACTATAATCTCGGTGATTGGTTCAGATCTGAAGAACAAATTCAATTTCCATTGACAAGAGTTCCTCTAAATGTGGTTAGTCAAATTTCCATTCAATTTCCAGGTAAAGTGCATAATCAATCACTCAATCTATTCCAAAGCTTGAAATTCAGATCTAAATCAATTCAACATGTTCGTTTCAGGTCTAAAATCCCTAACTATGAACGAATTACACAGCCATGAAAGCAGAGAAAGAAAAAGAAAGAGAAGAAGAGAAGAAGAAACTCAGAATCGCCATGGAAGCTTGCTCCACTCCAATTCCTCTTCATGAAGCTCCAAGATTCGAATCTCCACTCCTCTCTCTCACTTCCTCTAACGAGAACCTAACTAACAAAACTGAAAATGAACAAAAATCCCCTAATTCTGGAACGTTTCTGGTATTTATATAATTTCTCAGATTTTCGCGTCATCACTTTTACAAAAAATAGTAGTTACGCAGAAGGTTTATTGTTGCGCGTTAACACTTTTATGAGAAAAAGTGGCCAAGCGCAACTTCCTGATATTGGCCGCTCTTTGGAACTATCACTCTTGCTGATAAAAGTGACAACGCAGAGGTCAAGTGGTTGCGTGTGATCACTTTTATGAAAAAAAGTGATTACGCGCAACTCGCCAAAATGAAGGTTCTCTGGAACGTTCACTTTCGCTGATAATAGTGATCACGCAGAGCTTTTCCTGATATTTGCCTCTCTAGAACGCTCACTTTTACTGATAAAAGTGATAACGCCCAGCATGTTGAGTCTGAGACTTCACAGGATCTCTCACTTTTCCTAGCAGAAGTAATAACGCCCAAGCTTTCTTCTTCTTTGAACTCTGGAGTGATCATTTTTACTGACAATAGTGATCACGCCCAGTCTGCACTTTCTTGGTCTTGTGTTTTTGGAGTCCAGACTTGCTTCTTTCTTCTTCCTTGTCTTCAAGCCTCCATTTCCATGATCCTTGCTCAATTTATTCCTTCAAAAACAAGATTAAAAACTTAATTTCTAAGCAAAATTTCTACAATTGCTAAAATAACTACATATGTAAACAAACTTCAATTCCTTCTTTTTTTTTTCCTGAGTTTTTCTACTTTCTTCATATATTTTTCTTATCAATTGTGTTAGAATTATGCTAAAATATCAGTAAAAATATGGATTCATGACTTTTATCTGGAAATTCTTCTTTTATTTGTTCCACTTCAAATAGTATGGCTTCAAGTGGTAATCTTGACAAGTGGTCAGCAACACCATTCTCTTTCCCTTTCTTATCTTTGATTTCTAACTCGAATTCTTGAAGAAGAAGGATCCATCTTAATAACCTGGGCTTTGCATCCTGTTTTGACAAAAGGTACTTAAGAGTAGCATGGTCAGTGTAAACTATAACCTTTGATCCTATTAAGTAAGACTGAAACTTATCAAATGCAAAAACTATTACTAAGAGTTCTTTTTCAGTAGTAATATAATTGATTTATGCAGGGTTAAGAACTCTACTAGCATACTAAATAACATGCAGTTTCTTGTCTTTTCTTTGGCCTAAAACTGCTCCTATAGCTACATCACTAGTATCACACATCAGTTCAAAAGGATATTCCCAATCTAGTTTAACAAGTACAGGTGCAGAAATTAATTTCTCTTTCAAAGTGTTAAAAGCTACTAAGCACTTATCATCAAAAACAAATTCTGTATCCTTACTCAGCAACTCACTCAATGGCTTTGCAATTTTAGAGAAGTCTTTAATGAACCTGCGATAGAATCCAACATGTCCCAAAAAGCTTCTTACTCCTCTAACATTTACAGGTGGAGGCAGCTTCTCAATTACTTCAACTTTTGCAGGATCCACTTCCATTCCCCTTGCTGATGAGGACATGACCATGAGCAAGGGCAAGGATCCTCTTGAAGGACTTGGAGGACCTATGACAAGGGCTAGAGCAAGGAGAGCAAAAGAAGCTCTTCAACAAGTGTTGTCCATATTAATTGAATACAAGCCCAAGTTTCAAGGAGAAAAGACCAAGGTTGTGAATTGCATCATGGCCCAAATGGAGGAGAACTAAGGCGCCACTTTGCTTCAGTTTTTAAGTTTTTAGTTTGTTTTAAATAATGGCCCAATCCTTTGTAAAGTTGGCTGACCAAATTATGTTTTGTGGTTAATCAACTAATGGGCTTTGGTTTGGTTTTATTTCAAGTTGTAATAAGGGCCCAATTGGCAACTTAGGCATCAGCCTTTGGAAGACCAAGAGGCGCATAGCTAGTGGCTGTTGGGTGACTTTTTGGTTGCCACAATTTCAGTTACAATCAGCCATCAAGTAGTTTCATTTTCCGTTACGGAACCTTTGTAATTCTGATGGTAAAGCTTCTATATAAGCTGAACCATTCTTATCAATAAGACAAGTTAAGTTTGATTCAGAAATATTAGAGTTTATCTCTTTTATCTTAGTGAGAGTGATTCTCCTAAGTTCTTGAGTGATTCAAGAACTTCTTGGCTGTATCAAAGGGCTTTCACATCCCTTTGTGTGTTGCCTTCCTTGGAAAGAGTGATTCTTTCCTTCCCCCATTCAATTCTTCACCAAAGTTCCAAAAAAACTCAAATCTGCCCAGAATTATTTCGTTATCATAACTCTCGTTCTACTCAGCCAAATTGAGTGATTCTTGAGCCTAAATTGCATTTCAGAACGAGAACTTTCACCTCGTTTTGGAATCACCTCAATTGGAGTTCTATAACTCGAGATACCGTCATTTCTAAAATTCTGTCCAGCCACCACCAAACCAGCGTTTTTGCTTCCTTTTTCACTCATTTTTAACACCATGGACCAACACCTAATTTGCCCAGAAATTCATCACTAAATTTTCAAATTTTTCTACAAGGTTCTAACCCTAAAGATCCTAAGTCAACCCTTGTGCAAATGGGGTTCATATCATTTGGTTATCAGAGCTCCGGTTTAAGGGTTTGAACATCAAATTGGTAACATCCTTCCTTCATTCTCTTTTTGCCAATTGATTACCTTATTGTTCATATTATTTGTGATTGTACTGAATCATTGCAAAAGTTAGGCCCTTGTGAAAATTCAAAAAAAAAAAAAATCGTATAAAAAAACCAAAAAAAAAAAAAACAGAAGAAAATTTTGGGCTGAATGATTCATGCTTTTCAACAATTTGTTATAAGGTAATATATTGGTGTTCTTAAAGGATTGTTGCTAATTCTCTTGTTTACCAATTTCCCTTTACCCCTTTGTTTTTGTGATTTGTTAGCCTTTTCTTTGTCTACCTAGCCTTACCTTGCACATATTGGTGGATTGTTCTTTGTTGTGGCCATAATATCTTGAATTGCCTAAGAACCCAAGGAGAATTTGAGTGGTAAAAGGCAAGAGTGTTTTCATTAGAGAAAAAGCCATAATTGTGTGATACACTTGAGTGTGGTGAGGTTTCAAATTCTACTTTCTATTTGCTTGTTACGTTTGAATTTGTTTGTTTGTGATGGCTGAAGGAAATCCTAATCAAGGAGGAGGACTTTCTTCTTTCCAAATGCAAGCCTTGACACAACATTTGGAGAGATTGATGAGGCAACAAAATGACGAGCTCCATGAAAGATTGGACCAATTGGAGAATAGAGGTTATGATGAAGAAGAAAAGAGGAGAAGAGGTAATGACGGTGCTCCTAGACAAAACCGAATTGATGGAGTCAAAATTTCTATTCCTCCATTCAAAGGAAGAAGTGACCCGGAAGCTTATTTGGAGTGGGAGATCAAAATAGAGCATATTTTCACTTGTAATACCTATGAAGAGGCCCAAAAGGTAAAGCTTGCAGCTATGGAGTTTTCCGATTATGCTCTTGTGTGGTGGAACAAATTGCAAAAAGAGAGAGCTAGGAATGAGGAGCCATTGGTGGATACATGGGTTGAAATGAAAAGAATCATGAGGAAGAGATATGTGCCGGCAAGCTATTCTAGGGACTTAAAATTCAAACTTCAAAAATTGTCCCAAGGTAGCAAAGGCGTTGAGGAGTACTACAAGGAAATGGAGGTGCTCATGATTCAGGCCAAGATAGAAGAGGATGAGGAGGTAACTATGGCTAGATTTCTTAGTGGTTTGAATAATGATATTCGTGATATTGTTGAACTGCAGGAATTTGTTGAAATGGAGGACTTGCTTCACAAAACAATCCAAGTGGAGCAACAATTGAAAAGGAAAGGTGTGGCCAAAAGGAGCTCCACTAATTTTGGTTGGAAGGATAAGGGAAAAGGGGCTGCCACTTCTAGTGCAGCGCCTACACCAACAAAAACTCCTCTAAAAACTCAAGAGCAACCCTCTAAAAGGAGTCGGGATGTGAAGTGCTTTAAGTGCCAAGGCTTAGGACACTATGCATATGAGTGCCCTAACAAAAAAACCATGATTCTTAGAGATGGAGAGTATATAAGTGAGTCCGAAATTGAAGAGGGAGAGGAGAATGAGGACGTAAAGGAGGAGGTGGAGAAAACACCAGAGGGAGACTTGTTGATGATAAGGCGGTTACTTGGTAGCCAATTGAAGCCTTTGGAGGAGAGCCAAAGAGAAAACATCTTCCATACTAGATGTTTGATCAATGGTAAACTTTGCATGGTGATCATTGATGGAGGGAGTTGCACCAATGTGGCGAGTGCAAGACTTGTGTCTAAATTGAATTTAGTTACAAAGCCACATCCTAGGCCATATAGGCTTCAATGGCTTAGTGAGGATGGAGAGGTGCAAGTAAGGAAGCAAGTAGAGTTGGATATTTCCATTGGAAGATACAATGATAAGGTGCTTTGTGATGTTGTTCCTATGGAGGCCAGCCACTTACTCTTGGGGAGACCATGGCAATTTGATAAAAGAGCCAATCATGATGGTTTCACCAACAAAATCTCATTCATGCACCAAGACAAGAAGATAGTGCTCAAACCTTTAAGTCCGCAAGAGGTGTGTGAGGATCAAAGAAAAATGAGAGAAAATATTGTCCAAGAAAACAAAGAAAAAGAAAGCCAAACACTTGAGAGCTCAAAAAGTGAGGACAAAAAGAGAGAAACACATGAGAGGAAAAAGAAGAGTGAAACACTTGAGGTGAAGGAGAGCTTTTTAGCTACAAAAAGTGAGGTCAAGAGGTTGTTTCTATCTAAACAGCCCCTATTTTTGTTAATTTGCAAAAACTATGTTTTGACCACTAACACTTTTGATAACCTTGATTTGCCTTCTAGAGTGAAGTCTCTTTTGCAGGAATTTGGAGATGTGTTTCCAACAAGTGTACCAAGTGGGTTGCCACCATTAAGAGGTATTGAGCATCAAATTGATCTCATTCCAGGAGCTTCTTTGCCTAATAGGCCAGCCTATAGAAGCAACCCTCAAGAGACCAAGGAGATCCAAAGACAAGTGGATGAACTCATTGGTAAGGGATGGGTAAGAGATAGCATGAGTCCTTGTGCTGTCCCGGTAATTTTGGTTCCTAAAAAGGATGGGACATGGCGCATGTGTTCTGATTGTAGAGCCCTTAATAACATCACCATTAAATATAGGCATCCTATACCTAGGCTTGATGATTTGCTTGATGAATTGCATGGTGCATGTTACTTCTCTAAAATTGATTTAAAAAGTGGATACAATCAAATTAGGGTTAGAGAAGGGGATGAATGGAAAACTGCTTTCAAAACAAAATATGGTTTGTATGAATGGTTGGTTATGCCTTTTGGCTTAACTAATGCTCCTAGCATTTTCATGAGATTAATGAACCATGTTTTGAGAAAATTCATAGGAAAATTTGTTGTGGTGTACTTTGATGATATTCTTATCTATAGCACTTCACTTGAATTGCATGTTGATCATTTAAAATCTGTCTTGTGTGTGCTTAGAGAAGAACAATTGTATGCCAATCTTGAAAAATGCATCTTTTTACTAACCATGTTGTGTTTCTTGGTTTTGTTGTAAGTTCAAAAGGAGTACAAGTGGATGAGGAAAAGGTTAGGGCTATTGAAGAATGGCCTACACCTAAGTCCGTGACCGAAGTGAGAAGTTTCCATGGTTTAGCAAGTTTCTATAGGAGATTTGTGAAGGATTTTAGCACATTGGCAGCACCTCTAAATGAAGTGCTTAAGAAAAATGTTGGTTTCAAATGGGGAGAGAAACAAGAAGAAGCTTTCAAAGCTCTTAAGCAAAAGCTAACTAATGCCCCTATACTTGCTTTGCCAAACTTTCAAAAATCTTTTGAAATTGAGTGTGATGCTTCAAATGTTGGGATTGGGGCTGTGTTATTGCAAGAAGGCCATCCAATTGCTTATTTTAGTGAAAAGCTAAGTGGTCCTACCCTTAACTATTCAACTTATGATAAAGAGTTGTATGCCTTAGTGAGAGCTTTGAAAACATGGCAACACTACCTTTATCCCAAGGAATTTGTTATTCATAGTGACCATGAGTCCCTCAAATATATCAAGGGACAAGGCAAGCTTAACAAAAGGCATGCCAAGTGGGTGGAATTTCTAGAGCAATTCCCTTATGTTATCAAACATAAAAGAGGAAAAGGTAACATTGTAGCTGATGCTCTTTCTCGGCGTCATGCTTTGCTTTCTATGCTTGAAACAAAATTGATTGGTCTTGAATGTTTGAAAAACATGTATGAAAGTGATGAAACTTTTGGTGAAATTTTTAAAAATTGCGAAAAATTTTCAGAAAATGGTTTCTTTAGACATGAAGGCTTTCTTTTCAAAGAAAACAAATTGTGTGTGCCTAAATGTTCTACAAGAAACTTGCTTGTTAGTGAAGCACATGAAGGAGGTTTAATGGGGCATTTTGGGGTCCAAAAGACTCTAAAAACATTACAAGAACATTTTTATTGGCCTCATTTAAAAAAGGATGTGCAGAAATTTTGTGAACATTGCATTGTTTGTAAAAAGGCAAAGTCAAAGGTAAAGCCTCATGGATTGTATACTCCATTGCCAATTCCGGAGTATCCTTGGATTGATTTATCCATGGATTTTGTTTTGGAGCTGCCAAACACAAGTAGTGGCAAAGATTCAATTTTTGTGGTTGTTGATAGGTTTTCTAAAATGGCTCATTTTATTCCATGTAAAAAGGTGAATGATGCTTCTCATGTGGCTGATTTGTTTTTCAAGGAGATTGTGAGACTCCATGGTTTGCCAAGGAGCATTGTCAGTGATAGGGACTCTAAGTTCCTAAGCCATTTTTGGAGGACCTTGTGGGGCAAGTTGGGCACTAAATTGTTATTTTTAACCACTTGTCACCCACAAACCGATGGGCAAACGGAAGTTGTTAATAGGACGTTGGGAACATTGCTTAGGACAGTTTTAAGAAAGAACTTAAAAACTTGGGAAGTTTGTTTACCCCATGTTGAGTTTGCTTACAATAGGGCTGTTCATAGCACTACTAATTGTTCTCCTTTTGAGGTTGTTTATGGTTTTAACCCACTAACTCCTCTTGATCTTTTGCCTATGCCTAATGTTTCAGTTTTTAAGCATAAAGAAGGTCAAGCAAAGGCGGACTATGTGAAGAAGCTTCATGAGAGAGTCAAAAATCAAATTGAGAGGAGAAATGAAAGCTATGCTAAACAAGCCAACAAAGGGAGAAAGAAGGTTATCTTCGAACCCGGAGATTGGGTTTGGGTGCACATGAGAAAGGAAAGGTTTCCGGAACAAAGGAAGTCAAAGCTTCAACCAAGGGGAGATGGTCCATTCCAAGTGCTTGAAAGAATCAATGACAATGCTTACAAAATTGAGCTGCCGGGTGAGTATAATGTTAGTTCCACCTTCAATGTGTCTGACTTATCTCTTTTTGATGTAGATGGAGAAGCCGATTTGAGGACAAATCCTTCTCAAGAGGGAGAGAATGATGAGGACATGACCATGAGCAAGGGCAAGGATCCTCTTGAAGGACTTGGAGGACCTATGACAAGGGCTAGAGCAAGGAGAGCAAAAGAAGCTCTTCAACAAGTGTTGTCCATATTAATTGAATACAAGCCCAAGTTTCAAGGAGAAAAGACCAAGGTTGTGAATTGCATCATGGCCCAAATGGAGGAGAACTAAGGCGCCACTTTGCTTCAGTTTTTAAGTTTTTAGTTTGTTTTAAATAATGGCCCAATCCTTTGTAAAGTTGGCTGACCAAATTATGTTTTGTGGTTAATCAACTAATGGGCTTTGGTTTGGTTTTATTTCAAGTTGTAATAAGGGCCCAATTGGCAACTTAGGCATCAGCCTTTGGAAGACCAAGAGGCGCATAGCTAGTGGCTGTTGGGTGACTTTTTGGTTGCCACAATTTCAGTTACAATCAGCCATCAAGTAGTTTCATTTTCCGTTACGGAACCTTTGTAATTCTGATGGTAAAGCTTCTATATAAGCTGAACCATTCTTATCAATAAGACAAGTTAAGTTTGATTCAGAAATATTAGAGTTTATCTCTTTTATCTTAGTGAGAGTGATTCTCCTAAGTTCTTGAGTGATTCAAGAACTTCTTGGCTGTATCAAAGGGCTTTCACATCCCTTTGTGTGTTGCCTTCCTTGGAAAGAGTGATTCTTTCCTTCCCCCATTCAATTCTTCACCAAAGTTCCAAAAAAACTCAAATCTGCCCAGAATTATTTCGTTATCATAACTCTCGTTCTACTCAGCCAAATTGAGTGATTCTTGAGCCTAAATTGCATTTCAGAACGAGAACTTTCACCTCGTTTTGGAATCACCTCAATTGGAGTTCTATAACTCGAGATACCGTCATTTCTAAAATTCTGTCCAGCCACCACCAAACCAGCGTTTTTGCTTCCTTTTTCACTCATTTTTAACACCATGGACCAACACCTAATTTGCCCAGAAATTCATCACTAAATTTTCAAATTTTTGTACAAGGTTCTAACCCTAAAGATCCTAAGTCAACCCTTGTGCAAATGGGGTTCATATCACTTGCTGAAATCTTATGGCCTAAGACTATCCTTTCTTGTACCATAAAATGACATTTTTCCTAATTTAGCACAAGGTTTGAGTCTTGGCAACGCTGCAAAACAAGAGATAGATTAGCTAGACACTGATCAAAAGAATTACCAAATACAGAAAAGTCATCCATAAAAACTTCTATAATTCTTTCAATCATATCAGAAAAAATGGACAGCATACACCTTTGAAAAGTGGCCAGAGCATTGCACAACCCAAATGACATCCTCCTATATGCAAAAACTCCAAAAGGATAAGTGAATGCTGTCTTTTCTTGGTCTCTTGGATCAACTGCAATATGGTTGTAACCAGAATATCCATCTAGGAAACAATAGTAGTCCAATCTAGCCAATCTCTCCAGCATTTGGTCAGTAAATGGAAGAGGAAAATGATCTTTCCTTGATGCATCATTCAACTTCCTATAATCTATACACATTCACCATCTGGTTACTGTCCTAGTAGGTATTAATTCATTTTTTTTTCATTTGGAACAACAGTTATACCTCCTTTCTTAGGCACCATATGAACCGGACTTACCTATGAACTATCTGAAATTGGGTAAATAACTCCTTCATCAAGTAGTTTAATCACTTCTTGCCTCACTATCTCTTTCATAGTTGGGTTGAGTCTTCTTTGAGGTTGGACAACAGGTTTGCAATTCTCCTCAAATAAAATTCTGTGCAGAAAGATGGATCTATAGCTTTCAAATCTGAAATATACCATCCTAGTGTAGATTTGTGCTTTCTTAACACTCTCAAGAGTTTTTCAAGAAATACATATCTCAAATGAGAGGGTAGTTGCTTTAGCTCCACTTTGGGCTCTTCCTTCTTTTCTTCTGCTTGAGGTAATTCTTCCTTGAGTTGATTTATTTCATTGTTCATACAGGGAAGGGAATCTAACTGCAGAATGCAGTCTTTCACTTTCTCATCTTGCTCTTCATGAATATTGCATTTCGCTGCAGCTTATGTGTTTTTCAAGACTGCACTTTCATCATTTTTTCCAAAGAAAGTGGTATCACAACATCTATTGCCTCAATCTTCATGCAACTCATATCATCACTTGGGTGTTTTATGGCCTCGAATACATTAAAAATGACTTTCTCCTCTTGACTCTCAGCATCAATTCACCTTTTTGCACATCTATCAAAGCTCTCCCTATTGCTAGAAATGGCCTTCCTAGAATGAGAGGGATATCAACATCTACCTCTATATCTAGTATAACAAAGTCTGCAGGGAATATAAATTTGTCCACTTTGACTAAAAGATCTTCAACTACTGCATAAGGATATGTATATGATCTGTCAGCCAATTGTAATGTAATCCTAGTTGGCTTCACCTCCTCAATTCCCAGCTTCTTCATAATGGCTAAAGGCATCAAATTTATGCTGGCTCCCAAGTCACACAAAGCTTTTCCAACTGTACAATTTCCAATGGAGCAGGGTATGCTGAATGACCCTGGATCTTTCAACTTTTGAGGTAGTTTTTTCTGCAATATGGCAATGCACTCTTCAGTTAGTGGTACCAATTTTTCCATATCCAGCTTCCTCTTTTTAGACAAGAGTTCTTTCATAAACTTTGCATAAGAGGGCATTTGTTCTAATGTCTCTGCAAATGGTATATTAATTTGGAGTTTCTTGAACACATCAATGAACCTTTCAAACTGCTTTTTTTGTCTAGGATCTTGTACTCTTTTTGCAAAGGGTAAACTCTTGTACTGCTCTTCATTAATAGGCTTGCAGGCCTGCTCAAATTTCTGCTTCTTGCCCCTCCTTTCTTGCTTGTTATTGCAGTTTTCCTCATCATCTCCTCTCTTTAACATAGTATATTTTTCACTTTCGAAATCTTCTTGCTTCAGTTCACTTTCATCCTTCGAATTGGTGACTTCATTTTTCTTTCTTGGGCTGGAAACCACTGCTCCACTTTGAGTGGTTATTGCTTGGCATTGTTCCTTTGGGTTCATTAGGAAACCTTCCTTCATCTCTATTGGCCAGTTGCTCAGCCAACTGCCCAATTTGTGTTTCTAGCTTCTTGATTTTTAAAATTCATTTTTGTCACCTTCATGAACTGCAGTAATGTTTCTTCAATTCCATTCACTTTCTCACTCAAGGGTCTTGAATTTGAATACCCTTGGTTTTTTTGAAATTGTGCAGAAGAACTTCCTTGAAAATATTGTTGCTAGACTTGAGGAGCTGCACTTTGGAAAGGTGCAGTAGTTGTATTTCCTCTTGCATTATAATTCTGTGGATTCCACTTGGAAAACTGTTGTCCTCTATTGTTATTAAGTTGGAAACCAGGTGGATATGGTTGCTGTGGCCTTTGATAGTGTCCCATATAATTAACTTGATCAGGTTGTTCTATGATTGTGGGATCACAAGCTCCATTCACATGGTTGCCACCACAGAAATCACAACTCAATTGTGAATTTTGGACCGCACCAGTCTGCATGTTACTTATTTGTTGAGTCAAAGCAGTAAGCTGTTCAGAAAATTGTTGATTCTGAAGTTGATTTTGAGCAAACATGGCTTCTATGGATTTTACATTATATCCTCCTCTCCTTGCTGGGATTCTTCTAAAGTTTTGCTGGGATTCTTCTAAAGTTTTTGAACTCAATGAACCACCAGCTGCTGCATCTATCATGGTTTTAGTTACAGCAGTCATTCCATTATAGAATATTTCAAGTTGCATCCACTCAGGTATGCAGTGATGAGGACATTTCCTTAATAACTCTTTGTATCTTTCCCATGCCTCATACAATGGCTCTCCTTCTTGCTGAACAAAAGATGTAATCTCTCCTTTGATTTTTGCAGCTTTTGAAGGAGGAAAGTATTTGATTAGGAACTTGTTCACCAGGTCAGCCCAGGTTGATATACTCCCTTGTGGCTGGGCTTGAAGCCAGCACTTGGCTTTATCCTTTAATGAGAATGGGAATAATCTAAGTCTAATTGCATCCTCACTTACCCCATTGATTCTGATTGTGTCATAAAGTTGTAAGAAATTAGAGATGTGCAGATTTGGATCATCTGAATAGTGTCCAGCAAATTGGTCTTGTAGTACCAGATTTAGAAGTGCAGGATTTTATCTCAAAGTGGTTGGCCTGAATTGTAGGTCTCAGAGTAGAAGAGTTGAATCCTTAGAGATTAGGAACTGCATAATCCCCTAATGTTCTCAGTCTTGGTTGTTCTCCTATCTTTATTTGTCTTGGAATTTGACTGGGTTGAGGTGTTGATGTAGAACTTTTGTTTTCCTCTCTTTGAATCTGTTTAATTCTTGCTTCACTTCTCAACCTTCTTAGAGTTTGGTCAATGTTTGGATCAAATACCAAAGTGGCTTTATTTTTGTTTTTCCCTCGCATATACAACCAAAAAGTTAACAAACTTAAACTAAAATTCAATAGTAAGATATACACTAACAAAGCTGATGTAGAAAAATAACAACAAAATCATATCAAAATTTGCAACTGCAGAATTATGCAGAAGTGCAAAATCATGCAGAAATTACCTACTAATTTTCTATACTTATCTAAGTACAGGCAAAACAGAGTACTTCTATGCAATACGAAATTGAAGAGAAAAATTCAAAAATCAAGAACTCAATTTAGAAATTTTTCTATTACTAATGATATTGAAATACAAAATTTCCCGGCAACGGCGCCAAAAACTTGTTGTTCACAATCTAACACTAGCAAGTGCACTAGGATTGTAGCAAGTAATGAGTAAATTTAAGATCCAAATATCGTCTCCACAGGGAATTTAGGTTTCAAGTACCACTTCACAGAATTATAACCATTTGAGCCATACGAATTTGGAAGGAGAGTTGTAACATGTAATAGCAGCAAACCAGAGCAATTAAAAGTAAAGAACTTGCAGAAAAACAGTGTTTAAGATTTGTGAACTTGGTTAATTGACAATCAGTTTCGCATATTAATAGCAAAAGGTTAATCCCTTAACTCATTGACCCTAACAAGCAACTCAACCACCCTAATCCCTTAGGTGAAGTTTAATTTCATGTTGCATTAAGAATTAGAACATTAGGATTGCAGAATTAAGTGTACTTATCCCTAAGAAACCCCTAATTCTAGTTGTTAATTCAGATCAGAGAATCAAGTCCAATTCCTATTGGCAAATGTTCCTCTAAGGTTAATCAAATGAATTTCCATTCAAAGATTATGTAAAGTGCAGAATTAACAACTCAATTAATCCAAATACTCGAATTTCAGAAGCAAGAATCAAATCAATTCATCAATTCGAGTTCCATAAACTCTTAACTACAAGAAATTACACAGACATTGTGGCAGAGAAAGAGAAAGAAGGAGAAGAAGAAGAAAAACTCAGAAAAGCCGTAGCATCGAGTTTCAATCCAATCCCTCTTCTTGAAGCTTCGAGGTTCGACCTGATTCCTCTCTCTCACTCTCTCCTAACGAGAATCTAATAGAAAAAATGGAAAATGAAATCAAGACCCCGAGATCTGAGCTCAAAACATGTATTTATAGAAATCCCGATTCTTGACGTTATCACTCTTGCTGATAAGAGTGGCCACGCAGAAGGTCGCGACGTTGTGCGTAATCACTTTTATGAGTAAAAGTGGTCACGCACAATGTGCCAAGTTGAGGACTCTCTGGAACATCCACTTTCAATGATAAAAGTGGTTACGCAGAATACTCTGAAACTTCGCCTTCTCTGAAACGCTCACTTTCGCTAGCAAGAGTGACCACGTAGAGTATACTGAAATTTTGCCTTTTCTAGAACGCTTACTTTTGTTGATAAAAGTGGTTACGCCCGACCTGCTGAGTCTGAAGCTTCTCTGGAATGTTCATTTTTGTTGGCAAGAGTGACAACGCACAACTAAGCTGAGATTGAACTTCTCTGGAACGTTCACTTTCAATGATAAAAGTGATCACGCCCACACTCAACTTCTCATTTAAGCTATGAATCACTCACTTTCACTGGCAAGAGTAACCACACCCAGCTTAAACTCCATGAGCCATGTTTTTGAGTCCAGACTTGCTACTTTTCTGCTATTTCTCCATTGATCTATCAACCTCATGGTATTTACTCAACATTTTCTACAAAGACACACTTCAATTATTAATTTTTACACAGAAAATTCATAAATGCTCAACTAACTATGTATTTAAAGAAATTATCCAATCATTCTATTTTTATGATTTTTTCTTCTTTTTCCAACACATTTTCCTTATGAAATGGATTAAAACTATAGTAAAATACTAGTAAAAATATGGATTCATCATCAGCCTAAATCGTGCATTTGTAATCAATTATATTTTAATCATTCAAGAACAATAAAACATACATAATCAAGTCCATTGATTTAAGAATTAACCAAAAATCTCATGCAAACATATATTTTTAAAATAAAGAAGCACCTAATCATACACATATGAACAAAAAGTGTATTCAACATTTTAACGGTGGGATGGAACCCTTCTTATCTCAAATAGATGATTCGCGAAAAGTTTGGTGATAAATATTGCCCGAAAGATCCAGTTCTTCTTGAAATGACATGGAAAAGATATCTAAGCTCGGATTCAATAGGGGTTTGGAGTTCTCAAGGTGATTTAGTTGTGGAAGAGAGTGAAAAAACAGAGAGTCAAATGAGAATGGTTACTTGACATGTAATTGTAATATCCTTATTTATTTAATATAATAAAAAAATAATTTTATAATTAAGAAGGGAAAATTAAATTAAATTCATTTGCAAGCTAAATACAACATGTAGAAATATAAAATTTTTGTTTAATTTACTCATGCTTATAAAAATTTAAATAATAAAGCCATGGGAGATAATCAAATTTAAGTGGAAAGTTGAAACAACATTAATTAATATACATTACTCTCATTAAATCACAAGAGTTTAATGTTTACAAAATATAATTACAAAATACATTAGAACTTATCTACATCATTTACAAAATACAAAATATGATAAGTCCTAATGAGTAGTCTATTTGTAACACCCTGAGTTTTGTAATCCTTTTATGATAATTATACATATGTGTATGTTGCGATTTTGATGTGTATTTTGATTTATGTTGATGATGTGGATGTGTAAGTGTATGTGACTATATATACTTAGTATATATGTATGTTGTGATTTAGAATGAGGATGTTTTTTTGTGGTTGGATTGAAAATGTATGATAGTGTAAGGTGATGTGGTGCTGTAGGGACATTCTCATTGTAGCGAGAAGGTCGTAGGAGATATGGGTGTCTCTGTTGCGTTGAGCGAGAAGGCAACAAAGAGATGGTAGTTTTTTGGGTTATCCTCGTTGTAGTGAAAGGGTCTCGCTGTAGCGAGATTAAGCCGAAAATAAGGTGCAGTTTGGTCTAATATTTTTGCTATAGTGAGAATGGGTCTCGCTACATCGAGAATATTACGACTCCTAGGGTATTTGAGGGGTTTAGGGCTTGGAAAAACACATTTCCCATTTCCTCTTCATCTTACCTATTTTTACCAATTAAATTGCTTTCAAGGCTATTTGTGCCCTAGATTGAAGGTTGGAATCGTAGTTTAGACAATTGGAGGTAAGTTTCATGAGTTAGGGTTTGCGTTTTTACTCTTTCTTTATTCTCTTTGATTTCTCATAGAGTTTTCCATGTATTTAGGATGAAAATTTGTAGAAGGAGCAATTTTACCATTGATTTCATAATTGGTTTTTATTCTAAGGTAAGGAGAGACTCTACCCTATCTCTTTATGTTATAATTTGTTTATATTGTTACTTGTTGGAATGTGATTGAGATAAGACATAGGAGAATGTGTGTTTTAATAGAAATTTTGTATTGGGTATGATATAATAGATATTGGGTGACGTGTGTGATGAAATGCTTGAATGACAATAGGGTTGTGATGAAAAATTGGGTGTGTGAGTATAATGTGATTGAATGTGTGTGTACATGCCATGTGTGAAAATGAATGCTATGATCTTATTGAGAATGTTGGAGATTGTGTGCGAATGGTGTGATAAATGTGAATATGATTGTTTTGGAATGATTGAAAACTATGAATGTTTACAGTGATACATTGGAGGTGTGGATGTCACGAATCCTTTTTATAAGGGACCAAGAACATTATTTATACACCACTTACTTATTTAAGATCGATTTTAAATTTTTTAATAAATAACTATTTTAAATAATTGACTTAAGCGACTTCAGGAAATCAATTTTTAAGGCTTAGGAGGAGTTCATGAGAAACTCGGATATATCATCTTATCTTGTTATCAATTCAGCATCTAAACGGCATCGGTTTTTATCTGTGCAGCCTTATAGCAGTTTCTAATATGCTAATCAATGAATAATAATTTTTTTTATCTGTATTTAACTTGTCTTAATTAGTAGTTTGTTTTCCTTCGACTTTTATAACTAATATGAATTTATGAAATGGTGTTTCGTGAGCTTATATCAATTCCACAACATTAATCTGATTACTTTCCTCGAGATAGGGATATATTTTATATTGCCTTAATTACATTTTAGTCGATCTATGGTCAATTTGTACTTTTCATCCTCCAGTGGTTTTTTTTACTTGAGTTTGAATCTTTATTGTTATATTATTATATTCAAGCCTTTTGTCAATTTTTATCTTTAAGAAGTTGAGCTTAGAGTTTTCAAGATGAAAAGTTTTGAAATCTTCTTTAACTAATGTTTAAAGTTTTAATTGATGTATATAAACTTTTAAGTAAAAATAATTAAAAACATTATTAGTTGAATTTGTTAAGGGAAAAAATCGACAATAGGCGAGAGGCCAAAGCAACAAGAGATGAAAGCTTTACATATGAACTTTAGTCGAAGCCTATAAAAAAAAAATGAAGAAGCCTGCTTACTGACGGAAGCAAAATATCTAAGAATTTGGAGATCTAGCAAGTACAATTCAAGACAAGGAACAAAAGGAAATTAAAGCAACAAAAAATCCCTAACCAAAGAAATTCATAAATGAATGGGATTTAATATAAAATAGAGGTTAAGATTTCTTCTCCAATAGTAATTTAACTTCACCATAAGAAAAGTTGTTTATAATAAATGGAGAAAATTTTAAAACCAATTTAAAAAAATTAAAGTGTTTATTTATATATGAAAAATAATATTTAATTGTTAAAATTAACGGTAAAAATATCATTTATAAATATGAAAAAAATTAAGAAAGATAAATATTTTTCTTGATTTTTTCTAATGAGGCTGGTTTTTGTTGTTATTCTATCAAGAAATTTATTTGTTTATTATGGATTTTTTTTCTGCAAATTACAAATGATGCATGTATAATGATTTATGTAACTTATTTACAGTGAGTAATTTAATATATCATTATTTTTAATATGTAATGTGTAAAAATTTAATATCTCACTTTTATGACACATGAGATTTAATCACTAGTTTACTTATTTATTATTATCAATGTATAGTCTTATCTAATATTAATACTTTACTGAAAATATATTAATGGTCTGTTTAAAATTAATATAGAAAATTATGAAAAATGATTTATAACTCTTGTGTTATTTTTATTTTATTTTAATAAACTAATTGGTATAGCTTATAAAAATACTTCAAAAAATTTTATCATTAAATTTAAAATATAAGAAACATAAAGACTTTTAACAAACTTACTGATACAAACTTATAACTAAAATTGTAGATAACCAAAACTTTTTTTAAACTTAAGTTTATTAAATACTTAATGAAGCTCATTTGCTGTATTAAACAAACAGATTTAACAGGTTGCATGTGTGTCAATATATTTTTTTTAAGAATATTTTTTACTTTTGTTGAAACAATGTTTAAGAAACGAACGTGATTTTAATTTTTTTTAATTATTTTTACCTAAAATTAAAATTGTTTCTAAATATATGTATAATTAAATAATATTTTATTTTTTGGTATTACATTGGGAAATTAATAAATTTCAATATCAATTTAAGTTTGATATAAAAATTTTATATCTAAATTACCTCCTTTCAAATATATATTTTTTAATTTTAATTTTTTATGCATTGTAATTTTTGTATTAATTAAAATTTTAATTTATATACACAGACATGGTAATTTTTTTACACTATCAGCTAATCATATAGATTATTATGTCACTAAGAATCTTTATTTTTTTTTATAATAATTAATATAAAAATATATTTAGAATGAATTCTCGTTAATTAACAATATAAAAAGCTTTATACTGAAAATATATAAAAACTTTGGTTCAAGAACAGAGTTAGCCGAGAAAAAGTATGCCACTTATTCATTGTACCCATTGCAATGGTATGGTTCTAGATGTTTACGCATGGCGTATATTTTGGCCACTTATTCATGTACACGAGAGAGCTATACACAATTCTTTTCCTACCTTCCTCAACGTCACATGGTGTAATTACATGCCTAAACCCTTGTAACTATTTATAATAATAACTTATGACAGATTCACACTCTTTGTTTTTATTAAAGACTAAAAAAAGACTAACATTACACTTGTTTTGATGTCTAACTTAGAGCCACACGTTCGCTAGCTTGTGCTCAAAAGATAATGAAAAGCGGAGGGAGCCTTCTTTGAACTTTCACAAATGATGCTTCCATAAGCAGGGAACTCCACATGGTTAATGTTTTTTGAGGAGTCGCAAAATAAGGAATGGACGTAAAACTCCCGTTAAACTTGCACTTACAAATCAATGTCGATCTCTTGGTATCGCCTTTAAAACCCCTCAAAACAACACATGATCGACACAGGTAAAAGTGTTGAAGCTAGAAGAACCTAGCAACCAACATTGGTACATAAGAAAACAAAATTTCCAATTGCACTGACATTTAGCTAACTATCATGGCGGGAGGATCATTTGCCTCAACATCTGGGACTCACTTTGAGTCTAAGATCACAGCATCTGTCATAATATCTTGCATAATGGCCGCCACCGGTGGTCTTATGTTCGGTTATGATATTGGAATTTCTGGTACATATAATCATACGATATTGGTTATGCATTTATTAATTAATCAGGTTCATAATTCAAAGGATAGCGTAGTTGTTTTAGAATCGTTGTCACGATCTCAAGTTAATTAAATCATATTTAATTTAATGCGAGGAATTAATATTGTGAATATATATTGCAGGTGGTGTGACATCAATGCCTGGCTTTCTAAGAAGGTTTTTCCCAGAAGTATACAGAAGGACACAACAGCACGACGGGACTGAGAGTAACTACTGCAAATATGACAATCAAAGCCTTCAATTGTTCACATCCTCTCTCTACCTAGCAGCATTGGTAGCCACCATGTTTGCTTCCCCGGTGACGAGGAAGTTAGGGCGCAAGCAAACTATGTTGATTGCTGGGATTTTCTTCATTGTCGGAACTGTGTTGAACGCTGTGGTAAATAGCCTTGGGCTGCTTATTTTAGGCAGGATCCTTCTTGGCTGCGGTGTTGGTTTTGCTAATCAGGTCCTTGAGTATTTCATTTTTCATTCTACTTTCTTTCATCTGTTTCGTACAATATAGTCAATTTTGCTGATTCTTGATTAATTAATTTTGTAATTTTGACAACAGGCTGTGCCGTTGTTTCTTTCTGAGATGGCACCCACAAGGATTCGTGGAGCACTCAACATCTTGTTCCAACTTAACTGCACAATTGGAATTCTGATTGCAAACATTGTCAACTGGTTTACTGCAAAGTGAGAATTTAATGTGATAGAAAATTGATTTGGATTTGAAAGCATAAATTTTAGTTTGATTAATTATGTGTAAATATTGGCATAGGATTAAAGCCGGATATGGGTGGAGGATATCATTGGCCGTGGCAGGGGTTCCCGCAATTATGCTAACAATAGGGGCCCTCATTGTGGATGACACTCCCAACAGTCTTATTGAGAGGGGTTACGAGGAAGAAGGAAAGGCTGTGCTGAAGAAGATTCGTGGTGTGGAAAATGTTGAACCAGAGTTCCAGGAGATCCTCAAAGCCAGTAAAGTGGCTAAAGAGGTCAAAAGTCCCTTCAAGGACATCCTCAAGCGCCACAACCGTCCTCCATTGGTCATTGCCATCTGCATGCAGGTCCTAACTTTATACTTGTTATTCGATCATATTCACTAATTAAGAACCAAAACGCTATTATTTCTGAATTAGCATTTTGGTATAGGTTTTCCAACAATTCACTGGAATCAACGCGATCATGTTCTATGCTCCGGTGCTGTTCAACACCTTGGGATTTCACAATGACGCTTCCTTGTACTCAGCTGTGATAACAGGAGCAGTGAATGTGCTGTCGACCTTGGTGTCTATCTACTTCGTGGACAAAGCTGGTCGGAAGGTGCTGCTGTTGGAAGCTTGTGCGCAAATGCTTGTGTCGCAGGTGCTGATTGCAGTATTGTTGGGGCTGAAGGTACAAGACCACTCAAGTAGCTTGAGCAAAGGGTTTGCCATATTGGTGGTGGTGTTGGTCTGCACATTCGTGTCATCTTTTGCATGGTCATGGGGCCCACTTGGGTGGCTAATTCCCAGTGAGATATTCCCACTAGAGACTAGGTCGGCGGGGCAGAGTGTGACGGTGTTCGTCAACATGCTCTTCACCTTCATTATTGCACAGGCATGCTTGTCCATGATGTGCACCCTCAAGTACGGCATTTTCCTCTTTTTCTCCGCCTGGGTGGTTGTCATGACCATATTCACAGTCTTTCTCATTCCAGAGACAAGGAATGTTCCCATTGAAGAGATGAGTGAGAAAGTGTGGAGAGAGCACTGGTTGTGGAAGAAATATATGGATGCATGATTGAGTTCCTCCACAGCCATTCTTTTCGGTAAATATACCAAAGAGTAATTTACCTATGCTCACAATAAGATTAATCTAGGAGTTTCCTCATAGTAGTAGTTGATATAAATAAACAATTTGATTTTAGACTTTTAGTTTTGTTTTAGATTCATGTTTCAATAACAAATATATGTTAAATTAGGCTTACAATTTTTTTAACTTGCTTTTAAATCCTTACTTTTACAACCGCATGCTAACATGGATTCGAATGAACATATTTTTTTTATGTTAAAAATAAGAGGCTTAATTTCTCTAAAGTTTATTTATTTTAAATTATATCATAACTATTATTTATTAAAATCACTATGTGTCTACGTGCGTTTCATTTTGAAGATTAATTTACTGTTATTTATACTTAAAGTTTGGTTTTAAATTAAATGACAGAGATTTCATTAAAATTAACAAATTGTCAAAGTAAATTCATTTTAAGTCTTCAAAATACTCAATGCTGTAAAAGATGTGCTTCTTTCACAAAACTAAATATATGATTTTTAAATAAATATTATATAGTGATTGTATAATTCTACCTACAGTTTAGATGATAGGTGGTTTCTGAAAATGACTAATAATACATATATAATTATTTATTTAACTTATTTATAGTGAGCAATTTAATATTTTCTTACGTATTTTTGGTGTAATATTTATATTTCTATTTTATAATTTACTAATAAATGTGTGTGCGTTGCACGAGTTTATTTTATTTTTATTAAATTAATTTATTTTAAAATATAAAATATATAATTTAAATATAAAAATATATAAATATGGTAAAAAAGTTTATTATATTAAATATAATTACACTAAAAAAATTATAAAATATTTCTTTATATACAATATTTTTTTATATCCTATATATTTGTTATCTTCTTTAATAATAAGTATTTTTATTTCTTTTTTTTACGTTACTCTTGACAATGCAAAGATATATTCAAATATTGAATAGAACTTAAAATAAAGATATATTTTATTTTTAATTAAAAGGTAACTCGAGAATTTCATCAAATTTTTTTTTAAATTATTTTTATATAATTTAATCAATATTATTTTTTCTATTTTTATTAAATATCATTCATAACAGTTTTGTTACTGTCATTTTTAACATTATATAACTATCAATTCTAGTAAATATTTCTTAAATACATTCAAATATAATAAATATGAATTAATTATAATTATAATTTTTAAATTATGCAAATGAGTATCATTAATTTCAATAATTTTTAATTTAATGTAATTTTAAATTATCTTATATATAATATTATCATATGTAAACTTATCTTTTTATTAGAAATTTAATTTAACAATATATAATATAAACTAATAATTTTGTAAATGTAATTTTTTTAATTCAATGTACATTTTAGTTTTTGAAGTACATACTAAATTATAGATTACATTAAATTAATTAGTAAAATAATTAATTATAGATTACATCCAATTGGGTGTTACGCACTCTTTTGTATCTATAGAATATGTGAAGAGTCTGAGCTTGTATGTGATTAAATTGCCATGTAATGTTATGGTGACTACCCCTACGGGTAAGCCGGTTGTGACATTATGGGTGTGTCTGGAATGTTCAATAATGGTGCATGGTAGGGACTTTGAGGTAGACTTCATTTATTTGCCTCTTTCCCAATTAGATGTAATTCTGGGAATGGATTGGTTGGCTACCAACCATGTATTGTTGGATTGCAAAGAGAAGACTTTGATTTTCAGTTTGTCAATGACGAAAATTCTAAGACTTTTGAGTCAAGGTGCGTGGGAGAACATAGTGAACGCTAAGGCCTTCATGGTCATGTTCTCAATTACATGAGTCGAGAGGGAGCACGAGGCTAAAGCTGAGTATTCTTAGAAGAGTCTTTGGCAGGAGCAAAGCAGAAGCTTCACAGTCTGAGGAACTGATAAGAGGTAAATTCATTATTAAGTGCAGATTATTGGATGTGTTATTTCACTTGGGTGCTACACACTCTTTCGTATCTGTGGAATGTGTGTCACTATAGCGAGAAATCAGCATCCAGAATCAGGCATTCTGATGCTCTCTCGCTGCAGCGAGGATCTTCTCGTTGTAGCGAGGAGCTCTCGTTGTAGTTAGAATGACAGACAGCAAAATGCAATTTTGTCTGGTTGTTTCGCTGTAGTGAAGAAAGGTCTTGCTGTAATGAGAATTGACTCGTTGTAGTGAGAATGTCGTAATTTTAGGGGTATTTAAGGGTTTTCAAGTTGAGAAACTTGGATTATAATCTAATTTACGACCCTCCTACATTCTCTCTGACTTCTCTCCTTATTTTTTCAGCAAATCCTTGAAAAATCTCAAGCTTTCTCTGATCAAAGCTTTGAAGTTCACTTTCCTTGTTCTTTGGGAAGTCCTTAAAGCTTGGTTCTCTATTTTTTTGATTATTTTCTTGTTTTTCCTCCTCTAAATAGGAACTCTTGTGATATTTAGGAAAATTTTGATGTTCTAGGCAAGATCCTTCGAAAATCCTTTATTAAACCTCGATTTCAAGGTAAGGAAAGCTCTATCTTGTTACTAAGAAAGTGGTATGCTTGTATTCATGAAAATGCTGTGATGAAATGCATGATTTTGAGTATATGTTGGATGAGAACATGTTTTTGTTATGTTTGAAGCATGTTTTGTGATGTTGATGAAGTGTATGATTCTTTATTTGAGTGTATATGCATGTATATGATAGACTGAGTCTAAAGAAACTAACTCTCGGGAATGATTAATTGATATATGATGTAATAATGAACTAAAGTAAAATAAAGAGATAAAAACGTGAATAATATGTTAATAAACATATAATAAAAAATATAAAGATGAGATGGAAAATTTGGAAAGAGAAATGAAATAAGAAAAGAATACGATAAGGATGAGTATGGATAGTTCAGAGGTACATTAGAGTGTGGAAGATGGAGACGATTGAGAAATCTTAGAGAAATGAGGGTGGTGGATGCTCCTCTTGAATTGCATAGAACAAATGAGAATAAGAGTACCACAGGCCTCACACTCGTTTCCTGACTAATACCCTTGACCATACTTTTGCTAAAGGGGGCTGAGTCGGCACACGTTGTATCTGTGTAGCTGCGGCTATCCAGTGACTATCTATGCTAAGGAATACCTCGAGGGATCCTAGGAAATGAGAACTCTGAGTATTAAGAGAGAGATGAAAAGTAATAAGCTGAATATTCAAAGATTGTTGCATGCATATGAATATAATTTTATAACATAATTGATTGTTGTATTATCTTTATTTTACTATGTGATTAATTGTGAATGTATGCTTGGTAATATGAATAGAGACTCATCCTTACATAAACCTTTCAGGGGACCAAGATGACAGCACCTAGAGAGAGAATTAGGCTCATAGACAGTTCTATACATAATAGACTTAACTATGTATTTAACGAATATCAAAGACTGCTACTTTAGAATTGTGTTGTTCGCAATCTTACACTAGCAAGTGCACTAAGATTGTAGCAAGTAATGAGTGATTTTTAAGAACAGGATGTGGTCTCCACAGGGAATTTGGATTTCAAGTATCAATTCTTAGAATTATAACCATTAGAGCCATACGAATTTGGAAGGAGAATTGTAACATGTAACAGAATTAAACCAAAGCAATTAAAAGTAAAGAACTTGCAGAAAAATAGAGTATAAGATGTGTAATGAACTGAGATAGGAATGAATAATAGTTAGGAATTTACTTCACAAGAATGTCAATATTAATTCAATTATGCCTCTGAACATTCAAGAACTTGGTTAATTGACAATCAGTTTTGCATATTAATAGCCAAAGGTTAATCCCTTAACTCATTGACCCTAACAAGCAACTAAACCACCCTAATCCCTTAGGTGAAGTTCAATTTCATGTTGCATTAAGAATTAGAACATTAGGATTGCAGAATTAAGTGTACTTATCCCTAAGAAACCCCTAATTCTGGTTGTTAATTCAGATCAGAGAATCAAGTCCAATTCCCATTAGCAAATGTTCCTCTAAGGTTAATCAAATGAATCCCCATTCAAAGATTATGTAATTAATCCAAATACTAGAATTTCAGAAGCAAGAATCAAATCAATACATCAATTCGAGTTCCATAAACTCCTAACTACAAGAAATTACACAGACATTGTGGCAGAGAAAGAAAAAGAAGGAGGAGAAGAAGAAGAACTCAGAAAAGCCATAGCTACGAGCTTCAATCCAATCCCTCTTCTTGAAGCTTTGAGGTTCGACCCCACTCCTCTCACTTTTTCTCAACGAGAATCTAACAAAAAAAATAGAAAATGAATGAAAGACCCCGAGATCTGAGCTCAAAACATGTATTTATAGAAATCCCGACTCTTGGCGTTATCACTCTTGCTGATAAGAGTGGCCACGCAGAAGGTCGCGACGTTGTGCGTAATCACTTTTATGAGTAAAACTGGTCACACGCAACTTGCCAAGTTGAGGACCTCTGGAACATCCACTTTCAATGATAAAAGTGGTTACGCAGAATACTTTGAAACTTCGCCTTCTCTGGAACGCTCACTTTCGCCAGCAAGAGTGACCACGCAGAGTATACTGAAATTCTGCCTTCTCTAGAATGCTCACTTTTGTTGGCGAGAGTGACAACGCACAGCTAAGCTGAGATTGAACTTCTCTGGAACGTTCACTTTCAATGATAAAAGTGATCACGTCCACACTCAACTTCTCATTTAAGCTATGAATCACTCACTTTCGCTGGCAAGAGTAACCACGCCCAGCTTAAACTCCATGAGCCATGTTCTTTGAGTCCAGACTTGCTACTTTTATCTATTTCTCCATTGATCTATCAACCTCATGGTCTTTACTCAGCATTTTCTACAAAAACACACTTCAATTATTAATTTTTACACAGAAAATTCATAAATGCTTAACTAACTATGTATTTAAAGAAATTATCCAATCATTCTATTTTTATGATTTTTTCTGCTTTTTCAAATACATTTTCCTTGTGAAATGGATTAAAACTATAATAAAATTCTAGTAAAAATATGGATTCATCAAATTACTATACATGTTGATAATATGCCTAGGAATATCATTATGATAGAGATGGAACTATATTATAGTATCCCTTTTGATTTCCTTGTAAGTAGATGTTACTCTTACAGCTGCTGTTGTACTGAAAGTAAACTGACTAGCAAGTGTACTAGTGTTGTTGTAGCAAGTTATAAAAAAATCTTAGAATCAAATTGAGTTCCAAGTATCGTCCTCAAGGAATAAAGTTCTCAATTACCACTTCACAAGATCACAATTAGTTGAGCTTTACAAATTTCGGATGGATTTAGTATGAATGTATTAAAAACGAAATTAGAAAGTAAAACAGAACAGTTAGTACAAAAGTATATAGTAAACATATGTAGAAAGAGTAGTTAGGAAATTGTTTCACCAAAACTTCAATATTGAATCAACAAAGTTCTGAACTTTCAAGCATTTAGATGGAATGACAATTAGTTTCACGTTATATTAATTAAAGGACAATCCCTTGCCTCAATGAATCTAACATCTAATCAAATCACTCTAATCCCTTAGATCTAGTCCAATCAAATGCTGCATTAAGTTTGAGAAACCAAAAGATTGCAAGATTAAGATATCTTATCCCTAAGAAACCAATAACCTTGGCAATTAATTCATATCTGAGAAATAAATTCAATTCCCATTGATAAGAGTTCCTCTATGATTAGTTGATCAAATTTCCATTCAATCACTACTTTAACAGCAGAATCAATCACTCAATGCAATCCAAAACTCAAAGTTCAGATCCAAAATCAATTCAACATTTCCATTTCAGATTCACAGTTCCTAACCACAAAGAGTTTAAGCAAAAATTACAAAAAGAGAAGAGAAGAGAAGAGGAGAAGAGAATGAACAAAGAAGAAACATTTTCAAGCCAATCTCCAATCTGATCCCTCAAGAAATGAAGCTTGGTGTTCGTCCTCAATCTCCCTCTCTGACTCTCTCAACAACAAAAACAAATGGAAAATGAAAAATGAACAAAAAAACTCCCTAAATTCCTGAGCTAACTTCCTTTTATAGAATTCCCGCTCTGCTGGCGTGATCACTTTTTTCAGCAATAGTAATCACGCAGAGGCTAATTCTTTATTTTCACTTGCGCGTTTTCACTTTTGCTGGTGATAGTAGTGCACTTCAAAGTGTTTACTTTTGTTGAAAATAGTAGCCACGCAGAAGCTTCCCTTACTAATGTCATGCGCGTGTTCACTTCTGCTAGAAATAGTGAACGCGCAGAAGCTACCTTCTTGCGCGTGTTCACTTTTGTGGATAATAGTGAACACGCGCAGCTACTCTTCTTGGAGGACTCTCTGGAACGCTCACTTTTTCTAGAAAAAGTGATTACGCAGAAGCTCTTCTCATTGCAACCTCTCTGGAACGATCACTTTTGCCAGCAAAAGTGATTACGCAGAAGCTCTTCTTCATTTTATGGTTCTGGAGTGATCACTTTCACCAGTGAAAGTGATCACTCAGAGGTTGTTCTTCAATTATCAACTTCTTTCCTCCAATTTTGCTACTTTTCTTCTATTTTTCCTTTGATCATCCAATCCTCATGAACTTAGCTCAGAATTCCCTACAAAAGCATACTTGAAATGTCACTTTTTACATAGAAAATCAATAAATTTTAAAATAACTATGTTTAAAAATGACATGCAACATTTTATTATTTTTTTAAGGGTTTTCTACTATTTCTAGCATGTTTTCTTTATTAATTGCACTAAAAACTATTGTAAAATACTAGTAAAATATGGATTCATCAGTAGAATACATCATACACTATATGTGTATATATATATATATATATATATATATATATATATATATATATATGGTACTATGAGAACTCCAGCAGTCGTGACCTATTTGTTTACATATCACGAGTATGACCATCTCACAAGACTATTCAGATAGACTTTTGAGCAAATTACTGGCACATAGGTTATCTTGGATCAGATGATGACCTCGATTTTGAGGACCTAGCAGAAATAGAGAGTTGGCATGGGATCGATTAATACTGGGTTCTCAGTGTTTGGTGTATTTTGGGAAATGGTTTGGGATTAAATTTGTCAACTTGATGTAATATTTTGACTGTGTAAATGTTATTTTAAGTGTTATACATTTTGACAAACAAATTGTAAATTATTATATTTGATATGTTTAAAATGCATGTTCAGTTCTTAATTAAGAAAATGTCGATTATGGATTATCACATTCTTTAAACTCGTTGCCGTTTCTATTAACATTGTACTTATTTGAACATTTTTATTTACAACGAACCCATCCACAATGAGACTTTCATTGATTTGATATAATAATATTTAATAATGCAAAAAATGACATTTCCCTCCTAAATGATCAATAAAGAATGCGATTTCCATACTTTAAAATTTTAGGATGTTACAAGAGGCACTAAGGAAGAAGTCGCTTCCTCAAAATACGAAATAGGAATGCCATATTCAAGGCCAATTTTAGCCAACTAGTCAGCACTCTGATTCGCTTGCCTTAAAACATGGTTGAACCTAATAAATTGAATTTCTTTAAGTAACCTCCTAATCTTACAAATGACAAAACTCAAGTGAGATTGAGCGTTTAGGAAAATGATGTTTTAGGATAATCTCGCTCAAGCAAGATGATTCTCGCTTAAGCGAGATAGGCTAGATTTAGCTCAATTGCACCTCGCCTAGGCGAGGATTCACCGAAAAAGTATCATACTCTTTGGATGCCAGCTCGCTCAGGTGAGATGGAGCTTACTCAAACGAGCATATCAGAAAAAATGTTGGAAAATCACTATCTGCAGATCTTGTTCAGGCGAGATGTATCTCGCCCAGCGAGTAGTGCGTCGCTCAAGCGAGAGCGTGTGAGGCTGAGTGGTATTTAAGAGATTTTCATCATGGAAATTTTATTTCATTTCAAAACCTATGTTCCTTTATCATTTCCTCTGAACTCTCTCTTCCATATTCCAGAGAAAAGCCTTAGAAACTCCAAAAGTTCATTGAATCTGAGCTCAAACTTTAACTCTACGAAATCATCGGTTAGTATCTCAAAACTTGAACTCCTTGTTTCTCTATTTCCTTTTTTAACTCAAAGAATACTCTTTCTGTAAGGTGTAGAACTACCTTGATCCATGAACCATCCTTCTCTCATTTTCTCATTACCAAACTTTTCTTTTAAGGTAAAGAGAGCTCTATTTGTTACTAAGAAAGTGGTATGCTTGTATTTATGAAAATGCTGTGATAAAATGCATGGTTGTGAGTATATGTTGGATAAAAACATGTTTTTGTTGTGTTTGAAGTATGTTTTGTGGTGTTTGATGAAGTGTATGATCCTTTATTTAAGTGTACATGCATGTATGTTATGGACTGAGTTAAAGGGTGACTAATTCTCAGCAATAATTAATTGATGCGTGATTCAATAATGAACTAAAGTAAAATAGAGAGATAAAAGCATGAATAATATGTTAGTAAACAAATAGTGAGAAATATAGAGATGAGATGGGAAATATGGAAAGAGAAATGAAATGGGAATGGAATATGATAAGGACGAGTATAGATAGTTCAAAGGTACATTGGGAGTATGGAAGATAGGGACGACTAAGAAGTCTTGGAGAAATGAGGGTGGTGGATGCTCCTCTTGAATTGCACAAAACAAATGAGACTAGGAGCAACACATGTCTCACACTCATTTCCTGACTAGTAATCTTTACTATGCTTTTGCTAAAAAGGGCTGAGTCGGCACACGTTGTATCCGTGTAGCTGCGGTTATCCAACAACTATCTATGCTAAGAAAGATCTCGAGGGATCCCAGGGGAAATGAAAGTGAGAAATGAAAGTTTAAGTAACAAGAAACCTAATTAGAATGAGTTAGAAAATTAATGATTTTGTTATATGATAATTGTATGATATCTTCATTGATATCATTGATTTATTTGTGATTGTATGATTAGTAATAAAAATAGAGACTCATCCTTAATAAATATTTCAAGGAACCAGGATGACAACACCCACCGAGAGAATTAGACTTGTAGATAGTTCTATAATTAATAAACTTAATTATGTTTTAACGAGTATAAGAGATTATGTTATTTTAGAATTGCTGTACAAGTTAATGATATACCTAGGGATATTATTATGATGGAAATGGAATTAGCCTATAGTATTCCTTTTGATTTCCTCGTAAGTAGAATACATCATACCCTTTGTGTATATATATTTCCTGGCACCGTGACGACCCCAGCAGCCTTAACTTACTTGTTTACGTACCTTGATCACGATCATCTTATAAGACCATCTCAATGGACGTTTGAACAGATTACTGGTACCTAGGTTACTGCAGACTTTGGTGATCTATATCTTGGATCGGATGATGATATCGACTCTGATGATATTGCGATGATAGAGGGATGGCATGGGGATTACTAGTGTCTCTTTGGTCTTGTGATGGATAGGCTGCTCATTAGGACTTGTTATATTTTATATCTTGTAAATGTTGTAAAAGAGTCCTAATGTATATTTTTGCAAATGTTAACATATTGTACATTATAAGAAGGATGTGTGTTCATGTTATTTTGATGTTTCCTTTACAAAAAAAAATTGTTTAATTATTATTACTTTGTCATTTTAGTTCTTATAAGTTTGAGCAACATAAACAAAATATTTTATGATTCCACTAATTTTAATCAACCAATAAATAGATTTAACTAAATTTCTGTCTTAATTCTGAAATTATACTTTTAGTGTTTTGGATAAAATAAGGATGTTACAATTTGGTATCAAAGTAGTTCTTCCAAACCAGACTGGGGTATGGGACTAGTTGTCTATGTTATGTAATCTCATATTCTTACTTAACAAGAATATAAGTGGATTGATTGTTAGAATAGCTTGTTTGCCTTAATTGCTTATGTGCAGTGGCGTGTATGATAGTTGTTGATGAGCTTGAATGGTTTCTTTCAAAATAGAATCATGGCTGGTAGAAGTAGACTGATGAATCCAAATTTTTACTGATATTTTAGCATAATTCTAGCTCATTTAATAAGGAAAATATATGAAGAAAGCAGAAAAACTTAGAAAAAGAGAATGATTGAAAGTTTTATTTCAATTTGTAGTTATTTTCGCATTTGTAGAATTTATGCTTAGTTCTTAATAAATTTATCTTGTTTTTGAAGGAATAATCTGAGCAAAAGTCATGGAAATGGATTATCAATGGAAAGAAAGAGGAAGAATGGCAATGTTGGACTCCAAAATACAAGAATTATGGGATGCAGGTTGGGCGTGATCACTATTGTTAGTGAAAGTGATCATTCCAGAGCCTAAATGAGAAGAGGAGCCTGTGCGTAATCACTTTTATTTACAAGAGTGAGCGTTGCTAGTGTGCGTTATCACTTTCGCCAACGAAAGTGAACGTTCCAGAGAGACTTCATTCCTGATGAGCTGCGCGTTGTCACTTTCGCCAACGAAAGTGAGCGTTCCAGAGGCACTTGTATCAGGACAGCTTGCGCGTGGTTACTATTACTCACGAAAGTGATCAAGCGCAGCCCTTGACCTCCTGCGTTGCCACTATTATGAATAAAAGTGAATGTTCCAGAGAAGCCTTCAACTCTGCAAGTTGCGCGTGGTTACTCTTGCTCTTGAAAGTGAACACGCGCACTACATAAAGCTTCTGCGTGGTTACTCTTGTGAAGAAAAGTGACAACGCGCAGAACTGGGGTTTCTATATATACATGATTGAAGCGCGAAAACTGGGGTCTTTTGCTCATTTTCTGTTTAGTTAGTTAGATTCTCGTTGAGAGAGAGTGGAGAGAAGATTGGAGTCGAAGCTTGAAGCTCCAAGAAGAGGGATCGGATTGGAGCTCGTGGCCATGGTTGCTCTGCATTCTTCTTCATCTTCTTCTTCTTCTTTCTCTGTTTTTGTTGCAATGTGTGCTTAATTTCCCATAGTTAGGGGTTTATGGAACTCGAATTGATGTATTGATTCGACTTTCTCTTCTGAACTTTAAGTTCTTGGATTAATTGAGTTGTTAATTCTGCTTTTCATGCAATCTTTGAATGGAAATTCATTTGATTAATCAAGAGGAATCTTTACCAATGGGAATTGGATTGTTTGCTCCGATCTGAATTGGCAACCAGAGTTTAGGGATTTCTTAGGGATAAGGAGACCTAATTCTGCAATCTTATAGTTCTAATTCTTAATGCAACTTGAAATTGAATCTCACCTAAGGGATTAGGGAGGTTTAGTGGATTGTTAGGGTCAATGAGTTAAGGAATTAACCTTTGGCTATTACTATGCGAAACTGATTGTCAATTAACCAAGTTCTTGAATGTTCAGAGGCATAATTGAATTAATACTAATATTCTTGTGAAGTAAATTCCTAACTATTCTTCATTCTTATCTCATTTCATTACATACTCTATTTTTCTGCAAGTTCTTTACTTTAATTGCTTTTGTTTACTGCTGTTATGTGTTACAAATCTCATTCCAAAATTCGTATGGCTCAAATGGTTATAATTCTGTGAAGTGGTACTTGAAACCTAAATTCCCTGTGGAGACGATATTCTGATCTTAAATTTACTCATCACTTGCTGCAATTCTAGTGCACTTGCTAGTGTTAGATTGCAAACAACATAGACCCACGGAAGTTACAAATGAAATTTTGAACAGTATGACTTAAGTACTAGAAGCTCTAGTACAGAATCAAGATGCTGAGACGACAGAGTACCGGGGGCTATCATCCTTTACAAAACACAACCCTCCAAGGTTCGAGGGAAAATTTGATCTAGAAGGAGCTCAAAGATGGATCGCAGATATAGAGAAGATATTTAACGCAATAGGCTGTCATGAAGAGCACAAAGTGGGCTATGCACTTATATGCTGAATGGGGAAACTGAGGATTGGTGGAGATTTGCTAGCCAAACCTTACCTCAGGAAGAGGGTCATATCTCTTGGGAAGTGTTCAAAACTTGTTTTCTGGGAAACTACTTCCCTAGAGACTCGTAGAAACATAAAGCAAGGGAATTTCTTGAACTGAAACAAAGGGACATGTTGGTAGGAGAATATGCTGTCAAATTTCATGAGTTAATGAAATATTGGCCCCACTTTTAGCATGATGGCGGCGAGGAGTGATGAATCCATATTTTTACTAGTATTTTACTATAGTTTTAATCCATTTGATAAGGAAAATATATTGGAAAAATCAGAAAAACTCATAAAAATAGAATGATTGAAGGTTTTCTTTAAATAAATAGTTAATTTAGCATTTGTATAGTTTCTGCATAGAAATTAATAATTCAAGCATATTTTTTGTAGAAAATCCTGAGCAAAGTTCATGAAAGATGGAAGATCAATGAAAAGATAGAAGAAAAGTAGCAAGTCTGGACTCAAAGAACAAGGTTTAATGGAATGTAAGTTAGGCGTGGTCACTTTCGCTGGCGAAAGTAAGCATTCCAGAAGGGCTTCAGACTTAGCAAGTAGCGTGTTGTCACTTTCGCTGGCAAAAGTGAAAGTTCCAGAGAGACCTCAGCTTGGCAACTTGCGTGTGGTCACCTGTACTCATGAAAGTGAACATGCACACAACTCGACCTCAAGCGTTGCTACTTTTATGAATGAAAGTGATCGTTCCAGTCTTCCAGAACACCATATAAGGCTCTGCGTGGCTACTCTTATTAAGCAAAGTGATATCGCGCAGAGGCGAAAAAATCTATAAATTGCAGAAACATTCAGATTTTACGATCTTTTGTTCATTTTTCGTTTTCACCTTGTTCGTTGGTGTGGAGAGAGTTTGAGAGAGAGATTGGGGACAAACTTCGAGCTCCAACCTAGAGGAATCAGATTGGAGATCGGTTGAAGATAGCTCTTCGGCCTTCTTTCTCTGCTGTATTTGTTGTGTAATTTCTTGATAGTTAGGAATTGTGGACCCAAAATGAACGTGTTGAATTAATTTTGGATCTGACTTTTGAGTTTTGGAATAGATTGAGTGATTGATTCTATACTTTACATAGTGATTGAATGGAAATTTGATTAACTAATTATAGAGGAACTCTTGTCAATGGAAATTAGAATTATTCTTCAGATCTGAATCAATTACCAGGATTATAGATGTATTAGGGATAAGATAACTTGATTCTATAATCTACTGGTTTCTAACACCTAATGCAACATTTAATTAAACCAGATCTAAGGAATAAGAGTGATTTGATTGAATGTTAGATTCACTGAGTTAAGGAATTAACCTCTGAACAATACAACGTGAAACTGATTATAATTCTTTTCAATTACTTAAAAAGTTCAGAACCTTATTGATTCAACATTGAAGTTTTGGTGAAACAACTCCCTAATTATGGTTTCTACATCTGTTTTCACACATTTACTTGTTCCTTGTTCTATTTTTCTTCTGATTTGAATATTTGCTAAGTTTAATTCTAAACACTCTTTGAATTTCGTGAAGCTCAGTTAATTGTGGCCTTGTGAAGTTGTAATTGAACATTTTTATTCCTTGAGATCGATATTTGGGACTCTAACACAGTTCTATCATTTTTATAACTTGCTACATCAACACTAGTACACTTGCTAGTTAAATCAACTTCTCTGTTTGAAGTGTGACAAGGACGATTTGTGCGCCCAATTTGAGAATGGTCTTAAGGCTGATATACGCATGGCCGTTAGTGTATTCCAAGTGATGGACCTTCCTATTTTGGTGAGCAAATGTCGAGTTTATGAAGCCAACTTGAAAAAGAAGTCTGTGCATAGTCTAGTTGGAGGACCAATGAGACAAGACAAAAGGCCCTTAAGATCTCAGAGAAGGCCTAGCTTAATCTCAAGCTAAGGAGATTGTACCTCAAAGAGGTGGTAGCTATAACTTTAACATTCCTCGAGAACCATTGAAGTGTTTCTGATGTGGGGGATCCCACATGATCCGAAATTACCCATAGCCAACTGTTGCGTGTGGTCACTGTGGGAAGATAAGGCATCAGACTAGTGCTTGTTGGTTTGCACCTCAAAGGAGTGGAAGCAACAAGCCAGCATCCAAAAGCAGTGAGGATCACAGTCTAATGTGCAAGGCAAGGTGTTTAATTGGCTCTGAGGCAGCAAAGTTAGATGACCTCATTCAAGGTAAATGTATTTTGAAAGAAAAGCTTGTAAATATTCTATCAACTCTGGTGCTACTCATTCTTTCATCTCTTTGGATTATATACACTGTCTTGGATTATCTGTTTCTTCTCTACCATATACTATTGTAGTATCTACTCCCACAAATCAACCTATGGTGACTACCCATGCATGTTTGGGTTGTTCTGTGATAATTCATGGTAGGAATTTCTTGGTAGATTTGATTTGTCTACCCCTTTCTCAGTTGGACGTTGTATTAGGAATGGTCTTGATTGTAAAGAGAAAACACTAATTTTCAATGATAATGTACCGGGAAGTCCTAAACTTCTATGTGAGAGTGACTCAAGAAACACGGTTAATGTTAGAGCCTTTATGGTACTATTTTCTATTGAAGTAGAAAAGAGTGTGAAGGCAGAGCATATACCGGTGGTGAATGAATTCTTAGAAGTTTTTCCAGAGAACATAACTGAACTACCACCAGAGAGAGAGAGATTGAATTCATGATCAACCTCATACTAGGAGCAAGCCCAGTCTCTATTGTACCTTATTGAATGTTGCCAATCGAGTTAGCCGAACTAAAGAAACAAGTTAAGAACTTATTAGAGAGATAATTTATGAGACCAAGCATATCGCCATGGGGAGCGCCTGTACTCTTAGTGAAGAAAAAGGATGGAAGCATAAGGATGTGCGTGGATTATCGTCAATTGAACAAAGTGACAATAAAAAACAAATATCCTCTTCCTAGAATAGATGACTTAATGGACCAACTTTGAGGACCTTCAGTATTCTCAAAGATCGATTTGCGATCGAGATACCACTAGATTCGAGTGAAGAACAAAGATATTCCCAAGATTGCATTCAGAACTTATTATGGACATTATGAGTACTTAGTTATGCCATTTGGTGTGACTAATGCTCCGGCCATATTCATGGATTATATGAATCGAATCTTCTATAAATATCTAGATCAGTTTGTTGTAGTATTCATAAGTGATATTCTGATATACTCAAAGGTTTGAGGAGCATGCTGAGCATTTGAAGATTGTATTGCAAATTATGAGCGAAAGACATTTATACATGAAGTTTTCAAAATGTGAATGCTGGTTATCACAGATACAATTTCTGGGACATGTAGTATCAAGTGAAGGAATCATGGTTGACTCAGCTAGGGTTGAAGCAATGTCTTAATGGTCAAGACCTACTACTTCGATTAAAGTTAAAAGTTTCTTAGGATTGGCCAGCTATTATAGAAAGTTTATTGAGTGATTTTCTAAAATAGCCTTATGATGAACGATAAGTTTTCATTTCGTTTTGCAAAAAGATTTGTCGTCAACCTTCATCAAAATATGCAGAAAAAAATTTGTAGTATCTAGGGTGCAAGCCTAGGTTGTCTCCAACGACTTTGGTTTGTAACATACATTGAACATGTTGTGAACATTTACTATAAAAGCAATTAAAAACAAGGGGGTTTTGTGTAATTCCAATTTTAATATAAAGACAAGTGATGAAATTAATGAATCCAATCAATGAAATCTACAATCCTTAGTTTGTTCATGCAATTCTATCCTTATCCCTCTCAAGATTCAATACTTTTTCTCTTCCTCTGAATTAGGATAACTCAAAAAGCAAGAATTAACCTTAACATCCCATACAAATTAAGCAATTTACATGGGCTCCAATCTCTCATTCCCAAGATAACGCTACCTTAGAAATTAACTTAGGATTAAGTAAACTAAGTTAAGAATTTCAGTAAAATGAATTAGGGTTAATTAAGCAATATCTCCCTCTTTCAACCATTAATTCAATTCAAAGAGTTGGGAAATGTAAATTCATAAGAGAAAGGGAATTATATTGACATTCATACCCAGGGATTCAAGAACCCATGAACTTACTAAGGATTACAAGAAAGTTTAGCCCTCCATAGGGATGGGTCATACAAATTCAAGATGGAAACAAAGGGAAATCAACATCATAATGCAAGAATTAAAGGAAAATGAAGGGAAATTGTAAATCAAACCCTAAGATTAGCCTTGACTGTCACCCAAGGATCCTAAGCTCTGCAAAATGCTCCAAAAGTGGCAAAAGAATCTAAAGAAATGTCAAAAGCTGTGTACCCTAATTTTTCAAATTCTATTTATAGTGCAAAAATTTTCGCCCAAAGTGACTACTATGGTTTCATAGTGATAATGCGCAGCGTTCCATAGTGTTTATGTGCACTCCATAGTGATTACGCGCGATATCTGTGATTTGGGCCTCTCTGGAGTTATCACTTTGGCTTCATAGTGATAACGTGCAACGCCCTAAAGTGATTACTCTTGCTCCATAGTGTTTACGCGCAGGTCCTATGTTTTTGCCCTCTCTGGAGTTGTCACTTTGGCATCAGAGTGATAACTTTGGCTGCTCCAGAGTGTCTAGTATGGTTCCATAGTAGCTACGCGCAAGCTTTGTACTTTTTGGCCTCTCTGAAGTTGTCACTATGGGTTCATAGTGATCCTCTGGTCTACCTTTCTGGAACTAACTTGCTGTAGTGTTCACTATGAACTCCAAAGTGATCACTTTCACCTAAACTTTCTAAAATGCTAAAAATCCATGGAAAAAGTCTAGAACCTCCTGCACAATTATTCAAATGATCAAAATTGCAAACTATATCTATGCAAATCAATGTAATTTAACCAAAAATTAAGAAATCTGTGATAAATTGACCAAAATGATATTTTTGTTATTTACAACTGTAAGTTTACTTTTTTTCTATTAAGAAACATTAAAATAACAAGTAAAAATCCAATAAAATGTGGATTCATCACCTTACCTTTGACGAATTGACACGAAAAGGGAACAATTTTGACTAGAATAAGATTGTGAGGTAAGTTTTTAGAAGTTGAAGGAAAGATTAACCTTAGCACTTGTATTGATTCTGCCATATCTTGAACAAAATTTTGAAGTATATTGTGATGCATTAGGACACGGTCTTGGATGTGTTTTGATGGCAGATGGGAGAGTAATGGCGTATGCATCTAGGCAATTAGGACCTCATGAGGTCAATTATCCCATGCATGATGTGGAACTAGCAGTAGTGGTCTTTGCATTGAAGATTTGGAGACACTATCTCTTTGGAGCAAGATTCGAAGTCTTTAGTGATCACAAAAGTTTAAGTATCTATTTGACCAAAAAGAACTGAATATGCGACAATGGAGATGGATGGAATTTTTGAGGAGCAAGATTCGAAGTCTTTAGTGACCACAAAAGTTTAAGTATCTATTTGACCAAAAAGAATTGAATGTGCGACAATGAAGATGGATGGAATTTTTTAAAGACTACGATTTCACGTTATCCTATCATCCAAGAAAAGCGAATGTGGTTGCAGAAGCATTCAGTAGAAACTCTTTGCATATCTCGGCCATGATGGTGAAGGAATGGAAGCTGATTGAAGAATTTAGAGATTTGAACTTAGCGGTGGAGCTACGACCCAACAGTCTATATCTTAGAACTTTGAAGATTAGTAATGATTTTTTGGCCCAAGTTCGATCTATGCAACAAGAAGATCTCTATTTGCAAGATATGATGTGCCAAAAGGATGAAGGCAAGAACTTGAAGTTTCATGGTGATTCAAATGGACTAATAAAGTTCAAGGACAAAGTGTGTATCCCACAAAACGAATGGCTGAAGCAAATGATTTTAGAAAAAGCTCATAAAAGTAAGCTAAGTTTCCATCCGGGAGCGACAAAGATGTACCAAGACCTGCGAAAGAACTTTTGGTGGTACGGGATGAAAAAGGAGGTAGTAGATTACGTGACAATATGTTTAACTTGTCAAAAATCAAAGACGGAGCATCAATGTATGCCAGAAGAGTTACAACCACTGGAAATTCCTGAGTGGAAGTGGGATAATATCTCCATGGACAAATGGACAAATGGAGCGAACCATCCAAACTCTTGAAGATTTGTACGAGCTTGTGTGATGGACCAACAAGGAACTTGAGAGGAGTGTCTACCTTTGGTAGAATTTACTTATAACAATAGTTATCACGCTAGCATCGAGATGGCATCGTACGAGGCATTATATGGAAGGAAATACAGAACGCGTTATGTTGGTACGAATCTGGAGAGATAGTTTGGTATGCACCTGACTTAGTTCAAACTTAGAATAATCAGATCAAGATGATTAGGGAGAAAATCAAGATTTCCCAGGACAGACAGAAGGGTTACTATGATAACTGAAGAAAACCTTTAGAATTTCAAGTGGGAGATCATGTGTTCTTGAGAGTTTCACTTATCACTGGAGTTGGTAGGGCATTAAGATCCAAAAAATTATCCTCTAAATTCATTGGGCCATTCAAAATCTTGAGTAGAGTTGGTCCTGTAGCATATAAAATTGCATTGCCTTTAAATTAATCAAATTTGCATCCTATATTTCATGTTTCACAACTCAGAAAATACATCCCAGATCCATCCCATGTGATCAAACTTGATCTTGTCCAAGTTCGAGAAAATCTCTCTTATGATGTATTTCCGGTGAAGATTGCTAATCGTCGAGTCAAGCACTTAAGGGCCAAAGAAATATCTCTAGTGCAAGTAATATGGAGTGCAAATGATGAAGGAGATGCCACTTGGGAAGCTGAGGACAAAATGAAGGAAGTTTACCTTCATCTCTTTCTGAATTAATTAATTTTAGGGGTAAAATTCCTAAAAGGGTGAGAGAATTGTAACACCCTCTTTTCCATTATTCAGAAAATTATGTTTTGTTTAATATTAAATAGTATTAGGATGTGTTTAGGAGTGAATTATGAAGAGTCTTAGAAGAAGTGATGCAAGGAATCTTGCTTAAGCGAGAAAAATCTCGCTCAAGCGAGACTGAGCATCCAAGAAGATGATGTTTCAGGACAATCTTGCTCAAGCAAGATGATTCTCTCTCAAGAGAGATAGGATAGATTCAACTCAATTATCACCTCACCCAGGCGAGAGTAATCTCGTTCAGGCGAGCTGAGATCTTGCTCAGGTGAGCTGAGTCACTCAGGTGAGGACTCACAGGAAAAGTATCATATTCTCTGGACGCCATCTTGCTTAGGCGAGATGAAGCTCGCTCAAGCGAGCATATAAAAAAAAAACATTGGAAAACCATTGTCTGCAAATATCGCTCAGGTGAGATGTATCTCGCCTAGGCGAGTAGTGCGTCGCTCAAGCGAGCTGCTCCTCGCTCAAGTGAGAGCGATCGAGGCTGAGGAGTATTTAAGAGATTTTCAGCATGAAAATTTTATTTCATTTCAAAACCTTTATTTCTTTATCATCTCGTCTGAACTCTCTCTTTCATATTCCAGAAAAAAGCCTTAGAAACTCTTAAACTTCACCAAATCGAAGCTCAAACTTCAACTCTACAAAATCATCGGTGAGTATTTGAAAGCTCGAACTCCTCGTTTTCACTCCTATCTTCTCTATGTCCTTTTTTTACTCAAAGAATACTCTTTCTGTAAGGTGTAGAACTACCTTGGCTTGTGAACCATCCTTCTCTCATTTTCTCATTACCAAACTTGTCTTTTAAGGTAAGGAAAGCTCTATTTTGTTACTAAGAAAGTGATATGCTTGGGTTATATTCATGAAAATGCTATGATGAAATGTATGATTGTGGGTATATGTTGGATGAGAACATGTTTTTTTTATATTTGAAGTATGTTTTATGGTGTTTGATGAAGTGTATGATCCTTTATTTGAGTGTACATGCATGTATGTTATGGACTGAGTTAGAGGGTGACTAACTCGCAGCAATGATTGATTGATGTGTGATTTAATAATGAACTAGAGTAAAATAGAGAGATAAAAGCATAAATAATATATTAGTAAACAGATAGTGAGAAATATAGAGATGAGATAAGAAATATGGAATGAGAAATGAAATGGGAATGAAATATGATAAGGACGAGTATGGATACTTTAGAGGTACAGTAGGAGTATCAAAGATGGGGATATTTGAGAAGTCTTAGGAAAATGATGGTGGTGGATGCTCCTCTTGAATTGCACAAAACAAATGAGAGTAAGAGTACCACAGGAGGCCTCACACTCGTTTCCTGACTAATACTCCAAACCATGCTTTTGCTAAAAGGGGCTGGGTCAGCACACATTGTATCTGTGTAGTTACGACTATCTAGCAACTATCTATGCTAAGGAAGACCTCGAGGGATCCCTACTGATCGCTTAGATTTGCATAAAGATTTGTCGCCAATCCTAATCAAAATATGCAGAAAGATTTTTGTATAGTCTAGAATGCAAGTCTAGGTTGTCTCCGATGACTTTGGTTGAGAATATGCATCAAACATGTCACAACATTAACTACGAAAGCAATGAAATAGAGGGGAGGGAGGATTTGTATGATTCCAAATTCAATATAAAGAGCAGGAAATAAAATTATAAAGTTCAATCAATAAAAGATCGTAACCCCTAGTTCATTCATATATACTCTATTCCTATTTCTCTCAAGATTGAATACTTTTCCTTTCCTCCCAGAATTAGGTTAATTTAACAAGTGAAAATCAACCTTATATTTCCATACGAATTAAGCAATTTAATGGACTCTGATCTCTTTTCCCAAGATTATGCAACCTTAGAAATAAACCCAAAATTAAGCAATTCAAATTTAGAATGTCCTTAAAAATTAATTAGGATTAATTAAGTAATATCGCCCTCATCCAACCATTAATTCAATTTAAGAGATTAGGAAGAAGAAATTCACAGGAGAAAAGGAATTATATTAACATTCAAAACCCAAGAATTCATGAATCTAAATAAGGTCACTAGGGATTACAAAAGGTTTAGCTCTCCATGAGGACGAGTCTCACAATTACAAAGTGAAAGTGAAGAGAAATCAATAATATCAATGTAAAAATCAAAGAGAAGTAACGAGAAAATGGAAATTAAACCCTAGGTTGGATCCTTGGCTGTCACTCAAGGCTGACCTAAGCTTTCCAAGTATTCCCAAAATGAAAAAAATCTAAAAGTGTAAAAGCTCCTAACCCTAATTTCCAAAAATCTATTTATAATCAAGTAGAGGTCATCCATAGTAGCTACTATCATGATAGTAGCTATGCACAACTTCCCAGAATTGTCATTCTTCTCTGAAGTTGTCACTATGGCAGGTGATAGTGGCTACGCCCAGCGCGCGTAGGTACTATGGTCAATGAAAGTGGCTACACGCAGCTTTCTGTCAGTTTGGCCTTTACTGTATTTGTCACTTTCGCCTCTGATAGGGGTTAAGTGCAGGTCTATTTCATGTCAAACTCCCAATTCTCACCCTCTTTGCAAATTGCTTGAAGGATTGGCTTGTAATCCTTTTCCTCCAGATAACTGAAGGTGGTGAAATCTAGCTGGCCAGCTGCTCTTTGCACACCTGGGATATTCAAGATCCTCTTGATGTTGGTGGGAGTGAAATCAATTTCCTTACCCCTCACCATGCTGTGTCTATGGGGGGAGAGTGTCGCCTTTCACCCTCATGGCATTGACATAGAATCCTGGGTGATTTCCTTCCACCCATTCCTAGCACATGTTGTGAAGAGGTCCCAACCTCTTTTCTGAATTTCTTCTTGGAACTGAGGATAGGTACCTTCTTGGATCTCAAAGTTCCTATCTTGTACAATTTGCCTTTTCAGAATGTTGTCCTTGAAATATTGCCCATGAGCAACTGATCTAAATTTGGGGTCCTGTGCAGAAGTAGGTCTTGAAGTTGAGGCACCAGCTGTCCTAGCCACTTAGGTATTGCAGTGGTCTTTCTTGGAGTGTTAGCCAATATGCTACAAAGAGAAGAAGAAATATGTGGGAAATGTACATAAATATCATGTAGGAAAGATGTATAGCAAACAAAATAATGTTCAAACGAAAAGGCAAACCAGAATAGATGTTGTGATGGCGTACTGGAACGCCCCGAAAATGTAATATTGTTTGAGTATATATATATATATATATATATATATATATATACTATTTTATGGTATAATGATTGACTTGATGGTGATATGGATGTATGGATGTGCCTTAATTTGATGGGAAGGTGTGTGTGAATACAGATATGTGTAAATATATATATATATATATATATATATATATATATATATACGTGTGTGTGATTGGAATTTGAATTGAAAGAAATAGGTTAAGTTCTGGTGCAGGACATTCTCGCTGTAGCGAGATAATTCTCGCTGTAGTGAGAGGTCCCTGGGAGGAAGGCATGCGACTGTCGCCTTCTCGCTGTAGCGAGAGATGTCTCGCTATAGCGACAAAGTGACAGTTTAGGGTGCATTTCTGGGTCCAATCTTGCTGTAGCAAGAGATGTCTCGCTGTAGCGACAGAGTGATAGTTTAGGGTGCATTTTTGGGTGCAATCTTGCTATAGTGAGAGACGTCTCACTGTAGCAAGATTCTGCAGAAACCAGAGTGCAGATGTGTCTGAGTTTTTTGCTGCAGTGACAGAGGGCGTCGCTGCAGCAAGAGGTGTCTCACTGCAGCGAGAGGAGTCGCTGTAGCGAGAGTGTCGTGACCAGAGGGGTATTTGAAGGGTTAAGGTTCAAGGAGAGGGTTATTTTCATGATTTCCCTCTCTCTCTTTCACGATTCTCTCTACCCAAACCCATTCCTATCGATTAAAAGCCCTCCAAGGATGTTTGGGAGCTTGATTGAAGGTTGGAAATACGTTTGGAATCTTTGGAGGTAAGTTCTATGGTTAGAGTTTCAATTTTCGTCCCTCTCCTTCATTTTCTGAAGTTCCCCCTAAGTTTCCTCGGGATTTCTGTGTGCTTTAGGGACGAAATTCATGTGGGGAGGCGATTCCATCAACGTTTCATGTCGGGCCTTCATTTTGAGGTAAGGGGAGGACTTTACTCTAGTTACCTTTGTTTGGAATAAGTTTATTTGAATGAATATGGTAATGTGATAGAAATAGGAGGTGAGGTTATGTATCTTGATGGACTATACGAGTTGGGTTGAGTCTGGAGACGTCCGACCTCTAGCACATTGTGTGAATTGTGTGATAAGTTGAATGTGGTAGGCATTGGATGAGAAACCCATGTTGCATGTGACAGAAATGAGAATGTGATTAACGTTGAGTAAAATGTGATTGTACATTTGTGTTGGTATGCTATGGGTGAATGATTGAATAACTTGAATGGTTGAAAATGAGTGTGATGGTATGTTTGGATGTGATTGTGACGTGTTTGGATGTGGAAACTATGAATGGTTTAAAGATACACTGGGGGTGTGGAAGATGGGGGCGGTAGTAATACCTTGGGGAAAAGAGGGTGGTGGTGACACCAATAGTGAGCGTGGCTGCACCACAGGCCACACACTCTCCTCCTGACTCAGCCTCTGACTAACACCTTTGCCTGGGGGGCTCAATACCGTACATATTGTATTCATAGAGTGGGAGCTATTCGGGCGACCATCCATCGTATAACTGAGTAAGTCCCTGAGGTTGAGGGTATCAGGAATCTGTGATCAAAGTGCCATAGTGAGCGTGACTACATGCAGTGAGCGCACGTGTGTTGTGTAAATGTATGGATTTGTAATTAGTGCAGTGAATGCACCTATTATGATTGAGAATTTGGATGCATGATGGTCGTTAACGTATACTCCTAATATGATTAGAATTTAGGAATAATGAGTCAGGTGAGTCTAATGCTTGTCTGTGTGTTTATACTCATGTAAAGGACTCACCCTTACGTTTATTTTTCAGGTAACCAAGACGATCAGCACAGGGGCCCCTGAAGGAAGGAAGGATGAAACTGCTATAGGACTTAGAAATTTATTCTGAAAATCTGATGTATATTTAAGTCTTGTAGCAAGTAATGATGCAAATTATACTCTAATTTCTTATGTGAAACATTCTATGAAATTGTGCTTCAACAATCATCTGAATGGAAAATTTTTACTACTCTGAACTTTGTAAAAATATATTTATTCATAAATTTAAAATTAAGGTGTTACATGTACAGTGTCAAAGCAATCACTCTATGGTTTAAGCATGACAACATTAAGGCAGAAAAATTGGCACAAAACATTCTCAAAAGTACAAGTGCAGATGATCTCAGGTTAAAGGACAGTAATTCTGCAGTGTTGGTGCAATCAGAGTGCAGTGTAAGGAGAGAAGTTTGTTGCTAAAGTGATTACTGTGAGAGACAACAGTATCTATTGGAAAATTTAAATCTGTTATAGCAGTGATGTAGTAGCAAGATAAAAATATGTACAAGGAATGCAGAAAAATGGGTGACAGGAGGTATTATGAAGTGCAAGCATGCTGAAGTATAATTATCACAGATCTATAGCTATCAGTAGGGCCTGAGTTATAGAAAGTTGTGCATGGTACATGTAATGACAGTGCAGTGCAGAGTTGTCTCAAAAGGGATACATACATACTTAGAGTGCATACTTCATAAATTAGAAGTTAGAACACAAAGTGTCTGTGGTCCTTGATACATGTAAATTGGATTGAAATTACAACAATATTCTTTGCGTAAAATTCCTAACTAGTAAGTATACTAGATAGTTGTAGCAAGTAATAAAATTTAGAAATTAATATGAGTCCCAAGTATCATCCACAAGGATCTTATTTTCAATTACCAACTCAAAATTCAACAATTATTTGAACCACACAATTCATTTGAAAGATTGTAAACATGTAAAAGTAAAGAATAAAAACAATGAAAGGTAACAAATGTGCTGTAAAAACAGAATACGAAATTTGTATTAAAAATACTATATGGAAAATAGTTAGAAATCACTTCACTAGATTTTCAATTGCAATGTAATAATGTTCTGAACTCTTAAGAATTTTAATTGATTGATAATCAATTTCACTTCCTTAACCAAAGGACAATTCCTTGCCTCATTGATCCTAATATCTAACTAAACCTCCCTAATTCCTTTGGTGAAATTCAATCAAACATTGCATTAAGTTCTGGAAATTATAGGATTACTAGATTATGATACTTATTCCTAAGATCTCAATAACCTAGGAACATGATTCAGATCTGAGAAATAAACTCAATTTCCATTGATGAAAACTCTAAGTTTAATTGAATGAAGGATTAGTTCACAATTGCATTAAGAACATAATCACATACTCAATTCAATTAAAATCTCAAGGTTCAGATCCAAAATCACATCACAATATCAAATCTGGATCCATAGATCCCTAACCAAAAAGGTTTAGAACAACGTTACAATGGAAGAAGGAGAAATAAGAGAAGAAGAAGACAAGGAGCAGAAGAACATCTTCCAAGACCCAATCTTCACCCTGATTCCTCTAGCAATGAAGTTTGAAAGTCGCTCCCAACCTCTCTCTTTGACTTCCCTTGGAAGTTAAAACAATTACAAAGTGAAAAATACAAAAAATGAACAAAAGTTCCAAATCTGAACTTTCAACTTCTATTTATAGTGTTTTTCCTGCTTTTTTCCACTTCCACACATTAATCTCTGAAGATTATATCATGAAAGGTCTTCTAGAAGCTTCTGTAACTGAATTAGGAACTTAAATCGTCCAAAGTTGACACTTAGAAGTGGTTTTCAAAATTCTGTTATATTTATGTAGACACTCCAAGTGATCAGAGTGTTAACGCGCATGTGTTTTCTGAGCTTTTGCCTTGCGTATATTCATTCTAAATGGTTAAGGTGTTAACGCGCAGCTACGCGTTGCTACTCTCAACGGATGGGGTGTTAACGCGCAAGGTTCCTGGGAAAATTAGCGTTGGGCATAGCTACTCTGAATGCTTGGAGTGAACATGCGCAAAGTTCTATCATATTTTTTGCTGCTAGAGTGTTCACTTTCACCACCTAGAGTTGCTACTTACTTGATCTTCTAGATTTCTTCTTTAAAGTATTAACTCTATATGCTTAGAGTGATTATGCCCAACACATAACCCTTGATTCTTCATCTTTAAAGTTCAATTCTTCTACTTTCTTCATTTCAATCTTCAACTCAAATATCTTTAGCTCAAGCTTCTGCACAGGAATTAAATCTTTTCAAGTCAAATTGTTCAGAATTGGAATAAAATCTAAAATTCTCAATTATTTACACAATTATGAATATTGATGCAATTTTTATGGTTTTTCCAAGTTTATTTAACACTTTACTACTTATTTATTAACAAAAACTATACTAAAAATATAGTAAAATGTGGATTTATCAGTCCTACATAACAGTAACGACTATGGCTATACAGTCCCTACACGTAAAGCGGATACTACTACAGGTGAATATGGTTTCTTGGAAAGTGCAATTCAACACTAATTCAAGCAGCATAAACACATGAAGAAGGTAGATTGCAAACAAGCTATTTATAGTGGGTTTCAGAAAGATCATGCAAGTTATATGTGATGCAGTCCAAAATGACCATTATTGGTAGCAACAACAAATGTTCATATAAATTTCTAGCAATCTTCAATGCAATTGTGCGTAGTGGTTCTTTTCAAGAGTGAAAATGCAGCAGCATAACAATTCAGAAAGGTAACATAGTCCAAGAGTGAACATTTTGCAGTCAGAATTCATAATGACAACTGCTACCATGGTGATGCAGGGTTCATATAAAATGCATAAAGCAAAATGATGCCATTGGTGTAGAAATGTAAACCACAAGGAGGGATGTGTGCAACATATTAAAGAGAATTCATGCATCAACAGAGTTTCAAAATGAACATCTTTCAATCAGAGATTGCAACATAAAGTGATCACGCACAAGTGGGGTAATAACTATTATGGAGTTTGTATATGCTAAACTAAATCAGAGTAAAATTTGGTGTAATTCAACCATGGAGTAGTGACATTCAGGACAAGGTAATGACCAATTGCATAGAGCAAACTCAGATGAAACACCATTGCAGCAAAATGCACAAAGTAAGCATTACCATAAATGAAAGTGGTTGCCCTAAGTGTGACAATGACAAAATACAACAAATTGATTCAATTCATCATCCCCATAGCCTTTTAAGCATCTAATTGTACCCAAAATCACATATTGGATATAATAATTTCAGCATTGTTATCCAAAATTTGAAATCCCCAATTTGTGAAATAGAAACCCTAACGCAGAGAGGGAGAGGAAGGACAATTACCTAAATTGGAGTGCAAAATCAGTGTGAAAATACAAGGGGAAAAAACCTTTAATGCAGAAAAGTGAATGCGAGTAGGGAGATTTAAAGGAATTTGGGAACGAGAGCGAGAGTACTCAGAGGATGAGAGTGAGAGTGAGAGTGAGAGTGAGGTTGAAAGTGGCTACTTTCCATAAACATGCACTGGGCGTGGTCACTCTTAAAACCATAGTGGATACGTGCACTGGGTTTTGAAAAATAGTGTTGCGCGTGGCTACTCAGAGAATGATAGTAGCAACTACAGAGAGCGCTTATTTTTAAAATTCCCTAATGGGCTTGCGTGTGGCTATATGAAAATGATAGTCGCTACGCGCAACATGTTTGCTCAAAAAGAATCTTTGTGTAGCCACTATGGTAAATGAAAGTGACAACTACAGAGAGCACTTCACCTGTGAATTTTCCAGTGTACCTGTGTGTGGCTACTATGAAAAATGATAGTGGCTACACGCACTCTTAGTAGACTAAAAGCCTTGAAAGCAGTTACTATCAAATGTGAAAGTGATAACTACATAGAGTAAAACCATACACCTTAGCTGAAAATAGCTACTATGATGTGGAAAAGTGATTACCTTTCATGATAAAATTGAAACTTCTTCCCCAAAATGACTATCTTGTGTGGTAGAAATGATCATTTTCTTACCATACTTGGACTTCCTTTTATTTAGGGCAGAGATTTAGTCCAAATATCTCCTACAAATATTGAAATCAAGCAGAAAAAAATAATCAAATACAAGCCTAATGTAGGGTGAAGTATTTGTGTAGAAAAAATGTGTAGTAGTTCATCCAACTATCACAGCTCAAATGTAAGATTATTATTGAATGCAAAAAAGAAAAAAAACTAAGAATTCCTATTCAATTTGTGAGTTGCCTTTCACACAGCGCTTCTTTAACGTCACTAGATTGACGTATGAAGTGAATTACTCAGGACAAGAGTTGTGGTTAAAGTTCATAATGAGGATATATAAGTCAATCTCTTCAACCTTTTCCAAAGAGACTGAATTTTGTAAGAAATGCTTCAAATAGTGTCCATTCACCATAAAGCTCTTGCTAGTGGAGTCACTTTGGATTTCCACTGCACCATGAGGGAATATCTTTGTGACTGTGAATGGACCTATCCATCTTGATTTAAGCTTCCCAGGCATGAGTTTGAGACGAGAGTTGAATAAGAGGACCTTTTGACCAATGCAGAATTCTTTCCTTGATATCATCTTGTCATGGTACCTCTTGATCTTTTCTTTGTAAATTCTTAAGTTCTCATAAGCCTTAAGATGTAACTCCTCTAACTCTTGCAGTTGCAACTTTCTTTGCTCCCCAGCTGAGTCATAATGTAGATTACAGGTCTTCACTGCCCACTATGCTTTGTGTTCTACCTCAACTGGTAAATGGAAAGCTTTTCTATAGACCATCCTATATGGTGACATTCCTAAGGGTGTCTTAAATGTAGTTCTGTGTGCCTACAGTGTGTTATCGAACCTTCAGCTCCAATCTTTTCTGTGGGGCTACACTACTTTCTCAAGTATTTTCTTAATTTCTCTATTAGAGAGCTCAACTTGCCCATTTGTCTGTGGGTGGTAGGCAGTGGAAACCTTATGTACAACTTTATATTTCTTCAACAAGACTTCCATTGTCCTATTGCAGAAGTGACTTCCTTGATCACTAATGATGGCTCTAGGAATTCCAAACCTGCAAAACAAGTTGCTACGGACAAAATCTGCAATAACCCTGGCATCATTAGTCCTGATGGCCTGAGCTTCCAACCATTTCGAGACATAATCAATAGTAAGAAGTATATAAAGAAAACCAAAAGATGATAGGAAGAGTCCTATAAAGTCAATACCCCAGACATCAAAGATGTCACAATAAAGTATGGGTTGTTGAGACATCTCCTGTCTCCAAGTGATCACTCTTCCCTCTCTCTAGCATATCTCACAAGTGAAATATGTTCGTCATAAGTATTTGAAAATTGAGCTGTCCGTTGGGTCCTTGATAACCTCCTACAACTGAAGCATGACAGAACTGTAGTATGGATGAAATCTCTTCATCAGGTATGTATCTTCTGATGACTTGGTGATGATTGGTTTTTTTTTTTGAGGTGTTTAAAAGATTTGTCGCAAATCCTCATCAAAATTTAAACAAATTAATGTAGTACTAGGGTTACCCTAGATTGTCTCCCGTGAACATTGGCTATTAATCTTCATTAAACATGTTGAAGGCATTAATTGAACAAGCAATTAAAATGGGGGGGGTTTTGTGGTTTCAATTTAATATAAAGAGCAACAAGCAAACAAGTTTAATTAATTCAAACAGTAGAAAACAGCAATCCTTAGTTCATCCACAAAGATTCTATCCTCATTCCACTCAAGATTTAACATTCATCCTCTCTCCCATGAATTAGGTTAATTTAACAAGCGAAAATCAATCTTATGGTCCCAACGAAATTACGCAATTTGTTAGGCTCTAATCTCTCATTCCAAAGTTACGCAACCTTAGAATTAAATCTAGGATTAAGCAATCCCTAATTTAGAATCTCCTTAAATGAATTAGGGTTAATTAAGCAATATCCCCCTCATTCACCATTAATTCAATTCAAGACACAAGGAAGAAGTAATTCATGAGAAGAAAGGAATTATATTATCATTAAAATCAAGGAACTCAAGAATCTATGTGAACTTACTAAGGATTACACAAAATTTAGCCCTCCATGGAAATAGGGGTCAAAAACGCAGTTGAGAAATACAGAAAATTCATTAACATTAATGTAAAAGCAAGAGAAATGAGAAACAAAACCCTAGGTTGGACCCTTGGCTGTCACCCAAGGTTGCCCTAAGCTCTGAAAAATGTCCTAAATTTAGTAAAGAAGAGAAAAGGTATGAAAAGTGTAAGAACTCTCTACCCTAATTTGGTAAAAATCTATTTATACTAAAGCTAGCGCCCTCCAAAGTAATTACTCTTATTCTTTCATAGTAAACATGCGCAACATCTTCAATTCTGCATGCTCTGGAGTGACTACTATGAATATTCATAGTAACCACGCACAAGTTTAGTGGATTATGGGTTGCTGTAGTTGTCACTTTAAGCATTGAAAGTGATCACTTTGGTCCCTTTGCTGGAAATGGCTTGTTGTAGTTGTCACTATCAATTTTGAAAGTAGTTACTTTCACCTCAAATTCCTCAAAATCCAATAATTCTTCAAAAATAAGCGTGGGGATTCCTGCCACATTATTCAAATGATCAAAATTATGAAACCTATATTATTTAGCCAAAAACTATCTAAATCAATGTAAATTAACCGAAAAATAAGAAACCTATATTATTTAGCCTAATTGGAATATTCATCTTATTTACACTATCTAAGTCTATTCTTTTCTATAAAAAGTAATAAATGATATATAAAAATTTAGTAAAATGTGGATTCATCACAACCCCAAACTTAAACTCTTGCTTGTCCTCAAGCAAACCAAAATTGAAGGAGTAAAGTAAAAATGGCTGGACTTATCCAAAAAAATTTCTCAAAATTTTTCTGTTCCAATTTTTTAACTCTAATATGCACTTTCTCCATTTCAAAATCATGGAGTCATTCAACAAAGAAAGTACACTCATATCAATTAATTTTATGCAAAGTTCCATACAAGTGAAACAAAAATTCAACAAGGTTCATCATACTTCACACAATGCAAAGAAATTATCTAGCTCACAAGGTGGTGTTTCACTCTTCACTCGTCAGTGTTTCAAGTTAGGTATTTTCCCTCAATACATGCAAATTGCTCTACCCTACCATATGTTTGCCCATATTCTCAATCTCCTTTTCCTCCATACAATGATTTACCTATCAAAAGGACTTGGTTGGTCACAAATAGGGATAGGTAAGGTTCAATTTGATCAAGGAGGGTCAAAAGCTCAAGTGGGTTTTCAAGATAAGGGAATCCTTTTGAGTGAGTGAATACATCAATTAGAATGAAATGCATCAAATGAGGTAGCCTAAGAGGTTCAAGCATTCTTTCACCTTGTTTTTTTATCATTTTTCATTATGTGAGGATCTCTTCAATCTCTTGGACCTTGCTTCATTTTATTTTATTTTTCTTTTTCATTCTTTCTTTTATGATTTCTTGGACTTTGGCAACCACTCTTCTTCTTTTTTTTTAATCAATTTTTTTTGACATGTATTAATAACATGTATGATGTCCACCACCCCAAACTTGAGAGGTTGCTTGTTCTCAAGCAACTACCATCAAAATCAACACCCCAAACTTAGTATTTGCATACACTCTTGATGTTGCTCAAAAGAAATACGTGCTTGATGGGAGAAAAAATGTTCTGGCAAATTAAGTTTGGCAAAAGAAAGTGATGTAATATATGAAGGTGCAAGGGTGGGCAATGGTGTGTGTGTGTGTGTGTGTGTGTAAAGGAGGCCTCAATCATCTAGATAAAAATTGCATAATCCATATTCAATTAAGAAACAGGGCAAGTTCTAGAAGATAGATGCAAAATTACATGGAACATACACATAGAAAGGAAATTAGGGGCTCAATTCTCTACCATGGTAAAAATGGTGATAATTACTTAACATCATGTGAGGGTAATTCACCTTGCAAGAAAAGATATTCAGCGTGGCATGGAGAGAAAATTATTTACAAAAGTAGAGTGTGTTCATGAATTGAATGAAAATTGCAGTAAGAGGCTAAAATTGGAATTACAAAATTGGATTCAATGAAAAAGAAAAAGAACAAAGATATATTTTTGTATTTTGATGTATAATTGTGCAGGAAAAATGAGGTTAAGAGTATATGAAATAGAGGCAAAGAACTTCATCCTCCCTTTCATGAATAATAGTGCCTCAACTCATGGGCAAAAGAAAATGATGCTCCTCTTGATGGAACTGAGGGCATTCTCTACGCAAAGAGACAATAAATTCAGCACCAGCAGAACAAAGTAACTCAAACTCAGATAATATATATATAGCATGAAAGAGTTAAGTTGTTGTTCAGAGTAAAAGTAATAAAGGAAAATTAAAGGCAGGGAAAATAAATGTAAAAGTGTACTAATTACAGGGAAGTTAGCTGAAAAGATATGTACAATGAAAGAGAAGGTTAAATAAATAACAGAAATAAAAATTTAAAGCTATATTGCATCCTCATCAGAGCTGGAGGAGAGGTCATCATCATCAGCTGCATCAGTATCGGTATCCTCATCATCCTGCTCCTCTGCTGCTGCTGCTGGATCTGGTACTGGCCCACCCTCAGAGCTGCTATCTTGCTCTTCCTCCTCCTCTTCTGCTGTAGGTGTGAAAGGCAAAAGTTCTCTTTTAACTTTTGCAGTGTGAATACTTTAGTATAGTTGTAGTTACATAGATAAGTAGAGGTATCTTGCATTTAGGTAGAACCAATTGCTGTTTTCTGCATATTGTTTGAATTCTGATTCTGCATTTTAGTTTACCACACTGTATTTTTGTTTGCTACAATTACCCTGTTTCTGCTGCATAATTCTGTAGAATTCTGCAGAATTTGTGTTTGTGTGTTGCATGTTTTCATTCCATAATTGCAATTTCTTTCTATTTCTGCTGTTTGGTGTTAATACTTTATTTTACTGCACTTAAATGTTAGTTTTTCTGCATAATTGTCATCTGAATTTTTCTGCATTTTTACTGCTTCATTAGTTTACTTCTTTTCAAATTTCCATAGACAATTCCTAATGAATGACCAGATCAAATCCGGGAGATTTATATCCTCCAGATATTGAAATTGATAGGACATTCCATAGAAATCTTAGGAACCTTAATAGACAAAATTCTGCACATATTGAGGAACCATCTTCACCATTTTCTCCATCTTCTATATATTCTTCTCTGCATTCTTTAAATTCTGAACCTATAGAAATGGCAGAAAATGACTTGACACTTAAGGAGCTTGCCGCACCGGACGTGACCTACCAGACTTTATGTATCCAATACTCGGTTGTGGATGCCCCTTTTGTTCTTAAAACTGGCCTAATCCATCTTTTGCCTAAATTTCATGGTCTTGCAGGTGAAGATCCGCATAAACACCTCAAAGAATTTCATATTGTTTGCTCTACAATGAGACCACAAGGTGTGCCTGAAGAGCATGTGAAATTGAAGGCTTTTCCATTTTCTCTTATGGATTTGGCTAAAGACTGGTTGTATTATCTTCCACCTGGCTCTATTACAAGTTGGGACACCCTCAAGAGATTGTTCCTGGAAAAATTTTTCCCTGCCTCAAGGGCTGCCTCAATAAGAAAGGAAATATGTGGTATTAGGCAGCTGGAGAGGGAAAGTTTGTATGAATATTGGGAGCATTTCAAGAGACTTTGTGCTAGCTGCCCCCATCATCAGATAAGTGACCAGCTCCTAATCCAATACTTCTATGAAGGCTTACACCCAATGGATAGGAGCATGATCGATGCAGCTAGTGGGGGAGCCCTAGTTGACAAGACTCCCGCAGCCGCTAGAAACCTTATTGAGAATATGGCAGCTAACACTCAACAGTTTGCTACAAGGCAAAATTCCATTATGTCCAGAAATGTCAATGAAATTCAAACTTCAGATTCACACAAGCTGGAGCATAAACTAGATGAGTTGGCTACTATGGTAAAACAGTTGGCATCCATCCAAAAGAATTCTGCTGCATATACACCTCCACCTCCATCCATTCCAGCAATGCTTTGTGGGATTTGTTCATCTACGGATCACTTCACTGATAGTTGCCCCACATTGCAGGAAACTGAATCTTCGAAAGGTAATCCTCAAGCTTGTGCTGCTAATATTTATGCTAATAAATTTCCTTTTCAGCAGCTGCAGCAACAACAAAGCTGGGATTTATCTTCTAATAGATATAATCCCGGTTGGAGGAACCATCCTAACTTAAGGTGGGGAGGAAATGCACAGCATCAAGGCTCTAGCCAACCAACTAACAACCATTTCCAACCGCATCAAGCTGGACAAAGCAAGCCATATTTAGCCCAGCAACATCACCATCCATTATCTTCATCTCAACAGCACCATCAAGCATCTTCTTCAATAGCCGCTGCACCTCAAAAGAATGAGTCATCCTTGGAAGACCTTGTAAAGCAACTCACTATGAGTAATCTCAATTTCCAACAACAGAGTCAAGCCTTCCAGCAACAGACTCAAGCAAGTATCAAGAACTTGGAGAATCAAATGGGTCAACTTGCTTCATCCCTTAATCAACTTCAATCTCAAGGCTCAGGAACTCTCCCTGCACAAACTGTCAGAAACCCAAAGAATGTGAGTGCCATTACCTTGAGATCTGGTAAGGTGATGTAAGAGCCAGAAATGCCTACTGAGAAGGATCCCAACTGTACTTTAGCTGCAGAAGGTGAAGGAGAAGAAGTTGGAAGCCAAGAGCAGCTTGCACCTATGCCCACACCATGTCAACCAAAAGTGGTAGACAAGGAAGAGAGGTCTATTCCTATTCCCTTCCCTCAAAGAATGATTCAGCCCAGCAAGAAGCAAGAAGAAGTTGATAAAGAAATTCTGGATACTTTAAGAAAAGTTGAAGTCAATATCCCCTTGTTAGATGCTATCAAGCAAATCCCAAAGTACGCCAAATTCCTTAAGGACTTGTGCACTCATAGAAGGCGTCTAAAGGGTAATGAAAGAGTGAACATGGGGAGGAATGTATCAGCTCCTTTTGAGAGGTAGAGAACTTCCATGCCTGAGAAATGCAAAGATCCAGGGACGTTTACTATTCCCTGCATTATAGGAAACAATAGGATAGATAATGCCATGCTTGATTTAGGTGCATCTATTAATGTTATGCCTTTATCTATCTTCACATCTTTGTCTCTTGGACCATTGCAGCCCACGGGTGTCATCATCTGTTGTTTACAATCTAAAAACTAGCAAGTGCACTAGGATTGCAGCAAGTAATGAGTAAATTTAAGATCCAAGTATCGTCTTCACAGGGAATTAGAAACTCAATTATCACTTCACAGAAAAATAACCATTTGAGCCATACGAATTTGGGAAGAGAGGTGTATCATATAAAAGCAATAATCAGAGCAATCAAAAGTAAAGAACTTGCAGAAAAACAGAGTATAAGATTTGTAATGAAATGAAATAGCAATGAAGGATAGTTAGGAATTTACTTCACAAGAATATCAATATCAATCCAATTAAATCCTCTGAACATTCAAGCAATTGAATAATTGACAATCAGTTTCACATATACCTAGCCAAAGGTTAATTCCTTAACTCATTGACCCTAACAATCCACTAAACCTCCCTAATCCCTTAGGTGAGATTCAATTTCAGGTTGCATTAAGAATTAGAACTATAAGATTGCAGAATTAGGTCTCCTTATCCCTAAGAAATCCCTAAACTCTGGTTGCCAATTCAGATCGGAGCAAACAATCCAATTCCCATTGGTAAAGATTCCTCTTGATTAATCAAATGAATTTCCATTCAAAGATTGCATGAAAAGTAGAATTAACAACTCAATTAATCCAAGAACTTAAAGTTCAGAAGATAAAGTCGAATCAATACATCAATTCGAGTTCCATAAACCCCTAACTATGGGAAATTAAGCACACATTGCAAAAAAAACAGAGAAAGAAGAAGAAGAAGATGAAGAAGAATGCAGAGCAGCCATGGCCACGAGCTCCAATCCGATCCCTCTTCTTGGAGCTTCAAGCTTCGACCCCAATCTTCTCTCCACTCTCTCTCAACGAGAATCTAACTAACAAAACAGAAAATAAGCAAAAGACCCCTAGTTTCGCGCTTCAATCATGTATTTATAGAAACTCCAGTTCTGCGCGTTGTCACTTTTCTTCACAAGAGTAGCCACACAGAAGCTTTATGTAGTGCGCGTGTTCACTTTCAAGAGCAAGAGTAACAACGCGCAACTTGCAGAGTTGAAGGCTTCTCTAGAACATTCACTTTAATTCATAAGAGTGGCAACGCAGGAGGTCGAGGGCTGCGTGTGATCACTTTCGTGAGTAATAGTAACCACGCGCAAGCTGTCCTGATACAAGTGCCTCTGGAACGCTCACTTTCGTTGGCGAAAGTGACAACGCGCAGCTCATCAGGAATGAAGTCTCTCTGGAACGTTCACTTTCATTGGCGAAAGTGATAACGCACACTGGCAACGCTCACTCTTGTAAATAAAAGTGATTAGGCACAGGCTCCTCTTCTCATTTAGGCTCTGGAATGATCACTTTCACTAACAATAGTGATCACTCCCAGCCTGCATCTCATAATTCTTGTATTTTGGAGTCCAACATTGCCATTCTTCCTCTTCCTTTCCATTGATAATCCATTTCCATGACTTTTGCTCAGATTATTCCTTCAAAAACAAGATAAATTCCTTAAGAACTAAGCATAAATTTTACAAATGCGAAAATAACTACAAATTGAAATAAAACTTTCAATCATTCTCTTTTTCTGAGTTTTTCTGCTTTCTTCATATATTTTCCTTATTAAATGAGCCAGAATTATGCTAAAATATCAGTAAAAATATGGATTCATCACCACCCTAAACTTGAATTTTTGCTTGTCCTTAAGCAAATCAAACTAAACCAAGGGTAAGTTCGTCCATTTTCAAATTCAGTTCATAAACTGCTTATTTCAGATTTTTCTAATTTCTAATTATGTGTTTTCTGCAAAATTTTCAATCAAGTTGTTCATCCAAATACTCATCATGATATTCCTACTTTATAATCATCATTGAGTAAGAATTGCTACCTAAGTTCATATTTTTCATCAAAATTCATGTGAGTACAATTAATCAACATGATCACAGCTCACTTGGAAGTGTTTCTCTCATCACTCAACAGTGTTTAGGTACTGTTTTCACTCTAAATCATCAATTTCACTGCACTCTACCATATGCTTGCCCAATTTCTCCATCTCCTCTGCTTAGTACAATTAATCACACATCTAGAGGACTTTTTCAGGTTATAACAAGGCTAAGGTTAAGGTAGGTATCAAAGAAAATGGAAAACAATACATGCAATTTCAAAAGATCAGAGGCATTTTGAGTGATTTGTTTTAAAACTAGCCTGGATTTGCATTATTCCTCCTTAATTCTCTCACTTATGCAGCAAACAAATTTTTTCTTGCAGCAGAATTTTCATCTCTTTTCTTCTTTTCTTGCTTTCAATCACTATCTTCTTTTCGTTGATATTCTTTTTTTTTTCTGCAGCACTTTGCTGCACTTCTTTTCTTTTGAACTCACATTTTTGTTCTTTTCACAGCTTTGCTTCATAAATTTTTCATTTTACTGCAGCACTTTTGTTCTTTCTTTCTGGCTTGTTGAACTCAAACTTAGATAGCATGCTATTTCCCACCCCAAAGTTAGAACATTGCTTGTCCTCAAGCAATTAAAATCTGGATGCCACCCGAAACTTAGTTTTAAAACTCATTCTTGATTAAACTCATTATGCCTCTGATTAATTGAATGGTAAAAATTGGTTTTTCAGCAAGGCTTATAATGAGGTAATTTCAAGAAAAGGGATATTAAGCTCAAAAGGGTGAACTAAGACATTCAATCATAAAGGAAGGCATTTAGGCTAACTGGGTATAATCAAACATGGCCTCCATCATATATGTGAAAACTGTAAATTGCATATTCAACCAAGAAACAAGGCAAGTTCTAGAGAATGTAGCAAAATATGATCAATCACACATAAAAAGAAGGATGCAGCTCAAGTCTCACTAGGGATTTGTAAGTGACATGCTAATCAATGAACTCACAATTCACTTTTTAGAATTATATGCACCTAGTGGCAAGACTGCCTCATTTTGAAAATACAAGTGTGATTTCATTTTGAGAATGGGAAAAACAACTTAAAAAGAACAATTTCAAACCGAATTCACAGAATTATCAATTAGCTTCATTTGATTCACAACCAGCAGTTTAATATCTTATTCTAATATTTTGGTGTTTTCCAAAAATAATTTCAGTGTAATGTGAAGCTAACACATGAACAAGAGGTAGAGAATAAAACCTCCCTTTCATGGAAGCTTGTGCAAGTGTCACCATCCAATGTGTGTGAGTGTTGTGTGTGTGACATTCTCTGCACAAAACACCAAAATTCCATCCATTAGCAAGTGAAAGGTAATTAATAAGAAAGCTAACATAAATGTAGAAAAGATATGTGAAAATTAACCCAAATTGTACCAAATTGTAATTACAACCCAAAAAGTTTGAAACTTAACTACATAAATTTCCAAAACTCCTAATGACAGAAAAATAAATTCCTAAACTAGTCTTCTGCTGTATCTTCCTCCTCTGAGGTGGTGGAGAAGTTGAAGGTGCAGGGGATCTTGTCTGAGGTGGGTCAAAAATTTCAATTGGTGAAGAGCTTGAGACACCATCAGTTCTGACCCTCTTTGCTGCTGGATTTCTCCTAGCTGCTCCAGCTTGAAGATTTCTGCTGGATCTTTTTCTTGGAGTGGTGGAAGCTCCAACTTGCTTCTTCTTAGAAGGTCTAACTAGTGTATTCAGTGAAGTTCTAACCATTTTTTCAATTTCTGTGCGTAGTCACTTTTGACAATAAAAGGAAGCGTTCCAGAGAGTTAGTTTTCCCATCTGTCTCTGCGTAATCACTTTTATCAGTAAAAGTGATTATTCCAGAGAAGCGTATTACCCTGATGCCTCTGCGTGATCACTTTTGTCAGTAAAAGTGATTGTTCCAACAAAGATCCTCAAAATGTATTCTCTGTGTAGCTTCTTTCCTGCAACATAGTGACTCCTTTCATTAATCAAATTCATCTAAACTCTCAATTAACTCACTTCTCATACTCTAATCCTTCAATTTACTTCTCTCAATTCCAAATCTCTAATTATTTATCAGATTCAATTAAGAAAAACAGCTGTAGCAACATATTTGCAAAACTTAGATAAAATTGCAAAACATGATTATACAGATTTCTAATTCTGCAGATACGCATTCTAAACATTGAACCTCAAATCAAATACCAAATTCACTTCAGCAGAGATATGCAGCAGAATTAAATTGCAGAAGTTTCAGATTATGCAGAATTTTAAACCTTCAAATACACATTCACCACATCAAATCTCTAATCAACTATCAGATTCACTTCAGAAAATCAGATGCAGCAGAACTTGCAGGGAATTAAAAAAAATGAATATGCAGAATTACAAATTTTAGAAACTACAGAATATGAAATACAAACTCCTAAAACAATACAAAAAACTTAAAATGAGTTAGAAATGTGAGTTGCCTCTCACAAAGCGCTTCTTTAACGTCACTAGCTTGACGCTTATTGATCTTTTGTTCTAAGAGATGATTTTGATGATTGTTGTTAGCAATCTATACTAGCAAGTGCACTAGGATTGCAGCAAGTGATGAGTAAATTTAAGATCCAAATATCGTCTCCACAGGGAATTTAGGTTTCAAGTACCACTTCACAGAATTATAACCATTTGAGCCATACGAATTTTGGAATGAGATTTGTAACATATAACAGCAGCAAACTGGAACAATTAAAAGTAAAATGAACTTGCAGAAAACAAGACAATGAACACACAGTTATGTGATAACAGAGGGAGAAACCATAGCTAGGGAATTGCTTCACCAAAACTCCAATGTTTAATCAATAAAGTTCTGAATTAACAAGCAATTGGAAAGAATGACAATCAGTTTCACTTTATACTATTCAGAGGTTAATTCCTTAACTCAGTGAACCTAACATTCAATTAAACCATTCTAATTCCTTAGATCTAATTCAATTCAATGTTGCTTTAAGTGTAAGAAACCAAAAGATTGCAAGATCAAAGTTCCTTATCCCTAAGAAAACTAAAATCTCGGTGATTGGTTTAGATCTGAAGAACAAATTCAATTTCCATTGACAAAGGTTCCTCTGAATTTAGTTAATCAAATTTCCATCCAATTCACACATGAAGTTCAGAATCAATCACTCAATCTATTCCAAAGCTTGAAATCCAGATCCAAATCAATTTAACATGTTCATTTCAGATCTACAATCCCTAACTATGAACGAATTACACAGCCATGGCAGCAGAAGAAGAAAAAGAAAGAGAAGAAGAGAAGAAGAAACTCAGAAACGCCATGGAAGCTTGCTCCACTCCAATTCCTCTTCGTGAAACTCCAAGATCTGAATCCCCACTCCTCTCTCTCACTTCCTCTAACCAGAAACTAACTAAAAAAACTGAAAAATGAACAGAACCCCCGTTTTCGCGCTTCAATCATGTATATATAGAAACCCCAGTTCTGCGCGTTGTCACTTTTCTTCACAAGAGTAACCACGCACAACTTGCAGAGTTGAAGGCTTCTCTGGAACATTCACTTTTATTCATAATAGTGGCAACGCAGGAGGTCAAGGGCTGCGCGTGATCACTTTCGTGAGTAATAGTAACCACGCGCAAGCTGTTCTGATACAAGTGCCTCTGGAACGCTCACTTTCGTTGGCGAAAGTGACAACGCGCAGCTCCTCAGGAATAGAGTCTTCTCTGGAACGCTCACTTTCATTGACGAAAGTGATAACGCACACTGACAACGCTCACTCTTGTCAATAAAAGTGATTATGCACAGGCTCTTCTTCTCCTTTAGGCTCTGGAATGATCACTTTCACTAACAATAGTGATCACGCCCAGGCTGCAACCCATAATTCTTGTATTTTGGAGTCCAACATTGCCATTCTTCCTCTTCCTTCCCATTGATTCTCCATTTCCATGACTTTTGCTCAGCTTATTCCTTCAAAACAAGATAAATTCCTTAAGAACTAAGCATAAATTCTACAAATGCGAAAATAACTACAAATTGAAATAAAACTTTCAATCATTCTCTTTTTCTGAGTTTTTCTGCTTTCTTTATATATTTTCCTTATTAAATGAGCTAGAATTATGCTAAAATATCAGTAAAAATATGGATTCATCAATGATAACGGCTCTTGTTCTATCTTTAACCGTTTCCCCTTTTTCTCACCAACTTGTAGCTCTTCATTTAATTCAGAACTTAAGAGAAATAAAAGTGGAGGGACTTCTAGCAGTTTGGTATAGTCATTAAGTTTCTTTCCCACCTTTTCATTGTCTTCATAAGTCATTACAGCAAAGACTTCTCTTATAACAGAATCATTCTTCTGTTTTTCCTGCTTGAAATTCTGCACTCCTTGAAGAAATTGAAGCTTTTTGTGTTTAGCTTCATCCATTGGCTTATCTACATCTTCAAACAACCGTTTTTTAGTTTTTTCCAGTTGTGTCTTGTTGATGTCCTTTGGTTCTTCTTTCTTTAAAATCGTTAACTGCTCTTTCTTGCAATCCTCTTGTTGCTTATCTTGAATCTTTTTTTCTTCAGATTTATCTAATGCCTTCTCTTTCTCAGCAGCTTTAGGACTTGAAACTTCCACTTCACTCTTTATACAGACAACTTGGCTTTGCTCTATTGGATTTACAATGGTATTGTTAGGTAATTTTTCATCATTTCTATTTAACAATTGCTCTGAAATTTGTCCTATGTGCTTCTCCATCTTCTTCATGGATGTATTTTGATTCTTAAAACTTGATTGAGTAAATTCCATGAATTGGAGCAAAGTTTGTTCAAGTTCATTCATTCTTTTTGGAAAAGTCTGTGAAGGCTGCAGTCCTCCTTGAGGTTGAGAATATGACACTTGAAAGTAAGGCTGTGAAGAATGAGGACTTGAGCAAGGTGTTGTTGCAGCTGACATTTGTTGATTCCAATCATAATATGACTGACTCATGTTAGTTTGATATTGATATTCATGAGGAAAGTTATATTCAGATCTTTGAAAATTTCCTCCAAAATTGATTTCTTCTTGAAATTCTGGTGCAACCACATCATATGTTTCATTCAAATCATTTTCACTGTAAAAATCACACACCAATGGGTTAGTTTGGGCCACTCTAGCTTGAAAATTATTAATCAAAGCATTAAGAGTATCTGGTTCATAAGCTTTTGTTCTTGCAACTTGGCTTTGATAAAAATTCTGATACATGATGGTTGCCATCAAACAATAGAGCAACTTATTTTTCTGGTTTTTCCTTGCATACAATAAGAAATAAAACAAAAGCCTAATCAAATTTGTAACTAGGAAAAATGAAATATGAAATTATGCAGAAAATTACAAAACATAACATGCAACAAATATAGAAATTTATGCAGAAAAATAAAAAAAAAAGATTATGCAGAAAAATGCAAAAGAAAACAGAAAAGCTACAAAACAGAATATGTAGAAAACACAGAAATTTATGCAGAACAAAAATTAAAATTATGCAGAAGAATGAAAAACAAAATTATGCAGAAAATACAATGTTAATTCTATCAGAATCAGAAATTCATGAATGCAGAAAACATAGAAATTATGCAAAATGAAGTTTACAATTATGTAGAAACATGAAAAATGAGATTATGCAGAAAATGTAAAAGGATGCAAAAACTTTATGCAAAAGACAACAGAACTTATGCAGAAATCTACACAAGGTGCAGAGAAATTATGCAGAAAAACTTGAAAGCAGAACAACAACAAAAATAAATGCTCAATCTAGCTACTTTTCTGCTACTAATGATATTGAAATTCAAAATTCCCCGGCAACGGCGCCAAAAACTTGTTGTTTTCAATCTAAACACTAGTAAGTGCACTAGGATTGCAGCAAGTAATGAGTAAATTTAAGATCCGAGTATCGTCTCCACAGGGAATTAGGAACTCAATTATCACTTCACAGAAAAATAACCATTTGAGCCATACGAATTTGGGAAGAGAGGTGTATCATATAAAAGCAATAATCAGAGCAATCAAAAGTAAAGAACTTGCAGAAAAACAGAGTATAAGATTTGTAATGAAATGAAATAGCAATGAAGGATAGTTAGGAATTTACTTCATAAGAATATCAATATCAATCCAATTAAATCCTTTGAACATTCAAGCAATTGAATAATTGACAATCAGTTTCACATATACCTAGCCAAAGGTCAATTCCTTAACTCATTGACCCTAACAATCCACTAAACCTCCCTAATCCCTTAGGTGAGATTCAATTTCAGGTTGCATTAAGAATTAGAACTATAAGATTGCAGAATTAGGTCTCCTTATCCCTAAGAAATCCCTAAACTCTGGTTGCCAATTCAGATCGGAGCAAACAATCCAATTCCCATTGGTAAAGATTCCTCTTGATTAATCAAATGAATTTCCATTCAAAGATTGCATGAAAAGCAGAATTAACAACTCAATTAATCCAAGAACTTAAAGTTTAGAAGATAAAGTCGAATCAATACATCAATTCGAGTTCCATAAACCCCTAACTATGGGAAATTAAGCACACATTGCAACAAAAACAGAGAAAGAAGAAGAAGAAGATGAAGAAGAATGCAGAGCATCCATGGCCACGAGCTCCAATCCGATCCCTCTTCTTGGAGCTTCAAGCTTCGACCCCAATCTTCTATCCACTCTCTCTCAATGAGAATCTAACTAACAAAACAGAAAATGAGCAAAAGACCCCTAGTTTCGCGCTTCAATCATGTATTTATAGAAACCCCAGTTCTGCGCGTTGTCACTTTTCTTCACAAGAGTAACCACGCAGAAGCTTTATGTAGTGCTCGTGTTCACTTTCAATAACAAAAGTAACAACGCGCAACTTGCAGAGTTGAAGGCTTCTCTGGAACATTCACTTTAATTCATAAGAGTGGCAACGCAGGAGGTCGAGGGCTGCGCGTGATCACTTTCGTGAGTAATAGTAACCACGCGCAAGCTGTCCTGATACAAGTGCCTCTGGAACGCTCACTTTCGTTGGCGAAAGTGACAACGCGCAGCTCATCAGGAATGAAGTCTCTCTGGAACGTTCACTTTCGTTGGCGAAAGTGATAACGCACACTGGCAACGCTCACTCTTGTAAATAAAAGTGATTAGGCACAGGCTCCTCTTCTCATTTAGGCTCTGGAATGATCACTTTCACTAACAATAGTGATCACTCCCAGCCTGCATCTCATAATTCTTGTATTTTGGAGTCCAACATTGCCATTCTTCCTCTTCCTTTCCATTGATAATCCATTTCCATGACTTTTGCTCAGATTATTCCTTCAAAAACAAGATAAATTCCTTAAGAACTAAGCATAAATTCTACAAATGCGAAAATAACTACAAATTGAAATAAAACTTTCAATCATTCTCTTTTTCTGAGTTTTTCTGCTTTCTTCATATATTTTCCTTATTAAATGAGCTAGAATTATGCTAAAATATCAGTAAAAATATGGATTCATCATCATCCAATTAGCAAATAGGAGCACTACTAATCCAGCCGGCCTTGTGGAGGATGTTCTAGTGAGAGTGAATAACTTAATTTTTTCTGCTGACTTCTACATCTTGGACATGCAAGAAGAAGAGCCAATAAAAGGAGCTACACCAATCATCTTGGGAAGACTATTCTTGAAGACGGCCATGACCAAAATTGATGTGCATGCTGGAACTCTCACTATGGAGTTTGGAGAGAGTGTGGTTCGCTTCAACATACTAGATGCTATGAAGCACTCACCTGAGGAGCATTCAGTTTTTCACATTGATGTTCTTGATAGCTTGATAGATGATAATTTTGCTGAATTTTTAGGAGACTCTTTCGTTGATTTTTCTGATTGTATAGATACCATAGATACTAAAATTTGTGAATATTGTACTAAGTCATCTTTGTGTGATATTTGTATTGCTGATTTTCTGAATTTAGATTCTGCAACCTCTGACATTAATGACATTGAAAAATCAAAAGAGTTAGAATGTGGTTCATTGAGTACAGCAAGTCTAATTGAATCTAACCCTTGTGGTTTAAATGTTGCAGAAATCATTTCAAATGAAAGTGCTAAAGCACTGCCTTCAGTTGAGCAGCCTCCCACCTGGGAGCTTAAACCCTTGCCTGAGCATTTAAAATACGCTTATTTGGAAACAGGTGAGAAGCTCCCTGTGATTATATCCACTGAGCTTGATGAGGACCAAGAGGAGCAGTTGCTTGATGTGATTCGGAAGCATAGAAAGGCTATTGGTTGGACCTTGGCTGACATCCCTAGAATCAGCCCTTCCCTGTGCATGCACCAGATTTTGCTGGAAGAAGGATCCAAGCCAGTGAGACAGCCCCAGAGGAGGGTAAATCCAATCATATTGGAGGTGGTGAAGAAGGAGATCACCAAACTACTCCAGGCAGGCATCATCTACCCGATATCAGATAGCACATGGGTGAGCCCAGTGCAGGTGGTGTCCAAAAAGTTAGGGATTACAGTTGTGAAGACTGAGAAGGATGAGCTCCTGTCCACTAGAGTGCAGAATAGCTGGAGAGTCTGCATTGATTATCAGAGGCTCAACCAGGTGACCAGGAAAGACCACTTTCCTCTACCCTTCATAGATCAGATGCTGGAGCGCCTGGTAGGTAAATCTCACTACTGTTTGCTAGATGGATTCTCAGGTTATTTTCAAATATGCATAGCTCCTGAGGATCAGGAGAAGACCACTTTTACATGCCCATTTGGTACATTTGCATATAGGAGAATGCCATTCGGGCTTTGCAATGCTCCCGGTACATTTCAAAGATGCATGTTGAGCATATTTTCTGATTTGGTTGAGCATTGTATTGAAGTATTCATGGATGATTTCACTGTAAATGGGTCATCATTTTCTGCATGTTTAGGAAACTTGGATAGAGTTTTACAAAGATGTATAGAGACTAACCTTGTTCTGAACTTTGAGAAATGTCATTTTATGGTTAGGCAGGGGGTAGTCTTAGGTCATATAATATCTGAGAAGGGAATTGAGGTAGATCCTGCTAAGCTTAATGTCATTTCACAGCTTTCCTACCCCTCTTGTGTGCGAGAGGTGCGTGCATTTCTTGGCCATGCAGGTTTCTACAGGCGCTTTATCAAGGATTTTTCCAAGATAGCCCTTCCTCTCTCCAAGTTACTGCAGAAAGATATTGATTTCGAGTTTGGAGCCAAGTGCAAAGAGGCGTTTGATTGCCTAAAGATAGCCTTGACCACAACCCCCATCATTCAACCACCAAACTGGACACTTCCATTTGAGCTCATGTGTGACGCATCCAATTTTGTTGTGGGTGCTGTCTTAGCACAGCGGTTTGGTAAGGATCCACATGTCATTTATTATGCATCTAGGACTTTGGATCCTGGACAGTGTAACTATACCACAACTGAAAAGGAACTATTGGCCATAGTATTTGCTTTGGATAAATTTAGATCATACTTGCTAGGGTCAAAAGTTGTGGTGTTTACTGATCATTCTGCTCTTAAGTTCCTTTCGAAAAAGACAGATTCAAAGCCAAGGCTAATAAGGTGGATGCTTCTACTTCAAGAATTTTATGTAGAGATAAAGGATAGAAGTGGAGCACAAAATTTGGTGGCGGATCATTTGAGCAGGATAGAGGGAGTCCCTGAACTCACTCCTCTAAAAGATGATTTCCCTTATGAGCAATTATTAGAGTTGTATACTTCAAAGTTGCCTTGGTTTGCTGATATTGTAAATTTTTTAGTTGCAGGAGTTTTTCCAGCAGATGCACCAAAGAGTAAAAGGGAAAAGATCAAGAATGATGCCAAGCATTACCTCTGGGATGATCCCTATTTGTGGAAGTTCTGTAGTGATCAAGTGATTAGGTTATGCATTCCTGAGGAAGAAACTACATCAGTTTTGCAATTCTGTCATGCATCCACTGTAGGAGGCCACCTTGGGCCCCAAAGGACTGCAAGGAAAGTACTGGATGCGGGTTTTTATTGGCCTACAATCTTCAAGGACTCTTGGCAAGTGTGTTCTACATGTGAGAAATGCCAAAGAACTGGAAGGGTAATCACCTTGAAGCATGAAATGCCTCAACAATCCATTTTACACTGTGATGTATTCGATGTTTGGGGTATAGACTTCATGGGTCCTTTTCCTTCTTCCTTTGGTTTCTTATATATTTTGCTTGCTGTAGACTATGTCTCTAAATGGGTAGAGGCTAAGCCTACAAGAACTAATGATTCAAGAGTGGTTGCAGATTTTGTGCGTACTCATTTGTTTTATAAGTTTAGAGTACCTCAAGCTTTGATTAGTGACCAGGGTACCCACTTCTGCAATAGAACCATTCAGACTCTACTGAGAAAGTATAGAGTATTGCACAAAGTATCTACACCTTATCACCCCCAAACCAATGGGCAGGCTGAGCTCTCCAATAGAGAAATTAAGAAGATTTTAGAAAGGATTGTTCAGCCAAATAGGAAAGACTGGAGCAAGCATCTTGATGATGCTCTTTGGGCTCATAGAACAGCATACAAGGCTCCTTTGGGAATGTCACCATACAGAATTGTCTATGGAAAAGCCTGCCACCTTCCAGTAGAAGTAGAACATCGTGCTTATTGGGCAGTGTGAGCCTGTAACATGGACATAGACAAAGCTGGAGAACAAAGGAAATTGCACTTGCAAGAATTAGAAGAACTTTGCCTTAAATCATATGAAAACTCCATAATTTATAAGGAGAAGACGAAGGCCTTTCATGATGGAAAAATAGCAAGAAAGGAGTTTTTCATAGGTCAAAAGGTTTTGTTGTTCAATTCCCGTTTGAAGCTCATGCCTGGAAAACTCAGATCTAGGTGGATCGGACCTTTCATTGTGACTTCCATTTCTCCCTATGGAGCGGTGGAGGTAAAAAGTGAATCTACAAACAAGGTTTTTAAAGTGAATGGACATCGCCTAAAGCCTTTCCATGAGAGTCCTACATTTGAGACCAATGTGGAGGAAGTTTTCCTAGATCAACCTCCAGCTGATCTTGATTCTTTAACTATTTTGGAGTGAAAGCTCCATTTAACGTCAAGCTAGTGACGTTAAAGAACCGCTTTGTGAGAGGCAACTCACAGTTTTATAGCACTTTCTAGTTCTCTTTTGATTTCAATAAGCATTCTTTCATTTGAGCTGTGTTACTAGTCATGTTGCTTAGTTCATTTTGCACAAACATTTTGTTTAACACTTGACTCATTATTTGATTGATGATTTGTTCATAATTTTTGTAGAGGAAAAATTGTTGTATTTGGACTCAATTTGTACATATATTCATGGAAGTCCAAGTAGAGAGGGAGGAATAATCATTTCCATGGCACCAAGCATTCACTTTAGAAAGAATTTTGAAGTTTGCCATGAAGGTAATCACTTTCCCAAGCCATAGTGGTCACTTTCCACCAAGGAATGTGACTTTGCTCTCTGTAGTTCTCACTTTCAATTTTCATAGTGACCACTTTGAAGGCCTTTAATTTCATTGGTCTGCGCGTAACTACTATGAAAATTCATAGTAGCCACGCGCAGCACTCTGGGAAAATACACATGAAGGGCGCCTCTGTGGTGATTACTTTGAAAATTCATAGTAACCACTACAGAAACCAATTTTTGAACATTTGATGCGCGTTGTTACTATGAATATTCATAGTAACCACGTGCAACCTCTTTTAAAACAACTGAGAAAGGCGCCTCTGGAGTGATTACTTTGAAAATTCATAGTAACCACGCGCACCCCATTTTTGCTAAAACCCTTGCGCGTGGCTACTATGATTATTGAGAGTAACTACTATAATTTCCTCTTCCTCACTCTCTGCGTTAGGGTTCTTCATTTTTCAACTGGAGATTTTTAATTAGAACCAATTTGAGTTGAAATTACTGGTTAGAATCAGTTTCTGCAAAGATAACTATATGATTTAAAGCTAGTAGGGTGATTAATTTGATCCTGTATGTACAAATTGCCATGTTTGAACCCTAGGGTAGCTACTTTCATAATTCATAGTGATTACTATGTGGGTAATGCTGAAATTTTGCTTCCCCTAGGTTCGTTTTAGTCTGGAATGTGATTTCTTTGCATTAAAATTCAACTTCTCATGGTTAGAAATAAAATTGCATTTTCCTTTTCTGAATTTGAAGTGTTTTTGCTCTGGAGTAGTTACTATCAATATTCATAGTAACTACTCTCTGTGAATATATTGTGTCTGCTCATTTCATACACTCATTCCTGATCTGATTCAGTTGCACTACCATGTAATTGCATTTTCCCTTACTACTTGCTCTGAATTCTGGAAATTTGATTTGAAATTAGACCCATCTTGCTGCACATGCTTTTTACCTTAGCTGATCTAGTGGAATTCATCCTTTGCATTTTATATATGTTCTCTGCATTTTATATATGCTCTCTGCATTTTCACAGCCTGATTCAGAAGTTGAGAATTCATTTGATTGGATCCAAATACACACTGTGTTTAAATTTTCCAGACCATCAAATGAACCTCTTTTGATGACCATAATTCATTACATGACATTTGCTGTTCTGCATTGTAAACACATGGATTATGGATTTCATTTTGGAACTGTTATTGCTGTCATAGTAGCTACCTGTAACACATAGTGGTCACTTTACTGAACCTAATTTGTTGCTTGAATTTGCAAGTGTATGTGTCTATATGTTATTTTCTTGCTGCTGAACTTCACTGAAAGTGTCCACTTTCATAGTGGTCACTTTTATCATTTCAATATTGCAAAAACTGACATAATTCACACATAGTGATCACTCTGCATATGTTTAACTGTCTGATCTTTCACTATCAAAGTAGTTACTACCAACTAGCATAGTAGTTACTTTTGCATGCAGAACTACCCTGATTTGTCTTAATTTTCTCTGATTTCTGCACATTTGCTGTGAAATTATATCCACATAGTACCTCTGCATTCTGTCATGCTTTACTGCCAAAGTAACTGCTTTCATTCATCACAGTAGCTACTTTTTGCTATAATAATGCTGTAAATTGCCTGCATTTTCTCTCCTTCATTTCCAAATGGTGTGAAATTCTTGCTACAGGGTTAATTATGCACTATCACTCATTTATTCCTTTTTCTATGTGCAGATTAATGGCAAACACTCCCAGAAAGAACGCACCCAGGGCCAAGACAGCTGCTGCCTCTTCATCTAGGCCTCAGCCTGCACATGATCCCAGATTTCGGTCCCTGGCTCATGAGAATTTCTTCAAAGCCAATATTCTCAAGCGACACATTGTGCAGGACAGGAATTTTGACCTGTAAAAAGGGACCTACCCCCAATTTGAGCAGGAAATCCAGAAAAGGGGGTGGGATTTGTTCACCACATGTGTTGGGCATGGGTGGAAGGACATCACCCAAGAGTTCTATGCAAATGCCTTCAGGGTTAAGGGAGATGATTTCCCCTACAGGCATTCCATGGTTAGAGGCAAGGTGATAGACTTCAACCCTGCCAACATCCAGAGGATCCTCAACATCCCTCTTCCTGAAAAGAGGCCTGGACAGCTGGACTACACTATTTTCAGCTACTTGGAGGAGAAGGACTACAAGCCAATCCTTCAAGCAATATGCAAGGCTGGAGAGAACTGGGAGTTTGACATGAAGCTCCAGCCCAAGAACCTAACTACAAAGCACCTCCTTCCTCCTGCCAAAGTCTTGAGCATCTTCATCCTTAGCTCCTTCATGCCAGTCATGCACTCATCTACCTTGGCAGTGAAGAGGGCAGAGCTAGTTTATGCCATCATGCTAGGGATGCCCATCCATGTTGGCGATGTTATCAGCAATGCCATCATGGAGATCCTAGCTAGGAAGAAGGACTCCATGGGTTTTCCCTCCATCATTACTATGCTCTGCCAGGATGCTGGAGTTGACTTTGGGGAGTATCAGTAGAAAATCAGAGCAGCTCCCTGCATCACCACAGCTATGGTGAAGGAGCTGTTTAAAGCTAAGAAGAGCTCAGCCCCAGAGATACCTCCCCAAGCTGCAGGGAAGAAAGGTCTTCCTTCTAAAATGAAAGACCAGTTGAAGGAAATAGCTCTGCGACAAGATGCTATACATGCTGGTCAGAAGGCTGCTCTGACCCTTGTAGAGACCATGTTACTCAACATGGGGAAGAAGATGGGGATGACCGCTGACCAGATCTACTATGCCCCAACCTTCCCAGCCCCTTATCTTCGAGCAGCAGTTCAGAATGATATTCCACCTTTCACACCTACAGCAGAAGAAGAGGAGGAAGAGGAAGATAGCAACTCTGAGGGTGAGCCAGTACCAAACTCAGTTGCAGCAGCAGAGGGGCAGGATGATGAGGACACTGATACTGATGTAGCTGATGATGATGACCTCTCTTCCAGCGCTGATGAGGATGCAATATAGTCTTAAACTTTTATTTCTGTTATTTATTTAACCTTCTCTTTCATTGTACATATTTTTTCTGCCAATTTCCCTGTAATTAGTACACTTTTCTTTTTATTTTCCCTGCCTTTAACTTCTCTTTACTGCTTCTTCTCTGAATAACAACTTAACTCTTTCATGCTATTTATATATATTATCTGAGTTTGAGTTATTTTGTTCTGCTGGTGCTGAATTTATTGTCTCTTTGTGCAGAGAATGCCCTCAGTTCCATCAAGAGGAGCATCATTTTTTTTGCCCATGAGTTGAGGCACTATCATTCATGAAAGGGGGGGTGAAGTTCTTTGCCTCTATTTCATATACTCTTAACCTCATTTTTCCTGCATAATTATACATTAAAACACAAAAATATATTTTTATTCTTTTTCTTTTTCATTGAACCCAATTTTGTAATTCCAATCTTAGACTCTTATTGCAATTTTCATTCAATTCATGAACACACTCTACTTTTGTAAATAATTTTCTCTCCATGCCATGCTGAATATCTTTTCTTGCAAGGTGATTTATCCTCACATGATGTTAAGTAATTATCCCCATTTTTACCATGGTAGAGAATTGAGCCCCTAATTATCTTTCTGTGTGTATGCTTCATGTAATTTTGCATCTATTCTCTAGAACTTGCCCAGCTTCTTGATTTAATATGCATTATGCAATTTTTTTTATCTAGATGATTGAGGCCTCCTTTACACACACACACCCATTCACCATTGCCCACCTTTGCACCTTATTGCATTACATCCTCTTCTTTTGCCAAAACTTAGTTTGCCAAAACATTTTTTTCCTTCCATCAAGAACATATTTCTTTTGAGTAACATCAAGCGTGAATGCAAATACCAAGTTTGGGGTGTTGATTTTGATGGTAGTTGCTTGAGGACAAGCAACCTCTCAAGTTTGGGGTGGTGAACATTATACATGTTAAAATACATGTCAAAAAAAAAAAAAGGGTGGTTGCCAAAGTCTAATAAATCATAAAAGAAAGAATGAAAAAAGAAAGAAAATAAAATGAAGCAAGGTCCATGAGATTGAAGAGATCTTCACATAATGAAAAATGATGAAAAACAAGGTGAAAAATGCTTGAACCTCTTAGGCTACCTCATTTGATGCATTTCATTCTAATTGTTGTATTCACTCACTCAAGAGGATTCCCTTATCTTGAAAACCCACCTGAGCTTTTGACCCTCCTTGATCAAATTGAACCTTACCTATCCCTATTTGTGACCAACCAAGTCCTTTTGATAGGTAAATCATTGTATTAAGGCAAAGGAGATTGAGAATATGGGCAAGCATATGGTAGGGTAGAGCAATTTGCATGTATTGAGGGAAAATACCTATCTTGAAACACTGAGGAGTGAAGAGTGAAACACCACCTTGTGAGCTAGATAATTTCTTTGCATTGTGTGAAGTATTATGAACCTTGTTGAATTTTTGTTTCACTTGTATAGGACTTTGCATAAAATTGATTGATATGAGTGTGCTTTCTTTGTTGAATGACTCCATGATTTTGAAATGGAGGAAATGCATATTAGAGTTGAAAATTGGAACATAAAATTTTGAGAAAATTTTTTGGATAAGTCTAACCCTTTTTATTGAAGTCCTTGAATTTTGGTTTGCTTGAGGACAAGCAAAAGTTTAAGTTTGGGGTTGTGATGAATCCACATTTTACTAAATTTTTATACATCATTTATTATTTTTTATAGAAAAGAATAGACTTAGATAGTGTAAATAAGATGAATATTCCAATTAGGCTAAATAATATAGGTTTCTTAGTTTTTAGTTAATTTACATTGATTTATATAGTTTATTTACATGTTTTGATCATTTGAATAATGTGGCAGGAATCCCCAAGCTTATTTTGAAGAATTATTGGATTTTGAGGAATTTTAGGTGAAAGTAACTACTTTCGAAATTGATAGTGACAACTACAGCAACACAGAATCCACTAAACCTGCGCGTGGTTACTATGAATATTCATATTTGTCACTCCAGAGCATGCAGAATTGAAGGTGCTGCGCGTAGTTACTATCAAAATTCATAGTGACAACTCCAGAGAGTCCAAAGTGTCCCAGTGTTGCGCGTGATTACTATGAATATTCATAGTAATCACTCTAGAGAGGCAAAACCCAACTGATGCTGCGCGTGTTTACTATGAAAGAATAAGAGTAACTACTTTGGAGGGCGCCAGCTTTAGTATAAATAGATTTTTACCAAATTAGGGTGGGGACTTCTTACACTTTTTGAACCTTTTCTCTTCTTTACTCAATTTAGGATATTTTCCAGAGCTTAGGGCAACCTTGGGTGACAGCCAAGGGTCCAACCTAGGGTTTGGTTTCTTATTTCTCTTGCTTTTACATTAATGTTAATGAGTTTTCTGCATTTCCCAACTGCGTTTTTGACCCCCATTTCCATGGAGGGCTAAATTTGTGTAATCCTTAGTAAGTCCGCATAGATTCTTGAGTTCCTTGAATTTAATGATAATATAATTCATTTCTTTTCATGAATTACTTCTTCCTTGTCTCTTGAATTGAATTAATGGTGAATGAGGGGGGTATTGCTCAATTAACCCTAATTTCATTTTAAGGAGATTCTAAACTAGGGATTGCTTAATCCTAGGTTTAATTCTAAGGTTGCGTAATTTTGGGATGAGAGATTAGAGCCTAACAAATTGCGTAATTTCGTTGGGACCATAAGGTTGATTTTCGCTTGTTAAATTAACCTAATTAATGGAAGAGAGGATGAATGTTAAATCTTGAGTGGAATGAGGATAGAATCTTTGTGGATGAACTAAGGATTGCTGCTTTCTATTGTTTGAATTAATTAAACTCGTATGTTTGTTACTCTTTACTTTGATTTGAAACCACAACCCCCCCCCCCATTTTAATTGCTCGTTCAATTAATGCCTTCAACATGTTTAATGAAGATTAATAGCCAATGTTCACGGGAGACAATCTAGGGTAACCCTAGTACTACATTAAATTGTTTAAATTTTGATGAGGATTTGCGACAAATCTTTTAAACACCTCGAAATAAACCATTATCAGGTGTAATTACATTGTGCTGGGTCCAAGGTTCTAGAAGCATAGAAAATAATATGGAGAAGCTTACCAACCTGTTGTGCCAAGACAGGTCCTATTGAGCAAAATAAACGAAATATTTTATGATTCCACTGATTTTAATCAACCAATAAATATATTTAACTAAATTTTCATCTTAATTCTGAAATTATACTTTTAATGTTTTGGATAAAATAAGGATGTTATAGAGGTGACAAGATAAAGACCTAATATAGACCCTAAAGCTCTGCAGCTAGGGGAGCACACAAGTCCAATGTTCTATTAAAAACCTAGAATGAGCCTTCCATGGCTGTCCCTGATGAGGCTTCCACAATTCGCAGTTCCAGCAACTTGGGAAACAGCTCCATCAACATTTAATTTCAGCTACATGCTCAAAGGGGGTTACCATTTGGTGAAGCCATTCACTCCCTGCCAACTGATAACCACGTCGCAATGGTATCAAACAAGCTAGATTTTCTCAACAATTTTACAATACAACGAGCAAACCTAGGTCATCTCGTAACGACATAAAATGCATTCTACTTATAGTTCCATCACACAGTTTACAGTTAGCTTGGGGGAGGATTTGTTTTGAATTCAATTGTAAACAATAGAAGAAGAATAAAGAACAATTCCTACGAAATATGAACTTCAACCAATTCAAGATCTCAATCCCTACAATGCAATTCTCATTGTTCACACGAATACAATTCCAACAAAATTTCAATCAACACTAATTCAATTTGACATTAATACTCTGAAATCTAAATTTAGATTATGAATTGCATCAAAACAAGAACCGCAATCGCAAATCCAATACTCTAACGAAATTTAGAACAATTAATTGATTGATTGAATTAAATTAGGTGAATTCAATTATTTCAAATCTGAAATTAACTCATTCTCTGTTTAGGATACAAACAAAAATTCAATATCATGAAAAACGTAATTAACCTAATCAGAAAAGAGAGAAAAAAGAAGAAATTCGATAGAACCTAATCTGAAACTCGAATGCAATGTAGTTCTTGAAACCTTGAACCGATTAATGAATTAGCCTTGCTTCATAATTATGTTTGCTTGGCCAACCACAGGAGAGGAAGAGAAAAAGGAAGAAGAAGAGAAAGAGAAGAAGATGAGAAGATGAAAATACGAAAATAAAGGAGAGAAGAGAGAATTTAGTATGGAGACTTTTTGAATTCTGAAAAAAAATGAGGGAAGGAATCTTTTACATGAAGTCATAACCTCTATTTAAAGACAAAATAATTAGGCTTAATTAAGGCCCAACTCCCTAATGAGGTTCCTAAACACCTAACTAAGTAATGTCAACAATACAATCAAATTTTGAAAATATCATTGCAAGGCCGCAACATTGTGACACATGTTTGTGCCTGAAGATGCTTGAATCGGGGTTTTCTCCCAACAGAGAAGTTGTAGATCTCTCTCTTATCTTTCCAAGAACATAAATTTTGTTCAATTCCGAGTAGTGTATCTTCAGATATGGTCTTTACAAGAAACTGTGTCAAAACAAGAAATTATGGCGGGAATTAAGAAAGATTTACATTTAAATCCTACATGACTTACCAACACAAATCTAAACTAATACATCAAAATAGTACACTAATGAGACTTAATTAAACCAAAAAGATGGAGAGAAAGATGTACTAAAATATGACTATCAAATACCCCCACACTTAATCCTTTGCACTCCAGGGCAAAACTTTTAAAACAACTAGAAGTATTTACAAAATTCTCAACACTTTCTAATGAATTTCCAATGCAAAGAATAAAGAAAGAGAACAAACAATTCTAGAATCAAGGCAACAAACAATTAATGAGACACAAATGACATTAAGAGTAAGTAAGAAGACAAGTCAAAATAAAGAAAGATTAAAAAATGATAGAACCTCACAAGGTAGGTAGTATATAGCTCTTAACTCTCAAATATTTTTTTTTTGGCTAGTATTTACGCTTAACACAACATGAAAACTAGCACACTCAAGCTTTGACAATCTTCTAATTTCCACAACTTGAAACACATGCTATTAAAGATCAAAAGGACTTTTATTTAGCTTGTAATGTGGCCAAGGTAAAGGTTAGATGAAAAAGACATTGAGGCTTAAACAACCAAAGAGAAAAGAGGAGCAATGGGGAATAAGTTCAAATAAGCAAAAAGATTACCCCTAGAAAAATCTCCTAAATCCTATGGTTTGCCACAATTTTTATTTATTTATTTATTATATATATATATATTTTCTTTTGCTTTGCTTTGTTTTGTTTTGTTTTTTTGTTTTTTTTAATACAAAACAACTCAATATCCACAATATAGAAGCATTTCCTAGAGGCACCCCCAAACTTATTAAAGACCCATTCCCAAAACAAATCCAAAGCTCCTATAATCCCTAAGGTTATGGAACATCATGGTTTTTCACTATATGGCCTATAATGAGCTAAAATCAAGGAAGGGTTATAAAGGCCCAAACGGGGGTAAACAAGAGGAATCAATGCAAGGTAAGTCAATTTGGTAAAGTAGCTACAATTTCAAGGAAGGCCTAAATCATATCAATAATGCATGTGACAAGAAGCTTCAAAAAGATACAAGGCAAAACCAAAGGTAATCTAGCAACATGAGTGAAATCACACAAGAAAGAAGATGGTATTGTATGATATGTTCCAACCAAAATATGCTCAAAATCCTCACAAGGTTCATATTCTATCATTGATGAATCAAACTCAAATTTTTTAAGCCACTTGCTCCACTAAAAATGTAAAAATGACTCATATCAAGTATTGCAACCTATCAACAAGAAATGGTGTAACAACTTTCACAATTCCTACATCTAGAAATTAAAAGGAAAGAATGAAAATTTGTGTAACTAAAAATAGAAAACAGAAAAATGAAAAATAGAAAACAGCAGAAAAATAAAAAACAAAAAACAACAGAAAAATGAAAAATAGAAAATAGTAGAAAAATGAAAAAAGAAAACAATAGCAAAATGAAAAATAGAAAACAGCAACACAATTATGCATGCAACTCCCCCCCCCCCCCCACACTTAAAAGTTACATTGTCCTCAATGTAGCCACACAACAAAGACAATTTTAAAGAGTACAGAATGGGAAAGAACTCCTTCAAGGTCCAAGAGTTGGTGCTTCCAAGGACATGCTTTCTACATTTTCCTCCTCCAACTTTGGACTTTGATGAAATTCCTTGAGTTGTTGTCCATTGACCTTGAAAATGCTACCGGTGACTTCATTCTTAATTTCAACTGCACCATGGAAAAACACATTAGTAACAACAAAAGGACCATCCCATCTAGATCTAAGTTTACCGACTATAAGTTTTAGGCGGGAATTGAATAAAAGCACTTGTTGGCCTACTTTGAACTCCTTTATCAAAATATGTCTATCATGAAAGCGTTTGACTTTTTCCTTATATATTTTTGAGTTCTCATATGCTTCCAAGCGAAGCTCCTCAAGTTGTTGTAATTGAAGCTTCCTTTCCATACCCGCTTGTTCAAACTCCAAGTTACAATGTCTCACCGCCCAATATGCTCTATGCTCAATCTCAACAGGTAGATGACATGCTTTACCAAACACAACCCTGTAAGGAGACATCCCAATCAATTTTCGGTAAGCCGTCCTATGGGCCCAAATAGCATCATCCAAAAATTTGCTCCAATATTTTCTATTGGGGTGCACTATGTTCTGCAAAATCTGCTTGATTTTCCTGTTAAAAACCTCGGTCTGCCCATTAGTTTGGGGATGATAAGCTATAGACACTCTATGCACAACCTCATACTTATGAAGCAAAGCCTGCATGCTTCTATTGCAAAAATGGCTTCCCCTGTCACTAATAATGGCTTTAGGCACACCAAACCTGCAAAAAATGTTAGATCTAACAAAATCCACAACAACTTTAGAACCATTAGTTTTAGTGACCTTAGCCTCCACCCATTTGGAAACATAATCAACGGCTAGTAAAATAAATGTGTAACCAAAAGATGCAGGAAATAGACCCATAAAATCAATACCCTAAACATCAAAAACCTCACAGAAAATGATCGGCTGCTCTCTCACATTGCTTATAGGTGTTGGAGATCTGATTTGCATCTCTGAAAATGGTAGGCCAGTAAAACCCACTGTCCAACACCTTCCTAGTTGTCCTATATGATCCATAATGTCCTCCAACAGGTGAACTATGACAAAATTAAAGCACAGAATGGATCTTCTGATCTGGAATGCACCTACGGATCACCTGGTCACTGCAAAATTGCCACAAATAAGGGTCATCCCAAACATAATATTTAGCCTTACTTTTCAGTTTGGCTATCTGTGCTCTAGACGCACCTGTAGGAAAGACACCTGTAACTAGGTAATTCACAATATCAGCAAATCAAGGAGTAATATCATGTAACTGCATCAGCTGCTCCTCAAGAAAATCATCTATAATTGGAAAGGGATCAACATTCCCCCCTCAATCCTACTCAAGTGGTCTGCTACCAAATTCTCTGCACCACTCCTATCTCTGATCTCAATATCAAACTCCTGAAGGAGAAGCATCCATCCGATCAATCTGGGTTTAGCATCGGGCTTCTTCAACAGGAATTTCAAAGCTGTATGGTTAGAAAATACAATAATCCTAGAGCCTAGCAAATATGAATGAAATTTATCTAAAGCAAATACAATAGCTAGAAGCTCTTTTTCAGTAGTGGTGTAATTAACTTGAGCTGCATCTAATGTGCGAGAAGCATAAGTGATAACCACGTCGCAATGGTATCAAACAAACTAGATTTTCTTAAAAATTTTGCGATAGAAGGAGTAAACCTAGGTCATCTCACAAGGACATAAGATACATTATGTTTCTGGTTCCATCATGTAATTTCAGATTAGCTTAGGGAAGGATTGTTTTGAATTAAATTGTAAACAGTAGAAAAGAAAAGAACAAAGAATAATTATAACAAAACGAAATATGAAATTCAACCAAATCAAGATCTCAACAACTACAACGCAATTCTCATTGTTACACGAATATAATTCCAACAAATTTCCAATCAACACTAATTCAATATGACATTAATAACCCAAAATCTAAATCTAGATTATGAATTCCATCAAAACAAGAATTGCAATCGCAAATCCAATGCTCTAACGAAATTCAAAACAATTAATTTATTGAATTAGGTGAATTCATTTATTTCAAATCTGAAATTCTCATTCTCTGTTTAGAATGCAAACGAAAAATCAGTATAATGAAAAACGTAATTATCCTAATCAGAAAAGAGGAGGAAGAGCAAGAATTCGATAGAACCTAACCCGAAACTCAAATGCAATGTTGTTCTTGAAACTTGAACCGATTGATGGATTAGCCTTGCTTCATGATCATGTTTGCTTCAGCCAAAACCAGAAAATATGAAAAGATGGAAGGTAGAGAGACGAAAATAAAGGAAAGAATTTAAAATAAAGACTTTTTGAATTCTGAAAAATTGCGGGAAAAGAAAAATAAGGATTCATACATGGAGTTATAACCTCTATTTAAAGACAAAATAATTGGGTTTAATTAAGGCCCAACTCCCTAATGAGTTTCCTAAACACCTAACTAAGTAAAAGACAAAATAATTAGGCTTAATTAAGACCCAACTTCCTAATGAGTTTCCTAAACACCTAACTAAGTAAAATCAACAATACAATCAAATTCTGAAAATTTTAGTGCAGGGCCGCAACATTGTGACGCAATTTTGGACTTAAAGATGCTCGAACTGGGCTTTTCTCCCAACAGAGAAGTTGTAGATCTCTGTCTTATCTTTCCAGGGACACCAATTTTGTCCAATGCCGAGTAGTGTAGCTCCAGATATGGTCTTTGTAAGAAACTGTGTCAAAATAAGAAATTATGGCGGGAATTAAGAAATATTTATATTTAAATCCTAAATTACTTACTAACACAAATCTAAACTAACACATCAAAATAATGCACTAATGAAACTCAATTAAACCAAAAACATGAAGAGAAAGATGTACTAAAATATGACTATCAATAAGCTATAACATGAGAAAGCCTCCCAACCTGCTGAGCTCCAAGTGCAAAGTTGGATGCGTCACACATGAGCTCAAAAGGAAGCTCCCAATCAGGTGGCTGAACAATAGGTGTGGTGGTAAGCTGCTTCTTCAGCTCTTGAAAAGCTAGCTGACAAGGTTGATAAAAAACAAACTCTACCTCCTTTTGCAGAAGCTTGGACAATGGTAATGCGATCTTGCTGAAGTCCTGTATAAATCTCTTGTAAAAACCTGTATGTCCAAGGAAGGAACGCACTTCTCGCACAGAAGTGGGGTAAGGTAGAGAAGCAATGATATAAATTTTAGCCTTATCAACCTGAATACCCTGACTGGAGACTAAGTGACCCAAGACTATACCTTGTGTGACCAAAAAATGACACTTCTCAAAATTTAACACAAGGTTAGTTTGGATGCACCTATGCAACACCTTAGATAAACTCTCTAGGCATGCATCAAATGAAGAACCATAGACAATAAAATCATCCAAAAACATCTCCATGTAACTCTCCAAAAGGTCAGAAATATACTCACTATACACCTCTGAAAAGTGCCCGGAGCGTTGCACAAACCAAATGGCATCCTGGTCTAAGCAAATGTGCCAAATGGGCAAGTGAATGTGGTCTTGTGCTAGTCCTCTGGTGCAACATGAACCTGCATGTACCCAGAAAATCCATCTAAAAAGCAGTAATGGGATTTACCTGCCAACCGCTCCAAAACCTGATTGATGAATGGAAGAGGGAAATGATCCTTGCGAGTAGCCTGATTAAGTCTTCTGTAATCTACACAAACTCGCCAACTGTTTTGAACTCTGGTTGGAACCAACTCATCATCCTGGTTCTTCACCACAGTCATCCCAGTCTTCTTTGGCACCACCTGCACAGGACTAACCCACTTACTATCAGAAATGGGATAAATAATACTTGCTGCCAGTAGCTTTGTGACCTTCTTCTTCACAACATCTAAAATAGTAGGATTGAGTCGTCTCTGTGGCTGTCTCACAGGTCGAAACTCATCCTCTAATAAAATTTGGTGCATACAAATAGCATGACTAATTTCAGGAAGATCAGCAAGGGTCCAACCAATGGCCTTCCTATGAGCTCTCAAAACCTGCAGTAATCTCTCCTCTTGATCAGATTTGAGATCACGAGCTATAATGACAAGAAGTCACCGGTTATCCTCTAAGTAAGCATACTTTAGATGTGCAGGCAAAGGCTTAAGCTCTATTGATGCAGATGGAGATAGGTCAACTTCTGGTGGTGAAACATCTACTGGTGTAACTATATCTACTACACCTGCACCTACAACATCAACACTACAAACAGCACAAATAGATGAATCGTCACAAGTACATGTGAAATCAGCAAACAAATCATCTAAATTTGTGCAGCCATCAACAAGTAAATCAATAACATCCAAACTGAAAATAGAATGGTTCTCTGTTGGGTGTCTTATTGCCTCAAAAATGTTGAACTGCACCAAATTGTCACCAAACTCCATAGAAAGGGTCCCTGCATGCACGTCTATCTTTGTTCGCGCCATCCTCAGGAATGGTCTCCCAAGGATCAATGTAGCATGGCTGGGCATGTCATCCTCCATCTCTAAAATATAAAAATCAGCAGGAAAAAAGAGGTCCTCAACTTTTACAAGAACATCTTCCACGACACCAAGTGGTTGCACAGTGCTCTTGTTTGCTAGCTGGACGACAATTCCTGTAGGAATCAAATCTCCAATCTGCAATGATCTAAAAATAGATGCAGGCATAACATTAATTGAAGCACCTAAATCCAGCATAACATTTGTAAAAACTTCCTCTCCAATTGTACAAGGGATGGTGAAAGTTCCTGGATCTTTGCACTTCTGTGGTAACTTAGGGAGCAAGTCCTGTGGAATGATTGCAGACATATTCTTATTCTGGAGAAGTGCAGAACCATTTCTCCCCATACTCACTCGCTCATTACCCTTCAACTTCCTCTTGTTAGTACACAATTCCTTTAGGAACTTTGCATATTTAGGAACTTGTTGGATAACATCAAGGAGAGGAATATTTACTTCTATTCTGCTGAACATGTCTAGCAACTCATTATTTGACTCTGGTTTTGTTCTTGCTGCTGCTAGTCTGTTCGGGAAGGGAAGTGGAATATGTGTTTCATTGGATGCATCACTATTATTTTTAGAATCTGGTGCTGCAACTATCACTGCTGGTAACTCTTTTCCACTTCGCAGGGTAATAGCACTCATATTTCCCTTTGGATTCATGACTGTTTGAGAAGGCAGATTACTGGAACCTTGAGACTGAATCTGACTCAATTGAGTGGCTAGTTGTCCAACCTGAATCTTCATATCCTAGACAGTTGCTTGCATGTTTTGTTGACATTGCAGGTTGTTTGTAGCCATCTGTTGCATCATCTCCTGGAATGATGGCTCACTCCTTTGTGCAAGAGGGGGTGGTGAAGGTGGCTGTCGCCTGAATGGAGGCTGGTATTTGCCTACAGCAGGTTGAAATGAAGGTTGTTGATTTTGTTACTGCTGCCCCCATCTCAGGTTTGGATGATCTCTCCAACTTGGACTATATGTCTGGGAATATGGGTTATAATTCTATTGCTGGTTTGGAGATCTGTATTGTTGCTGTTGGTTGGTGTAGATTCCAGAAACATTCGCATCTGTCTCTTGCAAGGTAGGGCATGAATCCATAGGGTGCTCAGTGGAAGTACATATTCCACAGACTCTTGCTGGCTGCTCACTTGCTGCACTCACTTGTTGTTGACCAATTGCCAAATGCCTCACCATGGTGGTCAACTCATTGATTTTGTTCTCTAGCCTCTGATTTTCTACACCATAAACAACATTAGTACCAGCACCAAGTGCTATCTCATTTACTATCTTAACAGCTACTCTGAAATTGAATTGTTGACTGTTGGCTGCCATGTTTGTAATAAGTTGCCTTGCAGCCTGTGGTATCTTATCCATCAATGCTCCTCCGCTTGCTGCATCTATCATGCTCTTGTCCATCAAAGTTAGTCCTTCATAAAAATATTGAATTAGTAATTGCTCACTTATTTGATGATGAGGACAGGTAGCACACAGCTTGTTGAATCTCTCCCAGTAGCCATACAAAGTCTCTCCATTCAGCTACCTTATACTACAAATCTCTTTCCTTATTGCTGTAGTTCTGGAGGCAGAGAAGAATTTCTCCAGAAATAACCTCTTCATTTGGTTTCATGTAGTGATTGTTGAAGGTAGCAAGTAAAGCCAATCTTTTGCAACACCATCCAGAGAGAAAGGAAATGCCTTCATTTTGACATGGTCTTCAGGCACTCCCTGAGGTCTCATGGTAGAACACACCACATGGAACTCTTTTAAATGCTTATGAGGATCTTCACCTGCGAGTCTATGAAACTTTGACAACAAATGGATAAGTCCAGATTTAAGCTCATAACAAGTTGTTTCATCTTCAGGATATTGGACACACCATGACTGATACACCACATTAGGTGTGCCCAATTCCTTCAAAGTTAGCTCAGGGTTATCAACCATATCCTCACTTTTAGTCTCGGATTCACTAACAGTAGGATTAACAGTTTCAGACTCACCAAGTACACTACCACTGTTTTTATTAGCTCTTATCCTACAAATTGTTCTTTCTCTTTCAGGATCAGATTCATGCAATATACTAGGGTTGGCCCTGGTCATGCAAGGTTAGAACCAACAAGAACAACAAGTACTCAAAGAATGCACAAAATTAGTTTACAAAGCAAGTACCATCAAAATGCAAGATATGAATGAAGTGAGACCATGATAAATTTATTTTTGGTATAGGAAAACACCACAAAAAATTTCAGAATTTATTGAATTGATTTGCTATAGAAATTAGAGGCCTAAAATCAAGAAAAATATGTCAATAAATGCTAAAAAAAAAACTTTTAGAAAACAAGCGAATTTTGAAATTCTGGGCAGCCTGAACCAACTTTGTGAGTTGCATTGCATAGGAAATTTTTTTCTACCCCAAATGCATATACAATATGCTCAATTCTGAGTTTTCTAGCAAAAGTTATGCCACTTTGAAGTTTCACAAAAATTTTCTTGGCCACCAAGATGTATCTCTTTTTCTATTACTGCTTTTTGAAATCTACCAACTCTAACCACTAATAGACACTAAAATAAGTGTGGACAAAAAAATTCAGACCAAAATTCAATCTCTAAGTATTTTTTTAGAAATTTTCAAAATCGGATGAATAGCGGTGAATAGTACATGATTAGTGCATGAACAGTGACTAATGGAACAATAGCGAATTCCTCTGTTTTCTGCCTCTACTACTTCTCTGTTTGGACATTTACATGCACAAAATTTCGTTCAACCACACAAGGTGTCAAACATGGAATACTTAATGATCAAACTGGAAATTAGGAATGATTATTGAAGAAAACAAACAACAAATCACAAAGGACAACACAATGAACAACAAATTAATTACAACAATGCAAAAACAAATCAATTACAGAATGCAGAAATGAATCACAGAATCAATTATACAAGAACAGAGTTTGGAAACTAACACAGAATACAATACACAACAAAATGCAGAAACACTTAAACACAGAATCAGTTAGTGCATAAGATGAAATAAAAACAAAATGACTTATGTCCCCGGCAATGGCGCCATTTTGATAACCACGTCGCAATGGTATCAAACAAGCTAGATTTTATCAAAAATTTTGCAATATAAGGAGCAAACCTAGGTCGTCTCGCAAGGACATAAAATGCATTCTGCTTTCGGTTCCATCATACAGTTTACCGTTAGCTTAGGGGAGGATTTGTTTTGAATTCAATTGTAAACAATAGAAGAAGAATAAAGAACAAATCCAACGAAATATGAACTTCAACCAATTCAAGATCTCAATCCCTACAATGCAATTCTCATTGTTCACACGAATACAATTCCAACGAAATTCCAATCAACACTAATTCAATTTGAAATTAATACTCTGAAATCTAAATTTAGATTATGAATTCCATTAAAACAAGAACCGCAATCGTAAATCCAATACTCTAACGAAATTCAGAACAATTAATTTATTGATTAAATTGAATTAGGTGAATTCAATTATTTCAAATTTGAAATTAACTCATTCTCTGTTTAGGATACAAACGAAAATTCAATATCATGAAAAACGTAATTAACCTAATCAGAAAAGAGAAAAAAGAAGAAGAAATTCGATAGAACCAAATCCGGAACTCGAATGCAATGTAGTTCTTGAAACCTTGAACTGATTGATGAATTAGCCTTGCTTCATAATCATGTTTGCTTGGCCAACCACAGGAGAGGAAGAGGAAGAAGAAGAGAGAGAGAAGAAGATGAGAATACAAAAATAAAGGAGAGGAGAAGAGAGAATTTAGTATGGAGACATTTTGAATTCTGAAAAAAAATGAGGGAAGGAATCTTTTACATGAAGTCATAACCTCTATTTAAAGACAAAATAATTGGGCTTAATTAAGGCCCAACTCCCTAATGAGGTTCCTAAACACCTAACTAAGTAATGTCAATAATACAATCAAATTTTGAAAATGTCATTGCAAGCCCGCAACATTGTGACGCATTTTTGGGCCTGAAGATGCTTGAAACGGGCTTTTCTCCCAACAGAGAAGTTGTAGATCTTTCTCTTATCTTTCTTGGGATACAAATTTTGTTCAATTCCGAGTAGTGTAGCACCAGATATGGTCTTTGTAAGAAAATGTGTCAAAACAAGAAATTATGGCGGGAATTAAGAAAGATTTACATTTAAATCCTACATGACTTACCAACACAAATCTAAAATAATACATCAAAATAGTACACTAATAAGACTCAATTAAACCAAAAAGATGGAGAGAAAGATGTACTAAAATATGACTATCACTAACCAACTCCTTTCACCTGATCAGACATATTGCAAAAAAAGAGATAATCAAAATATGATTTTATTGTATGAAACAGACTCACTGCTAAAGGGCGCTTTCTAAAAAATATCTAGATTTCTATTCCACAAATTCTACACAGCAAGACCAAATAAAAGTTTCGAGGATGGTAGCAGGGGAAAATTGTCTTTGGACAGATTATATTCAAGCCAACTAGAGAACTCTTTACTGAAAAAAGGAACCCAATTAGCTAGAAGGACAAACTAATTCCAAATATCCTTGGCAAAACAACAATCCCTAAGGACATGCTTAACAGATTCATCATTCAATCTACACCTGGAACACATAGCAAAGATAGTCATATCACAATTATATCTTTCAACATTTGTTAGGAGTCTACCATGAGCCAGTTTCTAGAAAAAAACATTAAATTTTGGAGGACCTTCCCAGCTCCACACCAAATTAAACAAATTACTATGCAAAACTTGAATTTGGTTAGGGCAGGAAATAAGGTTATAAGTAGATTTAACAGAAAAAATTCCATTATTAGTATGATTCCAATAAAATAAGTCTTGTCCCTCTGTTAGGACAGGAGGGTTAACCTGAGAAATTGAATCAACAATATGGTTAGGTAAAAGGGGCTTGATCTTAGCCCAATCCCATTGGCCATTATAACCAAACAGAGCCACAAGTTTATCAGAATCAATATCAAAGATAGGAAATCTAGAAAAAGTTAAAGGTTGTGTTGAGAATGGGACCGCTTATCCTCCCAAAATCTAACAAACATACCATCACTAATAAAGATACAATGTTATTTACTGCTATGATTTAAAATGATTTAAATTAATATCAAATTTAAACATAACTTAAAGTAAAGATACAATGTTATTTTTAGTTAAAAGGTAACTCAAAAAATTTATAGATATTTCTTTTTCCTATTAATTATTTTCATCATGTAAAATATTATAATTCATGTCAGCAATTTTTAATTTAATATAATTTTAATTTTATATATAGTATTTTCATTTAAATTAATATTATTTAAATTTAAACATAACTTAAAGTAAAGATACAGTTTTATATTTAATTAGAAGGTAACTCAAAAAATTTATAGATATCTTTTACCTTGCCTTGAGTAGTTATTTTTTTTCAATAGAACTTGTGTGCATGACCACTCCAATCACATCTATTCATAAAATAAATAAATTTAGGAAGCTAATTGATAAATTACATACAAATTATATAACAACTTTAGTAAAGTTTTATAGCAAAATACCTGTTAAGACGTTAAAGTAAAGATACAGTGTAATTTTTAATTAAAAAGTAACTAAAAAAATTTATAGATATTTCTTTTTCCTATTAATTATTTTCATTATGCAAAATATTATAATTCATTTTAGTAATTTTTAATTTAATGTAATTTTAATTTTATTTTATATATAGTATTTTCATTTGTAAAGTTGTCTTTTCATTAGAAATTTCATTTAACAATATATAATAGAAACTAATAATTTTGTAAGTGTAAATTTTTTAGTTCAAAGTAAATTTTAGAGTTTGAAGTACATATCAAACTATAGATTATTCTAAACTAATTAATAAAATATTTAAATATATAAATGGATAAATTAAGCAGTTGTTGTCCTTTAAATTTTCTCTTCTTAAAAGAGTGAATTTCCCTCTTTGCAAGTTATCTTGTGCTTCTTCTTCAACATTCTTTGTAACTTTCTTTTTCTCCTTATCTTTGGGATTAGGAACCTCTGCTTCACTTCTTATTATGACAGCATGGCATTTCTCCCTCGGATTCACAATAGTATTGTTAGAGAATCTACCATCTTCCCTGTGTAACTTCCATAAATTGTAGCAATGTTTCCTCCATTTCATTCATCCTCTCAGACAGAGGTTTTGAAAATTGTGGTTCTTTTGGAGGTTGAGATGAAGAAGCTTGACAATATGATTATGGAGGCTGAAAATTGGCATTGGACAATGATGTTGCTGCAGTACTACTTTTTGATGCAGGACTTTGTTGATTCTACTAATAATGTGGTTGACTCCTATTGGCTTGATGTTGAAAATCAAAATGAAATGGAGGTTGAGACTTATGAAAATAACCCATGTGATGATCGAGATGTTTTGCATAAACATTTGTCGCTAATCCTCATTAAAATATGAAGAAATTTGTATGTAGTCTAGGAAGCAAACCTAAGTTGTTTCCGATGACTTTGGTTGAAAATATACATTAAACATGTTATAAACATTCACTATGAAAGCAATTAAAAAGGGGGGTTTGTTGATTCTAAAATTAATATGAAGAATAAGAAACAAAATTATAATGTTCAATCAATAAAAAGTGATAATCCCTAGTTCATTCATGTGGACTCTATCCCTATTCCTCTCAAGATTTAATAACCTTCCTTTCCTCCCAGAATTAGGTTAATTTAATAAGCAAAAATCAACCTTTTGCTTTCATATGAATTAAGCAATTCAATGAACTCTAATTTCTCATTCCAAAATTATGCAATCTTAGAATTAAACTAGAATTAAGCAATTCAAGTTTAGAATTTCATTAAAACGAATTAGGGTTCATTAGGTAATGCCCCCCCTCATTCAACCATTAATTTAATTCAAGAGTTTGAGAAGAAGAAATTCATGGAAGAAAAAGAATAATATTAACATTCAAACCCAGGAATTCAAGAGTCTAAATGAACTCTCTAGGGATTACAAAGGGGTTTAGCCTTCCATGAGGATGGGTCTTACAATTATCAAATGAAAATAGAAGGAAATCACTAATATCAATGCAAGAATTAAAGAAAAATAGGAAGAAAATGGAAATCAAACCCTAGGTTAGGTCCTTGGCTGTCACTCAAGGCTGACCTAAGCTCTGCAAGCGTTCCCAAAATGGTAAAAAATCTAAAAGTATGAAAATTCTATTTGTAGTGCAGTGGTCATTGCCCATAGTAGCTACTATGAAAGTCATAGTAGCTACGCGCAAGTCTGGGTCATTTTTTGCCTTCTCTGGAGTGTCCACTATGGGACCAGAGTGGCTACTCGCAACGTGTAACACCTTAAATTTAATTTCAAATAGATAACAATTTCGCAAAATTTGAATAATAAATTTCTATAAAATATTTCAAAAATAAGGAAGGATTACAAGATCATATCAAACAACTGCTACAGGGCTAGTTCAAATACAACAAATTTCAAATATTATCCTAAGCCCTATAGCAGTTCATCCGTCCCTTTACTGTGTTTGGTGCTGATCGTCTTGACTACCTGAAAAATGAATGTAAGGGTGAGTACTCTACACTACCAAATACAATCAAACATAGAGTCTCACCTTCAAACCATTTGAATATATTCAGCAAGTAGATAGTACATTCACAAGCAGCATTTCAGTACAATTTGTTTCAATTAAAATATTGATGCACTTACTGCACCTACAGCAGTTCATACTCATCATTCACAACATATTCCACCAGAGTTAGCACGCCCCTCTCACAGCACATTACGTCGGTGATTACTCGCCCCTCTTCACAGTATTTATACTGGCGACAACTCGCCCCATCCTTAGTGTTTAAACCGGCGACAACTCGCCCCATTCTCAGTATTTATACCGGTGACAACTTGCCCCATTCTCAGCGTTTATACCGACAGTTACCCGCCCCATTCACTTTATTTCATAATAAACGGCTCTTGGCCCACATTCATTTATTAAACATGGCAAATAGCTTACCATTATCCATAACACACAATAATTTATCCACAGTCATGTCATACCATATGACACCTAGCCTATGTTCAGTCACAATTCACGGCACGTAGCCCATATTCGGTTCTATTATACGGCACTCAGCCTACACTTGTTCACACATCATCAAACACAACAAATTTCATCAAATACTCATATTCTCATCCACACACATAATATTCACAAGCCCCGGCACATGGCCCTCATCACCTTCTACGACCATTTCCCTTTCCTATACATTTTCTACCCTCCAACTCAGCCACATATTCATATTCAATCAATTTTGCAGTTAATTACACGTAAAAAGAGTAGGGTAGAGTCCCCTCTTACCTCGGATTGAAGACCCACACTTGGATTCAATCTTGGACAATGTTCTCCCCACAAATTTCAGTCTACACACACGGTTAATTTCATGAGAACCCTTGAAATCACCCAAAACAGAGAAAGGGGAGGAAAAATGAAATCCTAACCCTTAAAACTCACCTCCAAGCATTCTCCACACGAATCTGAGTTCCAATCTCGCTCACAAACGGCTTTGGAGGCAATCAATCGGTGGGAAAAGGGTTTAGGGTCAAGAGAATCGAAGGGATTAGGGAGAGGATTTGAGAAATAACCTTCAAATCCCTAAGCCCTCTTTTAAAACCCCTCAGATAGCGACACTTTTGCTACAGCGAGAAATTCTCGCTGCAGCCACAGCAAAAATCTCTGACGAAATTGCACCCTGGTTTTTGCAAAATCTCGCTACAGCGAGTCTACACCCAGAAATACAGTCCCCACTGTCGCTCTCTCGCTACAGCGAGTCTACACCCAGAAATGCAGTCCCCACTGTCGCTCTCTCGCCACAGCAAGACACATCTCGCTACAGTGAGAAGGCGATAGTTTAGCCCTCTTCTTCCTAGGGCACTCTCGCTGCAACGAGAACACTCTGCACCAGCTACTTAGCCTATTCTTTCCAGCTCAGTTCAGTCATACCTGCATAACATTCTCGTATTCATTCATATACACATATATATATACTCATACATTACTACCACACATTAAAATGCCATTCGCATTCCATCATTTCGCACTCGAGTGCACATTCCAACGTTCATTTTCATATAAGTACTCACATATCTATCTACATCAACAATAATGATTAATATTATCAAAATTCGGGGCGTTACACCACGCCTCTTTAGACTGGGGTCTCTGTAGTGTCCACTATGGCTCCGAAAGTGATCACTTTGGTCTATGCTCTGATTCTAGCTTGCTGTAGTGTCCACTATAGAATCCTAAGTGGTCACTTTCAAATCAAATTTTCTCAAAGGCTAGAAATCCAAGGAATAAGCCTAGAAATTCCTGCACAATTATTCAAATAATTAAAATTGCAAATTATAACTATGTAAATCAATACAAATTAACCAAAAATTAAGAAACCTATGATATTTGACCAAAATGATGTTTTTATGTTATTTACACTTTCTAAGTCTACTTTTTCTATCAAGGGACACTAAAAAGACAAGTAAAAATCCAATAAAATGTGGATTCATCACCATGTAATTAATCTGCTCTTACGGTTCTTGTGTAATTATATCACATGCTCCTTTCATATAATTTCCTCCACAAAAATCACATATCAAGTAGTTTGTTTTTGCAGCTCCATCTGAAAAAGTATTAATTTGCTGAGTAAAGGCTACAAGTTGTTCAAAAAGCAATTGATTTTGAATATGATTTTGGGTGATCAAAGTCTCAAGCGCTTTCGCTTTAAATGCTTCCTTACTTGCAACATGTTTCTCATTGAAATTCTAATACATGCTAGTTGCCATCATGTCAATTAATTGTTGAGCTTCCTCTAGAGTTTTAGTATTCAATGTACCTTCTACTTTTGCATCTACCATGGTTCTTAAGAAAACATTCATAACATTGTAAAAAGTTTCCAACTGCATCCACTATGGAATACAGTGGTGAGGACATCTTTTAAGAAGTTCTTTATACCTCTCCCACACTTCATGTAAGGACTCTTCTTCCTGCTGCACAAATGAGGTGATCTCTCCTCTTAGTTTAGCAGCCTTTGAAGGAGGAAAATATTTGGTCAGGAACTTGTTCACAAGATCTGTCCATGTAGTGATGCTTCTTTGTGGTTGAGATTCAAGCCAATATATATCCTTGTCCCTTAGAGAGAAGGGAAATAATCTCAAGCGGATAGCATTTTCACTTACACCATTGATACAAATAGTGTCACATAGCTACAGAAAATTATAGAGATGCAGATTAAGATCATCTAAAACATTTCCAGAGAACTGATCTTGTTGTATCAATTTCACCAATGAAGGTTTGATATCAAAATTATTGGCTTCAATTGTTGGTCTAACAATACTCAAATTGTAACCCTGCATAGTTGGAATGGGATAATCTCCAAAAGTCCTTGTCCTGTTGTTTTCAACTATATTGTTCTCTTTTGTTAGTGTTTAATTCACATTTAGTTTTTCAGAAATGGATGTTGTCTTTTGCACTTTCTTTTGCAACTTCCTTTACTTTGCTTCACTCTTCAACTGCTTAAGAGCCTTGTTTGTATCTAGATCAAACAATAGAGTAACTTTATTTTTGGTTTTTCCTTGTATACAAAAAGAAAATAAACAAAATATAGATGAAGCTAGAAAATTATGGAGAAGTAAAAATGAATTACGCAAAAAATTATTGCAAAATATTGCAGAAAAGTACAACTAAATGCAGAAACAAAATGAATTATGCAGAAAAATTAGACAGTTATGCAAAAAAATACAAAATAGAATCATTAAGAATTCAACAGAAAATGATGCAGAAAAATACAAAACAGAACATGCAGGAAACATAGAAAATAATACAAACTGAAAATTACAATTACGTAGAAAAATGAAAAACAAAAATATGCAAAAAAATGTAGAAGAATACAGAAAATTTATGTAGCAAACAGTAGAAAATAATGCAGAATCTATGCAATAAAACAACACAATGTAGAAACAAAATTGAATTATGCATAAAAACTAAACAGACATGCAGAAAAATGCAAAATAACTCATGCAAAAATCAATAGACAATTATGCAAAAAACTACACAAAATGCAGGAAAAAAATTATGCAAAAAAATTAGAAAGTAAAACAACAAAAAGAAATGCTCAATCTAGCTATCTTTCTACTACTAATGATATCCCTAGCAACGGTGCCAAAAACTTGTCAAAAAGCTCAAAGAACACTAACTAGTAAGTGTACTAGGTAGTTGTAGAAAGTAATAAAATTTGTAATTCATTTGAGTCCCAAGCATCATCCTCAGGGATTAGTTCTATCAATTACCACTTTAGAAATCAATAAGTAGTTGAGCTAAACGAATTTGGAGAGATTTTAAATCATTTAACACAATTGAAGTAACAAGTGCAGTAAAATGCAAAGGTTCGGTAAGACAAAGTATAGAGTTTAGAAATAAGATGATATGTGAATAAAGTTAGGAATAATTTCACCTCTTTATCAATTGCAAAACTGAAGTGGATCTGAACTCTAAGTTCCTTAATTGATTAATGATCAATTTCACTAGATTAATCAAAGTTCAATTCCTTGACTTATTGATCCTAATATTCAATTAACTACCCTAATTCCTGAGATGTCAAACATTGCTTTAAGCATTAGAAATTAAAAGATCACAAGATTATGAATTCTTATCTCTAAGATATCCATAATCTTGACATTCAATTCAGACATGAGAAATTAACTCAACTTTCATTAATAAAAATCCTCTTGGTTCAATTCAATTGAATAGCTAATCCAAGAATTACATTAAGGATAGAATTAAATGTTCAATACAATCAAAGTCTTAAATTCTAGATCCACAATCAATTTACAATATCAAAGTCGGATCCATCAATCCTTAACAAAAAGAAATCAGAACATGTTCTTAAAAGAAAAAAATAAAGAAAGAGTAAAAGAAGAGGAGTTGCAGAATTTCTTCATAAATCTAATCCTCAGCCTAATTCCTCAAGCTCCAGAGCTTGGAACTCGCCCCCAATCTCCGTCTTTAACTCTCCTAAGGTGTAGAAATGAAAAAAATGAGAAAAGATTCCAAAACATTTGAACTTCTGACATTTTATAACTTTTCCTGCCTTTTTGATGTGTACACTTTGAATGGTTAAATTGTACACATAGAAGGTCTTCTAGAACCTTCCTAGGCTGAGTTGACCACTTTAAATGCTTAAAGTGAATACTTAAAGTGGTTCTTAAATTTTTGTCATGTGCGTTTACACTTCAAACTTTTAAAGTGTACAAACGCAACCTTCTTTCCTGGATTTTACCTCTCAAGTGTTCACTTTGAGTGTTCAAAGTTTTTATGCGCAGTTGAAGTGTTCACTTTGAGTGTTCAGAGTGTTTACATGCAACTTAAATGTTCACTTTGAGTGTTCAGAGTGTTAACACGCAATCTTCACTTGAGTTTTCAACTTTGGAGTGTTCACTTTGAACACTTAAAGTGTTTATGCTTAGGCTTCACTTGAATTTATACCTCTAGAGTGTTCACTTTGAACAGTTAAAGTGAACACTTTCGCTCCATTTCGCTAAATCTAATCCAGAGTTGCCACTTTCTTCTATTTTCTCTTTTTCAATCCTTATCCTCAAGACTCTTAGCTTGGAATCTCCTACAAAACTAGTTCAATCAACAAAATTACATTAGAATTTTATTAAATTCACATAATTTGAGTTGCTAAAGACAAATATTGACTTTATTCAACATTGATATATTTTTGTGCAGTTTTCACTTTTCAAATTAAAAACTACTTAAAAACATTGTAAAATTTAGAGTTATCACCTTTCTTATTTTATTTGGCTATTTATATTTTGTTAGCAGTGGACTATGTCTCCAAGTGGGTGGAGGCAAAGGCCACTTGTACTGATAATACTCGTATTGTTGTAGATTTTGTCAAGTCACATATATTTTGCAAGTTTAGATTTCTTAAAGCATTGATCAGTGACCGAGGATCACACTTTTGCAATCGCACCATGGATGCCTGACTTCAAAAGTTTGGGTTTGTGTATTTTGAGTGAGACACTTTACTGATAAATCTACATTTTACCATAATTTTTAGTATATTTTTGTTAATAAATAAGTAGTAAAGTGCTAAGTAAATTTGGAAATATCATAAAAATTGCATCAATATTCATAATTGTGTAAATAGTTTTCATTTTTAGATTTTTAGTCCAATTCTGAATAATTTGACATAAAATGACTTAATCCTTGTGCAGAAGCTTGAGCTGAGAGTTTGAGTTGAAGATTGAAGTGAAGAAAGTAGAGGAATTGATCTTAAAAGATGAAGAATCAAGTGTTATGTGTAGGGCGTAATCACTCTGAGTACATAGAGTTAACACTTTGAAGAAGGAAATTCATGAAGACCAAGAGAGTAGCACTTCAAGTGTTCAGAGTAGCTATGCAGTAAGCGCGTAGCCACTTCAAGCACTGATAGTAGCTATGTGTGAGGATCTTTCTATGTAGAACGCTTGCGCATAGACACTTCAACCACTTAAAGTGTTTACGCAAAAGTAACAGAATTTTAAATACCACTTCTAAGTGTCAACTTTGGGTGATTTGAGTTCCTAATTCAGTTAGAGAAGCTTCTAGAAGACCTTTTTATGCTAGAATTCTCAGAGATTAATGTGTGGAAAGGGAAAAGGCGGGAAAAATATTATAAATAGAAGTTAGAGGTTCAGAAAAGGGGATTTTGGTTCATTTTTGTTATTTTTCACTTTGTAACTGTTTTAACTTCCAAGGGAATTCAGAGAGAGAGAGAGAGAGAGAGATTGGGAGCGACTTTCAAGCTTCATTGCTAGAGGAATCAGTGTGAAGATTGGGTCTTAGAATATGTTCTTTTGCTTCTTGTCTTCTTCTTTTACTTCTCCTTCTTCTATTGTAATGTTGTTCTAAACCTTTTTGTTTAGGGATCTATGGATCTAAATTTGATGTTGTGATGTAATCATGGATTGGATCTTGAGATTTTAATTGAATTGAGTATATGATTCTGTTCTTAATGCAGTTGTGAACTAATCCGTCATTCAATTGAGTTTAGAGGAATCTTCATCAATGGAAATTGAGTTTATTTCTCATATTTGAATCATATGCCTAGGTTATTGAGATCTTAGGAATAAGTATCATGATCTAGTAATCCTATAATTTTCAGAACTTAATGCAGTATTTGATTAAATTTCACCTAAGGGATAAGGGAGGTTTAATTAGGTATTAGGATCAATGAGGTAAGGAATTGTCATTTGGTTAAAGAAGTGAAATTGATTATCAATCAATTAAAATTCTCAAGAGTTCAGAACATGATTACATTGCAATTGAAAATCTAGTGAAGTGATTCCTAACTATTTTCCATATAGCATTCTTAATACAAAATTCGTACTCTATTTTTATAGCAAGTTTATTACCTTTTATTGTTCTTATTTCTTACTTTTACATGTTACAAACTTTCAAAATGAATTGTATGGCTCAACTAATTGTTAAATTGTGAAGTGGTAATTGAAAATCAGATCCTTGTGGACGATACTTGGGGCTCATATTGATTTCCAAAATTTATTACTTACTACAACTACCTAGTGCACTTGCTAGTTAGTATCCCTCTCAAATTTTACATAATATTTACCTTATACACTCGACTGATTTAGAGTATGTCATGTGAGGATTGTAACATCCTGATTTTTACTCCCTCTATGTTCATATGTGTTAGTACAATTTTATTTGTTTCAAAAGTAATTGATGTATTTTAAAAAATTTCAAGATTTTGGTTAAAGAAGTTTTGAGATAAAAGTATTTATTTTTATTTCGTTAAAATAATTCATCTTTAAATACATGTTTGATTTATTTTTTAAAGATGAAATTTTTTAATATTTTGAATTATTTATATATCCTTTAACTATATTTGATTTCCAAGTTTCTTACACACCAACAAAGGTGGTATAGTGGTGGATAGGCTAGTCTTACCCTAAACTTGGAGGACCTAAGTTCAAGTCTTATTAAGAGCTGAATTTTGGTCTAACAAGGTTTTTCTTTCATATTTTAAATAGTGTAAAAAGTCCATGATGCCCTTGCATGCATGAGAAATGTGGAAATCTAACTTCTCTCTTCCTCCTTCACCGTGAGACACCTCTCTCCCTTCCGTAAGACTCTCACTAGAATTCTTCAATGGTTTTACGCATTTTATTGGGGCCAAAAACTCTATTTTCACTAATTAAGTAATATTTTACAACTAGTTACAAATTTATTCCTATTTTTAACTGCTCTTACTATGTATTATAACAATTTCCCCCCTTTTGAATAAGGGCTTGACCTCAAGTCCTTTCACTTACTCTCCACTCAAAATTTGGGAATTGCCCTTGTAAATCATAGAGCTTCCTCCAAGTTGCATCTTCAGGATTTGTTTCCTCCCATTGCACAAGTACTTTAGTAATAGCTTGATGGTGTTTCTATTTCATTCGTCTATCCAATATAGCTAGCGGCTTAGGTAGTAAGTCTCCATCTTCATTAAACCGAGGTAGCTGAGCAGTAACTGTGTGTTTGCCATTATTTCTCTTTAATAGTGACATACGAAAGACATTATGGATCTTAGTGTCAGCTGGAAGTTCCAATTTATATGCCACCTTACCTATTCTTTCCATCACCTTGTAAGGCCCATAATATTTGGCTGATAACTTGTGGAAGTATGAGTTTGCCAATAAATGCTGCATGTACAACTGTATTCCTTGCTGAGATTCTCCTATAGCAATTTGCCAATTTCTTCTCTGGTCTTCACCACATAGTTAACAGCTTCAACCAAGGTTTTGCCACTATTAACTAAATTAGGTAATATAGGGATATAGCCATATAGTGCTTTAAATGGTGTCATATGAGTTGCTGTATGAAACTTAGTATTGTACTACAATTCAGCCATGGCTAAGTGGTTGGTCCATTGTTTAGGCATGTCACCAGTAGCACACCTTAAATAGGCTTCTAAGGACTTATTGAGATTTTCAGTCTGTCCATCAGTTTGTGGGTGGAAGGTTGTGGACTTCAGCAATTGAACCCCATGTGCTTTCATCAACCCTGCCTAGAAATTACTCAAAAATATTGGATCCCTATCAGAAATTATCTCTTTTGTCCACCCATGATGCCTTACCACAGTGCTCATGAATAAATCTGTAACTTTAGATGCTGTAAAGGGATGTCCTAAAGGTATGAAATGAGCATACTTAGTTAGCCTATCTATGACAACTAAGATAACACTCATCTTGTTAGACTTAGGCAGGCCCGTAATAAAGTCCATGGAAATTGACTTCCACGCCTTTTAGGAATAAGCAATGGTTGTAAAAGTCCTCCTCGTAGTTGATTTATTGATTTGAACCTTTGACATGTCTCACACTCCTTGATCCATTTCTTAACTTCCTGTTGTAAACCCTTCCAATAGAAATGGTCTTTAATTCTTCTATAAGTTAGGTCAGAACCGGAATGTCCTCCTATTGCTGAGCTATGAAAGAAATTGAGAATCCTTGTCTTGAGACTTGGCTGACATCCAATCACTACTTTTCCCTTTCTTCTCATTATGTCATTTTCAAAAGTATAGTGCTTTAGAGGTTGTTTGCACTAACCTCAATTTATCAACTAGCTTTTGTAATTTTGTATCAGATTTCCAAGAGTGAATAACTTCGGTCATTAGTTCTGTAGATAAGTGTAAAATGGCAGTTAGGCTTCCCTTACTCTCCATTCTAGACAATGCATTAGCGACTTGATTATCCTTTCCCTTTTTGTATTCTATATTGAAATCCAAACCCATTAACTTCTATAATCCATCAAATCACCTTCTTGTTTAAGTCATGAAAGCTCAGCTACCGGATCATCAAAAGAACTATCATCAAATCAGTATGCCACGTCCTGAAGAATTTGTTCCCAGGATTTGTCTTTGAAAGACGTTTGTTGCATGTCATGGCGTTGCCATGAAAAAGCCTTCCTATCCATTGATAATAGAAGCAATCTGCCACATTGATTCACTGGTGTGGGTTCCAACTCAAAGAATTGTTCTACCTTTGCCCTCCATTTGCGGAATTTCATGCCATTAAATGAAGGAAATTGGATTTGTGCTCTTTCAATCACAGATTTTGAAGAATCACCACCATCGTCATCTGGAAGTATGATCTTTTGCCCACCATTAAATGCCGCAATTGAAGAAACAAGAGTGTCGATTGATTTCTAGAAAAAATCTAGCATTTCTTTCGTCGATTCTTGAGCCTCTATGAACGATTTCTCAAAGTATTCCATGCGCGCTTCAAGTTCCTTAGTCATCACCATTGTCCCAAAACATAACGAGCCTCTTGATACCAATGTCAAAATTCAATTGAACTCACCAGAATTCTTCACTCACTCACAATTCTCGCAGAGAATATAGAGGAAACTCAACTCAAAATATTTCATCATCATTCAAAGTGTACAATGGGTTCTATATATAGCTTCTGACTTCCAACAGTTTTACCCATTTTATTGGTGCCAAAAACTCTATTTTTCACTAATTAACTAATATTTTACAACTAGTTACAGATTTATTCCTATTTTTAACTGCTCTTACTATGTATTATTACAACACTCTCCCTTCTATGCTTAGATGATAGGCCGTATTTTAGTATAGTAATGCATATCATTATGGCCTTAATTACTCTCACATTTATGCTTAATTTTGTGGTATTATGATGTTTGTTAACTGTCTTTGAACTTGAGGGATTAATTGCAAAACTAAACAATTTTTGTTCTTTTTGGTAGTTTGACCATTGCTTGTTGTAAAGCAATATCTGGAGCTACAAGACTCCGAATTGAGTGATTCTAAGGGCGTTGGAAAGATAAGACATGGAGCTACAAATGTTTCTCTCACATGCTTTATCAAATTCCAAGCCGAAGATGGTTATTTTTGAGCTCGAAAAGTACCCACGGAACTGCCCCTGCATTTATCCATTTTTGGGCTTTGTTTTGTTATGTATTTCATTAATTTCTGGCCCAATTAGGAAAGCTTCAAGAATATCTAATCATTGGAGTCCAGAATCGGATGTGTAACAACCCTAATTAGGGAGGAGACGACCTTACGTAATTCTTCTTCGACTTTTTTTTAGCAATGGACAATTTTATTCTTAGAAAAAAATTGACTTTATGTAATAAGTCATATTTGTATCTTAGCTGGCAGGGTTATTTCCTTAGGATATAAATAGACATCTTGTGTACATGATGAGTCATTATTCATTCATAAAATTCAGTTTAGTCTTCTCTTGTGCCTTGAGAGCTGGAGAGTGTGAGTATTCCAATTGGGTCAGTGCTGCTCGATTGTTACATTTGGTATCAGTCTTAGCTTAGAAACGATGGTGACCACCAAAGAATTGGACGCTCGCATGGAATTCTTTGAAAAGAATCTTTTTGATCAGCAAGAAACTATGCAAAAATCATTCGAGTCTGTCCAGAAATCTATTGAAAGTCTTACAGCAGTAGTGACTGCTTTAGCAGCGGGCAAGAAAATCATCAGTACAGAAGATAATCATAGTGAAATTCCAGAGAACACAGGATCAGTAATTGAACGTGCACAGCTTCCTTTTCCTTCTTTTGATGGCTCAAACTTTCGGGATTGGAAAGCCAAAGCTGAACAATTCTTTGAATTGGAAGGCACACCCGAGAATCAAAGAAGTCGATTGTTGTTACTTTCTATGGATGGTAAAGCTTTTGCTTGGCAAAGGCATTATATGCAGAACATTAATAATAAAGGCAATTCTTGGCAACAAATTCTTCTGGACACTGGTAACAGATTTGACTCAGGAGCTTTTGATGACCCGGTTGCAGAATTGGCAAAATTGAAACAAAATGGGCCTTTGCTCGATTTTCTTGAAAAATTTGACACATTATTGGCCAGAGTTGCAGTCAATGAAGATCTAGCTTTGAGTTTCTTTCTTTCTGGTCTTAATCTTGAATTGGAAAAATCAGTCAAAATTCACAGACCAACCACAGTTCAAGAAGCCATTCGAATTGCAAGGTTGCAAGAGGAGGTGCTTCATGAAATGGCAAAGAAATTCTCACCAGCAGGACCAGTGAGTTCAGAATCTTCAATGCGACACACCAGATCATGGTATAATTCTTCTTCTAATGTTAGAAACCATCCAATCACTACATTACAACAGAATCAATCTCATAGCCCAACAGTTTCACAATCTATTACTGATAACAAATCCTCTTCAACAAATTTGACCTCAAAGAAACTTATCAGTGAGAGGATTTCCAAGGGACTTTGTCGATTTTGTGGAGAGAAATGGGAGAGAGATCATAAACAAAAATGTACAATTTGGGGCAAATTAAATGCTATTTTCAGTGCTCAAGAACATTTAACAGTGGCATTAGATTCTGAAGGGGAACAGGATTCTGAAATGATAGAACATAGTTTGGGCATAATCAATGATACAGATGTCCATATCTCATTGAACACATTACAAGGAATAGCTGGTGGAAGCACTTTGCAGATGAAGAGTTTGATCAAGAAACAGGCAGTACCTTTTCTAATGGACACTGGCAGCACTCATGATTTCATCAGTGCAAACTGGGTAAAGAAATTGGGATTAAAGTCACAAAGCATACAAGATTTTTCAGTTTTAATTGCATCAGACAAACAATTAGTGATTAACAGAAGTTGTGCAGATGTGGAATGGAGATTCAATTACCATGTTTTTCATGCTGATTTTCTTATTTTCCTTAGTAGTACTTTTGGAGTTATTCTTGGAATGCAAAGGTTCAAAACCTTGGGTGAAATCAGCTGGAATTGTGCCCAACTAACCATGAGGTTTCAACATCAAGGTAAACCAGTTTGTCTCCAAGGTGAACAACCTTCAACTGCAGTTACGGAACTGGAGGGTAAAATTAAATTTGTTCAGAATCAACCCATGTTGCTTGCTGTTCAAGGACCAGTTTGTTATTCAGAGGCGCTGCCTGGAGATCTACAACACTTAACTCCGCACCAAGATAATGAATTACAGCAGATTCTTCACACATATCAGCATTTGTTCGAGGAGCCTACCACTTTACCTCCTAAAAGAAGGTATGATCACCAGCTTTATTTAACTAGTGACAAGCCATTTTGTTTGAAACCATTTAGATACCCACATGCTCAGAAGGAAGAAATAGAAAGGCAGGTTAAAGCTTTACTCCATACTGGATTTATAAGGGAAAGTGGCAGTTCTTATGCTTCCCCATTGATGTTAGTGAAAAAGAAGGATGGATCATGGAGGTGTTGCACTGATTTCAGGAAGCTTAATGCATTAACAGTAAAGAATAAATTCCCTATGCCATTAATAGAGGATCTATTAGATGAACTACACGGTGCCACTTACTTTTCTAAACTGGATTTAAGGAGTGGATACCATTACGTCAGGATGGCAGAATCAGATATTCACAAGACAACATTTAAGACACATAGTGGACATTATGAGTGGGTGGTGTTACCCTTTGGCCTCAGTAATACACCAGCTACATTTCAAAACTTGATGAATGATATTTTCAGAGAACACTTAAGGAAATTTATATTGGTATCTTTTGATGATATATTGGTGTACACAAAATCTTGGTCTGATCACATCTCATGCCTTGCAACCATTTTTCAGATTCTCAATGACCACAGTTTGGCACTTAATTTTAAAAAGTGTAGTTTTAGAAAGACAAGGATTGATTATTTGGGTAACTTGATCTCAGCTCAGGGAGTACATCCAGATCCAGACAAAATTAAAGCCATTCAACAGTGGCCTATTCCTATGACAGTAAACGAGTTGAGAGGTTTCTTAGGCCTTTCAGGGTACTATAGGCGGTTTATTTAGAATTATCGCAAGATTGCTCAATCCCTGAATCATTTACTGCAAAAAGATGTTAAGTTCAAATGGACAGAAGAAGTTAACCATGCATTTTATAGATTAAAAGAAGTCTTAACTGCAACTCTGGTTCTTTCTTTGCCAAACTTTCATGAAACATTTACAATAGAGACAGATGCTTCAGGAGCAGGGATTGGTGCAGTCCTCACTCAAAAAGGCCATCCCATAGCTTATATCAGCAAATCCGTGGGGCCAAAGTACCAACTTCTTTCAGCTTATGAGAAAGAGTTCTATGCTATCCTATTTGCTGTAAGGAAATGGCAACATTATTTCTTGGGACAACACTTCATTATTAAAACTAATCAGAAGGCTTTGAAACATCTTTTAGAGCAACCTCCAACAACATTGATGCAGAATTGGGGTCTAGAGAAGCTGATGGGACTTGACTTCAGCATAGAATACAGGCAGGGCAAGAAAAATATAGTAGCTGATGCATTATCAAGACGACTTCCAGGGAGCTTGGCTGTGATCCTACATGTAACTTCTGAACTGCTAATGGCTGCTAAGAATTCTTGAAGGAATGATGCCAAACTTCAGAAAATAGTGGATAAAGCAAGAATGAATCAGGGAACTTACAAACAATACACATTTGATGGCACATTTTTAAGAAGAAGGGGTAAAATAGTAATTGGATCAGATCCAACTTTCAGGAAGAAAATCCTTCAACACTATCATAATTCTCCAACTGGTGGACATTCAGGTGATAATCTCACTTACAAAAGGATTCAAGAATAGTTTTATTGGAAGGGATTGCAACAAGAAGTCAAGAAATGGGTGATAGAGTGTTCTATATGTCAGAAAAATAAACCTTTACTCAAATTACCTACTGGTCTACTTCAACCACTTTCCATTCCTAAGAGGGCTTGGAAATCCATTTCAATGGATTTTATTGTTGGTCTTCCTAAATCATATGGTATGTCTGTTATATTTGTAGTATGTGATAGGTACACTAAGTATGCTCATTTTCTGCCTCTGGCACATCCATTTGGAGCAGCAAAAGTGGGGCAGATATTCCTAGATTATGTGGATAAATTGCACAGTTGGCCTACTAAAATTATCTCTGATAGAGACAGTGTTTTCATGAGTAATATTTGGACAGAATTGATGCAACAGCATGAGGTCAAGCATCTCAGATAAACAGCCTTCCATCCTCAAACAGATGGACAAACTGAAGCCTTAAATAAGGCTTTGGAATGCTACTTAAGATGCATGACTAGGGATTTACCAAAAAAGTGGACTGAGCACTTATCTTCAGCTGAATATTGGTATAACACCAAATTTCATACAGCCATAAACCTGACATCTTTTGAGGCCCTATATGGTTATCTTCCACCAATGCCAAATCTTGCAATTCAAGGTGAATCACTGGTAGAAGCTGTGGCTTATACAGTCTGAACAAGGCAGCAGATAGCTAGGCTCCTACAAGAGAATTTAGCTAAGGTGCAAAGCAGAATGAAGAAGTATGCAGATCTAAAGAGAATGGACAAGGAATTTCAATGTGGAGACCTAGTGTATCTAAAGATTCAACCTTACAAGCAGCTTAGTTTATCCAACACAGCCTTTCATAAATTATCTGCTAGGTATTTTGGTCCTTTCAAAATACTAGAAAGGATTGGTCAGGTTGCTTATAGACTAGAACTTCCACCTGGTACTAAGATACATGATGTGTTCCATGTCTCCTTATTAAAAGCACATCATGGTCCTCATCCAGTCTCACAGGAACTACCTTTTTTTACAGATGAAGGTGATGTGGTACCACAACCATTAGCAGTCTTGGATAGGTGAATGAAGAAAAAAGGTAATAGGGCTGTCACAGAAGTCTTGGTGCAGTGGAAGTTTACAAGTCCAGAGGATGCTGTCTGGAAGGAACTTCATTTGCTAAAGCAACCATATCCAGATTTTGTTTGGTGACAAGACAGACCTTGAGGGCAAGTCCTTATTTATAGGAGGGGAAAATTGTAATAAGTCATATTTGTATCTTAGCTGGCAGGGTTATTTCCTTAGGATATAAATAGACATCTTGTGTACATGATGAGTCATTATTCATTCATAAAATTCAGTTTAGTCTTCTCTTGTGCCTTGAGAGCTGGAGAGTGTGAGGATTCCAATTGGGTCAGTGCTGCCCGATTGTTACACTTTCAGCCATGGTTACAAAGATTTTCAATACAAATGTGCTAGTTCTTCTTCAATTTATCCAATTAGAGTTTATTTCTTCCTCTTCTCTTTTTCGATTTTGCAAGTATGGTTTAGATTTATGCTTCTTGTGGCTGAGCTATTGATGTTAATCTCCTTCTTGCATTTTGATTTTTGCTATCTGTTGTTGAATCTCTTGGCTTGTTGAATCTGCTGCTCCTTGTTCATTTTAATTTGAAATTTGCTGGCTATTCTTGGTTCTTGGTTCTTTTCAAATTTGTTGGATGCAATTTCGGTCTTTGATATGCTTTAGTATGTATTTTTTGTTTCGGATTTTTATTGTTATTTTTCAGATTTTCTTTTCCAATCTTCAGCTTGGTATTTGGTTTTTAATTGATTAGTTATGATTGGGTAAATCAACCTGCTTTTTTAATAGTGTTTTATTCTATTCTACTGCAAGTGTTAGTTAAAATTCCTGAAAGAACTTGATTTTTGCAAAATCCCCCTGTTGGTAATTTAATTTCTTTGTTCATGGGAACCTTTGATTGAATCTGGTATTCCTTGGGAGACGATCTAGGTCGACCCCTAGCTGCATTCAATTGCAATATTTTTGATTGAGTATGGCTCTCATAAAAAATTTGGCGCCGTTACCGGGAAATTATCGGTTTGTCAAAGGTTTTCATATTGTTTTCGTATTCTATTTTGATTGAGGTACTGATTGTTATTGTTGGGGGACCTATTATGTTTTGAATCAAAAAATAAAATAAAATAAGTTTGTGTGAACAGCTCAACAATAACAATTTGGCCTTGCTTTGTTTGTTTTTGGAATAATTGTAGTGTTACTGTCATGTTCTGTGTTACTGGTATTATCCCTTGCTCTGCTCTGTGATTGAATTATGTTCTGTGCAGACTTAAGAGTAGCATGAAACATAACATTAACACTTGTTCTAGTTTGAGTAGGTTGTTGTTGTGTGTGTGAGTTTACATATCACTTGTGCATTGAAAATTTGGTTTGTTGTTAGTCATTGCAGTGCAAGTTGTAAATTCGCATTACATATTGCAAGTAGCCATTCCAGGGAGTTTGAATTGAAGGTTGCGGGGTGCTGGTTGCATAATTCTGAGCACTTGAGCATTTAAGCAATGGAACACTACATCAATTTGCAGTGAAGTTGTGATTAGTGTAACTCATATAGTTGTTCTAGTTCTAGCTTAGGTGATTTAATTCTGTTAATTGTAATTGTTCTGAGTTGTAACTCTGTTGATTCAGCTTTTTTTCATTATCCTTTAGTTGTATTTAGAATTTGATTGTATTATGATCCAAAACAAAAAAAATGAAAAAAAATTAATATTATTTTATTGATGTTTTGCCAATTTAATCTGCATTTTGATTTTAATAGCAAATGAATTTATTTTGAGCTGAATTTTTGTGTGTAGTCTTCTATTAATATTAGGGGCTCATCTAAAGTTTCTCATAATTTTTAAATGGCAATTTCTTGCATTCCTACTTTTACCCCTAGTTTCCACTGTTTACTCATTATATGATTCTACTGTGTAGTGCATGAATAGAGGCAGTTCTGACAACTTGTATGCATTCGACCCTGAGATTGATAAAACCTACCATACCTTACATAGGCAGGCTAGGCTTGATAGACATTCATCCCTTGAGTCCACACCTTTAGAGAACCTCATTGATTCTGTTGTTGTTGAATCTGATTCTACATCTGTTTTGATATTTGAGAACATGGCTCAACCTCCCCCTTGTGAGAGGACACTTAGGGAGTTGGCTGCACCTGACTTTACCTATGAGAGTCTGTGTATCCAATATCCTAATGAGGATGTACCCTATGTTCTCAAGACTGAATTGATCCATCTTTTGCCAAAGTTTTATGGACTTGTAGGTGAGGATCTGCACAAACACCTAAAAGAATTTCATGTAGTCTGCTCAACCATGAAACCACCAGATGTCCAGGAGGATCACATATATCTAAGGGCATTCCCACATTCACTAGAGGGGGTCACTAAGGATTGGTTGTACTACCTAGCACTTGGCTCTATCACCAGCTTGAATGACCTGAAGTGGGTGTTCCTAGAGAAGTTCTTTCCTGCATCAAGAACCACAGCTATCAAAAAAGACATATTAGGCATCAAACAGCTCCTTGGGGAGAATCTATATGAGTACTAGGAGAGATTCAAGAAACTATGTGTGAGTGGCCCCCACTATCAGATCTCAGAGCAGCTCCTGCTTCAGTACTTCTATGAGGGGTTACATCATATGGAGTGCAACATGATAGATGCTGCCAGTGGTGGAGTGCTAGGAGACATGATCCCAGCCACAGCTAGACACCTAATTGAGAAGATGGCTTCTAACTCTCAACAGTTTAGTGCCAGACAGAGTGATGCCATAGTTATGAGAGGGGTTCATGATATGGGAGCCAGAAGTGCTTTAGCTTCAGCCTCAGCCGACACGAAGAAATTAGAGGGGAAGCTTGATGCCTTGGTGAATTTGGTCACTCAACTCGTAGTTCAGAAGAAATCCTCCCCAGTTGCTAGAGTTTGTGACATATGTTGCTAAGACCATCACACTGATCTTTGCCCTTCACTGCAGTCATCCACAGACAGTGATCATCCTGAGGCATATGCTGCAAATATTTTCAGAGACCTCCTCAGCAGCAGTAGCAGCACAATTATGACTTGTCTTGAACATGTACAATCTAGGCTGGAGGAATCACCCTAATCTTAGATGGTCTAATTCCTCCCAGTAGCCTCACTAGCCACCTTTCCAGCAGCCATTCCACCAGCAGGCACCACCAACACCATATCAGAGCCAAAGTTCAAACAGATACGTGCCACCATCACACAGACAGCAGGCAGCTGATACACATGTTCCAGCAGCCACTCCTCCCTCCTCTTCTGAACCATCATTGGAGGAGTTGGTCAGGCAAATGAAATTACAGAACATGCAGTTTCAGCAAGAGACCAGAGAGTCCATTCAGAGTTTGACTAGTTAGATGGGGCAGTTGGCTACTCAGATTAATCAGTCATAGGCACAGACTTCTGACAGATTACCATCCCAGTCTATGCAGAATCCAAAGAACGTGAGTGCCATCACCTTGAGGTCCAGGAAGTAGCTTGATGTACCTTTTTTAGATTCCACAGTCCCACCTCTTGGTCTTCCATCTGCACCTTCCACATCTGTGTCTCTAGAGGCAGTTATTGATGAGAGCACTCCTGCAGTTCAAGCATCTTCATCCAGTGTGCAGTCCACTCCACACCAGCAGCCCCACATTCCTCTTCCATTCCCATCCAGGCCTATTCAGAGTAAGAAGATGGAAGAGTTGGACAAAGAGATTCTTGATACCTTCAAGAAAGTGGAGGTGAATATACCTCTACTTGATGCCATCAGACAGATTCCCAGATATGCCAAATTCCTGAAGGAGCTATGCACACACAAAAGAAAGCTCAAAGGTAATGAAAGAGTCAGCATGGGCAGAAATGTGTCCGCTTTGATAGGAAAATCCATTCCCCAGATCCCTGAAAAATGTAAAGACCCAAGCACTTTTTGTATTCCATGCATCATTGGTAATAACAAATTTGAGAATACTATGTTAGACTTAGGAGCTTCCATAAATGTGATGCCACTTTCTATTTTGTATTCTCTTTCTCTTGGACCTCTGAAACCTATTAGGGTGGTGATTCGGTTGGCTAATAGAAGTGTTGCCCACCCCACAGGTTTTGTTGAGGATGTCTTGGTTCGAGTTGCTGAACTCATTTTTCCTGCTGATTTTTATATTTTGGATATGGAAGAGGGATTTTTCCATGGTTCTGTTCTAATCATTTTAGGCAGGCCATTTTTGAAAACAACTCGAACTAAGATAGATGTCCATGTGGTACACTTTCTATTGAAGTTGGTGATATAGTAGTTCGATTCAATATTCTTGATGCTATGAAATATCCATTTGAGGATCATTTTGCTTTTAGAGCCGAACTACTTGATGATCTTGACTGCTTTGATGATGTTATCGATGATTTTGTTTTTGATATGATTGTTGGTTCTGATTCCTTACATGTTGGGAAGCATTCTGTTTTTTCTGATTGTCACTCTTTTCCCACATGCATTGGATCTAAATCTGATATTGTTGATATTGATGTTAATGATGTTGATTCTGAGTTTGATTCTGGACTGTCGGGTGTTGTACCCCTGGGTTGTGATTTTATAGAGTCAGAATGTGCTAACCATGTTGCAGGAATTACATATACATATGACTCACTTCTTGAGGTGCAAGCTGAGGAACCCACTTCTTCCTTGTTGTTACAATTCTAAACACTAGCAAGTGAATTAGGAATTGCAGTAAGTAATGAGTAAAATTAAGATCCAAGTATCATCTTCACAGGGAATGAGGAATTCAATTACCACTTCATATAGCAAGAACTATTTGAGTCATACGAATTTGGAAGAATAGTAACATGTCTAAGAAATAAACCAGAACAATACAAAGAATTAAACTTGCAGCAAAACAGAGAATGAAAGTTGTTTGAGATGAGATATGAATGAAGGATAGTTAGGAATTTATTTAACAAGAATATCAATATCAATTCAATTATGCCTCTGAACATTCAAGTACTTGGTTAATTGACAATCAGTTTCACATATTAATAGCCAAAGGTTAATCCCTTAACTCATTGACCCTAACAATCAAAACTAAACCACCCTAATCCCTTAGGTGAAGTTCAATTTCAAGTTGCATTAAGAATTAGAACCATAGGACTGCAGAATTAAGTTTGCTTATCCCTAAGAAATCCCCAATTCTGCTAGTTAATTCAAATCTGAGAATCAATTCCAATTCTCATTGGTAAAAGTTCCTCTGTTATTAATCAATTGAATTTCTATTCAAAGATTACATAGAAAGCAGAATTAACAACTCAATTAATCCAAGAACTCAAAGTTTAGAAGCAAAACTCAATTCAAGATCCATAAACTCCTAACTATGAAGAATTAAGCAAACATTGCAACAAAGAAAGAGAAAGAAGAAGAAGGGAGAAGAACTCAGAAGATCCATCTTCATCAATCCCTAATCCGATCTCTCTTCTTGGAGCTTGATATTTGTCCCCAATCCTCTCTCTAACTCTCTCTCTCAACGATAATCTAACTAAAAAAAACAGAAAATGAACAAAAGACCCCAAAAATCTGAGCATTATGGTATTTGTAGACATTCGTGATTTTGTGCGTTATCACTCTTGCTGATAAGAGTGGCCATACAGAGGCTCATGTAGTTTCTAGAAACTAGAACTATCACTTTTGCTGGTAAGAGTTGCAACGCAGAGCAAGAGTGACCATGCACAACTTGCCTTGATACACTCCTCTCTGGAACATCCACTTTCATTGGTAAAAGTGGTAACGCAGAGCTTGCTAAAATTTTGCCTTCTCCGGAACACTCACTTACGCCAGCAAGAGTGTTAACGCAGAGCTCACTGAAATTTTGCCTTCTCTGGAACACTCAGTTTTGCCAGCAAGAGTGTTAACGCAGAGCTTGTTCTTCTGAGTAACTCTTTGGAACACTCACTTTCACTGGGAAAAGTGTTAACGCCCAGTGTGTATTTCTCTTTGATGTCTGGAGTGATCACTTTCACTAACAATAGTGGTCACGCCCAGCTTGCATTCCATTGTTCTTGTGTTTTGGAGTCCAGAATTGTTATTCTTCCTCTTCCTTTCCATTGATCTTCCATTTCCATGACTTTATCTCAGTGGCACACTGCTAACTCTTATGACATTAAGAGGAAAGAGACCGCTTTGGTCTACCAAGCAGAGAGCAGCAGCCTACTAATGAACCAAATGGCAGCCCTTGCAAAGCAACTAGAATCTTTAATGAAGGCTTAAGACCAACCTGTAAGAGCTCCTGCAAGCCCAGAATCTAGGCAAGAAGAGGCAAATTTCATAGGCAATCATAGTTCAAGGTTGAGGAGTAATCCTCCTAACTCTTGGGAGAATGGCTTTAGAAGTCAAAATTCAAGTTTTTATCGCCTTCCTCATGTGCAAAGTCAAGGAGCAAGACCTGAAGGAAAAGAAGCTCCTAGATCTCAGTCCAACTTTCAAGAACATATGATGCAATATGTGCATTACTCTGATAAGAGGATGACAGAGCTTGAATCCAAGTTGGACCAACATATTGAAAGAACTGATAAGAGGTTCGCAGAGGTCAAATCTGAAATACAAGCTAGCTCCTCTAAGATGAGTTCACAATTGGAGCTAATTATGAATCTTCTAAGTCAAAGAGTCATGGGAACACTGCCATCTCAGCCTGAGTCTAATCTAAGGGAGCAATGTAGTGCCATCACTCTTAGAAGTGGGAAGAAATTACAAGAATCGCAGAACAGAGGCACATGCACGCCCATGCTTGTTGAGAAGCACGCCCATGCTGATTCTACATGCACGCCCGTGCTCACTGATGAGCACACCCATGCTAAAATAGAAGCATGACCGTGCTTATACAAGCACGCCCATGACAGTGATCAATGCACGGTCGTGCTGCCCGTGCATCACTATGAGCAGGACTGTGCTTCAAGAGAGGAGCCTGAAAAATAAAAGAACGAAGAGCCTCTTCTTCAACCAAGGCCCTATGAGCCTAAGATACCTTTCCCACAGCGGCTGCAAGGTCACTCTCCTTCTGATGAAGAGTTCCATAAGTTCTTAGACTTATTGGGCAAAGTGCACATTAATATAACTTTCATTGATGTTATCTCCAAAATTCCCAAATATGCTAAATTTTTAAAGGAGATTTTGACCAATAAAAGAAAGCTGAGAGCACATGAAACTGTGAAACTCACCTAGGAGTGCTCAGTTATAGTCCTTAAAAAGCTTCCACCTAAGCTTAAGGACCCAGGGAGTTTTACTATTCCTTGCACAATTAGAAAAACTCATATTGATGAGCCTTTATGTGATTTAGGAATGTTTTCAGGAAGCTCAGAATGCATAAACCTAAGCTGACTTCCATGTCACTTCAGCTGGCAGATAGGTCGATCACATACTCCAAAGGCATAAAGGAGAATGTACTTGTAAAAGTTGGAAAGCTTATATTTCCTACTGATTTTGTGGTACTTGACATGAAGGAAGATGATGATGTCCCCATCATACTAGGGAGACTGTTCTTGGCCACTGTTAGGGCCATCATAAACGTACAAGTTGTATTTCAAGTTTTCAATTCTTTCAAGTACCCTTCTAGCGAAGAGTCCTATCACTTTGTGAGCACTGTGGATGTTGTTGCTCTTTCTCCAATTTATGTGAAGCATGGAACCACAAGAAGAAGGCCAAGGACGAAGCAATATAAGAAGAAGAAAAGACAAAAGCTTAAACCATCCATTAATAAGCCTCTTAATTCAAAGCTTAAATTTTCTTCTCTTTATTCTAATTCCCATCTTATGAATAATTTTTCTAATGTAATAGGTGTTGAGGAGGCAAAGCTGCTGGGAAACAATTACATATCAAGGGAGTCACCTTTGAGACTCATGCCTTCTTCTCACCATGATTTAACAGGAACGTCAGGCTCGTGACGTTAAACAAACGCTCCCAAAAGGCAACCTGTGTCTTTTATTTTATTTAAATTTTATTTCTTTTTGTTTATTTTAATTTTGCTATTGTTATTTTATTTTTAGAATAAAGAATAAGCATATTGAGAGATTGCAAGAACAGAGTTGATTGTTCCCACACTTTTGAGCTCTGATTTGGAAGCACACCCGTGCTCATCCTATACATGGTCGTCCATTCAGTCGTAGTTATGAGAGAAAGCTTTACATCATAAGCATGGGCGTACTCAAGATTTCAGCATGGCCATGCTCCCTCACCCAAAGCCGTCGCGCCAAGAATTATCAGGGAACCTCTTTCCTTTTTATTCAATTGCCCTCTTAGCATGCTTTTAATTTGATTGCTTTCAAACATTGAGGACAATGTTTTCCTTTACGTATAGAGGAGTAGTTCCTAATTATATGATTGTTATTGCATGTTATTGAGTAAAGTGCCTGTGCTATTTTTTATGATAATTTAAAACTTTTTCTCTTATGGAACCCAATTTTTCAAGATAGAAGAGCATGTTGAGTGATTATTATTGGCATTATACTTTCATTTGGAAACTAATAATTAGCTAAGTTCCTTACTTTTATGCTCTACATTAAATTTTAATCCACATATGTGAATTTTGAGCCTTAAAGGGGATTTTTATCTTAATTTAATTAATTGTACCCCTTTCCTCATTGTTTTGTGTGATTATCTCCTTAAGATTTGCACTCTAGAACTTGACTTGAAACCGACTTAAGACTTCTCTTTTTAATTGCATGTTTTTAATATGATTGAGGCATAATAGGATTTTTATTCTTGGCCTTCAGCATGTTTGAGATACAACTAGTTGCCCACTTTGAGCTTTATTAATTTTCTTGGTCCCTTACATTAAAGTTATAAAAATATTTTCATGACCTTGAGTTTATGAATGGAGCAATTGAGTTGTTGAATTGCTTGATAAATTCTCCACTGTATCTCTTATGTGCAAAAAGAAAGAAAGAAAATATGAACAAGAAAATAAAAAAAGAAAAAGAAAAGAAAAGAAAAGAAAAGAAAAAGGGTTATATATGATTGAAGGAGAGAAGAGTAAAGATATTGTTCACATACAAAAATATAAAAATTACTCCAAGAGCTTCATTTGTAAACTTAAGGGATGTTTATAATTTTTATAATTTATTACCCCTTTGTAAATTCCCTTTCTTTCATTTATCTCACCTTAATTATTATAACCTCTTGGCCACATTATAACCTGAAAAAGAACTCATGATTTTTACTTGCATTTAATTTATTTAGTGGAGAGTCGGTTTATAGTCAAGCCTATGGTAGTACACTTCTCTTTAGGAGAACTGAGTGATATCTTATTTTGTCCCTTAGTGAGAGAGAAAAGTAGAGTACCTCAGTTTGATGTTTGAGTGAAAAGTATAGAAATATAAGATTCTAATTGGGAATCCCTTTGATTGCTTATGCTCAGTGATATTACTCTTATTGCTCTCTTTATCTCCTCATCTCGGGTTCCTTGTGTGGTATTATGTTTTAAGTTATTATGTTACTCTTAACCAGCACTTTGCTTGAGGACAAGCAAACAGATAAGTATGGGGGAGTTGATAAGTCTGTAATTAGGCCCTCTTTTACAGCCTATATCTTTATATTTGACCTTTATTTTATTTAGGTTTTACACTAATTTATATATTAATTGTACAGTTTGGTATAAAGAAGTTGCAAGTGGATTTTGGGTGCATTATGGGCCTAAATTGATGAAAGATTAGAGCTTCATAATAGTCAGCATGCCCAGACCCATTCAATAAGCACGGGGGGTGCTTCGAGCCCATGCACGGTGGTGCTTAAGGCCTTGCACGGCTGTGCTCATCTGCGGGAAGCCCAATTGTGAAGAGTTTTTAGGGTTTTCAAATCCTATAAAAGGGAAGATCTCAGGCATCGTAAAGGGACCATTTTTATCTTGGCTTTGGCTCTAGAATACATTTGATCTCGTCTTTCTTGTACAGGATCCTTGGCACATGCTTGGCGAGACTTGGAGCTTCAAGCGATTGTACTTGAAGACCGGGAGCACATCTTATACTCTAGTTTGCTATTTCTTTTGATTCTGACTTTGTTTATGATTGTTTTAATTCTTTTCTTTAGCATGAGTAACTAAGTCCATAGCTAGGGCTATGAGAACTATTGTTCATGAATTTATGGAATTTTGATGTTTAAATCTAAATTTGATTTCTGTTTTGTGATTAGATTTTATCCTATTACGCTTCTTTCTAAATCCTAATTAATTATATCATCAGGCGACCATACCTCAGTTAATTAATAGATTTATAGGGTAAAACGAGACAAAAGATTAGGTGGACCAAACCAATCTTTCTCTTCTAATCGTTATTAAATTAACAAGTTCATAGGCTCCTAAAGCTTTCTTAAATTAATGTCTTGCATGACCACTGGGGATTTTAATTTAGAGAAAAGAATATTAATATTGCATGACCATTGGGTATTAATAGTATTCATATGAATGATTGGTAATCACAAGGAAATCGGATTTAGAGTTAAACAGAAAAATAACATAAAGGATTGAATGAGAAAACCCATATGTCCTAGGTTTCTCTCCGATAAGTTTAACCAAGAAGTGCATTGTATTCCTTGCTCTTAGTTTTATAATTGATTTTATAAATTCTTATTTTTAATTAATCTTGTATCTTTGAAGCTTAAACAATTAAATTGGGAAATTCTTAGTAATTGAAAATCAATCCTTGTGGGACGATATTTCGGGAACTTAATTTAAGAACCCTTTATTACTTCTGGATGAGTACACTTGCCCTTCGAACAATAATGTAGAAGATGCCACATGGGAAAGAGAGATTGACATGAGAAATGCCTATCTGCATCTATTCAACTCAGGTTAGAAATTTTGAGGACGAAATTTTTCTACGAGGGGTAGTTTTGTAACGCCCCAATTTTAATAAATTAGCTAGTGACTCTTAAATCGTAATTACTTGCTAATTTCGGCCTGCTAGTATCGGAATAATTAGATAGATGTTGATTTTTATTTTTAATAGAATATTGATTGATCTCTGAGTTCGGCATTTTAAGGTAACTGCATGCCATATATTTAGTTTCAATATCATCTAAGAATTTCTCTGATTATGTTCAGCTGTACTGTTTAAAATACCCTTGAGAGTCTTGTCCAAGAAGTCAATTTTTGTCTTATTTCAATTATTGAGAAATCATAATTATCCACCTCAAAAAATGAGATTTTGTAATCATTGCATTAGATCCTTAATCATTTCTTAGCTGTCAAAATTATCGCACAGAATCTCACGAAATCTAGTAATCATTACTTTGAAGATTTCCAAATCTAGTATCGGCCACTAGATTTTTATGCAATGAGACCTTGTCTCCAATTTGCGAACATCATAATTACTCGAATCTTCTGAAATCTAGTATCGGCCACTAGAATTTCATGCAAGAAGATTTTGTCTCTCGATTTGCAGACATAATCATTTTGAAACATTCTCTTTTTATCTTCCAAAATGCCGACACCATGATTGCCTTAATCAATTACCTTTTCTTGAATTTAGCACCACATCAAATGTCTCGTCCACATGTCAACCTAGTCATGTCACATTCTTTTCCGGCCAATCAAAATACATGCAAATGCTACCCAAAATCTTGTCTTTGGAATTTTGTGCCGATTTTGGGAATTGTATCATCAAAATCGTGTGCATACAGCCCTATACCATTCCATGCATTTAGCTTGCTAAAATGTGTAAACTTTGCTTGCAAGTTTCCCTAAAATTCACTGTTCCCACTTGAAAAATTGTGACACCTTTTCTTGCACCATTTGTACCAATTTCACTTCAAATTTGTCTCAATTAAGCCTTGTGCAATTTTGAATGTTGAAACCTTGCCAAGTAAGCCAAACTGTGAGTGTTTAGTGGCATTAGGCAATTAACATATTAACCCTCCATATAAATTGATTGGATTATTCCAATTGCTCATTTTGCAACTCAAAAATTGAGACCTCCCTTCTCATTTCTCTCTCACTTTGCTTCATAATTTCTCATCCTCTCTAAGTCTCTCACTCTCTCAAGAAAACCGAGAAGTTCCATCCCTATAAACCTCACAAATCCCTCATCCAAACCATACAAACACACCACATTTACCTCACCAACATCTTCCTCCACCTTTCCTCCAAATTTTGTGTTGAACGAGCTCACCTTGGAGGAGGAACTTGAAGATCCTTGGTGCTATTTTCTCGGTCCAGCAAGCATTCCTTGGAGATCTACCATTTCCAGCTCTCTTCACTACCATTTCACGCCCAAAAACCCAAAGGCAAGGGGGAGTTCTCTTTTTTCATCCTTACCTTACTTTCCTTTGGTTGAACTTGTGAAAAATCCTTGGAAAGATTTCATTTTTACCTTCAATGTTTTTGGATAAGACGATTCTACCACTTGCATGTTGAGTTTCCACTTGGTTTTTCACTTTTATTACCTCTAAGTTTTCAATTTTATGTTTGAATGAGCTAATCCCTTTGAAAGCTTGTATTTTTTACAATTGCATGTTAATTCCTCCTTGTGTATGTCTCGATTTTGCACTTAGTTTGCTGGATTCCTCGTTCAAATAATGATTAACCCTTTGGAGCCATGAAACCGTGAGTTAAATGTTAAGTTTCATCCATTGCATGTTGATTTCAGCCCTTATGTGTTTCGGTTCCCTTCACTTGGCTTGATTTTTCCTTCTAACCAAAAGATTTGTACTTGGATGACATGACAAGGTGCTACATGTTAACTTCCCACCTTTGCATGTCTCAGATTCCTTTTCCTTAAGCTTGATCTCCATTGAAGTGAGTTACTTTCAAGCCCTTGGAGAAATTTTAAGTGTTTGGATGCTAAAACAACATAATATTGCCTCAGTTTTGCTCTTGGAAGCATGCACACCCTTTGGAAATAATACTCCTGCACTTGGATGATGTAACCATGTATTTGCATGTTAATCTTCTCTATTTTGCTTATTTTGGACTTGACGAAAAATGAGTTGTAAGGCTAGACAGTTTTGATTGTTATGAGGAAAAAGGCTAAAACTTACATATTTTGAAACCTTGGAGCATTTGGAAAAGATTGGTATGAATCATGGGAATTAATTTCATAAAAAGAAAAGGCCAAAATTGCTTGGAAGGTCTTGGTTTTGGCATTTTAAATGTTGCCAAAATTGGAAAATATCTTGCATGCCTTGTTTTGTGTAAGAAAGCTGAAATGAACTTGAAAATGCCTTGATATAACTTGATTGATTGAACCATGCTAGACCTTGCTTGTGTTTATGGGTGAATGTTGCTTGCAAGTTTGCAAAAATTGGTCTTGACATTACCTTGGTAATTGTTCTTGAAAAACAGTGAAGGAGCTTGAAGTGATGCATGGCTGAAAATTTGAGTTGATTGCTATTTTTAATGAATTACGCCATTGAATTACTATTTTGAGAGCATCAGATGCATCATTTGCATATCACTATAAGAGAATTGATGAATTATAATAATGTGCAGCGAAAATGATTATATAATATTATGATCTTGATGATCTAGTGCCCTTGAGGGCAGTTTGATGAAAATGGACCATGAATATGATTGGACTTATTGGAAATGTTATAATCTAGTTGTGTTGTGAGTTATTGAGTATAAGGAATAAAAAATCAGCATGTGACCTATGAGAAAAAGTGTGATAAACTGAGAGGATAGGACTTTGAATATTTGTGAATTAAATAGATTAAGTTGGTGGTATAGAAAGAACCTAAGTTTGATTAAACTTCCCTAATGGAGAGTGAAAAATCGAGAGGTGTTAACCTTGAGTCCTTGTGAATTAACTTGATTAATTGATGGTTTAGAGAGGAACTAAGTTTGATGATTTGTTCTTTCATGGAGAGAAAAAAAAACCGAGAGGAAAGAATCAAGAGGGCAAGAGTTTGAGTTGAATGATTGTGGTTTAGAAGGTGTTAGAGATTGATGGAAATAAATGAAATGGTTAGGATGAACTTGAATGGCGAGATTGCAAGGATTGAGAAATGGGATTGTACTAAAATTACAAGAGAGATTAGATTTGAAATATGAAAGAAAAAGAGTAAATTGAGAAAGAGGAAATGAATCAGGAGGGCTTGAATGAATTGCCTAAGCTATGGTCCAATATATATTATGTGCTGCACTAAAATTATCCATGAGTATGAATTTATAAAACCATGAGATTATGAAATTATGATGAAAGACCATGCTATGAGTCGTACCATAGATAGATAGATTCCATGAGTTTCACAATAATTCTCAGGATATTTTAGTGTAATTCTATCCTATTTGATAAGGAAAACATGTAAGAAACAGCAAAAAAACTAGAAAAATAGAATGATTGAAGGTTTTCTTTTATTATGTAGCTAGCTTAACATTTGTGAAATTTATGCTTGTTTTTGTAGGAATAATCTGAGCAAGGTTCATGGAAATGGAATATCAATGGAAAGGAAGAGGAAGAATAACAGTTCTGGACTCCAAAACACAAGAACAATGGAATGCAGGCTGGGCATGATCACTATTGTCAATGAAAGTGATCATTCCAGAGCTCAAAGAAGATGTAAAGTCTGGGCGTAACCACTTTTACTAGTACAAGTAAGTGTTCCAGAGAAGGCAAAATTTCAGAGTATTCTGCGTAACCACTTTTATCATTGAAAGTAGATTTTCCAGAGAGTCCTCAACTTGACAAGTTGTGCGTGACCACTTTTACTCATAAAAGTGATTACACATAACATCTCGACCTTCTGCGTTGCAACTCTTAGCAGCGAATGTGATAGCTCCAGTTTCCAGAAACCACATAAGCTTCTGCGTGGCCACTCTTATCAGCAAGAGTGACAACGCACAGAATTGGAATTTTTATAAATACATGTTTTAAGCTCAGACCTCGAGGAAAATGAACTCGGGGTCTTTTGTTCATTTTCTGTTTTTTCTGTTAGATTTCCGTTGGGAGAGAGTGAGAGAGAGGACTGGGGTTGAACCTTGAAGCTTCAAGAAGAGGCATTGGATTGGAGCTCGGGGCTTTTCTGAGTTTCTTCTCTTCTTCTCCTTCTTTCTCTTTCTCTGGCACAATGTCTGTGTAATTCTTTGTAGTTAGGAGTTTATGGACCTCGAATTGGTGTATTAATTTGATTCTTGCTTCTAAAATTTGAGTTTTTGGATTAATTGAGTTGTTAATTCTGCATTTTATGTAATCTTTGAATGGGAATTCATTTGAGTAATCAAAGAGGAACGTTTGCCAATGGGAATTGGATTTGATTCTTTGATATGAATTAACAACCAGAATTAGGGGTTTCTTAGGGATAAGTACACTTAATTCTGCAACCCTACGGTTCTGAGTCTTAATGCAACATGAAATTAAACTTCACCTAAGGGATTACGGGGGTTTAGTGGATTGTTAGGGTCAATCAGTTAGGGATTAACCTTTGATTAGTTATATGTGAAACTGATTGTCAATTAACCAATTGCTTGAATGATCATAAGTATAATTGAATCAATATTGACATTCTTGTGAAGTAAATTCCTAACTATTCTTCATTCCTATCGCATTTCATCACAACTTTCATACTCTATTTTTACTGTAAGTTTCTTACCTTTTGATTGTGTTTGTTCTTGACTTCTGAATGTTACAAATCTTCCAAATTTGTATGGCTCAAATGGTGATTGTTTTGTGAAGTGATAATTGATTTCCTATTTCCCTGTGGAGACGATATTCTGATCTTAAAAATTACTCATTACTTGTTGCAATTCCTAGTGCACTTGCTAGTGTTTAGAATTGTAACAACACTCATGGAGATTATCTATCCATGTTGCTAAGTCTATGATGACTTCTAGCTCTATGCTATATGCTATAATTCAAAGTCCATGATGACTTCTATTATTACTGTGCAATAGCCTCTAAGCGGCTAAATGAAATGAATTGAGAACATTATCACAAGAAAACTGAAAATGCTACTTCATGCATCATATTATCTTGTGAAACGAATTGATGGCATAACAGAGGCATAGCTGTAGATATTGGAAGTTCGGTCCAAAGTAGACCTTCTGGGGGTGGCAAAAGGGGGAACATCCGACCTAAGTGGCACATGGCAGTTGAGCTCCCTGTAGCCAGGTCGTGACCTGCTTACAAGACCTTAGCCAAACCTGACGTGAACTCCATAACACTAGGGTCGTCGAGGTCTATTCCTAAACGTGTCGGATGGCACTACACATCGGCTAATGTGCTATATTCTATTTCTATCTATGATATCACTGTGCAGAGTAGGAAATGGAGTACTCCAATCACCATATGACTTGAATCTATTTATATCTACCTCTATGCTAAAAGCTGGGCAAGTCGCCAGTCATAGAGGAATAGGATCCCCATGCATCATTTGCATGTTATTGACACATGAGTGACTATATAGGTGAGATTGAAACCTGCATTCATGCATCATGTGCATTACTATTAGGGATGATTGAATACTTGTGAAATTGGCTATGATTATGAATAAATTTATCACCCTACTATATTATTGAATGTTCAATGATGCTGAATGTTGATTGTTGGACTGAATTGTGACTGTGACGCTGCCTTCCTTGGGGTATGGCTTATGATTGATGTTTGTATTTGAAAAACTCACCCCTTTGTTTATGTTGCCTTGTGTCGTTCTTCTTTTATTTATGTAGATAGACAGGAACAAGGTGAAGGTGTTGATCCTTCCTTTTGAGGAGGACATGTAGATGTTTGACTCCACGACCCAGCAGAGTATCTTCCGCGGATTTGTCCAAGTGATTCATGGATTGGAGAGTGGAGGTTCGTGGATCACCTAGTATGCTGCCGACACCCCTTATTGAGATTGTCTTTTTTGTCCCTCCTGGTGACACTCAGTTACCTTATGTTGCTTTGTTCGCTTCCCTGACACTTATGTCGATTGATCCCCGTACTCCTACTGCTAGACCAGCCCCCACGCCTGTGCCATTCCCTCTTATGACCCCTACTTCTCTACCCGTTCCAATGGAGAGGGATGTCCATGTAGTGGAATCCTCCATTAGGTATACTACCATGCCATCTTACATGCACCCTGCATACCCATCTACCTTAGTCCCACCTACTACTACTCGTTCAACTCCTCGCATAGCTGGAACGATAGAGGAGAATGGTGGAGGTCATGGCACAACTACTTCCTCTAGCTCTACTTCCCCGATGATAACCACATGGTAATGGTATCAAACAAACTAGAATTTCTTAAAAATTTTGCAATAGAAGGAGTAAACCTAGGTCATCTCACAAGGACATAAAATACATTATGTTTCTGGTTTCATCATGTAATTTCAGATTAGCTTAGGGATGGATTGTTTTGAATTAAATTGTAAACAACAGAGAAGACAAGAACAAAGAATAAGTCTAATGAAACAAAATATGAAGTTCAACCAAATCAAGATCTCAATCACTACAACGCAATTCTCATTATTACACGAATACAATTCCAACGAATTTCCAATCAACACTAATTCAATACGACATTAATAACCCGAAATCTAAATCTAGATTATGAATTCCATCAAAACAAGAACTGCAATTGCAAATCCAATACTCTAACGAAATTCCAAAAAATTGATTTATTGAATTAGGTGAATTCATTTATTTCAAATCTGAAATTCTCATTCTCTGTTTAGAATGCAAACAAAAATTCAATATCATGAAAAACATAATTATCCTAATCAGAAAAGAGGAGGAAGAGCGAGAATTCGATAGAACCTAACCCGAAACTCAAATGCAATGTAGTTCTTGAAACCTTGAACCGATTGATAGATTAGCCTTGCTTCATGATCATGCTTGCTTCGGCCAAAACCAGAAAATACAAAAAGATCGAAGGTAAAGAGACGAAAATAAAAGAGAGAAGAAGAAAGAATTTAAAATAGAGACTTTCTGAATTCTAAAAAAATTGCGGGAAAAGAAAAATAAGGATTCGTACATGGAGTCTTAACCTCTATTTAAAGACAAAATAACTGGGCTTAATTAAGGCCCAACTAATGAGGTTTCTAAACACCTAACTAAGTAAAAGACAAAATAATTAGGCTTAATTAAGGCCCAACTCCCTAATGAGGTTCCTAAACACCTAACTAAATAAAATCAACAATACAATCAAATTCTAAAATTTTCAGTGCAGGGCCGCAACATTTTGATGCAATTTTGGACCTAAAGATTCTCGAACTGGGCTTTTCTCCCAACATAGAAGTTGTAGATCTCTGTCTTATCTTTCCAGGGACACCAAGTTTGTCCAATTCTGAGTAGTGTAGCTCCAGATATGGTCTTTGCAAGAAACTGTGTCAAAATAAGAAATTATGGCGGGAATTAGGAAAGATTTATATTTAAATCCTAAATTACTTACTAACACAAATCTAAACTAACACATCAAAATAATGCACTAATGAAGCTCAATTAAACCAAAAACATGGAGAGAAAGATGTACTAAAATATGACTATCACCTGACATCTTCTGAGGAGTCTGATCCCATTGAGGATTACTCGCCTTATGATTGATGTTTGTTTATTTACTTATGTTTTAGGGGAACTGCTCTTAGGAAGTTTGGTTTATTTATGTTAAGTTATGTTATGTTGTATTTGAATTATGTTGACCGTTCTGTTTTATTTAAGTACTTGACTATTCTGCTGATTTGAAGTTTAATATATTTGGATATTTTTAGATGTTAAGTTGTGATGATCTTATTTATTATAATATTGAAATTGAGTCACAGAATGATGAGATTAGAAACTTATATGCATCTTAACTCTCTCTCAGAGAGAGAGAACTATACTTGTAAACTGTATGAAGAAAAAAAAAATATTACCAAATTTTGGTGTTTTCTGAACTACTATCTTATAAAGGATGATATCAGCGTTTAGTAATTTAGGACGCTACATAACTCGATTCTATAATGATGCAAAATATATATCTCAGCATGATGCAACACCGCTAAAATTATTTTAACAGCTCAGCTAAGACAATTTTATAATAGATCAGCCAAAATCTCAGCATTTTAAATCAATTAACAGCAGTTACAGCTTAGAAAATAGCTTTTATTCAAAAGATCTAATAAAATCACATCAAAACTTCTTGTAATAGCATATCAAACCGTTCAAAACATAGTTCATAGGCTAAAGTAAACTCCCTTTACCTCAGAACTATGAGTCACACCAGATCTACCGAATATTACTTATTTTAATGCAAGATTCACCGAAGATTCAGCTTTAGAATAAAGTTTCTCCTATGATATCATTAACTATCTATAAGAAAGAGAAGAAGAAAAGAAACGAACTGTAAATCTAACTTCAAACTTATAGAAACTTACTTCAAATTCCTTAGAACGAACGTAGAATCACAGATCTAGAGAGAAATTTAAGTTTATGAGGGTTTAATATGAGAGCAAAAGGTGATATATGGCCTTGGAACCTTTGAGAACCTTGGATAAGAGTGAAGAAATGAAAATTTCGTGTGAAGCCCCTTTTTTATAGAAAATTTTCAAAATTTACTGGTTATTGTCAGAATCACTGTTCATTGCCGGAAACATTGTTTGCCACCTTACTGTTCATGTCGGAAACACTGTACACGCATTGTACGCGTATGTGACATCACTGATGATGTCAGCGGTCACTGTACATAAGCGGTTTGTACGCGGTTTTACTGTTCATTGACACTGTTCATATAGTACTATTCACTTTTTTAAAAAAATAATTTCAAACTTCATCTAAATCTATTCCACTACCAAATAATCCTTTAATTAACATTTAACAAGTATAGATTAATCAATAATAGATTACAAGCGTAACACTAACTAGGAAGGATCAACCTTTTGTTTGGACATCTAAGTGTGAAGAAAGTTTTCAAGAGCTTAAGAAGAAGCTAACCTCAGCCCTAGTATTAGTGTTGCCTGCTCCAACCAAGAACTTTGAAGTATTATGTGATGCTAAAACAAGGACTAGGATGCGTCCTAATCCAAGACAGAAGAGTTATGGCTTACATTTCAAAGCAGTTGCGATCGTATGAAGAGAACTACCCTGCTCATGACTTAGAGCTAGCAGCAATGGTTTTTGCCCTAAAGATTTAGAGGCACTATTTGTAACACCCTACTGTATTTAGTTTATGCTTAAGTCATAATTACTAAATGCAGTAGTTGCATTACAATAATAATTTTTTTATTCCACTCGTTCATTTCATATTGATTTAGTAGTAAATTATCAGATGTATAAAGGAGCGAGATGTTATAAAAACAAAAATAAAAGAAAATCAAATATGGAATAACCTAGATAAACATAGTAATTAATTTAACTCGTACATTTTACAGAAAGATAACTAGACCTATTTATATATATAGGACACCATGTTATTTACATTTAGTTAGGAATCCATATAAGGACCATTACATACAAAAAGTCATCAAAGTGCAGTCTTCACAAGTCCTCACTAAACAATTTAGAACTAATGTTAGTGTCCTACAACTACTATCATGGCCTACTGCACATCTAGGAATCATTGTAGATCATTATTGTTGCGTCCATCATACAGATCTGAGAATGAAATAGAAACTAAGTAGGGTGAGAATTTCTAAAATTCTCAGTAAGGCTATGTACTTCTATGTTGACATTGCTTTCATTCTCAGTATCTTCAGTTTTTATTTAAATAAATGGTTGCTAAACCAATAAGGAAATCTTTCAATTGTGATTATTGAAAACATGGTTCGAAGGAAAGTAAATTTTATGTCTAACATTTGTAATACACAAGATCATAATGATTATGATTCACATATACAAGAAATTAAATAAATAATCAAAAGACTCAACATGAATCATACATATGACATAATAATACTTAAAGTTGTAATTGAAAACAACGTAGAAATAAAAATATTAATTAAAATACTTTTAATCACATAATAATGTGCTTAATTCTCATATATGTTCATATTCTTGGTCCCCTCGGAGTTCTTAGCCATAAGACTCCTGGGTAATAATCTGCTTATCAGGATCGAGCTCATTCCTATACAGGATTCGTCAAGTTTACTTTTCCCAATGCTCCCACCGACTTATTCCCCTTAACTTTTTATCTGGGACTGGCCCAAGTGATATAGGACTTTCTTATAACTTTCAATCATCTTAAACTTTCATAACTTTCATATTATACCTCACATATCTCTTTGAAATTTTACAATTTATTCGTAATTCTTACAAAATTTGTGATAACGAATCATATTTGCTTTCCAACGAATAATGCCAGCTAATAAACAAACATTCACATATCGTAGCAAATAAATAAATAAATAAACAAAACCTTTAAATTTATAATTCTTTCCATAAAGGGATAAATTTTTCCTTATTTTATTTCTACTACGTCTATTGGTACATGGCTTTAATAGACCTGAATTTTTTATATGTTGAAGCCCTGTTTGTCTATTTTCTAACATAATTGGTCCCATTCAGTTTTGGCAACTATAGCTCAAGATTTTTGCTTTCTACTATGACTTGTCGATTAGCTAGAACAGCACTCAAAAATGTTAAAATCCACCAAAATTCAAATTCTAAGTGTATTTTAACATCCTGAATTTTTGTAATTTTTATTATTGTTATATATATATATATATATATATATATGTAAATGTGAATGGATGTGGGAATTTGCACTTGAGTGCGTGATGAATATTGAATGATGTGTATGAATGCGTATGGATAAATATGCAATTATAAGAGTATATATATATATATATATATATATATATTATATATATGTGTGTGTATGTGCTGAGAATGGTGGAACATGGCTAGTTTGATTGATGAAAATTTGGCTAAAAGTCTGGTGCAGGGTATTCTCGCTGTAGTGAGAGGAGTCTCGCTACAGCGATAAGGCCCTAGGAGGAAGGCGTGAAACTGTTGCCTTCTCGCTGGAGCAAGAGGTCCGTCGCTGTAGCAACAAAGTGACAGTTTGGGGTGCAATTCTGGGTGCAGCCTCGCTATAGCGCAAAGGTCTCACTGTAGCAAGATTCTGCAGAAACCAAGATGCAGTTTTATCTGAGATTTTTGCGGTAGTGACAAGGGGCATCGCTGTAGCAAGAGATGTCCTGCTGCAGCGAGAGTGTCACAAACAAAGGGGTATTTGAAGGGGTTAGGGTTTGGGAAATTTATTTCCCATTCCTCTCTTCTAGATCTCTTCAATTCTCTCTACTCAAAACTCTATTTCACCAATTAAAATTCCTCCAAAGCCGTTCGTGAGCTAAATTGAAGGTTGAATTAGTGTTGGGAATGCTTGGAAGTGAGTTTTAATGGTTAGGGTTTCAGTTTCTCATCCCCATTCTCTGTTCTCTTGGTTTCCCTTTGTTCTCATGGGATTCTTCCATCTGTTTAGGACAAAATTCGTGTGGGAAGCACTTTCTAGAGCTAAATTCATGTGTGGATCTTCAATCCGAGGTAAGGGGGACTTTACCGTATCTCATTGTGTTTGATTTATCGTTTATTTCGCTAAATATTGCAATGTGGCTGAGATAGAGGGTAGAAAATGTGTGTTAATGGAAATTATTATGTGTTTGAATACAATATGATGTGTAATGAGATAGTTGAAGCCATTGTGGGTGATTATGTATTGTGAAATGCAATTGATTGGTGATTTAATAATGTGGATGAATATGGGCCTGTGTGTTGTGGATGAATATGGGCCTGTGTGCCGTGTACGAGCATGAATATTGTGTGCAATTGAAATGTGTGTGAATAAGGCATGTTAAACGCAGTTGTGACTATAATATGAATGGTTTAACGATACACTGGAGGTGTGGAAGATGAGAATGGTAGAAATACCTTGGGAAAAAGAGAGTGGTGGTGACACCAACTGGCCGCACACTCTCCTCCTGACTAGACCTCTTACCAACACCTTTGCCAAGCAACTCGTGACCGCACACGTGGTATCCGTGATGCAAGAGTAACCAACAATCATCCATGGTGTGAATCTATGATCATAGTGCAACAATGAGCATGGCTACGTACAGTGAGTGCATTGTGTGTGTGTGTTAAACGTTGTTGATGCAATGAGTGCATCGGTTGTGAACTGAAATGGAATGAATGAAAAGTATTTTTTGTGATTGATTATGCTTGTGTAGAATGTGTAGAAATTATGTGAAATGTGTGAGGTGAGACTCTATGTTTGTTTGTGTGTGTTGGATAGTGTAGAGTACTCACCCTTACAATTATTTTTTAGGTGACCAAGACAATCAGCACCGGACTCAGTGAAGGATGGATGAAACTGCTATAGGGCTTAAATTTTATTTTGGAAATGTGATGTATTTGGATTAGTCTTGTAGCAGTTACTTGATCAAAATTTGTAAACCCTTTCCATTTTGAAATACTTGTTGAAACTATGCTTGGGAAAGTCTTTTTAAACTGAGAATTTTATTATTCCTATTTGTGAAATTTATTATTTCAAAATTAAATTTAAGGTGTTACATGTATGACTGCTAAATTCATGTCATTTTAAAGATAAGGAATCAAATTTTAATATCCAAAAAGTTTCATTTTCTTTGATTGAATAGAACTCAAGCTATAAGGTTCTAAAGTTAGTTGTTATAGGTTGCTTTGTTTTTGACTCAACAGCACTAGGGGTAACTTCAGAAAAATTTTGGGAACTCCTAAAATTGAATTGAACTCTGAAAATTTTATGGTATAAACTAATAGATCTTATATTTTTAACAAGTTTTGTTTGACCTCAATCCAAGTTATGTGGAACGAGTTATGTCTTACGCAAGCTTACCTGCCCAAAATCAAAATATGAAACTTAAAGCAAACTTCAAAAATTCATAACTAATTCTATACTAATCCAATTGCTTAATAATATATATGTATAGAAAACTCTGGATGTCTAGTTTAAGTTAAAAATATTTTCATAATATTTAAACGATAAATAATTGGTTGACATAGTGTATTTATACAGAAATCCTAGAAAATTCTATTTTCAGACTTGCTATTTTCTTTCTCTTCTTTGTTTTTCTACTTGATCTACCTTCAAACTCACTCAACCCACTATTAATCCAGCTATACATAATAAAAACACCACATAAATCATGGATTAAGATATTTAAAACATAAGCTAGGCAGCCACAGATATTCACATATGTATAACAACAAAGATAGAACCCTACCACCTTTGAGCACCAATTTAATTCCAAAGATGTTTCTAATTTACAAGTATAGGTGAGCTTGAGAGAAAAGTTTATGGTGGTAAGAAAAGGAGAAAGATGGAGAAGAGAATGAGGGAGAGAAGTGATAAATTTATAAAGAGCTGAGGGAAAGCAAAATATCCAAGTGGCCATGATGAATGGAGTTACTTGGAAAATTTTGATTGGTTCATAAATCTTATAGTCTCAAATGAGCCACAAGGTTGATTATGAGCCATTGGATCAAGGTATGGTAGATGGCTTCCCCACCGTTGGATCTACGACAAATAATATTATTTTATTCTGATAATTTAAATTACTGAAACTATACTGGTTTCTCTCCTAAGAGGAAATTCTACTATAAATTTTTAATTCTAGTCTACCTAATCAAAATAGATTTGAATTCTAATAAATATTCAATTAATTTCTTATTAACCTTATTCATGTAAATTAATCGAGAAAATCAATTAATAGCATAAAATAGACACTTAAAATTTTGGACGTTACACTATCTATATGGAGCTAGATTCGAAGTGGTCACCGATCACAAGAGCTTGAAGTATCTTTTCATTCAGAAGGAGCTTAACATGAGGCAAAGACGATGGATGGAGTATCTTAAGGATTTTGAGTTTGAACTACACTATCAACCAGGAAAAGCTAATGTGGTAGTTGATGCACTAAGTAGAAAATCTTTGCATGTCGCTACATTGATGATTAAGGAGTTAAAGTTGATCAAGGAGTTCAGAGATTTAAACTTGGCAATGGAAGTGAAGCCTAACAGCATCAAACTAGGAATTTTGAAGATCACCAGTGAATTTATGGATCAAATCAAAGAAGCTCAACAAGAAGACCAAGTTCTCTAAGAGATTAGAGAGAAAATGACTCAGAGCAATGAAATTCATTTCAAGGAAGGAATTGATGGAATATTAAGATTTAAAGATAGGATTTTCATTCCTAAGGATGTAGATCTTAAAACTCTAATTTTGGAGGAATGAAGAAGGATATAGCTAAGTATGTCACTTCATGCTTGAGTTATCAAAAGATTAAAGCAGAAAATCAAATACCTTTTGGAGGACTGAAACCTTTGAGTATTCCTGAGTGGAAATGGGATAGCATTGTAATGGATTTTGTGACAGGGTTACCCAAGACGCCTATTGGGCATGATTCTATTTGAGTAATAGTGGATAGATTGGCGAAATCTGCTCACTTTTTACCTATAAGCATTAAGAGTTCTTTGGAGAAGTTGACCCAGTTGTATGTGAAAGAAGTGGTGAGACTTCATGGTATATCTAGCACTATCATTTCTGATAGGGACCCTAGGTTCACATCTAAGTTTTGGGAAAGTCTGCATAAAGCGTTAGGAACCCAACTCAGACTCAGTTCAGCTTATCATTAACAGAGAGATGGACAATCTGAGAGAACGATAAGAACTTTAGAAGATATGCTTAGAGCTTGTGTTTAGGAAGATAAAGGAGCATGGGATAAGTTTTTGCCATTGGCTGAATTTACTTACAACAACAGTTGTCATTCAAGCATCGAGATGACACCTTTTGAAGCATTGTATGGAAGAAGATGTCAGACACTGTTGTGTTGGTTTGAGACTGGCAACAATCTACTTGTGGGACTAGATATGACACAACAAATGATGGATCAGATCAAAACAATCCAAAAAAGTTGAAAGTTTCTCAAGATCGACAGAGAAACTATACTAACAGAAGGAGTAAATCACTTGAATTTCAAGTTAGAGATTATGTTTTCTTGAAAGTTACCCTATTAACTAGAATTGGTAGAGCCATTCGATCACTAAAGCTTACTCCCTAATTTATTAGCCCATACCAAATTTTGAAAAGACTTGGCGCAATTGCTTACCAAATAGCTTTACCACCTTTTCTTTCAAGACTTCACAATGTCTTTCATGTTTCATAACTTAGAAACTATGTTCATGATCCTTCACACATCATTGAACCTGATACGATACAATTGAATGAGAACCTTACTTATGAATCACCACCTATGAGATTGGTAGATAGGAAAGTTAAGAAGCTAAGAGGAAAAGAGATACCCTTAGTGAAAATAAGTTGGAATTCAAATGCGAATGAAGATGTCACGTGGGAACTCAAGAAGACTATGCAGGAAGCATATCCCCAATTGTTTACTTGACTGAGGTAAAATTTTGAGGACGAAATTTCTTTTTAGAGGGGAAGAATTGTAACATTATGATTTTTACTCCATCTATGAACAATTTTATTTGTTTAAAAGTAATTAATGTATTTTACAAAATTTCAAGATTTTGGTTAAAGAAGTTTTAAGATAAAAGTATTTATTTTTATTTCGTTAAAATAATTCATTTTAAATACATGTTTGATTTACTTTTGAAAGATGAAATTTTCTAATACTTTGAACTATTTACATATCCCTTAACTATATTTGATTTCCAAATTTCTCACACACTAATAAAGGTGGTGTAGTGGTGGATAGGCTAGTGTTACCCTAGACTTGGAGGATGTAACACCTTATGTTTAATTTCAATAAATCATAATTTTGCAAATTCGGAATAAAATAAATTTCATTTCAAATAAGGTTCTCAACCTTTGGTTTCATCAAATATTTTAAAATAAGGAAAGGGCTTACAATTTCTATCAAGTCACTACTACAGGACGCATTCAAATACATTAGTTTCAAATTAAAATCCTAGTCCTATAGCAGTTTCATCTGCCCCTTTCACTGAGTCTGGTGTTGATCGTCTTGATTACCTGAAAAATGAATGTAAGGTGAGTACTCTACACTACCAAAACATACAATTAAGCATAGAGTCTCACCTCCAACACATTTCCAATACATTAAACACATATAAGCACATGCAGCATTATCACATTCATAAGCACAATTCATGAACCCATGCATACTCACACCAGCCACACTCACATTGACACTGTGATCATAGATTTACACCATGAATGGTCGCCGGTTACCCCTGCCTCACGGATACCACGTGGGCAGTCACGGGTTGCTCAGCAAAGGTAATGGTCAGAGTTCTAGTCAGGAAAAGAGTGTGTGGCCCGTGGTGCACTCGTTCCACAGTCGGTGTCACCAATACTCCCTCTTCTCCAAGGTATTTCTATCGTCTTCATCTCCCACACTGCAGTATATCGTTGAACCATTCACAGCATATTACAACGGCGTTACACGCCCCAATCACACACATTTCAGTATATGACACATAGCTCACATTTAACAGTACACTGTACTAGGCCCATATTTGTTCAACTTTACGACACTAGGCCCACATCACATATCTCAGCAATTTCCTACCCTCTACTCAGCCACATCACAATATCACACATAATATCAACAAATCACACATAAAGGAGTAGGTAGAGTCCCCCCTTACCTTGGATTGAAGACCCACGCCCGAACTCAACCACAGAAATGCTCCCTACACGGCTTTCGGCCTCCAAGTGTTCCCCACACAAATCCGAGCTCCAATCTCGCTCCCAAACGGCTTTGGAGGCAATTAATCGGTGGAATAGGGCTTTAGGAATGAGAAGATCAAAGAAATTTTGAAGGGAGAGGGAGAAATTACTCTCCCAAACCCGCCCCCTTTAAATCCTTTTCTGGTCACGCCCTCTCCCTACAGCGAAAAAACTAGAGGAAATTGCACTCTAGTTTCTGTAGAATCTCGCTACAGCGATACTGCACCCAGAAATGCACCCCAAATTGTCTCTTTGTCGCTACAACGAGATGTCTCTCGCTACAGCGAGAAGGTGACAATTCTGGTCCTTCCTCCCAGGGCCCTCTCGCTACAGTGAGAATCCTCTCGCTGCAGCATGAACAGCCTAGTATATCGCCCTGTACTTAGGCACTTATCCCATTTCAGTCCAACCAGTCATACATACACATATCCATGTAATTAATACACATAAAACATCATTTTCAAATAAATCAGCACACATATAAATATATATATATAAGAACAATAATAATTAATATTACCAAAATTTGGGGCATTACAGAGGACCTAGGTTCAAGTCTTATTCAGAGCTGAATTTTGGTCTAGCAAGGTTTTTCTTTCAAATTTTAAATAGTGTGAAGAGTCCATGATGCCCCTGCATGTGTAACATCTTAAATTTAATTTCTCAATTAAATAAATTTTGCAATAAGGGAAATAATAGGATTTTCATTCAAACGGTTTCCAATACATAGTTCATTAAAGTATTTCAAAATAGGATGGATTACAAATTTGAATCAATCATTGATAAAGATTCCTCTAAGTTTAATTGAATGAATGATTAGTTTACAATTGCATTAAGGATATAATTAAACGTTCAATACAGTAAAAGTCTTAAAATCCAAATCCACAATCAATTTACAATGTCAAAATCGGATCTATTAATCCTTAACAAAAAGAAATTAGAACATGTTCTTAAAAGAATAAGAGAAAGAAAGAGTAGAAGAAGAGGAGTTGTAGAATTTCTTCATGACTCTAATCCCTAGCTTGATTCCTCAAGGTCCAAAGCTCGGAAGTAACTCCCAATCTCCCTCTTTAACTCTTAAAGTATAGAAATAAAAAAAAATGAGAAAAATTAAGAAAAGATCCCAAATCAAAACAATTAACAGCTATTTATAATTTTTTCCACCTCTTTCCATGTTAACACTTTAATCAGTAAGAGTTGTAACGTGGAAGGCCTTCTAGAATCTTTTAAGGCTGAAGTAGGAACTGCAAACGTCCAAAGTTGACACTTAAAAGTAGTTTCCAAGAGGACTTTTTCAGGTGAAATTGAGGTTAAAGGACAAGTAGGTGTTCAATCAATTAGGGAAACAATGTGGTTACTTCCAAAGAGAAAAGATGCAATTCAAGTAGATGAAAATCAAAACTTAGATTGAGATTACATTCTCTTTCTCATTCATCCAAATTTGCACAGGATTTTCAGAACTTTATGCAGCATTTGAAGAACTATCATTGCATCAATTATGCAGAGAATTTCTTTTTCAATTCTTTTCTGTTTTTCACACTTATTATTTCTTCTTTTCAACACTTTGCTTTTCATTTTTCTTTTCAAATAACTCATAGCTTTGCTGCTACCCACCCCAAACTTAGAACTTTTCTTGTCCTCAAGCAATACAAAACAAGATGCCACCCCAAACTTAGTTTTAAAAATTCATCTTTGATTAAACTCAAACTGCCTTTTTGGGTAGAATAAATAGTATAGCAATAGGAATTAAATTGTGTACTCACATAAGGACGCATGCAAAGTGTGTATTGGGAGATTAGTGACCAGCTTGCATGAGTATGGGGAGAGGTTCAAGAAATTGTGTGCAAGTTGTCCACACCATCAAATTAATGACCAGCTTCTCATTCAACATTTTTACGAAGGACTTATGTCAATGGATAGAAGCATGGTTAATGCTGCCTCTAGAGGAGCTTTGGTGGATAAAACCCCTACTGTAGCTCGTGAATTAATTGCAAACATGGCTACAAGTGCTCAATAGTTTAGTACCCGATCCATTAATTGCAAATATGGCTACAAATGCTCAACAGTTTAGTACCCGATCCATAGTGTCAACAAGAGGAGTGAATGAAGTGCAAACCTCTGATACAAACCAGCAGAGGATGGAGAATAGAATAGATGAGTTGACAACTTTGGTGAGGCAATTAGCACTCAGCCAGCGGCCTCAGTAACTAGCAGCAAACGTTTGTGGAATTTGCTGTATACCAGTACATCAAACAGAACAATGTCCACAACTGCAAGAAAATACTGCAATTGTTGTAGGAATTTTTCCTAGGAGGCCTTACCAACAACAACAGAACCAGCAGAGGACATATGATCCACTCTCAATATATATAATCCTGGCTGGAGAGACCACCCGAATTTGAGGTATGGCAATAATTCTAACCAGTTTAAGTATAATGCTGCAGGACCAAACATGAGACAACAGTACCCACAAGCTAAACCAGATCAACCACAAAGAACAGAAGCCAACATCCAGGATCTGTAAACACAGATTGGTCAGTTAGCAACAACAGTAAACGAGCTGAAGTCTCAAGGTTCTGACAGTCTTCCCTCCCAATCCGTGAGCAATCCCAAGCATGTGAGTTCCATCACTTTAAGAAGTGGCAAGCAACTGGAAGTTCCTGATGCTGCAGAGAGAAATAACAAACCAGATTCTACAGACCAACCAAAAAAATTCAATTCTACAGAAATGAAAAAAGATACTGCAGAACCAACCAACTGCAGTAGCGGCAAGCAACCTAAACAAGTTATTCCACTGCCTTTTCCCAACAGAGTGACATAACACAAGAAGTGGGCCGAAGCTGAATTGGACAAGGAGATTATGGACACATTTAAAAAAGTGGAAGTCAACATTCCACTTCTAGAAGCCATCAAACAGATTCCAAAGTATGCCAAGTTTCTCAAGGATTTGTGTACTCACAAAAGGAGGCTGAAGGGAAATAAAAAGGTGAGCATGGGCAGAAATGTTTCTGCCATCATCCAGCCAAGCATTCCTCCTAAATGCAAGGATTCAGGGACTTTCACCATTCCATGCGTCATAGGAAATAAGAAGATCAGTCAAGCTATGTTGGATCTAGGAGCTTCCATAAATGTCATGCCAAAATCCATTTACCAGGCATTATGCACTGGTGAGCTCAAACCAACGGGAGTGGTCATCCAACTTGCCAACCAAAGCACAACACATCCAGAGGGAGTTTTAGACGATGTGTTGGTAAGAGATTTCTATGTGCTAGATATAGAGGATGATTTGCATGCTAATCAACCAACATTGATCTTAGGTAGGCCATTTTTGAAAACTGCTAAGACTAAGATTGATGTGTATTCTGGTACATTATCCATGGAATTTAGAGATAGTAAAGTGCATTTTAATCTGTTTGAGGCCATGAGATACCCACCGGAAGAGCATTCTATTTTTCATATAGACATCATTGATTCATTGGTTGATAATGTGCATGAACATCTGTTAGACGATTTTCCAGAAATAATAGGTTTTAAAGATGAGTTTCAATGTTCTGATTGTGATGGAATTCATGAGAATTGTGTTGTTTGTGCTGAGATTGATGCGTGCTTACATGATTCAAATTCTAGAGAATGTTATGTTACTGAACATACTGTTTCTGCTTCTGAATTTTCTGTTCCTACTGTTGCTATTCCTAAAAATTCTGCTGTTTCTATTTTTGTTGTGTCTGTTTTTGAAAATTCAATTTTTGCTTTTCCATTTTTAATTCTGAAATTCTAGATTCTGTTTTTGATACTGATTTAGCTCCCATAGGATATGATGATGCTGTTGTGCAGAATTTTTCACAGATTATAGGTGCTAAAATCAAACCATCGGAAGCAACTCTAAGATTAGCACCTTCTATCCTAGAGCCACCCACCTTGGAACTGAAGCCTGATGTATGATTATCATAATGAGTATTGGGATGAACAATTGATTAAAAATTTTGTAGAAAACACAGAAATTGGAATTTGAAATTTCTGAGATAAGCAGTTTACAAATTGATTTTTAAAGAATGGAGGACAAGCAAAAATTCAAGTTTGGGGTAGTGATGAATCCATATTTTTACTAATATTTTAGCATAGTTCTAACCTATTTGATAAGGAAAATATATGAGAAAAGAAAAACTCAGAAAAATAGAATGATTGAAAGTTTTATTTCAATTTGTAGTTATTTTAGCATTGGTGAGATTTCTGCTTAGAAATTAAGAATTTAATCTTGTTTTGGTAAGAATAATCTGAGCAAGGTTCATGGAAATGGAAGATCAATGGAAAGGAAGAAGAGTAGTAATTCTGGGCTCAAAACACAAGAATTCTGGAATACAAGCTGGGCGTGATCACTATTGTGAAAGTGATCGTTCTAGAGCTTAAAAAAAGAAGGAAGTTTGGGCGTGGTTACTCTTACCAGCAAAAGTGAGAGTTCCAAAGAGTTTCTTAGAAGAACATTTGTGCGTTAACACTCTTGCTGGCGAGAGTGAGTGTTCCAGAGAACCTCAATCTCAGCAAACCTCTGTGTGACCACTCTCGCTAGCGAAAGTGAGTGTTCCAGAGAGACTAAATTTTAGCAAGCTCTGCGTAACCACTTTTACCAGTGAAAGTGGATGTTCCAGAGAGACCTTAACTTGGGAAGTTGCGCGTGGCCACTTCTACTCATGAAAGTGAATGCGCGTAACCACTCAACCTTCTGCATTGCAACTCTTATCATTAGAAGTGATAGTTCTAGTCTTCTAGAATCACATAAGCTTCTGCGTGGCCACTCTTGTGAAGTAAAGTGACAATGCCCAGAGTCGGGAATTCTTATAAATACTAGAGCAAGCTCAGATCTCGTGGTCTTTTGTTCATTTTCCATTTTTTTCTGTTAGATTCTCATTGAGAGAAAGTGAGAGAGAGGATTGGGGTTGAACCTCGAAGCTCCAAGAAGAGCAATTGGATTGGAGCTTGTGAAGATGGCTTCTTTAAGTTTCTTTTCTTCTTCTCCTTCTTTCTCTTTCTCTGTTACAATGTCTGCTTAATTCTTCATAGTTAGGAGTTTATGGACCTTGAATTGATGTATTGATTCGTTTCTTGTTTCTGAAATTTGAGTTCTTAGATTAATTGAGTTGTTAATTCTGCTGTCATTGCAATCTTTGAATGAGAATTCGTATGATTAATCAAAGAGGAACATTTGCCAATGGAAGTTGGATTTGCTTCTCTGATCTGAATTAGCAACCAGAATTAGGGAATTCTTAGGGATAAGGGAACCTAATCCTGCAATCCTACGATTCTAATTGTTAATGCAACTTGAAATTGAATTTCACCTAAGGGATTAGGAATGTTTAGTTTATTGTTAGGGTCAATGAGTTAAGGGATTAACCTTTGACTAGTTGTATGTGAAACTGATTGTCAATTAACCAATTGCTTGAATGTTCAGAGGTTTAATTGAATTAATATTGATATTCTTGTGAAATAAATTCCTAAGTATCCTTCAATTGTATCTCATCTCAACACAACTTTTATACTCTATTTTACTGCAAGTATAATTCTTTGTATTGTTCTAGTTTATTACTTTTATATGTTACAACCTTTCCAAATTTGTATGACTAAACTAGTTTTTGACCTAAGAAGTGGTAATTGATTTCCTAATTCCCTGTGGAGACTGTAACATCCTATGCTTTGTGTCATGCCTGTAGTATATTAATGAGAAAAATCTGTAGTACTTTGTGAGCAGAAAGAAACTGTGTATGTACAGTAACCCCTAATGTCAATAGTGACATAACGCTGATGTCATCGGTGACATCATCGCTTACATCATCGCTGACCTCACGCTGACATCATCGCTTATGTCATTGGTGATCTCACGCTGACATCATCGCTTACATCATCAGTGACATCATGCTGATGTCATCGCTTGCATCATGCTGACATCATCGCTTACATCACGTTGACGCTGACATCATCGCTTACATCATGCTGACATCATTGCTTACATCACGATTGACGCTGACATCATCGCTTGCATCATGCTGACATCATCGCTTACATCACAGTGACGCTGACATCTTCAAAAAAAATTTCTATAAATAGGGGGCTTCACATGAAATTTTCATTCCCACCCAAGGTTCTCGAAGGTTCTAAGGTCATAGCTCGCCATTCTGTCCTATACTAAACCTCCTAAACTTAGATTTCTCTTCAGATCTGTGATTCTACGTCCGTTCTAAAGGATTTCAAGTAAGTTTCTCTAAGTTTGAAGTTACATTTACCGTTTGTTTCTCTTCTTCTTCTTTTTCTTATAGATGTTCATGATGTTCTTAGGAAAACCTCTGTTCTAGAGTTAAATCTTCGGTTAAATCCTTGTAAAAGCTCTATTTTGAGGTAAGGGAAGGCTCTACTTTATCATTTTGTTATGCTTATTAATCGTATTCCCATAGATCTTGTCATGTATGTGATTATATGTGGAATAATCCTTATTTTATGAAAAATAATCGGTGAAAAGTGAGAATAATTGATTGTTTATGTGATTTTATGCTGAGTACATGGTGAAATTGTGATATTATGGGCATGATAAGGTATATTGAGGATGGTTGATAGGATTTTATGATTTTGTGATATGAAATATACGAAGAGATGGATGTTTCATGTTTGAATATATTGTGTTTTATGTAAAAATGATGTGTATTGTGAATATGCCATGGTTTGATGTATATGATGAAAAGTATGTGGAAATATAATGAAAAATATGTGTAAACATAATAAATGGCATATGTGAACATGTGAATATACTCGAAAGAGTATGACATGGAAAAAGATATGATGTAAATAGTTACAGAGATACACTGGGGAGTGGAAGATGGAGACGATATGGGATATCTTGGGGAAATGCAGGGTGGTGAGTGACATTCGAGATTATGCACGAAATATTGTGTTCGAATGCACCACATGGCCACACACTCATTTCTCGACTTGACTCCTGACCATTACCTTTGCTAAGGGGCCGTCTATTGCATGCGTTGTATCTGTATTGCATTGGGCCATCCGGCGACTATTTACATGGATGTGTAAGACCTCGGGATAGAGGCATCGGATAACTGTGGCCACAGGGCGCGGTAAGCGCAGATAAAAGTAAAAGAAATTGTGAATCTGTAATACACATTGAGATGAGAATATGCTTTATATGACCCTGTGATATGTAATGCCATGATGTTTTCTTTAATCGTGATAAGATGTGTTTTGTGAAGAATGTATGTGTTATGTATGAGTGGTAGGGTAGAGACTCACCCTTACACAACATTTTTCAGGAAACCAGGACGAATAGTACCAGGCTCACAGTGCATGGATGGATGAGAACTGCTATAGGACTTAGTTATTTTGAGTTATGTAATGAATATTTTCAGTTCTATAGTATTCTTTTGAAACAGTTGTAAAACTACTCTTCTTTTTATTGCTGATGAAAATTCTAGAATCTTTGTTTTTCTAAAGTACTTATAAATTAATAAAATTTTAATCTATGAACTTTATATCATTTCCATGTCTGTTCTATTTAGAGAGTTTTTGAAAGAAAAAAAAAATTTACTCTACTAATTAACTTTTTATGAAAATTTATTATATATTGAGAAAAGAAATATAAGGCGTTACAATTTTGGTATCAGAGCAGTTCATCCAGACCAGACTGGGGTATGGGACTAACATGTCTGTGTTGTGTAATAGATATACTAGAATATGAAATGATTATTTGCTAATATGACTTGTTAGATGTGAATTACGTGAACTAGATCTATCTATGATAGATTAATAAGTGATTTGAGTTTATTGCATGATTGGAGCTATGGCTGGTAGAGGTAGACCTGCTGGTGCTACAAATAAACTCCTGGAGCGCATGACCCAAGTCTTAGAGACTTTGGCACATAACCAGGAGGCTGAACCAGCCGAGTATAGAGGACTTTCTTCTTTTACTAGGCATAACCCTCCAAAATTTGAGGGAAAGTTTGATCCTGAGGGAGCTCAGAGGTGGATAACAGACATGGAGAAAATTTTCCATGCCATGGGATGTAGAGATGAGCATAAAGTAACTTATGCTACTTATATGCTGAGTGGAGAAGCTGAGAATTGGTGGAGATTTGCTAGTCAAACTCTACTGCAAGAAGATGGTTATATTCCTTGGGAGACATTCAAGGCAACCTTCTTGGGAAATTATTTTCCTAGAGATTTAAAGAAACAGAAGGCTAGAGAGTTCCTTGAGTTGAAACAAGGAAACATGTCTGTAGGTGGATATGCTGCTAAATTTCATGAATTGATGAAATACTGGCCTCACTATCAACATAATGATGGAGAGGAAGATCTATGTGCTCAATTTGAACATGGGCTTAGGCCAGATATTCGAGCTACCGTTAGTGTATTCCAGCTGACAGAATTACCCACTTTAGTGAGTAAATGCAGAATATTTGAAGCCAATACTAAGGGTAAGACAGTAGATACCAGAATCGGTGGTCCTGTGAGGCAAGACTGAAGGCCTCCAAGATTTTCTAGAGGACCTTACTCTAGTCCAAATTAGTCTCAAGTGAAGGGGACTGTATCTCAAGAAGATAGTAGTGGTGGTTCAGGTTCTTTCAGAAGGCCACTAAAATGTTTCAAGTGTGGTGGACCTCATATTAAAAAGAATTGTCCTCAACTTCCACCAACATGTGACATTTGTGGGAAAATGGGACACTCTGCTAGTGTCTGTTGGTCTGCTCCACAAAAGAGCGGGAGCATGAGTGTGGAACAAAGACCTAAATCTAGAGCAAGCACTGGAACAAAGCCAAATGTGAAAGGCAAAGTTTTTGCTATGAGTGGAGCCGAGGCTTCAAAATCAGAGGAGCTTATTAGAGGTAAATGTATCATAAAAGACCGACTTATAGATGTGTTGTTTGATTCTGGTGCTACTCATTCCTTTATTTCTGTGGATTGTATGAGATGTCTAGAATTACCTGTATCTGAATTGTCTTGTGATGTTATTGTATCTACTCCTACGGGTAAACCCGTAGCAACTTCTTCTGTATGTCTAGGTTGTCCTGTGATGGTACATGGTAGGAGTTTTAGTATAGATTTGATTTGTTTACCTCTTTCCCAACTTGATGTAATTTTGGGAATGGATTGGTTGTCATCTAACCATGTTCTATTGGATTGTAAAGAGAAAGTCTTGATTTTTGGCACTAAAGTATCAGAAAGTGCTAAACTCTTAGGTCCAGATCCATTGGAAAATGTAATGAGTGCTAAGGCTTTCATGGTTCTATTTTCAATTGAGACTGAAAAGGAAATGAAGCCTGAGTATATCCCAGTGGTTAGAGATTTTTTAGAAGTTTTCCCTGATGATGTAACTAAATTGCCACCGGAAAGAGAGATTGAGTTTACTATTGATCTCATTCCGGGAGTAAATCCTATTTCTGTTGCACCATATAGGATGTCACCAGTGGAGTTGGCTGAGGTAAATTTTGTTTGCAATCTAACACTAGCAAGTGCACTAGGATTGCAGCAAGTGATGAGTAAATTTAAGATCAGAATATCGTCTCCACAGGGAATTTAGGTTTCAAGTACCACTTCACAGAATTATAACCATTTGAGCCATACGAATTTTTGAAGGAGATTTGTAACATATAACAGCAATAAACCAAAGCAATTAAAGCAAAGAACTTGCAGAGAAATAGAGTATAAGATTTGTGATGAAATGAAATAGCAATGAAGGATAGTTAGGAATTTACTTCACAAGAATATCAATATCAATCCAATTAAATCCTCTGAACATTCAAGCAATTGAATAATTGACAATCAGTTTCACATATATCTAGCCAAAGGTTAATTCCTTAACTCATTGACCCTAACAATCCACTAAACCTCCCTAATCCCTTAGGTGAGATTCAATTTCAGGTTGCATTAAGAATTAGAACTATAAGATTGCAGAATTAGGTCTCCTTATCCCTAAGAAATCCCTAAACTCTGGTTGCCAATTCAGATCGGAGCAAACAATCCAATTCCCATTGGTAAAGATTCCTCTTGATTAATCAAATGAATTTCCATTCAGAGATTGCATGAAAAGCAGAATTAACAACTCAATTAATCCAAGAACTTAAAGTTCAGAAGATAAAGTCGAATCAATACATCAATTCGAGTTCCATAAACCCCTAACTATGGGAAATTAAGCACACATTGCAACAAAAACAGAGAAAGAAGAAGAAGAAGATGAAGAAGAATGCAGAACAGCCATGGCCACGAGCTCCAATCCGATCCCTCTTCTTGGAGCTTCAAGCTTCGACCCCAATCTTCTCTCCACTCTCTCTCAACGAGACTCTAACTAACAAAACAGAAAATGAGCAAAAAGATCCCAGTTTCGCGCTTCAATCAGGTATTTATAAAAACCCAGTTCTGCGCGTTGTCACTTTTCTTCACAAGAGTAACCACGCAGAAGCTTTATGTAGTGTGCGTGTTCACTTTCAAGAGCAAGAGTAACCACGCGCAACTTGCAGAGTTGAAGGCTTCTCTGGAACATTCACTTTTGTTCATAATAGTGGCAACGCAGGAGGTCAAGGGCAGCGCGTGACCACTTTCGTGAGTAATAGTAACCACGCGCAAGCTGTCCTGATACAAGTGCCTCTGGAACGCTCACTTTCGTTGGCGAAAGTGACAACGCGCAGCTCATCAGGAATGAAGTCTCTCTGGAACGTTCACTTTCGTTGGCGAAAGTGATAACGCACACTGGCAACGCTCACTTTCACTAACAATAGTGATCACGCCCAGGCTGCAACCCATAATTCTTGTATTTTGGAGTCCAGCATTGCCATTCTTCCTCTTCCTTCCCATTGATTCTCCATTTCCATGACTTTTGCTCAGCTTATTCCTTCAAAACAAGATAAATTCCTTAAGAACTAAGTATAAATTCTACAAATGCGAAAATAACTACAAATTGAATTAAAACTTTCAATCATTCTCTTTTTCTGAGTTTTTCTGCTTTCTTCATATATTTTTCTTATTAAATGAGCTAGAATTATGCTAAAATATCAGTAAAAATATGGATTCATCACCACCCCAAACTTGAATTTTTGCTTGTCCTCAAGCAAATCAAACTAAACCAAGGGTAAGTTCCTCTATTTTCAAATTCAGTTCATAAACTGCTTATTTCAAATTTTTCTAATTTCTAATTCTATGTTTTCTGCAAAATTTTCAATCAGGTTGTTTATCCAAATGCTCATCATGATATTTCTACTGCATAATCATCATTGAGTAAAAATTGCTACCTAAGTTCATATATTTCATCAAAATTCATGTGAGTACAATTAATCAACATGATCACAGCTTACTTGGAAGTGTTTCTCTCATCACTCAACAGTGTTTAGGTGCTGTTTTCACTCTAAATCATCAATTTCACTGCACTCTACCATATGCTTGCCCAATTTCTCCATCTCCTCTGCTTAGTACAATTAATCACATATCTAGAGGACTTTTTCAGGTTATAACAAGGCTAAGGTTTAAGGTAGGTATCAAAGAAAATGGAAAACAATACATGCAGTTTCAAAAGATCAGAGGCATTTTGAGTGATTTGTTTTAAAACTAGCCTGGATCTACATTATTCCTCCTTAATTCTCTCACTTATGTAGCAAACAGAATTTTTCTTGCAGCAGAATTTTCATCTCTTTTCTTCTTTTCTTACTTTCAGTCACTATCTTCTTTTCTGCAGCACTTTGCTGCACTTCTTTTCTTTTGAACTCACATTTTTGTTCTTTTCACAGCTTTGCTTCATATATTTTTCATTTTACTGCAGCACTTTTCTTCTTTCTTTCTGGTTTGTTGAACTCCAACTTAGATAGCATGCTATTTCCCTATTTCACACCCCAAACTTAGAACATTGCTTGTCCTCAAGCAATTAAAATCTGGATGCCACCCCAAACTTAGTTTTAAAACTCATTCTTGATTAAACTCATTATGCCTTTGATCTTTTGAATGGTAAAAATTGGTTTTTCAGGCAAGGCTTTATAATGAGGTAATTTCAAGAAAAGGGATATTAAGCTCAAAAGGGTGAACTAAGACATTCAATCATAAAGGGAGGCTTTTAGGCTGACTAGGTATAATCAAACATGGCCTCTATCATGTGGGTGAAAACTGTAGCATGCATATTCAATTAAGAACAAGGGCAAGTTCTAGAGAATACAGCCAAATATGATTAATCACACAAGAAAAGAATTAGACAGCTCAAATCTCACTAGGTATTTATAAGTGATCATGTGGATTAATGAAAACACAATACACTTTTCAGAAATTTATGCACCTAGTGGCAACTGCCTCATTTTTGAAAATACAAGTGTGATCTCATTTTGAGAATAGGAAAAACAACTAAAAAAAAAATTCACACAGAATTCACAAAATTGTCACTCATCTTGCAGTTAATTTGCAGAAAACAGCTCATAACCTAGACTATTATCAGTAAATCTTCAGTGTATTGTGTAGCTAACACATGAATCAAGAGGTAAGGAATAACCCCCCTTTCATGGCAGCTTGTGCAGGTGTCATCAGCCAATGTGTGTGAGTGTTGTGTGAGTGTGACATTTTCTGCACAAAACACCAAAAATTTCGTTAATTAGCAAGTGAAAAAGGGATTGAATTCTGCATAATTAATGTGTGTTCAAAACATAATTGTTCAGTATTAGCATGAAACCAAAATATACCAAGTGTGCAAATTACAAACCCAAATTCTAAAATGAAACCAAAAAGTTTGAAACTTAATTACAAAACCATCAAGAGAAAATTCGAATTAATAGAAAAGAAAACAAAAAATCCTAAACTAGTCATCTTGAGCATCCTCCTCATCAGAAATTTCATCTTCATCTTCTTCCTCATCCTCCTCATCTTCTTCTTCCTCCACCACTTCTTCAGTTGGCTGTGGAAAATGAGTCTTGTATATTGGCAAGTCTTTAAAAACTGATGAGCGTAGACATTGAGCATTCTCAGCCAAGTCTGGTGTGTGATAAAGTTCATCTTTGGTCATTCCCATCTTCTGACCAAGATTCATCAACACACATTCCACTAGCATGGTTCCTGCCTTCAAACTGTTGTGGAGCTCTGTTTGTCGTTCAGCCAATTGATTTTTCCTTTCAACCAAGAGATGTAGGATGTCCTTCATCTTCATTGGTTTCTCCTTTCTGAACTGAGTAGGGATAGGTGCAGCTGAAGTGCAGGAGGTGGTGGCATAGATTTCCTTTACCATTGAGACAGAGATAGGGGGAGCAGATCTGATTTTCTCTTGGTAGTCTCCAACTTCAACCCCTGCATCCTCACAAAGTAAAGTGATTAATGAGGGAAAGGCTAGTGAATCTCTTTTTGTTTTCAGAATATTTAAGATACATTCACTAATTACTTCCCCTGCATCAATGTACATATCATTAACAATAGCAAACAATAATTCAGCCCTCTTTACTGCCAGGGTTGAACTATGCTTGACTGGCATGAAAGAATTCAATAGAAAGGTACTCCAGACTTTAGCAAATGGTAGTAGGTTCTTGGTGGTGATGCACTTGGGTTTCTGGGCGAGGTTCAGCTGCCAAGTTGTGCCTGGCCTTCCAATTCTGTGCAGGATTTCAATATAATCCTTGTCTTGACTATTCTTAAAGTCAGTGAAGTCCATCTGCCCAGGTTGTCTTTCAGTGTAAATTTCCAGCACTCGATTGATGTTGGCAGCAGTGAAATCCACCCTCATACCCTTGACCATTGTGTGAAATTTGGGAATTTGGTCTCCCTTGAACCGCATTGCATTTGCATAAAACTCCTGTGTAATTTCTCTCCAACCTTTGTCAGCCAAAGAGCAGAAGTTGTCCCATCCCCTTTTCTGAATTTCTTCTGAGTACTCAGGGTAGTTACCTTCAGCAATTTCAAAGGCTCTATCTGGGACAATCTTCCTCCTCAGAATATTTGCCTTGAAATAATTTTCGTGAGCTATACTCCTGAACCTTGGATCATGATCAGTATAGGTAGAGGTAGAAGGAGCATTTCTTCTGGTCGGCTGAGGTGGTGAAGAGGTTGCAGGTGTGGTTACACTTGGCTGAGGAGGGTCAGCAATTTCAATGGGTGAGGAAGGTGAGACACCATCAGTTCTTGCTCTTTTAGTGGTTGAATAATTCCTGGCTGTTCTAGCTTGCAGATTCCTGATAGATCTCCTTCTTGGAGTGTTGCTGGCATATCCAGCTTTGGTCTTCTTAGAAGGTCCAACTGGTGTATTCAAAGAAGTTCTGACCATTTTGAAGTGACTACAAAAACAAGCAAGTAATTTGACAGTTTAAAATTCATGACACAGAATTGTGACAGTATACATCTCTTTACTAGATAAATTCAATCAATCCATGTGTATAATTCCAACTTGCAGTATGTATCTATTTACAATCAGTTGCTGTCATGAGAATGTAATCATATCAATACACAAGCACTATTGCAAATTACTAAGCAATCACAGTCAAAATTGGTTAAACCTTTAAATTTGTAGTTTAGAGTGCACACTCTCAAAGCACATCAGGTTAACACAGAGATGCTATTATAGGTCATCAGCATATATTTTTTTTTTTTTACATGCTCTCTTAACTTTTCAGATACACCAGAACTTAGGTACAAAATTAATCAAACCATATTCAGGGGATTTTAAACTGGCCTTCATAATTTGTAAACTCAACGTTCACAATTTCACCAAGAATGCAGAAAAAGAATCACAATTTTCAACCAAATTTCAACTACTAATGATTCCTAAAAGAAATTTTCTTCTGACAGTGAAATTCATCCAGAATATTGCCTATTATTTCTTTGAATCACATACAATTAGGACAGTGCACTCATTCATTATCATCAAAGACTAAAGATCAGCTTAATGCAGGACTTATCAATATGGTATCTGTACAATCATGCAGTGCAATAGACAGCAGTAACTCATTCCATACAACTCAGTTCAGACATCAACATTCAAATATTGCATGCAAGGAGTATTTTCGTTGATGGCAACTGGAGTATTTCTATTTCTTTCAAAGTCATTTTCAGATTTTTTCCGCATAATGCAGATGTGCATATGTTAACAGAGGAGATTGAATGACTTTGAAACCCTATTCACAGTATTTAAAGTTACTTATATCAATTACGCTCAAGATATTTCCCCATTTGCCATTTTTGACATTTTTCCAGAGTTGCAGCAAAGAAAAACCCTAAATACAATTTCAGAGAATGCAAAGAGCGTACCTGGAGCTTCAAAAATGTGAATGACAATGAAAAAGAGGGAGAAATTGCTTGCTGGTTGCTTCACGAAAGATTGAAAGTCAGAGAAATTCAGAGGGAAATGGGATTTAGGTTTAAATGGATGTGAGCGTGGTTCCTTTATATGGAATTTGGGGTCACACGTGTGCACGTGCCCACTTTTTAAGTGAGAAGTGAACGTTCCCTTTTAAAAAAAATTCTGCGTTGTCACTCTTGTCGAACAGAGTGAATGTTCCAGAGAACTTGAAAATTTTGAATGCAATGCGCGTTATCACTATTGCTGGGCAAAGTGATAACGCGCAAGCTTATTGCTTGAGCGTAGGTACTTTTATCAGTAAAAGGAGTAACGCGCTATGAAATATTCTATACTTACCTGCGCGTGATCACTCTTGACAAGGAAAGGAAGTGATCCAGAGAGTGTGTTTTTCTCATCTGCCTCTGCGTTATCACTCTCATCAGCGAGAGTGATTGTTCCAGAGAGCTGTGTTTCCCAGTCAGTTTCTGCGTTATCACTCTCATCAACGAGAGTGATTGTTCCAGAGGGGACATCTCAGAATTCCATCTCTGCTTGATTGCTTTCCTGCAAAAGAGTGATTCCTTTCATCAATCCAAGTTCTCTAAACTTTAATTGGCTCACTTAACAAATCATAATCATTCCAATACACACTCACCATATAAAATACCTATTTCTCTCATCATGTTCACCTTTAATTACATATGCAACATTCATCCAAGGCTGAATTCTCTAGAATTTCTGCTTAACATATTCACAATGCAATTCTGACTTTTCCATAACACATTATAGCATGAAGTCCAATTATATTTATCAGATTCACTACAAATGACCGATTTAACATGCTTCAAAAATTACCTTTTGTATCAAATTTACAGAATATGAGTATGATGCAGAACTTTGTATTTTTTCAAAGAATTTGCAGAATTTGATAACTATTATTCAGACTGTACAAGAACTTTAAGCATTCTAATTAATTCCAATCTGCATTCTTGTTTCAGCCACCAGATTTATTCCAAACATCAAATTCAGCAAGGTAACCAAGATGAAAAGTGCAGACTTTGATTTCTTATGAACCCTGTTAATTCAAAATTAATGCAGAAAAGTTAATTTGGGTTAGAAATGTGAGTTGCCTCTCACAAAGCGCTTCTTTAATGTCACTAGCTTGACATTAGTTGTTCCTCACTCAAGAGGAACCAATTTCAAGCATACTTGGACTTTCTCAATCTGACCTCCATGATAGATTTTTAATCTTTGTCCATTCACCTTGAACTCTCTCCTATCCTTTGGATCTGCTATTAGTACAGCACCATATGGAAATACTTTTTTCACCACAAAAGGTCCAGACCACTTAGATTTTAATTTCCCTGAAAACAATCTCAATCTTGAATTAAAAAGCAAAACAGACTGCCCAGGTTTTATATCTCTTTTTAGAATAAACTTGTCATGCAGCTTTTTGGTCCTTTCCTTATATATTTTGGCATTTTCATATGCATTGAGTCTAAACTCGTCTAATTCATGCAGCTGTAACAATCTTTTATTTCCTGCACTCACTTGATCAAAATTCAACCATTTCACAGCCCAAAAAGCTTTATGTTCTAGTTCCACTGGTAAATGGCAGGCTTTTCCATATACTAATTGATAAGGAGACATGCCAATTGGTGTCTTGAAAGCTGTCCTGTATGCCCACAAAGCATCATCCACTTTCTTAGACCAGTCCTTCCTTGAACTACTAACTATTTTCTCCAAAATCTGTTTTATTTCTCTGTTGGAAACCTCCACTTGACCACTTGTTTGAGGGTGATAGGGTGTAGCTATTCTATGCTTTACTCCATACTTCTCTAGGACTGATTCTAGATATCTGTTGCAGAAATGGCTTCCTCCATCACTTATCAGAATTCTGGGCACTCCAAATCTTGAAAAAATGTTCTTTTTGATAAATGCAATAACAGTCTTAGCATCATTGGTTCTGGTAGGAATTGCTTCCACCCATTTGGACACATAGTCCACTGCTACAAGCATGTACTCATTCGAGAATGAGGTAGGGAAAGGACCCATGAAGTCTATTCCTCACATGTCAAACAATTCTACTTCAAGTATATTTTGTAATGGCATCTCATGTTTTCTAGATATATTCCCCATTCTTTGGCATCTATCACACCTTTCCACATAGTTCTTAGCATCTTTGAACAAAGTTGGCCAGAAAAGACCAGATTGCAAAACTTTTGCTGCTGTTCTTGAACTTCCATGATGTCCTCCATATTCTGAACTGTGGCAATGCCACAAAACATCTTGCTGCTCTTCCTCTGGTATACACCTTCTCAGCAATCCATCTATTCCAATTTTGAACAGTAGTGGATCTTCCCAAACATAATATTTGCTATCATGGAAGAATTTTTTTCTCTGCTGCCAATTCATCCAATTTGGAACATGGTGTGTAGCTTTAAAGTTGGCTATATCAGCAAACCAGGGCTGTGATTCAATCTTGAATAGGCTTTCATCTGGAAATTCTTCTTTAATTTGTTCCACTCCAAATGGTATGACTTCAAGTGGTAATCTTGACAAGTGGTCAGCAACACTGTTTTCTTTCCCTTTTTTGTCTTTGATCTCTAGCTCAAATTCTTGGAGGAGTAGAATCCATCTTAATAATCTGGGCTTTGCATCCTGTTTTGTCAAAAGATATTTAAGAGCAGCATGATCAGTGTATACAATCACTTTTGAACCCATTAAATATGATCTGAACTTATCAAAAGCATGTACAACAGCTAAAAGTTCTTTTTCTGTTGTTGTGTAATTCACTTGTGCAGGATTTAACACTTTGCTTGAATAATAGATAGCATGTAATTTCCTATCTTTCCTCTGTCCTAAAACAGCACCCACTGCATTATCACTTGCATCACACATGAGTTCAGAAGGTAATTTCCAATCTGGTTTTGCAAGAATAGGTGCAGAAATCAGTTTCTCTTTTAAAATAGAAAATGCATGCAAACAGTTATCATCAAATATGAAATCTGCATCTTTTACAAGTAAATTACTCAAGGGTTTAGCAATCTTGGAAAAATCTTTTATGAATCTTCTATAAAAACCAGCATGTCCTAAAAAACTTCTAACTCCCTTAACATTGACAGGTGGAGGCAATTTACTAATGACTTCTATTTTAGCTTGGTCCACCTCCATTCCTTTCTCTGAAATTTTATGACCAAGGACAATGCCTTCTTGTACCATGAAATGGCACTTCTCCCAATTTAACACAAGGTTAGTATCTTGACATCTCTGCAAAACAGTGGATAGATTAGCTAAACAATCATCAAAAGAATCACCAAAAACAGAGAAATCGTCCATGAACACTTCTATGATGTTTTCTACCATATCAGAAAAAATAGAAAGCATGCATCTTTGGAAAGTGGCAGGGGCATTACACAAACCAAATGGCATTCTCCTATATGCAAAGACTCCAAATGGACATGTAAATGCAGTTTTCTCTTGATCTAAAGGGTCTACAGCTATTTGATTATATCCTGAATACCCATCAAGAAAACAATAAAATGAATGTCCAGCAAGTCTTTCTAACATTTGATCTGCAAATGGTAGTGGAAAATGGTCTTTTCTGGTTGCATCATTTAATTTTCTATAGTTTATGCACATTCTCCATCCAGTCACAGTCCTAGTAGGGATAAGTTCATTCTTTTCATTAGGTACCACTGTCATACCACCTTTCTTTGGAACAACTTGGACTGGACTTACCCAATTGCTGTCAGAAATTGGGTATATTATTCCTGCATCTAACAGCTTTATGACCTCTTTTTTAACTACCTCTTTCATGGCTGGGTTTAACCTCCTTTGTGGCTGCACAACAGGTTTGAAATTCTCTTCAAATAAAATTCTGTGCTTACAAAATGAAGGATTTATACCTTTCAGGTCTGCAATACTCCAGCCAATTGCAGATTTGTGTTCTCTCAAAATTCTGATCAATTTTTCCTCTTGTTCTTCCTTAAGTTCATTATTGATGATGACTGGATTTTCATGGTTCTCATCCAGAAATGCATACCGCAAATGTGAAGGGAGTTGTTTCAGTTCTAGCCTTTGCTTTTCTTCTTCTTTAGCATCCTTTTCCAGCTCTTCTTTCACTATATTTTCTGCAGGTTTTTGAATTGGCAGAGCTTCTAGTTGTTGCTGCACTTCCATGATATCTTCTTCATTCAGAGTTTCAGATTTGTCATTCCCTGCAGATATTATCTCTTCTAACACAGCAATTTCATCAAATTCTTTCATATAATGTTGTGTAATGAAAGTATCCAGTATATCTATCTTCATACATGTATTATCTTCAACTGGATATTTTAAAGCTTCAAACACATTAAATATTACCTTCTCATCTTGAACTCGAAGCATAAGTTCACCTTTTTGCACGTCTATTAAAGCTCTTCCAGTTGCAAGAAATGGCCTCCCTAGGATCAAAGGAATGTTGGAATCCACCTCCATGTCCAGAATTACAAAATCTGCAGGAAAAATGAACTTATCAACTTTAACTAATAAATCTTCAACAACTCCATATGGATAAGTGTATGATCTATCAGCTAGCTGCAGTGTAATGTTGGTAGGCTTCACTTCCTCTATTCCAAGTTTCTGCAGAACAGCTAATGACATCAGATTTATGCTTGCTCCCAATTCACACAATGCTCTTCCCACAGTGCAGTTTCCTATTTCACAAGGAATGCTAAATGATCCAGGATCTTTCAACTTTTGAGGAAGCTTTCTCTTGAGAATGGCACTGCACTCCTCTGTCAAAGGTACTGTTTTGTCATGCTCTAGCTTCCTTTTTCTGGAAAGTAGTTCTTTCATGAACTTTGCATATGAAGGCATTTGCTCCAAAGCTTCTGCAAAAGGAATGTTAATTTGTAATTTCTTAAAGACATTCATAAACCTTTCAAATTGTTCCTCTTGTTTAGGATTTTGGACTCTTTGAGGATAAGGCAGCCTCTTGTATTTTTTTGGGTCTATTGGCTTACAAGCTTCTTCAAAGAGTTGCTTTTTGGTTTTCCTTTCAGAATTCATGGGAACTTTTTCTTTTTCTTCTGAATGGTCTTTCTTCAATAGCTTAAAATTTCCTTGTTGCAGATCTTGTTCAATATTTCTTTCTACTGCATCATTCACTTTCTTTTCTGCTGGTTTAGGGCTTGCAACTACAGCTCCACTCCTTGTAGTTATGGCTTGACATTGCTCTTTAGGATTGATTACTGTATTGCTTGGAAATCTTCCTTCATCCCTGCTGGATAATTGTTCAGCTAATTGTCCAATCTGTGTCTCTAGTTTCTTCATGGAAGCTTCTTGGTTTTTGAAGCTTGTTTGAGTTACCTTCATGAATTGCAGCATAGTTTCTTCTATCTCAGTCAACCTCTCATTCATAGGTCTGGAAAATTTCTGATTTCCTTGAGGTTGAGTGGATGAATTCCTCTGAAAATAAGGCTGTTGTGTTGTTGGACCTGCATTAGAAAAAGGCAAATTTGAATTAGAATTCTTTGCAGCAGAATATTGATTATTCCAATTAGAATACTGCTGAGTTCTATTATTCGAAAATTGAAATCCAGGGGGATATGATGGTTGTTGTCTCTGAAAATTATTCATATAATTCACTTGCTCTTGTGGTTCACTTGTGGATGCCTCACATGCACCATTTGCATGGTTTCCTCCACAAAAATCACAACTTAGCTGACTGGTAGGCATACTCCCTGTTTGCAGATTGTTGATTTGTTGTATTAAGGCAGCTAATTGTTCTGAAAACATTTGATTTTGTAGCTGATTTTGTGCAAGAAAAGTTTCCAGAACTTTAGCTTCATGACCAGAGTTTCTTCCTTGATTCCTTGAGTTTGAATTCTGATACATTGAAGATGCCATCATGTCAATAATCCTTTGAGCTTCTTCTAAGGACTTTGTATTTAATGAACCTCCAGCAGCAGCATCAACCATTGTTCTTGTTACTGCATTCATCCCATTATAAAAAGTTTCCAATTGCATCCAATCTGGAATACAATGATGTGGACACCTTCTAAGCAGTTCTTTGTATCTTTCCCAAGCTTCATATAATGATTCTCCTTCTTGCTGCACAAAGGATGTAATTTCTCCTCTCAACTTAGCAGCTTTGGATGGAGGGAAGTACTTGGTTAAAAACTTATTCACAAGTTCTGTCTAGGTTGTGATGCTTCCTTGTGGTTGAGCTTGTAACCAGCATTTTGCTCTATCTCTCAAGGAAAAAGGAAATAGTCTCAGTCTGATGGCTTCTTCACTAACCCCATTTATTCTTATGGTGTCACATAGCTGTAGAAAATTTGAAATATGTAAGTTAGGATCATCAGAATTTCCACCAGAAAACTGATCTTGTTGGACTAAGTGTAATAAAGCAGGTTTAATCTCAAAATGGTTGGCTTGAATAGTTGGCCTGATTATAGAAGAGTTAAAACCTTGCATGTTAGGAATAGCATAGTCCCCTAATGTTCTAAATCTGTTCTGTTCTGCCATTTCTATTTCTGAATTTAGTTGTCTCAAAGATGTAGGTGTTCTTTTCACTCTAGGATTACTCTGAGATTCTGGAGAATGGACAGCTTCTAACTCACTATCACTCCCTATGGCTTTTTCTGCTCTAGACTCTTTTCTCAATCTTCTTAAGGTTATGTCTATGTCAGGATCAAAGACTAGAGTTGATTTGTTTTTGTTTTTGCCACGCATATACAATTCAAAATAAAGCAAAAGTAAACTACAAGTTAGTATTCAGAACTGCACCACGAAAATTATGCAGTAATTATCAGTAAAAGTAATTGAAACACAAGTTAAAAAGTTGCAGAATTATGCAGAATGGACAAAATGTCTAACTACGGATTACTACTACAGAAATTTAGAGAACAAAATACTCAATCTAGCTATTCTTATGTTACTAATGATATTGAAACTCTAATTTCCCCGGCAACGGCGCCAAAAACTTGTTGTTTGCAATCTAACACTAGCAAGTGCACTAGGATTGCAACAAGTGATGAGTAAATTTAAGATCAGAATATCGTCTCCACAGGGAATTTAGGTTTCAAGTACCACTTCACAGAATTATAACCATTTGAGCCATACGAATTTTTGAAGGAGATTTGTAACATATAACAGCAATAAACCAAAGCAATTAAAGCAAAGAACTTGCAGAGAAATAGAGTATAAGATTTGTGATGAAATGAAATAGCAATGAAGGATAGTTAGGAATTTACTTCACAAGAATATCAATATCAATCCAATTAAATCCTCTGAACATTCAAGCAATTGAATAATTGACAATCAGTTTCACATATATCTAGCCAAAGGTTAATTCCTTAACTCATTGACCCTAACAATCCACTAAACCTCCCTAATCCCTTAGGTGAGATTCAATTTCAGGTTGCATTAAGAATTAGAACTATAAGATTGCAGAATTAGGTCTCCTTATCCCTAAGAAATCCCTAAACTCTGGTTGCCAATTCAGATCGGAGCAAACAATCCAATTCCCATTGGTAAAGATTCCTCTTGATTAATCAAATGAATTTCCATTCAGAGATTGCATGAAAAGCAGAATTAACAACTCAATTAATCCAAGAACTTAAAGTTCAGAAGATAAAGTCGAATCAATACATCAATTCGAGTTCCATAAACCCCTAACTATGGGAAATTAAGCACACATTGCAACAAAAACAGAGAAAGAAGAAGAAGAAGATGAAGAAGAATGCAGAACAGCCATGGCCACGAGCTCCAATCCGATCCCTCTTCTTGGAGCTTCAAGCTTCGACCCCAATCTTCTCTCCACTCTCTCTCAACGAGACTCTAACTAACAAAACAGAAAATGAGCAAAAAGATCCCAGTTTCGCGCTTCAATCAGGTATTTATAGAAACCCAGTTCTGCGCGTTGTCACTTTTCTTCACAAGAGTAACCACGCAGAAGCTTTATGTAGTGTGCGTGTTCACTTTCAAGAGCAAGAGTAACCACGCGCAACTTGCAGAGTTGAAGGCTTCTCTGGAACATTCACTTTTGTTCATAATAGTGGCAACGCAGGAGGTCAAGGGCTGCGCGTGACCACTTTCGTGAGTAATAGTAACCACGCGCAAGCTGTCCTGATACAAGTGCCTCTGGAACGCTCACTTTCGTTGGCGAAAGTGACAACGCGCAGCTCATCAGGAATGAAGTCTCTCTGGAACGTTCACTTTCGTTGGCGAAAGTGATAACGCACACTGGCAACGCTCACTTTCACTAACAATAGTGATCACGCCCAGGCTGTAACCCATAATTCTTGTATTTTGGAGTCCAGCATTGCCATTCTTCCTCTTCCTTCCCATTGATTCTCCATTTCCATGACTTTTGCTCAGCTTATTCCTTCAAAACAAGATAAATTCCTTAAGAACTAAGTATAAATTCTACAAATGCGAAAATAACTACAAATTGAATTAAAACTTTCAATCATTCTCTTTTTCTGAGTTTTTCTGCTTTCTTCATATATTTTTCTTATTAAATGAGCTAGAATTATGCTAAAATATCAGTAAAAATATGGATTCATCAGTAAAGAAACAGGTAGAAGAATTATTGCAGAAAAGGTTTATAAGGCCAAGTGTGTCACCTTGGGGAGCACCTGTTCTTTTGGTGAAAAAGAAAGATGGGAGCATGAGGATGTGTGTTGATTATAGACAATTGAATAAGGTAACAATAAAGAACAAGTATCCTATTCCTCGAATGGATGACTTGATGGATCAGTTACGAGGAGCTTCCATATTTTCAAAGATTGATTTGCGATCTGGTTATCATCAGATCAGAGTTAAGAGTGAGGATATCCCCAAGACAGCGTTTAGAACCCGATATGGCCACTATGAGTATCTAGTTATGCCATTTGGTGTCACTAATGCTCCTGCAGTATTCATGGACTACATGAATAGGATTTTTCATGAGTTTTTGGATAAATTTGTTGTAGTATTTATAGATGATATTCTAATTTATTCCAAGACTCATGAAGAACATGCAGAACACTTGAGAATTGTTTTGCAGATACTAAGAGAAAGACAGTTGTATGCAAAATTCTCTAAGTGTGAATTTTGGTTACCACAAATCCAATTTTTGGGACATGTGCTATCAAAAGATGGCATTATGGTGGATCCAGTAAAGGTGGAGGCAGTGGCTCAATGGCCAAGGCCTACTAATCCCACAGAAATTCACAGTTTTCTGGGACTAGCTGGCTATTATAGGAAATTCATTGAAGGATTTTCTAAAATAGCTTTTCCTTTGACGAAGTTAACAAGAAAAGGAAAGGAGTTTGTGTGGAATGAAGAGTGTGAAGCTAGTTTCCAAAAGCTGAAAGAAAAGTTAACATCTGCCCCTGTCTTAGTCTTGCCTAATCCAGAACAGAAATTTGATGTGTATTGTGATGCATCTGGGCAAGGGCTTGGTTGTGTCTTGATGCAGGATGGAAGGGTAGTTGCTTATGCTTCGAGGCAGTTGCATCCTCATGAAGTTAATTATCCTACTCATGACCTAGAATTAGCCGCGGTGGTTTTTGCTCTTAAGATATGGAGACATTATCTATTTGGGGCGAGATTTGAGGTATTTAGTGATCACAAGAGTTTGAAGTACTTGTTTGATCAAAAAGAGTTAAATATGAGGCAGAGAAGGTGGATGGAATTTCTGAAGGATTATGATTTTACATTATCTTATCATTCTATGAAGGCAAATGTGGGTGCTGATGCTTTAAGTAGGAAGTCCTTGCATATGGCAAGTATGATGGTAAAAGAATTAAAGTTGATTGAAAAGTTTCGAGATATGAATTTGGCAGTTGAGGTGCGACCTCAGAGTTTGTATCTTGGGACTTTAATAATCAACAATGATTTCTTGGTGAGGGTTCGTGATGCCCAACAAGAAGATATGTTCTTGCAAGAAATGATGAGGCAGAAAGGTGAAGGAAAGGATTTGGAGTTCCATTGTGATGCAAATGGATTGATTGAATTCAAGAATCGTGTATGTATTCCTTCCAATAATGAGCTTAAGCAAATGATACTTGAGGAGGCTCATAAAAGCATAATGAGTTTTCATCCTGGTGCAACAAAAATGTATCAAGACCTTCGTAAGAATTTTTGGTGGAATAGAATGAAGAAGGATGTGGCTGAGTATGTAGAAAAGTGTTTAACTTGTCAAAAGGCGAAGGTAGAACATCAACGTTCACCTGGGATGTTGCAGCCATTAGAAATTCCTGAGTGGAAGTGGGATAGTATTTCTATAGATTTTGTGTCTGGTTTGCCAAGAACCAAGAGTAATCATGATGCAATTTAGGTGATAGTAGATAGATTGACTAAAGCAGCTCATTTTCTTTCCATTAATATGAAGTATAAGTTGGAAAAGCTAGCAAATATGTATGTGAGAGAGATAGTTAGATTGCATGGAGTGCCAACCAGTGTTGTGTCAGATAGAGATCCAAGGTTTACATTGAGATTTTGGGAGAGTCTACAGAAGGCCTTGGGTACTAAGTTAAAACTTAGTTCAGCTTATCATCCACAAACTGATGGTCAGACTGAAAGAACAATACAGTCCTTGGAGGATTTGTTGAGAGCTTGTGTGATGGAACAACAAGGAACTTGGGAGGAATGTCTACCTTTGGTGGAATTCACGTATAATAACAGTTATCATGCAAGCATTGGAATGGCTCCATTTGAGGCTCTGTATGGAAGGAAGTGTAGAACACCTTTGTGTTGGTATGAAACTGGAGAGGCAATCCTATATGCACCAGATATGGTTCAGAAGCAACATGAGCAAATCAAATTGATCAGAGAAAAGATGAAAATAGCACAAGATAGGCAAAGGAGTTACTATGATAAGAGGAGAAAACCTTTGGAGTTTCAGGTAAATGATCATGTGTTTTTAAAATTTTCACCTGTAACTGGAGTTGGAAGTGCTCTAAAATCCAAGAAGTTATCTCCTAAGTTTATTGGGCCATTTGAAGTGCTAAGTAAAGTTAGTCCTGTTGCTCATGAGATTGCTTTGCCTCCAAATCTCTCAAACTTGCATCCTGTATTTCATGTATCTCAGCTTAGAAAGTATATTCCTGACCCTACTCATGTGATAGAACTTGATCCTGTTCAAGTGAGAGAGAATTTGTCATATGATGTACAACCAGTGAAAATTGTTGATCACCGTGTTAAGAAATTAAGGGGTAAGGACATTTCACTAGTTAAAGTAATATGGAATACTAGTGATGAGGGAGATGCCACGTGGGAAACTGAGAATAAGATGAGAGAATTATATCCTGATCTTTTTGTAACTTAGCGAATTTCGGGGACGAAATTCCTTAAAGGAGGGGAGAATTGTAACATCCTATGCTTTATGTCATGCCTGTAGTATATTAATGAGAAAAATTTGTAGTACTTTGTGAGCAGAAAGAAACTGTGTATGTACAGTAACCCCTAATGTCAATAGTGACATAACGCTGATGTCATCGGTGACATCATCGCTTACATCATCGCTGACATCATCGCTTATGTCATTGGTGATCTCACGCTGACATCATCGCTTACATCATCAGTGACATCATGCTGATGTCATCGCTTGCATCATGCTGACATCATCGCTTACATCACGTTGACGCTGACATCATCGCTTACATCATGCTGACATCATTGCTTACATCACGATTGACGCTGACATCATCGCTTGCATCATGTTGACATCATCGCTTACATCACATTGACGCTGACATCTTCCAAAAAATTTTCTATAAATAGGGGGGGCTTCACATGAAATTTTCATTCCCACCCAAGGTTCTCGAAGGTTCTAAGGTCATATCTCGCCATTCTGTCCTATACTAAACCTCCTAAACTTAGATTTCTCTTCAGATCTGTGATTCTACGTCCGTTCTAAAGGATTTCAAGTAAGTTTCTCTAAGTTTGAAGTTACATTTACCGTTTGTTTCTCTTCTTCTTCTTTTTCTTATAGATGTTCATGATGTTCTTAGGAAAACCTCCGTTCTAGAGTTAAATCTTCGGTTAAATCCTTGTAAAAGCTCTATTTTGAGGTAAGGGGAGGCTCTACTTTATCATTTTGTTATGCTTATTAATCGTATTCCCATAGATCTTGTCATGTATGTGATTATATGTGGAATAATCCTTGTTTTATGAAAAATAATCGGTGAAAAGTGAGAATAATTGATTGTTTATGTGATTTTATGATGAGTACATGGTGAAATTGTGATATTATGGGCATGATAAGGTATATTGAAGATGGTTGATAGGATTTTATGATTTTGTGATATGAAATATACGAAGAGATGGATGTTTCATGTTTGAATATATTGTGTTTTATGTAAAAATGATGTGTATTGTGAATATGCCATGGTTTGATGTATATGATGAAAAGTATGTGGAAATATAATGAAAAATATGTGTAAACATAATAAATGGCATATGTGAACATGTGAATATACTCGAAAGAGTATGACATGGAAAAAGATATGATGTAAATAGTTACAGAGATACACTGGGGAGTGGAAGATGGAGACGATATGGGATATCTTGGGGAAATGCAGGGTGGTGAGTGACATTCGAGATTATGCACGAAATATTGTGTTCGAATGCACCACATGGCCACACACTCATTTCTCGACTTGACTCCTGACCATTACCTTTGCTAAGGGGCCGTCTATTGCATGCGTTGTATCCGTATTGCATTGGGCCATCCGGCGACTATTTACATGGATGTGTAAGACCTCGGGATAGAGGCATCGGATAACTGTGGCCACAGGGCGCGGTAAGCGCAGATAAAAGTAAAAGAAATTGTGAATCTGTAATACACATTGAGATGAGAATATGCTTTATATGACCCTGTGATATGTAATGCCATGATGTTTTCTTTAATCGTGATAAGATGTGTTTTGTGAAGAATGTATGTGTTATGTATGAGTGGTAGGGTAGAGACTCACCCTTACACAACATTTTTCAGGAAACCAGGACGAATAGTACCAGGCTCACAGTGCATGGATGGATGAGAACTGCTATAGGACTTAGTTATTTTGAGTTATGTAATGAATATTTTCGGTTCTATAGCATTTTTTTGAAACAGTTGTAAAACTACTCTTCTTTTTATTGCTGATAAAAATTCTAGAATCTTTGTTTTTCTAAAGTACTTATAAATTAATAAAATTTTAATCTATGAACTTTATATCATTTCCATGTCTGTTTCTATTTAGAGAGTTTTTGAAAGAAAAAAAAATTTACTCTACTATTTAACTTTTTATGAAAATTTATTATATATTGAGAAAAGAAATATAAGGCGTTACAGAGACGACACTTGGATCTTAATTTTACTCATTACTTGCTGCAATTCCTAGTTCACTTGCTAGTGTTTAGAAATTATATCAACAGAGTTATTCCACTGCATTTTCCCAACAGAGTGACATAACACAAGAAGCGGGCAGAAGCTGAATTGGACAAGGAGATTATGGACACATTCAAAAAAGTGGAAGTCAACATTCCACTTCTAGAAGCCATCAAATAGATTTCAAAGTATGCCGAGTTTCTCAAGGATTTATGTACTCACAAAAGGAGGCTGAAGGGAAATGAGAAGGTAAGCATGGGCAGAAATGTTTCTGCCATCATCCAGCCAAGCATTCCTCCTAAATGCAAGGATTCAGGGACTTTCACCATTCCATGCGTCATAGGAAACAAGGAGATTAGTCAAGCTATGTTGGATCTAGGAGCTTCCATAAATGTCATGCCAAAATCCATTGCCATTATGCACTGGTGAGCTCAAACCAACGGGAGTGGTCATCCAACTTGCCAACCGAAGCACAACACATCCAAAGGGAGTTTTAGAAGATGTGTTGGTAAGGGGAAATGAGTTATTTTTCCTGCTGATTTCTATGTGCTAGATATGGAGGATGATTTGCATGCTAATCAACTAACATTGATCTTAGGTAGGCCATTTTTGAAAACTGCTAAGACTAAGATTGATGTGCATTCTGGTACATTATCCATGGAATTTAGAGATAGTAAAGTGCATTTTAATCTGTTTGAGGCCATGAGATACCCACCGGAAGAGCATTCTATTTTTCATATAGACATCATTGATTCATTGGTTGATAATGTGCATGAACATCTGTTAGATGATTTTCCAGAAATAATAGGTTTTAAAGATGAGTTTCAATGTTCTGATTGTGATGGAATTCATGAAAATTATGTTTTTTGTGATAAGATTGATGCGTACTTACATGATTCAAATTCTAGAGAATGTTATGTTGCTGAAAATATTGTTTCTGCTTCTGAATTTTCAATTCCTACTTTTGCTGTTTCTAAAAATTCAATTTCTGCTTTTTTCGTTTTTAATTCTGAAATTCTAGATTATGTTTTTGATACTGATTTAGCTCCCATAGGATATGAGGATGTTGTTGTGCAGAATTTTTCACAGATTATAGGTGTTGAAATCATTCCATCGAAAGCAACTCTAATATTAGCACATTCTATCCTATAGCCACTCGCCTTGGAGCTAAAGCCCCTTCTAGAAAATTTGAAGTATGCGTTTCTGGCACCAAATAAGAAGTTACTAGTCATCATAGCCAAGGATTTGCTACCAAAACAAGAATAGAAGCTTATTAAGTTCATGAAGCAGCTGGAAATCCCTCCGAGGTTATTTCTTCCACATTCTTAATTAAAATGAAGTGTTGCAAATTTATGAGAAAAAGGAGTTCTCCATTGGACAGAAAGTGCTCCTCTACAATTCTCACCTCAAGTTTTTTTCTGGTAAGCTTCGTTCTAGATGGCTTGGTCCTTATATCGTGACTCAGATTTTTCCTTATGGTGCCATGCAAATTGTGGAGCCTGAAATGGATAAAGTACTCACAGTGAATGGCCACCGATTGAAGCCATTTCATGAGGACATACCCTTGGAGACCATTAGGGAGGTCCGCTTGCTAGTGGCCACTTATGCTTGATTAGGGAGTTCCCCTTTTCCTTTCCTTACTACATTTTACTTACATTTCCATTATACATTACATTGAGGACAATGTAAAATTGAAGTGTAGGGGAGAGAGTAATAGGTTGTTGATAATAAAAAAAAAAAAAATTTTATTTTATTATTTAGCATTATTTTTGTTTTGTTCTCCTTTGTTGAATTGGAAGTTGTTAAGTTAAGGCATTAGTCATTAAGGAGGATAGAGCTCCTACATGATTTCATTTTTGCTTCTTCCTCTTGATATATATGAATTGAGTGATTGATTTTGATTTGTATGATTGAGTATGTTAGACTTTACCTTTGTGAGCTTTTGAGCCTTATTTTTGGATGGTTGGAATTCATGCCATTCTTTTCGTTCTTGTATGCTTTCCCTCTTAGATTTTTTCATTCTAGAACTTGTTTTAATTCTTCTTTGAGGCTACAATTTTCATATGCAATTATGAACATGATAGAGACATTTCTCTCAAATTTTTATCCACTTGAGAATCACATACTCAATTCAATCAAAACCTCAAGGTCCAGATCCAAAATTACATCACAATATCAAATCTGGATCCATGGATCCCTAACAAAAAGAAATCAAAACATGTTCCTAAAAGAAAAAGAAAGAGAAAGAGTAGAAGAAGAGGAGCTGCAGAATTTCTTCATAAATCCAATCCCCAGCCTGATTCCTCAAGGTTCAGAGCTTGGAAGTTGCCCCTAATCTCCCTCTCTAACTCTCCTAAGGTGTAGAAATGAAAAGAAAACAAAAAATGGCCAAAGACTTTCAATTCTGAACTCTTAACTTCTATTTATATTGTTTTCCTGCCTTTTCCACTTCCACACTTTAATCTCTGAGGATTATAGCATGAAAGGTCTTCTAAAAGCTTCTACAACTGAAATAGGAACTCAAATCGTCCAAAGTTGACAATTAGAAGTGTTTTTTTTCAAAATTCTGCTATTTTGTGTAGACACTCTCAGCGCTTAGAGTGTCTACGCGCAGCTTTGCATAGCTACTCTTAGCACTTAGAGTGTCTACGCGCTTCCTACGTAGCTACTCTGAGCACTTGAAGTGGCTATGCGCTCAATTGCATAGCTACTTTGAGCACTTGAAGTGGCTACGCGCTCAATTACATAGCTACTCTAAGCACTTGAAGTAGCTACACGCACTGTGCAATTCTGAATTGGCCTTGGGCATAGCTACTCTGAACGCTTAAAGTGGCTATGCTCTTGGTCTTCATGGATTTTCTTCTTTAAAGTGTTAACTCTATTCATTCAAAGTGGCTACGCCCAACACATAACACTTAATTCTTCATTTTTTAAGCTCAATTCCTCTACTTTCTTCACTTTAATCTTCAACTCAAATTCTCAGCTTACTTCTGCACAAGAATTAAGTCATTTTAAGTCAAATTGTTCTGAATTGGACAAAAAATCTAAGATTCTAAACTATTTATACAATTATGAATATTAATGCAATTTTTATGATATTTTCAAGTTTATTTACTATTTAACTCTTTATTTATTAACAAAAACTAGGCTAAAAATATAGCAAAATGTGGATTTATCATTTGTCTTTTTACCTTCTCGCAATTCTTGATTAAGATTTGTGCATGCATAATTTGATTGAATTTGGTTTTTGTTCTTGAATGTAATATCCATCGATTATTTTTTACTGCATTTGAGTTTTGGATAAATTTGATATAGTAATCCTAGTATGCGTCTGTGGTTCGTGGATTTAATTCGTATTAGTTTTAATTATTCTTTTCAATTTTTGTTTTCAATTCTTTTTTTAGATTTGTTTTCAAATTTTAAATTCAAATTCGTTTTCAGATTTATTTTCATTTGAATTACTTTCATTTTTTTTAATTCATCGCTAAATCACAAACCTCCAAATTAATCACCATTGCATGTTTAAAATTGGAAATAGAATGGATTTGTGTCCTTGTGAGATGACCTAGGTTTACTCCCTATATTGCATACTTGTTTGAGGAATCTAGTTTTGTTTTAAACCATTACGACATGGTTGTCAATGAGGTTGACATCAAATTTTGTAATAGTATTTGGATATATTAATGTGAGTGTATATTTAGGTTTTCATATGTTATATGTTTAATTTAATGACATAAGAAGACGTATCGTTTTTATTCACTGATTCATGTAAGGAGGTGTTTGAGGAGTTAAGAAGGAGACTCACTATAGCACCTATCATGTAGCCACCAGATTGGAAGTTTCCATTTGAGTTGATGTGTAACACCTCTGACTTTGCACTTGGAGCTGTATTATCTCAGAGAGTTGGTAAATTTCCACTTGTTATTGCTTATGCCTCTAAAACTCTTGATGCAGCTCAGATAAATTATACCACCACTGAGAAGGAGCTGCTGGCTATTATATTTGCATTAGATAAATTTCATTCTTATCTGATTGGCTCCAAAATAACTGTCTTTACAGATCATGTTGCACTGAAATTCCTATTAAAGAAGCCGAATGTTAAACCCAAATTGATCAGATAAATGCTTCTTCTGCAGGAGTTTGATATTGATATAAAAGACAAGAGTGGTGTGTTGAATCAGGTTACTGATCACCTAAGTCGTATTGAAGGGACCATTGATCCTTTACCTATTCGTGACAATTTTCTTGATGATTATTTATTTGCTTTGTATTCTATAGAATCTGTACCATGGTTTGTTGATATTGTAAATTATTTGGTTACTTCTGTTGTACCTCCTGATGCATCTAGATCCCAAGTTGATAAGCTTAAGAGTAATGCTAAATAGTATGTTTGGGATGATCCATATCTGTGAAAATTTTATAATGACCAGGTTATCCGTTGGTGTGTTCCTGACTATGAGTTTTAGAATATTCTGCATTTTTGTCATAGCACATCTGTAGGAGGCCATTTTGGACCGCAAAGGATAGTGATAAGTCTGTAATTAGGCCTTATTTTACAGCGCATATATTCATATTTGACCTTTATTTTATTTGGGTTTTACACTAATTTATATATTAATTGTGCAATTTGGTATAAAGAGGCCGCAAGTGGATGTTGGGTGCATTTTGGGCCCAAATTGATGGAAGAATAGAGCTTCGTAGCAGTCAGCACGCCTAGACCCTTTCAACAAGCACGAGAGTGCTTCGAGCCCATGCACGGTTGTGCTTAAGGCCTTGCACGGCCGTGCTCATTTGCGGGAAGTTCAATTATGAAGAGTTTTTAAGGTTTTCAAATCCTATAAAAGGGAAGATCTCAGGCATCGTAAAGGAACCGTTTTTGACATCTTGGCTTTGGCTCTAGAATACATCTGATCTCGTCTCTCTTGCACGGGATCCTTGGCACATGCTTGGCGAGAGTTAGATTGAAGACCGAGAACACATCTCATACTCTAGTTTGCTATTTCTTTTGATTATGGCTTTGTTTATGATTGTTTTAGTTCTTTTCTTTAGCATAAGTAACTAAGTACATAGCTAGGGCTATGGAAACTATTGTTCATGAATTTATGGAGTTTTGATGTTTGAATCCGAATTTGATTTCTGTTTTGTGATTAGATTTTATCCTATTGCGCTTCTTTCTTAATCCTAATTAATTATATCGTCAGGCGACCGTACCTTAGTTAATTAATAGATCTATAGGGTAAAACGAGACAAAGGATTAGGTGGACCAAACCAATCTTTCTCCTCTAATCGTTATTAAATTAACAAGTTCATATGCTCCTAAAGCTTTCTTAAATTAATGTCTTGCATGACCATTGGGGATGTTGATTTAGAGAAAAGAATACTAATATTGCATGACCATTGGGTATTAATAGTATTCGTATGAATTATTGGTAATCACAAGGAAATCAGATTTAGAGTTAAACAGAAGAATAACATAAAGGATTGAATGAGAAAACCCATATGCCCTAGGTTCCTCTCTGATAAGTTTAACCAAGATGTGCATTGTGTTCCTTGCTCGTAGTTTTATAATTGATTTCATAAATTCTTGTTTTTAATTAATCTCATATCTTTGAAGCTTAAACAATTGAATTAGAAAATTCTTAGTAATTGGAAAACAATCTTTGTGAGACGATATTTCGAGAACTTGATTTAAGAACCCTTTATTACTTCTCAATGGGTACACTTGCCCTTTGAACAAGTTTTTGGTGCCGTTGCCGGGGATTGCTTTTTCGATATTAAGAAAATCTCAAATTTAATTGATTTAAGCAATTTGTGTTTTATTTTATTTTGTTTTGGTTATTATTAAATTTTTCTTTTATATTTTATAATTTTCGTTTTTTTTTTATTTTAATTTTTTTTATTTCACAATTTCTTTTAATGTATGCTCACTCGTTCTAAGTGCTCTACAGCTTGTTTATTTGATCTGGAGATTGAGAGAACAGCGCATAGACAAAGAAAAGAAGTGAGAGAGCAAAGAATGGCTGAGGAAAGGAGATCAATTCAAGATTACATGACACCCACTGCTAGAGGCACTCCTGGAAGCATTGCGGCACCAAATGTGGAGGCCAACAAACCAGCACTTATAACCATGGTCCAGAACTCGATACAGTTTGGAGGCATGCTTAATGAAGACCCCAATCTCCATCTGATAAAGACAGACACCATCAAATATAATGAAGTCTCCAACGATGCTATTAACTCTGCCTTTTCCCCTTCTCAGTATCTAAAAGGGTGAATGCATGGTTTTCCTCACTCCTAGCCAACTCCATCAGAACTTGGGAGGATCTCACTCAGCAATTCTCGGGAAAGTACTTTCTCCCATCAAGGTCCTATAAGCTTATGACGAAGATATGTTGGTTCCAACAATATGAAGTAGAATCCTTATTTGAAGCATGGGAGCGATTTGGAGAGCTTTTAAGGAGATGTCCTCATCATGATTTTCTGACGTAGAGATAGGTACAATTTTTTTACAGTGGCCTATCAATCAATACCAGTGCTACAATTGATGCCGTAGCAGGAGGGTCCCTCATAAGAAAAGATCCAAATGATGTATACAAACTAATAGATGAGATGGCATCTTCTAGCTTTCAGTGGCACACCGCTGACTCTTATGACATCAAGAGGAAAGAGACCGCTCCACTCTATCAAGCAGAGAGCAACAGCCCACTAATGAACCAAATGGCAGCCCTTGCAAAGCACCTAGAATCTTTAATGAAGGCTCAAGACCAACCTATAAGAGCTCCTATAAGCCCAGAATTTAAGCAAGTAGAGGCAAACTTCAAGGGCAATCACAGTTCAGGATGGAGGAGTAATCCTCCGAACTCTTTGGGTAATGGCTTTGGAAATCAAAATTCAAGTGTTTATCGCCCTCCTCATGTGCAAAGTCAAGGAGCAAGACCTGAAGGAAAAGAAGCTCCTAGATCTCAGTCCAACATTCAAGAACAGATGATGCAATATGTGCATTACTTTGATAAGAGGATGATAGAGCTTGAATCCAAGTTGGACCAACATATTGAAAGAACTAATAAGAGGTTCGCAGAGGTCAAATATGAAATACAAGCCAGCTCATCTAAGATGAGTGCACAATTGGAGCAAATTACGAATCTTCTGAGTCAAAGAGTGATGGGAACACTGCCATCTCAGCCTGAGCGTAATCCAAGGGAGCAATGCAATACCATTACTCTTAGAAGTGGGAAGAAATTACAAGAATCATAGAACAGAGGTACATGCACGCCCATACTTGTTGAGAAGCACGCCCATGCTGATTCTACATGCACGCTTGTGCTCACTGATGAGCACGGCCCTGCTGAAATTGAAGCACGACCGTGCTTATACAAGCACGTCCATGACAGTGATCAAAGCACGGTTGTGCATCACTATGAGTAAGACCGTGCTTCAAGCGAGGAGCCTTAAAAAGAAAAGAAGGAAGAGCGTCTTGTTCAACCAAGGCCCTATGAGCCTAAGATACCTTTCCCACAGCGGCTGCAAGGTCACCTTCCTTATGATGAAGAATTTCACAAGTTCTTAGACTTATTAGGCAAAGGGCACATCAATATGCCTTTCATTGATGCTATCTCCAAAATGCCCAAATATGCTAAATTTTTAAAGGAGATTTTGACAAATAAAAGGAAGTTGAAAGCACATGAAATTGTGAAGCTCACTCAAGAGTGCTTAGCTATAGTCCTTAAAAAGCTTCCACCTAAGCTTAAGAACCCAGGGAGTTTTACTATTCCTTGCACAATTGGAAAAACTCATATTGATAAGGCTTTATGTGATTTAAGAGCAAGTATTAATCTTATTGATAAATACTTTCTATACTTGATCCTACATTGTAATTCATGAATGATAATTGAGAGTTTTAAGCTATTCATTGAGAAAATTTACTATTATTAATTTCATTTTATTTATATTTCAGGAAAAAGGATCAAGAAGTGAAAGTTTTAAAAGATATTGGCAATTGAAACACACAAAGAACCAGAGATATACATGGGAAAGTACACACCCATGTATATGAGTGTGTATCTCACTGGTTGCATGAATCAAGAACACAATGAAGCCAGAGATATACACGGGCAAGTACATGCCCGTGTATATAAGCGTGTATCTCCCTAGTCGCGTCAATTGAAGTGTACCCGTTGTCAGAGTAATATTATGAAAATTAAAGTACCAAGTGTCGTATCCACAGGGACTGTTATTAAGAAATTCTTCCTTAATTGCGTAATTGTTAATAAATATGAAAAATAAATTTTGTTGATGAAATTGCTAAAAGTAAAAGAATAATAAATTAAAAGGAACAGATATTTATGAAAATAAATTATAGAAAATTATGGCTAAAGGTATTCAAGGGAAATAGGCAAGTATCTAGACTGTAAATCCTCCTAAGTGTCCAAATAACTGAAATTCTTCTTCAACTACTTAAATCCCGTTGGTCTGGACCGTTTACTGTGCATAAGGTATTTCCTTGTGGTATAATTGAATTAACTCATCCAGAAAAAGGAAATTTTAACGTGAATGAACATAGGCTGAAACTGTACCAGGGAGGTCAACTGCAAACTTTTGCAAATGAGGAGTTTAAACTCCTCCATGTTGAATGTTGAATTACATTGAATAGTTTAGGTTAGATAGGTTCAGTTTATTTTAATTTAGTTATTTATTTGCTCATTTATTTATATTTTGAATAAGCGTCCTCGCCCCAACATGAATCCTATCTCATTCTAACCACTTTCTTAGTATAGATGATGAAGACTCAGATGATGCGCAGTTTAGTCTGCAATTAGGAGTCTTAGTTGTTGAATTTTTTTACTTGTGTTATTTTTAGGATTTAAATTGCTTTTGTCTGTTTATTGCTTCTGTTTCTTTATCGCATTATTTTGATCGTGCTACTCCTCTTGTCATTATGAACTGAGTTAAATCTCCTTATAAATCAATTTTAATTAGGTTTCCTCTCTAATTGAATCCCAGATTAGCTTTGCTTCCCACGACTCTTTGCTTATTTATTTACTTTTCAAGGAAGTTTCAGTTGCACTTTAATTCTTATATTTGATTGAGGACAATGCAAATTTTACAATGTGGGGTGGATAATTATAGATGTTTGAACTGAATTGGTGTTTTATTCTTGAGCAATATTGAGTCAATTTTACTGTTGCATTAGAGATGATATTCCTAAAAATATAATAAATAAATAAACATCACACGCAGTTATTCTGGTTATTCTAATTGTGTTTTTAATTGTTTCTCAATTGAAGTATCATTAGACTTTTCTGAATTGAGGACCTTGAATCTATGCCAAATTGTTTAAAAATGTTTGAAATTAATAAAACCAGGAAAATCTGAAAAAATTAGGGCTCTGCTCAAAAATAAAAAAAGGAGCATGCCATAGAAGCATAACTAGTTGAATGTGGATTGCAGGCAATGTCCGGATACCACATCCTAGAACCCCAAAATTGTTTGAGGTACCGATGTGGAAAGCAAGGGGTGGAATTTCCATTAATACCTTGTGCTAATTGGGATGGAGCATAAAATGCACCCTGTTAGTTGATCATGGCTCAAAGTGAAGAGAATTAAACAACACCTTGCGGAAGGATTCAAAGTTTTGAATTGAATTTTAAGAGCTAATGGTAGAGAGGTACTTATTTAGTTCTGTCTGAAGTTACAAAGGTTGAGAGCAAAAGAAGGCAAAATTTGATGTTTAAGAATTATTGTCCCTCTAAAAAATTTGAAAAATAAAATAAAAATAACAATAATAAAAAAATTCAGGAATTTGATTCTTTGTTGTCAAGGGTAAAATTGATCCATTTCTTTGCTTGGGACAAGCAATTCTTCAAGTTCGGGGGAATTTGATAAATGCTTTCTATAGTTGATCCTACATTGTAATTCATGAATGATAATTGAGAGTTTTAAGCTATTCATTGAGAAAATTTACTATTATTAATTTCATTTTATTTATATTTCAGGAAAAAGGATCAAGAAGTGAAAGCTTTAAAAAATATTGGCAATTGAAACACACAAAGAACTAGAGATATACACGGGAAAGTACACGCCCGTATATATGAGTGTGTATCTCACTGGTTGCATGAATCAAGAACACAATGAAGCCAGAGATATGCACGGGCAAGTACATGCCCGTGTATATGAGCGTGTATCTCGCTGGTCGCATCAATTGAAGTGTATCATCCAAACCAGAGATGTACATGGCCAAAGTACATGGCCGTGTACATGGGCGTGTACTTTTTAAGAAAGTTGTGAAGTGCAATTATTAGAGACCAGAGATGTACACGGCCAAAGTACATAACCGTGTACATGAGCGTGTACTTTTATGGAAAGCTTTGAAGAGCATCTTTTAAAAACCAGAGATGTACACGGCCAAAGTACATGGCCGTGTACTTTTAACATGCGTCAGAATTTAAATTTCTGCGAGAAGATGAGCCCTTGGGCCACTCATATAAAAGGGAACTTGGCACAGAAACCTAGGAGACAATTTTGAAAGGAAGAAAGACTCAGAGACGGCTGGAGAATGAGATCAAGCATTTTATTTCATCTCTTTTGTAATTTTAGTTTGAAGATGTTTAGGTTCTAATTTTCCTTTGAGTATCTAGACGTAATGAATCCTAATTAACCAAATTTTCTGGAATTCTTCTAATGCTATTTCATGTTCTTTTCTCTTGGGTTTAATTGAGTAGTATAAATTTTCTTCCATCTTGTTTTCTTGTTTGAATTTGAGTAAAATTCCTACATGAAATTAACATTGCTCAATTAAAAAGACTTGAATGTATTTCTAGAGATAGAAAGATGTAAGTTTTTTGCATTAGGATTAACCCTAATTATGGAATTCATAATGAACTTAATGCAACCTAGGGGTATTAATTAAGGAAGAGATTCTGATTAATCAACCGAGGGTTAGGAATCATTATCCTTGAGAAAGGTATTGATTTAATTTAGAATTTCCTGCAGCAATAAGGGTTTGGAACTAAGTAGTTGAAGAAGAATTTCAGTTATTTGGACACTTAGGAGGATTTACAGTCTAGATACTTACCTATTTCCCTTGAATACCTTTAGCCATAATTTTCTATAATTTATTTTCATAAATATCTGTTCCTTTTAATTTATTATTCTTTTACTTTTAGCAATTTCATCAACAAAATTTATTTTTCATATTTATTAACAATTACGCAATTAAGGAAGAATTTCTTAATAACAGTCCTTGTGAATACAACACTTGGTACTTTAATTTTCATAATATTACTCTGACAACGGGTACACTTGCCTAGTAATCGATTTTTACACAATCACTTATGCCTTATTCTGTTTTCAGGAAACTTGGAATGCAAAAACCTAAGCCGACCTCCATGTCACTTCAGCTGGCAGATAGGTCGATCACATACCTCAAAGGCATAATGGAGAACGTACTGGTAAAAGTTGGGGAGTTTATATTTCCTACTGACTTTGTGGTACTTTACATGGAGGAAGATGATGATGTCCCCATCATACTAGAGGGACCGTTCTTGGCCACTGCTAGGGCCATCATAGACGTACAAGAAGGAAAGCTCACATTGAGGATAGATGATAAGGAAGTTGTATTTCAAGTTTTCAATTCTTTCAAGTACCCTTCTAGCCAAGGGTCCTATCACTTTGTGAGCAATGTGGATGTTGCTTCTCCTCCTCCAATTTATGTGAAACATGGAACCACAAGAAGAAGGCCAAGGAGGAAGCAACATAAGAAGAAGAAAAGACAAAAGCTTAAACCATCCATTAATAAGCCTCCTAATTTAGAGCTTAAATTTTCCACTCTTTATTCTAATCCCCATCTTATGAATAATTTTTCTGATGTAATAGGTGTTGGGGAGGCAAAGCTACTGGGGAGACAATTTCATATCAAGGGAGTCACCTCTGAGACTCATAACTTCTTCCCACCATGATTTAACAGGAACGTCAGGCTCACAATGTTAAACAAGCGCTCTCAGGAGGCAACCTATGTCTTTTATTTTATTTTATTTAAATTTTATTTTTATTGTTTATTTTAATTTTGCTATTGTTATTTTATTTTTAGAATAAAGAATAAACATATTGAAAGATTGGAAGAACAGAGTTGATTGTTCCCACAATTTTGAGCTCTGATTTGGAAGCACGCCCGTGCTCATCCCATACACGGTCCTGCATTCAGTCGCAGTTATGAGAGAAAGCTTTACATCATAAGCATGGGCTTGCACAAGATTTCAGCATGGCCGTGCTCCCTCACCCGAAGTTGTCGTGCCAAGAATTATCAGGGAACCTCTTTCCTTTATATTCAATTGCCCTCTTTGCATGCTTTTAATTTGATTGTTTTCAAACATTGAGGACAATGTTTTGCTTTAAGTATGGGGGAGTAGTTCCTAATTATATGATTGTTGTTGCATGTTATTGACTAAAGTGCCTATGCTATTTTTTTATGATAATTTAAAACTTTTTCCCTCATGGAACCTAATTTTTTCAGATAAAAGAGCATGTTGAGTGATTATTATTGTCATTATACTTTCATTTGGAAACTAATAATTATCTAACTTCCTTACTTTTATGCTCTACATTAAATTTTAACCCACAAATGTGAGTTTTAAGCCTTAAAGGGGATTTCTATCTTAATTTAATTAATTGTACTCCTTTCCTTATTATTTTATGTGATTATCTCCTTAGGATTTGTGCTCTAGAACTTGACTTGGAACCGACTTAAGACTTTTCTATTAATTGCATGTTTTTAATATGATTGAGGCATAGTAGAATTTTTATTCTTATCCTTCAGCATGTTTGAGATACAACTAGTTGCCCACTTTGAGCTCTATTGATTTTCTTAGTCCCTTGCATTAAATTTATAAAATGTTTTGATGACCTTGAGTTTATGAATGGAGTAATTGAGTTATTGAATTGTTTGTTAAATTCTTCTCTATATCTCTCCTGTGCAAAAAGAAAGAAAGAATATGAAAAAAAAAATAGAAAATAAAAGAAAAGAAAAAGGGTTATGTATGATTGAAAGGAGAAAGGAGTAAATATATTGTTTACGTATAAAAATATAAAAATTACTCTAAGAGCTTCATTTGTAAACTTAGGGAATGTTGCAATTGTTATAATTTATTACCCCTTTGTATATCCCTTTCTTTTATTTATCTCACCTCAATTATTATAACCCCTTGGCCATATTATAACCTGTAAAAGACCTCATGATTTTTACTTGTATTTAATTTATCTAGTGGAGAGTCAGTTTATAGTCAAGCCTATAGTAGTACACTTTTTAGGAGATATGAGTGATATCTCATTTTGTCCCTTAGTGGGAGAGGAAAGCAGAGTACCTTAGTTTGATGATTGAGTGAAAAGTATGGAAATATAAGATTCTAATTGGGAATCCTTTTGATTACTTAAGCTCGGTGATATTACTCTTGTTCTCTTTATCTCCTTTATCTCAGGTTCCTTGTGTGGTATTATGTTTGAAGTTATTATGTATTTGATGAATCCACTTTTTACTAAATATTTATACATCATTTATTACTTTTTATAGAAAAGAATAGACTTAGATAGTGAAAATAAGATGAATATTCCAATTAGGCTAAATAATATAGGTTTCTTAGTTTTTGGTTAATTTACATTGATTTAGATAGTTTATTTTACATGTTTTGATCATTTGAATAATATGGCAGGAATCCCCAAGCTTATTTTGAAGAATTATTGGATTTTGAGGAATTTGAAGTGAAAGTAACTACTTTCAAAATTGATAGTGACAACTACAGCAAGCTATTTCCAGCAAAGGGACCAAAGTGATCACTTTCAAAGCTTAAAGTAACAACTACAGCAGCCCAGAATCCACTAAACCTACGCGTGGCTACTATGAATATTCATAGTAGTTACTCCAGAACATGCAGAATTGAAGGTGCTACGCGTAGTTACTATCAAAATTCATACTGACAACTCTAGAGAGTCCAAAATGTCCCAGTGTTGCGCGTGGTTACTATGAATATTCATAGTAATCACTTCAGAGAAGAAAAATCCAACTGATGCTGCGCGTGTTTACTATGAAAGAATGAAAGTAATTTACTTTGGGCAGTGCTAGCTTTAGTATAAATAGATTTTTACCAAATTAGGGTAGGGAGTTCTTACACTTTTTGAACCTTTTCTCTTCTTTACTAAATTTAGGACATTTTCCAGAGCTTAGGCAACCTTGGGTGACAGCAAAAGGTCCAACCTAGGGTTTGGTTTCTTATTTCTCTTGCTTTTACATTAATGTTAATGAGTTTTCTGTATTTTCCAACTGCGTTTTTGACCCCCATTTCCATGGAGGGCTAAATTTTGTGTAATCCTTAGTAAATTCGCATGGATTCTTGAATTTCTTGATTTTAATGATAATATAATTTCTTTCTTTTCATGAATTACTTCTTCCTTGTCTCTTGAATTGAATTAATGGTGAATGAGGGGGGTATTGCTCAATTAACCCTAATTTCTTTTTAAGGAGATTCTAAACTAGGGATTGCTTAATCCTAGGTTTAATTCTAAGGTTGTGTAACTTTGGGATGAGAGATTAGAGCCTAGCAAATTGCATAATTTCGTTAGGATAATAAGGTTGACTTTCGCTTGTTAAATTAACCTAATTCATGGGAGAAAGGATGAATGTTAAATCTTGAGTGGAATGAGGATAGAATCTTTGTGGATGAACTAAGGATTGTTGTTTTCTATTGTTTGAATTAATTAAACTTGTTTGCTCATTGTTCTTTATATTGATTTGAAACCACAAAACCCCCATTTTAATTGTTTGTTCAATTAATGCCTTCAACATGTTTAATGAAGATTAATAGCCAATGTTCACGGGAGACAATCTAGGGTAACCCTAGTACTACATTAATTTGTTTAAATTTTGATGAGGATTTGCGACAAAATCTTTTAAACATCTCAAGACAAAACAAAAAAAACCATCATCAGTATTCTCTTAACTAGCACTTTGCTTGAGGACAAGCAAACAAATACGTATGGAGGAGTTGATAAGTCTGTAATTAGGCCCTATTTTATAGCCCATATATTCATATTTGACCTTTATTTTATTTGGGTTTTACACTAATTTATATATTAATTGTGCAATTTGGTATAATGAAGTCGCAAGTGGATGTTGGGAGCATTTTGGGCCCAAATTGAAGGAAGATTAAAGTTTCGCAGCAGTCAACACACCCAGACCCTTTCAACAAGCACAGGAGTGCTTCGAGCCCATGCACGGTCGTGCTTAAGGCCTTGCACGGCTGTGCTCATCTGCGGGAAGTCCAATTATGAAGAGTTTTTAGGCTTATCAAATCCTATAAAAGGGAAGATCTCAAGCATTGTAAAGGAACCATTTTTGACATCTTGGCCTTGGCTCTAGAATACATCTGATCTCGTCTCTCTTCCACGGGATCCTTGGCACATGCTTGGCGAGACTTGGAGCTTCAAGCGATCGTACTTGAAAACCGGGGAACACATCTCATACTCTAGTTTGCTATTTCTTTTGATTATGGCTTTGTTTATGATTCTTTTAGTTCTTTTCTTTAGCATGAGTAACTAAGTCCATAGCTAGGGCTATGGGAACTATTGTTAATGAATTTATGGAATTTTGATGTTTGAATCTGAATTTGATTTCTATTTTGTGATTAGCTTTTATCCTATTGCATTTCTTTCTTAATCCTAATTAATTATATCGTTAAGCGGTCGTACCTCGGTTAATTAATAGATCTATAGGGTAAAACGAGACAAAGGATTAGGTGGACCAAACCAATCTTTCTCTTCTAATCGTTATTAAATTAACAAGTTCGTAGGTTCCTAAAGCTTTCTTAAATTAATGTCTTGCATGACCATTGGGGATGTTGATTTAGAGAAAAGAATATTAATATTGCATTAACTAATTCAATCGAATTTGCTAACAAACTAGATTACGAATTTGACTAATAGATCTATCAATCTAATTCAATTTCATGAATCAAACTACAATCACAATTCAATTCAATTTTTATCCCCAAACATTATCAATATCTTGAAAAATGAAAGAGAAAAGGAAAAAAGAGAATTCAAACTTGGAGCCACTCTGAATCTTCCTTGCAATTCCCTATTCCTTGTGTATCAATCCAAGAAGCCTAGCCTTCCATTGAATCCAATGCTCAGCCAAGTCAAGAAGAGAGAAGAAGAAAGAAGAAAACGAAAAGTCACACTAAGAGAAGAGAGAGAATTCGAGAGAGAATTTTAGGAGCCAAAACCGAATTTAAAAAAATGTGTAAAAAAAAACAAAAACGTTTGCAAAGTGGAGCCTCTAACATATTAATAGGCACCACTTATGATCAGATCCAACACTAAAAGGAAGGGCCCACAAGTGTGATTAAACAGCCCAAATTACAAGCTAATGAAATGCTAATACAAATGAAATGAAATAACAAGAACAAAATTCGAATACAAAAATTCCTGCACAATTTTCCTAACTTCAAAAATTCATAGAAAATAGAAAACAGCTCCAATTTGGACGATCTGCATATGAATTTTATAGCCCAGAAAATGAGGAATCCAATACAACTGGAATCAGACTGAACGGACATATGTGGAAAACGTTACGATCAAAACAGTGAGTGCAGGTCTAAAAATAGAATTTAGACATTAATTGAAATTGAGTTCCTATCATCCAATTAACTAGGAAATGCCATAATTTGTGAAATAAGGGAACATGAAAGGTAATTTACACACTCTAAAGGATTGAAAATGTGCACAAATAATGCATGCTATCAATGACCATTGGGTATTAATAGTATTCGTATGAATTATTGGTAATCACAAGGAAATCAGATTTAGAGTTAAACAGAAGAATAACATAAAGGATTGAATGAAAAAACCCATATGCCCTAGGTTCCTCTCCGATAAGTTTAACCAAGACGTGCATTGTGTTCCTTGCTCGTAGTTTTATAATTGATTTCATAAATTCTTGTTTTTAATTAATCTTGTATCTTTGAAGCTTAAACAATTGAATTAGGAAATTCTTAGTAATTGGAAAATAATCCTTGTGGGATGATATTTCGAGAACTTAATTTAAGACCTTTATTACTTCTCGATGGTACACTTGCCCTCCGAACAGACAGCCAGGAGAGTATTCGACAAAAGATTTTATTGGTCCACCATATTCAGGGATGCAGCTAGGTTTTTTGAGAGCTGTGAGGTATGTCAAAAGGCAGGAGGGACTATCACTAGGAGGCATGAGATGCCTTAGCAACCCATTATTTTCTGTGAGATTTTTTATGTTTGGGGCATTGATTTTATAGGTCCTTTTCCTGTTTCTGCTGGATATTCTTACATCTTACTTGCTATTAATTATGTGTCCAGATGGGTGGAAGCAAAGGCCACCAGAATTAACAATTCTAAAGTTGTTTCAGATTTTCTCCGTACTCAAATATTTTGCAGGTTCGGTGTGCCTAAGGCTGTCATCAGTGATCAGGGAAGTCACTTCTGTAACAGGACCATAGCAGCATTGTTCCAGAAGTATGAGGTTACACACAGAGTTGGTACACCATATCATCCTCAAACTATGGGCAAGCTGAGGTATTCAACAGGGAAGTCAAACACCTGTTGCAGAAGTTGGTGCACCCTAACAGGAAATACTGGAGTAAGTTTCTGGATGATGCTCTCTGGGCACAGAGGACAGCTTACCGGACACCATTAGACATGTCTCCATTTCGAGTGGTGTTTGGTAAAGCATGCCACCTTCCGATGGAAATTGAGCATAGATCATATTGGGTTGTAAAGAGTTGTAACTTGACAGTTGAGCAGGCTGGAATTGATAGGAAGCCCTAACTTTAGGAGCTTGATGAGATACGCTTGCAAGCCTATGAGAATTCTAGATTGTATAAAGAGAAAGTTAGGAGATTTCATGACACACATATTCTAAGGAAAGTGTTCTCTGTAGGCCAGAAAGTGTTATTGTTCAACTCTCGGTTGAAATTGATTGCAGGTAAGCTTCGATCTAGGTGGGATGGAGACATGCCTAATGGTGCAGTTGAGATTCAGGATGAAGCTACCAGCAGGACTTTTAAAGTCAATGTTCATCAGCTGAAATTATTCCAGGAGAGCAAACCAGCGGAGTCAGCTCAGAATATAGTTGATTTATCCTTAGTGGAGCCTACTTTGATGGAGAATGTGTCTACATAGGCACTTGGGGCATTGTTTTCTTTGACTTTTGTTTCTTTTCCTCATACTTTTCTTTACCTTTTCTTGCATATGTTTTGCATTTTCTATTTTTCTTGGACTTCTTGCATATGTTTTACATTTTCTATTTCTTTTTCCCACATTGCAGACAATGTTTGATTCAAGTATGGGGGGAGTGTGCCTTAGCATATTTTTTGTTGTATTCCTTTGATTTTAGATTTCAATTGTATGAGCAACTTTTTATTTGTCATTCTTAGTTGAGAGTTCCATAACATGATAGAATTGTTTCATGCATTTGAGTTTAGTTGGTTTTTAATGATAATTAGATTTTGGATCAATGATTGGTAGAATAATTACCTTAGTAAGATTTGAGCTTATTGTCTTTCTTGTGTGATTCACTCATGTTTGTAAGTACTCCAGAACTTGACTTGACTCTTTTTGAGATTATTTATTCGCATGCACTATTGATATGATTTAGGCCTTCTTTAACATTTTAGCTACTTAGCCAAATTGACTCACCTTGCATTTATTTCACTTCTTTACCCCTCTGAGCCTTATTAACCCTTTCTTGATGATTTTGTAGCTCATTACAAGCCATGTGACCTGAAAAACCATGATTCACCTAACCTTGGAGATTAGATGAGCTTTGGAATTGTTTTGGGAGTTGGTTAAAAATAAGTATAGGGATATTATGTTATATTGTGCTTTGTTTGAAAATTTTGATGCATTATTAGTCACTGGAGCAATAGCATTCAAAAAAAAAAAAACAAACTAACTAAATTTTAGTGTTGAGTTTTTGGTACTTTTCTACTTGTTTTTAACCCATTCCCCATTGCTCTTCTTTCTCTTGGTTTTTTTTAGCTTTGTATACTTTCTTTTACCCCACCTTTTCCCTAGCCTCATTACAAGCCTAATAAAAGTCCTATTGATCTTTTGATGCATGTGTTTCAAATAGTTAAATTAGAGACTCTTCAAGTCTATGGTTGTACATACTTTCATAATGTGCTTTGAGTGAAAATGTTAACCTATACACTTGAGAGAATGAGTGATACACATACCTTTGAGAGAATTTTTGCCAATTGTCATCCATGATTTAGTTAGATTGAAGTTCTTCTTTACTTTTATGTTTGGAACATATTCTTGATTATTTTTTATTCTTTCATACTTCGATTGATGAATCCATTTTCCCTCTTGCTCACATCACTTTCACTTTAGGATCCATTGAAAAATTTTGCTTTGTTTGGTTTTGTCTTGTAGCGAGAGAATGACAGTGAGGGGTGTATTTCTGGGTGCAGTTTCACTGTAGCGAGATTCTGCAAAAAAATAGAGTGTAATTTCCTCTGAGATTTTTGCTATAGCGAGAGAGAGCATTGCTGCAGCGAGGTCCTCGCTATAGCGAAAGTATCACGACCAAAGGGGTATTTGAGGGGTCTAGGGTTTGGGAAAGTCATTTTTCCACTTTTCCCTTTGAGTCCTCTCTCAGTTCTGTCAATTCTCAGCCTATTCTTACTGATTAAACAGCCTCTAAAGTTGTTGGGAAACTAGATTGAAGGTGATAATCACATTTGGGGCTTGTGGAGGTGAGTTTCAATGGCTAGGGTTTCAGTTTTTGTCCCTCTTCTCTGTTTTCTTGATTCCCTTGAGTTCTCATGGAATTTCTCCATGTATTTAGGATGAAATTTGTGTGGGGAACACTTTCATTGATTGATTTTGGTTTAGGTCTTTGATTTAAGATAAGGAGGACTCTACCCTATCTCTTTGTGTCCTTAATCTGTTTGTGTTAATAAATAATGTAATGTAGTTGAGATAGAATGTAGGATAGGCTTGTTTGATAGAGAATACTTGATTAAGCATGACAAAACGAATATTGTTCATGTGTGTGATGGAGTGACTTGACTATGATTTAAGTGTAATGAGAACCTTATGTGTGAAATGTAGTGTGATTGATATTAATTATGATATGTGGTGAAATGTTTGGTTAAAAATGCTTAGCATTGATGGACGATGTATTTTCTCATTTGCAAAAAGATTTGTTGTTAACCTTCATCAAAATCTACAGAAAAATTTATGTAATCTGGGGTGCAAACCTAGGTTGTCTCCAAGAACTTTAGTTTGTAACATACATTGAACATGTTGTGAACATTTACTATGAAAGCAATTAAAACAAGGGGGTTTTGTCTGATTCCAATTTTAATGTAAAGGCAAGTTTTAATCCAATCAATGAAATATGCAATCCTTAGTTTGTTCATGCAATTCTATCCTTATCCCTCTCAAGATTCAATACTTTTCATCTTCCTCTGAATTAGGGTAACTCAAAAAGCATGAATTAACCTTAGATTTCCATACGACTTAAGCAATTTATATGGGCTCCAAACTCTCATCCCCAAGATAAAGCTATCTTAGAAATTAACTTAGAATTAAGCAAACTAAGTTACGAATTTCATTAAAATGAATTAGGGTTAATTAAGCAATGTCCCCCTCAATAAAACATTAATTCAATCAGAGTTTGGGAAATGTAAATTCATGAGGGAAAGGAAATTATATTGACATTCATACCCAGGAATTCAAGAATACATGAACTCACTAAGGATTACAAGAAAGTTTAGCCCTCCATGAGGATGGGTCTTACAATATTAAGATAAAAGATAAAGGAATTCAATGACATCAATGCAGAAATTAAAGGAAATTGAGAAGAAAATTGTAAATCAAACCCTAAGATTGCCCTTGGCTGTCACGCAAGGATCCCAAGCTCTGCAAAATGCTCCAAAAAGTGGCAAAGAATCTAAAATTATGAAAAAGATCCGTACCCTAATTTCTAAAAATCTATATATACTAAATCTGACATGGCCCCTTAGTGATCACTCTGTAAACAAGAGTGTTTATGCACAGCAACTTTAGGTTTTTCCCTTTCTGGAGTGATTACTCTCACTTTTGAGAGTAAACACGCGCAGACACTTTGAGTCTAGGCATCTCTGGAGTGATTACCCTCATTTCTGAGAGTAAACATGCGTAGGGCACTTCCTTTTGAGCGTCTCTGGAGTGATTACTCTCATTTCTGAGACTGTCTACGCGCAGGGACTTGGGGTCTGGGGCTTCTAGAGTGATCACTTTGACATCTGAAAGTGGTTACTCTGGCCTATCCCTTGAAACCAGCTCCCTAGAGTGATTACTCTGGTATCTGAGAGTAGTTACTCTCAGTTCATATTTTTCCAAAGAGCCGAAAATTCATGAAATTTGTCTAGAATTTCCTACACAATTATTCAAATGATCAAAATTGTAGAATATATTCACAAAAATTAATGGAAATAAGACAAAAGTTAAGAAAGCTATTATTTTTTACCTAAATAAGATTTTAATGTTATTTACAATCTCTGAGTCTATTTTTTTCTATTAAAACTTTATAAAAACCAAACAAAATATCTATAAAGTGTGGATTCATCAAGCATACCACGGGTTGAAGTTGAATGATATAAAATGGTTGAACGTGTGTGAAATAGCATGTTGAATGTGAATGTGGATGTGTGTGAATGTGTTAGAAAACTATGAATGGTTCAGCGATACACTAGGATGTGCAAGATGGAGGCGATAGAAATATCTTGGAGAAAAGATGGTGGTGGTGACACCAACAATAAGCGTGGGTGCACCACAGACCATACACTCTTCTACTGACTCAGCTTTTGACTAACACCTTTGATTGGGGGGCTCACTACCGTACACACTGTATCTGTGGAGCGGGGGCTATCTGGTAACCATTCATGGTATGAACTGAGTAAGTCCTGAAGGTTGAGGGCATTAGAGAAACTATGACCACAGTGTCACAGTGAGCATGGCTACGTGCAGTGAGCACATGGGTGTGTGTGTGGGTTAGTTAATGGTGCAGTGGGCGCACCTGTTTGTGATTGAGAATAAAATGTCTTGTACTTGTTGATGTATGATTTTAAATATATTAGAAAATATGTGGAATGGGCAAGATAAGACTCTATGCTTATTTATGTGTGTGTGATAGTGTAGAGTACTCTCTCTTATATTTATTTTTTAGGTGACCAAGACGATCAGCACTGGGCCTAGTGAAGGATGGATGAAACTGCTATAGGGCTCAGGAATTTATTTTGAAAATTGATGTATCAACTAAGTCTTGTGGCAATCATTGATACAAATTTGTAATACATCCATATTTCAAAACATTTTATCTAACTATGCTTTGGAACCATCTGAAGGAAAAATTTTATTATTACCAATTTTGCAAAAATTTATTTATTTAGAAAATTAAATTATGGTGTTACAGTTACGATAATTATAAATATGAATGAATGTCTTATTAACTCTCACATGGTAGAGCCCTATCTCATTTGAGAACAAAGTTTTTCATACCTTAATTAACAATTGTTATTTAAATGTTGTATTTTTTTACTTGACAAAATTTGGGCAGCATTTCGCATTAGTTTCGTAGTACACAACTTGAATATGAGATAATTTACCTCAATCAAGCATGCACCAAGAGACAATGAGAAATTTTCCAAACTCAAATTTTTTAAGTATTAAATACAACATTATGAGAAGCAAATGCTAACTAATGAATAAAAAAGTTTGTTCACAAACTATCCAACTTGGACAATTTGAGATTGAAAATAATGATTTATTAATCATAATTTTCAATCTCAAACGAAAAACCACGTTTTCACTCAATTTTAGATTTTAAATCATACCCTAAAAAGTTTAATCACTAACAATAATCATGCTTTCCTAACATTCTATAAGACAGAACATCAATTTCATTCATACACAGAGCAAATATACATAATGGGGGCAATTTTGGTATCAGAGCAATTCATCCAAATCTGACTGGGGTAACGGGCTGAAGTGTCCAAGCGGAGTGTTGATTTGTTTTGCTTACCTAAATTATAAATGTTGTCATTAACTTGATGGTTTGAATTGTGGTTTGCTGAATTTTTATAGCTTAGAGTAAACATGGCTGGTAGAGGCAGAGGTGCATAACCAAGGTGGAGAGCCGACTGAATACCGAGGGTTGTCTACCTTCACTAGACACAATCCTCCAAAGTTTGAGGGAGGATTCAATCCTGAGGGAGTCCAGAGGTGGTTGGCAAATGTAGAGAAAGTCTTCAATGTGATGGGGTGTTGTGAGAAACACAAGGTGAACTACGCCACCTACCTGCTGTGTGGGAGGTGGAAGACTGGTAGAGGCTTGCCGATCAGACATTGCCACAAGAGGGTGGCTAAATTCAATGGGAGACCTTTAAGGCGATCTTCCTAGGGAACTACTTTCCCCTGGATCTGAGGAAGAAGAAGGCCCGTGAATTCCTTGAGTTATAGCAAGGAAGCATGACAATGGGGGAATATGCAACAAAGTTCCAAGAGCTGATGAAGTATTGGCCTCACTACCAACATGAGGATGGTGAGGAGGATTTGTGTGCTCAGTTTGAGCACAGGCTGAGGCCAGACATCCGAGCAGCAGCCAGTGTGTTCCAGCTAATAGACTTGCCCACTCTGGTGAGGAAGAGTAGAATCTTTGAAGCCAACTCGAGGGGCAAGACAGTGGATACTAGGGGAGCCAATCCAGTAAGGCAATATAAAAGACCCCCTAGATTCTCCAAAGGGCCATATTCTTGCTCGAGTAATTCACAGTCTAGAGGGAGTTCATCTTAAGAGAAGAGCAATGGGAGTGGCTCAAGATCAGGCTCTTTTAGAGGACTGATCAAGTGCTTTAGGTGTGGAGGGCCACACATGGTGAGAGACTGCCCACAGCCAAAGATAAGCTGCAATAACTGTGGGAAACTAGGGCACACTGCTAATGTGTGCTGGGCCGTCAAGAGGAGTGGCAGTTCAAGTACAGCTCAGAGACTAGAATCAAGAGGGAGCACAGGGTCGAGTACGGGGCCAAAATCGAGCATTCTGGGTAGAGTTTTTGCCATAAGTGGAGCAGAGGCTTCGTAGTCAGAGGAGATGATTCAAGGTAAATGTGTAATTAAAGGCAGATTGCTTGGTGTACTATTTGACTCAGGTGCTACGCACTCTTTTGTTTCTGTGGACTGTGTGAAGAGTCTGAGTCTGTATGTGACTGAACTGCCATGCAATGTTGTGGTGACTACCCCTACGGGTAAGCCAGTTATAACATCATGGGTATGTTTGGGATGCTCTATAATGGTTCATGGTAGGGAGTTCGAAGTGGACTTGATTTGTTTGCCTCTTTCTCAACTGGATGTAATCTTGGGAATGGATTGGCTTGCTGCCAACCATGTGCTGCTGGATTGCAGAGAGAAGACACTGATCTTTGGTGTATCGATATCGGAAGTTTCGAGACTATTAAGTCAAGGTGCATAGGAGAACACAGTGAATGTCCTTTATGATTATGTTTTCAATGGAGGCCGAAAGCATGGTAGAACTGGAGTATATCTCGGTGGTGAGGGAGTTCTTGGAAGTTTTTCCTGAAGATGTTTCTAAGTTACCACTTGAGAGGGAGATAGAGTTTGCCGTTGACCTCATTCCAGGAGCAAGCCCGATTTTTGTGGCACCTATGGAGTTGGCGGAGGTCAAGAAGCAGGTAGAAGACTTGTTGCAAAAGTGGTTCGTAAGGCCAAGTGTGTCACTGTGGGGAGCACCAGTGCTCTTGGTGAAAAAGAAGGATGGCAGCATGAGAATGTGTGTGGACTACCGACAGTTGAACAAGGTGACAATCAAGAACAAGTATCCACTTCCAAGGATCAACGATTTAATGGACTAGTTAGGAGGAGCTGCGGTATTCTCAAAGATTGACTTAAGGTTAGGGTACCATCAAATCAAGGTGAAAAATAAGGATGTACCCAAGACAGCATTGAGAATGCGGTATGGTCATTATGAGTATTTGGTAATGCCATTTTGGATGACCAACGCGCCTGCAGTGTTCATGGACTACATGAACTGAATCTTTCATAAGTTTTTGGATAAGTTTGTGGTGGTGTTCATCAACGACATCCTGATTTATTCAAAGACTCAGGAAAAGCATGTCGAGCACTTGAGAATTGTCCTGTAAATTCTGAAAAAGAGACAACTGTATGCGAAATTTTCCAAGTGTGAGTTCTAACTGTTAGAGATTCAATTTTTGGGACATGTAATGTCGAAGGAAGGGATCATGGTAGACCTTGCAAAGGTGGAAGCAGTGGCTGAGTGGCCGAGGTCGACAAATGTGAATGAGGTCTGCAGTTTTGTAGGACTAGCAGGCTATTACAGGAAGTTCATTGAAGGATTTTCTAAAATAGCATTACCCTTAACGAACTGACCCGTAAGGGAAAGGAGTTTAAATGAACTAAGGAGTGCGAAGCTAGTTTCTTGTAGCTGAAAATAAAGTTGACTTCAGCACCTGTGTTAATCTTGCCTGACCCGGAGCAGAAGTTCGACGTGTATTGTGATGCGTCCAGGCAAGAACTTGGGTGTGTTTTGATGCAGGACAGAAGAGTAGTTGCCTATGTCTCGAGGCAGTTATGCCCGCATGAAGTCAATTACCCAACACATCACTTGGAGTTAGCTGCGGTGGTCTTTGCCCTTAAGGTATGGAGACACTACCTGTATGGAGCAAGGTTTGAGGTGTTCAGTGACCACAAGAGCTTGAAGTATCTGTTTGATCAGCGGGAGTTAAACATGCAGCAGAGGAGATGGCTGGAATTAGTGCCGACAAGTGTGGTATCCGATAGAGACCCGAGGTTCACCTCTAAGTTTTGGGAGAGCCTGTAGATGGCATTGGGCACTAAGTTGAAGCTTAGTTCGGCATATCATCCACAGACCGACGGTCAAACAGAGAGCACTATTCAGTCCCTAGAGGACTTGTTGAGAGCTTGTGTACTCGAACAACAGGGAACTTGGGAAGAATGTCTGCCATTGGTGGAGTTCACTTACAATAATAGCTATCATGCTAGTATATGGATGACACCATTCGAGGCCTTATATGTGCAGAAGTGTAGGACTCCTCTGTGTTGGTATGAGAATGGAGAGGCTACTCTTTATGCACCGGATATGATCCAGAAACGGAATGAACAGATCAAGATGATCAGAGAGAAAATGAAGGCTGAACAGGATAGACAAAAGAGCTACTATGATATGAGGCGAAAACTGTTGGAGTTCTAGGTGGGTGACCATGTGTTTTTGAAGGCCTCACCTGTGACCGGAGTTGGGAGAGCCCTGAAATCTCGGAAGCTATCTCCTAAGTTCATTGGGCCTTTCGAAGTGTTGAGTAGAATCAGTCTTGTTGTGTATCGAATAGCGTTGCCTCTGAATCTCTCAAACATATATTCTGTGTTTCATGTGTCTCAACTCAGGTAATATGTGCTGATCGATCTTGACCCAGTACAAGTGAGAGAAGACTTGTCTTATGATATGTATCCGGTGAGGATAGCAGGTTACCGTGTTAAACAGCTAAGGGGTAAAGAGATCTCATTGGTGAAGGTGATATAGAGCTCAAGTGATAAGGGAGATGCCACATGGGAAACGAAGAGTAGAATGAGAGGGTTGTATCCTAAACTATTTGTGTAACCTGTATATGTGTTTGTTTGAATTTCAGGAACAAAATTTCCTAAAGGAGGGGAGAGTGATGAATCCATATTTTGACTCATATTTTAGTGTTATTCTAACCCATTTGATAAGGAAAATATGTAAGAAACAGTAGAAAAACTAGAAAAATAGAATGATTGAAGGTTTTCTTTTATTATGTAGTTAGCTTAACATTTGTGAAATATATGCTTGTTTTTGTAGGAATAATCTGAGCAAGGTTCATGGAAATGGAATATCAATGAAAAGGAAGAGGAAGAATGGCAGTTTTGGACTCCAAAACACAAGAACAATGGAATGCAGGCTGGGCGTGATCACTTTTATCACTTTTATCAGGATGCTCTGCGTAACCACTTTTATCAATGAAAGTGAGCGTTCCAGGGAAGGCAAAATTTCAGAGTATTCTGCGTAACCACTTTTATCATTGAAAGTGGATGTTCTAGAGAGCCCTCAACTTGACAAGTTTTGCGTGACCACTTTTACTCATAAAAGTGATTACCCACAACATCTCGACCTCTACGTTGTAACTCTTAGCAGCGAAAGTGATAGTTCCAATTTCCAGAAACCACATGAGCATCTGCGTGGCCACTCTTATCAGCAAGAGTGACAACGCACAAAATTAGGATTGCTATAAATACATGTCTTAAGCTCAGAACTTGAGGTCTTTTGTTCATTTTCCGTTTTTTCTGTTAGATTCTCGTTGGGAGAGAGTGAGAGAGAGGACTGGGGTTGAACCTCGAAGCTTCAAGAAGAGGAATTGCATTGGAGCTCGTGGCTATGGCTTTTCTAAGTTTCTTCTCTTCTTCTTCTTCTTTCTCTTTCTCTGTCACAATGTCTGTGTAATTCTTTGTAGTTAGGAGTTTATGGACCTCGAATTGATGTATTGATTTGATTCTTGCTTCTAAAATTTGAGTTTTTGGATTAATTGAGTTGTCAATTCTGCACTTTACGTAATCTTTGAATGGGAATTCATTTGATTAATCAAAGAGGAACATTTTCCAATGGAAATTGGATTTGATTCTCTGATCTGAATTAACAACTAGAATTAGGGGTTTCTTAGGGATAAGTACACTTAATTCTGCAGTCCTATGGTTCTAATTCTTAATGCAACTTGAAATTGAACTTCACCTAAGGGATTAGGGTGGTTTAATTGATTGGTCAATGAGTTAAGGGATTAACCTTTGGCTATTAATATGTGAAACTGATTGTCAATTAACCAAGTACTTGAATGTTCAGAGGCATAATTGAATTGATATTGATATTCTTGTGAAATAAATTCCTAACTATTCTTCATTCCTATCTCATTTTATCACAATTTTCATACTTTGTTTTTACTGCAAGTTTAATTCTTTGTATTGTTCTGGTTCATTGCTTTCATATGTTACATCCTTTCCAAATTTGTATGACTCAACTAGTTTTTGCTCTGTAAATTGGTAATTGAATTCCTAATTCCCTGTGGAGACGATATTTAGATCTTAAATTTACTCATTACTTGCTACAATTCCTAGTGCACTTGCTAGTGTTTAGAGAATTTTAACAATAGAGAGTTGGAACACCCCAGATTTTTGTAATATCGATTATTATCTTGTATATATATATATATATATATGTGTGTGTGTGTGTGTGTTGTGAATGGATGTTAGAGTGTGCACTTGATTGCGTGATAATGATATCGATGTGTATGAATCCATATGAATGAGTATAAATGTATTTGTATATGATTGGATTGGATTGATTGGACTGAAAAACAAGTTAAGGGTGTAATACTGGAGCATTCTCAATATAGCGAGAAGGCCCTAGGAGAAAGGCGTGAGAATGTCACCTTCTCGTTGCAGTGAGAGGTCCCTCGCTGTAGCGACAAAGTGACAGTTGGAGGTGCATTTCTGAGTGCAATCTTACTATAGCGAGAGAGTCTCGCCGTAGCGAGATTTTGCAGAAATTAGAATGTAATTTCCTCTGAGATTTTCGCTATAGCGAGAGAGGGTGCCACTACAGCGAGGGATTTAAAGGGGTTAGGGTTTGGGGAAGTTTCATTTCTCACTTTCCCTTCAAGATTTCTTCAATTTTCTCACTCCCAAACCTTATTTCACCGATTAAATTGCCTCTAAGCTGCTTGGGGGCAAGATTGAAGGTTGGATTTGTGTAGGGAACGTTTGGAGGTGAGTTTTAATGGTTAGGGTTTCGGTTTCTCATCCTCATCCTTTGATTTCTCAGTTTTCCTAGATTCTCATGGGTTTTTCCATGTATTTAGGTCAAAGTTCGTGTGGGGGAGCACCTACCTTGTTGATTTGGTGTATAGGTCTTCATTTGAGGTAAGGGAGGACTCTACCCTATCTCATTCTGTTTAATTTACCGTTTATTTTGTTGAATGTTGTGATGTGGCTGAGATAAAGAGTAGAAAATGTGTGAATTAGTGAAAATTATTGTGTGTTTGGAGTGAAATGTGAATTGATTGTGGGGTTGACATACCCTTGATTAAGGATGTGTGTGAGCATGTTGAGGAATGATGATTGAATGATGTAAATGGTTGGAAATGGATATGGATGACCTGTTGATATGTTGTGTGATGGAATAATGGCATATGTGCCGAGTATTGTGAATGAATTATGGGCCTGTGTCATGTACTGTAAATGAATGTGAGCCTCTGTGCCGTGTAATGTGAATAAATATGGCAAAGTATATCATGTATGATATGCTATGGATGGTTCAACGTTACACTGTAGGCCTTTGTGCCGTGTAATGTGAATAAATATGGCAAAGTATACCGTGTATGATATGCTATGGATGGTTCAGCGATACACTGGAGGTGTGGAAGATAGGGACGGTAGAGATACCTTGGGGAAGAGAGAGTGGTGGTGACACTAACAATAAGCATGGGTGTACCACAGGCCACACACTCTCCTCCTGACTAGACCCCTGACCAACACCTTTACTGAGTGACCTGTGACTGCCCACACAGTATCCGTGAGGCAGGGGTAACCGGCGAGCATTCATGGTGTGAAACTGTGATCATAGTGCCACAGTCAGCGTGGCTAAGTGTGGTAAGTGCACGCGCTTGAAATGTTGGTGCAGTGAGTGCACCGATTGTGTTTTGAATTGGAATAGATGATGAATGATGATTGTGACTGAGATTGAGATGCTTGTCCTCTGGATGCATAATTTAAAATATGTTAGTAAATGTGTAGTATTTGAGGTGAATCTTTATGTTTACATGTGTTGGATAATGTAGGGTGTAACAGCCTGGCAACTTATTCAGGATTGCTGACTGTCCCCACAAACCAACACGAGACATTTCAGTATACTTTGTCCTGACTTGCACACTTCCCGGGAACTTCCCAGAAGGTCACTTATCCCATAATTGCTCCCAATTAAGCATGCTTAACTTTAGAGTTCTTAAGTGATAGGCCACTGAAAAGTAAATGCATTTCGTTAGTATAGGTAGTCCTAGTAAATTCCTTTAAGCTATCCTTAACTGTATACACAGTCTCCGGATCCCCCTCTCATTCTGATGTAAATTCAATTCATTCATGTGCCCCTTCCCCCGGAAGCCTGCCAGGAGTCGCTCCCGGCCCTCACCTAGCGCTTGGGTGTCACATACCCAACAGCTTTCGCTTGGTTCATCCTCGAACCACACTGTATTGGGAGAGAGGCCTGCTCTGATACCATTATTGTAACACCTTCATTTTCTTTATTTAAATAAACAAACTTTTATGTGAATAGAAAATAATTTACTTAGTTTCACTCTTAAACTCCATAGTAACATAATAACAAAATTTACAAATTTCTTCTTGTTGAAAGTATCATATTATTCCAAGGGTAAAATTTTGAAACTTTAGATAATTAGATAAAATTTAACTTTATTTTTAACAAAAACATGTAGCTCACTATGAATACATATAAAATTGGGATTTTTACTAAAGATGATAATGAAATAATTTCAACGAAATTGACCCAAGTACCACAAATTCTAAATTCGGCTTTTAAAATCCTTTACACAATTTAATTATCACAAATTACAATTTGAATAAAATAGTACAATTTCTCAAACATTTCTAATCTCTACAGAGTAGTCTTTCCTTCAATACCCTTGGACTATGATTCTAGGATGGGTAAACACATTTCTCTCTTAACATCCATCACCTAAAAATATTAATAAGGGTGAGTATCTCCCGTCCCACTAAATCTCTGGATTAACATAAATAAATACTCACATGCATAGACAGTACTTAATAACACCAATCAACAGGGATTAATTCACAATAACACTCAAATCATACATTTTACTATCACAAAATAATACACACAAGATAAACAACCAATCATATTCGCTAACTTTCATAACATGCATCTGCTTACTATCATGCATGTCACATTTATCGCGACAACATCAACCAACATGACACAATGCATATATTCCAACTGCATCATTTCTATACTATCTCATGCATATCGCCCTTTCACATTCTTTCCACATTTACATTCAATATCTTGGGATCCCTTAAGGACTTCACAACTTAGATAGCCGCCAGTTAGCCGCAGCAACACGGATACACGTGTGCCGACCTAGCCCCTTCTAGCAATGGTACAGTAAGGAGTCCCATAAGGAAATGAGTGTGTGGCCTATGATGCTTTTATTTTCAGCAAATCGTTATGCACTATCCACACAAGCATTCACCACCCTCATTTTCCCAAGATTTCCCAAATCTTCTACGGACTCTATATCCCCAGTTGTATCACTGTAGCTATCTAAACTTACCACCACATTTCTCATTCTTTCCACACTCTTTTATAGAGCAACGAGTCATAATACGTGAGCCTTAACCAAATAATTTGGTGTATTACAATACATATATTATGAGTACGTCCTTTGGATCGTACCACAATACCTGTATTACAATTACATCCATTTATCTATTCTGACTCTCGTATTACAATTACTCTTTCTAGCATTTCCTTCACATTCATATTCACATACGACACACAATGCTCACATTCAATCACAGCATATGGCACACAGCCTATATTCATTTTCAACAACATTCAATATGTCATCTACACCCATTTCTAACCATTTGCTTTATTCAATCATCGACATGCTCACACACACTTGCATTTATGTCACCGATTCACTCATTCACATACAATAATCATGTCATTCATCATGCAAGCATTATCAACCAATCTCAACATACCTCTGATGAATCCATATTTTATTGGATTTTTACTTGTTATCTTAATGTTTCTTAATAGAAAAAAGTAAACTTAGGGTTGTAAATAACATAAAAATATCATTTTGGTCAATTTATAATAGGTTTCTTAATTTTGGTTAAATTACATTGATTTGCATAGATATAGTTTGCAATTTTGATCATTTGAATAATTGTGCAGGAGGTTCTAGACTTTTTCCATGGACTTCTAGCATTTGAGAAAGTTTGAGGTGAAAGTGATCACTTTGGAGTCCATAGTGAACACTACAACAAGCTAGTTCCAGAAAGGTAGACCAGAGTGATCACTATGAACCCATAGTGACAACTTCAGAGAGGCCAAAAAGTACAAGGCTTGTGCGTAGCTACTATGGAACGATAGTAGACACTCTGGAGCAGCCAAAGTTATCACTTTGATGCCAAAGTGACAACTCCAGAGAGGGAAAAAACACAGGACCTGCGCGTAAACACTATAGAGCGAGAGTAATTTGGGGCATTGCGCGTTATCACTATGAAGCCAAAGTGATAACTCCAGAGAGACCCAAATCACAGATCTCGCGCGTAATCACTATGGAGTGCACGTAAACACTATGGAACGCTGCGCGTTATCACTATGAAACTATAGTAGTCACTTTGGGCGAAAATTTCTGCACTATAAATAGAATTTGAGAAATTAGGGTACGGAGTTTTTGACATTTCTTTAGATTCTTTTGCCACTTTTAGAGCATTTTGCAGAGCTTAGGATCCTTGGGTGACAGCCAAGGCTAATCTTAGGGTTTGATTTACAATTTCCTTTCATTTTCCTTTAATTCTTACATTATGATGTTGATTTCCCTTTGTTTCCATCTTGAATTTGTAAGACCCATCCCTATGGAGGGCTAAACTTTCTTGTAATCCTTAGTGAGTTCATGGGTTCTTGAATCCTTGGATATGAATGTCAATATAATTCCCTTTCTCTCATGAATTTACATTTCCCAACTCTTTGAATTGAATTAATGGTTGAATGAGGGGGATATTGCTTAATTAACCCTAATTCATTTTAATGAAATTCTTAACTTAGTTTGCTTAATCCTAAGTTAATTTCTAAGGTAGCGTTATCTTAGGAATGAGAGATTGGAGCCCATGTAAATTGCTTAATTTGTATGGGATGTTAAGGTTAATTCTTGCTTTTTGAGTTACCCTAATTCAGAGGAAGAGGAAAAGTATTGAATCTTGAGAGAGATAAGGATAGAATTGCATGAACAAACTAAGGATTGCAGATTTCATTGATTGGATTCATTAATTTTATCACTTGTCTTTATATTAAAATTGGAATTACACAAAACCCCTTTGTTTTTAATTGCTTTTATAGTAAATGTTCACAACATGTTCAATGTATGTTACAAACCAAAGTCGTTGGAGACAACCTAGGCTTGCACCCTAGATACTACAAATTTTTTTCTGCATATTTTGATGAAGGTTGACGACAAATCTTTTTGCAAAATGAAATCAAAACTTATCATTCATCAACCTTAATCATCATTAAATATTCATCCAACACAGAAATTCATCACACAAGTTCACACGTCACACAATCAATACAAGGTGTCGGAGGTCAGACACCTCCGGACTCAGCCTTATCGTACAATCCATCACTCACATTTCTCAATAATAGCCATAGAGTCATCTATCCTAAGGTTGGGCATTATTTTAACTACTCCCAAATGATGTTTTCGCATTAAAAGTGTAATATTCCTTCCAGAACAGATTTATTCACAGCCTTTATTACAAATTACATTTAGATAGTAAACAAAATAGTTACAAATCCCTTATTTTAGCTACCCAAGAGAGCTTAAGGTTTGGGATTTACTCCTCCTTACCTTAGAATGGAAACCCACCACGAAATCAACAGTAGAATAGCTCCCCACACGGATCCTTCGTCCTTAAACCATGGAAATCCCCATGAGAAATCGAGAATACAAGAAGATGGAGCAAGAAACCGGAACCCTAACTTATAAACTTACCTCCAGGCATCCCAAACTTGATTTCAACCTTTAATCTAGCTCCCAAACGGGTTGGGAGTGGAGAGAATAAAAAAGGGTTTCAAAGAGAGGGATGGGAAATAAATTTCCCAAACTCTAAACCCTTCAAATACCTCTCAGATCGCAACACACTCACTACAGGGACACACTCTCGCTGCAGCAAGGGCGAAAAACTCAAGGAAAACTTCACCATGGTTTTCTGAAAAATCTTGCTACAGCGAGATTCTCTCGCTGCAACGAGACTGCATCCAGAAATGCACCCTAAACTGTCGCTTTGTTTCTATAACGAGAAGGCGACAGTTTCACGCCTTCCTCCTAGGGCCCTCTCGCTACAGGGAGAATGCTCCAGTATTACACCCTTAACCTGTTTTTCGGTCCAATCATATACATGTATAGTAATTAAAATATTATTACAAAATCTAGGGCATTACATAAGATATTCACACTTATATTTATTTTTCAGGTGACCAAGACAATCAGCACCGGACTCAGTGAAGGAAGGATGAACTGCTATAGGACTTAGATTATATTTTGAAATTATGATGTCAATAAATTAGTCCTGTAGCAGTCTTTGATATAAACTTGTAATCCCTTATTGTTTTGAACTGTTTTATGAAACTCTGTAATAGGATTTTTTTATTTAAATGAAAATTTCATTACTCTCATTTTGTGAAATTATTACTTGAAAATTAATTTAAGGTGTTACACCTTAATTATATATTAATATAATAATATATTTTATAACTTATAATAACTTCATATGGATTATGATAGCTTTTACTTTAAACTAAACTGTGTAGGTTTTTAAGTTATTTAAAGATCTTTCATGTAACATAAAATTTTAAATAAAAATAAAACATACATAATATTAATTGAGAGTTTCTTAAGGTTGATTACACATTTTTTATTTCTTATTTTAAAAGTAATTATTTAAGCAAAATGTTTAAATAAAATTAAATTTTTTGTTGATTTTGAAATTGATTTAATTTGATGTTTAAAACAAAAAAATTGTTGTTTAGACTTGTTGAAACAAACTCATTCACTTTTACTATTAGTGTCATCATCTTTTGTCACTTCTATTATTATTGTCATCACCACCTTCACTATTGCGCTATAGTTGTAGTTATTAGTTGATATTATCATCATCGACTAACTATCATTATCATTGTCATTACCATTGTCATCATTATTATTACTATCATAACTTACTATTAATTTTCATATTAATTGTTATCCCTTACCCACCCTAATTACATATTATCATTATCATTGTTACCATTATATTTATTATTGTTGCCACAAACCCACATCCTTATATGACCACAATGACACACTACTATCACCCTTCCAATTAACACAACCACCACCATAATTGCTACCATTCACGACTAACACTATTTCATTTTTGTCACCTCCACTATTACCTCACCATTATTATTTGCTACCACAAGGATTGTTCCTTCAAGTAGCAAGAAAATTCTTAATTTAATTGTTTTAACTTAAGAAACGTGTGAGAAATTAAATTCAATTGTTGTAAACAATGATTGTAAAGAAACACACTTTTAATTACTATTTGGAGAGCCCAAGGCTTATGGTTTCACTCCTATATGTCTTTATGTTTCTTTTTAATCTAACTCTAATTCTAATTTTTTTAAGATTATCAATCACTCATATAATTTTTATTAATACCTAATGATCATGTAATGTTAGCAATCTTTTCTCTATGCTATTACCCTTAATGGTCATGCAAAGTAAAAAGATTAGGAAAGTATGAAATACCTATGAGTTTGTTAATCAAATAATGACTGGAAGAGAAGAGTTAAGCTTGGTTCACCTAATTTTGTATCTTATTTTAGACTATGAGTCCGTTAACTACATGTGGTACGATCGCTTACTATGCAATTAAATGTTATATGTCAGAAGTGGTCAATCCATAACATACTTTATGTACACTAGAATACAAACTAATCATAAACAGAACTTAATACTATTATTAAAGGTAAAAATCACATAAAGTGATGCAAAGGATTCACAATAGCCCTAACTATGGGTTTAGTTACTCATCATATGACAAACAATTAAAACAACTATAAATAATCTCATAGATACAAAAGAAAAATGCAAACTAGAAAAGCTCTCCCTAAAGGAAAGGGGAGAAGAGGGTTCTTGTTCTTCAAACGTGCTCTCGATCACTTACTTGGACTCTAAAGATGCTTCTTTGTCCTTGCTAATGATCTTTACTCTCTTTGACTCCAAGTGTTGCCAAAAGTGTGCCAAAACCAAAGTTCCCTATTTGTTACTCTTGAGGTCCTTTAAATAAGAATTGGGATCTACTAGAGATAACATTGTTGCTTCCAAAAAGTTTGTTGATAAGGTTAATATCTCTACTAGAGGTCTAATCTATCTAGAATTCAAATTTAAATTCTCCTTCGCTAATTCAAAAAAGGTTTCCAATTGGTTGCAATAGAAGGTGAACATGGCCGTGCTTGTTGATAAGTCTGTAATTAGGCCCTCTTTTACAGCTCATTTATTCATATTTGACCTTTATTTTAATTGGGTTTTACACTAATTTATTTATTAATTGTGCAGTTTGATATAAAGAGACCACGAGTAGATTTCGAGTGCATTTCGGGCCCAAATGAATGGGCTTAAGAACATCACAACAATAAGCACTTCCAGTGAAGCACGGGGGTGCTTCGATGTAATGCATAACCGTACATATGAGCAGCATAACCATGCTTGTTTGCGGCAGTCACTCAACTTTAAAGGAGTTCAGATGCTATAAATAAGAGAGGAAGTCATCGTGAAAATCTTCTTCTATTTTTGGGTTGAGCACGAATTTACACATAACTTTTCTTTCAAGATATTGGATCATTTCCACTCCTCTTGTACGGATCATCAGCACACTCTTGGCGGGACTGGAACTTCAAGTGGACTGGAGCTTCAAGTGACCATACTTGAAGACCGAAGATTCATCTCATATTCTAGTTTGCTATATCTCTTCATTATGGATATGTTATTGATTGTTTTAGCACTTTCTTTCTATATGAGTAACTAAATCCATAGCTAGGGCTATGGGGATTATTATTTATGAATTTATGGGATTTTGATAATTGAATCTAAATTTGATTTTTGTTTCGTGATTAGAATTTATCTTATTGCTTCTCACTCTTAACCCTAATTAATTACATCGTTAGATGTAATGCCTTGGGTTATATGTGTTGAGAATGATAAGACTTGAGTGTAATGCTTGCCATGAATGAATGTGTTTATCTTGTCTTATTGTGTTGATTGTTGAATTATAATTGTATGTAGTATGTGTTGAGCTGATGTGAATATATATGTGTGTGTATATATATATATATATATATATATATATATTGCATAGTGGCTAAATTCAAATGAGAGGGATAGCCTAAGTTCTGGTGCAGGGCCTTCTCGCTATAGCGAGGGGATTCTCGCTGTAGCGAGAGGTCTCAAGGAGAAAGGCATGTGTCTGTCGCCTTCTCACTGTAGCGAGAGAGCGACAGTCTAGGCTACATTTCTGGGTGCAGTCTTGCTGTCATGATAGGCGTTGTGTCACATGCTAGGTGGGTAGTCATGTGGCTTTAGAAAGTTAAGTTGTACTATCTGGATCCAAATACAGGAACGGGTCACTCCCGGACTGGCACAGTTCCTCTGGACCTGCTGAATGTGCTGTTAAAGGCCAGATGGATACTGTTTTCTCATTACTGCATGAGCATGAGTTGGGCTGGGCTGCATGGGCTATAATTACTATTTTCTTGTTGATTTGCTATGATTATTTTACTTGATATGCTGTTCTTTTTGTAAGCTCACCCTTGCATTTGCTGTTGTTGTGATGTTTGTGCTGCGATGATCGTACCTCGGTACATGAGCAGATCAGGCAAGTGAGGCTCCAGCTTCTAGGCTGACAGGAGTAGCTGATGGAAAAGCGGAGGTTTAGACATTAGATTATGTTAGGACATTCTCGTGTATTCGACTTTTGCTGTAATTATTATTTGTAATGACAAACTAAGTCATATTTTGTAATACTATATTGTTAAGAATTATGCTCAATCAATACAGGTTGATTTCCTTGATGTTATCCATGAATGCCTATTTAAGAGGGGTTATTATGTATTGCTGAGATTTAGTGGATTACGTTTATAACCTTAGGTTGTGACATTAGACAATCGTACCTCGATTAATTAATAGATCTATAGGATAAAACAAGATGAAAGATTAGGTAGACCAAACCAATCTTCTTCTTCTAATCGTTATTAAATTAAAAAGTTCATAGGCTCCTTAGGCTTTCTTAAATTGATGTCTTGCATGACCATTGGGGATGTTAATTTAGAGAAAAGAATATTAATATTGCATGACCATTGGATATTAATAGTATTCATATGAATGATTATTAATCACAAGGAAATTAAATTTAGATCTAATTAGAAAAATAACATAAAAGATTGAATGAGAACGCCAATATGCCCTAGGTTTTTCTCCGATAAGTGTAACCAAGACGTGCTTTGTGTTTCTTGCTCTTAGTTTTATAATTGATTTTCTAAATTCTGGTGTTGATTATTCTCCCATATTTGAAGCTCAAACAATTAAATTAGGAAATTCTTAGTAATTGGTAAACAATCCTTGTGGGACGATAATTCGGGAACTTAATTTAAAGAACCCTTTATTACTTCTCGATCGGTACACTTGCCCTCCAAACAAGTTTTTAGCGCCATTGCCGAGGATTACTTTTTCAATATTAAGAAAATCTTAAATTTAATTGATTTAAGCAATTTGTATTTTATTTTATTTTAATTCTGTTTTGTTTATTGTTAAATTTTTTATTTTTATTTTTTTAATTTTCGTATTTATTTTATTTTAATTTTTTTCTTATTTCATAATTTCTTTTAATGTATGCTCACTCGTTCTAAGTGTTCTACAACTTGTTTATTTTATCTGGAGATTGAAAGGACAGTTCGTAGACAAAGAAAAGAAGTAAGAGAGCAAAGAATGGCAGGGGGAAGGAGATCAATCCAAGACTACATGACACCCAATGCCAAAGGCACTCCTGGAAGCATCGCGACACCTAATGTGGAGGCAAACAATTTTGAGTTGAAACTAGCACTCATAACCATGGTTCAGAACTCCATACAGTTTGGAGGCATGCCTAATGAAGACCCCAATTTACATCTGACAAAGTTTCTCCGGTTGACGGACACCATAAAATACAACGGAGTCTCCAAGGATGCTATTCGACTCCGCCTGTTCCCATTCTCAGTGTCTGAAAGGGTGAATGCATGGTTTTCCTCACTCCTAGCCAATTCCATCACAACTTGAGAGGATCTCACTCAACAGTTCTTGGGAAAGTATTTTCCTTCATCAAGATCTTCCAAGCTGATGACAGAAATATGTTGCTTCCAACATAATGAGACAGAATCACTGTTCGAGGCGTGGGAGCGATTCGAGGAATTATTAAGAAGATGTCCGCACCATCACTTTCCAATTTGGAGGCAAGTGCAAATCTTTTACAGTGGGTATGGACCACGATTGATGCCGCCGCAGAAGAATCTCTTATAAGGAAAGACCCAGATGACGCATACAGATTGATAGATGAAATGACATCTGCTAGCTTTCAGTGGCACACAGCTGACACATATAACCTCAAAAGAAAGGAAGTTGCACCAGTCTATCAAGCAGAGAGCAGCAACCCACTAGTAAGCCAAATGACAACTCTCACAAAGCAACTGGAGTGCTTAATGAGAGCACAAGATCAACCCACAAAGTTGGCGCATAATACAGAGTTTGATCAAGAGGAAGCAAACTTTATGGGTAATAATTATAACCCAGGATGGCGCAATAGCAATACAACTCCTTGGGAAAGCCGCCAAGGAAATCAAAATGCGCCCTATTTACCCCCCCATGTGCAAAATCAAGGGGAGAAGCTAGAAAGAAGAGAAGCTCCTAGATTTCAATCCAATTTTCAAGAACAAATGATGCAATACGTGCATAGCTCTGACAAGAGAATAGCAAAACTTGAGGCACAGATGGAACAACAGATTGAGAGGGAAGATAAGAGGTTTGCAGAAATCAGAGCTGAGATGAGGACTCAGTCAACATGCACGACCGAGCTTAAGCTCAAAGCACGGTTGTGCTTATCAAAGAGCAATGGCATGCTTGGCTGTTTTCTCCTTAAATCATGATCAAAATGCCTAGTAATTCTCCAAAACCCTTAGCCAGCTAACTGTGACAATTAATAGCATAATCAATGTAAAGCTTATTCAAAATTGAGAATAAATGCATAAGAATAAGCTCTAAAGGAGTGCTAAAATATGGACTTTATGGGCCATCATCTTTGTAAGCACTAAATCTTTCAACCACTGCTCCATATTGTCGATCATTACTATTACAAACATTCACCACTAATACCATCATACTTTTATCACTTCCACTATTGCTTCACCATTATTGCTTGCCACCCTAATTACCACCACCATTTATTATTATGACTACTATTGTTATAATTGTTAAGAGTGTGGTTCTTGCCATTGATTAACATATTCATTTTTTCCTCTTCTATCACTTTGACATCATTATTTCCTATATGACAATTGACTATCATTGACCACTGTTACTACTACTATGCTATTGTCATTGTTGTTGCCATATCTACTCTCACTTTATTGTCAATCATAGGGGCTATCACTGGGATAGCTATTATTAATCACAACTTTTATTATTATCTTACTTTAAATGAGAGATTTTTATGTTTTAGATTTATTTTAAAAAATAAAAATTATAAAAAATTAAACAAAAATGATAAAATATTATTTAATATTCTTTTTATTTTTATTTATTTATCACTTACAAATGTTTAAGATTAATTTTATTTTCTTAATTTTACTTTTAACTTAAAATAAATAATATATATATATATATATATATATTATTTCTAAGTTCTAATTCTAAATGAATATTTTCAGTAGTCATATTGAACATTTAATTTTGAATAATTTGATAAACTTAATTAATAGCTGACAAAATTAGTAAGTTAGTAATACAAATTTTAAATATATAATGACAAAATAAAAACATAAAATAAGGAGTTAGATTTAAAAATATTGAGAGATATAATTGTATTTGTATATTATATAAAAATTTTCACCTCTAAGAATAGATTCACACCTTTCGAATGGAAATGTTTTGATAAGAAACTTCATTAAAAAAATAATTTTGAAAATTTTAGTTTCTTAAAAATTCTTTTTAAAGCATTGTATCGAAGCATAAAAAATTAACATTCTTTAAGATGTTTTAGAAAAATAAAGGGAGAGAAGGAAATATGTAGAAAGAAGAGAATAAAAACAAACTAATAAATAATATGATAAAAGGAGAGAAATAAAAAATAAAATCGATGAAAGTTTATTAAACTAAAATGATAAAGCATTTGATAAAATAATAAGTTTATCAGTTTCTATGCACTCAAACAATGAAACTTACCTGCATCTAATTATAGATGACTAAACATTAAATTTTTTTTAAAAAAATAATGCTATTATTTTCAATATTTGATAGTTTGTACATATTGCATTATAAATATTTATATGACTATATAAATCATATATAATATCAGTCTGTATAAATAATAAATCAAGTTTAATAAATTTTATGATTTAATTGTTACGCAGATAAATTGATTATTTATTTTATAAAATATTTGATCAATTCTTTTGATTTAAGGTTAAAAAAATCACATGCACGGTCTCTTTAGGTCTAAAAGACTTAAAATTAATATCTGCTCATGATTTGTTATTATTATCAGTTTAAAAATACACGGTAAGGTTGACAGAACTTATTGTTAAATAAATAAATTATATATTAATTATATACGTATGTGAACATAATATAGCGTTATTTCACAAACCTACTCTTCGATTTAAATTATTTTATTTTAAAAAATGTGAACTCATTAAATGAATATTGATAAAAAAAAATAAGTGCTTATCATAAATATAATTTATGCTCTTAAACATGAATTTGTCCTATATGGAATATTTTATTTCACCTTGAAAAAACAAAGCTCATGCACGATACGTTATGCTTCTCTCTGCCAGTGTAAGTTAATCCTCAATGTCGAGATCATTCAATTAATAGGTTTAGAAAAATTATCTGATTGACAGTTGAGTGTGAAGGTAGATAAGTGAAAAGCAATAGACTAAAAAAGCAAATGTAAGTGTAAGTTAAATGTAAAAGAAATAAAAATAAAAATAAAAATGTAACAATAATAATAAATTAGTATTTATTAAATAATAAATATAAATTTATTTACGTTTCTGAAAGTAGAGTAGTGAGAAATAGAGAGGATTATGGAAAAACAATTAAGCAGTAACAGAATAATTCAACATTTAATGAGGAGCTCCAAAATACGAAGCACAAACCCCACCCCAACCGATTATTACACTTTTCAACACTGGACAAACGGATAAGCATAGCCGTCCACCCCTCTGTTCTCATCCTCACTACTCACGTACTTATGTTGTTGACCTCTCCCTCACACGCTATAAATTCACCAACTCTACCTCATTCCTTTTCACCTACACTCACACACTCAGCTTCTAAAACCCACACATTTTCTCTCTCTCTCTCTCTCTTCAACAATGACGCCATCTCCCTCCTCCCTTCACGTGGAGGCACCGCAGCCCGGCCCAAGCCCGTTCCGAAAGATGATCGCCGTGGCATCAATTGCCGCCGGTGTGCAATTCGGTTGGGCCTTACAGTTATCCCTTTTAACCCCTTACGTTCAGACGCTCGGAGTGCCTCACGCTTGGGCCTCCTTCATCTGGCTCTGCGGCCCAATTTCCGGCCTGCTTGTCCAGCCCATAGTGGGTTACTCTAGCGACCGTTGCACCTCTCGCTTCGGTCGCCGCCGCCCGTTTATCCTCGCCGGCGCCCTCGCCGTCACCCTCGCCGTCTTCCTCATCGGCTTCGCCGCCGACCTCGGCCACGCCCTCGGCGACGATATCACCAGAAAGACTCGTCCACGCGCCGTCGGGTTCTTCGTGGTCGGCTTCTGGATCCTCGACGTCGCTAACAACATGCTCCAAGGCCCCTGCCGCGCCTTCCTCGGCGACCTTGCCGCCGGCGACCACCGCAAAACGAGAACGGCCAACGCCTTCTTCTCATTCTTCATGGCCATCGGTAACGTACTCGGATACGCTGCCGGGTCTTACGACAACCTCCACCGTCTCTTTCATTTCACGGAAACCAAAGCCTGCGATGTCTTCTGCGCTAATCTCAAAAGCTGTTTCTTCCTTTCAATTTTACTTCTTTTAGTTCTCTCTCTTATTGCGCTCGTTTGCGTAAACGACCCTCCAATTACACCACGTTGTGGTGGTGATAATAATAATGAAGGAAACGACGCGGTACCGGGGTCACCGTTTACGTGTTTCGGGGAATTGTTTGGTGCGTTTAAGGGGCTCCAGAAGCCGATGTGGATGCTGATGCTGGTGACGGCTATTAATTGGGTGGCGTGGTTCCCGTACGTGTTGTTCGACACTGATTGGATGGGGCGTGAGGTGTACGGTGGTAACGTGGGGGACAAAGCATACGATTCGGGAGTGCGTGCTGGGGCGTTGGGGCTCTTGCTCAATTCCGTGGTTCTGGCTTTCATGTCGTTAGGGGTGGAACCGTTGGGTCGTTTCGTTGGGGGCGTTAAGTGGTTGTGGGGCATCGTTAACGTTATTCTCGCCGTTTGCATGGCCATGACGGTGGTCATCACCAAGGCTGCTCAGCATGAACGGCACTTTAACGGCGTTGCCGTTGGTAGCCCCTCTCACGGCGTGAAAGCTGGCGCCTTGGCTTTTTTCTCCGTCCTTGGTGTCCCTCTTGCGGTATGCTTTTAATTCTTACCATTTTTGGAGATTTAAGAAATCTTTTCTAACTTTCTTTTCACTTTTAAGATTTTTTTTCAAGCAACCAAAACTAATAATTAAATTATTAAATATATATATATATATATATATTTTTTTTTTTTTATTGCATTTTTATAATTTTAATATAATGAATTAAATTTTTTTTTTCAATCAAAACTTATCCAGAGGCTTTAAACGCACTCCATTTTTTGAATTTAAAAAACATTTCAAATTTTCAAAATCATTAAATGCTATTTAAGTGATTTAGAAAATGTTTCAAAAGTTTTAAATCTTTAAATGCTTTTAAGATAATTTAGTAAGAGAATATATAATACTTAATTCGTAATAAGTGTCCTTAAATGATCATAAAGATCATTTTTAAGATGGTATAAGATTATTTTATTCCATGATTGTTTATTCTACTGAAAAAATTAATTGTTTTACGTTTCACTTCTCTAATTAGTTGTCCAATCAAATAAAATTTATATTTTCCTTAATTATTATAATCAATATTTAATTTAATTAATGACATATAATGTGATTTTATGTATCGTTTTAAAATTAATATTTTATTAATTAAATTTTAATAATTTTCAAAATTAAAAGCATTGAATACTTTTATGATTTTATTAATTAAAATGTAAGATTTTTCAAAATTAAGTTTTTTCTATAATTGTTTATAAAATACATATGCATTTAGATTGTATCACACACTAAAAGAATTAATATTTATAAATCTGTGCAATGATAGGGAATTTTAATAATTTTTTTATAACTAATTTAAAAGTAAAATTTCTTATGTATGAATCTGAAATATTTTCATGTGTGTGTCAAAACTGTGGTTTATTGTTTGAGATTTGGTATGCTTGTTTTGCACAAGTAAATTATTGATCCCGAGAAATTTTTACCGTTATCCTTTATCATTATTATTATTATTGTTGCACTTTTACGGCCTATCAATTGTTGGTAAGTATTACTTTACTTAATTTACAGCCTATTAATGACACTCTAAATATATAACAAAGCACTGAAAAGAATATTTGAATATTTATATATTTTTTTCTTATCTCTTTCTTCCTGATCTGTTCATTCCGCGTCAACAAGTAAAATGTCAACGGATCATTACTCAAAATATACATGTAATAAAGATCCATGTTTTTATGGAGGGTTGAGGGGCTTGACGACACAAGAAAGTGACGTTAGCAATTGACTGTTAGTAAACGAAGAAAACTTAGCTTCTTTTTAATTTTTTTTTCTCTCTTTTTAATTTCATCACTTAGCTTTTCTTCGTTTCTTTTTCCTTAACAATGTTACAAGAAATACATGTGAAAATAATTAACAGTAAACTAAAATATTCTCTTGACTGTGTGTCTGCCCAGATTACTTACAGCGTTCCATTTGCTCTAGCATCTATATACTCCAGCACTACAGGAGCAGGCCAAGGTAAAGCAATTCGTACCATTAAGCATAATTATCAGTAAATTTTATGAAATTTTTTCTTAAAATAATTAAGCTTTATTAAAACATGTACTTAGTAAAAACAATTATAGAATTTATCAGCTAATATATAATCAGTTGTGAATAAAAAATGTATTAACTTCATTTTTGCTTCACAAATTTCAGGTTTATCTTTGGGTGTCCTCAATGTTGCAATTGTCCTGCCACAGGTTAGACTTCATATGTCTATCACTTAATTACAGTATTTTATAACTTATTAAGAATTGTACATACAATGTTGAGAAGTTCTCTAAGAATACATTTGCCAAGACAATTGTTTTAATAGTTTCTCAGACTGAAATTTGTTGAAGATTATAAAAATGTAATTCAGTAGTTAAATTAAGAATAAATTTTTAATCTTGTAATTTTTTAGAATATATTAAATTTTGATTTTGTTTTTATTTTAGTTTCTACATTTTAAAATTACAAAGTTTGCTTTTTCACTGACGTGCCTTTACAAAAAAGCGACATGTGTCATAAAAAAATGGCGCAACAGTAAATTTTGAGAGACAAAAAATATATTTAATTGAGAATGATGTTATTTTAGGAATTATTTGACTAAAACACGCAAATAATGCAGTTGGTAGTGGCGGCACTAAGTGGACCGTGGGATGCTTTGTTTGGCGGTGGAAACTTGCCGGCTTTTGTGGTGGGTGCTGTGGCAGCCGCCGTGAGTGCCGTGATGGCAGTGGTGCTGTTGCCAACTCCAAAGCCAGCGGACGTGGCCAAGGTTTCAACCCTTCCGGCAGGGGGTTTCCATTAATATATATAGCTTTTTTACATGTTTCATTTTTGTCCCATGCTTTTGACATGGAAAAATGGATAGGCTCTTTTCATTTCAAGTTCATGCATGTGCACCTAATGTTTCCATTGCCATTTTTGCGGCATTCCATCAATCATATTATTTGTATAGTAATTTGGTGTGGTAAGACAGGAAAAAATTAAAAGTAATGCTTCACATTACAGTAGTATTAAAGCGTTTTGAAATGAGTCGGGGTATTTGCGCCAACATACGAATTATTTTTACTGAACCTTGTACTTTGGTATTCCCTAATTTGCCCTTTTCTTACACCGGGAGCACACACTTGTTTTGAACTATATATAGCTATTAGATTGCTGGCAATTGGAAGAGTTGAGCATAGTTTTGGATCTTTTATTTAGTAAAATTATATAAATAATTTACTAACGCAGTTTTATGCAAAGAAAAGAAATACTAGAAAGTAATGCGAGTAGAATCAAGGGGTAATACTAATTAGGTATTCTTTCCAAGACAAGGAAAATGGCGTAACTTTTTTTTTTATTCTATATTTTTTATTAGATACTTACAAATTTCTTGGCAGAGTAACCCATTTTGAATTGTGGGTGAGAAGGTAAAGGATGTGGATGACATAGAAGAGAAAAGAACGTGACGGTAAGGGGAAAAAAAGGTGAGAAATAGAGAGAGAGAGCATTGTGATGCATTATTAATAGAAAAGGGTTACTACATAATTATGCCAAAAGGTTATAAATTTATGTTAAAATTTATTGATCTGTTACAAAGTCAAGTCAATTGAAAAAGCTAAAAGCTTATTGGGATAAGTTACAAAACTATTATTAAAACTTATCTCCCTGTTAGAATGATATTGGAAAACCGGCAAACAAAAGGAGAGGTTTTAAGACACGTTCAAATAAAAGGACAACCACACACAAAGATCACCACCATTCCCCATCAATAACCAGCTGTCTTTCACATGAAACCCGAAAAGTTCAGAGCTTCGATGTATGGCGTTAAGATGTCCAGTATTGCTCACTTTCAGATTGAAAAACTTTTCAGTCATAGTATGTGTATTTGTATATGAGAAAGCATAGTTTCCCAATGAAGGTAGAATATTTGATCAATAGTTTATATGCTGTGTTCTCGACTTCCTTAGTACAAACTCCTTAAGCGACATAACTGATGGTATTGGTAAGTTGTTTTGTCAAATATTTGGCAGCCCTTTTATGCAATTGACTATATTGGGGAGCAGAAATAAAGATAAAATAATAATTCATATTTTTCATTGGAACTTCCTAATTTCATCGTTTAAGTCATTTCATTTTGTCATTGGAACTTGAAAATTTTATCGTTTAAGTTAGCTGTTAGAAAACAGCAATTTCATCAAGAATTAAAGAATTTCTGATAAACAACATGGAAAATATTACATGATTTATGTGTAGGAAGTTTCCATATAATTCGTATCAGTAGTCAATAATAGGTGTATGAATGGAAATTTAAATGTTGGTTGTAGTTGGACCAAGGCCATATATGTTCACAGGAGTAACATATCAGATACCTGAATCATTTAAAAAAAAGCTAAAGGAATCTTAGAGTATGAATGAAAGGATAAGCTTATTAATTTAGCAGAAAAGAGCCAAAAAGTAAATGGCTGCAGTTGAGATCGGAACGGGGTTCTATAAGGTGTGTTTGAAAGTTAGGCGATTTGAAGAGAAATTAAAGGAGATCAGAGCAAAATTTGTCTAATAAATGTTTAATAATATCATTTTTTAATAAAATAAAATAAAAAATTAATATAATGTTAATATGTTAAAATAATTTTAATATAAAAATAAATATTTATCTTATTTTTTTCTCTTCAAAACTCAATTTACAAACATAACTTAGAGTGTCAATAACTATTGTTTGGTTCCATGTCATCATATACAAATCAAATACTGAAACCAACCAAATAACTTCCTATTTACTACTTCTAGAATAGTACCTACGAAAGCTTCAAACAACTATTGAATTGTGATACAATCACAGATAAAATCGTAGATCCATCAGTCAACTGTAATACAAATTTCATGCACATAATGTGTACTTGCTGCCAATTACTAAACACTCCCATCATTACAAATGTCTAGCTTGATGTTTAATTGTTAACGAGTTTTAAAGCAAATGGAGTAATCAGGAATTGGAGTCACCATGGCAAACATATTATCATAAATATATGTAGGACTAAGCATATTGCATTTTGAATTAAATTGAATATATTATGATAAGATGTGTTATAGAGGAAAAAAATTTTTGTGCTTTCATTGTATACACATAATAACTACGGTGCCACGGTGGCTTTCCAATGTCTCTGGCTATGGAACGCGGTAAAGCTTCGCGGAATTTTCGCAAATTGCTTGCTAAGAGCCACGTATAGGTGATAAGCTAGTGTTATTGTTGTGGAAGAAAACCTCGTACTTTGCTTGAGCAGAGACATGAATTATTACTATAAGCCACTGATGGTGCAACATGAATCTTCCTACGTGTCGGACATTATCCACTACCACTAGTTTTTCATTTTAGTGTGGATAGTTTGTCATTTAGCATTGCTATATATAAATCGGAAACTCAGTGAGATATATATAATCGTGAAAATAGTTCTTAATAATATATTTTTTTATGATGATTCTTAATAATATTTATACTTTGATATCTGGCTAGAAATAAATATGCTATGCACTTATCTTAACTAGAGCATAAAAAAATTCAGATTAGCGATTCAAGCAGTCACGATCATCTTTATCATAAATAAAGTATAATTTAAATTACGTATGAGAAATAATGCCTATGTGAATAAATATTATAGAAAAAAATATTAATATATCTTTCATAATAAAATAATATTTTACATACGATACAAAATCATTGCAAATAGTATTCATAATGTCATATATTTTTCGTTGTTTAACTTTTTAATAAATTCACTATAATTTGTATAATTTTTTAATTTCAATCTATATGAATAAAGCTTCAATCAATCAATTCAAGTTAGCACATGTATATATATATATATATGAATGACAATCACGTCATAATAGTTTCAAATAAAATTAAATTACTCAAATAATTTTTCAATATAAAGAGCAAATCTTGGTCATTTTACAAGAACATAAATTCATTATGTTTCTAATTTTTAAACATGCAATAGTAATTAGATTGAGGGTGATTTTTAAGAAATTAAACAGAAACATAAATTGGCTACAAAGAATTGAATTAAACTCCCAAAAAAATATAGAAAACGAATTAACCTAGAATTAAATAAAGAACGAAAGCAATTAAAACAAATGCAAATCAAAACAATTGAATGCAGATTAAAAACAAAAACACAGATTAAAGCCAATTAAAAGAACACGAATTGAACCCAGAAATCAAAGATGAATTAAAAGCAAAACAAAAGTAATTTAAACAAAAACAGATCTAAAAATGAAAATGGATATAAAAATGAAAATGAATCTAAAGACAAAAACAAATTTAAAAACGAAAAGGAATTTTAAAAATGAAAACAAAAAATAATTTAACCCAAAAAAACAAAAATGAATTGAAAATGAAATGAAATGAAACGAAATGGAAAACAAAAATGAAATGAATTAGAAGCAAAACTCAGAAATCGAAAAACAAATGCAGATTAAAACGAATAAATGCAATTAAGACAAATGCAATTAAAATCATGAATCACAGGCATGAACTAGGATTACTATACCAAATTTGCCTAAATCTCAAATGCAAAAGAAATCAATCGATCAATATTACACTCAAGAATAAAATCAAATTCAATCAAATTATGCATCCACCAATCTTACTCAAGAATTGTGAAAAAGTAAAAAAGACAAACTCGGAATGATCAATCGATCTGGCAGCCCACGCTTGTGACAAGATGATTCGCGAGAAAATAATAGTTGAGAACGTAGCATAATCCGAAAAAAGACAAGTGAATGAAACGATAAAAAAGGTTCTCTCAAAAGCGAGAAAAAATCTTTACAGAAAAATGAAATTATGAAAAGGAAGTAGTCGAAAATTAACCTTTTGACCCCTATACATATTAGTCTTAAATGAAAACAAAAATAAATGGGCCTAGGCTGTGCAAGTAATTAAAATAAAAGCCTAAATATAAAATGTATGTTTTAAGTCTGAACTTCAAAAATTAATAGAAAATAGCTTTGAATTCATATGTCCAAATTGAAGTCCAAAAAGTTAGGAATCCATTGCAGAAAGAATCAGCAAAAAAGGAGATCTACATAAAAAGTTATGGTCGAAATAGTAGACAAAGGTCAGAATAGCAAAAATATGAAATATGAAAACTCTAATTTAATGTAAGAAATGCAAAAACATGTTAAATGAAATAAATAAAGAAGGAAAGATATTTTGGAAGATGCAATAAGGCTATAAATGTGAATACAAAATATGAATCATCAATGAATAAATAAATTATTGCTGGAAAATAATATACTTAATATATTAATTATTATTTTTATTTTATTATTTAAAATTAATTGTTATTAATACTAATATTTATGTGTGGGTGGACATTTACACGTAATGTGTAAGAACAGTTATATGTAATGTTACAATTCGTTAGTCGTTAGGGTGATATATATATATATATATATATAAAACTTACATCTAACGGGTTATAATTTATTACTTCAACGACTATTAGATGTCAGTTAAATAAAAATTTTAGATTGAGTATAAGAATTTTTTGACTTACACTAATGTGAGAAGATTCTTCCCCTTGGAAAATAGTACACAACACTTTTTTCTTATTATTTATTTTTTTTGGGTTACAAAACTATCTCTTTCTAGTTCTTGATAGCTTCGGTCTTCAGCCAAGAAGAGTTTGATGAATCTTAGAGAATTTTTGATTACACTGGAATAATCCTTTGAGGATAGTGTTCTACATGCCTCAAACTAATTTTGTGCAATTATTTTGAGTCAAAATTTTACATCAATTTCAAGAATTATGTCTGAATCAACAAACAATGAAACCTCCATAAAAAATGCTTCAAATAACCATGAAATTGATGGACTCAATGTGAATTCACCTACCCCAATTGTTCCTGCAGCCAAGTATTCAAAACATTTTCCAGATGTGTCAAAGATATAGATGTTTCAAGGAAAAAACTTCAAACGATGAGGAGCATGTCTATTCTGCTCTTGACTTACACTGCATAGATCATGCTCTCACACACCTAAAACTAGATTCATCTGCTACCGTAAAATTGATATATATGTTCTGGAAGACAGGACTTCTGCTAACAAGGTTCGTAGACATCAATACATTATCTAACGAATTGTTTGATGTTTATTGTTCTTATAAGGAAATCAATAATATTTGGGAGTCTCTGATTCTCAAATATATTGTTGAGGATGCCAAAAGGAAGAAGTTCATCATCGAACACTACTATAAGTGGAAGATGAACAATGAAGAAGACATCAAGACTTATATGAATGAATATCACAAGCTACTAGAAGACATGAAAGTTAAGAAGATTACACTACCTGAGAATTTTCTTGTTGGACTATTAATTGAAAAATTTGCAGAATCCTAGAAGGATTATAAGCAACAACTAAAGCACAAGAACAAACAGTTGTCTCTAGTCAAAATTATCACCCACATTATCATTGAGGACACAAATAAGAAGGAAATCAAGGCTACAAGGAGAAAGGCATGGCATCTAAGGCAAATATGATACAAGAAAATAAGAAAAGGTATGACAATGAACCCAACCAAAGGTCTCATTACAATAAACCTGATGCTCCAAAAGTGAATAACCTTACTTTCAAAATTGGTAAAGGAAATTGTTTTGTTTATGGAAAAATAAGTCATTATGCTGCTCAATGCAAACATAGGAAGAGAATTAATAATCCTCTGAAACTAAATGCAAATTTGGTTGAAGGAGATAACATTATAGTTGTGGTCATTCTCAAGTCTTGCTAATGGCCAATGTGAATAATTGGATGGTAGACTCTAGGGCTACCAAGCACATCTATACAAACAAAAATATGTTTACCTCTTACAATTTAATGGAAGATAAAGAAGAACAAGTGTATCTTAGTGACTCAAGGACTGTTAAAGTTATTGGAAAAAAAAGGTTCTTCTGAAGCTCACATCTAACGAGACTTGACTCTCAACAAAGTGCTTCATGTGCCTAGTATTAGAGCAAACTTAATTTCTAGATATATTGAAGTATATTTGCTTAGAAATTAAGATGAGACTTTTAACATGTTTCTTCTATATAGAGCATAAATAGAAAATCAATTAAATTAAAGGATTAAAAGAGTTAGATCAGATAAAGGTGGTGAGCATACTTTATTTAATGATTATTGTAAAAAAGAAAGAATTCTTCATGAAGTTACACCCCCTTACTCACCTTAATCTAATGAAATAGCTGAAAGAAACAAATAGAACTCTAAAGGAAATGATGAATGCTCTTTTAATTACTTCTAATGCACTTGATAATTTTGGGGTGAAGCTTTATTAATGGCATGTTTTTTAAAAAAATAAATTTTACATAAAAAGACAGGTAAAACACCATATGAGTTATGGAAAGGATGTAAAACTCTCATTTTTATTATTGCAATTTATTACATTTTGTTTTTAAAATAGAAAATTTTAAAATTTTAAAAATTGTCAGAGATTTCGCTCAAGCAAGACTAGTCATTTTGAACCACTTGCTATAGGGCATCCTCACTCAAGTGAGATGAGTCTCGCCCAGGGCAAGAATGGATAATATCGTCATAACTATCCTCTTTTTCAAGCAATAAGGTATCTTGTCCAGGTGAGAAGGCATCTCGCTTAGGTGAGATTATAAAAAATTGGGTAATCTTTTTGTCTGGTGTTCTCACCCAAGCAAGAAGGGTCTCTGGGTGAGAATGCATCTCGCTCAAGTAAAAATACATGACTAAAAGGGGTATTTAAGAAAATTCTTATTCTAAAACTTACATTACAATCCAAGCAAACACTTCTCACTTTTCTCTCTTAATTCTCTCTTCCCTTTCTCAAAGATAACTCTCCTAAACTCTAAACTACCTTCCAATCAGAGCTCAGACGTCTTTTCCTTTTAATTTCAAATAAGTTTCTTGGAGCTCAATCTTCTAAGCTCACTTCTATTTCTTCATTTTCTCTCTTCTCAAAAGTGCTTCACTTTGAATACATAGAAAGAACTTGGTCCTTGGACAATCTCTATAAGGAAGGTTCTATATCATTTAAAACTTTAACTATAGGGTTTTATTTCATTTTTGTACACTTTCCTTGTACAGTATGTGATTGTACAATATTTATTTCAAAAATCTAAACTTAAAAATGGATGCTTGCATGATATTTTATATTTTGAGACGTTTGCATGGGATATATAAAAAATATATAGTACAAAATAATTATATGGTGACATACTTCAAACCCTAGCATAGAGGATTTATATTTTAAAGTAATTATAGCATGTAAATGCGATTAGAGCTGAGTTTGAAGGTATTCGACTTTTGACAAATTGTTTGATGATGTAGTTGTATTTAAATGGCATGTTATTATGATTGTGGATCTTTGTTTGAAAGTTGATGTATGTTCGATTATTCTCTCAAGGATGTTCAAAATTATAATTTTTTAAAAATATTGAGAAAAATGATAAAATCACAATTAAGTTAATGTTTAACTTTATTTTGATATAGATTTTAGATTAATTTACTTAAATTTAACTAAATTATTGTTTAAACATATAAACTATAATACTATGTTATTTATTTAAAGTATCATTTATTAGATTTAGATTTTCTTTTCCATAAAGGTTTGAGAAACTTTCTTATGTCTTCCTAAATTTTCTAAAGATTTTTTTTTTATTATCATTGTGTTGTTGTATTGTTTGTATATTTGTGTTTCTAAATCATAGTAGGATGAATTTTAAGTTAAACTTTTTGCTAGTATTTTGCAAAGTATTACTCTTATTCTTAATGAATCAACAACAACCCAAAAGAAACAAAATTAAAACAAAAAACCATCCCTAACTCAAAATTGAGAGAACTGCATAGAGAAAACGTTTGGCAAGAAAAAAAAAACATAGTGAGATAGCCAGGTCAAAAATCTAGAAAAGCCATAAAACATCGAGTAATGCTAGCAACATACCTGCGTGGGTATGAACATTAATATCCATATCCGTACCCTCTAGGTACCCACATACCTATCTTATATCCATTACCCGCACTTGTTTGAGAAAAAAATATGTTTATATAACTTCACATAAGTAGCATAATAATACAAAAATTTAATATGTAGTTATCAAACAAGGTATAAATATAGATAAAAAATAAATATTCAAATATCACAAGTGCTAAATATATCTTAATACAATAATTTTTTACACTAAAATTCTTAGAAACAATAAGCAAAACTAAACACATAAGTTATTTATCAACGATAACCAAATCTTGTGTGAGATTCCATCGATCGGTAACGTCAGAGCGACAACGAAATAGATCTGCACAATAGGTGGTCCTTTGTGTAGGATCAGTTGGTGACCTCTTGTGGCGGTATTAACAACTAACTCTAATGAATAACGTTTCATAGTTGTTAGGTTTTAATGAGACAGATATTAAGGATGAGAGTAGAGTTAGGGTAGAGAAGTTCAAGTATTAACAATGAAAAATGGATACATAAATTTTTTTTTTAACTTTTGAATTTGAAATTGTAAGTATAATATATATATATATATATATATATATATATATATATACACTAGCATTTTTAACTCATACTATACAAAAAGTATTTTGTCAAAAATATAAAATTTTGAAAATTATTTTAATAAATTAAATATTTATAATGTATATAAATTTTAAAAGAAATAATTTGAATGAAAGATAAATGGTCACAATAAAATTTTATAATAAAGAAATATATGTGTATATAAAAAAAATTATACTTTTTTATCTAAAGAAAAAACTAACAAATAAAAATTAACAATAATTTTTTATATTTTATATCTTTTCAAAAACTTCTTTGAATGTAAATAAATAGTAAGAATAATATTATTTAAATTTAATATATTATAGTTGTGCTTGTAATGCATATGTTGCATAGAAAAATATTATTTTAAATTAAAATTAAAAATAAAATTTAAATATTATCAACAAATAATAAATTTACAGTAATAGTAAGTAGCTGTAAAATTTATAAAATATTTACAATATGTTTATTATTTATCATTCACTTTATGATTTAAATATCAATATGATTTTACTAACAAAAATATTTATGTGAAAAATATTTTATGTGTGTCATATATAAATAATATTTTTTTTAAAAAGTCAATCTCATATCAACTATGTAATAATTAAATTATATTAGCCTAATTAAATGATATAAAATAGTAAATAATTTTTTTTATTAAAAATATAAACCAAAATAAATACAAAAAAATATTTTATTATTAAATATATTTTTATATTAATCTTATATAACTTCATATAAGTAGTATAATAATATAAAAATTCAATACATAGTTATAGAACAAAGTTCAAGCATATATATATATGTGTGTGTGGCAGAGTAGGTACTTAGATACTCATACTCACACCCATCTCCATTAAAATTTGCAGGTTTTTACGCACACTCGTACCCGTATTCATGTAGCGGATAAATACCCTACTCATTGTGGATAAATTTTGCGGATTCTCATCAGGTGCTTAATCCATTGTCATCCCTAGCAACACACATTCTTTGTAACACACTCCTTATTGGCTAAAATTTATTAAAAATAACAAAAACTATGTACGTTCCACTTTTTCTTATTCTTAAATTAATGTTTTTCTCTTATTTTTTTTAATTTTTAACAAATTTTAACCAATAATAAAGAGTGCGTTGTTAGTATTCCTATAAAGCATAAAGTATAGCTGTGTGATACTATAAATTGTCATATAATATGTAGAAACAACTACGAACCTACATGCTTGCATCTTATCAATTTAAATTATTAAATATATTGTCAATGCAGAAAATATTCTGTCAACAATATATACAAGTGATTTCAAATTAATTATTCAAACTACGTTGTTAAATTTATTTTAATTTGAGTCAAATATACAAAATTCATAATCACCTTATATATAGTTGTAACAATAGTTGTGATTAATTGTTAAAAAATTAGTTAATTCAATCAAACTAAATAAAACATAGGTCTTATAGATTACATGCTTGATTCAATTTTTAATTTTCGTTGACTTAATTATAGATATTAGTTTATTTTAAATCAATGATAAAGTAAATATTACTTCAACAAATTAAAAGAAAAAGAAACTCGTAATACAATTTGAACTAATTTGATAACAAACTTCAAAATTAAACCAATCCAAATTATATTTTAAAAATTTGTATTCAATAATTTATTTTAATATTTTTTATTATTTTAATTTTTAAAGAGATAAATTTGGATTTTATTATAATTTTATAATATGTATGTACCTTAATCATAATTAATTTCAAAATATCATTTATAACTTAAAATAATTTCATTATAAAGTTTGATAGATTTTAAACTAAAAGTGTAAGTTTTTTAAGCTACTTAAAAGTTTTTATGCAATTTAAGATATTAAATAAAATTGATGGTCTATTGAGGTTGGTTACAATTTTTAAATTGTTTATTTTCTAATGTAATTTTTTTAAAAAAATGTTTCGAAGAGTTAAATTTTTACTTTATTTTAAAATTGATTAAATTTAAAGTTTTAAAATAAGAAAAAAAATTTAATTTTTTGTTTATTTTTACTTGTTGAAACAAACTCATTTATCTTTATTACTATTATTATCATCTTTTGTTACTATTGTTATGATGTCAGCACGACGTTTACCATTGTACTACAGTTGTAGTTGTTGATTGTTATTGTCATTGTACATTGACCATCATTATTAATACCACTACCATCATTATAACTATTAAACAGGCAAGTACTATCATTGAATTTTATCACCAACACTATTATCATCATCGTCAATTATTGCCACTACAATCATTCACTATTGACATTATTCTATTTTTATCATTTGCATTATTGCGTCACCATTATTGTTTGCCAACCTAACTACAACAATCATTAATTATCAGTATTTCAATTGTCAGCATTATGTCATTTCTAGTGATTACCATATTCATTATTTCCATCTTGTCATCCTAACTTCATTATTGTCATTATGACTATTGCTGTCACTAATCACCATCTTTGTTAGCACCACTTCCTTCAACCATTGCTACCATCGCTATCAATCATTGTCACTATAAACATTCACCACCAACACCAGTTCACTTTTGTTACCTTCACTTTTGCCTCCACCTTATTACTTGCCACTATACCTATTACTATTACTATTACAATTTCTAGCACTATGTTCACTGCCATTGATTAGCATATTTATATATATATTTTATTGATCTCTCTCACTTCATTACTGCCATTATGACCATCGATTACTCTATTACCACTGTCATTGAACTATTGTCACCATCACTACTATCATCATGATCAATTATTGCCACTTCAATTGTAACATCCCAAAATTTCATCACTTCTAAGTTAATTATTAATCATATCAATCTAAATAAATTAAAATTAGATAATACATAAAAAGTTAGAAATAAAAACCTACTTAGCAAAGTTTACCTAAAAAAGAGCCAATTAAGGGAGAATCAGCACTTTGTTTCTTTTACTGTGTAATCAATTGAATGGCTAGAAAAATTAAGGTTTGAAACCTATTGGGCACTATAATATTATGCCATTATATGATATTAGTGCTTTTGTGTAAAAGAGTTAGTTGATACTTTAGGTGTAATTGACTTTTATATATGTTATAAAAAATTTGAGTATTTTTCTAAGATGTATCAAATAAAGGAGATCAAACCATTATGAATAGGGATTTCTCAACAATCATTCACCATTGACACTATTGTACTTTTGTCATTTGCATTATTGTGTCACCATTATTGTTTGCTAACCTAACTACAACAATTATTAATTATCATTATTTCAGTTGTCAGCATTGTGGTCATTTTTATTGTTACAATTACTAGAACTATTTTCATTTCCTTTGATTACCATATTTAATGTTTTTTCCTCGGTTTCTCTGACTTCATTACTGCCATTATGATTGTCGATAACTCCATTATCACTGTAATTGAACTATTGTCACCATTACTGCTATCATCATCATCACCAATGATTGCCACAACAATCATCAACCGTGGACACCATTCTACTTTTGTCATTTGCATTACTGCGTCACTATTATTGTTTGCCAACCTAACTACAAAAATCATTAATTATGGTTATTATTATCATTATTTCAATTGTCAACATTATGCCCATTTCTATTGATTATGATATTCATTATTCTCCTCCCGTCATCTTGGCTTCATTATTTTCACTATGACCATTGCCATCACAATTCATCATCTTAGTTAGCACCGCTTCTTTCAACTATTGCTACCATCGCCATTGATCATTGTCACTATAGACATTTATTACCAACACCAGTTCACTTTTATCACCTTGACTTTTTCCTCAACCTTTTTTCTTGCCACCATACCTATTATTATTATTGTTACAATTACAAGCACTATGTTCATTGCCATTGATTACCATATTTATATTTATTCCCTTTGTCTCTCTAACTTCATTACTACCATTATGATCATCGGTTACTCCGTTACCACTGTCATTCAACTATTGTCACCATCACTACTATCATCATCATTGAAGATTGTCACTACAATCAATCACCATTAACACCATTCTACCTTTGTCATTTGTATTATTGTGACATTATTATTGTTTGCCAACCTAACTACAAAAATCATTAATTGTAATTATTTCAATTGTTAGTATTATGGCCATTTCTATTAGTTACCATATTCATTATTTTCCTTTTGTCATCCTAAGTTCGTTATTATCACTATGACCATTGCCGCCAACAATCACCATCTTTGTTTGCAGCACTACCTTCAACCATTACTACCATTGCCATCGATTATCGTCACTATAAACATTCATCACCAACATTAGTTCACTTTTATCACCTTCATTTTTTTCTCAACCTTATTGCTTGCCACCATACCTATTACTATTATTGTTACAATTTCTAGCACTATGGTAATTGTCATTGATTACCATATTTATATATTTTTTTCTCGATTTTGCTGACTTTATTACTATGATTATAACCATCGATTACTCCATTGTCACTATGCTACTCTCACCATCACTACCACATCCATCCCCACATTTGATTGTCATCATTATCGTGTTTACTATCATTATGACTACCATTATTAATGAAAACCTTTATTATTACCTTACTTTAATTCTCTACCACCCTCGCCGTTTCCTTCCCCTTTCCCCCTACAATTTGTCACCTTTATTTCTAACAAATAAATTTAAACAAATAATTTGTATGTTTTAGATTTATTTAAAAATTATAATTATAAAAAATTAAAAATTATAAAAAAATTAAAAACAAAAATAATAAATATAGATTAATATTCTTTTTATTTCCATTTATTTATCACTTTTAAATGTTTAAGATTAATTATATTTTTTGAAATTATACTTTTAACAATTACAAGTTACAATCTTATATCTTTTAACTAATTTGATGAAAAGAAATTTATAAATTTATTTTTATTTTTATTGATTAAATTTATAAAAGTATAATAATATTTATTTTTTTTAATAAATTTTACTATTATTAGTTATTTATCTACGACCCTAAATGTTAAGGTTAACAATTTTTAATTATTAAATATATTAATAATTTAAAAAATATTTACCAAACAATAAAATGTACGCCACCTTAATAACTTTTAATAATAGTTATAATTATAATAATAGGTGTCTGTGGTTAGAGATGGAAACAGGCCAGGCCAAGCCAGACTTTACTCTAAACAGGTCTGGCTTATAACATAATTATTAGGCCTGAGCCTGACCTGTTACCTGTTAAAAGCTTTATTTTAGGCCTGACCTGGCCTGTTTAAGTGGCCTGACCTAAAGCCTGTTAACAAAGTCTGTTACAAAAAAAATTAATATTAATAAAAATATAAATATTTTATTATCAAAATAGTTTATATATTTTTTAATTTCTATCTATGTTCTTAATAATTATTAAATAATTATAATAATATATATATAATTTTATAAATAATTTTTAAAATATTATTTCAGTATTAATTATAAATATTTTATATTAATAAAATTTATATTTATATTTTTCTTGATTTATTTTTAAAATTATATAAATAGTAAATATTTTAGTTTTATTTTAGAAACATATTTTTTTTATTTAAAGACATCTTATATTCAACAAATAAAGTTATAGTAAATACATAAAATTGATAAAAAAAAATAACATTCACATAGTTTGTTTAATCAATTAAAAAAAATTATTATGTTTAAAAAAAATAAATTTAAACCTGATGTAATATATATATATATATATATATAATGACAATAATAATAACTATTAAATTAAAAAAATAATTACAAAAAATAACACTTACAAAATTTATTGAATCAGCTAAAAAACTTATTATATTTTAAAAAGTAAATAAATATCGTCATTATAAAAATTTATATGGTAAATAATTATATTATAAAATTCATAGATGCAGAAAAATAACATATGAGCATAGGAAGAATTATTAAAATTTATATTTAAATTAAACTAGCTTATATTTCTAAATTTTTATCTTAATTAAAAAATATGTGATAAAACTTAATATAAAAATTTAAACTTAATGTACTATATATATATATATATAATGAAAACAATAATAACTATTAAATTAAAAAAAAATTACAAAATATTTAATTTTATTTGTTTCATTAATTTGTTATTTTAAATTAACAAATAAATGTAAAATTAACTACACTATAATATTAATGTAATATAGAAAATATTATTGATACAATAAATTAAAACACATACTTATATATTACATATAATATAATAAATTAACTAATAATTTAATTAAAACATGTGCACGTTACAAAAATATATATTATTATATAATTTATTTATAATTATATCATTTATATTATTTGCTACATGGTCTGATTATATATATATATATATATATATTAATATATATTATAATAAATTTTTTATTTTATTTTGTTATCATTTTTTTTAATAAATATTTACTTTCAAATAAAATATAATTCAGATTTAAGCAATTTTTATTTATTATAAATAAAAATAATTATAACATAATATATTAATATAATAATTAAATAACTAAATTAATAATAATGAAAATAAGAGTATAAAAAATATGTTAATATTATTTTATTATTTTATTTTTTAAATTTTATTTCGTTTAGTTTTGATTTCGTCTTAATTCTGTTTAAAGATTTAACTATTTTTTAAATTGTTTAAATATAATAATTTTTTATTAAATAAATTTATTATTTAAAAAGTATAATCATGTATAAGTATTTTTAATTTTTAATAGAATATATTTTCTGTTTATTATAATTATAAATAAATAAAATTATAACATAATATATTAATTTAATAATAACAGAATAAAGAATATAAAAAATATATTATTAAATAACTTTATTATTGAAATATATTTTGATAGTTCTATTTTTAAATTATATAATATATATATATATATATTTATATTTATATTTATATTTATACAGGCCAGTCTGTCAGGCTTAACATGCTTTATAAACAGCTTAGGTCTAACTTATTTACTTAAACAGGCCTTAAAAAAGGACTGAGCCTGGTTTGTTTATTAGAAAGGCCAAGCCAGACCAGGCCTAAACCAGGTTAGGTCACAGGCCCCTGTCAAGCGGCCTGACCTGTTTCTATCCCTATGCGTGGTTAGCGTGTCATGTCTATAATCCTAGTGTCTCGGCCATGAAGTCGTTGGAGACTGAAGGCAAGTCAGGAGGTGAAAGATTCGATGTATATGTAGCCAGTCTTCGTGACACTCAGTCTGACTCTTAAGCCCGTGCAGGAGAGAAGGAGGAAGTGCCTAATATTGACACAGCACTGCTGAAGCATGCACTAGAGGATGAAGAGGTGGTGGGAGCTAACATTACTTGTGCTCTGATGTGGGCAAAAATAGAGTTGAGCAGCCACCTATAGACCACCTGAAGAATAGTGTCGTGGATGGTTGTGCTCTTGGTGAACTTAGGTTGGTAGATGTCCTGCATGCCTGTAACCTCCTAGCATGTCACGTCTTTAGATTAGTCAAGAGGGATCTTCACCAAGGCATCTCTATATGTGACGGTCAGGACTAATGCCTTTGTCTTGAACCGGTAATGGATGTTGAACTATGCCAACATCATGTCTTGTTGGTGGTTAGGACTAGTTCCTTGTATGTTGGTGACTTCACAACCTGGACTCCTTCCTAACTGATTGCAGTGATGTAATATGAGACTTACTCCTAGAGGCCATGTGGTTGTAGAATAGTCTTGTCAAAGTAACAAGTGTGGAGAAACTCAAACTTAAGAATCTTGTCAAGCTTCTTGCGATAACCTGCTACCGTACCTTTATCCTTGCAGAACTATATGTTGTAAAGAGAAGGTGCCTTATCGGGCTCTCTTTAGTGGCATTTTCTGTAACAATAGAAAGCAGAAGTTAGCATGCTATGGGCACAAAATAAGGAAGCACGAGCGTGCTCAACAAAGAGGCATGCCCTTGATAAGAGTGCATGGCCATGAATCACAATCTTGCTTGAAAAAAGCATGCCTAAACTAAGGGTGCTTAGTGGGGTAGCACGGGCATGCATTCCTAGAGGCACGGTCATGTTGGTTTCCTATGACTGACTTAATCGCCGCCAGCACGGTCATGCTATTCATAGACATGACCTTGCACATTAGTGTGCAGCCCAGAAATGGTCATGCACGACCATGCTGTTCATAGGCACGGCCGTGCTTGTCACACATAAAGCAAATAATGAGATTTTTAAGATGAAAACTAATTCCTAGGGTCCCTAAGCATGCAAACAACTCAATGATAAGCAGAAATTATGTACCTTAAGCAGCCAAAGTGGAAAAACTTAAGAGAGGAAAGAGTTAGGGCTTTAGAAGGATCTGGGAGTGCTTCAGAGAGAAAGGGCATGCATAGCCGCCCTCTAAGCATTTCGTCCCTTTTATTTTCAAATTTTGTGGCTAAGTACAACTATGCATATAGTGGACAGAGTTGTGCATAAGGGATGAGCACAGTGGTGTAATACCCTAAATTTCCTTCACTCTATAATGATTGTTGAATTATATCAACCTCATTCAATAAAATACAAGTAAAACATAGAGATTTTAGAACTAAAATTTTCTTTAACAAAATTTACTGAAATAAATTTGATCGGTAAAGAATCACGTAATATAAAAAAAAATATTTATATTTTTTTTAGACAATCTAGAATAGTTTTTTATGATTTATAAGAGGGTTAGAAAGATCCAAAAATGGAAAATAAACAAAATTTCAAAATTTGACCAAAATGACTAAACTATCTCTAAAACACCTAGAATGAGGCCTCTTTTGGGCAAGCAAATGAATGAGATAAATTCTGAAATTTTTATGGTAAGTTATTGGACCAAATAGGGTTATGTACATTCAAAAATCAAGCCAAAAATTCAAGTACAAAATTCAAACCAAATTCCTCAAAAATAGCTCACATATGATGTGGAAAATGACCTATTTTGTGCCAAAAACTTGCAAAATTTGTAACATACCAAACCCAATTTAATTTGCACATTTTCTTGGCTTGAAAGAGAAGCCAATTGACCAGTAAATGAAGCATGAAAGAATCTGGAAGGAAGTAGCCAATAAGATAGAAAGGCAAGTCAAGCAAGTCAAGGTTTCATGATTAAGATTTTGAATAAGTGCAAGACTCAATTTCCATCCAATTTTGAACTTAGGAATTGTGAGTACTTAGCCAAATGGGACTAGAAGATACACTCTAAAGTAAATAAAATAATTAGAAAGCAACCAAGAGGATTTGAGTACAATTGGATAAGGAATCTAAGGACGAGTCATGATGGAGGGTAATTTTGGCATTAGGAAAGATGGCCATGTGTAGGCTTACGAGAGAAGCTTCAATTGGACCCCAAATTAAATCTCCACACTTGCTACAAGAGGGAGTAACCGTGAGGGGCCAAGGGAGAGAGAGAGAAAGAAGCCAAATGTTTTTTATAAACTCCTTGCATAGAAAGAAGACTACTTTCACATAAGAATGGAGCAACCATGCAAGGGAGAGAGAGTTTCCAAACTTAACAATCTTCAGCAACCTTCAAACACTTCTACAATCAGTCCCACACCTATCTCTTGAACTCCACCAAGTTGAATCATCCATCAATTTACCATAAAAATTCTAAAGTAGACAATAAACCCCACAAAATCCACAAAGCAATCAACTTTTGTGATGGAAGCCTTGATCACGTGGAAGAGGAGACCAAAGGAGGTGGAAGATCAATTTCAAAAGGAGTAAAAGAGTAAGAGAAGGAGAGAAAGAGGACTTCCCAAAGATCAAGCTAAGAATCAACCAAAAATCAAGTAAGGGGGGAGTACTATTTTATAAATTAAGGGAATACTTTGCTAAATGAACTTTTGAGTCAAAGGGGAGCCTTTAACCCTTTTTGTATGATAAAAATTTTTGGCCTTGGTATACATATGAAAGAAAAATTGATTGGAAAAAGAATACACAAGAAAACCACTAAAATAGCAAAAACAGAAAGTTTTGCAGAAAAATGGAAATTAACTGTAAAACAATATTTTAATGGAATTTTGTTAATGATTTTGTTTGTTATGTGTTATTTTCATGAATCCATGATATATTTTCTGTAAAATTTGTTTCTAAGGGTGTATTCTGAAAATTTTCTCTTTGATCTATGTTGTGTGATTTTATTTGAGGATAATTAAGTAAGATATATTATTTTCTCTTTGGTTTGGATAATTGGAGTTAAAAAGTTATTTTAGGACATTATTGAAGATTTTCATATGAAACTTTAATAAGAAATGGACTAAAATTGGAAATTTACTATGAGGAGGACCTATGGAACCTTGAACATATTTGGAACCTCTGGACTATATGAGAAATATGATGAAAACAAAGATCTAAGAATAAATTTGAAAGATTAAACCTTGACATGATGATGGACTATGATTTTGGACCAAAATATACCTTAAAAGTGCAAGGCGCTTAACCACATGTGTGGTAGAACTAAGAGAATATTTTAGAACTTGTGAAGACATGATTCAAGACCCATAAGCTGATTAGAAACGTTCTGGGCTATCTAAGAATTACCAAAAAGATTGAGAAAAGGACCTTTTTGCAATTAATATAAAGTAAAAGGACTAAACTGCAAATAATGTAACATATGAGAAAACCTTTGCAAAAATTTTTGTTAGTATTTTATTCATATGTATAATTATATTTTGAAAATTTTCCCACTAGTTTTACTCTTTTTGGAATTAAATTGAATTATTTATGATTTTTCTAAGTTTCTACTACATGAAAATAGTATTCTGGGAGCAGTGTGCCTTGATTCAATTTTGTTTTAATTTCTCTTTGTGGAGTTATTTTATCTCTATTTTTGTATAGAAATAGACTTATTAATGGAACTTTTCTCACAGGTTTCATTAATTTCTCTCTGTGGAGTTATTTTATCTCTATTTTTGTATAGAAGTAGACTTGTAAATGGAACTTTTCTCATTGGTTTCATTTGATTTGGATTTGAAACAAAATAGATATGAATTTTTGAATATTATGATGTGTGTGAATGATTTTTTGAGAATAGCTCACTATAAGTTCTCTTTGTCTTAAGTTCCATCCATAATATTATTTTATTTATATTTTTTTTTACAAAATTATACTTCATAATAAAAATATTTGCTCTGAGTTTTCATAAATTGAAGTTAAATTTAAATACTTATGATTTTCTCAATATGATGTTTTATTAGAGTAACGTTTTGTGCATGCTACTGAGAAACCTATTTTCGTTTTAAAATTTATAAGTGGTGTTATTTTATTATTATTTTTGTATGAAAATAGAGACTATAAGATAAATATTTCCACTAGTTTGATGAATTTTGTACGTAAAATAAAAAAGTTATGACTTTTCTATTTGATTGATTCTGAGAAGTATGTTACTGAGAGTGATAGAGAATGTTTAGGACTTGTTCTGGAATCTAGAAGCCATAAATTTTTAATTATATTTTTATATGAAACTAGATAACCAAATTGAAAGAATGCCATTGATTTCATGAGTTTTGATGATGAATTGAATAACTTATGATTTTTCAAATATGTTGTTGTTAAATTGTGCTATTCTGTGACATGAATTGAGAAGCTAAAGCACGAATTGATTTTTGGGAATAGTTTTATTTTGGAAGTATTTTTACATGAAAATAGTCTCACTGGTCTCATGTGTTTTGAATGAGAATGGAATTTATTATGAATTTTACAATATGCTGGTTGTTTAGTGAAATGATCTAAGAACAGTAGAGGTAAATTGAAACTTGATTAATTCTTTGGAAGCTTTTGTATCTTGACTGTAATTTTATATTACAGTAGACATTTAAAGGAAGAAAACCTTGGTGATTTCATGATGTTTGGGCTTGTATCGAATTAGTTATGAATTTTACAAGTTAGTTCATGAAATCTGGAAAATTTTGATTGTTAACCATGTCCATGTAATTGATTATTCTCTTGAAATAGAGATGTTATAATGTGCCTGTTGGACAATTAATGGCTACGATATTATTTGTGTTTGTGATTGTGAAAGAGATTGAATATGCCACGGTACAGGCGAGGAGCAAATAGTGTTGGTCTTACCATAGGGGATAAGAGAGTGCCCAAGACTTACAGGGGACCAAGTCTAGCTAACTTGTGTCGTAGGCAGTGGAAACTTTGCTAGCCTATCCTGACAGACACTTGAGCATACCAAGATTGGTTTGAGTGTGGGCTGCTGGTAGTGATCATAAAATGAGAATTGTGCACTTATGTTTTATCTCCGGTAAAGGAAGAAGATATACCTGTGACACTAGCCGAATTGCAGACACGAAACTCCCAATCTCAACCTGAAAACAAAATGTTGGATGATTAATTAATTACTCCATGGAGAATGCATGGACAAAAAACATTGAATGATTGTTGCTTGATGCTTGAATGTTGTTTTGTTAACTTGTGTCGTAGGCAGTGGGAACTTTGCTAGCCTATCCTGACAGACACTAGAGCTTACCAAGATTGGTTTGAGTGTGGGCTGCTGGTAGTGATCATAAAATGAGAATTGTGCACTTATGTTTTATCTCCGGTAAAGGAAGAAGATATACCTGTGACACTAGCCGAATTGCAGACACGAAACTTCCAATCTCAACCTGAAAACAAAATGTTGGATGATTAATTAATTACTCCATGGAGAATGCATGGACAAAAAACATTGAATGATTGTTGCTTGATGCTTGAATGTTGTTTTGTTAACTTGTGTCGTAGGCAGTGGGAACTTTGCTAGCCTATCCTGACAGACACTAGAGCATACTAAGATTGGTTTGAGTGTGGGCTGCTGGTAGTGATCATAAAATGAGAATTGTGCACTTATGTTTTATCTCCGGTAAAGGAAGAAGATATACCTGTGACACTAGCCGAATTGCAGACACGAAACTCCCAATCTCAACCTGAAAACAAAATGTTGGATAATTAATTAATTACTCCATAGAGAATCCACGGATAAAAGGCATTGAATGATTGTTGCTTGATGCTTAAATGTTGTTTTGTTCATTTAAGCATAAGTATGAGGATGCTTGATATATGCTTGAATGATGTTTTGTTTATTTAAGCATATGTATTGCCTTGTATTATTGTTTATGAATGTTTGTACTCACCTATCTTCTTTGTTTTGTGTCTTTTGACAATGTTATGGATATAGAATGACTCTCCTCTAGATGGACTAAAGGAGTAGGTGATGAGCTAACTAAGGAGTAGCTTAAGATTGTTGCAACTAATTACATGTTTAGTGATTTGTTTTTAAGGGTCACTATGTAGACCTTCGGTTCTTTCATGATGTAATTAATTGAATGACAAGAAGAAATTTAGAAGGTTTGTAACCTATTGAGCACTATAATATTAGGCCAATGTATGATATTAGTGCTTTTGTGTAAAAGAGTTAGTTGATGCTTTAGACATAATTGACTCTTATATATGTTATGAAAAAAAAACTTGGGTATTTTCCTAAGAAGCATCAGAAAATAGAGATTGAACTATTGAAAATGGGGACGTGACAAGTGGTACTTCTTTGGAAGCACGAGAGTGCATAAGTATAGAACACGACCTTGCATGTAGATGAAGCAAGGTCATGCATGAGGCGAAATCATACTTTACCTCCTTATACTTAAGTATTAGGTGCTGTTCTAGTTTGCTTAAATAAGACAAAGAATACAATAATAAAAATGAAATAAAATGGGTAAGATAACATAGGGTGCCTTTTCATAGTGACTGTTAGGCTAATGAAGGCTCATGATGTGACCTAAAGGGGTGACATTCTCAATGTACAACTTAGCTCTTAACCCATTGATTTGAAATGGTTCATCTCTATGTTTAGATACCTCAAGTGCTTCATATGGAAGAACTTTGACTACATTGTCTAGTTCATACCACCTTGATTTCAGCTTTCAAGAAACAATTTCAACCGAGAGTTGTATATTAGAACCTTATCTCCTACTTGGAATCCTCGATGGATGATGTGTTTGTTTTGCCACTTCTTAGTGTGCTCCTTGTATAACTTGGATTCTCAAATGCCTTAAGACGCATCTTGATAAATTCAAGTTTTACTAGGTTTTTAAGTACTTTTCTATGTTGTTTTTTTTTATAGAAAAAGATAATTTGGAAGGTGAAAACTGCACAAAAATATATAAATGTTTAATAAAGTAAATTGTTGTCTTTAGTGACTCAAATTGTGTTAATTTAATCGAATTTTGATGTAATTTTGTTGATTGAACTAGTTTTACAGAAGATTCTAAGCTAAGAGTGTTGAGGAAAAGGATTAAAGAAGAGAAAATAGAAGAAAGTGACAACTCTGGAGTGAATTTAGCAAAATAGAGTGAAAGTGTTCACTTTAATTGTTCAAAGTGAACAGTCCTAATGTGTAAATACTTTATGTGTAAATTCAAGAGAAGTCTGTGCATAAACACTTTAAGTGTTCAAAGTGAACATTCCAAAGACAAAATCTAGGAAAAGAGCTGCACGTAAATACTTTACGCACTTAAAGTGAACACTTCAACTGTGCATAAATACTCTGAACACTTAAAGTGAACACTTCAACTGCGCGTTAACACTTTGAATAGTCAAAGTGAATACCTCAAAGGCAGAATTCAAGAAAGGAGTTGCGCGTGTTCACTTTATACACTCAAAGTGAACGTGCGCATGACAAAACTTTGAAGAACCACATTAAGTGTTTAGTTTAACCATTTCAAGTGCTCACCTTAGCCTAGGAAGGTTCCAAAAGACTTTTTACGTGTACACTTTAACCATTTAAAGTGTAAACTTAGAAAGGGCTGGAAAATTATAAAAACCCCGAAACTCAGATCTTTTGGAATCTTTTCTCATTTTTCATTTGTATACCTTAGGAGAGTTAGAGAGGGAGATTGGGGACAACTTCCAAGCTTTAGACCTTGAGGAATCAGGCTGAAAATTGGATTCATGAAGAACTCTAAAGCTCCTCTTCTTATACTCTTTCTTTCTTTTTTCTTTCATGAACATGTTCTAATTCCTTTTTGTTAGGGATTGATGAATCCGATTTTGATATTGTAAATTAATTGTAGATCTAGATTTTAAGACTTTGATTGTATTGAACATTTAATTCTATCCTTAATGCAATTCTTGGATTAGCTATTCAAATAAATTAAACCTAGAGGATTTTCATCAATGAAAGTTTAGTTAATTTCTCAGATCTGAATCGAATGTCAAGGTTATGGATATCTTAGGGATAAGAATTCGTGATCTTGTGATCTCTTAATTTCTAATACCTAATGCAATTTTTGATTGATTTACACCTAAGGAATTAGGGTAATTAATTGAATATTAGGATCAATGAGTCAAGAAATTGAACTTTGATTAATCTAGTGAAATTGATTATCAATCAATTAAGGAACTTAAGAGTTCAGATTTCATTCAGTTTTGCAATTGATAAAGAGGTGAAATCGATCCTAATTACATTACATATAAATTCGTAGCTCTGTTTTACTAAACATTTGCATTTTACTGCACCTTTTATTTTTGTTCTCAAATGATTCAAAACATCTCCAATATTTGTTTCGCTCAACTAGTTATTGATTTGTGAAGTAATAATTGAAAGAACCAATCCCTGAGGATAATACTTAAGACTCAAATGAATTCCAAATTTTATTACTTACTACAACTACCTAGTACACTTGTTAGTTAGTGTTCTCTGAGCTTTGTGACACATCTCATCCAATTCATTGAGCTGTAATAGCATCTTCTCCCAATAATCTATGAATCAAAATTTAAGAACTTCAAAGACTAATAGGCCTTATGCTTGAACTCAATAGGTAAGTGACAATATTTACCAAAAACTAAGTTATAAGGAGACACAACAATAAGAGTTTTAAAAGCAGTATGATAAGCCCAAAGTGCATTATCTAGTTTTACAGACCAATCCAACAAAGGCAGTTAGGGCCATACCCAAGGTCAAATGGACTGGACTGCTCTAATACCTCTAAATTGTCACGACATAAGTACACTAATCCAAATAACTTGGGAAAGGGTAAAATGTCACATTGAGAAATAACTATATGCAATAAATGATGAAATCAACATGCATAATGATGGACTATTGTAATCGATCAAAATATGAGAAATTAAATGTAGTACTAAGTCAAGCCAACTAGGTCGTGCTCCTAGAAATCATTGATTGATTGACTCAATATGAGATATATGTCATGCATTATTTATAGATAACAGGGGGAGTTGGTTGTGGTTTTAAAGTTCTTTATCACCAAAAATAGAAATTCAAAATTTAGAAAAATAATTCAACAAATCAGATTAATCTAGGTCGGCTTAAAGTTCTTTATAACCAGTAATTCCACGATTGATTCAATCATTAGTTAATAAAGGAATAAATCGTAAATCCTTCACAGATTCAAATTAATCAGATCAAGCGTCAATTAACTCTTAACATCACAGACAAGATTAAGCAACTTGCATGAATCCTAATATCTGATTCTTGGAATCAAGCAAATCTTGAATCTAATTTAGAATTAAGAAAACTAAACTATGAATCATTAGTTAAGAAGAGAATGTGAAATGAATTAAGCAAACAATTCTTGTTCAGATCAAAACTTAGATTTCAAGAAATTAAGAAAGATAGAAACTGTGTAAAGAAGGAATTCCAGTTAATAAAGCACCAGAACTTAGAGAATCAATGTGAATAACACTAGAGATCAATCCTTAATCCTTAGCCTTCCATGGGGATGGAATTCAAAATTACAAAAACAAATACAATCCAAATCTAGAAGAATAAAGAAGAAAAGTGAAAGGAAGTGAAAACCGTAAGATTAAGCCTTGAAAATTGATAGACGATGCCGAGTCGCTATCAAAACAACTAAGGTTTTTAAAGATTTTGTAGTATAGAGCCAAACATAGGTTGATTCATGGAGATAGATTATCAGTCAAATTCAATTTTAGGTTTTCTTTTAAAAAATGCAAATAAGGTTTTTGGAGTTTTGAAAATTGTAAATTAATCGAATTGAATTACGAACAGAATAAAATTGAGTAAAAATGAATTAAGAAACGTCAATTCACAAAATACCAAATGCCTGTAACTCCGACTATCACAATATCTAAAGATTTAAATCTGCGTTTGAACAATCAATTGAACAGAGTTACAAATTAAATCAAATAATTATTTAACCTAATCCGCATTAATTATCAAATTAGAGCATCAATCGAGTCCTAATTTGAATTCTAACAATAGAAAAGTGAATCATAATCGCAATATACAATTCTGATATTAAAGAGAAAAAGAGAAGAAACTTGGAGCAATTTAGTGCAAAACTCAAGTCGGAATTATAGTGTTTGGATTCGTGGATTGAGCGAGAGGTTTAGCCTTCCATCGAACACTTAAGCCACGCAAGAATAAGAAAAGAACGAGAGAGTTTGAGAGAAAGTAAAAACAAGGATTCGTATTTTGATCAAGTCTCATAATCTCAAAGTATTTTTTCACCTCCCCTAAATCAGAACCATATTAGTCTATTTATAAGCTTCGATTAGGGTAAACTAAGTGGCCAAAATTTGGGCCTTAATTATAACAAGCCCAAATACAATTATCTAATAACAAAGGGTCTAAATGTAATCTCACAATAATATTCAACAAATCTGCCTCAAATTCAAAAAATTATAAAAAATTGAAATAAACTCCAAATCCAACAATCCATATATGCATTTTGAAGTCGTGGATGTGTACAATCCAATGCAACTAAAATCAGCCAAAAATGATATCTGTAGAAAAATTTATGGATGAAAGAGTAGTTAGAGGTTAGAATTACCAAAATTAAAGAATAGGCCCAATTTATTCCAATAAGTAGAAAATGGTAAAAAATCTAAAAACAAAGCATATTAAAGTATTTATAAACTAAAATAAAACTATAAATATAAACTTAAAATATGTCACATCAAATTCCCCCCACACTTAAGACATTACCGTTCGGGACAAATCACAAAATCAAACCACAGGGAACCTAAAACAAAGGTATGCAAAATTTCTATCAAGTTCAAATATCATGGTTACAATGGAAATCAATCCTCACACTCTAAATCCAAGTGAATGAACCATAAAAGATAGAATCCTCACATGATATACTCTCAATCACTCAAGTGTATAAGGTAAAGTGTATCACTCAAAATGCACAACATGAAGCATGATTAACCATAAGATTGCCCATTGCCTACTTCTCCATTAGAATTCACACATACACACAAAAATTAAGAGGACTTTGCTAGGTTATAAAAGGGCATGGTAAAGGTGGAAAAATTATAAAGATAATCAAGTTAAAACAAAGAGGATATAAGAACAATGGAGAATGAATCCAAAGAAAGTAAGCATGAAAGTAAATCTCCTAAACAAAGATATAATGTAATACAATCCAAAAACAATCCTTTTTTACTTTTGCTAGCCATCCAATGTTCCTTTTCCTTTTTATTGCTTACTTTTTCTTTTTCTTTTTCTTTATTTCTCCTTCTCTTTTTTTTTAAATGAGCCAATTTTTATTTTCTGTTGCATGTTCTAAGGTAATCTCCCCCACATTTATTTTTATGATTGATAACCACGTCGCAATGGTATCAAACAAACTAGATTTTCTTAAAAATTTTGCAATACAAGGAGTAAACCTAGGTCATCTCACAAGGACATAAGATAGATTCTGTTTCTGGTTCCATCATGTGATTTCAGATTAGCTTAGAGAAGGATTGTTTTGAATTAAATTGTAAACAACAGCAAAGAAAAGAACAAGGAATAATTATAGCGAAACAAAATATGAAATTCAACCAAATCAAGATCTCAATCACTACAACACAATTCTCATTGTTACACGAATATAATTCCAACGAATTTCCAATCAACACTAATTCAATACGACATTAATAACCCAAAATCTAAATCTAGATTATGAATTTCATCAAAACAAGAACTGCAATCGCAAATCCAATGCTCTAACAAAATTCAGAACAATTGATTTATTGAATTAGGTGAATTCATTTATTTCAAATCTGAAATTCTCATTCTCTGTTTAGAATGCAAACGAAAAATCAATATCATGAAAAACGTAATTATCCTAATCAGAAAAGAGGAGAAAAAGCGCGAATTCGATAGAACCTAACCCAAAACTCAAACGCAATGTTGTTCTTGAAACCTTGAACCGATTGATGGATTAGCCTTGCTTCATGATCATGTTTGCTTTGGCCAAAACCAAAAAATATGAAAAGATGGAAGGTAGAGAGACAAAAATAAAAGAAAGAATTTAAAATAAAGACTTGTAATTCTAAAAAAATTGTGGGAAAAGAAAAATAAGGATCCGTACATAGAGTCATAACCTCTATTTAAAGATAAATAATTGGGCTTAATTAAGGCCCAACTCCCTAATGAGTTTCCTAAACACCTAACTAAGTAAAAGACATAATAATTGGGCTTAATTAAGACCCAACTCTCTAACTAAGTAAAATCAACAATATAATCAAATTCTGAAAATTTTAGTGCAGGGCCGCAACATTGTGACGCAATTTTGGACTTGAAGATGCTTGAACTGGGATTTTCCCCCAACAGAGAAGTTTTAGATCTCTGTCGTATCTTTCCAGGGACACCAATTTTGTCCAATTCTGAGTAGTGTAGCTCCAGATATGGTCTTTGCAAGAAAATGTGTCAAAATAAGAAATTATGGCGAGAATTAAGAAAGATTTATATTTAAATCCTAAATTACTTACTAACACAAATCTAAACTAACACATCAAAATAATGCACTAATGAAGCACAATTAAACCAAAAACAAGGAGAGAAAGATGTACTAAAATATGATTATCAATGATCATTCCCAAAACAATTCCAAAGTTCTTGTATCCCCTAAGGTTAGTTCATGTTATTGTTTTATGCCTTTGGCCTTAACTGAACTAGGATCACAATAAATTGGACAATTAGGCTTAAAGGGGGCTCAAACAATGGAAATAATGCAAGGTTTGCTTTTTGGCTAGTAGTTTGCAAGAAGGAAACGGTGCCTCTATCATGTTAATGCAAGCATATGAAAATATAATCTCAAAAAGGCTCAAGGCAAGTTCTAGTGTCATACATCTATAAGTGCAATCATACAATGAAAGAAAGTAAAATGACATGATATTGTCATCTATATAGCTCAAAACCTCACAAGGTATATGTTCTATCACAAATAATCCAACACACAAGATATCAAAGTCCACCTATCAAATCAAAGAATGATTCAATTAATCTATCAAAACCATAAAATAATCACTTGAATAGATTATGTACACACTAAAAACACAATACCCCCTACTTGAAATTAACATTATCCTCAATGGAAACACAATAAGCATAAGGACAATTCAAGCAACCTAATAAGTGTGAGCGACGTAAGAACAATTCCTATAAATCGGGGTAGGTGACTAATTCAAAAGTGGCCTCCTCTTGTACATGTTCTGACAAGTACTCATGAAAAACCTTGAGCCGATGCCCATTAACCTTGAAGCTCCTTTGCAATCCCATATCCTAAAGTTCAACACCACCATAAGGAAAAAATTAATAATAGGAAAAGGACCGTCCCACCTAGATTTCAATTTACCAACATCAACTAAAGTCTAGAATTATATAAAAGGACTTTGTTACCAATGTGGAACTCTTTACGCCCTATTAACTTATCATGAAAAGCCTTGGTGCGCTCCTTGTAGATGTTGAAGTTCTCATATGCTTCTCTACGAATCTCCTCCAACTCTTGTAATTGAAGCTTTCTATGTCAGTCAGTTACCCCCATCTCCAGATCACATTGCTTGATCGCCCAGAATGTCTTATGCTCCATTTCTACTGGTAAATGACATGCCTTGCCAAAAATAACTTGATAAGGAGCCATTCCTATGGGTGTTTTGTAGGCAATTTTGTAAGCCCACAGAGCTTCCTCCAAGCGCAGACTCCAATCCTTCCTATTGGGTTGGACAATCTTCTCCAGGATTTGCTTTATTTCCTAATTGAAGATCTCCATTTGTCTATTAGTCTGTGGGTGGTATGGTGTGGAAACTCTATGCATAACCCTAAATGTTCTAAATAAGGCATCTATTGTGCGATTGAAAAGTGTGATCCCTGGTCACTGATTAATGCTCTGGAAAATCTAAACTTGTAGAAAATATATGACTTCACAAAATCTACAACAACACGAGCATCATCAGTATGAGTGGCCTTTGCCTTTATCCACTTGGAGACATAGTCTACTGCTAACAAAATATAGGCATAGCCAAATGAAATAGGAAAGGGACCCATAAAATCTATATCCCATACATCAAACACCTCAAAGAAAAGGAGAGGTAGTTGAGGCATCTCATTCCAGCACGAGATGTTCCCAGTCCTTTGGCATTGCTTGCATGTCTTACAGAAGTGGTCTACATCTTGAAACATGGTAGGCCAATATAGTCTAAAATATAAAATCTTTTGGGCTGTACGCTGAGGTCCAAAGTATCCATCGACAAAATCTAAGCACAGACTAGAACTCAGGTTCAGGTATACATCGTCTAATAACCTTGTCACTGCACATCTTCCACAAGTATGGATCATCCCAAATGTAGTATTTGGAATCACTTTTTAGCTTGGCAGCCTGAGCTTTGGAAAAGTATATAGGAATCTCCTTGGCAGTCAAATAACTCACCAAGTTTGCATACCAAGGATCATGCCCTCCAATGTGGTAAAGCTGCTCATCTAGAAAGGTGTCTCTAATGGGGAGATCCTCAAGTGGTGATGAATCCATATTTTTACTGATATTTTAGCATAATTCTAGCTCATTTAATAAGGAAAATATATGAAGAAAGCAGAAAAACTCAGAAAAAGAGAATGATTGAAAGTTTTATTTCAATTTGTAGTTATTTTCGCATTTGTAGAATTTATGCTTAGTTCTTAAGGAATTTATCTTGTTTTTGAAGGAATAATCTGAGCAAAAGTCATGGAAATGGATTATCAATGGAAAGGAAGAGGAAGAATGGCAATGTTGGACTCCAAAATACAAGAATTATGGGATGCAGGCTGGGCGTGATCACTATTGTTAGTGAAAGTGATCATTCCAGAGCCTAAATGAGAAGAGGAGCCTGTGCGTAATCACTTTTATTTACAAGAGTGAGCGTTGCCAGTGTGCGTTATCACTTTCGCCAACGAAAGTGAACGTTCCAGAGAGACTTCATTCCTGATGAGCTGCGCGTTGTCACTTTCGCCAATGAAAGTGAGCGTTCCAGAGGCACTTGTATCAGGACAGCTTGCGCGTGGTTACTATTACTCACGAAAGTGATCACGCGCAGCCCTCGACCTCCTGCGTTGCCACTCTTATGAATTAAAGTGAATGTTCCAGAGAAGCCTTCAACTCTGCAAGTTGCGCGTGGTTACTCTTGCTCTTGAAAGTGAACACGCGCACTACATAAAGCTTCTGCGTGGTTACTCTTGTGAAGAAAAGTGACAACGCGCAGAACTGGGGTTTCTATAAATACATGATTGAAGCGCGAAACTAGGGGTCTTTTGCTCATTTTCTGTTTTGTTAGTTAGATTCTCGTTGAGAGAGAGTGGAGAAAAGATTGGGGTCGAAGCTTGAAGCTCCAAGAAGAGGGATCGAATTGGAGCTCGTGGCCATGGCTGTTCTGCATTCTTCTTCATCATCTTCTTCTTCTTCTTTCTCTGTTTTTGTTGCAATGTGTGCTTAATTTCCCATAGTTAGGGGTTTATGGAACTCGAATTGATGTATTGATTCGACTTTATCTTCTGAACTTTAAGTTCTTGGATTAATTGAGTTGTTAATTCTGCTTTTCATGCAATCTTTGAATGGAAATTCATTTGATTAATCAAGAGGAATCTTTACCAATGGGAATTGGATTGTTTGCTCCGATCTGAATTGGCAACCAGAGTTTAGGGATTTCTTAGGGATAAGGAGACCTAATTCTGCAATCTTATAGTTCTAATTCTTAATGCAACTTGAAATTGAATCTCACCTAAGGGATTAGGGAGGTTTAGTAGATTGTTAGGGTCAATGAGTTAAGGAATTAACCTTTGGCTAGGTATATGTGAAACTGATTGTCAATTATTCAATTGCTTGAATGTTCAGAGGATTTAATTGGATTGATATTGATATTCTTGTGAAGTAAATTCCTAACTATCCTTCATTGCTATTTCATTTCATCACAAATCTTATACTCTATTTCTCTGCAAGTTCTTTGCTTTAATTGCTTTGGTTTATTGCTGTTATATGTTACAAATCTCCTTCAAAAATTCGTATGGCTCAAATGGTTATAATTCTGTGAAGTGGTACTTGAAACCTAAATTCCCTGTGGAGACGATATTCTGATCTTAAATTTACTCATTACTTGCTGCAATCCTAGTGCACTTGCTAGTGTTTAGATTGCAAACAACAAGTGTCTATTGAATTATGCTCAAATGAAGTGTTTGAGATGAACTTGGATGTGTTTAGAGATAGTTAAGATGAAGAAGACAAGAGAATTACTTAGGCTTGCATGAAAAATGAGTGAATGTTCTCCCCTTTTGCATGCATGCCTTCAAATAGCATCTTGATTTTGAGCCATCCCAAAAGAACCTCATGGCTTATCCCCTTCTCTTACATGTGTTGAGATTTGATTTTGGTCTCTTTTTGGCTTATTCCATAAGCCTACAAATGTGGACATTTGTAAGAGTTCAAATTGCCATTTTATGATGCTTTTTGTACTCCTAGTTGGATTTTAACCTTCCTATGTAATGTCCCAATTTTTGTAATGTTGTTTAATAATTAATATATATATATATATATATGTGTGTGTGTGTGTGTGTGTGTGTGTGTTTGTGTGTGAATTGATGTTTGAATGTGCATTTAATTATGTGATGAGTTGGATGTGAATATGATGATGATGGGTATTGAGTGGTGGTGTGAATATGTGTGTAAATACATATAGATATGTATACATTTGTATAATATGATTGAAAAATGAATGTGGACTTGTGGATTGGATTGGAAATATAGGCTAAGTGTGTGTTACAGGGGTGTTATCACTATAGCGAGTGGATTCTCGTTGTAGCGAGAAGGCCTTGGGTGTAGAGCATGGGTTTGTGGCGTTCTCACTGTAGCGAGAAGACCCTGGGAGAAGGTGTGAATCTTTTATGCTCTCGCTATAGCGAGAGGTGCCTTGCTCTAGTGAGAGAGCGACAAAAAAGGGTGCATTTCGGGGTGCAGTCTCGCTGTAGCGAGATGATACGTGCGTAATTAAGTTCTCTTTTACAGCTCATATATTCATATTTAACCTTTATTTTATTTGGGTTTTACACTAATTTATATATTAATTGTGCAGTTTGGTATAAAGAGGTTGCAAGTGGATTTTGGGTGCATTTTGGGCCCAAATTGATGGAAGATTAGAGCTGTACAGTAGTCAGCACGCCCAAACCCATTCAATAAGCACGGGGGTGCTTCGAGCCCATGCACGATCGTGCTTAAGGCCTTGCACGGCCGTGCTCATCTGCGGGAAGTCCAATTATGAAGAGTTTTTAGGGTTTTCAAATCCTATAAAAGGGAAGATCTCAGGCATCATAAAGGGACCGTTTTTACACCGTTTTTATGTTGGCTTTTGCTCTGGGATACATCTTTCATCTTGTCTCTCTTGCACAGGATATATTTTTGATCGTGGTTTTTATTTCGTAAGCTCACCCTTGCATATTGTCTGTGTTGGTGTATGTGTGTGTTGCAATGATCATACAGTGGTACGTGAACAGAAGTAACAGGTGCTGTATCTACTGCTCATGTTGGAAGGTCTAGCTGAGGAAGGTGTGGAGTCAAAGTGCTTTTGTGAAGATTGTAGCTTTATTCATTTTGTTACTCTAGGTTTTAGTAGTGGGTCTAGACTATTTAGCTACATTCTTCATTAATGTAATTATTATGTGTAAAATCACAATTTTGAGCTCCATGTTGAGTAACTCTAAAGTAACTACTGTTATGTATGTGATGAACGAAATATTTTCTCATTTGTAAAAAGATTTGTCGTCAACCTTCATCAAAATATGTAGAAAAATTTATGTAGTCTAGGATGCAAGCGTAGGTCGTCTCCCATGAATCATTGGACGAGTGACCAAATATCAAACATGTAGTGTGCAATGTATTTAGAAAGCAAGTAAAAAGGGGAAGTTTTGTGATTTTAAGTTCAATCAACTTAAGCAGAAAATTAAATTGCAAAGTTCAATCGATAAAATGTAATAACCCTAGTTCATTCATATAAACTCTATCCCTATTCCTCTCAAGATATAATACTCTTCCTCTCCTCCCAGAATTAGGTTAATTTAACAAGTGAAAATCAACCTTATGTTTTCATATGAATTAAGCAATCCAATGAACTTCAATCTCTCATTCCTTGATTACGCAATCTTGGAATTAAACAAGAATTAAGCAATTCAAATTTAGAATTTTCTTAAAACGAATTAGGGTTCATTAAGCAATGCTCCCCTTATTCAACCATTAATTCAATTCAAGAGTTTGGGAGGAAGAAATTCGTGGAAGAAAAAGATTTGCATTAACATTCAAAAAACCAAGAATTCAAGAATCCATATGAACTCACTAGAGATTACAGGAAAACTAACCCTCCATGAGGATGGGTCTCAGAATTACAAAATGAAAGTAAAGAGAAATCAATAACATCAATACAAAAATCAAAGAGAAGTAAGGAGAAATGGAAATCAAACCCTAGGTTGGACCCTTGGCTGTCACCCAAGGCCACCCTAGGCTCTCCAAAATATCCTAAAAACCCTAAAATATCTCAAAGAAAAGGTTCTGCAAAAGTTCTCCTTTTTCTTACCCTAAATGATAAAAATCTATATATAGAAAAGTTGACGCATTCAGAGTAGTTACTCTCGTTAACGACAATGAACACTCTCGAGCATAGTGATTACTATCGTTTACAAGAGTAAACATGCGCGAGCATAGTGATTACTATCGTTCACAAGAGTAAACATGCGCAGGGTCCTGAACTCTGGGGCTCTTTGGAGTGTTTACTATTGTTTTCGAGAGTAAACACGCGCAGGTCTGGGTGCTTTCTTTGGCTCTGGAGTGATCACTATTGCTTTTGAAAGTGGTTACTCTGGCCTGCCCTTTGGATCTAGCTTGTTGTAGTGTCTACTATCACTTCTGAAAGTGGTCACTTTCAACTCAAAATTTCTCAATGGCTAAAAATCCATGTAATGAGTCTAGAAATTCCTGCACAATTATTCAAATGATCAAAATTGCAAATTATATCTATGTAAATCAATGTAAATTAACCAAAAATTAAGAAACCTATGAAATTTGACCAAAATAATGTTTTTATGTTATTTACATTTCCTAAATCTATTTTTTCTATCAAAGAACACTGAAAAGATAAGTAAAAATCCAATAAATTGTGGATTCATCACAACCCCAAACTTAAACTTTTGCTTGTCCTCAAACAAATCAAAACTGAAGAAAGTTACAAGTAAAAGGTTGGATTTATCCAAAAGTTTTTCTCAAAATTTTTCATTCTAATCTTACACTCTAATTGGCACTTCCAATATTTCCAAAATCATTGATTCATTCAACAAAGAAATCACTCTCATATCAAATATTTTCAAGCAAAGTCCCACTAAACTGAAACGAAAATCCAGCAAGGTTTCATGCAATTCACACAATGCAAAGAAATTATCCAGCTCACAGTATAGTGTTTCACTCTTCACTCATTAATGTTTCAGGCTAAGTGTTTCTCTCAATTCATGCATTTTGCCTCACCCTAACATATATTTTCCCATATTCTTAATCTCCTTTGCCTACATACAATGAACCACCTATCATAAGGGCTTTGTTAGTCACAAATGGGGTTAGGTTAGGTTCAATTTTGATCAAGGAAGGACAAAAGCTCAAGTGGGTTTTTAAAAGGAGGGAATTCCTTTGAGTGAGTGAGTACAACAACTAGAATGGAATGCATTAAAAGATGCAGTTTATGTGGTTCAAGCATTCTTTCACCATGTTTTTCATTATTTTGCCTTATATGGGATTCTTTTCAACTCAAGGCCCTTGCTGTATTTTTTTTTTTTTTTGTTTTCATTCATTCATCATCAATTTTTTATGGACTTGACAATCATTCTCTTCTTCAATTTCAAACATTTTTTTACATGTATTATTAACATGTATGATGTTCACCACCCCAAACTTAAGATTTCGCTTGTCCTCAAGCAACTACAGTAATAATCAGCACCCCAAACTTAGTTTCTTGCATTCACTCTTGATGCAACTCAAAAGAAATACCTCTCTTAAGGTAAGGAAATATGTTTGCAGACTAAGTTTGGCAAAAAAAAAAAGAAAAAATGTGGAACAAGGACAATTAGGTGCAAGGGTGTGTGTGTGGGTGTGTGCAAAGAAGGACTCAATCATCTAGATGAAAAATTGCACAATGCATATTCAATTAAGAAACAGGGCAAGTTCGAGAGGATAGATGCAACAATACATGTTATAGTGCACATAAAAAAGAAATTAAAGGCTCAATTCTCTACCAAGGCAAAGGTGATAATTTCTTAGCAACATGTGAGTACAGTTCACCTTTCAAGAAAATATGTTCAGTATGGTAGGAATGGTAAATATGTACAAAATAAAGAATGATTGAGTTGAATGGGAAGTGCAATTAGAATATAAAATTAGAATTACAAATTTGGACTAAATTAAAAACAAAAGCACAAAGGAAAAATATATTTTTGTATGTTTTTGGCTATTACTGTGCAAGGAATTTAGACTGAGTAGTCATGAAATAAAAGCAAGGAGATCACTCCCCTTTCATGGATGATGGCTCACAATTCAGGAATCAAATTGATGCTCCTCTTGATAGGACTAAGGGCACACTCTGCAGAGAGACGCACAATGGATTTAGCACAAAAAGGAAGTCTGGAGACTGGACAAATATTTATATATAAAAGAGAATGAAAGCATCAAGTAACTATTGAAAGATAAAGCAGTAAAGTAAAAGTAAAGAAAGAAAAGAAAAGTGATAAAGTGTAATAACTATGGAAATGGTGGGTAATATGTACAAGGAAATGAAATAAAAAGAACTAAAAGGTAAATGACATAAGGGAAACTAAAAACTAAATTAGATCTTCGTTTGAACTGGAGGAGTAAAAACTATCAGCTGCATCCTCTCCTTCTTCCTCTTCTTCTTCCGCTGAGGAGCTTAAAGAGAGGAAAGTGTTCCAGCAGTCCTGCCTCTTTGGTCCTTCTGGTGTTTCTAGGTGTATTCACCATTTTGCTGAGCTGAGAGTAACTACTTTTGCTTTGGAAAGTGATTATCTTCAAGATAGACTCTTCTTTTTCTCACCAAAGTGGTTACATTAAGCTCTGAAAATGTTTACTCCTGCTGCACTTGATCCTCTCTTGAATTTAAGCAGAAATTAGATCCAAAATTTGTATTCTCCCTTTACAAAATTCAGAATTATGCAGAAACACATGTCAAATATCAAAATAAAGTGCAGACCAGAATGTTTATGCAGCAGAATTCATGAGATATCCAAAACTCAAGTGAAGGACCAATGCTAAATGCAGAAAACACAATTAAAAACTCAAATCCAAGAAAATTTTGTGAGTTGCCTCTCACACAGCTCTCTTTTAACGTCACTAGCTTGATACCTTATGATCTTTAGTTCTAGGAGATACTTTTGATGGTAACGGTTTAAGTTGTATCCCTAGATATTCTTCCTTTTTCTCAAAAATCTGCAACACTTTATTTAATTGGGAACATGGAAGAAATAACTGCAGAGGGACATCCAGCGGCTTGATTAACTCAATGAGCTTGTCTTCATGCTCTTCATTGCCTTGATGTGCAAAATATGATGTCCTGCTATTGTACTTGGGCTGCTGCTCTCTTGGATATACAATGATGTAATAGTCATACTTCAAGAGCTCAAGCAAAGACTTCAATTCAGATATAGGAGGCAATGTAAAATTTGGAGCTGGATGTGGAGCTTGCACTTCAACAAATGCCTCATGATTCATTTCCTTAGAACTTGCAATGGCTGCATCATGATTTGCTTCCTCAGAATCTATAATAGCTGCATAAAAATCACTATACAGATATGTATCAATCTCGGCACAAAAGCTACATTTTGCAGAATTACTAGAAGCATCACAAGTAAAGGAATCAGAATAATTGGCTAAGTTAGGATAATTAATACAATATGAAAATTCAGAAAACTCGACCAAATTATCATCAACTAAATCATTCAACAAATTATCATGTAAAATCGAATGAAATGGAAGAGGAACAGGTTGCTCAAAATTTTCTTCTACATCAGTAGAAGTGGCATGAGCAGTAGGAGCAAATTCTACACTTGCTGGGCTGCAATCACTTGCTGAAGCAGTAGCATTAAGATCTTCTTTTGTTGGTTGCGCTCTTGTGAGTCTTAAAAGGTCTCTCCTGATATCAAGGTAACATTCTCTGGATTCATAACTGGTTGTACGAATAGATTACCAGAACCTTGAGATTGCAAATGATTTAAAGCGGAAGCAATCTGTCCAATCTGATTTTCCAAGTTTTGAATGGATGCTTCTGTTCTTTGCTGGAAATTCAGATCGTTAATTGCCATTTCCCTCATCAACTCTTCCAAGGAAGGCTCATTCTTGGAAGGTGCAGCAGTTTGTGGTGGAGGTTGATATTGTTGCTGCATAAAATTACCCCATCCCAAGTTCAAATGATTCATCCAACCTGCAGGCTTATACAATGTAGGACAGAAATCAGTGGAATGTTCAGGTGAAGCACAAATTTCACACAACATATCATCCATCTGTGATAATGTCAATTGCTTGATCAAAAAAGCTAAATCATCTAGCTTGTTTTCTAGTCTTCTATGATCAGCAACATGAAAAGTTCTCTCAGACATATTATCAAAATCAAAGTGAAAAGATAGGAGGAAGAAGTAGGAAAAGAAACGGAAATAGAGTCACTATATAACAAAATGATGCAGAATGGGAATTATGCAGAAAAATTATGCAGCAAAATGCTTAAAAACAACAAAAATAGAGTAGAAAACAAATGCAAAAATCTGCAGAAAAAAGAAAATTATGCAACAGAGTTAAACAGAACAAGAGCAACACAAATTGGAGAAAAAGATGCAAAATGCAGAAAATGCTGCAGTAGAAAATTATGTAGAATTATGCAGAGAAAACTGAAAATAGAACAAAAACGGAGCAGAAAATAAATGCAGAAAAATGCAGAATGCAACAAGCGAAGTGCAAAAATTTAAAGACAAAAACAAAATGCAGAATTGCAGAATTCAAATGGAAGAAAAGTGCAGAAGTTTATGCAGCAGAAATGCAAGAATTATGCATATTTGTGTACCAAAAAGTCTGCAGAAAAATAGAATTTGAAAACAGAATGCAAGGTGGAAAAAAATGAATTTAGAATGCAGAATTGTGAAAGAGTGAAAAGCAAAATTATGCAGAGTAAACAGAATGCAGAAATGCAAAAATTATGTGCTAAGAAATTTGCAGGAAATTATGCAGCAAAATTCGTATGACAGATTAACGAACACACTAACTCTACGTAACTTCAAAACAGAGAAATTAAACACTCAAACATAGACTCATGCAGAATTAAATGGACAACCACACAATTGAAATTATGTTATACTACCACAATGCAAAAATCAAAATAAAACAAACACATTAACATGCAAAATGCAAAAATAGAACACAAAACATGTTTAATATCTAATCAAGCACCAATGATTCCCCGGCAACGGCGCCAATTTGATGAACGAAATATTTTCTCATTTGCAAAAAGATTTGTCGTCAACCTTCATCAAAATATGCAGAAAAATTTATGTAGTCTAGGATGCAAGCGTAGGTCGTCTCCCATGAATCATTGGACGAGTGACCAAATATCAAACATGTAATGTGCAATGTATTTAGAAAGCAAGTAAAAAGGGGGGGTTTTGTGATTTCAGGTTCAATCAACTTAAGCAGAAAATTAAATTGCAAAGTTCAATCGATAAAATGTAATAACCCCTAGTTCATTCATATAAACTCTATCCCTATTCCTCTCAAGATTTAATACTCTTCCTCTCCTCCCAGAATTAGGTTGATTTAACAAGGGAAAATCAACCTTATGTTTTCATATGAATTAAGCAATCCAATGAACTCCAATCTCTCATTCCTTGATTACGCAATCTTAGAATTAAACAAGAATTAGGCAATTCAAATTTAGAATTTCCTCAAAATAAATTAGGGTTCATTACGCAATGCTCCACTCATTCAACCATTAATTCAATTCAAGAGTTTGGGAGGAAGAAATTCATGGAAGAAAAAGATTTGCATTAACATTCAAAAAACCAAGAATTCAAGAATCCATATGAACTCACTAGAAATTAGGTTGATTTAACAAGCGAAATATTTCCATGTCTGTTTCTATTTAGAGAGTTTTTGAAAGGAAAAAAAAAATTACTCTACTATTTAACTTTTTATGAAAATTTATTATTTATTGAGAAAAGAAATATAAGGAGTCACAATTTTGGTATCAGAGCAGTTCATCCAGACCAGACTGGGGTATGGGACTAACATGTCTGTGTTGTGTAATAGATATACTAGAATATGAAATGATTATTTGCTAATATGACTTGTTAGATGTGAATTACGTGAACTAGATCTATCTATGCTAGATTAATAAGTGATTTGAGTTTATTGCATGATTAGAGCTATGGTTGGTAGAGGTAGACCTGCTGGTGCTACAAATGAACTCCTGGAGCGCATGACCCAAGTCTTAGAGACTTTGGCACATAACCAGGAGGCTGAACCAGCCGAGTATAGAGGACTTGCTTCTTTTACTAGGCATAACCCTCCAAAATTTGAAGGAAAGTTTGATCCTGAGGGAGCTCAGAGGTGGATAGCAGACGTGGAGAAAATTTTCCATGCCATGGGATGTAGAGATGAGCATAAAGTAACTTATGCTACTTATATGCTGAGTGGAGAAGCTGAGAACTGGTGGAGATTTGCTAGTCAAACTCTACTGCAAGAAGATGGTTATATTCCTTGGGAGACATTCAAGGCAACCTTCTTGGGAAATTATTTCCCTAGAGATTTAAGGTATATTGAGGATGGTTGATATGATTATATGATTTTGTGATATGAAATATACAAAGAGATGGATGTTTCATGTTTGAATATATTGTGTTTCATGTAAAAATGATGTGTATTGTTAATATGCCATGGTTTGATGTATATGATGAAAAGTATGTGGAAATATGACGAAAAATATGTGTGAACTTGAGAAATGGCATATGTGAACATGTGAATATACTCAAAAGAGTATGAGATGGAAAAAAGATATGATGTAAATAGTTACAGAGATACACTGGGGAGTGGAAGATAGAGACGATATGGGATATCTTGGGGAAATGTAGGGTGGTGAGTGACATTCGGGATTGTGCACGGAATATTGTGTTCGAATGCACCACATGGCCACACACTCATTTTCTGACTTGACTCCTGACCATTACCTTTGCTAAGGGGCCGTCTATTGCATGCGTTGTATCCGTATTGCATTGGGCCATCCGGCGACTATTTACATGGATGTGTAAGACCTCGGGATAGAGGCATCGGATAACTGTGGCCACAGGGCGCGGTAAGCGCAGATAAAAGTAAAAGAAATTGTGAATCTGTAATACACGTTGAGATGAGAATATGCTTTATATGACCCTGTGATATGTAATGCCATGATGTTTTCTTTAATCGTGATAAGATGTGTTTTGTGAAGAATGTATGTGTTATGTATGAGTGGTAGGGTAGAGACTCACCCTTACACAACATTTTTCAGGAAACCAGGACGAATAGTACCAGGCTCACAGTGCATGGATGGATGAGAACTGCTATAGGACTTAGTTATTTTGAGTTATGTAATGAATATTTTCAGTTCTATAGCATTCTTTTGAAACAGTTGTAAAACTACTATTTCTTTTTATTGCTGATGAAAATTCTAGAATCTTTGTTTTTCTAAAGTACTTATAAATTAATAAAATTTTAATCTATGAACTTTATATCATTTCCATGTCTGTTTCTATTTAGAGAGTTTTTGAAAGGAAAAAAAAATTACTCTACTATTTAACTTTTTATGAAAATTTATTATTTATTGAGAAAAGAAATATAAGGAGTCACACAATTATAATTTAAAATAATGATGTAAAATGTAGTAAAATTCAAATTAGAGAAACTGAGATTGAATTTCATCTATCTCTCTCTCTGTATTTCAGTAATTTAGTGATAAACATAGCAATCATTTACAATAAATTTGATGCAAAATACAAAAATCATATATCCCAATTTCTTAAAAATATATTTCTAAGATAATTTCTAAAATGTTAATCCCTCAAGCAGTTAAAAAACTATCCAACATTATAATCATGATTTAAAACAGTCGATAACTTGAAATCTATTCTTTGAATAACCAGTTATTGAGTAATCTCAATCAGATCTGGATCTAAGAAATATATCTTTCCAGATATAACTCATCAATTAGAAAGATTCAAGCATTACACATGGATTGAAATCACCCAACCAATAGAAATGAAGAAGAAACAACTATATTTATATAAATTACTAAGAATACATCAAGTTTAAAGATTTACATTCAATCCCATAAGAATTTTAGCTACTCATTGCAACCATAATAACAAGAAATGAGATACAAACAGTATTAAATATGAGATAATATGTGTTCCTACTCTTTCTCTCAGCTCTCTGCCGTTCTCTCTCTTTAAGAACAAGAATGGAAGAATAGTCATTTGCAGAAACACAAAAGTGGCTTTTTATACTGGTCTAGATGAAGCTTCTCTCGCTACAGTGACATCCTCTCGCTATAGCGAGAAATGGAGGCAAAATTAGGTCATTATGCTTGTTTCTCACTGTAGCGACCTCGGTTTTGCTATAGCGAGAAAAGATACTCTCACTACAGCAACAAATTCTCGGTGTAGTGAGAGTAGCACAGATTCCCTCTTAATAAACTTATCGCTTCTCGCTGCAACGAGGATCTCTCACTACAGTGAGAAACCTCCAGAATCTCTTTCTTCTTCAACATTATGCTTTTGTGTGCCTCTTAATTAACTTTCCAAATTTCTTCAATTTTGAATGATGTTTCTATTCTAATTTCAACTACAAAATATATAAAAAAAATGAATGAAAATACTTACATTTGCATTCCTCTCCTCAAATATACAAGTAATTGTAAAAGTTTCAAGTTTAGGAGAAATTTAACCATCCAAATATTTAACATGAAAAATGTTCAAGTCATCATCTAAAATTACCCAATTTATACATTTATCAGGAACTCGAGATAAATGAAATAAAAAGAGCAAAGAGAGTAATATCACTGAGCATAAGCAATCAAAAGGTTTTCCAATTAGAATCTTATATTCCCTAACTTTTCACTCAAATATCAAACTAAGATACTCAACTTTCCTCTCTGAATAATTGTCTAGGGATAAAATAAGATATCACTCAGATCCTTTTAAGAAAATTATGCTATCATAGGCTTGACTATAAACCGACTCTCCACTAAATAAATTAAATGCTAGTAAAAATCATGAAGTTTTTTTTAGGTTGTAGTGGGCCAAAGGTTTATAATAATTGAGGTGACATAAATGAAGGGAAGGGATATACAATGGGGTAATAAATTATATAAATTACAAACATCCCCTAAATATACAAATGAAGCTCTTGGAGTAATTTTTATATTTTTATATATAATCAGTGTCTTCACTCCTCTCTACTTTCATTCATATATAACCTTTTTTCTTTTCTTTTTGCTATTTTTCATTTTCTTGTTCATACTTTCCTTCTTTTTGCACATGAGAGATATGGAGGAGAATTTATCAAACAATTCAACAACTATATTGCTCCATTCATAAACTCAAGGTCATCAAAATATTTTATAAATTTAATGCAAGGGACCAAGAAAATCAATAAGGCTCAAAGTGGGCAACTAGTTGTATTTTTGTCTTAAACATGCTGAAGGCTAAGAATAAAAATCCTATTATGCCTCAATCACATTAAAACATGCAATAAAAAAGAGTAGTCTTAAGTCGGTTACAAGTCAAGTTCTAAAGCATAAATTTTAAGGAGATAATCACACAAAATAATGAGGAAAGGGGTATAATTAATTAAATTAGGATAAAAATCCCCTTTAAGGCTCAAAACTCACATTTAAGGGTTAAAGTTTAATATAGAGCAAAAAAAGTAAGGAACTTAGCTAATTATCAAACAATCCAAATGAAAATATAATGCCAATAATAATAACTCAACATGCAGTTCTATCTGGAAAAATCGGGTTCCATAAGGAAAAAAGTTTCAAATTATCATAAAAAAGTGGCACAGACACTTCTTAAGAACATGCAATAACAATTATATAATTTCGAACCATTCTCTCATACTTAAAGCAAAACATTGTCCTCAATGTTAAAAACAAAAATATGTAAAAAATGGCAATTAAAAAATAGAGAGGAAAGAGATTTCCTAATAAGTCTAAACGCATCAGTCTCTGATGGAGAAACACGACCATGATTAAACCATAACATGCTCATGCTTATAATATAAAGTTTTCTCTAACAACTGCGACTAAATGCAGAGGCGTGCATGTGCTGAGCAAAGGCGTGCATTTGGATCAAAGCTCAAAGTGTGTACGCAGAAATGATCAACTCAGCTCTTTCGAGCTTCTAGTATGCTTATTCCGCATCCAAAAAAAATTGAAATAAATAATTAACTAAACAAAAACAAAATTAAAATGAGTGAAAGGAATAAAATAAAAATGAAAGACACAAATTGCCTATTAGAAGCACCTATTTAACGTCACAAGCCTGACGTTTCTATTAGATCAAGGTGAGAAAAAGGCACGAGTCTTAGAGGTGACTCCTTTGATATGCAGTTGTACCTTCCAACATTTGTTACATTAGAAAGATTATTCATAGGATGAGGATTAAAATAAAGAGAAGAAAATGTGAGCTCTAAATTAGGAGGTTATTAAAGGATGGTTTGAGTTTTTGTCTTTTATTTTTCTTATATTTCTTCTTCCTTGGCCCTTTGCTTGGAGTTTCATGCTTCATAGATTTTAGGGAAGGAGAAATAGCATCCACAGTGCTTACAAAGTTGTAGGAGTCTTGGCTAGAAGAGTACCTTAATGAGATAAAAAAAATTGGAAAAAAAAAAACTTCCTCATCATTTAGCCGCAGGGTGAGCTTTCCTTCTTATACGTCTATGATGGCCCTTGCGGTGGACAAGAAAGATCTGCCCAAGATGATGGGGACATCACTATCTTTCTCCATGTCAAGTATTACAAAATATACAAGAAATAGGAACTCTCCAACCTTCACAAGTACATTTTCCACTATTCCTTCAGGATAAGTAATCAACCTATCTGTCAACTGAAGTGACATGGAGGTCGATTTTCGTTTATGCACCCAAGCTTCCAAAAAATAGAATAAGGCATAAGGTTAATATTGGCTCCTAAATCACATAAGCCTTATCAATATGAGTTTTTCCAATTGTGTAAGAAATAGTAAAACTCCTTGGGTCCTTAAGCTTAGGTGGAAGCTTTTTAAGAACTATAGCTAAGCACTCCTTAGTGAGCTTCACAGTTTCATGTGCTCTTAGTTTCTTCTTATTGGTCAAAATCTCCTTGACAAAAAAAAGGCATATTGATGTGCACTTTGCCCAATAACTCTAAGAATTTGTTGAACTCTTTATCGTACGAGGGTGACCTTGCAACTGTTGTGGAAAGGGAATTTTAAGCTCATAGAGCCTTGGTTGTACAAGAGGTTCTTCTTTCTTTTCTTCTCTAGGTTTTGTGATTGAAGCACAACCTTGCTCATGAGGATGCACGGTCATGCCTATTGTTTCAACATGGGCGTGCTTGTATGTTAATGTAATTGGCAAGTGTACCAAGTTTTGATGTAGTATAAAAGATTATCGTATCCACAAGAAGTGGTGATATACAACTAATTTTAGTTATCCTAACTAAAAAGTAATAATCCTAAGTATTCACAAATTCACAACTACCCTTCATGTACTTTTGATTAATTGGATTCATGAAAATTTAGCAAGATGACAAAATATAAATTTACTACGATAACAAAAAGTAGAGATTGGATTTCACCTATCACTAACTTCGTATCTTAGTTATATAATATATTTTGCACTCCCCATTATATTCACTCGTTGGATTCCTCTCACCCAAGATTCTAAGATAATTTATTGAATTATAATCTCTTACTTAAACAATAAATAATCCAGCGTTACTAGCAAGAGTTATATAACATACAACAAATTAAAACTTATACCTAGAGTCCCAATCTATTGCGTGTATTTACCTAAACTGGGTTCCAAGGTAGTTTCCCAACTTACCCCGTATTTTCGAATCATGAACCATTCCCCGTAGGGTAGAAGCAAGCATTAATATCAAGATAAACACACCCAACGCATGAAAAATGAAAAATTATATTAATAAACTAAAATACTTATGAAGTTAAGATTACATCTAATCCCCTATGAAATTCTAGCCACTCATAATGTACCAAACAACAAGAAAATACATGGAAAGAGGATAGAAATTAGTTCCTCAATGGTGTAGTCATTCTTCCACGCTTCCACTCTTGCTCCTCGACTTTCCACAACTCCTCAAAAAAAATATGTTCCCCTTTTTCTCGTGCCTGGACTCTTTTAATTTAGAGCATTTAATGAAGTCTCCCTTAGGCGAGGTTATTCTCGCTTAAGTGAGAACTACATAGAGGCGCCTTTCAGTACCAGTTATTGTCGCCCATACGAGATCTCTCCTCGCTGAAGCGAGATTCTTGCTTAAGCGATGGTTATCTCACTTGAGCAAGAATATGGCAGAATACAGGTCCTGCAGCTCGACGCCCTCGCTTAAGCGAGATTTGCTGGCTATGAGGACTTTGCTTCCCTTTTTCCATTTTCATTTCACCAAGCCTTGCCCCTAAATATTTAGCACAATAATAAAGGATCAAATACCTTCATGCAGTCACAAATTTAAGACAAATAATTACTAAATTTGAGTGGCTAAACTTCAATTAGCATGGGGTATAAATACATTGAATTAAAAGAGAATTTAAGCATCGACTAATTAGAAAGGAATTGAACAAGTGTCAAATTATATACCAAAAATTACTACTAATTGGCACTTATCATTGTATAAGCATAATTGTGCTTATATTGTAGTAGTGGCATGCTCATCAGTAAGCATGGTCGTGAGTATAGAATCAGCATGGGTGTGCATGAGACTCTGTTCAACGATTCTTGTAATTTCTTTCCACTTCTAAAGGTGATGGCATTGCATTGTTGCCTTGGATTAGGTTCTGGCTAGGTTGGTAATGTCCCTAATGCTCTTTGACTTAGCAAATTGGTAATTTGCTCCAATTGTGCCTGCATCTCAAAAAATTAGGCTTTCATATCTAATTAGAATTCTGTGAACCTATTATCATTCTTGTCAATATATTGATCTGACTTAGATTCAAGCTCTGTCATCCTCTTATCAGAATAATGCATATACTATATCATTTGTTTTTGAAAGTTGGACTGAGATCTAGGGCCTTCTTCCTTTTTTGGTCTTGCTCCCTGATTTTGTATATGGGGAAGGCAATAAACGTTTAAAGTTGGCTTCCAAAGCCATTCCCCTAAGAGTTAAAAAGATTACTTTGCCACCCTAAGTTGTGATTGCCAATGAAATTTTCCACCTCTTGCATAAACTCTAGACTTGCAGGAAGTCTTACAGGTTGATCTTGACCCTTCATTAAAGATTCTAATTGCTTTGCAAGGGCTGCCATTTGGTTCACTCGTGGGTTACTGCTCTCTGTTGGTAGACTAGGGTGATCTCTTTCCTCCTGATGTCATAAGAGTCAGTTGTGTGCCACTGGAAACTAGCATATGTCACCTCATCTATTAGCTTATATGCATCATCTAGATCTTTTCTTTTGAGTGACCCTCATACTATGGCATCGATTATAGCCCTGTTGGTGATTGATAGACCACTGTAAAAGATCTTCACTTGTCTCCATGTCAAAAAATTGTGATGAGGACACCTGCTTAACAGCTCTACAAATCGCTCCCATGCCTCGAACAAGGATTCTACTTCATATTGTTTATCTTCGAGGATCTTGATGAGGGAAAATACTTTCCTAAAAATTTTTGGTTGAGATCCTCCCAAGTTATGATGGCATTGGCTAAGAGTGAAATGAACCATGCATTCACCTTTTTAGATACCAAAAAGGGGAAAAGGCAGAGTCAAATGGCATTGTTGGAGACTCTATTGTATTTGATGGTATCAGTCAGTTAGAGGAATTTTGTTAGATAAAGATTGAGGTCTTCATTTGGCATGCCTCTGAACTAGGTGGAGTTCTGGACCATGGTTATGTGTGTTGGTTTCAGTTCAAAATTGTTGGCCTCCACATTAGGGGCTACGATGTTTCTAGGAGTACCTGTAACAGTGGGTGTCATATAATCTTGAATTGATCTCTTTTCCTCTGCCATTGTTTACTCTCTCACTTCCTTCCTTTGTCTACGCATTGTTCTATCAATCTCTGGATCAAATAAACAAGTTGTTCACCATAGCCCTAACTATGGATTTAGCAAAACATAATATAAAAGGAAATCAAAACAATACTAAATAAATCCATAGAACTCGAAAAGTAATACAAACTAGAGAAGTCTCTAATAGAGAATAGACAAGAAGAGTTTTTGATTCCAAGATGCACTCTCGAAGCTCCAATAGTCATCAGTGACTGGCCAACACCAATATTGAGGATGTGGAAGAGATGAGTAAAAGGCATGGAAGGGATTAGATAGAAACAAGATAAAAAAAGGATGATAAGTTGCTGCCCTGAGGTCTCTTCTAATAGGGTTTGAAAACCCTAAAATTTCTTCATAGTTGGACTACTTGCAACGAGCACGATCGTGCATGTAGATCAAAGCATCTCTATGTTAACTGCTAGGGTCTGGGCATGCTCGATACTACAAAGCTCTATTTTTCAACCAATTTGGGCTCAAAATTCAAATGTGGCCTTCTTATACTAAAATGCACAATTAATATATAAATTAGTGTAAAAATTAATTAAAATAATAGCCACACATAAATATATAAGCTATAAAATTATGCCAAAATACAAACTTATCAGTAGTACAAGTGATGATCCTCATAAGCATTTGAAATAATTCCACATAATTTGTTCAACAATGAGACCTCAAGAAATTCCTCTAAATCACATCAAGCTAAAGGCATTTCCATCCTCCTTGGATGCTACAGCAAAGGACTAGTTTTACTATCTGTAGCCAGGTTTAGTCACCAGTTGGATAGACTTGAAGAGGATTTTCCTTGAAAAATTCTTCCTTGTATCCAGAGCAGCAATAATCAAGAAGAAGATGTGGCATAACACAGTTTAGTAAGAAAAGTTTATGAGTACTGGGAAAGGTTCAAAAGATTGTGTGTAACCTGCCCACACCACTTGAATAGCGACCAGTTACACATTCAATACTTCTATGAAGGCTTTACTCCAATGGAAAGAAATATGCTTTATGCAGCAAGTGGTTGTCAGGCCTGTAATTTATTATTGAGTAATCTATAATATTTTGTACTTGTTAAATGTTAATTGAAGGATTATTTGGTATTGAAATAGATATAGATAGAGTTTGAAATTAATTTTAAAAAAAAAGTGAACAGTGTCAGTGAACAGTGGGAAACACACGAACAGTGTCGGTGAACAATGCAAATGCGTGAATAGTGGTGGTGTGAACAGTAATTTTAGCATGAATAGTAACTCCGTCATGAACAATGCCAAAAGTTTTTTTCTATAAATAGGGTCCTTGCACGAAATTTTCACTTCTTCACACTTCTCAAAGGTTCCAAGGCCATATATCTTCATTTTCTCTCAAACTAAACCTTCCTAAACTTAGATTTCTCTCCAGATTTGTGATTCTGCGTCTATTCTAAGGGATTTGAAGTAAGTTTCTCTAAGTTTGAAGTTAGATTCACCGTTCGTTTCTCTTCTTCTTCTCTTTCTCATAGAAGTTCATGTGTTCTTAGGAAAGACTCCGTTCTAAAGCCAAATATTCAGTGAATCTTGCGTTAAAACAAGTAATATTTGGTAGATCTGGTGTGAATCACCGTTCTAAGGTAAGGGGAGCTTACCTTAGTCTATGAACTATGTTTCTAATGGTTTGATATGCTATGAAAAGAAAGGATTGAGTTAGTTTTGTTAGATCTCATTGATAAAAGTTGAAATATAAAGGATTTTATACTTGAAAGTTATTTTTCTATGTTGTAACTACTGATAATTGATTTAATAACACTGATATTTGGTTGATTTATTATAAACATGTCTTAGCTGAGCTGTTGAAATGATTTTAGCCATGATACATCTAGCTGAGATATATGTCTTACGTCATTATAGAACCGAGTTACATGTTTAGGTGGGTAGACGTGTAACGATAGAGCATGTTAAGTTGTGCTGTCTAGATCCAGATACTGGAATGGGTCACTCTCGGACCGGCTCAGTTCCTTCTAGATTACTTAAGCTATGAAACTAGTTGGAAACTATTTTCATGTTGTGGATTAGATGAGCTGGGAATGCATGGGGTTGTTGCTGTGAGTAATATTTTGCTCTCTCTCTCTCTCTCTCTCTCTATATATATATATATATATATATATATATATATATGATTTTATTTTATTTTTGTAAACTCACCCTTGCATTTTTGTCTTTGCTGTTGTGTGCGTGTGTACTGCGATGATCGTACGATGGTACGTGAGCAAATGTAGCAGGTGTTACATCTACTTCACAGGCTTAGGGGCTAGTGGAGAAATGTTAGAAGCTAGAGTCGAGTAATTTTGCATTAAAGTCAGAGGGAGCTATGTAGTATAATTTTGTGTATTTTGAGTATTATGAACTAAATGTAATATTACGTTGTTCTATTGGATATTTGTTGTAAGGAACTTTGTTTTATTTTGAATAAGAAGTGAATTTTATACTTATATTCTCTATTATTTATCTATCTTAAATAAGTAAGTGGTGTAGAAATAATATTCTCGGTTCCTTATAAAAAGGGGTCATGACATTTTAGTGGTATCAAAGCATGGTGTAGGTAAACGTACGGGGTAAGGTTGTTAAGTATCAATTGTGCATGTTAGGCATGTGATTCTTAGCTGTGAATCATATATCATAATTTCTAATCATTAGATTATGAGAGAACGAGCTTGATCACCTCGGTTCCAGACATGACAGATGTAGGAAATCTTGACATATGATACTTAGGTGAGCTATAGGCGAGTCATACGGCATGAAATAATAGGCTGTTAAGCTAAGTTGTAAATAACTGCTGAGATAAGTGTGTTTGTTATGCTGTGTGAATGCTAACATGATGTTATGGTAAGTGCTAAATTGATTAAATTGTTATGATATACTTAATATGAATATATCACTGTAAGCTGAATCTATGGATATAAATATGTGGTGGTATTGTTAAATGTGTTAAATGTTAGTAATCTAGGCTACTTTTATTCTATATATTAAGATGGTTAGACTGAGAAGTCTACTACAAACCCTCTTCCTTTTGCTGACATGAACCAAATGGCTCATGATAAGTATGTAATTAGGCCCTCTTTTACAGCCCATATATTCATATTTGACCTTTATTTTATTTGAGTTTTACATTAATTTATATATTAATTGTGCAGTTTGATATAAAGAGGCCGCAAGTAGATTTTGGGTGCATTCTGGGCCTAAATTAATGGAAGATTAGAGCTTCGCAACAGTCAGCACGCTCAGACCCATTCAATAAGCACGGGGTGCTTCGAGCCCATACACGGTCGTGCTTAAGACCTTGCACGGCCGTGCTCATCTGCGGGAAGCCCAATTATGAATAGTTTTTAGGGTTTTCAAATCCTATAAAAGGGAAGATCTCATGCATCGTAAAAAAATTCCTTTTTGATCTTGGCTTTGGCTCTAGAATACATTTTGATCTCGTCTCTCTTGCACAGGATCCTTGGCACATGCTTGGCGAGACTTGGAGCTTCAAGCAATCATACTTGAAGACCGGGAACACATCTCACACTCTAGTTTGCTATTTCTTTTGATTATGACTTTATTTATGATTGTTTTAGTTCTTTTCTTTAGAATGAGTAACTAAGTCCATAGCTAGGGCTATGAGAACTATTGTTCACAGATTTATGCAATTTTGATATTTGAATTTAAATTTGATTTCCATTTTGTGATTAGATTTTATCCTATTGCGCTTCTTTTTTTAATCCTAATTAATTGTATCATCAGGCGACTGTACCTCGGTTAATTAATAGATCTATAGGGTAAAACGAGACAAAGGATTAGGTGGACCAAACCAATCTTTCTCTTCTAATCGTTATTAAATTAACAAGTTTATAGGTTTCTTAAGCTTTCTTAAATTGATGTCTTGCATGACCATTGAGGATGTTAATTTAGAGAAAAGAATATTAATATTGCATGACCATTAGGTATTAATAGTATTCGTATGAATGATTGGTAATCACAAGGAAATCGAATTTAGAGTTAAATAGAAAAATAACACAAAGGATTGAATGAGAAAACCTATATGCCCTAGGTTCCTCTCTGATAAGTTCAACCAAGACGTGCATTTGTATTCCTTGCTCTTAGTTCTTAGTTTTATAATTGATTTTATAAATCTTGTTTTTAATTAATCTCGTATCTTTGAAGCTTAAACAATTGAATTAGGAAATTCTTAGTAATTGGAAAACAATCCTTGTGGGGTGATATTTCGGGAACTTAATTTAAGAATCATGTATTACTTCTCGATGGGTACACTTGCCCTCCAAACAAGTTTTTGGCGCCATTGCAAGGGATTGCTTTTTCAATATTAAGAAAATCTCAAATTTAATTGATTTAAGCAATTTGTGTTTTATTTTATTTTGTTTGTTTATTGTTAATTTTTTTTATTTTCGTATTTATTTAATTTTTTTTATTTCGCAATTTCTTTTAATGTATGCTCACTCGTTTTAAGTGCTCTACAGCTTGTTTATTTGATCCGGAGATTGAGAGAACAACGTGTAAACAAAGAAAAGAAGTGAGAGAGCAATGAATGGCAGAGGGAAGGAGAACAATTCAAGATTACATGATACCCACTGCTAGAGGCACTCCTGGAAGCATTGCGACATCTAATGTGGAGGCCAACAATTTTGAATTGAAACCAGCACTCATAACCATGGTCCAGAACTCGATACAGTTTGGAGGCATGCCTAACGAAGACCCCAATCTTCATCTGATAAAGTTCTTCCAATTAACGGATATCATCAAGTACAATGGAATCTCCAACGATGTTATTCGACTCCGCCTTTTCCTCTTCTCATTATCTGAAAGGGTGAATGCATGGTTTTTCTCACTCCCAGCCAACTTCATCAGAACTTGGGAGGATCTCACTCAACAATTCTTGGAAAAGTACTTTCCCCATCAAGTTCCTCCAAGCTTATGACAGAGATATGTTGCTTCCAACAATATGAATCAGAATCCTTATTCGAAGCATGGGAGCGATTTAGAGGGCTTTTGAGGAGATATCCTCATCATGATTTTCTGACATGGAGACAGGTACAAATTTTTTACAGTGGCCTATCAATCACTACCAGGGCTACAATTGATGCCGTAGCAAGAGGGTCCCTCATAAGAAAAGATCCAGATGATGCATACAAGCTGATAGATGAGATAGTATCTTCTAGCTTTCAGTGGCACACCGCTGACTCTTACAACATTAAGAGGAAAGAGACCACTCTGGTCTACCAAGCAGAGAGCAGCAGGCCACTAATGAACCAAATGGCAACCCTTGCAAAGCAACTAAAATCTTTAATGAAGGCTCAAGACCAACTTGTAAGAGCTCTTGCAAGCCCAGAATTTAAGCAAGAGGAGGCAAATTTCATGGGCAATCACAGTTCAGAGTGGAGGAGTAATCCTCCTAACTCTTGGGGGAATGGCTTTGGAAGTCAAAATTCAAGTGTTTATCGCCCTCCTCATGTGCAAAGTCAAAGAGCAAGACCTGAAAGAAAAGAAGCTCCTAGATCTCAGTCCAACTTTCAAGAACAGATGATGCAATATGTGCATTACTCTGATAAAAAGGACGACAGAGCTTGAATCCAAGTTGGACCAACATATTGAGAGAACTGATACGAGGTTCGCAGAGGTCAAATCTGAAATACAAGTCAGCTCCTCTAAGATGAGTGCACAATTGGAGCAAATTACGAATCTTTTGAGTCAAAGAGTGATGGGAACACTACCATCTCAACCTGAGCCTAATCCAAGGGAGCAATGCAATGTCGTTACTCTAAGAAGTGGGAAAAATTTGAATGGGACACAAACACATAAGTCATGCACGCCTGTACTGAAGAAGGAACACGCCCTTGCATCACCCTGCACGCCCATGCTGCCTGAAACAGAACGGTCGTGCTTAGAACAGCACGCCCTTGCAGACAACGAAGGCACGACCGTGCTAGACGGAAGCAAGGTCGTGCTCAACGAAGGCACGCCCATGCTAGATGATGAGCAAGGTCGTTCTTACCACCCAAATGCGAAAAAGGAGACAAGGGAAGATGCACTAGTGGTGACAAAACTAAAAGTTCCATTTCCACAACGATTGATGAGTAGCCAGAGAGACCCTCAGTTCAATAAGTTCCTTGGGATCCTCAGAAAGCTCCACATCAATATTCCTTTTGTTGAAGCCATATCACAGATGCCGAAATATGCTAAATTTCTCAAGGAGATGCTAAGCAACAAAAAGAAATTGGAAGAATTCGAGACAGTCAGATTGAATGAGGAGTGCTCAGCAATTTTACTATGGAAGCTGCCGCCTAAGCTTAAGGATCTAAGGAGTTTTACAATTCCATGCACTATAGGCAATTCTTATTTTGATAAAGTGCTCTATGATTTAGGCGCTAGCATCAATCTAATGCCATTTTCTGTGTTTAAAAGGTTGGGTATGCAAGAATCCAAGCCAACTTCAATCTCTCTGCAGCTTGCTGATCGTTCAATAATGTATCCTAGGGGCATAGTGGAGGATGTCCTAGTCAAGGTAGATAAGTTCATGTTTCCTGCAGATTTCATTGTCCTTGACATGGAAAAGGATGACAAAGTACCCATCATACTCGGGAGGCCTTTCCTAGCCACAGGAAGAAAGATAATAGATGTTTAACAAGGGAAGCTCACATTGAGGCTAAATGATGAGGAAGTTGTATTTCAAGTTTTCAATTCTTTCAAGTACCCTTCTAGCCAAGAGTCCTGTCACTTTGTGAGCACTGTGGATGTTGCTTCTCCTCCTCCAATTTATATGAAGCATGGAACCATAACAAGAAGGCCAAGGAGGAAGTAATATAAGAAGAAGGAAAGACAAAAGCTTACACCATCCATTAATAAGCCTCCTAATTCGAAGCTTAAATTTTCTTCTCTTTATTCTAATCCCCATCTTATGAATAATTTTTCTGATGTAATAGGTGTTGGGGATGCAAAGCTGTTGGGGGAACAATTGCATATCAAGGGAGTCACCTCTGAGACTCATACCTTCTTCCCACCATGATTTAACATGAATGTCAGGCTCGTGACGTTAAACAAGCGCTCCCAGGAGGCAACCTATGTCTTTTATTTTATTTCAATTTTATTTCTTTTTGTTTATTTTAATTTTGCTATTGTTATTTTATTTTTAGAATAAATAATAAACATATTGAAGGATTGTAAGAACTGAGTTAATTGTTCCCGCACACACTTTTGATCTCTGATCTGGAAGCACGCCCGTGCTCATCACATACACGGCCGTGCATTCAGTCGTAGTTATGAGAGAAAGCTTTACATCATAAGCATGGGCATGCTCAAGATTTCAGCATGGCCGTGCTCCCTCACCCGAAGCTGTCGCGTCAAGAATTATTAGGGAACCTCTTTCCTTTTTATTCAATTACCCTTTTTGCATGTTTTTAATTTGATTACTTTCAAACATTGAGGACAATGTTTCGCTTTAAGTATAGGGGAGTAGTTCCTAATTATATGATTGTTATTGCATGTTATTGAGTAAAGTGCCTATGCTATTTTTTATGATAATTTAAAATTTTTTCCTCATGGAACCCAATTTTTCCAGATAGAAGAGCATATTAAGTGATTATTATTGGCATTATATTTTCATTTGAAAACTAATAATTAGCTAGGTTCCTTACTTTTATGCTCTACATTAAACTTTTTAACCCACAGATGTAAGTTTTGAGCCTTAAAAGGGATTTCTATCTTAATTTAATTAATTGTACCTTTCCTCATTGTTTTGTGTGATTATCTCCTTAGGATTTGTGCTCTAGAACTTGACTTGGAACTGACTTAAGACTTCTCTTTTTAATTGCATGTTGTTAAAATGATTGAGGCATAATAGGATTTTTATTCTTGGCCTTCAGCATGTTTGAGATACAACTAGTTGTCCACTTTGAGCTTTATTGATTTTCTTGGTCCCTTGCATTAAATTTATAAAAAATATTTTGATGATCTTGAGTTTATGAATGGAGCAATTGAGTTGTTGAATTGTTTGATAAATTGTCCTCTACATCTCTCATGTGCAAAAAGAAAGAAAGTATGAAAAAGAAAAAAAAAGAAAAAAAAAAGAAAAAGGGTTATATATGATTGAAAGGAAAGAAGAGTAAAGATATTATTCACGTACAAAAATATAAAAATTACTCCAAGAGCTTCATTTGTAAACATAGGGGATGTTTATAATTTTTATAATTTATTACCCCTCTGTATATCCCCTTCCTTTCATTTATCTCACCTCAATTATTATAACCCCTTGACTACATTATAACCTGAAAAAGACCTCATGATTTTGACTTGCATTTAATTTATTTAGTGGAGAGTCGATTTATAGTCAAGCCTATGGTAGTACACTCTCTTTAGGAGAACTGAGTGATATCTTATTTTGTTCCTTAGTGAGAGAGGAAAGTAGAGTACCTTAGTTTGATGTTTGAGTAAAAAGTATGGAAATATAAGATTCTAATTGGGAATCCTTTTGATTGCTTATGCTCAATGATATTACTCTTGTTGCTCTCTTTGTCTTCTTCATATCGGGTTCCTTGTGTGGTATTATGTTTTAAGTTATTATGTTACGCTTAACCAGCACTTTGCTTGAGGACAAGCAAATAAATAAGTATGAGGGAGTTGATAAGTATGTAATTAGGCCCTCTTTTACAGCCCATATATTCATATTTGACCTTTATTTTATTTGGGTTTTACACTAATTTATATATTAATTGTGCAGTTTGGTATAAAGAGGCCGCAAGTGGATTTTGGGTGCATTCTGGGCCCAAATTGATGGAAGATTAAAGCTTCGCAGCAGTCAGCACGCCCAGACCCATTCAACAAGCACGGGGGTGCTTTGAGCCCATGCACGATCGTGCTTAACGCCTTGCACAGCCGTGCTTATCTGCGGGAAGCCCAATTATGAATAGTTTTTAGGGTTTTCAAATCCTATAAAAGGGAAGATCTCATGCATCGTAAAAAAACCCTTTTTGATCTTGGCTTTGGCTCTAGAATATATTTTGATCTTGTCTCTCTTGCACGGGATCCTTGGCACATGCTTGGCGAGACTTGGAGCTTCAAGCGATCGTACTTGAAAACCGGGAACACATCTCACACTCTAGTTTGCTATTTCTTTTGATTATGGCTTTGTTTATGATTGTTTTAGTTCTTTTCTTTAGCATGAGTAACTAAGTCCATAGCTAGGTTTATGGGAACTATTGTTCATGGATTTATGGAATTTTAATATTTGAATTTAAATTTGATTTCCGTTTTGTGATTAGATTTTATCCTATTGCGTTTCTTTTTTTAATCCTAATTAATTACATCATCAGGCGACCGTACCTCGGTTAATTAATAGATCTATAGGGTAAAATGAGACAAAGGATTAGGTGAACCAAACCAATCTTTCTCTTCTAATCGTTATTAAATTAACAAGTTCATAAGTTCCTTAAGCTTTCTTAAATTGATGTCTTGCATGAATATTGGGGATGTTAATTTAGAGAAAAGAATATTAATATTGCATGACCATTGGGTATTAATAGTATTCGTATGAATGATTGGTAATCACAAGGAAATCGAATTTAGAGTTAAATAGAAAAATAACATAAAGGATTGAATGAGAAAACCCATATGCCCTAGGTTCCTCTCCGATAAGTTCAACCAAGACGTGCATTTGTATTCTTTGCTCTTAGTTCTTAGTTTTATAATTGATTTTATAAATTCTTGTTTTTAATTAATCTTGTATCTTTGAAGCTTAAACAATTGAATTAGGAAATTCTTAATAATTGGAAAACAATCCTTGTGGGACGATATTTCGGGAACTCAATTTAAAAATCATGTATTACATCTCGATGGGTACACTTGTCCTCCGAACAAGTTTTTGTAGTATAGTGGTGAGTATTCCCGCCAGTCACGCGGGTGACCCGGTTTTGATCCCTGGCAACGGGGCCAAAACCTTGTTCACCAAGCATATGCCAAGGATCCCGTGTAAGAGAGACGAGATCAAAGTGTATTCTAGAGGATTGGCAAAAATAAAAAAATTCAATAAAATACAAATTTTCGCGGGCGAAAATGATCAAAAAGGGTTCTTTTACAATGCATAAGATCTTCCCTTTTATAGGATTTGAAAACCCTAAAAACTATTCATAATTGGGCTTCCCGCAGATGAGCACGGCCGTGCAAGGCCTTAAGCACGACCGTGCATGGGCTCGAAGCACCCCGTGCTTATTGAATGGGTCTGGGCATGCTAACTGCTGCGAAGCTCTAATCTTCCATCAATTTGGGCCCAGAATGCACCCAAAATCCACTTGCGGCCTCTTTATACCAAACTCCACAATTAATATATAAATTAGTGTAAAACCCAAATAAAATAAAGGTCAAATATGAATATATAGGCTGTAAAAGAGGGCCTAATTACATACTTATCAGCTCACATCATGGAGGCTATGGCAGCCACGGTGAGACAAAGTCTAGAAATGATACAGCAGCAACAGGCTGCAAATCAAGCCACTGCTACAGCACAGGCAGCAGCAGCCACTGCCCCAACTTTACCTTCTCCCTAATATCAGGGATTGTCTGAGTTTAGGAAGAATGATGCTCATCAGTTTACTTTAGTAGATGGGCCGGATGCGGTCGAGCAGTGGATTAGAGATATTTGTGTGAGAAACTTAGGATTGACGGTGAGCAATCTAGGATGTGAATTGGTAGTATCGACACCTAGTTTGAGTTCGATCAAGACTTTGATAGTTTGTTTTAGGTGTCCGATAGTAGTTGAGGGACAAAGATATAAGGTAAATCTTATTTGTATCCTGATGTCAGAACTGGATGTAATCCTAAAGATGGATTGGCTGACTGCTAATCGTGTACTAATTGATTGTGGGTAGAGGTGTCTAATTTTTCCTGAGCAGTAGGGCTGTGTTAAGCTGACTTCTACCCGTTAAGTAGAAATATGTTTGAGTGAAGGGGTCTCTTGTTATGTTCTTTTGGCCATTATGAATACAGGAATGAGCAGAATTTGTAGTCAATACCAGTAGTACGAGAATTCTCTAAGATCTGCCTAGAGGATATTCCTAGAATACCTCCATGTAAAGAGGTAGAGTTTGCTATAGATTTGATTCCTAGAACTGAGCCAATGTTTTTAGCACCTTGCAGAATGGCATCAAAAAAGTTAATGGAGCTTAAGGAGCAGAATAAGGATCTAATACAGAAGCAGATGATTAGGCCGAGTGTATCACCTTAGGGAGCATCAATTCTCTTAGTGAAAAAGAAGGACGGGAGTTATAGGTTATGTGTTGATTTTCGTAAGCTGAATAAGTTGACAATCAAGAATAAGTACTCGTTGCCACAGATTGATGATTTGATGGACCAGTTAAGAAGTGCTAAATTATTCTTTAAGATTGCTTTGAAGTTTGGGTACCATCAGATCTGAGTAAAGGATAAAGATACCCCAAAGACAGCATTCTACACTAGATATGGTCATTACAAGTATATTGTGATGCCTTTCAGAGTCACTAATGCTCCGGCAGTGTTTATAAACTACATGAACCCAATCTTTAGACCTTTTCTGGATCAATTTGTGGTAGTCTTCATTGATAATATCTTGATTTATTCTAGTTTGCCAGAGAAGTATAAAGACCTTGACATTTTTATTGTCCTTTGCACCATTGGAAATTTCACCTTCAGCAATGCATTACTTGATCTCGCTACTTCTATAAATGTGATGCCTACATTAATCTATAGGTCTCTGTACCTTGGCCCCCTGAAGCAAACTAGTGTAATTATTCAATTAGCAAATATAAGCATTGCATACCTTGCTAGTGTAGTGGAAGATGTGCTTGATAGAGTATATAAGCTGATATTTCCTGTTAATTTCTACATTCTAGACATGGCAAAAGAGTCCAGTATACCTACATTGATCCTTGGCAGACCTTTCCTAAAAACAAGAAGGACAAAAATTGATGTACATTCTAAAATCTTATCTATAGAGTTTGGAAATGATGTTGTACAATTGAAACATCCCACAGAGTTGCATAGTATATTTCAGTTAGACATTATTGAGTTGCTAACTGATGGGTTTTCTGATGTTTCTTCTTGTCCATGAACTTTCAATAGAGTTGTGTAGAATTTGTGCTGAGATAAATGCATTTCTAATAGCTAATGATGTTTCATTTGATGCAGCAGTAGAATTAAAAAGCTTTGACTTGATTACAACAAGTACATATACTCCTGATCCTGCCCAGACATATGTTGTAAAATTGGATTTCTCTACTAGGACATTTCCCTCTATGGTGCAGCCACCTACACTTGAACTGAAGCCTCTGCCCAAGAACTTGAAGTATGCATTTTTATAGGATGATGACAAACTATCTATGATAGTTTTATCATATTTAGATGTTACATAAGAGGAAAAGTTGTTGTAGACTTTAGTAGCCCATAAGTAAGTAGTCCGTGGTCAAAAAGTGGATAAAGCACAAGTAAACTACACCACTACAGAAAAATATCTTTTAGCCATTATTTTTGGTATAGATAAATTTCATTCATATTTACTTGGCTCTAAAGTGATTTTTTTTCTAATCATGCAACTTTGAGGTACTTGCTTAAGAAGTCAAATTCTAAACTAAAACTGACATTAAGAATTTGCAAGAATTTGACATTAAAGTAATTGGCAAAGCTGGATACTTCTTTTGCAAGAATTTGACACTAAGATCAAAGACAGAAGTGGTGTAGAAAACTTAGAGGCCATTATTTGAGCAAAATTCAACAACCACTTGAGGATCTCCCTATCCGAGATACCTTTCTCGATAAGTAGTTTACTACATCAAAGGACATGATCCTTAGTATGTAGACTTGGTAAATTATTTGGCTGCTAAGGAGATTCCTACATACTTTTCTAAAGCTCAAGCTGCCAAGTTGAAGCGTGATTCCAAATATTACATTTGAGATAATCCATACTTATGGAAGATGTGCAGTGACAAGATCATTAGACGATGTGTGCCTATACCTAAGTTCTAGTCAGTGCTTAGATTTTGTCATTCTTTGCCTTGTGGTGGACATTTTAGATCTTAGTGTACAGCCCCAAAGATCTTAGATTCTAAACTATATTGGCCTATCATGTTCTAGAATGCATACACCTTCTGTAAGACATGTGAGCGATGCCAAAAGACTAGGAATATCTCACGTAGGAATGAGATGCCCTAACTGCCTCTTTTTTTCTGTAAGGTGTTTGATGTATGGGGTATAGATTTTATGGGTCCCTTTCCTGTTTCATTTGCCTTTATTTATATTTTGTTAGCAATGGACTATGTCTCCAAGTGAGTGAAGGCAAAGGTCACTAGTACTGATGATGCTCGTGTTGTTGTAGATTTTTTCAATTCACATATTTTTTGCAGGTTTGAACTTTCTAGAGTATTGATTAGTGACTAGGGATCACACTTCTAGAATCGTACCATAGATGCCTTACTTCATAAGTTTGGGGTTATGCATAGAGTTTTCACACCATACCACCCCCAAACCCCCAGACTAACGAACAAGTGGAGATCTCTAATCATAAAATAAAGCAAACTCTAGAGAAGACTCTCCAACCCAACAAGAAAGATTGGAGGTTGCACTTAGAGGAAGCTCTTTAGGCCTACAAGATCGCCTACAAGACATCCATATGAATGTTTCTTATCGAGTTATTTTTGGTAAGACATGTCATCTACGAATGTAAGTAAAGTATAGGGCATTCTGGGCGATCAAGCAATGTAATCTGGATTTGGATGCAGCTAGTTCACATAGGAAGCTTTAATTACAAGAGATGGTGGAGATTCATAGAGAAGCATATGAGAACTCCAACATCTACAAGGAGCGCGCTAAGGCTTTTCATATAAGGTAATAGGGCATAAAGAGTTCTACATTGGTGAAAAAGTCCTATTATATAATTTTAGACTTAAGTTGATGCCTGGTAAATTGAGATCTAAATGGGATAGTCCCTTTCTTGTTATTAATGTTTTTCTTTATGGTGTTGTTAAACTTCAGGATATGGGATCTCAAAAGAGCTTCAAGGGTAATGGGCATTGACTCAAGGTTTTTCATGAAAACTTGTAGGAAAATGTGTAGGAAGAGGCCATCTTTGGATTGGCCACCTACCTCAATTTATAAGTTGTTTTTCTTACCTCTCTCATTTACTAGATTGTTTGGATTTTCTTTTTTCTTATTGTATTTTCTTTAAGGAATATGTTAATTTCAAGTGGAGAGAATATTATGTTTTTGGTGTACATAGTCTAAAAAGTGAATCAAACATGCCCTCAAAGAAAATTTTAAAAAATGATATGTTCTCCCTTGACTTCATTGTCGTATGTATATGTGGGATCACACTCTTCATACATTTAAAATGTTTCAATGGAGCTTAAATTTAAACTAACGTAATATAAATAAATATTGTGGATACATGTTATAAGTATGTATGGACATTGGTTGGTCACAAATGTGATGCTCTTTTCAATAAATCATTTAATTATATAATTTATAAAAGACTTCTAATTTGAATTAGGTTATTAGTCAAATCTTTTTTATTTATGATACAAGAAAACTTAATAAAATTTCAAAATTTTTATTTTTCATCATTTAATCATTAAGAAATATAGAAACACTTTAATTAACAAAATTTAAAATATAATTAACAGTTTTAATTGTAACAATTTCTTGTGGTAAGGTCTAACTAGCAAACCTGCACCAATCTTCAGCCTTTCCAGTCAACATATAAGTGGCATACACCACTTTATATTTTTCATAGCAGCTCATCGCATTGAAAATTTTCTCTATATTAGCAATTCACCTCTAAGATCCTTTTGGATCAAACTTTCCTTCAAATTTCAAAGGATTGTGCTTCCTAAACGATGACAGTCCATGATATTCCATCGATTCAGCATCTAGAGTCTCTAGTACTTGTGTCATGCATGCCAAGATATCGTTTGTAACTCCAGCAAGCCTACCTCTACCAACCATAATTCTAATACTAAAAAAAAAGTAGCCATGCATTCATTAGTAAATTATCATTCACATACATTTCAAGATATAAATCAATTAAATAAAATTAAAACATATATTTTTAAAATATTGAATATACCTAATTTTTATTTCTTCTATTGTAAATTAGTTTACTAAAATAATAATATTTTTAAGAAAATGATGTTCATAAACATTTTAGGAAAGATTTAATTTACATAATATATTTACACATAAAAACATTTAAACTAAAATAAAATACTATTACTTATTCTATTTTTTTGATAAATCAAAATTTTTTAATCATACTTCTATAATTTTAAATAAATATCATACAGTATTTTTTCATATTTTGAACATAGAAACGAGAATGTTACAATATCCATTAACATGCATGTACATTCATGCTACCAATTATATGTCGTTAAGGAATATTATAAGCATAATTTTATGATTTTTGATTGATTTGAATATATTTTATTAAGTTAATAAAAAAACATTTATTAAGTCAATCAAATAAGTTTCTTTTAGTTAAAATTAACTTTTAATTTTTTGACAAATGATATTAAGTCACTTTCAAGTTTAATTTTTCAACACAAAATTATTCAAGATCATAATGACTCACGCAACTATTTTCTTTTAAGTCTCATGGATCAACAAATTTTCTTCATTCAAGTACATACAACCTAAAATATTTGTACATAACAAGCATATAAAAGGTAAAATAAAAAACCAAAAAAACAAAATTAGACTTTTTGTTTTAATATTTTGTATTTTCTCTCATTTGTCCTCCTTTCTTTGGTTGGTAGGGTCTTTTTTATTTTTGACTTTAAGTTTAAGGTATGATAGTAATTTAGAAAAAGATAGACAAACAAGTGCGAAGTTGAGATGATTAGATACGTGTGTGTGATCCTCAAAAAGATATCTTTGAAAGAGATTTATTTTATTAAAAAAATGTTTGTCTTTTTATAGAAAATAGAATGATAGACGAGTTTTTTCTGTTTTTTTACCTTTTATTTCACTTCACTTAATTAATAATTGGTGGATGTTTTTTAACTTATTCATAACCTATACTAACCATGATTCTTCCAGTTACACGCTCTTAATCTTTTTTCTAGAATTAATTTTTAGAAATTAACAAATGCCTCAACCCTAAATTTTATCAATATTTATTTAAGTTATAAATGATAAGAATTATTTTATAAAAATTAATAAATTAAAAATTTTATTAAAAATATTTATCAAAGATAAACAAATAAAAGTTTTATTAACTTCAGTCTTTAAAGATAAATTTAAGTATCTATAAATAAAAAAATTATAAAAAAATATAGTTATTATATTAAAATTATAAAAATATAATAAAAATTTATTTTTTAATAAAATTTTAATATTATTAACTATTTATCTTTAATCTTAAAGATGAGATTAATAAAACTTAACAAATAAATAATAAGTAGCATAATATATGTGAGGGCTTTGTGAGAAACATCAGCGAACATCGAAGCTGAGAAGTTTGTAACCGCACTACCTACAATGATGAATTTTACCAACTGATGATGAAGAGGTGGTGAGTCGATTGTAAATCTATTATTGCAGACTAAGGCGAGTTGTTTCAAACCTTAGAAGCCTAATCATAACTTCAATGTCTCCCCTCCACCTTCAATTATTGGTGTCACAATGCTGACGACACGATCAAATCTAAAGTCCACACTATTTTGAGAAGCATAGATAGATGATGTGTCACCCTGCTCTCAATGACCATGCTTTTGCAGAGGATAAGAGGAATGATTTTGATACATTTTAAATAGAAATGGTTCTTTTTAAATAAAACTATAAATTATGACTCTTAGCTTAAACTATTTTCTTTTGGGTATGTTAAGAATTTAAAGATAGCAATTATAATGAAAATCTTTATCCAAAGTTTCTTTTAGAATGTCATTCCAGTATTATAGGGTGGTTTTTTCACAGCACTTCCGATTGAAACCGCCATCTAAACCAGATTGGACCACTGATATAGGTCACTTGCCTTTAGTAGTGTGAAACTAGATTGTAGTTAATTATAATTCCTATAGTAAGTATTTTTAATCACCATTAAATGTTTTTTCAATACTTAATAAATTATAATTTTTATAAAGTGACAGTATAATTAAAAGGAAACCAATAATAAAATATTAAATAATTTGTAATAAGTGAAATTTTATAAATTTAATCTACAAAAATATTAATTCTATAGTTAATTTGATAAACTTAATATTCGTTAAAAGATATTAAACAAAATAAATTTTACAAGTTTTATCTTAAAAACAAATAGAAAGGCTAGAAGACTTATGTTTATAAGCAATTAATGATTTCAAAGATAACAACTTGTAATATTCAAAAAGTAGCTGTGACTTCCTATTTTTAGTTTTGTAATTAACCAGTAGCCTGCAATTTAAAATACAAAGAGACCATTTAGCATATGCCTTTCTTAAGGATACATGCCAAGCAAGCATGTCAAATTAGAGAAGTTAGTGTAGATAGTGTCAAAGATGGCCACCGTAGGGATAGAAGCATCATAATGTCTAGAAGATACCCTAAATTTTACTTACTGTTCATCGTCACACCCCCAATCCTTAATCAAAATAGTAACAGCTACGATGCAAACGCAAAAATTATAATAAAATAAGGGGAAAGACAACAGTTATAGAGTGGGAAATAGCTTGCTCCTTAGGATGCAGACAAGTAACATCTGGGTGTGGGTGTCCCAAATAAAATATTGCTATTTTCAGTATTCAAGAAAATGCTTAGCCATGATTTCATGGATCATGTCATATGGACCACAAGATTACATTTGCACTGTTTGGTGCAAAATTCTAAAACCCACCAAGATATTTCTTTTTTATTTTAAATAATTAGAAAAGTAACCTACACAAGTTTTCAATTATTTTAGTTGTCTTAGCAGCTCACATTGATATGTGTTGTTTTAGTTAAAAGATTTGGTAGGTTTGTAAAAGAAAACGAAGAACCAACTTATAATGGTAAAAATATTATAAAATTAATGAGAGGGCAAATCGTAATACAAAGGAAATTTTTTGCCTATAACATAGAAAGTATAACTCATCAATTGAATCGTCTTTTAAATGCATTACAAAATAAATCATGTGAGTATATTATTACCCGTATGAAGCTATAATGATCATCTTAGAAAATAATCAAGAACTGCTTAATTATTGAAAGGGGCATTGGTTATTATCATTTATATGAAAGGAAAAAGATAATGTATGTGTACGAAATTACCGATTTATCGGTTTTATTTGATCTGTATTGTTACCAATTGGTGTGTGGTTGATAAGTGAGAGTGTGATACCTGCTTGTTGCATTGCTCTATCCCCATCCATCAATTTTTCTTTTTGATGACTGACACGATTGCTGGGAAGTACAGACAATGCACCTCCTTCTTTACCCTCACCACTACTTCCTTACCCTACAATGCCTTTTCTTTCTTTTTCATCTTCGCACGCAAAGGCTTTCCTCACGCAAAGTGAAAACAACATCAATTTTACAAGTGCATTTTTCTTCACATAAGAGAGGGATCAAGAAAAACCCCCCACGTGGAATTGTCTGACAACCCTCAATTTTCCCCACCAACCTCGTTCAGAAATTTCGAACGCCTTAAATTACTTGCCTCCTTTTCATTTCTAACTTTTCCTATATATATATATTTCATCAAATAAAAATGAAATATTTTATTTTATAATTATTTATATAATATCTTTAACTTCTCTTTCTGTAAAACTTTTTATAATAAAATAATTCTTGTAATTTTACACATAGTTATTTTATAATTACTTTTCGGAGACCAAAAAACATTATTTGGAGGATTCTAATTTTGATAAAATAATTTTATTTTAATTTTTATCTTTTGAACTTTTGGGATATATTGGAGAGAGAACTCACATGGATATATAGGATATGTCTGACAGCAAGGCATGTTTTTCTACCCAACCACTTTCCCATCCCTGACTTTCCTTTTCCGTCTTTCCCGTGTATTTTGTTTTTCTAGCACCTCAATCTTTTCCTTCTCCGTTTAACTCTTTTCATTCATCAAGTTGAGACAAAAAGAGGTTTCTTGCATTTGGGATTTCGTTTTCCCTGCATCGTTACTGTGATTGTCTTTTATCAGTTCTGAAGATTTGCTAGGGATTTGCAAATCAAATAACTCATTTGAAGGTGGAAACTTTCTGTTTTCTGTTACCAGCTCCATTTTGGATAATATACATTATGCAACCAAGAAGCAGCCACATGTCAGCTTTAAATTCCATCAAGAAATGCATTGTGTCATACACTCCCACCACATTAAATTAATTACTGCATCATTAGCACAGTGACGTTGTTCCCTTTTGGCACTTCTTGTGCCTTGTTAATAATATATGTTTTTCATTTTCCCTTTCAAAAATAAAATTGGGTTCATATTATTTAACATTTTATATATCCTCCCGGTCTCCATTAACTGGACAACCAAGAACTTAGTATATTTCCATGTTTGATGTGACATTTTGGGATGCTACATTGCTACCAAAGACTATTTCAAACACAAACTCCAATGGAAATAAATTTTTTCCCATAACTTCATATTTACGGTGGAATAAAATCCGTCAGTGGTCCTGGTTATTCGAGAAAGATAACTATCAAAACAAGTGAGAAAGGAATTTAAAATGTAAAATTTTTCTTATTAAATGAATATTATTTTATTAAAACGTGTTAAAATATAATCATGAGGTCTAACTTTTATTCTTTATATGTTAATCAGTTAGAATCGATAATATATATATATATATATATATATATATATATATATATATATATCATGTGATTTCATTGCTTTTATTTAAAAAAGGAGGGAGTTGGGGGGGGGGGGGTGTTAATTATGTGATAGAGATAGGGAGAAGAAAGTTGAATTATATTGCTGGGATGTAATCAAGCCTTTATATTCACATTGGTTTAGATGCTTTGTGGTTTAAATTCATGTCCCTTCAATCATAGCCCACGTTTAATCTCCAACCCTAGAAAAAAAATAATTAAGCAAGAACAAGTCCATTCCAAAATGGAAAAAGAAAAATATCAAATCTAGTTCACACTGGGGAAGTTAGGTCACCTTTTGTTTGCATTCCTTTGTCTTGGCATATGGCAAGATGTCAAAATTTACATTGCAGAGGATCCCTATGTACTTGAGGAATATATGCTAATAAAGCCATAATCCTTGTAAGAAGCTCTAAATTGTGCCAATCAAATACATGTTGAGAGAATAGGATATCCAAGTTTCATCGATCCCATCAATCGCATATAATACATACAAAAATCAAATGTTCTAATTAACCAAAATTGACTATGCATGACGTTGACTTTTGTATATCATCCAAATTCAATGTATTCCTAACATACAGCCTTATTATGAATCTTGATCAATTGCTTTTAGAGAGTGCTTGGATAATAGTTTGTAACTATAATTTGACCTAACGAGGAAATAATTTATTGTTTCTTTACTTCTCCTGAAACAATGGCCCGATAAAATTATATTTAAACGGTAAATACTAAGCAAAACCATGATTTTGACATGATCCGAGATGTACAAGTACGATCTACACATGCACCCAGTCCTCAAAATCCAAACTTCAGCTAATTTAATCATAGGAGATTTGATGAAGGGAAGCGAACTGGTTAAGGCAATTAATATGGAAGAAGAAGAGTGTAGAAAGACAATTCATCAAGGACGGTACGTTTTGATTCGCATTGACACTGCTTTCTCTTGTCCAATGCGTCTGGCATCTTGCAAGTGTTCTCAACTACCGAAGGAGTAAAAGTTAATCCAAATAAAGAACCCTTCATAGATTAGAAAATCAGTCCAATTATAATAAAGAATATCATATCATCGTCATATTTTCCTAACCCCCAAGACACTGATTCTAAAGAATAAAAAGATACCCTTCTTAATCTCTCCGTCTTATTAGAAAAAATTATAGATAATATCCTTCTTGCTCACTTTCTCAGTCCTATATATATATATATATTTATTCCCTGTCATGATACAAAGGATTTTTGTGAGTTCTTCCCCAACAAAAGCCTACAAACACATTGAACAGTTTCTTTTATGTCCTAGATTTACTCATTCTCCTTCACACTTTCTTCACATATATGGAAGATTCAGAGGGAGAAGAGCTTCTGAATCTGACTCTTTCAGTTGCTGCTGGTAGGGAGAGGAAAAAGAAGGGAAAGATAAGGGATATTAATGCTAATTCCATTATTTTTCCTATGAGTTCTTACGAAGGCTTTGAAGGTAAGATCTTTAGGCTCCTCCAAACGAGGGAACAGATGCTAAGACAAGAGCATAGAAGAAAAGGGGTGGTTGAAGATGGGAATGGCCTCCCTTTGATTCATTTGCTTCTAACAACTGCGACTGCTGTTGATGAAAGAAACATAACTGCAGCTCTTGAGAATCTCATTGACCTGTATCAAACAGTTTCCCTAACAGGTGACTCAGTTCAACGTGTGGTGGCATATTTTGCAGATGGTTTGGCTGCAAGGCTTCTTACTAGGAAGTCACCATTCTATGACATGCTCATGGAGGAACCAACAAGTGAGGAAGAGTTTCTTGCATTCACAGATCTCTACAGAGTCTCACCCTATTACCAATTTGCTCATTTCACTGCAAACCAGGCTATTTTGGAGGCCTTTGAGGAGGAGGAAGCGAGAAACAACAAAGCACTTCATGTCATTGACTTTGATGTCTCCTATGGCTTCCAATGGCCTTGTCTTATTCAATCACTTTCTGAAAAGGCAACCAATGGCAACAGAATATCCCTGAGGATAACAGGATTTGGAAACAACCTTAAAGAGCTGCAAGAAACTGAGGCTAGATTGGTTAGCTTCTCAAAGGGTTTTAGTAACCACCTTGTTTTTGAATTCCAAGGGCTCCTGAAAGGTTCATTAAGGATCATAAACCTAAGGAAAAGGAAAAATGAAACTGTGGCAGTGAACCTTGTTTCTTATTTAAACACTTGGAGAAGTTTCATGAAGATCTCTGACACATTGGGATTTGTTCATTCTCTTAATCCCTCCATTGTGGTGTTGGTGAAACAAGAAGGTAGCAGAAGTGTGAAGACATTCTTGTCAAGGTTCACCGAGTCTTTGCACTATTTTGCAGCCATGTTTGATTCACTGGATGATTGCTTGCCACTTGAGAGCATTGAGAGGCTAAGGATTGAGAAGAAGCTTCTTGGGAAAGAGATCAAAAGTATGCTCAACCATGACATGGATGGTGTGGATTGCCCAAAATATGAGAGGATGGAAACATGGAAAGACAGAATGGAGAATCAAGGATTTGTTGGAAGAAAAATAAGCTCAAAGTGCGTGATCCAAGCGAAGCTGCTTTTGAAGATGAGGACACATTATTATCCACTACAGTTTGAGGAAGAGGGTGGTGGGGGTTTCAGAGTTTCTGAAAGGGATGAAGGAAGTGTTATCTCTTTGGGGTGGCAAAATAGGTTTCTTCTTACTGTCTCAGCATGGCAATTAGTTTGAAAGAATGCATGTTCCTTCGTTCCTTAGTCCTAACTTTCATCGTTTTGGTAAAAATCTGCACACAAAATGATGAACTTTAACTTCTTGATTTATTTGGCTAGTCATAGATGTTGTATGACCAGAAATATGTAGAGCTTTTGGTACTTGGTAGATTGTTCAGGTAATAAGGTAAATAGATGAAGCATATTTGTCAGTGAATTTTATCTTTTTGCCTTTTGATTGGTTCTAATACACAGAACCCTAATTTGCGCTTTTTTTTTTTTTTATTGTTTTAGCTGAGATTAAAAAGTCCTAGTTCGAGGAAGAGACAAATTTAAAATCAAGATCATGCGGTCTGTAAATTCTATTATAAACTAGAAATGCAACGCAATGTAACCATAGCTTTGAAAAGTTGTTAATGACTTCACTCATTGGCGTAGCAATTAAATATTGAAAAACAATATGGCGAGTGTTGTTCTGGATGAAAATATTGGTATATAAATACTAGAAAACGGTACTATGTTAAGTATAAGAATAAACAAATAAAAAAGACTAATCAGATTCATGACTATTTCATATCAAATTTTAAAATAATAATTTGATACTTACTAAATGAATGTGAAATAGGAAGAAGAAAAAAAAAGAAAAAAAATTAAAAATAAATATGATGAAAAATAATAAAAATAGATGAAAAAAATAAAATTTATGTTTAATTATTACCGTGTTAGAGGGCAACTGACCCAGGAATTGAAATAAAATATATAGACATGATAAGCCGCAGTCAAAACAGAAGAAAGAGGCGAGATAAAAGACGGAAATGGAGTTTTGAAACTTTTCAAGAAAATCAATAATAATGAAATTAATTCATTAGGGCACAGATGATAATGGTAAATCTTTTTACTTGTAATTTGACGTTAAATATCATATTTTTCAGGTCTAATTTATCTTGACATTAAATTTATTTTTATTAATGTTTTAAAAGTAAATTCATTATTTTTAAAAAAATACTTAAATTATTCTTTTTTATTTCAAAACATATATTTTATTTTCAAAATAATAAATAATTATATTTCTAGTTTAATAAATTGTCCCAATTATAATTCTAAGATATCCTTTTAAAAGAAATTTTTCATAGATTTAGGCGTCAAAATCGTTCTTTTAAAATGTACAACTTATATTTTCTTCCAAAATTTTTATTTGACCTCTAAGAATTTATTTGAGTTTTCTTGAGTTCTAAAATATTATTTTAGGCCCGACACATTTTAATTTTTAGGCCAAGAGTACGAAAATGAGAACAAACATCTATCGTAAAACTAAATGTTCGCGATGACATGTAAAATTTAATTTCACAATAGTTAATCACATGTAAAATTTTTCTACTAACCTTGTTGAAAAAAGATGAGTATAACTTTCTCATCAAACTCTCCAATTTTCATGTAGTGTCAGATGAGTTTGTCTTGTCTTTAGCAAAGAAACGAATCTACTTCTCTTTTTTATTTTTCTAATCAATCTACCTCTCATTTTAACACCCCTTCAATTATTGATCCTCTTAAATAATGTTTCATAAGTTAGATTTTCTCGTAATACTTTTAAAGTTGAGAAACATGAAACATATTGCAGAGATTATAAAGAAATTAAGGCTACTTTTATACATGCAACAAGTCCTATTCTTTTGAGCATCTAATAGGGTTCAAGGAATTTCAAAATAAGTTTCTTAGATTTTATAGTTGTGCTAGCCCCAGGCACTGAACTGATTGTGAGTTCCTTCTTAGAAGTCAAGATATCTTTTTTTCTTGTTTTTGTATAGATATGTTTCTTCTATGGTACAATCTCTAGTCTCAAAAGAAGATTTTCTCTCTTTTCATGTCAACAAGATGAGATTTTGTACATTTTTTCATACAATTCCTCATTCCTCATATGACACCATGTCATTTAACATAATAATTATTATTGTAAGTTAATTTTATCTATAAAAGAAACATATCTCAAATTTTTTTGTTTCAAAATACATTATCTCAACAAATCTACTAATGATTTGATGATTCTCTTAGTTTAAGCCATCAAACTAAGGTTGATATGCTAAATTAAGGTACAACATGATGCTCAATGTTTGTTAAGGCTTTCCCAAATTTTGGATGTGAATTGAAGATTTTTGTCTAAAACTATACGGGTGTTTGCGAATTAGATTGAATCAAACTTTAGACAAAAATTAGTTGATCCAATCATAAAATTATAGTGTAGTTTGGTTGAGATTGATATAAAAAAAATTATCTAAATCAATTAAAAGTGATTTGGATCGAATAATTTAATTTTTATAAAATTTATTTTTAATTTATTTAAAAAGTGATAAATAAATTATTTTATTATTTCTTCTACATTACTTTTAAATAAAGCTAATTTTTATATGAATATAAAATGTATATAAAAATATATGATAAAAAAATACTTTTAAATTAATCTTAAAAAATATACTTATATAATTGATAAGTCTGTATTTTGTTCCGTTTTTATAGCCTTTATATTTATGTTTGACTTTTATTTTATTTAAATTTTGCACTAATTTATATATTAATTTTGCAGTTTAGTATAAAAATACCTCAATTGGATTTAAGGCACATTTTGGACCTACATTTTTGCAAAATAGAGTTTTGCAACAATCAACACGTCCAGACCTTAGAAGCAAGCACGAGAATGCTTCGATCATATGCACGGCCATACTTATGGCCTTGCATAACTGTGCTTATCTGCGACAAGTCCAATTATGAACAGCTTTTAGGATTTTCGAACCCTATTAAAAAGAGACCTCAAGCATCCAATTTTGTACCTTGTTTTCAAATCCTGTTCTACATCTAGCTTTCAATCTTTGATACATCTTTCATCTCATCTCTCTTACACGACATCTTTGGCATATTCTTGGCGAGACTTGGAGCTTTGAGCGATCGTACTTGAAGACTGGGAACTCATCTTATTTCTAGTTTGTTATTTCTTTTTATTATGGCTTTGTTTATAATTGTTTTAATTTTCTTTTAGCAAGAGTAACTAAGTTCATAGCTAGAATTATTGGAATTCTTATTCATGAATTTATGGAATTTTAATATTTAAATATAAATTTGATTTCCAGTTGTGATTTTCAAACATATTACGCATAAATGTATGTTATAACATAACTCTAATTAATTATATCGTCATGCGACTGTACCTCAATTAGTTAATGAATTTATAGGATAAAATAAGACAAATGATTCCGTGAATCAAACTAATCTTTCTCTTCCAATTGTAATTAAATTAACAAGTTCATAGGTACTTTATGCTTTCTTGAATTAATGTCTTGCATGACCATTGTGAATGTTAGTTTAGAGAAAAGAATGTTAATATTTCATGACTATTGGGTATTGATAATATTTGTATGAATAATTGTTAATCACAAGAAAATCAGATTTAGAGTTAAACAGGAAAAAAAAACATAAAGGATTGAATGAAAACTCATATGTTTTAGTTTCCTCTCCTATAAATTCAATCAAGATGTACATTGTGTTACTTTTATTCATAATTGATTTTATAATTAAATTCTTATTTTTATTTAATTTTGCATCCTTAAGCTCAAATAATTGAATTAGAAAATTTTTAGTATTTGAAACTAATCCTTATAGGACGATAATTTTAGGAACTTATTTTAGAATCCGGTATTACTTTCAATGGGTACACTTGTCTATTAAACACCAATCACTAAATTGATAAAGTGTATACCTAAAAAGTAATAAGATATAAATTTAAAAATAAAATTATAGAAAATAGTTAAATATGATAATTTTAATAATATATATTTTTATAAATATGAATGAGATATTAATTTTATAAATAAAATGATATACACATATAAATTCAATTTGGATCGGGTTAATTTTCAAAATGGAATTTAAAATTCAATCCAATTAAAAACAATTCAATTCTTGTTAGGCCATGTATATCTAGTTGTGCAACATGAGAGTTATTCATAACAAATATGGTTAATATAATAAAATCCATAATATAATCATTTGTGTAAGGTCAATGGGTGCATCTCTATCACTTATTTTGCATCCATGCATATTTAATAGACACAACACAAAAAAAAAGAGTGAGTATAAATATTAATAAATCATATCATAAGGCAATACTTGATGCTTAAATGAATAAAAATATACTCAAATAATCAACAAACCAACTACCATTGCAATGTCTTATATTTATGTTTTCTCTATAAAGTAATTAATTATCCAACATTATTAATCATTGTTTACGACATAAATTTTAGTGCACAATTTCCTTTATGGTCACTTGTAGCAAAACACATTTACATCAATCTTAAAATGCTCTAGTGCCTATCAAGATAGTTTACCATAACTCTCATTGTTTACGACAAAAGTTCCCTAGACTTGGTCTCTTGTAGTACTTGGATACTCACCTATCTCATATGGTTACACCAACACTATATCTAACATTTTCATAAGCCTATATCTAACATTTTCAACCACTTTCCTTTTGTGAAATTAATTCACATTTACAATTACAATCACAAACAATTTACAATTTTCTATCCCTTAAACAAGAAAACAATCATTTTCATGGACATGGCTACTTTTGGATTTCCAAATTTCATGCACTGACTTGTAAAACTCAACTACAAACATAATTTAGACATTTGCAGAGAGTTAAACGAAGCTCAGTTTCTCTCTGTTATTCACAGATCACCTTTCTTAATGCACAACGTATTAGAAAATTCATAACTAATTCATTTTAATTCCAAAAATTATAAAATCAGTGAAGTTATTCTTCTCTATAAGTCTATTTTCAAGTAAAAATACCTACATCCATACACTTACAAATATTATTTGGAGTTCTAGTTTCTATACGTAGGTCATAGGTTATCATGTTTCAGCAAAAGATTATTAGAAAAACCATAACCTATTCATTCCAACACCAAAAATTGTAAAATTAATGAAATTATTTTCCTTTAAGTTTCTAGTTTCACAAAAAAACTCAATAAAAAATTAGTTACTCAAATATTTTAAAATGAAGCATAATTTTTCTCTATTGGTCACAAAACATCACTTCTCAGTATTAGTCTACTGAAAAAATTATAATTATTTTATTTTACATCCAAAAATCATGAGACCAATGGAAATATTTTCCTTTAAGTGTTAATTTTCATAAAAAAAATAAATTAAAATAATGACACATAAAATCCAAAACGAAACATGGTTTATCCATACTGTTCCTAAAAAGTTACTTTTCAAATAATAATATATTAAAAAAATCATAATTAGTTCATTTCAAATCCATTTTGTGAGAAATAAATCCTAATTTATTTCTTTACATGAATAAAATATCTCTATAAATTTTTGTAAAGAAGTTTTTGCATTTTTTAAAAACTACAGTTTAGTCCCCTAAACTTTATATTATTTGCAAAAAGGTCATTTTCCAAAACTTAGTAAATTTTAGGTTGTCCATCATGTTTCCAACTCATAGTTTAGGTCTTCACATGTTCTAAAATATTCTTTTGGTCCTACTACATATGTGGTAAAGTATTTTAAAATTTTAAAATATATTTAGGGTTAAACTCATGGTATTTTATTATTTAAAGGCTCAATCTTCCAAATTTATCATAGTATCTTAGCCTCGATCATGTAGTACACATGGTCAGTGGTTCAAATGTGGCCAAGGTTCCAAATTTGCTTACATAGTCACTTTCTATTTTTGGTTCATTTCCTTTTAAAATTTTTTACCAAAAACTTCAAAAATATATTTAAAATATCATTTAAATTTGAGATGGTCCTAACAACTCCAGAATAATATATTTATATGTTCTAAGTTATTAGAAATTTTTTCATGATTTTAGAAATTTCCTAAAGTCAAAAATAACAAAACATAGTTCTATGCTACCCAAAACCGTGATTTATAGAAATTATAGAGAAATGAATAACAATAGAAGACAGAGGCTTGGTCTTAGAGTGAGTGGGACGAATTGGGAGTTCTTAGCCTTACCTTACCTATTAGCCTCTTAGTCCTTAGAAGCATAGTGGAAGAAAGTATAAGAGAATGTGCAATTAGATGATTAATCTATTAAGGGTGACTTAGTGCTCAAGAATGTCATGCATGATCAAGCGTAAGGTGGTTGTAGAATCTCAATTGCCTCTTGGTGATGTGAAAATTGGTAGGATATGTCAAGTTCTTTATCTCTATTAGTTTCTTGGTGCAAGAACTCATGGGATGAAGAGAAGTAGTTTTGTTTTCTTTTTGGTCTTTTTCTCTATACTAAGAATGATTCATTAAGGGTCTAAGTGGGATGGCTTAGCATGAAACCTTATTAGATTAAAAGCAAGGTGATTAAACAGGGTTAGGTGGTTGAATTCAGTTCTCCACTGTAACATCTTAATTTAATTTTCTAAATAAATAATTTTGCAATAAGAGGGAATAGTAAAATTGTCGTTCAAATAGTTCTCAATACATAGTTTTGATAAAGTATTTCAAAACAAGGAATGGTTACAAGTTTGTATCAAAATAAACGCTACAGACCCATTTAAATACATCACCATTTTCAAAAATAATTTTCTACTCCTATAGTAGTTTCATTCCTTCCATTCACTGAGCTTGCTGCTGATCGTCTTGGTCACCTGAAAAATAAATGTAAAGGTGAGTACTTTACATTATCACCTACAAGCACAGAGACTCACCTCACACATTACACACTTTTCTAACATTATTCAAATCACACATTAAACAGGTATAAAATAATACATTTCAACATTCCATTCCAATTCACATACAAGTGCGCTTATTGCACCATCAAACAATCCACAAATAACACCCACGTGCGCTCATTGCACGTTAGCCACACTTACTGTGGTACTATGATCATAGATTCCTAATGCCCTCAACGTCAGGGACTAACTCAGTTTCAGACCATGGATGGTCGCTGGATAGCTTCTACTCCATGGATACAACGTGTGCCGTATTGGGCCCCCTAGCAAAAGTGTTAGTCAGAGGTCGAGTCAGGAGGAGAGTGTGTGACCTGTGGTGCACCCACGCTCACTGTTGGTGTCACCACCACCCTCTCTTCTCCCAAGGTATTTCTACCGCCCCTATCTTTCATGTAACGTCCAAAATTTTAAATGTTCTGTTTTATGCTATTAATTGATTTTCTCGATTAGTTTACATGAATAAGGTTAATAAGAGATTAATTGAATATTTATTAGAATTTAAATCTATGTTAATTAGGTAGACTAGAATTAAAAAAAAATTAAATTATAGTAGAATTTTCTCTTAGGAGAGAAACCGGTATAGTTTCAGTAATTTAAATTACCAGAATAAAATAATATTATTTACCCTAGATCTAACAGTGGGGAAGCCATCCACCACACCTTGATCCAATGGTTCATAATCCACCTTGTGGCTCATTTGAGACCACAAAATTTATGAACCAATCAAAATTTGCCAAGTGACTCCATTCATCATGGCCACTTGGATATTTTGCTTTCCCCCATCTCTTTATAAAATTGATTACTTCTCTCCCTCATTCTCTTCTCCATCTTTCTCCTTTTCTTACCTCCATAAGCTTTTCTCTCAAGCTTACCTACACTTGCAACTTAGAAACATCTTTGGAATCAAATTGCTGCTCAAATGAGGTAGGGTTCTATCTATGTTGATATGCTTATATGGATGTGTGTGCTCAAATAATTGGTGCTCTAAATCTTTTAATGCATAATATATGTGGTGTTTTTATGATGTATAGTTGGATTAATGGTGGTTTGGTTTAGTTTGAAGGTAGATCAAGTAGAAAAACAAAGAAAAGAAAGAAAACAGCAAGTCTGAAAACATAATTTTCTAGGATTTCCGTACAAATACACTATGTCGACCAATTATTTACAGTTTAAATATTATTAAAATATTTTTAACTTAAACTATAAATCTATAGATTTATATACATATAAATTATTAAGAAATTGGATTAGTATAGAATTAGTTATGAATTTTTCAAGTTTGGGTTAAGTTTCAGATTTTGATTTTGGGCAGGTAAGCTTGCATAAGACATAACTCGTTCCACATAACTTGGATTGAGGTGAAACAAAATTTGTTAAAAAGATAAGATATATTAGCTTATACCATAAAAATTTCACAGTCCAATTCGTTTTGAGCAGTTCCCATAATGTTTCCGAAGTTACCCCTAGTGCTATTGAGTCAGAAACAGAGCAACCTATAATAACCAACTTTAGAACCTTATAGCTTGAATTCTATTTAACCAAATGAAATGAAACTTTTGGATATTAAAATTTGATTTTTTAAATTTAAAATGACATGAATTTCACAGTCATACACTTAGAATTCGAATTTTGGTGGATTTTAACATTTTTGAGTGCTGTTCTGGCTAATTACAGGACAAGTGATAGTAGAAAGCAAAAATCTTGAGCTGTATTTGTCAAAACTGAATGGGACCAATTAGGTTAGAAAATAGACAAATAGGGCTTCAACATATAAAAAATTCAAGTCTATTGAAGTCATACAGCAATAAACGTAGTAAAAATAAAACAAAGCAAAATTTATCGCTTTAAAGAAAGAATTATAAATTTAAAGGTTTTGTTTATTTATTTATTTATTTGCTATGATATGTGAATGATTGTTTGTTAGCTGACACTATTCATTGAAAAGAAAATATGATATGTTATGCTACACATATTTTTTAAGAATTATGGATAAATTGTAAAATTTCAAAGAGATATGTTAGATACAATATGAAAGTTATGAAAGTTTAAGATGATTGAAAGTTATAAGAAAGTCCTATATCACTTGGGTCAGCCCCGGATAAAAAGTTAAGGGGAATAAGTCGGTGGGAGTGTTGGGGAAAGTAAACCTGACAAATCATGTATAGGAATGAGCTCGATCCTGATAAGCAGACTATTACCCAGGAGTCTTATGGCCAAGAACTCCCAAGGGACCAAGGATAGAAACATATATGAGAATTAAGTACCTTATTATGTGATTGAAAGTATTTTAATTAATATTAATTCATTTCAATGTTACTTTCAATTACAACTTTAAGTATTTTTATGTCACATGTATGATTCATGTTGAGTCCTTTAATTATTTATTTAATTTCTTGTATATGTGTATCATAATCATTATGATCTTGTGTATTACGACTGTTAGACATAAAATTTACTTTGCTTCAGGCCATGTTTTCAATAATCATAATTGAAATATTTCCTTATTGGTTTAAAAACCTTTATTTTAATAAAAATCGAAGCAACTGAGCATGAAAGCGATGTCACATAGAAATACACAGCCTTACTGAGAATTTTCAAAATTCTCATCCTACTTAGTTTCCATTTCATTCTCAGATCTGCATGATGAACGCAACAACAATGATCTACATTGAGTTCCCGACAGTGGGCCACAATAGTAGTTGTAGGACACTAACCTTGGTTTTAAATTGTCCAGTGAGAACTTGTTAGGACTGCACTATAATGACATTGGGCCACTGATCTTTTTGTATGTAGTGGTCCTTATATGTATTCCTGATTATACGTAAATAACATGGTGTCCTATATATATAAATAAGTATAGTTATATTTTTGTAAAATGTATGAGTTAAATTAATTACTATGTTTATCTAGGTTATTCCATATTTGATTTTCTTTTATTTTTGTTATTATAACGTCTCGCTCTTTTATACATCCGATAATTACTACTAAATCAACACAAAATGAATGAGCGGAATAAAAAAAAAATTATTACTGTAATGCAACTACTGAATTTAGTAATTATGACTTGAGCATAAACTAAATTCAGTAGGGTGTTACATTCCACACCCCCCAATGTATCACTAAACCATTCATAGTTTCCAACCAATTCAAACACAGTCATACTCAACATGTCATTCGCACACATTCTCGCCCATTTCATATTATTCAACATCGATCAATGGCATGTCTACACATACATTCACCCACATTCTCAATCACATCATAATATTCACTTTCACACATGGCACGTATGCCCACATTCAATCACATTACACTAAAACATCCAATTTTCATCAAAATCCCACCACATCAAATTACTTCATCACACACATCATCCATTATTCATTACACCATGTCTAACACAAAATTTCTATCAAAACACACCCCTTCTTGTAATACCTTAATTTAATTTTCTAAATAATTTTTAAAAAAATTATGAGAATAATAAAAACCTTCATTTAAACAGTTCCTAATACATGGTTCAATAAAGCATTTCAAATGAAAGAGGGTTACAAGTTTACATCAAAGAAGTATTACAAGACCAAATTAAATACATCAATTTTCAAAAATCAGTTTCCTAAGCCTATGGCAGTTCCATCCCTCTGTTCACTGAGTCTGGTGCTGATCATCTTAGTCACCTAAAAAATGAATGTAAGGGTAAGTATTCTACACTATCACACACACACATAAGCATAGAGACTCACCTGGCATACTTCCACACATTTCCAATGTAATTTAAATCATTCATCAACAAACATAAAGCAATAACTTAAATATTTGATTCTTATTTACACACAGGTGCGCTCACTACACCTTCAAATAATTCACACACGCATGTGCGCTCACTGCAGGTTAGACATGCTCACTGTGGCACTGTGATCATAATTTCCTGACGCCCTCAACCTTAGGGACTTACTCAGTTTCACATCATAGATAGTCACTGAATATCCTCGCCTCACAGATATAACATGTGCAGTCACAGGCCCCTTGGCAAAGGTGTTAGTCAGAGGCTGAGTCAGGAGGAGAGTGTGCGGCCTGTGGTGCACTCACGCTCACTATTGGTGCCACCACCACCCTTTCTTTCTTAAGGTATTTCATCGTCCCCATCTTCCACACCTCCAGTGTATCACTGAACCATTCATAACTTTCTAACATATCCAAACACATTCACATTCACAATTCATCATGCCATTTCCACACACTTTCAACCATTTCACATCATTCATTATCAACAATGACATGTCCACACCTATTTGGTCATATTACACCCAATCACGCCATATGTTTATCACAACTCTATTGCAATCAAGTCACTCCATCATACACAACATTTACTATTCATCACACACATTTCTCAATATAAATCACATTATCTTATACACCAAATTTCCATCAAAATCCAATCACAACCAAACTATTCTCATCAAATACACGTCATCCTACATTATATTCTAATCACATTACAATACCCAACACAATAAAATGAATTCTAAGTAAAATGAGATAGGGTAGAGTCCCTCCTTACCTCAAATCAAAGACCCAACACAATATAATGGTAGAAAATGGTCTCCACATAGATTTCGTCCCTAAAACACATAGACAACTGCATGAGAACTTAAGAGATCAAGAAGAAGAACGAAAAACCGAAACCCTAACCATCAAAACTTACCTCCAAATGCCCTAAACTTGTTTTCAACTGTCAATCTTACTCCCAAACGACTTTGGAGACAATTTAATCGGTAAGAATGAGTTTTGAGTTGAGAGAATCGAAAGGGAAATGCAAAAAGAAAAGTGGGAATGTGTTTTTCGAATCCTAGACCCTTCAAATACTCTTCTGGTTGTGACGCTCTCGCTACAACGAGATATTTTTACTGCAGCAAGGGGACCCGCTCTCGCTACAGTGAGACTGCACCTAGAAATGCAACCCTATTTGTTGCCTTCTCGCTATAATAAGAACGCAACAGAATCACTCCCTTTGCCTAGGACACTCTCGCTTAAGCAAGAATCCTCTCACTACAGCAAGAATGCCTCTGTAGCACACACTCAACCTACATTTCAAATGATTCCAGCCCAATCACAAGTCAACCATCAACAATCATGCTTAAGTACAAGTCTATGTCACATTTTAACCATATATACATACATCTTCACAACTATAACTGCATCCAAATCATTACACAATCAAATGCACATTCAAACATCAATCTATACATTTATATTAATAATCAAATAATATTACAAAATTTGGGGTGTTACACTTTCCACACTCTATCTCAATCACAACTCAACAAATAATAACATAAACAAATTTTGTAACACAAAGATAGGTTAGAGTCCTCCCTTACCTCGGAATAAAGACCCAACACGAATTAACAATGAAAAATGCTTCCCACACAGATTTTCATCCTAAAGACATGAAAAACTCCATGAGAAATCAAAAGAACAAGGATAAAGACGAAAATTGAAAACTCTAGCTCCAAACATTCCAAACACGATTCCATCCTTCAATCTTGCTCCCGAACGGCTTTGGAGGTAATTTAATCAGTGAAATAGGGTTGATGGTAGAGAGAATCAAAAGAGAGATTAAAGAGAGGGATAGGAATGAGTTTCCCAAATCCTAAACCCCTCAAATACCCTATGAGTCACGATACTCTAGCTACAATGAGACACCTCTTGCTACAGCGAGAACCTGATGAACGAAATATTTTCTCATTTGCAAAAAGATTTGTCGTCAACCTTCATCAAAATATGCAGAAAAATTTATGTAGTCTAGGATGCAAGCCTAGGTCGTCTCCCATGAATCATTGGACGAGTGACCAAATATCAAACATGTAGTGTGCAATGTATTTAGAAAGCAAGTAAAAAGGGGGGGTTTTGTGATTTCAAGTTCAATCAACTTAAGCAGAAAATTAAATTGCAAAGTTCAATCGATAAAATGTAGTAACCCCTAATTCATTCATATAAACTCTATCCCTATTCCTCTCAAGATTTAATACTCTTCCTCTCCTCCCAGAATTAGGTTGATTTAACAAGCGAAAATCAACCTTATGTTTTCATATGAATTAAGCAATCCAATGAACTCCAATCTCTTATTCCTTGATTACGCAATCTTGGAATTAAACAAGAATTAAGCAATTCAAATTTAGAATTTCCTTAAAACGAATTAGGGTTCATTACGCAATGCTCCCCTCATTCAACCATTAATTCGATTCAAGAGTTTGGGAGGAAGAAATTCATGGAAGAAAAAGATTTGCATTAACATTCAAAAACCAAGAATTCAAGAATCCATATGAAATCACTAGAGATTACAAGAAAATTAACCCTTCATGAGGATGGGTCTCACAAGTACAAAATGAAAGTAAAGAGAAATCAATCACATCAATACAAAAATCAAAGAGAAGTAAGGAGAAAATGTTAATCAAACCCTAGGTTGGACCCTTGGCTGTCACCCAAGGCCACCCTAGGCTCTCCAAGAGTATCCTAAAATTTGTGGTATATCTGAGAGAAAAAGTTCTGCAAAAGTCCCCCTACCCTAAATGGTAAAAATCCATATATAGAAAAGTTGACGCCTTCAGAGTAATTACTCTCGTTCACGACAGTGAACACTCTCGATCATAGTAATTACTATCGTTTACAAGAGTAAACACGCGCGAGCATAGTGATTACTATCGTTCACAAGAGTAAACACGCGCAGGGTCCTGAACTCTGGGGCTCTCTGGAGTGTTTACTATCGTTTCTGAGAGTAAACACGCGCAGGTCTGGGTGCTTCCTTTGGTTCTGAAAGTGGTTACTCTGGCCTGTCCTCTGGATCTAGCTTGCTGTAGTGTCCACTTTCACTTCTGAAAGTGATCACTTTCAACTCAAAATTTCTCAAAGGCTAAAAATCCATGGAAAAAGTCTAGAAATTCTTGCACAATTATTCAAATGATCAAAATTGCAAACTATATCTATGTAAATTAATGTAAATTAACCAAAAATTAAGAAACCTATTATAGTTGGCCAAAATGATGTTTTTATGTTATTTACACTTCCTAAGTTTACTTTTTCTATTAAGAAACATCAAAATGACAAGTAAAAATCCAATAAAAAGTGGATTCATCACAACCCCAAACTTAAGCTTTTGCTTGTCCTCAAGCAAATGAAAACTCAAGAAAGTTAGATGTAAAGGGGTTGGATTTGTCCAAAAAAATTTTCTTTCAAAATTTTCATTCCAAGATCAACCTCTATTTGACACTTCCAATGTTTCCAAAATCGTGGATTCATTCAACACAGAAATCATGCCCAAATCAATTATTTTCAAGCAAATTCCCACTAAACTGAAACAGAAATCCAGCAAGGTTTATGCAATCCACACAGTGCAAAGAAATTATCTAGCTCATAAGATGGTGTTTCACTCTTCACTTATCAGTGTTTCAGGCTAAGTGTTTTCTCTCAATTCATGCATTTTGCCTCACCCTACCATATGCTTGCCCATATTCTCAATCTCCTTTGCCTAGATACAATGAACCACCTATCATAAGGGCTTTGTTAGTCACAAATGGGGTTAGATTAGGTTAAATTTTGATCAAGGAAGGACAAAAGCTCAAGTGGGTTTATAAGAGGAGAGAATTCCTTTGAGTGAGTGAGTACAACAACTAAGAGTGGAATGCATTAAATGATGCAGCAAGTGAGATTCAAGCACTCTTTCACCATATTTTTCATTTACTTTGCCTTATGTGGGATTCTTTTCAACTCAAAATGCCTTGCTGTCTTTTTCTTTTACTTTCTTTTTCATTCATTCATCATCAATTTTTTATGGACTTGACAATCATTCTCTTTTTCAATTTCAAACATTTTTTTTACATGTATTATTAACATGTATGATATTCACCACCCCAAACTTAAGATTTTGCTTGTCCTCAAGCAACTATAGTAACAATCAGCACCCCAAACTTAGTTTTTTGCATTCATTCTTGATGCAACTCAAAAGAAATACCTCTCTTAAGGTAAGAAAATATGTTTGCAGACTAAGTTTGGCCAAAAAAAAAATGTGGAACAAGGAAAATTAGGTGTAAGGGTGTGTGTGTGGGAGTGTGCAAAGAAGGCCTCAATTATCTAGATGAAAAATTGCACAATGCATATTCAATTAAGAAACAGGGCAAGTTCTAGAGGATAGATGCAACAATACATGTTATAGTGCACACAAAAAAGAAATTAAAGGCTCAATTCTCTACCAAGGCAAAGGTGATAATTTCTTAGTAACATGTGAGTACAGTTCACCTTTCAAGAAAATATGTTCAGTATGGTAGGAATGGTAAATATGTACAAAATAGAAAATGATTGTGAGTTGAATGGGAAGTGCAATTAGAATATAAAATTGGAATTACAAAATTGGACTAAATTAAAAACAAAAGCACAAAGGAAAAATATATTTTTGTATGTTTTTGGCTATTACTGTGCAAGGAATTTAGACTAAGCAGTCATGAAATAAAAGCAAGGAGATCACTCCCCTTTCATGGATGATGGCTCACAATTCAGGAATCAAATTGATGCTCCTCTTGATGGGACTGAGGGCACACTCTGCAGAGAGACGCACAATGGATTCAGCACAAAAAGGAAGTCTGGAGACTGGACAGATATTTATATATAAAAGAAGATGAAAGCATCAAGTAACTATTGAAAGATAAAGCAATAAAGTAAAAGTAAAGCAAGAAAAGAAAAGTGATAAAGTGTAATAACTATGGAAATGGTGGGTAATATGTACAAGGAAATGAAATAAAAATAACTAAAAGGTAAATGACATAAAAGAAACTAAAACTAAATCAGGTCTTCATTTGAGTTGGAGGAAGAAAAACTATCAGCTGCATCCTCTCCTTCTTCCTTTGAGGAGCTTAAAGAAAGGAAAGTGTTCCAGCAGTCCTGCCTCTTTGGTCCTTGAGGTGTTTCTAGGTGTATTCACCATTTTGCTACATAGAGAGAAGTAGTGAGTGAATTATGCAAGTTATAAGTAAGCAGCAACGGTGTGCAGTACATGCAATTCCATCAAATTGGGTGAAATTACAGCAAAAATCTATGCAAAAATAGTGGTTATGTAGTTTGGGTGTGCAAAGTAATCACTATGCATAATGACAGTAATCACTCCAGAGAGGTGGATGAAGTGGGTGAGCTGCGCGTAATCACTATAGTTAGCAATAGTGATTACTCTGGTGCGCGTAGTTACTATCGTTTACGATAGTAGTTACTCTGGTGCGCTTTTTTTTTTTTTTTTTACCCTTAGGGGTGTTCTACGTGTTTACTATTATGCACAATAGTAATCACTACAGGGGTACCAAAATTCAAAAATGCTTAAAGTGCTTAGAGAGTAACTACTATCAGCAATGAAAGTGTTCACTACAGAGGGCAGAAATGCATATCTGAGCAAAGTAACTACTATGGCTACTGAAAGTGCTCACTACAGAGAGTGCAAAGATACATACCTGGGCTGAGAGTAACTACTTTTTTTTTTTTTTTTTGGAAAGTGATTACCTTTATGATAAACTCCCATTTTTCTCCCCAAAGTGGTTACCTCAAACTCTAAAAGTGGTCACTCTTCTGCTGCACTTGATCCTTTCTTGAATTTATGCAGAAATTGGATCCACAATTTGTGTTCTTCCTCTGCAAAATTCAGATTATGCAAAAACGAATGTCAAATATCAAAGTAAAGTGCAGACTAGAATGTTTATGGAGCAGAATTCATGAGATATCCGGAACTCAAATGCAAGACCAATGCTAAATGTAGAAACTCAATTAAAAACTCAAATGCAAGAAAATTTTGTGAGTTGCCTCTCACACAACGCTCTTTTAACGTCACTAGCTTGACGCCTTATGATCTTTAGTTCTAGGAGATACTTTTGATGGTAACAGTTTGAGTTGTATCCCTAGATATTCCTCTTTTTTCTCATAAATTTGCAGCACTTCATTTACTTGAGAACATGGAAGAAATAACCGTGGAGGGACTTCCAGCTGCTTGATAAACTCAATGAGCTTCTCTTCATGTTCTTGATTGCCTTGATGTGCAGAATAGTGTGTACTCTTGCTATACTTTGGCTGCTGCACTCTTGGATATATAGTGATGTAATATCCATATTTCAACTGCTTAGGAAATGGCTTCAACTCAAATGCAGGAGGCAATGTAAAAATTGGAGCCGGATGTGCAGCTTGCACTTCAATAAATGCATCATGATTCATTTTTTTAGAATTTGCAATGGATACATCATGATTTACTTTCTCAGTATCTGCAATAGCTACATCAAAATCACCATACACATATGTTTCAATTTCAGCACAAAAGCTACATTTTGCAGAATTAGTACAACCATCACAAGTAAAAGAATCAGGATATTTGGCTAAGTTAGGATAATTAATACAATTTGAAAATTCAGAAAACTCAACCAAATTATCATCAACTAAATCATTCAACAAATTATCATGTAAAACTGAATGAAATGCAAGAGGAACGGGTTGCTCAAAATTTTCTTCTGCATCAGTAGCAGTGGCATGGGAAGTAGGAGCAGATTCTGCACTGCAATCACTTGCTAGAGCAATAGAATTTAGATCTTCATCTGTTGGTTGTAGCTCTTGAGAGTCTTGAATGGTCTTTTCTAATCTCAAGGTGTTGGCACTAGCATCCTCTTGATTGACAATTGATTGTGCAGATAGATTACTAGAACCTTGAGATTGCAAATGATTCAAAGTGGAAGCAAACAGTCCAATCTGATTTTCCAAGTTTTGAATGGATGCTTCTGTTCTTTGCTGGAAATTCAGATCGTTAATTGCCATTTCCCTCATCAACTCTTCCAAGGAAGGCTCATTCTTGGAAGGTGCAGCAGTTTGTGGTGGAGGTTGATATTGTTGCTGCGAAAAATTACCCCATCCCAAGTTTGAATGATTCATCCAACCTGCAGGCTCATACAATGTAGGACAGAAATCAGTATGATGTTCAGGTGAAGTACAGATTTCACACAACATTGTAGCCATCTGTGATAATGCTAATTGTTTGATCAAAGAGGCTAAATCATCTAGCTTGTTCTCTACTCTTCTATGATCATCAACATGAAAAGTTCTCTCAGTCATAATATCTAAATAAGAATAAAAAGAGAACGAAGAAGTAGAAAAAGAATCAAAATTAAACTCACTAGATAGTAAAGATTATGCAAAGTGTGATGAGCAGAATGCAAAAATTATGCAGAAAAATCATGCCAGATAAAACAATATGCAGCAGAATTATGCAGCAGAGATAGTATGCAGAAAATGATGCAACATGCAAAAAATATTGCAGAAAATTATGCAAACAGAATGCATGCAAACTCTATGCAGAACTCAGAAATATCTACCAGAATTTTGCAGAAAATTATGTAGCAGCAGAATAAATGCAGAAATAGAAAAATTATGCAAAAGTAACTAGGGAGTAATACAACTAAACTAATTCTAATCTATCTACTATGCAGAAATCAAAACAAAACTAACATACTAACATGCAGAACACAAAACATGTTTAATATCTCATCAAGCACCAATGATTCCCCGGCAACGGCGCCAATTTGATGAACAAAATATTTTCTCATTTGCAAAAAGATTTGTCGTCAACCTTCATCAAAATATGCAGAAAAATTTATGTAGTCTAGGATGCAAGCCTAGGTCGTCTCCCATGAATCATTGGACGAGTGACCAAATATCAAACATGTAGTGTGCAATGTATTTAGAAAGCAAGTAAAAAGGGGGGGTTTTGTGATTTCAAGTTCAATCAACTTAAGCAGAAAATTAAATTGCAAAGTTCAATCGATAAAATGTAGTAACCCCTAATTCATTCATATAAACTCTATCCCTATTCCTCTCAAGATTTAATACTCTTCCTCTCCTCCCAGAATTAGGTTGATTTAACAAGCGAAAATCAACCTTATGTTTTCATATGAATTAAGCAATCCAATGAACTCCAATCTCTTATTCCTTGATTACGCAATCTTGGAATTAAACAAGAATTAAGCAATTCAAATTTAGAATTTTCTTAAAACGAATTAGGGTTCATTACGCAATGCTCCCCTCATTCAACCATTAATTCGATTCAAGAGTTTGGGAGGAAGAAATTCATGGAAGAAAAAGATTTGCATTAACATTCAAAAACCAAGAATTCAAGAATCCATATGAACTCACTAGAGATTACAAGAAAATTAACCCTCCATGAGGATGGGTCTCACAAGTACAAAATGAAAGTAAAGAGAAATCAATCACATCAATACAAAAATCAAAGAGAAGTAAGGAGAAAATGTTAATCAAACCCTAGGTTGGACCCTTGGCTGTCACCCAAGGCCACCCTAGGCTCTCCAAGAGTATCCTAAAATTTGTGGTATATCTGAGAGAAAAAGTTCTGCAAAAGTCCCCCTACCCTAAATGGTAAAAATCCATATATAGAAAAGTTGACGCCTTCAGAGTAATTACTCTCGTTCACGACAGTGAACACTCTCGATCATAGTAATTACTATCGTTTACAAGAGTAAACACGCGCGAGCATAGTGATTACTATCGTTCACAAGAGTAAACACGCGCAGGGTCCTGAACTCTGGGGCTCTCTGGAGTGTTTACTATCGTTTCTGAGAGTAAACACGCGCAGGTCTGGGTGCTTCCTTTGGTTCTGAAAGTGGTTACTCTGGCCTGTCCTCTGGATCTAGCTTGCTGTAGTGTCCACTTTCACTTCTGAAAGTGATCACTTTCAACTCAAAATTTCTCAAAGGCTAAAAATCCATGGAAAAAGTCTAGAAATTCCTGCACAATTATTCAAATGATCAAAATTGCAAACTATATCTATGTAAATTAATGTAAATTAACCAAAAATTAAGAAACCTATGATAGTTGGCCAAAATGATGTTTTTATGTTATTTACACTTCCTAAGTTTACTTTTTCTATTAAGAAACATCAAAATGACAAGTAAAAATCCAATAAAAAGTGGATTCATCAGAACCCTTCTTGTTACAACAAAAATCTCAGACGAATCTGCACTCTGATTTCTACAGAATCTCGCTACAATGAGACTACACCCCAAAATTACACCCCCTCTATTGCCTTCTCGCTACAGCAAGAATACAACAGATGCACGCCCTTTGCCCAGGTCCTTCTCACTATAGTGAGAACGCCCTTGCAGCATACACTGAGCCTATATTCCAACCCAATAAGTCCAACTGCACCCAATCTCAATCCATAACCAAAATTCACATTATCACACAAAACAAACACACATCATACTTACATATTTATCTACATATATCCATATACACATGTAAACATCACCTCATAAATCAAATGCATATTCCATTAGAAATCCACAATATATCTATTTAATAACAAAATACTATTACAAGACTCAAAGCATTACATCTATGGCCACTAACTCCCTAGCTTATATGGACAATTTCACCAATTAGAATGAAATGTTCTATTCTCCCTTAGTTGGCAATGAAAAGGTAAGGTAATTTGGCAAGGGATTTTGTGGAAAACCTCTAATTCAAGTCTAATTTAGAGAGAATAATTTGTAAATCTACGTAGTTGTTTGAATGGGTACAAAGGGAATGGTGCAGGCCGATAACACAACTAGTAGGATACATAGGGTGTCTAAAATTTAATCCAAAATTGTTATATTTCCAATATGGCTGGACAACAAGGATTAATTGTCATTATAGCACAATGATATGTCAATTAGAGGCAAAATGTTAGAAAAATGGGCATTAATTCTACATGGCTAGGCTACAAGATTTAAAGGATCATCCAAAGGAAAATATAGGTTGGTTGGTCAACTAAACAGGTTGGAATTGGGCCCTTATTTTAACGTAATTTATTTGAGGCAATAGGCAATCAAATTATAGTGTAATGATAAGTTTATATTTCAAAGTGTTTTTATGGGATATTTTTATATGCTTGGCTCTTATTTGATAAGGATTTTATATTGATTTATTTATCAATTATTTAGATTGTCACAAATATATCATTAGTGGATTAAGGAAGCACTTTGGTCAAAATTGAAGAAAATTTGATAGAAAGTAGGTCACGCGCAACAAGAAGCATAACCTTGATTTATTTATTAATTTTACACTAATTTATTTATTAATAGCCAACCTAGGAGTGTTTCTTAATCATGCACAATCATACTAAAGGGTATACATAGTCGTGCTTCGCTTTTAGTGTAACCAATTTGGAGATTTTCAACATCCTGTAAGAGAATCTGAAATTGAATTTGAATATCAAATTGAAAATTTGAATTTTGAATTTCAAATTTTAATCTTAAATTTAAATTTGGAAACAAAAAATTAATTTTTTTTTTATTTTGATATGTCATATCTTTGTTAGAGATAGGGCATATATCTTGAAAGCAAAAACTGTAATCTTTTGTAGATTTTATGCTCTATAAAGAAACCTCACACATTTGAAGGATAACCTTTTTTCTCTCAAAGACCTCTTGACTTTGACACTTAGAAACTCTTCCCTTGCCCACTTTTGTAAACTCTCAAAGTTGTGGAGTAGAGATCATTTTTTAAGACATAGGATACTTTTTCAGAGTCTAAGCAAGTGATCAAGGAAGTGATCAAGAGTGTTTTCTGAAGACAAGAACTCTTCTTATCTCTTTTTTTCTTGAGATTCTGTTAGTTTACATTACTTCGAAAGACTATTGGTTTACTTATAATTATTTTCTTTCTATTATATTATGAGTGGCTAAATTCGTAGTTAGTGCTATGATGGATCCTTTGCACGATTTATGTGATCTTTCTATTTAATGACAATTGCAATTTTTTTAATTGGTTATTGAACTTATATTTATGTGTTTGGAATTGGTCACTCTTAACATATCATAATTGATTGCATTGTAAGCAATCATAACACATGTAATTAATGAAACTATAGGGTAAAACAAGACAAAGAATTAAGTAGACCAAACTTAGGTTTCTCTTTCAATCTTTATTAAATTAATAAACTTATATGTTATTTATGATTTCTCTATCTTTTTCCTTGCATGACCACTGGGGGTAATAGCTTAGGGAAGAGATTGCTAACATTACATGACCATTGGGTGTTTGTAGTATTAGTATGAATAGTTGGCAATCATACAAATGTCAAGATTAAATTTAAACTAAAAGTAATCATAAAGAGATGTAAAGGAGAAACCATAAGTCCTAAGTTCATCTCGCATAGTTTTTTGTTAGAAGGTGCTTTGCTTTCTCTTTACCTTCTAGATTTCTTCTAACTACTTTCTCTTTACTTTTATTATGCATTATTTAAGTTTAAACAATTAAATTACGGTTGTCTTGATAATTAAAAACAATCTCTGCAACATAATATTTAAGGAACTTAATTTGAAAAATCATTTTATTACTATTCGATGGATACAATTTCCTATGAACATATAATGTCAAGCCTGTAATTTATTATTGAGTAAGTTATAATATTTTGTACTTGTTAAATGTTAATTGAAGGATTATTTGGTATTGGAATAGATTTAGATAGATTTTTTAAAAGAAGTGAACAATAATTCCTGCATGAACAGTAAGGTGGTGTGAACAGTAACTCTGGTGTGAATAATGCTAAAAATTCTTTTTCAAAAATTTTCCTATAAATAGGGGTCCTTACATGAAAATTTCACTTCTTCACACTTTTCAAAGGTTCTAGAGAGACTCTAGGCCATATATTACCATTTTCTCTCAGACTAAACCTTCCTAAACTTAGATTTCTCGCCAGATATAAGATTCTACGTCGATTTTGAAGGATTTGAATAAATTTAAAGTTAGATTTATTGTTCATTTCTCTTCTTCTTCTCTTTATTATAGATAGTTGATGATATCTTAGGAGAAACTTTGTAGTAAGGCTAAATCCTATGTGGATCTTGCTTTAAAATAAGTAATATTTGGTAGATCTGGTGTGAATCGTTGTTCTAAGGTAAGGGAAACTTACTTTAACTATTAAACGATTTATGGAACAATTTGATATGCTATTAGAAGATATTTTGAGATGATTTTGTTAGATCTCTTGGATAAAAGCTATTTTCTAAGCTGTAACTGCTGTTAAATAATTTAAAATGCTTAGATTTGGCTGAAATATTATGAATTATTTAGCTGAGCTATTGAAAATGTGGTTTTGTATGTGTTGCATCATACTGAGATATATATCTTGCATTATTATAGAACTGGGTTACACATTTAGGTGGGTAGATGTAACACCTTAAATTTAACTTCTGAAATAAATGAATTTCATAAAAATAGAAATAATAAAAAAATTTCATTCAAATGGTTTCCGAAGCATAGTTTAACAAGGTATTTCAAAATAAGGGTGAATTACTATTTGAATCAATAATTGCTACAAGACTCAAGTAGTACATCAATTTTCAAAATAAATTCCTAAGCTCTAGAGCAATTTTATCCACGCGTTCATGGAGCCCGCTGTTAATCGTCTAGGTCATCTAAAAAATAAATGTAAGGGTGAGTACTCTACACTATCCAACAGACACAAGCCTAGAGACTCACGTTGCACACTTCATGTGTTTCTAACATATTCTATATAAATATAATCAACCACAAGCAACACTTTTCAAACATTTCAATTAAAATACAACTGATGCCTCACTACACCAATAACATTCACACATACACACACACGTGCGCTCACTGCACATAGCCACGCTCACTGTGGCACTGTGATCACAATTTCACACCATGGATGGTTGTCAGTTACCCCCGCCTCACGGATACCACGTGTGCGGTCACAAGTCGCTCAATAAAGGTGTTGGTCAGAGGTCTAGTCAGGAAGAGAGTGTGTGGCTTGTGGTATACCCACACTCACTGTTGGTGTCACCCCTACTCTCTCTTCTCCAAGGTATTTTTACCGTCCCCATCTTCCGCACCTCCAGTGTATCGCTGAACCATTCATAGCATATTCACAATCGCATTTAACATGCCTTATTCACACACATTTCAATTGCATATGATATCCATATTCGCACACAAAAAAATAGGCCCACATTCATTCATATTACACGGCACATATGCCTATTTTCACCCACATCACACTTAAGCATAAATCCTCATTAGAATTCACCACAATCAATTTACATTATTAAATCACCAATCAATGGCATGTCACAATATACAATCACCCACAATGGGTTCAACCATCTAATCACACATCACATTGCATTCAAACACACAATAATTCCCATCAAAATACACATTTCCTACTCTCTATCTCAGCCACATTGCAATATTTAACTGAATAAACGGAAATCAAAACACAAGGAGATACGGTAGAGTCCCCCTTACCACAAATGATGACCCAACTCAATCTAACGTTAGAAAACGTTCTCCACCTGAATTTCATCCTTAAAACACATGGAAAACTCTATGAGAAATCAAAGAGAACCCAGAAAACAAAGAAGAGGGACAAAAAATTGAAACCCTAACCATTAAAATTCACCTCCAAGCGTTCCCAACACGAATTCAACCTTCAATCTAGCTCACGAAAGGCTTTGAAGGCAATTTAATTATTGAAATTGGATTTTGGGTTGAGAGAATCGAAGAAATTTTGAAAAGAGGAATGGGAAATGAATTTCCCAAACCCTAACCCTTGCCAATACCCCTCTAGTCGCGACACTCTCGTTGCAGTGAAAATCTTAGAGGAAACTGTATTTTGGTTTCTACAGAATCTCGCTACAGCGAGACTGCACCTAGAATTGCACCCTGAACTGTCGCTCTCTCGCTACAGCGAAGGACCTTTCGCTACAGCGAGAAGGCGACAGTTTCACGCCTTCCTCCTAGGGCCCTCTTGCTGCAGAAAGAACACCATGCACCCTATACTCAGCCTATTTCAAACAATTTAGTATAGTTAATCTTGATGCACAATCAGCATCCACATTTATCATATACACACACATATGTATATATCACCATTCAATACTCATCACGCACTCAAGTGCAATTCCAACTTCCATTCATATTTACACACACACACACACACACACACACACACACACACACACACATATATATATATATATAATAATCAATATTACAAAAATTTGGGGCGTTACAACTCTCTCTCTTCCTTTAGGGAATTTCATCCCTGAAATTCAGCCAAACACGCACAAGTTACACAAATAATTCCAAATGTAACTCTCATTCTACTCTCCGTTTTTCATGTGGCATCTCCCTCATCACTTGAGCTCCATATCAGCTTCAACAATGAGATCTCCTTGCCTCTCAGCTGTTTAACATGGTGGTCCGCTATCCTCACCGGATACATGTCATAAGACAAGTCTTCTCTCACTTGAACTGGGTCAAGATCAATCACATGGGAAGGATCTGACACATACTGCCTAAGTTGGGACACATGGAACATTGGATGTAGATTCAAGAGATTCAGAGGCAACACTATCCGGTATGCAACAGGACCAATTCTACTCAGCATTTCGAATGACCCAATGAACTTAGGAGATAACTTCTGAGATTTCAGAGCTCTCCTAACTCCAGTCACAAGTGAGACCTTCAAAAACACATGGTCACCCACTTGGAACTCTAAAGGCTTCCTCCTCCTATCATAGTAGCTCTTCTGTCAATCTTAAGCAGCCTTTATCTTCTCTCTAAACATTCTGATTTGTTCACTCTGTCTTTGGATCATATCCGGTGCACACAGAGTCCCCTCTCTAGTTTCATACCAACACAATGGAGTTCTGCACCTCTGCCCATACAAGGCCTCAAGCGGTGCCATCCCAATGCTTGCATGATAATTGTTGTTGTACATGAACTCTACTAGCGGCAGACATTCTTTCCAAGTTCCCTGCTGCTTGAGCACACAAGCTCTTAACAAGTCCTCCAGGGATTGGATAGCTCACTCGGTCTGACGGTCGGTCTATGGGTGATAAGCCAAACTAAGTCTCAATTTAGTCCCTAACGCCCTCTGCAGACTCTTCCAAAATCTTGAGGTAAACCTTAGGTCTCTATCAGACACCACACTGGTCGGCACTCCATGCAGCCTAACTATCTCCCCTACATACAAGTTTGCAAGCCTCTCTAACTTATACTTCATGTTAATTGAGAGAAAGTATGCAGCCTTTGTTAACCGATCTATTATCACTCAGATGGCATCATGGTTGTTCCTGGTCCTCAACAACCCAGAAATAAAGTCCATAGAAATACCGTCCCACTTCCACTTAGGGATCTCCAACAATTGCAACAACCCAGGTAGACGCTGGTGCTCTACCTTCGCCTTCTGGCAGGTTAGGCATCTAGCCACATATTCAGCCACATCCCTTTTCATTCCATTCCACCAAAAACTTTTCTGGAGATTCTGATACATTTTTGTCCACCGGGGTGAAAACTCATCCTACTTTTATGCACTTTCTCAAGTATCATTTGCTTTAACTCATCCACTTGGGGAATGCATACTCGGTTCTGGAACTTAATGACCTCATTCTCATCATAGTGGAACTTCAAGTCCTTTCCCTCATTCCTCTATTTCATCAATCTTGCAGGAACGCATCTCCCTGTTGAGCAGCTCGGACGTACTCTAAGAAGTCATTATGGATTGTTGTCGCTCTGAGATACAAGCTTCCTAGCCTTACCTCCATGGCCAAGTTCATGTCCTGAAATTCCTAAATCAACTCCATCTCTTTCACCATCATTACTACCACATGCAACAACTTCTTGCTCAATGCATCGACCACCACATTCACCTTACCAAGATGGTAAGACAATGTGAAATTGTAATCCTTGAGAAATTTCATCTATCTCCTCTGCCGCATGTTTAGCTCCCTCTGATCAATCAGATACTTCAAACTCTTGTAGTCACTGAATACTTCAAACCTTGCTCCATACAGGTAGTGCCTCCATAACTTAAGAGCAAAAGCCACTGCGACTAACTTCAAATCATGAGTCGGATAGTTGACTTCATGCGAGCATAATTGTCTTAAGATATAAGCAACCACTCGCCCATCTTGCATCAGAACACATCCAAGCCAATGCCTAAACGCATAACAATATACATCAAACTTTCACTCTAGATCGGGTAAAACTAACACAGGCGCTCAAGTCAACTTTATCTTCAACTCTAGGAAACTAGCCTTACATCTCCTGGTCCATTTAAACTCCTTTCCCTTGCGGGTCAACTTCGTTAAGGGCAAAGTTATCTTAGAAAATCCCTCAATGAACTTTCTATAATAGCCCGCTGTCCCAGAAAACTGCACACCTCAGTCACATTCTTTGGCCTTGGCCACCCAGCCACTGCTTCCACCTTTGCAGAGTCTACCATAATTCCTTCCTTCGACACTACATGCCCTAGAAACTGGATCACCGACAGCCATAACTCACACTTGGAGAATTTTGCATACAACTGTCTCTCCTTCAGAATTTACAAAACAATCATCAAGTGCTCGACATGCTCTTCCTGATTCTTTGAATAAATCAGGATGCCGTCAATGAATACCACCACAAACTTATCCAAAAACTCATGGAAGATCCTGTTCATGTAATCCATGAACACCACAGGCGCATTGGTCACTCCAAAAACGGTATTACCAAATACTCGTAGTGACCATACTGCGTCCTAAATGCCATCTTAGGTACATCCTCATCCTTCATCCTGATTTGATGGTACCCCAATCTCAAGTCAATCTTCTAAAACACTGCAGCTCCCCTCAATTGGTCCATCAAATCATCGATCATCAAAAGTAGATACTTGTTCTTTATCGTTACCTTATTCAACTGTTGGTAATCCACACACATCCTCATGCTCCTTTTCTTCTTCTTCACCAAGAGCACTGGTACTCTCCACGGGGACACACTCAGTCTTATAAACTGTTTCTGCAATAGGTCCTCCACTTGCTTCTTGACCTTTGCCAACTCTATTAGTGACATCCTATATGGTGTTACCGAAATTGGGCTTGCCCCTAGAATGAGGTCAATAGCAAACTTTATTTCCCTCTCAGGCGGTAACTCAGAAATATCTTTAGGGAAAACTTCTAAGAAATCTATCAACACCAGGATGTAATCTAGCTCCACCAAGCTTTTGGTCTCCATAAAAAATATCACCATAAAAGCCTTAGCGTTTACCGTATTCTCCCATGCTCCCTGGCTCATAAGCCTTGAAACCTTCGCCATTGTCGCATCAAAGATCAAGGTCTTCTCTCTACAATCCAGTAATACATGGTTGGCAGCCAACTAATCCTCCACAAAATACATCCAGCTGGGACAGAAGCAAACAGATGAGGTCTACCTCAAATTCCCTTCCATGTACCATAATTGAACATCCTAGACACACCCACGATGTCATAACCGGCTTACCGTAGGGGTAGTCACCACAATATTGCATGGCAGTTCAGTCACATACAATTCCAAAGTCTTCACACATTCCATTGAAATGAAGGAGTGTGTAGCACCCGAGTCAAACAAGACATCAAGTAATTAGCCTTTAATAATGCATTTACCTCGGATCAGCTCCTCTACTACGAAGCCTCTGCTCCACTCATGGCAAAAACTCTACCAGGAATGCTCAGCTTTGGCCCCGTACTCGGCCCTATGCTCCCTCTTAATTTAGGTCTCTAAGCTGCACTAGCACTGCCACTCCTCTTAGCGGCCCAACACACATTTGCAGTGTGTCCTAACTTCCCACAGTTGCTACAAGTTGTTGTGGCTGTGAGCAGTCCCTCACTATGTGTGGCCTTCCACACCTGAAGTATTTGATCGGCCCTCTGAAAGAGCCCGATCCTAAGCCAGAGCTAGTACCACTGCTCCTCTCTTAAGAAGAAGTCCCTCTGGATTGTGAGTGACTAGAGCCTGAGTACAGCCTCTTGGAAAATTTAGGGGGTCTTCTGTCTTGCCTCATTGGACCGTTTCCCCTAGTGTCCATTGTCTTTCCCTTTGAATTGACATCAAAGATCCTGCTCTTGCTCACCAGAGTGGGCAAGTCCGTCAGTTGAAACACACTGACTGCAGCTCGGATATTTGGCCTCAGTCCGTGCTCAAACTAAGCATACAAGTCATCCTCTCCATCCTCATGCTGATAGTGAGGCCAGTAGTTTATCAGCTCTTGAAATTTTGCTGCGTACTCTCTCACTGTCATGCTTCCTTACTTCAACTCAAGGAACTCTCTGGCCTTCTACTTCTTCAGATCCCAGGAAAAGTAATTCCCTAGGAAGATTGCCATAAAGGTCTCCCATTGAATGTAGCCACCCTCTTGTGGTAACGTCTAACTGGCTAATCTCCACCAGTCTTTCGCCTGCCCACACAGTGTGTAGGTGGCATAGTTCACCTTGTGCTCCTCATGGCACCCCATGGTGTGGAAGATCTTCTCCACGCTACCCAACCACCTTTAGGCTCCCTTAGGGTCAAATCCTACCTCAAACTTTGGAGGATCGTGCCTAGTGAAGGTGGATAATCCTCAATATTCAGCCTGCTCTCCGCCTTGGTTATGCGCCAAGATTTCAAAAATTTGAGCCATAACTCTATGAGATTATTGGTGCCTCTAGCTCCTCTACCTCTACCAGCCATGTTCAATCTAAAGCTAACAACAATTCAGCAAATCACATTCTAGTACATCAGACCAATAACACATTTATAATTCAGGCAAACAAAACAAATCAACACTTAACTTGGATGCTTTAGCTTGATACCCCAGTCCGGTTTGGATGAACTACCCTGGTACCAAAATTGTAACACCTTAAATTTAACTTTTGAAATAAATAAATTTTATAAAAATAGGAATAATAAAAAATTTTCATTCAAATGGTTTCCGAAGCATAGTTCAACAAGGTATTTCAAAATAAAGGTGAATTATAATTTGAATCAATAATTGCTACAAGACTCAAGTAGTACTTCAATTTTCAAAATAAATTCCTAAGCCTTATAGCAGTTTTATCCACCCCTTCATGGAGCCCGGTGCTGATCATCTTGGTCACCTGAAAATAAATGTAAGGGTGAGTGCTCTACACTATCCAACAAACACAAGCCTAGAGAATCACCTTGCACACTTCACCTTGTATGACACTAGAACTTGCCTTGAGCCTTTTTTAGACTATATTTCCATATGCTTGCATTAACATGATAGAGGCATCATTTCCTTCTTGCAAACTACTAGCCAAAATGCTAACCTTGCATTATTGTTTAAGCCCCCTTGAGCCTAATTGTCTTATTTCTTATGATCAGCTCATTTCAAGCCAAATGTGTAAAACAATAAAATGACCCAACCTTATGAGATACAAGAACTTTGGAATTATTTTGGGAATGATCATAGAAATAAGTGTGGGAGAGATTACTTTAGAAAATGCAAGAGAAAAGAAAAATCAGCTTCTTGAAAAAGAAAAAAAATGAAGAAAGAGAGAAGGAGAAATAAAGAAAAAGAAAAAGAAAAAGTAAGTAATAAAAAGGAAAAGAAGCATTGGATAGCTAGCAAAAGTAAACGAGGATTATTTTTGAATTGTATTACATTACATCTTTGTTTAGGGAATTTACTTTTATGCTTACTTTCTTTGGATTCATTCCCTATTGTTCTTATATCCTCTTTGATTTTAGCTTGATTACAGTTGTAATTTTTTCACCTTCACTATGCCCCTTTATAACCTAGAAAAGTCCTCTTGATTTTTGTGTGTATGTGTGAATTCTAGTGAAGAAGTAGGCAATGGGCAAGCTTATGGATGATCATGCTTCATTTGTGCATTTTGAGTGACACACTTTACCTTATACACTTAAGTGATTGAGAGTATATCGTGTGAGGATTCTCTCTCTTATGGTTCATTCACTTAATTTGATAAGTTCATTTGTTAATTTGAAGTTTGAGGATTGATTTCCATTCTAGCCATGATATTTGAACTTGATGGGCTTTGTACATAACCTAATTTGTTTTAGATCCTCTATGGTTTGATTTTGTGATTTGCCCCAGAAGGCAAAATCTTAAGTGCGGAAAAATTTGATGTAACATATTTTATGTTTATATTTAATGTTTTATTTTGATTAATAAACACTTTTCATATGCTTTATTTTTATATTTTTTTTACCATTTTTTACTTATTTGAATAAATTGAGCCATTACAAATAAATGTATTAATTTCGTATTTTCGGTTATTCTAACCTCTGACTACTCTTTTGGCCATAATTTTTTCTACAAATATCATTTTTGACTTATTGCAGTTGCATTGGATTCTACACCTCTAGAGCTTCAAAATGCATATATGGATCGCTGGATTTGGAGTTATTTTCAATATTGTTGCGGGATTGCATTTGGACCTTTGTTATTTAATAATTGTATTTGGGCTTTTAGATATTATTGAGGACCGACCATATTTTGGCCACTTAATTTACCCTAATCAGAACATATAAATAGACTAATAAGGTTCTGAATTAGGGGAGGTGATTAGACACTTTGAGATTTTAAGATTTGGCCAAAATAAGAATCTTTGTTTTTACTTTCTCTCAAACTCTCTCATTCTTACGTGGGTTAAGTGTTTTGATAGAAGGCTAAACCTCTCGTTGAATCTACGGAATCCAAACGTTGCAATTTTGACTTGAGTTCTACGCTAATTGCTCTGAGTTTGTTCTTTTTTTCTCTCTAATCTCAAAATTGTTTGTTGCGATTGTGATTGACTTTTCTGTTGTTAGATTTCAAATTAGGACTTGATTAATACTCTAATTTGATAATTAATGCAAATTAGGTTAAATGATTATTTGATTTAAGTCGTAACTCTATTCAATTAGGATGTTTGATTGAATTAATAATTGAATTAGGTGATTGTTCAAACGTGGATTTAAATCTTTATATATTGTGATAGTCGGAGTTACACGCAACTGTTATTCTGTGGATTGATGTTTCTTAATTCATTTTTTTACTCACTTTAATTCTATTCGTAATTTAATTTGATTAATTGCAATTTTCAAAACCCCAAAAACCTTATTTGCATTTTTTTAAAAGAAAACCTAAAATTGAATTTGACTGAGAATGTGTCTCCGTGAATCGACCTAAGTTTGACTCTATACTACAAAATCTTTAGAAAACTTAATTATTTTGATAGCGACTCGACAATTGTCTATCAGTGGTCTTTATTGATGATATCTTGATTTATTCTAGTTTGCCAAAGGAACATGTAGGGCATTTGAGGACTGTATTAGGTATTTTGAAGGAGAAACAATTATATGCTAAATTGTGTAAGTGTGAGTTTTGGCTAGAGAAAGTGAAGTTCCTTGGCCATGTTATTTCAGCTAAGAGAATTGCAGTTGATCCTTCCAAAGTTGAAGCAATGTTGCAGTGGAAAAGACCAAAGACAACCATAGAGATTCGTAGTTTTGGGGGCCTAGCAGGTTACTACCGAAAATTTATAGAGGGATTTGCGAAGATAGCTACACCATTGACACGGTTAACATACCGTCATCAATCCTTTGTATGAACTGAAGAATGTGAGCAAAGCTTTAATGAGTTGAAACAGAGATTAACTTCCTTGTCGAGGATGATTCTCCCTGATACTAGCTGGCTGTTTGAGGTGTATTGTGATGCTTCATATTAGGGATTAGGGTGTGTGTTAATGCAAGATAAGAGGGTGGTAGCTTATGCATCTCGCCAGTTGTGAACTTATGAGTGAAATTACCCGACCCATGACCTTGAGTTAGCTGCTGTAGTCTTTGCTCTGAAGGTGTGACGACACTATCTTTATAGAGCTCAGTTTGATGTGTATAGTGATCACAAGAGTGTGAAGTATTTGTTTGATCTGCAAGAGTTAAATATGAGGGAGAGGCGTTAGATGAAATTCCTTAAGGATTATGATTTTCAACTCTAATACCATCTAGGAAAAGCTAATGTGGTGGCTGATGCATTAAGCAGAAATGTGGTTTAGGCATTCTCCTTAAAAGTTAGTGAAACTCTTTTGGTAGAACAATTCTGAGACCTGAACTTACATATATAATTATCACCTGGAAAGATTAGTTATGGCTGGATTATGGTAACTAACAGTTTCTTGCACAAAATTAAAGACAAACAGTTGTGGGATCTTATCTTATGTCGAATTGTATTTCTCTTGGTGATAGTTAATGGTATTCTCAAATGCCAAGGTTGAGTTTGTGTCCCTAGAGATGCTAAATTAAAGAGAGTAATTCTAAAAAAAGGACATAAGGGTAGTCTTAACATTCATCCTTGTGTTACCAAGATGCACCAAGATTTGAAGCAAGTGTTTTGGTAGCCAGGCATCAAGCAAGAGATAGTTGAATTTGTTAAAGCTTGTTTATCTTGCCAGAAGGCAAAGGCAGAGCACTAACAACCACGTTGTAATGTTTTCAAACAAAACTAAACTACTCAAATAATTCTGTAATATAGGGAGCAAACCTAGGTCATCTCACAAGGACACAAATTCACTCTGTTTCCAATTTTTAAACATGCAACATTGGTTAGATTGGGGGTGGTTTTTAAGAATTTAAACAAAAACCTAAAATCGATAATAGCAAATTGGATTAAAAATGGATCTAAAAAAATGGAATTAAAAATGGATCTGAAAAAACAGATCTAGAATATGAAACCGAATTTAAAAATGAAAATGAATTTAATTTAACCCAGAAAAACAAAACAAAACAAAAACAAAAACAAAAACAAAAGCAAATTGAAAACAAAATGAATTGGAAAACAAAAACTCGAATTAAAACCATAAATTGAACTCACAAATCACAGACGCAAACTAGGATTACTATACTGAATTTGCCTAAATCTTAAATGCAAAAGCAATCAATTGATCAATATTACACTCAAGAATAAAACCAAATTCAATCAAATTATGCATGCACTAATCTTAATCAAGAAATGCAAAAAAGTAAAAAACAAACTCGGAACGATTAATTGATCTTGCAATCCACGCTTGAGACAAGATGATTCGTGAGAAACAAATAATTTAGAACGCAGCAGAATCTGAAGAGAGGCAAGTGAATGGAACGAAAAAGGTTTTCTCTCAAAAGCGAGAAAAAGTCCTTACAAAAAATGAAATTATGAAAGGGAAAGGAGAGATAGATCCAAAATCTACTTTTTGACCCCTATATATACTGGTCTTAAATGAAAATAGAAATAAATGGGCCAAAGCCTTTGCAAGTAATTATAATAAAAGCCCTAAATAAAAATCCTAAATATAAAAGGTATGTTTTAAGTCTGAACTTCAAAAATTAATAGAAAATAGTTCTGAACTCCAAACAAAATTATCCAGAGGTCCAAATTGAAGCCCAGGAAGCTAAGAATCCATTACAAAAAGAATCAACCAAAAAAAAGATCTACAAAAAAAGTTATGGCCAAAATAGTGGACAAAGGTTAGAATAGCGAAAAAATAAAATAAAGTAAAGGTAGCAAATATTCCTAAAAACTCGAATTTAATGCAAGAAATGTAAAAACATGCTAAATGAAATAAATAAAGAAGGAAATATATTTTGGAAGATGCAATAAGGCTATAAATGTGAATACAAAATATGAATCATCAAGCAATAAAGTCCTCTAGGAGAGTTGCAGACGATGCAAATTCTGAAGTGGAAGTGAGACCATGTGACTATGGATTCTGTGTCCCATCTACCTAGAACAGTTAAGAATCATGATGTTATGTGAGTCATAGTTAATAGGCTAACCAATAGTGCACATTTCTTGTCGATCAAGATGACGTATAGCTTGGAGAAACTAGCAGAATTGTACAACAGAGAGATTGTTAGGTTGCATGGAGTACCTTCTAGTATTATCTCTGATAAAGATTCTTGATTCACTTCTCAATTTTGGTTTTAGGGTTTAGGGTTAGTTCTGCATATCATTTGTAGATATATGGTCAATCTGAGCGTACTATTCAGACCTTAGAAGACCTGTTACGGACTTGTATTGTAAAGCAGAGGGGTAATTGGTAGGATATGCTTCCTTTGGTAGAATTCACTTCTAATAATAGCTACCATTTGAGTATAGACATGGCACCATTTGAGGCTCTGTATGGCAGAAGGTATAGAACCCCTATATGTTGGTTCCAAGATGGAGTACATTTAATGGTTGGGCCTAAAATGCTGCAGGAAACTAAGGAAAAAGTTGAATTTATTAGAGAAAAGTTTAGAGCTACTCAGAGTCGTTAGAAGTCTTATGTTGACTGACGCAAGAGGCCCTTGGAGTTTGAAGTTACAGATCATGTATTCTTGAGAGTGTTACATACTACAGGTGCAGGACGAGCATTGAAGGCAAAGAAGCTGACTCCTAAGTTCATTGGGTTGTATCAGATATTGCATCATAGGGGACCAGTCGCTTATGAGCTAGCTTTACTAGCTTGGTTGGCAGGGTTACATAACATTTTTCACGTATCACAGCTGAGGAAGTATATTCCTAATTCGTCTCATGTTGAGGCAGATGTCATGGAGATACAAGATGATTTATCTATTAAAGTTCTAACTGCTCATATTGAGGACACTAGGGTTAAGGAGCTTAGAGGCAAGTCTATTCGGCTTGTAAAGTTTGTTTGGGACCTAGTTACTAGAGATGCTACTTGGAAATTGGAGGAGAAAATGAGGGAGTTGTACCCCCATCTTTTCTCTAAAGGATGAAATTTTCAAGGACGAAAATTTATTTTCAAGGGAGAATTGTCAGGCCTGTAATTTATTATTGAGTAATCTATAATATTTTATACTTGTTAAATGTTAATTGAAGGATTATTTGGTATTGGAATAGATTTAGATGAAGTTTTAAAAAAAAGTTGAACAATAATTCTGGCATGAACAATAAGGCGGTGTGAACAGTAACTTTGGCATAAACAGTGTCAAAAATTCTTTTTCAAAATTTTTCCTATAAATAGGGGTCCTTGCACGAAATTTTCACTTCTTCACACTTCTCAAAGGTTCTAGAGAGACTCAAGGTCATATATCACAATTTTCTCTCTTACTAAACCTTCCTACACTTAAAGTTCTCACAAGATCTGAGATTCTACGTCTATTATGAAGGATTTGAAGTTTCTATAAGTTTGAAGTTAGATTTACCATTCATTTTGCTTCTTCTTCTCTTTCTTATAGATAGTTGATGATATCTTAGGAGAAACTTCGTTGTAAAGCTAAATCTTCAGTGGATCTTGCTTTAAAATAAGTAATATTCGGTAGATCTGGTGTGAATCATTGTTCTAAGGTAAAGGGAGCTTACTTTAACTATTAAATGATTTATGAAACGATTTGATATGTTATTACAAGATGTTTTGAGATGATTTTGTCAGATCTCTTGGATATAAACTATTTTCTAAGCTGTAACTGCTACTAACTAATTTAAAATGCTGAGATTTGGCTGAAATATTATAAATTATTTAGTTGAGCTACTGAGAATATGGTTTTGTATATGCTGCATCATATTGAGATATATGTCTTGCATCATTATATAGCCAATTTACACGTTTAGGTGGGTAGATGTGTAACAATAAAGCATGCTGAATTGTGCTATGATGTATAGCGACCTTTTTAGTACTAAAACTCTAATACCAACTTTTATATCATAGTAGTTCAGAAAATACCAAAATCTGGTAAATTTATATATATATATATATATATATATATAGAAATATAGGTATAGGTTCCCTTTTTCTAGAAAGAGAGAGTTAATATGCATATCTGAATTACATCCAACATACCATAGCTAATTATCATTCCACATTTCAATCTCAATAGCATAATAGAGTAAGAATAGACACCACTCATAATATGATAATACCTAGATATATTAAATATCAGTTTGGCAGCATAGTCAAGTACTTAGTCATAATTAAAGATGATTAGCATTATCCAAATACAAAACATAACAGAATAAGACCAGACTTCCTAAGAGCAGTTCCCCTAATACATAGTCGAACAAAAGCAACAGTCGTAAGGGGAGTAATCCTTAATAGAATCAGACCGCTCAGAAGAAGTAGGCGAAGAAGAACTAGAAGCAGCAACAGTAGTAGCAGAATCTTTACCGCTCTCCTCAATCCATCCAGTAGTGCGAGGAGATGACGAGTGATAGATATCTTTCTCAAAACGTGGGATCCATACCTTCACCTTGTTCTTGTCCCTCTATATAGATAAAGAGAAGAACAACACAATACAACACAATTCAAAGGGGTGAGTTCTCCACACACAAACAATAATCAAATAGCCATACTCCAAGGAAGGCGGCATCACAAACACAAGCACTTTCAACAATCAGCATTCACCATCATCAAGTACTCAGTAATATAGTAGAGCAATAAAGAATATTCATATTCGTTACCAATTTCATAATCAATCAATCATTCATAGTAGTAATACATATGATGCATGAATGCAGGTTTCAACCTTACCCATTATCATCTCTCATGTTTCAATAGTATGTAATGATGCATGGGGATCCCATCACTCTATGACTGGCGACTTGCCCATCTTTTACCATAGAGTCTCATAGATAGATAGATAGATTCAAGTCGTAAGGCGATTGGAGGACTCCATTCCCTGCATTTAGATTAGCACAGTAGAATAGAATAGAAGCAACATTTAGCTTTAATAGAACACCACTGGTGTTTGGCCTAAGATAGGTCTCTTCGGGAATGGACCTCAACAACCATAGAATGTACGGTCCTTGTCAGGTTTGGCTAAGGTTTGCAGTGGGTCACGACCCGGCCACAGAGGCGCATGATTGTTGCCACTTAGGTCGACTATTCCCCCCTTTGCGACCCCCAGTAGATCTACTCGGGACCGAACCTACAACACCTCCAAGTTGTGCCACAATAATGCCTTCAAGTCGTTCAAAGAAATAGTATGATGCATGAAATAATATTTTTCAGTTTTGTTTGATAGTTTTCTCATTTCATGTAGCCACTTAGAGGCTAGGGCACAGTAGAATAGAAGCTATCACAGGGCTTAGTAGCATGGATAGATTCCATGAGTTTCACATAGTGGCATGGATAGATTCCATGAGTTTCATGTAGCAGCATGGATAGATTCCATGAGTTTCATAGTAGCATGGATAGATTCCATGAGTTTCACGTAGTTTCAAGTAGTATAGTTCTATGAGCTCATAGTTTATAATAGATCTCTCATCATAGATTCATAGTCTCATGGTTTTATTGATTCATACTCATGGATAATTTTAGTGCAGCATATAGTACTTTGGACCTCAGCTTAGGCAATTCATTTAAACCTTTAAGATTCATTTCCTCTTTCTCAATTCACTTTTTCTTTCACATTTCAAGTCTAATCTCTCTTTTAATTTAGTACAATTCCATTCCTCAATCCTTGTAATCTCACCATTCAAGTTCATCCTAACCATTTCATTTATTTCCATCAATCTCTAACACCTTCTAAACCATAAATCATTCAACTCAAAATCTTACTCTCTTGATTTCTTCCTCTCGATTTTTCTCTCCGTGAAAGGACAAATCATCAAACTTGATTCCTCTCTAAACCATTAATAAAACAAGTTAATTCACAATAATTCAAGGGTGTTACCTCTCAATTTTTCACTCTTTAGTAGGAAAGATCAATCAAACTTAGATTCTTTCTATACCACCAACTTAATCAACTTAATTGACAAATGTTTAAAGTCCTATCCTCTTGGTTTTTCACACTTTTTCTCATAATTCACGTGCTGAGTTTTCATTCTCCATACTCAATCACTCATAACACAACTAGATTGTAGCATTTCCAATATATCCAACCATATTCATGGTCCATCTCCATCAAACAACCCTCAAAGGCTCTAGATTATCAACATCATAACATTATATAATCATTTTTGCTGCACATTATTTTAATTCATCAATTCTTTCATAAAGGTATGCAAATGATGCATGTGATGCTCTCAAATAGTATTCCATAGCATAATTCATAATGAATAGTAAGCAATCCAAGTTTTCAGCCAAGCATCACTTCAAACATACCTCAAGCTTTTTCAAACACAAAAATAAAGGATGAATAGTACATCTCTCACATCTTTCACATTTTTCCAGCAATTTACCCAAGTAAATTTCATAAATTTCAAACACCACAACATGGTAAAATCAAGACATACACTCACTTTCTTCCAAGGTCAATCACATAGGTTTGCAAGCAACAAATAACCTTTCACATAAGCAAGGTCCATCACGGTTCAATCAAATCCAGCCAAGTAATTGCACTTTTCAATTTCATTTTTGTTTCCTTACACAAACCAAGACATACAAGATGTATTTCAAACTTTTACAGCATTTTATATATTCAAAACATAGGCTATCCACTAGAATTAGCCTTCCCTTTTGTGCAATTTCTTTTTAGAGTTCTCACTTACATTTTCCAAATAGTTTTAAGACCTCAAAATTCAAAAGTTCAAGTCTTTCTCTTAAAACTCAAAATTGTCTAGCATCATAGTTTATTTATTTACCAAGGTTCAAAGCATGCAAGATATTTTCCAATTTATACAACACTTTAAATGCCAAAACTGAGACCATTCAATCAATTTTCCCTTTTTCGTTTTATGAAATTAATTCCAATGAATCATACCAATCCTTTCCAAATATTCCAAGGTTCCAAAATATGCAAGTGTTAGCCTTTTTCTTCATACAATCAAAACTGTCCAGCCTTTAAAAACTCATTTTTCATCAATTCCACAATAAGCAAAATAGAGAAAAATCAACATGAAAATATAAGGTTTCATCATCCAAGTGCAGGACTTTAATTTTCAGCAAGGGATTATGTTCTAAAAGGTCAAACCGAGGCAACACAAGGTAGTTTTAGCACTTAGCCATTTGATTTTTCCAAAGACCTTGAAGATAACTTGTTTCAAGAATAACCAAGCTTTTAGAACAATGAATCCGACACATGCAAGGGTAGGGAATCAACATGCAACACTTTGTCTCACTATCCAATTACAAGATCTTGGTTAGAAATAAGGTTCAAGCCAAACAAAGGGAAAACTGAAACACGCACACAAGCTAAAATCTACATGCAAGTGAAGGAAATCATCATCCAAGCTCACAGTTTCATGATTACAAAGGGTGGATCATCATTTGAACAAGAATTTCAGCAAAATAAGTGTAAAATCGAAACATGCACAAGGAGGAATCAACATGCAATTGACAAAAACACAAGCTTTCAAAGGGATTACCTCATTCAAACATAAAATCGAAAACTTAGAGGCAATAAAAGTGAAGAAATCAAGTGGAAATCGAAAACTTGTCCAGAATTTTTGAAGATAAAAATGAAGTCTTTTCAAGGTTTTTCACAAGTTCAACCAAGGGAAAGTAAATAAAAGATAGAAAGGTGAGAACTCTCCCTTGCCTTTGAGTTTTGGGCGAGAAATTGAAGGAGAAAGGGCTGGAATGTGTGGATCTCCAAGGGAACTTTGCTAGATCGAGAAAACAGCACCAAGGTAGCTCAAGTTCCTTCTCCAAAGCAAGCTCTTTCAACACTAAACTTGAAGAGAAGGTGGAGAATATGTTTGTGAGGGAAGGATGAAGTGTTTGCACGATTTGGATAAGAGAATGGTGAGGTTTTATGGGTTGGAACCTCTCGGTTCCTTTGAGAGAAGTTGAGAGAATGAGAGACTTTGAGAGAGTGAAAGTTTAGGGATCAAAAGTGAGAGAGAATGAGAGAGAGGTTCTCAGTTTTGGTAGCCAAAATGAGCAAATGGAATAAGGAAATCAATTTATATGAAGGGTCAAGGTCTTTATTGCCAAATGCCATCAAACACTCACGGTTTGGCTTGTCAGATAAGCTTTGGAAATTCCAAAATTTACACAAAGGTTCAAAACGTTAAAATTGAAGTGAAATGGGTAAGGATTTCTCAGCTTTTTGGAAACAAAATGAGAGAAAATGAGAGAGTGGCCCACGGTTTTGATGGAGTAAAATAAGAGAATGAATTTGTGTGTTCAATTTACATAGAATGTTGAAATGCAAGTGCCAAATGCCAAATGTCCATGACCAAGGGTGAGCATGGTCACTTAACTTGCTTAGGAAGATTTGAAATTGGTTTTACAATATTCAAGGAATGCACACGGTTCCAACTATCTTGCAATTTAGAAATGGAAATTCAAAGTTAGAAATTTACAAACATAGAGTACCCATGGTTTTGGGGTGATAAAAATCCCAAAATCTGCACAAAATTCCAAAGATAAGATTTTTGGGCAGCATTGCATGAATTTTGATTGGCCGGGAAGGAATGTGACATGACTAAGTTGACATGTGAACGAGACATTTGACATGGTGCTAATTTCAAGAAAGACAATTAATTAAGGTAATTATGGTGTCAGCATTTTGGAAGACAAGACAAGAATGTTCCAAAATGATTATGTCTGCAAATCAGGAGACAAGAATCTCTTGCATGTAATTCTAGTAGCCGGTACTAGATTTTGGAAGATTCGGGTAATTATGATGTTTGTAATTTAGGGGACAAGAATAATTTGCATGAAAATCTAGTGGTCGATACTAGATTTGTAAAGATTTGAAGTAATCATGGTGTTTACAATTTAGGGGACAAGAATATTTTGTAATAATTACAAAATCTATGTAATGATTACAAAATCTTTTTGCAGTGATTATAAAATCTTTTGAAATGATTATAGAATATTTTGTAATGATTACAAAATCTATGAAATGATTACAAAATCTCATATTTTTCGAGACGGATAATTATGATTTTTCAATAATTTAAATAAGACAAAATGTGACTTTTTGAACAAGATATTCAAGGGTATTTTTGGGCAGTACAGCTGAAAATAATCAGGACAATTCTTGGATGATATCGAAGCCAAGTGTATTACATGCAGTTACTCTAAAATGCAAAACTTAGAGATCAAGTCACTATTCTTCTCAGTGAATAAAATAGAAAATTCATCATTTAGCTAATTATTCTGATACTAGCAAACCAAAATTAGCAAACAATTGATATCTAAGAGTCACTAGCTTAGTTGATGAATTTTGGGGCGTTACATGATGTGCTGTTTGGGTCCATATACCAAAATGGGTCACTCCCGGACCGAGTCAGTTCCTTCTGGATTACTTAGGCTGTGAAACCAATTGGAATCGTTTTCATACTGTGCATTAGATGGGCCTAGAATGCATGGGGCTGTTGTTGTGAGTAATATTTTGCTCTATATATATGATTTTATTTTATTTTTGTAAGCTCACCCTTGCATTTCTGTCTATATTTTTGTGTGCATGTGTACTGCGATGATCGTACAGTGGTATGTGAGCAGATGTAGTAGGTGTTGCATCTACTTTATAGCTAAGGGGCCAATGGAGAAGTGTTAGATAGCTGGAGTAGAGTGATTTTGCATTAAAGTCCTTTTCCTTATATTTTGAGATCTTATATAGAGGGAGTTATGTAGTAAAACTTTTGTGTATTTGAGTATTATGAATTAAATGTAGTATTATATTGTTTTGTTAGATATTTGCTGCAAGGAAATTTGTTTATTTTGAATGAAAAGAAAATTTTATACTTATATTCTCCGTTATTTATTTATCTTGAATAAGTAGTGTAGAAATAATATTCTCAATTCCTTATAAAAAGGGGTTGTGATATATAATGTAATACCCTCTTATTTATTTATTTATTATTGATGAATTGTTTGTTATTAGATAGTGTTGGAATGTGTTTTGGGAATGATTTATAAATCTTTTGATAGAAATCTAGTGCAGAGGATCTCACTCAGGCGAGACAGGCCTCGCTTAAGCGAAAATGAGATAAACTCAGTCCAACTATCACCTCACATAGGCCAGAGTAATCTCGCTCAAGCGAGTAGAGTTCTCGCTCAGGTAAGATGAGTTACTCAAGTGAGGACTCACAGGAAAAATGTCCAACTCTCTGGGCATCATCTCACTTAGGCGAGAATGGACTTGCTCAAGTGAGAATATTAGAAATTAGTTGGGGAAACCACTATCTGCATATTTAAGCGAGACTAGTGTCACTCAAGCGAGAATCCGCTCTCTTAAGCGAGAGAGTGCGAGAATTCAAGGGTATTTAAGGAAGTCCAGCCCATAAACTTGCATTACAATCTAAGAAAAACTTTCTAACTCTTTTTCTATGAACTCTCTCTTCTCTCCTCAAGAGAAAAGCCTAAGAAACTCTAAAGTTACTCAAAATTTGAGCTTGAACCTTGACTCTACAAGATTGTTGATGAGTATCTCAAAGCTTAGCTCTTCATTCTCACCTCTATTTTCTCTCTTTTTAAATAGTGCTATTCTCTATAATATGTAGGATGACCTCAGCCTTTTGAATAACCTTTTTCTCGAACTTCTTCACTAGACTTGTCCATTAAGGTAAGGAGGGTTCTATCTCATTACTGAAAACTTGATATGTTTGTACTCATGAAAATGTTGTGGTGTGATATATGATTTTAAATATATATTGGATTAAAATACGTTTTTTGTGCTTTGATGAGCTGAATGATATATGTTTTTAGTATTTATGTATGTATGTTGCAGAATGAGTTCAAAGGTAACCAACTTCCAGTGATGGATGATTGGTATATGATATAGTTAATAAATTTGAATAGAATAGAAAGAAGAAAGGATGAATAGAATGTTAGCGTAAAAATATCAAGTTAGATCATAATGAGAAATATGAAAAGAGAAGTGGAATAAGGAAAAGGGTGATGAGAAAAGAAAGATGATAAGGAAAATTGTAGATAGTTTAGAGATACACTGGGAGTATAGAAGATGAAGGTGATTCTAGAAATCTTGGAGAAATGAGGGTGGCGGATGTTCTTCTTAAATTGCGCATAACTAATGAGAGTAAGAGCACCATAGGCCTCACATTCATTTCCTTACCTAAACTCCTAACCATGCTTTTGCTAAAAGGGGCCGGGTCAGCACATGTTGTATTTGTGTAGTTGCGTCTATCCAGCAACTATCTTAGCATTTCACACTATATTTTCTTTCTCAACATTTCTCATTTCATTTTCCACATCCTTTTCATCGATTAGTATGTCATAATACGTGAGTTATAATTTATATAAATTCATCTATTACAATACATGTATTATAAGTACATCCTTAGATGTATTACAATACTTGTATCATAATCATACCTATCAGTTATTTATGACTCATGTATTATAAACACACATCTTGTAATTCCACAAGCATGTCATCTTATCTCCTTTATACATAATATTTTTTCTTGTTTCAAGATCAGTTAAACACTTCCATCAATAATATAAATTCACCCATTTGACATACATCAACTATCAAACAACATCTATATTTATTGTATCATTAAGTCTAACACAGAGAATCATCAAACAATGTCACACCATGCAATTAATACAATGTGCCGAAGGTCGGACACCTTTCGACTCAGCCTAAGCATAAAACTTAATATATGTATTTTCTAAGTATTAATAAAATCACCTATTCTAAAGTTTGGCATCTTCTAATGCATTTATCATGCAGAATAATATTCCAATTAATAATACATATATAATGGTGGTAAAATATTAAAACTCTTCAAAAACTTAGTTGCTCATAATCTTTACTATAAAACTGTCTAGAAAGTTTCTGAAATAAGTTATCAATTTCTCATGCCCAAAATTTCATTCTTAGTACTAGGGTCTTAATAATCAATGGGATTTTATTATCCAAAATGAGAATATTGTAGTTAGGGTTTAAAACGAGGTTTTCTTTCCAAAAATTCCTTTTTAACACTATAGTTCAAGGAAATCTTGTAACTTTGCTATTTAGAATAAGTAGTTGAGCTTTCTAAGTTAAATTACATAAAGAAGACTTAGAGTTCAGGATCAACTACCTTTACCTGAAAATGGGTCTCTCAAGCTGAGATTTCCTAAAGATCTAAAGGAGAGGTACCACGGTCCCAATGGAGAATATCATCTACAGGATGAGGTTTTTCTTAAGTATTTCAACATAGACCTCATTTGAGAAAGGGAAAATCAAAGTAAGCGAATGAAACTATAGATCTGAGCTTTGAGAAACTTGCTTGAATTTGAATGGAATAGACATTCAAGCTCAAATTTGGAAGAAGTTCGAGGTTTGGGAGATTTTTCTCTGAGAAGGGAGAGGGAGAGAATGAAGAGAATATAGAGGGAAGGTTGTTTGGTTCTAATTGAAGGTTTCTAGGACAGAAGTTATTTAAATACCCCTCAAACTCACAATTTCCTCGCTATAGCGAGGTGCTCACACTACAATGAAAAAACCAAACAACATTTTTCTCTTTTTGTCTGTCATTATAACTATAGCGACAGAATACCTTGCTACAACGAGAATCCTGGCTACAGTGAGAATGCTATTGGGTCATCCTTATCCACTTCTCACTACAATGAGACTCTCTCACTACAACGAGAGGGCTCCAGAAAGCCTAATTCTGGACGACCTATCTCGCTACAGCAAGACATCCTGCAATTTATACCAGTCAAACTTTCTTTATTTCAAACAACATATACAAACAACTAATATAAATTGTAATAATAACAAATAACAAAATAAGGGTGTTACAAGTATCGTCTTCCTTTTTTATGGATAGATTGCTCATTAGGACTTATCATATTTTGTATGTTGTAAATGATGTAGATGAGTCCTAATGTATTTTGAAGTTATATTTTGTAATTATGAAACTTTTGTAATTTAATGAAAACAATGTATATTAATGTTATTTCAGCTTCCTACTTAAACTTATTTATTTCTCATGGTTTTATCATTTAAAGTTTTATAAGTATGAGTAAATTGAATAAAGGTTTTATATTTTCACACTTTGTATATTGTGAGCAAACAAATTTAATTTAATTTCCCCTTCTTAATTCTAGAATTATTTTTTCATTACTGTATTAAATAAATAAGGATGTTACATATAACACTTACACAAATTTTGATTTCCAATTTGCTTAAAAGTAAGGTGCAACATTTTAGTTCAAAGGCTACAAGGTCACCAAACTCCTAACATAATGTTCCATGAACTGGATAAGTGGCATGATTTTTGCAAGTGAGGTGAAAATGATTCTTTGAGTTGTTATAAATGTATAACATAATGTTCTAAAGCCAAAGATACCATTGTTGTTTGCAATCTATACTAGCAAGTGCACTAGGATTGCAGCAAGTGATGAGTAAATTTAAGATCCAGATATCGTCTCCACAGGGAATTTAGGTTTCAAGTACCACTTCACAGAATTATAACCATTTGAGCCATACGAATTTTGGAATGAGATTTTTAACATATAACAGCAGCAAACTGGAACAATTAAAAGTAAAATGAACTTGCAGAAAACAAGACAATGAACACACAGTTATGTGATAACAGAGGGAGAAACCATAGCTAGGGAATTGCTTCACCAAAACTTCAATGTTTAATCAATAAAGTTCTGAATTAACAAGCAATTGGAAAGAATGACAATCAGTTTCACTTTATACTATTCAGAGGTTAATTCCTTAACTCAGTGAACCTAACATTCAATTAAACCATTCTAATTCCTTAGATCTAATTCAATTTAATGTTGCTTTAAGTGTAAGAAACCAAAAGATTGCAAGATCAAAGTTCCTTATCCCTAAGAAAACTAAAATCTCGGTGATTGGTTCAGATCTGAAGAACAAATTCAATTTCCATTGACAAAGGTTCCTCTGAATTTAGTTAATCAAATTTCCATTCAATTCACACGTGAAGTTCAGAATCAATCACTCAATCTATTCCAAAGCTTGAAATCCAGATCCAAATCAATTCAACATGTTCATTTCAGATCTACAATCCCTAACTATGAACGAATTACACAGCCATGGCAGCAGAAGAAGAAAAAGAAAGAGAAGAAGAAAAGAAGAAACTCAGAAACGCCATGGAAGCTTGCTCCACTCCAATTCCTCTTCGTGAAGCTCCAAGATCTGAATCCCCACTCCTCTCTCTCACTTCCTCTGACCAGAAACTAACTAAAAAAACTGAAAAATGAACAGAATCCCTTTTTTTCGGATCGCTTCTGGTATTTATAAAATTTCCCAGATCTTCACGTTATCACTTTTGATGACAATAGTGGTTACGCCCAGGCTTCACTTCTTCTTTGAGCTCTGACGTGATCACTTTCACTGACAATAGTGATCACGCCCAGTCTACAATTTCTTATTCTTGAGTTTTTGGAGTCCAAACTTGCTTCTTTCCTCTTCCTTGTCATCAAACTTCCATGAATATGATCCTTGCTCAATTTATTCCTACAAAAACAAGATTAAAAACTTAATTCCTAAGCAAAAATTTCACAATTGCTAAAATAACTACATATGTAAACAAAATTCAATTCCTTCTCTTTTTCTAAGTTTTTCTGCTTTCTTTATATATTTTTCTTATCATTTGTGTTAGAATTATGCTAAAATATCAGTCAAAATATGGATTCATCACTACCCCAAACTTGAATTTTTGCTTGTCCTCAAGCAAATCAAATTAAGCCAAGGGTAATTCTTCCATTTTCAGAAACCATTTCATAACTGCTATATCAGAATTTTTCAATTTGCAATTCTGTGTTTTCTGCAAAATTTTCAATCAAGATATTCATCCAATTACTCATCATTGCAACCACAATGCATTCATCAAATTTTAAGCAAGAATTGCTATCTAAGTGAATATATCAGCCAAGTTCATGTGAGAAACATTAAAATCATGATCACTTCTCACTGGACAGTGTTTCCCTCAATTCTCATCAGTGTTTAAGTACTGTTTTCTCTCTTTAATCATCAATTCAGCTACACTCTACCATATGCTTGCCCAATTTCTCTATCTCCTCTGCTTAGTACAGCCAATCACACATCAAGAGGACTTTTTACAGTTTATAACAGGGCTTAGGTTAAGGTAGATACTGAACAAAATAAGAAACAAGTTGCAATTTCAAAAGATCAGAAGCATTTTGAGTGAATGACTTTAAAACTAGTCTAGTTTAGCATCAATTCACATTAAATTCCTCAGTTATGCAGCAGACTAATCGTTTTTGTGCAGCAGAATTTTTATTTTCCTTTTTCTTCTTCTCTGCAACAGTTTACTGCTAATTTCTTCTTTTTGATCTCCATTTTTCTCTTTTCAACTCAGATTCTATTTTTCAACAGTTTACTGCAACATTTTTAACTCTTCCATAGTTTTGCTGCATAATTTTTAATGTTTCTGCAGCACTTTTGTTCTTTCGTTCTGACTTTTTGAACTCAACTTAGATAGCTTGCTACTCCCCTACCCCAAACATAAAATTTTGCTTGTCCTCAAGCAACTTAATTGGATGCTACCCCAAATTTAGTTTTAAAACTCATTCTTGATTAAACTCACAATGCCTTTGATCAATTTGAATGGTAAAATTGGTTTTTCAGCAAGGCGTGTAAGGAAGTTAACTCAAGAAAAGGGAATATTAGGCTCAAAAGGGGTAAACTAGGGCAATTAATCATAAGGGAAGGCATTTTAGGCTAACTAAGTATATCAAACATGGCCTCTATCATGTGTGTGGGAACTGTAACATGCATATTCAATTAAGAACAAGGGCAAGTTCTAGAGAATGCAGTAAAATCTGATTAATCACACAAGGAAGGAAGTAGGTAGCTCAAGTCTCACTAGGCATTTATAAGTCATCATGTGGATTAATGAAAACACAATGCACTTTTCAGAAATATATGCACCTAGTGGCAACTGCCTCATTTTTGAAAATACAAGTGTGATCTCATTTTGAGAATGGGAAAAACAACTTAAAGAAAAATTTTCACATAGAATTCACAGCCAGCAGTTTATTATTTATTCTAGTATTTTGGTGTTTTTCAACAACAATTCAGTGTAATGTGAGGCTACACATGAATAAGAGGTAGAGAATTAAACCCCCATTTCATGGCAGCTTGTGCAAGAGTCACCATCCAATGTGTGTGAGTGTTGTGTGTGATATTCTCTGCACAAAAACACCAGAATTCCATTAACTCGCAGCAAAATAAAGGTATTTAGTTAAGAAGCTAATATAATTGCAAAATAGGTAAGTGAAAATTAAACCAAATTGTACCAATTAGTGATTACAACCCAAAAAGTTTAAACTACCAGAAATTTACAAAAAATCTAATAACAGAATTTAAATTCCTAGACTAATCTTCTGCTGCATCTTCTTCCTCTGAGCTTTCCTCTTCAGAACCTTCTTCTTCTTCTTCTTCCACTACCTCTTCAAATAGTGGCTGAGGAAAGTGGGTTCTGTATATTGGCATATTCTTGAAAACAGAAGAACGAAGGCACTGGGCATTCTCTGCTAAGTCTGGAGTATGATACATTTCTTCTTTGGTCATTCCCAATTTCTGACCAATATTCAGCATAATACATTCCATTAGCATGACTCCAGCTTTGAGGCTATTATGCAGCTCAGTCTGCCTTTCAGCCAGTTGATTCTGCCCTTCAGCTAGCTGCGTCAGAGTGTCCTTCATCATCATTGGTTTCTCTTTCTTGAATTGTGAAGGAATTGGGGCTGCAGAAGTGCAAGAAACAGTTGCATAAATCTCTTTGATCAGAGCTGCAGAAATGAATGGTGCAGCTCTGATTTTCTCTTGATAATCACCAAACTCTACTCCTGCGTCTTCACAAAGTAGTGTAATTACTGAAGGAAAGGCTAATGAATCCCTTTTTGTCTTCAGTATTCCCAAGATACAGTCACTTATTACCTCTCCCACATCTATGTAGATGTTGGAGACTATGGCAAAAAGCAGAGCAGCCCTCTTCACAGCTAGTGTGGAACTATGTTTGACAGGCATGAACGAATTTAAAATAAACATGCTCCATACTTTGGCAAAGGGCAGAAGATTCTTGGTGACAATATGCTTTGGCTTCTTAGATTGGTTGAGCTCCCATGTGGTGCCTGGTTTCCCAATCCTTTCCAGAATTTGCACAAAATCAATATCTGGACTTTCCTTAAATGTTTTGAAGTCCAGCTGTGCAGCATGTTGTGCAGAATTAATTTCCAGCACCCTGTTGATATTTGCTGGTGAGAAGTCAATTCTCATGCCTTTGACCATGGAGCTGAACTTAGGGGTTCCTTTCCCTTTAAACCTTATGGCATTGACATAGAATTCCTGAGTTATTTCCCTCCAACCCAGGCCAGCTGTTGCACAAAAGAATTCCCAGCCTCTTTTCTGGATTTCCTCTTTAAATTCAGGATAGTTGTTCCCAGCTATTTGGAATGCTCTGTCAGGAACAATTTTTCTTCTTAGAATATTGGCTCTGAAAAAGTTTTCATGAGCCAAACTTCTGAATCTCGGATCATGTGTGGCTGGTGGTAAGGATCCTGAAGGTACAACTGTTCTTGGTGGAGGTGATGGTGTAGGTGAGGGTGCAGGTGCAGGAGATCTGGTTGAAGGTGGTGGAGAAGGTGAGGGTGAAGATGTAGGTGCAGATGATCTTGTTTGAGGTGAGGGAGAAGGTGAGGGTTCAGATATCTGAATAGGTGAAGAGCTTGAGACACTATCAGTTCTGGCCCTTTTTGATGCTGCAGCTTGGAGATTTTTGCTGGATCTTCTTGTTGGGGTCATGGAATATGCAGCTCGCTTCTTCTTAGGGGTGGTAGAAGATGCAGCTTGCTTCTTCTTAGGAGGACCCACAGGTGTGTTGAATGAAGTCCTAACCATTTTGGAATTTTCTGCATTGAAGGAGTAATTGTCAGTTAAAAATTTTAGAATCAAGAATAATCTTATACTGTAGAAAATTTAATCAAGCAGTTTGCAGAAATTAAAATTTTCTAATACTTCTCATCATGCAATCTGCTAATAGAACCAACACTCAATTGCACAACTTATTCAAAACATGCAAAATCTAACAGTAGAATTTCAGAGTGCACACTCTTATCAATTATCAGGGTAACGCAGAAAGATAATTACATGCCTTGACCAAAATTTCAAACTGATTTTGCGCTGACAGCCAAAATTCCCACGTTGTATTCATTTTGCAATCAAGTATACATTTCAGATAATCCCAATTTAATGTCTAACTCAATTTCAGCACAGCTATGTATTCTAATTTTCAATTCTACAGTTTCAGAAAGTTCTGTTGCTATCAGTTCAGATTCTGCAGAAATGTGGTTCATAATATATGCAATGTAATTTCAATTATCCCATCAGACTAACATATATGACAGAGAGCAGCTATCTGAAGTATTATCCATTCTATTTTTAACCAAATAGCCTCAGAATTTGAAATTAAGTTTGCTGTCAGGTGATGAAACAATTTTTTTACTACTCGTCATGCAAAAGATTGCCGTTAATCCTCATCAAATATGCAAAGAAATGAATGTAGTACTAGGGTGTTATCCTAGGTCGTCTCCAAGGAATTTTTGGTTGGGAACATACATCGAACAAGTGTAAACATGTATTTTAAAGCAAGTAAATTGGGGGGAGGTTTGTCAATTTCCAGATTTTAATCAAGAGCAAAGTGTAAATTTAATGAAATTCAATCAATTAAAATGAGTAATTCCTAGTCAAGCAATGAGTTCTATCATTATTCTCTCAAATGATTCAATAAGCCCCTTTCTTTCCCTTGAATTAAGTTAATCTAACAAGCGAAGACTAACTTTAACATCCCAATTAAAATTAAGCATCTTAATGGGCTCCAATCTCTATCCCTAAGATTAAGCAACCTCAAGGATTAATCAAAATTAAGCAATTTTGAATTAGAATTTCATTAGGTAAATTAGGGTTCATTAAGCAATGTTCCCTTCATGCAAATTCCACTTCATTCAGAGATTGGCGTTAATAAATTCAAGGAAAGAAAGATTTGTATTGCAATTAATCCCAAGAATTCAAGATTCATGTGCATTGACTAGAAATTACAAGAAACTTTAGCCCTCCATATGGATGGGCTTCACGAATGAGAGAAAGAAATGCAAGAACGTAAACATCATTAATGTAAATCCAACAACAATCAAAGGAGAAATTGGAAATTAAAACCTATAGAGGATCCTTGGCTGTCACCCAAGACTCACAATGTCGTAAGAAATTATCCTAATTTGGCAAAGAAAAATTGTGTAAAGTGTCAAAAAAGTCCCGTACCCTAATTCCTAAAATCTATTTATAGTGGATGACATGTCACCAAAGTGTCCACTTTTGCCTTTGAAAGTGTCCACTTTGGGCCTTGAAAGTGTCCACGCGCAGGATGGAAGGAATGCCGCTTCTCTGGAGTTGCCACTATTTGTGCTGAAAGTAGCTACTTTGGATGGGCGTAGCTACTATGAGAGCCCATAGTAACCACGCGCAGGAAGGCTTCAAAATCAGCGTCCATGAGCTTCTGAAGTTGCCACTTTTGGTCTTCAAAGTAACTACTTTGGATGCGCGTAGCTACTATGAGAGCCCATAGTAACCACGCGCATCATGCTTCAAAATTGGCGTCCCTGGAGCTTCTGGAGTTGCCACTTTTGGGCTTGAAAGTGGCTACTTTGGAACCTTTAATGCCCATGCTTGCTGTAGTTGCCACTTTTACTCCTCAAAGTAGCTACTTTGGGGGCAACTTTCATCTAAGGACCAAGATTTCTCAAATTTAACTTGGGCATTCTGCAAAATCATCAAGATAATTAAAATTGCAATCTATATCTATGTAATTAAATGCAAATTAACCAAAAATTAATAAACCTATGATATTTATTCAAAATGTGATTTCTATATTATTTTCACTATCTAAGTCCATTTTTTCTATCAAGAAGCATAAAAAAAGGCAAGTAAAAATATAATAAAAAGTGGATTCATCACAACCCCAAACTTAAACTTTTGCTTGTCCTCAAGCAAATCAAAATTCAAACAATTCAAATGAAGAGGGTTGAATTTGTCCAAAGAAAATTTTAGAAATTTTCATTTCAACTTCATGCTTTAATTAGCAATTCCAACATCTTCACAACCATAGACTCATTCAACAGAGGAATCATATTCATGTCAAATATTCCATGCAAAGTCCCACTAAATTGAAACAAAAGAATCAAGCAAGGTTTCATGTGACTCTCATAATGCAAAGAAACTATCCATCTCACAAGGTGGTGTTTCACTCATCACTCAACAACATTTCAGGCTAAGTGTTTTCCCTCAATCCATGCATTTAGCCTCACCTTACCATAGGCTTGCCCATATTCTCGATCTCCTTTGCCTAGATACAACGAACCACCTATCATGAGGGCTTTGTTGGTCACAAATGGGGTTAGGATAGGCTCAAATTTTAACCAAGGAGGGTGACAAGATCAAGTGGGTACTCAAGAGGAGGGAGTTCTTTTGAGTGATTTAGTGCAACAACTAGAGTGGAATGCCTTAAATGATGTAGCTTAAGAGGTTAAAGCATTCTTTCACCACATTAATTTTTTTTTTTATTTACCTTATGTGGAGATCCTTTTTCAACTCAAATGCCTTGCTATATTTTTCTTTCTTTCTTTTCTCCTTTTTCATTCATTCATATTTTTGTGATATTAAGGACTTTGACAATCATTTTTTTTTTTTGACATGTATTATGAACATGTATGCTGTCCACCACCCCAAACTTAAGACATTGCTTGTCCTCAAGCAACTACAAGCATAATCAACACCCCAAACTTAGTTTCTTGCACTCAATCTTGAGGCAACTCAAAAGAAATACCTCTATTAAGGAAAGGGAAGTAAATTTGTTGACTAAGTTTGGAAAAAGCAAGAAGTGGTGAACAGGGAAGTGAAGTGCAAGGGTGGGGGGAAGGGTATGTGCAAAGAAGGCCTCAATCATCTAGATGGAAAATTGCACAATGCATATTGAATTAAGAAACAAGGCAAGTTCTAGAGGATGAATGCAACAATACATGTAATATGCACACAGAAAAAGAAGTAAGAGGCCCAATTCACTACCATGGTAAAAGTGATAATAACTTGCAAAATGAGAGCACAATTCACCCGGCAAGAAAATATGTTCAAAATGTTAGAAACGAAAATATGTACAAAAATGAGAATGAGTATGGGATGGATGGGAAATGCAATCAAAGCATAAAAGCAAAATTATAAAACAGGGGAGTAAATTAAAAGGAAACTAGAAGAAATGAAATAAGGAAAATATTTTGTATTTTATCTAGTATGGTGCAGAAAAAGTAAGCTACAAATAAATTCAAAATAGAGACAAAGAGTTCACCCCCCTTTTATAGATGATGTATTCAAAGTTCAGGGTAAAATGATGCTCCTCTTGATGGAACTGAGGGCATCTCTGCACAATGATAACAAGAGTTCAGAAAAAGAACGAAAAGGGAGGTAACATAACTGTTTGAAGGAGAGTAACATAAAAGCAGGAACGGAAAGACAATAAAAGGACACAAGTGGTTCCTAATTACTTGGAAAAATAAAAGAAAATAAGTACAAGCAGAGAAATAAAAGAAAACACAAAAAGTGGACTAAATGGCATCTTCATCAGAGGTGGATGAGGTGGCGCCTTCATCTTCTTCTACTTCTTCTGCTTCCTCTGAGGAACTGGAGTTGCGGACATCTCTGGGAGCATTGGGATTGAATGGGGGCAAGTCATTCTGAACAGCAGCTCGGAGGAAAGGGGCAGGGAAACGGTGGGCCTGATATATCTGGTCTGAAGTCATCCCCATCTTCTTGCCAATGTTCAGCATCATGGTCTCCATGAGGAGGAGCATGCTGGTTTGACCAGAGTGGATGGCAGACTGCCTCTGTGCTATTTGCTGCAGCTGGTCCTTGATTGTTGCAGGGGTTTCCTTCTTGTATTCGGGTGGCAAGGTGAGACCGGGGTCTGAAGACTTCTTTGGCTTAAATAGGTCCTTTACCAAGGTAGTGGAAATGGGAGGAAGTGCTCTAATTCTCTGCTGGTAGTCTCCAAAATCAACACCTGCATCCTGGCACAACATAGTGATTAGAGAGGGAAAAGCTAAAGAATCTCTGCTCCTTTTAAGGACTTCCAGCATGGCTCTACTGATGACCTCCCCAACATGGATGGGCATGCCAGTGAGAATAGCATAGATGAGTTTTGCCCTCTTTACTGCAATGGTGGAGGTGTGGATGACTGGCATGAATGAGCTGACAACAAAGATACTCCACACCTTGGCAGGAGGGAGAAGGTGTTTAGTGGTCAGATTCTTGGGCTGCATTTTACAATCAAATTCCCAATTTTCTCCTTCAATACAGATTGCTTGAAGTATAGGCTGGTAATCCTTTTCCTTTTGTTTGGAGAATGCAGTGAAATCCAATTGGTCAGGTTGCTTCTGCAGAGGAGGGATGTTTAAAACCCTCTGGATGGTGGCTGGAGTGAAACTAACTTGCTTACCCCTGACCATGGTGTGCCTGGGGGGGTAAATATCATCTTCCAGGTGCAGGGCATTAGCATAGAACTCCTGGGTGATGTCCTTCCACCCATTGCCTGCACAAGAAGTGAAAAGTCCCCAGCCACGTCTGTCTATCTCCTCCTGAAACTGTGGAAATGTCCCCTGCTGGATTTCAAAATTCCTGTCCTGGACGATCTGGCGCCTTAGGATGTTCTCTTTGAAATATTGTTCATGCTCTGGGGACCTAAACCTTGGGTCATGAGTAGGAGGGGGTTGTGATGAAGAGGCTTCAGCTGTCCTACTCCTCTTGGTTCTAGGTGTGTTCCTTCGAGGATTCCCCGACATTATCTGCAGAGAAGAGAGAATATGTGAATGAATAGTGCAGGGGCTGCAAAATAATTTGATATCATCTTAAGTGATTTGTGTGCAATAGGGTGTGTAGTGCTACATATGACCCAGAGGGCAATCAATTTCAATCATAGCCTACAAACATAGAGCTCAAATGGTATAGACAAGAGCAATTAAGCACAAAGAATGGTGTGACATACGTACACTATGTATAGCAATCCAATGGATAGTAGAATATGACTATTAAAGCTTTGAAACTCAAGGATCATAATGCAGCAATTAGTGAAATTAAAGTCACGAAAAGCATGTTCAACACCCAGAAAGAGCAACAATTATGGTTAATTTTGTAATATGCATGAGAATCAAGTGCAGCAAAAGTAAAATGGCATGGGATTGAAAAGCAAAACAGCAAAATGGAGGGGTCAAAACTAAATGGAAATAGGCACGAACCAAATTTAGGCATTAACACACATGAACAAGAAGTTTAAAAGCATTAGTGGCATGTTTAAAGCATAAAAATGAGGGAGGGGAGCATAACAAAAACAACAATTGAGAGTCATGGCAAGGAGGAAGTGGGCGTGGCCACTATTGGGGCCAAAAGTGGGAACGCTCACTTGAATGGGATTAATACGCCCCTTTTGGGTGTAGTTTAGTGACCTCTCCCTCTCTAATTCAAGTAAGAATGCTCAATTATACAAGAATTACACCTCAATTTCAAGAAAAAACAAGTAAAATTGAAAAGCCCCAAATTGGGGAATCTATGAACCCTAACCATAAATGGAGAGAAATTGAGAGAATTACCTTGTTTGAAGCCTTGGGTGTGGTGAGGGAAGGTGCGTTTTGGGCTTAGGAGTGAGTGGGTGTGAGTGGGTGTGAGTGAAAATGGTGTGTGTTGGGTGTTGGGCGGTGTGAATGCGTCGTGAATGGGAGGAGTGTGTGTGAAATAGTGAGCGTGTTCACTTTGAAGGGAATTAGTGCCTACTATGGGTTGGGCCAAAGGGGAATAGTGCAAATGGTGTACGTGCCTACTCTAAACAAGTAACGTGGGGCACCTAAAAAGCTAAAATTTGGTTCCAAATTGCGCGTAGCCACTTTCATCCAATAAAGTGACAACTACAGTGAGGGTGTGAGGCATGCCATTTGCGCGTGGCTACTTTGAAGCTCCAAAGTGGGAACTCCAGAGAGGCATCTTTTGTGGAGATTTGCGCGTGGCTACTTTGGTTCTCCAAAGTGGGAACTCCAGAGAGGCATCTTTGCAAAGAGAATTGCGCGTGGTTACTTTGAGAGCCCATAGTAACCACGCGCATCATGATTGAGCTCCTGGGCGCCAAAGTGGTCACTCCCACTCTTAAAAGTGGGAACTACAGAGAAGAAGTTGCTTACCTTGAGCCAAAGTAGCCACTATAGCCTACGAGAGTGGCCACTTTCATGAAGGATGAATTGCATCTAGCAAGAATGAGTGCCCAAAGTGGTGCTGCTGATAGAATTCCTACAAAATTGTGCATCCACAAAGAATTATTTACACAAAATTGAAACATATCAGAAATTTCTTAGCTCATTACACCTCAAATGAAGACAAAAATGTAATTGAAAGAATGCAAAGGAGAAATAATGAAAAGACAAAATTGCTTATCCACTTGTGAGTTGCCTCTCACAGAGCGCTTCTTTAACGTCATTAGCTTGACGTGTGAAGTGATTTACTCATGGCAAGGGTCTTGTTTGGAGGGAATGATGGGGGAGTACACATCCACCTCTTCAATCTCCTCCACAGGAACTGAGTTCTCTAAAAAATGCTTCAGGCGATGTCCATTCACTGTGAAACATTTGGTAGTGAATTCACTCTTGATTTCCACTGCACCATTAGGGAACACTTGTGTGACTATAAATGGACCAATCCACCTTGAGCGAAGCTTTCCAGGCATGAATTTAAGGCGGGAGTTGAACAAGAGCACCTTTTGACCAACATAAAATTCTTTCCTGGCTATCAATTTGTCATGGTATCTCTTGGTTCTCTCCTTATAAATTCTGGAATTTTCATATGCCTCTAAACGTAACTCTTCCAACTCTTGTAATTGAAGCTTTCTTTGCTCTCCAGCTGAGTCATAGTGCATATTACAAGCCTTCACTGCCCAGTATGCCTTGTGCTCTATCTCCACTAGTAAATGGCAAGCCTTGCCAAAGATTATTCTGTAAGGAGACATGCCCAAGGGTGCTTTGAATGCAGTTCTGTGTGCCCACAAGGCATCATCTAGCCTGCGACTCCAATCTTTTCTGTGGGGCTGTACAACTCTTTCAAGTATTTTCTTTATTTCTCTGTTGGAAAGTTCTGCTTGGCCATTCGTTTGCGGGTGGTAGGCTGTGGAAACTTTGTGCATAACTCCATATTTTCTCAGCAGGACCTCCATTGTCTTGTTGCAAAAATGACTCCCTTGGTCACTAATGATGGTACGTGGGATGCCAAACCTGCAAAATAGGTTGGAGCGAACAAATTCTGCAACCACTCTAGCATCATTAGTCTTGGTAGCTTTAGCTTCTACCCATTTTGAAACATAGTCAACAGCAAGTAAAATGTATAAGAAACCAAAAGAAGAGGGAAAGGGACCCATGAAGTCAATACCCCAGACATCAAAGATGTCATAATATAGGATAGGTTGCTGAGGCATTTCCTGCCTCTTGGTGATCATTCCTCCTGACCTCTGGCAGCTCTCACAGACAGAATATGTTCGCCAAGAGTCCTTGAAAATGGAGGGCCAGTATAATCCTGAGTCCAACACCTTTCTTGCTGTTCTTTGAGGTCCAAGGTGTCCTCCCACCACCGAATTGTGGCAAAACTGCAATATGGATGGGATCTCCTCATCAGGGACGCATCTTCTGATCACTTGATCATTACAGAACTTCCATAAATAAGGGTCGTCCCACACATAATGTTTGGCATCGCTCTTAATTTTGTCCCTTTGAATTTTTGATGCATTTATAGGGAAAATTCCTGAAACCAAAAAATTAACCAAATCAGCATACCAAGGTACATGTGATGTGCACAACTCTAAGAGTTGTTCATCAGGAAAATCATCCTTGAGGGGAATGAGTTCAGGGACTCCCTCTATTCTGCTTAAATGGTCTGCCACCAAGTTTTGTGCTCCACTTCTGTCTTTAATCTCCAAGTCAAATTCTTGAAGTAAGAGCATCCACCTTATCAGCCTGGGTTTAGAATCTGTCTTTTTTAGCAAAAACTTCAAAGCAGAATGATTAGTAAACACCACAACTTTTGATCCTAACAGATATGATCTGAATTTATCTAATGCAAACACTATGGCCAACAATTCCTTTTCAGTTGTGGTGTAATTGGATTGTGCAGTGTCTAAGGTCCTAGAAGCATAATAAATGACATGAGGGACCTTACCAACCCGCTGTGCAAGGACAGCTCCCACTGCATAATTTGAGGCATCACACATCAGCTCAAAGGGTATTGACCAATCTGGAGTTTGGATAATTGGTGTGGTGGTTAAGGCTTTTTTAAGGAAGTTGAAAGCCTCCTTGCAGTCCTCATCAAAGTCGAATTCAACATCTTTTTGTAGCAGCTTTGAAAGAGGAATTGCAATCTTGGAAAAATTCTGGATAAACCTCCTGTAAAATCCTGCATGGCCCAAAAAAGAACGAACCTCCCTCACGCATGAGGGGTAAGGAAGGTGTGAAATAACATCCAATTTTGCAAGATCAACCTCAATACCTTTTTCAGAGATTATGTGTCCTAGAACTACACCCTGCTCTACCATGAAATGGCATTTCTCAAAGTTAAGTACAAGGTTAGTTTCAATACATCTCTTCAAGACTTTTTCCAAATTGACTAAACATGCATGAAAGGAGGTGCCATAAACTGTGAAATCATCCATGAATACCTCTATGCAATGCTCCACTAAATCAGAAAAAATACTCAACATGCATCTCTAGAATGTGCCAGGAGCATTACATAGGCCAAAAGGCATTCTTCGATAAGCGAAGGTGCCAAAGGGACATGTAAATGTGGTTTTCTCCTGGTCTTGAGGGGCAATACAAATTTGAAAATAACCAGAGTAACCATCTAGAAAGCAATAGTGGGATTTACCTGCCAATCTTTCAAGCATTTAATCAATGAAAGGTAGTGGAAAGTGGTCCTTCCTTGTGGCCTGGTTCAGCCGCCCGTAGTCTATGCAGACTCTCCAGCTGTTCTGGACTCTAGTAGGTATCATTTCATTCTTCTCATTCCTAACCACTGTAAGTCCAGATTTCTTGGGGACCACTTGCACAGGGCTAACCCAAGTGCTATCAGAGATTGGGTAAATGATCCCAGCTTGAAGCAACTTGGTGACCTCCTTCTTCACCACATATAGGATGATGGGATTCACCCTCCTTTGAGGTTGTCTCACCGGTTTAGCATCTTCTTCTAACAAAATTCTATGCATGCACATGGAGGGACTAATTCCTGGTATATCAGCAAGTGTCCATCCAATGGCTCTTTTGTGCTTTTTTATCACTTCTAGCAACTTCTCCTCTTGATCACTATCAAGCTTGGTGGAGATGATAACTGGGAGCTTTTCATTTGGTTCCAAATAGACATATTTCAAATGCTCCGGTAGAGGCTTTAACTCTAATGTGGGAGGTTGCTCTATAGATGGAAGTGATTTAGCCTTTTCATTTGACAAAATTTCTACAACATTCAAATCAAAGGGGTTAGATTCAACTGTATTTGCTACATCCAATACTTCACATTCTACCCCTATGGAATCATCAATTTCATCAACATTAAAAATTTCAGAGCTTTCATTCAAATAATCAGAATTTTCAGCATAAGTATCATACAAAGAATTTTCATATGATTCACAAACAAAAGCATCTACACAATGGGAAAAGTTAAGAAAAGAGTTTCTCAAAATTTCGGTCCAGCTCTCATCCATTAATGCATCAAATACATCAATATGGAAGACAGAATGTTCTTCAATCGGATGTTTCATGGCATCCAATATGTTGAAGCGCACAATGTTATCCCCAAATTCCATGGTGAGTGAACCGGCATGTACATCAATCTTCGTTCTTGCAGTCTTCAAGAACGGTCTTCCCAAAATGATAGGTGCAGAATTTTTGAGTGACTCTTCTTCTTGCATGTCAAGGATGTAGAAGTCAGCTGGAAATATGAGGTCATTCACCTTCACCAACACATCTTCAACAAGTCCAGCTGGGTGTGTTGTGCTTCTATTGGCCAACTGAATCACTACACCTGTGGGCTGCAAGGGACCAAGAGATAGAGAAGAAAAAATAGACAATGGCATAACATTAATGGATGCTCCTAGATCTAGCATTGCATTGTCTATCCTATTATTACCAATGATGCATGGAATAGTAAATGTTCCTGGGTCTTTACACTTCTCAGGCATTGTGGTTCTTTGTTTCTCAAAAAGTGCAGAAACATTCCTACCCATGTTGATTCTTTCATTACCCTTCAGACGCCTTCTATGTGTACATAAATCTTTCAAGAACTTGGCGTACTTGGGTATTTGCTTAATTGCCTCCAGCAAGGGTATGTTTACCTCAACTTTTCTGAAAGTGTCCAAGATTTCTTTGTCACTCTCCTCAGCTTTCTTACTTGGTTTGGCAATCATAACCCTTTGAGGGAAAGGTGGTGGAATTGCCCTTTCAGCTTCTTCTACCACTTCTTGAGTGGTGGGTGCATTTTCTTCCTCCCTTTCATCAACCAAGGGGCTTGGGATCTCCTTCTCCCTAGGCATTTCAGGCTCTTGCATTACCTTCCCAGACCGCAGAGTAATTGCACTGACATTCTTTGGGTTTGTGACTGTCTGTGCTGGGAGGTTGCCTGAACCTTGGGACTGAATTTGATTTATAGAGGAAGCCAACTGTCCCATCTGGTTCTCAATTGTTCTGATACTGGCCTCTGTGCGCTGTTGAAAATTAATGTTGCTCATGGCCATTTGCTTCACAAGCTCCTCCAATGATGGCTCATTCTTCTGACAAGAAAAGGCTTGGGATGAGGATGCTTGCTGCTGTTGGTGAGGTTGTTGCCCATGTTGTTGATCATTCCATTGGCGTGGCTGATGTGGCCTACCTTGACCAGCTTGGTAATTGTTGCTTTGCTAATTTTGCTGGGTGGAATTTCCTCCCTACCTCAAGTTTGGATGATTTCTCCAGCCCGGGTTATACCGGTTTGAAGAAAGATCCCAGTTTGGTTGTTGCTGTTGCTGCTGAAAAGGAAATTTGTTAGTGTAAATATTTGCAGCATAGGCCTGGGGGTTACCTTCAGGAGTATCTGACTCCTGCAATGTGGGGCAGCTGTCTGTATAATGATCTGCAGCTGAGCATATTCCACAAAGTGTAGCTGGAACTGGTGGTGGAGGTGTTGAAGAGACAGCACTCTTTTGCATTGTAGCTAATTGCTTTACCATGGAGGCTAGCTCATCAATCTTGTGCTCCAATTTGTTTGGTTCTGTAGCTTGAACTTCATGCACACCTCTAGTAACACAAGAATTCTGTCTAGTTGCAAATTGCTGGGAGTTGGCAGCCATGTTTTCTATCAAGTTCCTGGCTGCCACAGGGGTCTTATCTACCAAAGCTCCTCCACTCGCTGCATCGATCATACTCCTATCCATTGGGTGTAATCCCTCATAGAAGTACTGGATCAGCAATTGATCGCTAATTTGGTGGTGGGGGCAGCTTGCACATAGTCTTTTAAACCTCTCCCAGTATTCATAGAGAGTTTCTCTTTCTAGCTGCCTAATTCCACAAATCTCCTTTCTTATGGATGCAGCTCGGGAGGCCAGAAAGAACTTCTCTAGAAAGAGTCTTTTGAGGTTGTCCCAACTTGTTATTGATCCCGGTGGAAGGTAGTACAACCAGTCCTTTGCAGTGTCCATTAATGAGAAAGGGAAGGCCTTCAATTTGACATGCTCCTCTGGGACACCTTGAGGTCGCATGGTGGAGCACACAATATGAAACTCCTTCAAGTGTTTGTGAGGGTCTTCACCTGCAAAACCATGGAATTTAGGTAGAAAGTGAATTAATCCAGTTTTCAAAACAAAAGGAGCGTCTACATCTGGATATTGGATGCACAATGTTTGGTATGTGACATCTGGTGCAACTAGCTCCTTAAGAGTCCTCTCGTCACCTGCCATTGCTCCAAAACTAGAGTTAAGTGAAAATGGAGAAGAGTAAATAGAATTTGGTGTCACAGATTGCAAAGATGCAGTAGGTGATGATAATGATTCAGAGTGTTCAGAGTGATCCCTATGTGTCCTAAGGTTCCTATAAAAAGTCCTATCAATCTCCTGGTCTAATGGATACAAATCTCCAGGGTTTGATCGGGTCATGCACTAGATATCAACTAACTAAATTGAAAGCAAATTGAGTAAATGAAATAACAAGAACAATTTAAAATTTTTCTGCAGAAATATGCAGCAAAAGTGCAGAAAAACAGAGAATTATGCAGCAAAATGAGTGCAGAAAATTGGAAGTGAGTGATTGAAAAATTTTAGCACTTGAATGAAGGAAATGATGCAGGAAATCTTGCAATAACAATGCAGAAACAGACTACTAAATTCGTATGACTATCAACACAATACAAAAACTCAAAATGAAACAAACGTACTAACATACAAAACACAAAAACAGAGCACCAATCATGTTCAACATAAGTTCAGCACCAATAACTCGCCGGCAACGGCGCCAATTTGGTGAAACGATTTTTTTACTACTCGTCATGCAAAAGATTGTCGTTAATCCTCATCAAATATGCAAAGAAATGAATGCAGTACTAGGGTGTTATCCTAGGTCGTCTCCAAGGAATTTTTGGTTGGGAACATACATCGAACAAGTGTAAACATGTATTTTAAAGCAAGTAAATTGGGGGGAGGTTTGTCAATTTCCAGATTTTAATCAAGAGCAAAGTGTAAATTTAATGAAATTCAATCAATTAAAATGAGTAATTCCTAGTCAAGCAATGAGTTCTATCATTATTCTCTCAAATGATTCAATAAGCCCCTTTCTTTCCCTTGAATTAAGTTAATCTAACAAGCGAAGACTAACTTTAACATCCCAATTAAAATTAAGCATCTTAATGGGCTCCAATCTCTATCCCTAAGATTAAGCAACCTCAAGGATTAATCAAAATTAAGCAATTTTGAATTAGAATTTCATTAGGTAAATTAGGGTTCATTAAGCAATGTTCCCTTCATGCAAATTCCACTTCATTCAGAGATTGGCGTTAATAAATTCAAGGAAAGAAAGATTTGTATTGCAATTAATCCCAAGAATTCAAGATTCATGTGCATTGACTAGAAATTAAAAGAAACTTTAGCCCTCCATATGGATGGGCTTCACGAATGAGAGAAAGAAATGCAAGAACGTAAACATCATTAATGTAAATCCAACAACAATCAAAGGAGAAATTGGAAATTAAAACCTATAGAGGATCCTTGGCTGTCACCCAAGACTCCAATGTCGTAAGAAATTATCCTAATTTGGCAAAGAAAAATTGTGTAAAGTGTCAAAAAAGTCCCGTACCCTAATTCCTAAAATCTATTTATAGTGGATGACATGTCACCAAAGTGTCCACTTTTGCCTTTGAAAGTGTCCACTTTGGGCCTTGAAAGTGTCCACGCGCAGGATGGAAGGAATGCCGCTTCTCTGGAGTTGCCACTATTTGTGCTGAAAGTAGCTACTTTGGATGGGCGTAGCTACTATGAGAGCCCATAGTAACCACGCGCAGGAAGGCTTCAAAATCAGCGTCCAGGAGCTTCTGAAGTTGCCACTTTTGGTCTTCAAAGTAACTACTTTGGATGCGCGTAGCTACTATGAGAGCCCATAGTAACCACGCGCATCATGCTTCAAAATTGGCATCCCTGGAGCTTCTGGAGTTGTCACTTTTGGGCTTGAAAGTGGCTACTTTGGAACCTTTAATGCCCATGCTTGCTGTAGTTGCCACTTTTACTCCTCAAAGTAGCTACTTTGGGGGCAACTTTCATCTAAGGACCAAGATTTCTCAAATTTAACTTGGGCATTCTGTAAAATCATCAAGATAATTAAAATTGCAATCTATATCTATGTAATTAAATGCAAATTAACCAAAAATTAATAAACCTATGATATTTATTCAAAATGTGATTTCTATATTATTTTCACTATCTAAGTCCATTTTTTCTATCAAGAAGCATAAAAAAGGCAAGTAAAAATATAATAAAAAGTGGATTCATCATCAGGACATGTATTATACAATGCACATAATAGATGCTGAACATTAATTCATCACATTCAGAGAAATTTAGATATTTCTAAGCTGAAAATTCAAGATGTGTTCACTATCATTAAAAGTTAGGGTAGTGCAGAGCAATGTTTTCAAGTTTCAACCAATTTTCAAACATAATTTGCAACCCAATCATTCTCAGCAAAAAGTTATTCCATCAAAGTAGTGCAGAATTACTTGTCCTGGTATTTTCCTAACATTCGATTGCATTACATGCAGTGTATGTTTGCAATTAATCTCATTCAACAGTCTTAGCTCAAACAACTTTTCACTGAATTCTTTTTTTTTTAGGTCATCCCAATTTTTGCAGAACTTTTATTCAATTATGTACAATGCAGATTTGAATGCTCCATAAATGACAGGGAAGACTTCTTCAGTGTATTGCTCCTACAGTGCCTCAGTACCCTATTCTACATTTTTCCAAGTTTGTAAACAGAGAAAACCCTAGCTACAGTTACAGAGGGATGAGAGTAAGTGTACCTTGCAGGAAGATGTAGTATTGAATGAGAAATGTTGGTTGATTCTAGGTCGACGCACACAGAGAGTGAGATTTGCAGAGAAAACTTAGACAGAGATGAAGTTTCAAGCATGAAAATTGTGTGTGCGTGCTCAGGTTAGGGATTATATATGGTTACGCTGGGCACGTGACAATTTTTTTTTAAAAAGAAATGAACGTTGTAAAATTAATTGATCCCAGCGTAATCACTATTATTCAAAAGAGTGAATGTTCCAGAGAGTGAATTTTTCAGGGTGAGGCGCGCGTTATCACTATTGCTGAGCAAAGTGATAATGCGCAGCAAAGTGATAACTTTTTTCAATAAAAGTACTAATGCAGAGATATTAGAAGTTTACTTACTTGTGCATAGTCACTCTTGATAGAAAAAGGAAGCGTTCCAGAGAGCTCATTTTCCCATCTGTCTCTGCGTGATCACTTTTATCAGTAAAAGTGATTGTTCCAGCAGAAAACCTCAAATTGCATTCTCTGCGTAGCTTCTTTTCTGCAATAAAGTGACTCCTCTCATTAATCAAATACCTCTACAACCTCAATTAATTAAATTTTCACTCTTAAATCCATCAAATACACACTCTTCACATTGAATCTCAGTTCAAGTATCTCAATTATGCCTCAGAAAATCAGATTCAGTGGACTATTCACATACATTATGCAGAAACTTCCAGAAGTTGGTAACATCAGATTATGCAGAATACTAAACTCTTAACTACACATTTACCTCATCAATTCTCAGATTAAGCAACAAATGCACCTCAGAAACTCAGATTCAGCAATATTTGTGTAGAATTTTTGCAGCATATCAGAAATTTACATAACAATAGTATGCAAAATTCTAAAAACACTATAGAAAGCTTAAACTGGGTTAGAAATGTGAGTTGCCTCTCACAAAGCGCTTCTTTAATGTCACTAGCTTGACATTAGTTGTTCCTCACTCAAGAGGAACCAATTTCAAGCATGATATGTTTCTTGCAAACTCTTCTCCATGATAGATCTTCAATCTTTGGCCATTGACCTTGAATTCCCTCCCTGTTTTCTGATCTTCTATAAGAATTGCTCCAAAGGGAGATGTTTCCTTTATTAAAAATGGTCCAGACCATCTAGATTTCAATTTCCCTGGGAACAATTTTAACCTTGAATTGAATAACAGCACTTGTTGGCCAGGTCTGAAATCTTTTTGCAGAATGAACTTGTCATGGATTCTCTTGGTTCTTTCTTTGTACAACTTTGCATTCTTATATGCTTGCTGTCTGAATTCCTCCAATTCATGCAGCTGCAGAACTCTCTTCCTTCCAGCACTTGACAGATCAAAATTAAGCCATTTTGTAGTCCAATATGCTCTATGTTCCAGCTCTAGGGGTAGGTGACAGGCCTTTCCAAATACTAACTGATATGGAGACATACCAATTGGAGTTTTAAAAGCAGTTCTGTATGCCCACAATGAATCATCCATCCTCTTTGACCAATCCTTCCTTGAGCTGTTCACTACCTTTTCTAGAATTTGCTTGATTTCTCTATTTGAAACCTCCACTTGTCCACTTGTTTGTGGATGGTAAGGAGTAGCAACCTTATGCTTCACACCATATTTCATTAATACAGCTTCAAGATACTTGTTGCAGAAGTGAGTACCTCCATCACTTATTAGCACTCTAGGCACACCAAATCTTGAAAAAATGTTCTTTCTTATAAAAGAAATCACTACCTTTGCATCATTTGATCTGGTGGGAATTGCTTCTACCCATTTAGACACATAATCCACTGCCACTAGAATGTATTCGTGTGAAAATGATGGGGGAAATGGTCCCATGAAATCAATCCCCCATACATCAAACAATTCCACTTCTAAGATGTTGGTTAATGGCAGCTCATGTCTTCTTGAAATATTTCCAGTTCTTTGACATTTATCACAGTTTTCCACATACTTCTTGGCATCTTTGAAGAGTGTAGGCCAAAAGAAACCTGCTTGCAAAACTTTTGCAGCAGTCCTTGAACTTGCATGGTGGCCTGCATATTCTGAATTGTGACAATGCCATAGTATCTCAGCTTGCTCACTTTGTGGAATGCATCTTCTAATTAACCCATCTATTCCAATTTTGAACAGGTATGGGTCTTCCCACACATAGAATTTGCTGTCATGTAAGAACTTCTTCTTTTGCTGCCAAGTAAACCTCTTTGGTATGAATTGAGTGGCTTTAAAATTTGCAATGTCAGCAAACCAAGGCATGTTATTCACTGCGAACAGCTTTTCATCTGGAAATTCTTCATTTATTTCCAATGATTCAGTGCTTGAACTTTCCAAAGGTAATCTGGACAGGTGGTCAGCAACACTGTTTTCTTTCCCTTTCTTGTCTTTGATTTCTAGCTCAAATTCTTGGAGGAGTAGAATCCATCTTAATAATCTGGGCTTTGCATCCTGTTTTGTCAAGAGATATTTAAGAGCAGCATGATCAGTGTATACAATCACTTTTGAACCCATTAAATATGATCTGAACTTATCAAAAGCATATACAACAGCTAAAAGTTCTTTTTCTGTTGTTGTATAATTCACTTGTGCAGGATTTAACACTTTGCTTGAATAATAGATAGCATGTAATTTCCTATCTTTTCTCTGTCCTAAAACAACACCCACTGCACTATCACTTGCATCACA